>NC_084829.1:71582995-72813828 GCF_033115175.1 Lepus europaeus | reverse complement strand
GACCAAAGTGGAGGCATGGTTTGATCTGAGGCCTTCCAATATGGGACCTGGCTTCCAAGGCCTTCTTTCTTAACAAGCTGTTACAGAACCCACAGTTGGAGTAATAATTTTGTTATGTTTAATATTATAATCTGAGTATTTCCTACTGATTCTGTATTTCTCTATTTCATTGGAATGATGTACTACATTTCATTTGGTAATTTTCCTGTCATTTGACATTTAGCATAATTATTGTTTCCTGTCTTTTGTTTTCATATTATCAAATTGCTGCCTCCCTGTATACTCTAGAGCTAAAGCAGAGTTTTTTGCTTATTGCAATTAAGACCACTCTGTGGACAAAATCCTGGTAGCATCTCAGTGCAATGAGGGCAAATTGAGATTTTTATGTCTTTTGAGGGAGTCTGGCTTAAGGTAGATCTTTCAATAAGAGGGTTTGATTGAGACAGGATAAGAATCATAATAATTCAGAATTAATTGGAGGACAAGCAAGACAAAAGTTTTGAGGCTAGTGTTTTGAAGAGATAATAGAAGAGAAAACAGTTTGGTAATATCTGTGAAAAAGTTGAGTGGTCTGATGTCTCTTTAAATGTGTTTGCAGGCTATCCAGAAATAAGCAATTCAGTCATTTTCAGCTTTTATCTTCCAAGAACTTCTATCTCATGGTTCATTCCCAAATGGTTGCAACAACCACAGCTGGGCCAGGCTGAAACTGAAAGGCTGGAACTACATCCAGGTCTCCCACATGGGTTGTAGGACTCTATGTGTTCGGGTAGTCTTCTTCTGCCTTCTCAGGTACATTAGCAGGGATTGGAGTGGAGCAGTCAGAATTCAAACTGGCCTTTATATGGGGTGCTAGTGTTGTAGGAAAAGGCCTAATGTGCTGTGCCACAAACTTGGCCCCCTCCTTGATTTTTGGTTCTTCTTTTATATTATATCCTTCAACAAGTTCTCTTCCCATGCTCATTTTATTTCATTGTTAATATCATACTTTCAAAAGTATTATTCTAGAATATATCGGAGTTATTGGTAGGGCTATTTGCTTCCTTCATTGCTTTTTATTTTCATCTAATCATACTGTATGATTTTTTCAGTTTCAGATGTTTTCAAGTTTTAAAATAAAAATCCTCTTTGAATAGTGTGATTGGAATTATTAAATCTATGAGGAAAATGGTGAACATAAAGTTTCAACTTAAAAAATATTTGTAGGAAACTGGAAAGGTATTTTTGAGAGCCTTCTAAAACAATTGCAAGACTTTAAAAATATTTTCCCTTTTTATTCCCCAAATGGCACCAGTTGTGCCATTTTATTACCAGGCAAAATGTTGTTTTCAGCTTCCACTGGACATTTTTTATTGCACTTAACTCTTTTTCCTATTGCATTTGCCATGCCATGACAGATATACAGAAGTATATTTTATTACATATTGCATAGATACTGAATTATCACATATACATAACATATTCACTGAAGTAAATTGTATTTGTATTGAGTTTTGTGTTGTCTGGATAATTTTAATGCAATAAACAAAATGTCTTACATTTTAATTAAATTTTTACTCAAGATATTCTATTTCTTTTGTGTTATATTTTGTTCAATGATCTTTAAGGAAAATATTTTTACTGTAACTAAGATCTCTATAGGCCTTGTCCTAAGTGCCAGCTGGCTAATTGCTCACTCAGGAAGAACTAACCTGAGGAAAGCCCTACTGAAGAAAATCTTAAAATCTTGCCTTTGCCTTTATTCTGATACCATCAGTTCCAATTTAACACTTAATAAGGTTCTTTTTTTTTTTTTTTTTTGACAGGCAGAGTTAGTGAGAAAGAGAGAGACAGAGGTAGGTCTTCCTTTCCGTTGGTTCACCCCCCAGTGGCCGCTGCACCTGGCGCGCTGCGCTGATCTGAAGCCACGAGCCAGGTGCTTCTCCTGGTCTCCCATGCGGGTGCAGGGCCCAAGGACCTGGGCCATCCTCCACTGCCCTCCCGGGCCACAGCAGAGAGCTGGACTGGAAGAGGAGCAGCCTTGGCCTTCTCCTTTTCCCTATCTCTAAATTTCTTCTCTAACAGTGGGAAATCTGATTCTCCGTATGTGCAACTTAATTACTGTCTCAACTGATTTACTTATTTTATCATTTTTCCAGTCTCCCAGTTTCATTGTTTTCTTCACTCATCGTCTCTATGCAACTCCTCTCCCCCATTTTTCAATGCTAGCATATACATAACTAGTCAGCCTCCTTGTAGCTTCCCCCATCCATGCTTTCCACTTGCTCCTTGGGTGCTGGTAGCTGCTATACTCTGCACAATATGTCCTTTACCCCTTCATTACCTTGTACTGAGAAGAGAATGGAGAAGAAAGGGAAGGGATGGAGAAGCAAGGGAATAGGAACAAAAGTCAATAGGAAAGGAAGGAAACAGAAAGGGGAAAGAGGGGAACATAAATGAAAGAGAACTTAAGGTCTTTATCTGATTTTTTATTTTTTTTTTCCATAGGCATAGAATGAACTGTTCTACACTGAAAAAAAAGTGCTCTTTGAACATTTTGTCTCTGTCTCTCCTTTTCTCCTTTTCCTTTTTCACATTAACTTGGTCACCACAAGACACACCAAACACCAGAGTTAGAGGAAAGGTTTATTGTTGGGTGCGGGAAGCCTGACAGGAGTGGGGGGCAAGAGAGTGATAGAGGATAAGAGAGAGTAAGAGAGAGAGATCAAGAGAGAGTGCACGTGTTTGGGAACAGATCCTCTTAAACCTTTAGCAGGGGGTGGGCAGGGAAGTAGGAACAGTGAATCGAATCCCATTAGGGTGGGGGTGGAGCTGACACCTGTGGTTGGACCATGATGTCACCTGGCTTCTGGCAATGGTGGCGTGGGGGGGGGTCGGCGGAGGAAGGACACCATTCCTAGGATGGTGTCTGGGGCATAGATCGTGCCACAGATAAGACTGTGCCATTTTGCCAACAGTCTCAGTCTATTTCCTGTTAAAACTCTTGGAGCCAGGTTGTGGCATAATGGATTAAACTGCCACCTTTGAAACTGGCGTTAAGAAAAGAGGTGCAGAATAGAGAGGAGGCAATGTACAAATTTATAGCCAGACCAAATTTATTCAGAGAAAATAAATTCGCAGAGGGGGTGACCAACTGCCAGTGTGTACACTGATGGAACATGGGACAGAAGGTCCTGATCCCAGGGGCCAAGCCTTTTTATATTTTAGGAGGGCTAGGGGGTAGGGGGTTGCAGGCAGAGGTGAATTCCTGGAACTGGGTGGGGCCTTGGGAACTTGGGAAAGAATGCAGGTTGGGATATGGAGGAAATAGAGTGTGAAACTCAATTGAGACTCAAGGGCAAGGAATAAATTCCAATGTTTACCCATCTCTTGGGCAGTGAGCAAGAATGGCTGAGGCTTATGTCTTTTTTCCATCAACTGGTATCTTATATGGACACTATTTTGTGTCCTGCCTGTATCACTTCTGGTCCAGCTCCCTGCTAATGTGCCTGGGAAAGCAGTGGAAGATGGCCCAAGTGCTGGGGCCCTCACCACTCATGCTGGAGACCCGGATTAAGATCCTGGCTCCTGGCTTCAGCCTGTCCCATCCTTGGCTGTTGTGGCCATTTAGGGAGTGAACCAGCAGATGGAAGATCTGTCTGTCTCTCCATCTTTCTATGTAACTCTTTTGTTGTGGGCTAAGTTGGGCCTAAATTCCTATTCCAGGCTCTTGCCTTTTATTTAGAGAAGCATTCGAAGTACAAACACGACATGCAACATTATTAAGTTTATTTTCAAAGTGAGGAAACCACACACACACACACACACACACACACACGGGCATTGTTTTGGGAGAGTGGGCCAGGAAAGGCAAAGAGAGATTTTCATAACCTGTTGGCTCTAGATCCATATTGAGAAAGAAAGAACATGCATTTCTCTTTACCTGGCTTCTTAAGAGCTTAGAAAGGCGAGTGGTTACATAGTACTGTCCCCAGGTCCCAGGTAAGGGGAAGTACATCCTGGGGAAGGGGTCATCTGATTGACAGGTGGGTGGATGGGATTACAGGGAGCAGGGGAGGTGTGACTTCCAGCTCCTGACCTTAATCTAACATATCATTTTCAAATACATAAATATATAAATAGCTAAATATATTTTTTAAAAAAGAGATAAGTTTATTGAAATGAGCATTAACTGCAGTGGTTAATACACCCATATCCATATCTTAGTGCCTCGTTTCAACTCCCTGTTCCACTTCTGATTCCAGCCTCTTGTTAATGTGTACCTTGGGAGGCAGCAGATGATGGTTCGAGTACTTGGGTCTCTGACACCTACACGGCAGACTTGAATGGAGTTCCTGGGTCCAGGAACTGCTGGCCCAGTCTCAGCTATTGTGGACATTTATGGAATAAATCAGTGGATGGAAAAGCTCTCTCTTTGTCTGTTTCTTGTTTTGTTTCTCTGCCTTGGAAATGAAAATAAAATTTTAAAAATGAGAGAAAGATAAGTTTAGTGCAAAATGTTTTGGAATTGTATTCATGAGCTGTTTTCAAAAAGTTCATAGAAAATATGCATTATAAAAATCTATACATGGATTTCAGTATTTTTGTTCAAAAATAAGCTTATTTTTAATTATATTTTTGCATGAACTTTTGAAAGTATACTCATAAAGTTATTTTATCATGGGTAGAACAGAAAAAAAAGTTTGTCTAATTTAGTTGAGAATTTAAGATTAAGTTGAATTTACATTTATGCTCAATCAATAAAAGTAAGATTCTTTTATAATATGGAGCTGATATTTGGCATAGTAGTAAAGATGTTTCCTGGGATTCTGGCATTACATGTGGGAGTGCTTGGGTTCAACTCCTCCTGGCTTTGCTCCCAATTCCAGCTTCCTGTTAATGGGCATTCTGGAAGGCACAGGTGGTGGCTTTGGTAGTTAGGTAACTGCCACAAATGTGGGTGACCAAAATTGAGTTCCAGGCTTTAGCCTGGCCCAACCCTGACTGTGTGGCATTTGAGGAGTAAATCAGTTAATGCAGTTAATGGGAAATCTTTTATTTTTTAAATTTTAAATGTTTTGTTTAACCCAGTATATGCAAAATGTTGTAACTTTAATATAACTAATATGAAAAATATTAGTAAAATATTTTTATATTTTCTTATACTAAGTTTTCTTCCCAAAGAAACCTTTTATTTAAGGTTACACAATTCATGCATTTTTAAAAAGATTTATTTTATTTGAAAGACAGAGTTACAGAGAGAGGTAGAGACAGAGAGAAAGGTCTTCCATCTGCTGGTTTACTCCCCAGATGGCCACAATGGCCGGAGCTACACCGATCTGAAGTCTGGAGCCAAGAGCTTCTTCTGAGTCTCTCATGTGTGTGCAGAGGCCCAAGGACTTAGGCCATCTTCCATTGCTATCCCAGGCCATAGTAGAGAGCTGATGGGAAGAGGAGCAGCGGGGACTAGATCAGCCGCCCACATGGGATGCTGGTGCTTCAGGCCAGGGCTTTAACCTGCTGCGCCACAGCGCTGGCTCCCATGCATTTCATAAGTACAAGTTTAGGAATATAGTGATTCTTTCCACCATACCCACCCTCCTGCCCGCACTCCCACCATCCTCCTCCTCCTCCTCCCTCTCCCATTCTCCACTAAGATCCATTTTCAATTAACATTATACACAGAAGACCAACTCTATACTAAGTAAAGAGTTCAACAATTTGCACGAAGAAAAAACTGTTTCTCAACAATCTAGACAAGGGCTTTCAAAGTCATTGCATATCGGAATTAATTTCACTTCTTTTTTTTTTTTTGAAATTTAATTAACTTTAAAGAAGCAACCAAGAATTATACATACATCTTTTGTGAGCACTTAAATACAACTATAACTTATGAGATGTAAGAATATCCTCCACCTAATACATTAAGAGAAAATAAGTCCTTGAGAATGAGTTTTATCATTAATCAAAGCATCTAAGAAAACAAGCAATGGAGTTGGACACTTATGGAAAAAAAAACACAAGAATATCCTCTATTTAATACAGTAAAGTGAAATAACTCTTTGAGAACAAGTTTTACTGTTAACTCTCATGATACAACTCTTTGAGGACAGAGGTCCTGTGTGAGAAATTAGTGCACAGTGACTTCTGTTGTTAATTTGATAATTAACACTCTTATGTATGACTTAAGTGATCACCTGAGGCTCTTGACATGAGCTACCAAGGCCATGAAAACCTTTTGAATTTACAAACTCCATCAGTATTTAGACAAGTTTTTTTTAGTTGTGCAGTGCCAGAGAAAGAACAATACTATCTTAATTTTGCAATATACTGCATTTGCTGGTGCTGTATTATACAGTGAAGCAGCAGCTCTATAACAAAATAAGAAACATAAATAAATTTTCAACTTCCTCATATCATGTTTTGATGTTAATATTTGATTAAGTGACGGCTTATCTATGAAGATGCTAATTTTAACTTATAGAAAGCTATGTTTTAAAAGAAAGTTTAAACTGTAACAATGAAAGGTTCTAAGAAATGTTTCCTTTTAGTTGCAAATTAATTCTGGTAGAATCAAACACTTGTCATCTTTAATAGAGGCAAAAGGAAATCACTGACTTCTTCATCACGCTAGATTAGAAATGAGAAGAGGAAAAACAAGGAAATGTGAACCTCTTTTGATCAGCATAGCACATGGTATTCTTAAGAAGTGAAACCATATGCAGGTTTCTTCTTAAGTAATGGGAACAGAGGTGGCCATGCAGCGAGGGCTTGTGAGCTGCAACACTGAATCAACCACTGCTTAGTTAAGGAGGCCAAAGGTTATTTTCAAGTGGTTAATATGTATGGCATACTTACTGTCTCTTAGTCAACCATAACAGTTTTAGGGGCTGGGTTTAATACATGTACAAATAAATAGATATTCACACACACACACACACACACACAAAAGAAAGTTACAGTTACAGAGAGAGAAGGAGATATACATACACACACACAGACACACACATACAGAGAGAGAGGGAGAGAGGAAGAGAGAGAGGGAGGGAGAGAGAGATCTTTCATCTATTGGTTTATTTTCCAGATGGTGGCAATGGCCAAAGCTGGGCCAGGTTGAATCCAGGAGCCAGGAGCTTCTCTTCCAGGTCTCCAATTGAGGGTAGCAGGGGCCGAAACACCTAAGCCATTTTCTGTTGCTTTTCCCAGGCCATTAGCAGAAAACTGGAGCAGAAGTGGAGCAGCCAGGACACGAACCAGCATCCATATGGGATGCTGGCATTGTAGTTGGTAGCTTTACCCACTATCTCACAACACTGGCCCCGAGTAATTTTCTTAAAAATTAAAACTATGCCCCTTTAAAAAAAATAACATTATACATATATATTGTAGTTAGTAGAATCAGCTGGTTATATAAGTTAAAAGAAAAGCAGCAGTCTACTGTTCCAACACATCCACCCAAAATTCTGCTCCCCAAGGACAAGTACTTTCAAATCTTTTAGATCTGTTTTCTCATAGTTGCCTTTGTATATCTCAATATCACACTTCAGCTTTTCATTAAATGTTACGTTTATATTTTCTACTGCCTTGGCAACCATAAAAGATGACGGTAGTCCTCATCCTGACATAAATTTACTTCTTTTATCCTCCCGCCATTCTTAGTTATAATTTCTGTTAGTTGAAATTGTTTTTTTGTGTGTGTGTTTAAGCTATTATAACTTTATTCATGTAGTATATCAGGATTGTACTTCTTTTCTATTATAGATTATTTGCTTAACTTTGGGTTAAAAATTGGTTTTTGATGCTTAGTTTTAAATACAGTTTCTACAAATGTACTTATGATTATGGAGACAGGCAAGTCCAAGATTCTGTAAGGGTGAATTGGCAGACTGGAGACTGAGGGGAGCCAAAGGTTTCTTTCTAGTCTCAGTCCAAAGGCTTGAGAACCGGGAGGGCTGACCATGTAGTTGCTGTCCAATGGCTTGCAGGATCAGGACTCAGGAAGATTTAATTCAAGTCCAAAAGCAGTCAGGCAGAGAGAATTCTGTTTTACTCAGAGGCAGTCAGTGTTTTGTTCTTTGAAGGTCTTCAGCTGACTGGTTGAGACCCACTCACATGAGGGAGAGTAATTCTTCTTTATTCTGTTCTACCTATTTCATTATTACTCTCATCCAAAAACACCCAAAATAAAATTTTAATGTTTATTCATTTTGGTTTATTGAGAGAGAGAGAGAGAGAGAGAGAGAGAGATCTTCCATCTGTTCCCAATAGCTGCAATAACAGATGCTGGGCCAGACTGAAGTCAAGATCCATCTGGGTCTCCCACATGGGTGGCAAGCACTTAAATTATGGGAGCCATCATCTACTGCCTTCCCAGGTGCATTAGCAGGAAGCTGGATCAGAAAGCAGAGGAAGGACTCCATTTCAGTTACTCTAATACAGAATGCCAGTGTCCTAAGCAGTGATTTAACACACTGTGCCACAACTCTCACCCCCAAAATAATGTTTGATCAATAGCTGAGCACCTCATATCTCAGTGAAGTTGATACATAAAATTACCGTCACAGACTTACCCCTGAGGAATGAAATTGAAATCAGTTGTCAAAAACAGTATGGATAAACTGATAAAAAGAATAATTTTTTTGCTAAAAAAAAAAGCAGAGAATGAAGATCTAAGTGATGCCCCTGTACCATGAGACTGGTAAAGGTAAAGGTTAAAGGCAGGAATGGGGGCTGGTGCTTCAGTGTAATGGGTAAAGCCACCACCTGCAGTGTCCCAAACACTTGGGACATCTTCCACTGCTTTGCTCGGAAGATTAGCAGAGAGCTAGATCAAAAGTGGAGTAGCCAGGACTGAAACTGGTGCCCATATGGGATGCCAGCACTGCAGGCGGTGGCTTTACACACCACTCTACGGCACCAGCCTCGATGATTTCTTTCTTAAAGATTTCTGTATATTCTAAATTTAAAGTTACTTCCAAAATTAATTTATATATTTTCTTAAATACATTGACTATTGTAATGCATGTGTATCAGCTGCAGAGTTTGTACAATCTTTACTTGACCTGTACTCTGTGCTAGATTAGTTTTTTCCTGTCATATTTTGAATTTAATATATTAATTTTGTAAGATGTTAATCTGCATAGCCTCCTATATGTTAATTTAATTAATGAGAGGTGGGCATTGTGGCATAGTGGGTGAAGCTGCCACCTGCAACTCTGGCATCCCATATGACAGTTCTTTGTGTTCCGGCTGCTCCACTTCCGATTCAGCTCCCTGTTAGTGTTCTGAGCAAAGCAGTGGAAGATGTCCCCCAAGTGTTTGGGCTCCTATCACCCATGTGGGAGACCCATATGAATCTCCTGGTTCCTTCCTGGCCTAGAGCTGGCCATTGGAATCATCTGGAGAGTGAATCAGTGGATGGAAGATCTCGCCTCTCTCTGTCTCTGTGTCTTGCCCTCTCTCTCTGTAACTCTGACTTTCAAAATAAGTAAACAAAACTTTTAAAAATTGAACTAGGAAAAAGTGTTCAAGTTAGTTTATAGAATTTTACATTCAAATGCAAATTTTTCTCTGTAGGTTTACATAAATCTATTTTCCTCTTATTTAAAGAATAAAGATTGATAGTTTTTTTTTTTAGATTTATTTATTTATTAGAAAGTCAGAGTTACACAGAGAGAAGGAGAGGCAAGAGAGTGAAAGGTCTTCCATCTGCTGCTGGATCACTCCCCAGATGGCCTCAAAGGCCAGAGCTACGCGGAACTGAAGCCAGGAGCCAGGAGCTTCTGCTGGGTCTCCTACGCAGATGCAGGGGCCCAAGGACTTGGGCCATCCTCCACTGCTGTTTTCCCAGGCCATAGCAGAGAGCTGGATCATAAGTGGAACAGCTGGATCTTGAACTGGCGTCCATATGAGATGCTGGCGCTTCAGGCCAGGGCATTAGCCCGCTGCACCACAGTGCTGGCCCCGTGCTTTTTTCATAATACATATTTCAACAGATTTTTTGAAAACCTCTTGTATGTATGGAGCAATGTTAATATTGTTTATTTGACAATGATTTGATGGAAAACAGTACTGACAATGCGTCTTAGACTGCAACATAACACTGACTGGAAGCCTGACTACCAAATTGCCTGTAATAATCATCTATGGGATTTTTTCCCTTAAAGAAAAACCTTTACATTAAAAAAATCACTTAAAGGTTTGTTTTATTTATTTATTTATTTAATTTGTGCGCGCACAAGAGATATTCTCCATCACTCTTTTGCTCCCCATAACAGCCCAGTACTGGCCAGGCTGAAGCTAGGAGCCAGGAACTCCATTTGGGTCTTTTTCATGGGTGGCAGGGACTCAGGTACTTGAGCCACCACTTGCTACTTCCATGAGAGCACATTAGCAGGAAGCTGGAATGGAGAGCAGAAACTAGAACCCAGATACTGTGTTATTGGATTCAGGCCCTGAATATAGAAGCTTAACCATGGAACTAAATGCTCATCCCCATTTACAGTACTTTTTGGTCAAAGAGCTTATACCTGCTTTTTACCACTTGGTGTCAGAATCGTACTACTTGAGTGTATTTGTGTGTTGGGGAAATCTTAGAGCATTCCTTTGTGAATATTAAGCTTTAAAGAATTTGTTATAACCTGTGTTCTTACCAAAATCACTAAGGAAAGAAACCGTTCGCTTTGTTTTCTTCTGATAGTTTTAGGTTACTCTGCATTTACTACCAGATTAGGAGGGAAGTAAAGAAGTAGATTCAAAATGTATGAGAATTCCGGAGGGCAAACAAATTTTTCTCATCTTTGCAGGAGGGAGGAGTAAATTAGCCTCTCAGAATAATACTCTATATGGGAACTAATTGAATGTCTCCCTCAATTGGAATCCAGGGGGATTTCCCACTCAAGGTTTATGACAGATTGGTCTTTGAGCAGAGAACCAGGGTAATCCTGAATGATTGGATCAGGTATTTCAAATGGGAAAACAGCGCTCAATGACTGTTAGGAGAAGTAACTCATTAGTTTATTCAATAAAAATTTATTGATCTGTTGTAATGTGCCAGTCCCTGGTTTGGGAAGAGTCTCTGGTTTCAGCACACTTCTATTCTCAGTCCATCCTGGACTCCTTTCTATCCCAGAGTTTCTCACATGTCCTGAGTTTAACAGACACAGGGAGAAAATGACCTGGTTTCAAGAGAGAGAAGCTTAGCCCAAATGTATTGCGGGGAAAAGAATTTTCTTGGTGCCTGTAAAAATTAAGGTATTCTTTTTTAAAATAAAAACTGTGGTATGGGTCCAGCATTGTGGCATAGTGGGTAAGGCCATCCCATTTTTTCTGGCTGTTCCACTTCCAATCCAACTTTCTGCTAATGGCCTGGGAAAAACAGTGGAAGATAGCCCAAATGCTTGGGCCCCTGCCATTAACATGGGAAACCTGGATGAAGCTTCTGGTTCCTGGCTTTGACCTGGTTCAGCACTGGTTGTTGCGGCCACCTTGGGGAGTGAACCAGTGGATGGAAGATTGTCTCTTTCTCTCCCTCTCTCTGTTTGTAACTCTGACTTTCAAGTAAATAAATAAGCCTTAAAAAACTGGTAAAATATATAAAGCATAAAATTGAATCATATAGCTGTGAGTCTGTGTCTGTTAGTATCAATATTTTGTTATGAAATCTTAATGGAGTAGATTACAAGAATATGATTACAGTCACATGCCATTTCATGAGGGGTATGCATTATGAGAAATGTGTCATTAGGTGAGTCCATCCTTGTGCAAACATCATAGCGTGTACTGACAAACTAAGACAGCTGTGATATCACTAGGTGATACAATCTTATGGGACCACCATAGTATATGCAGCACATTGCTGACTGAAACATTGTTATGTGGCAGATGACCATATTTAGTCTTATTAGTCATTATGTTTCTAAAAATATGAAGAATTAGCAAGTAGGTAAGAAAAAAATAATCCCCCCAAAAGAGGAAGGTTTCCATAATTACTAGAAAACTGGAGATTGTCCAGGCTGTATGCTATTTTTTTCTTTTTTCTTTTTTTGTGTCATAAAACAATCTTATTTTTTCTTTTTAATTTTATTTAAGGTATAAAAATTTCATGTATTTCACATATACAGATTTAGGAACAAAGTGATACTTCTCACCCTACTCTCCCTCCTGCCCACGTTCCCACCCTTCTTCCTCTTTCATCTGCTATTTCCACTCTATTTTCAGTTTCTTTTCTTTTTTCTTTTTTTGACAGGCAGAGTGGATAGTGAGAGAGAGAGAGAGAGACAGAGAGAAAGGTCTTCCTTTTTGCCGTTGGTTCACCCTCCAATGGCTGCTGCAGCTGGCGCATCATGCTGATCCGAAGCCAGGAGCCAGGTGCTTCTCCTGGTTTCCCATGCAGGTGCAGGGCCCAAGCACTTGGGCCATCCTCCACTGCACTCCAGGCCATAGCAGAGAGCTGGCCTGGAAGAGGGGCAACCGGGATAGAATCCGGCGCCCCAACCGGGACTAGAACCCGGTGTGCCGGCGCCGCAAGGCGGAGGATTAGCCTGTTAAGCCACGGCGCTGGCCTCAGTTTATTTTCTACTCATAAGATTAACCCTAGAAATAGTATGAAGCAAAAAACACTGTTCCTCAATAGTAGACATAAGGGCTGTAAACGATCATTGATTCTAAAAAATGTCAATTTCATTCCAATACTTTACATTTTTGGTACTATATTTGTTACCACAGATCAGGGAACACATATGGTATTTGTCTTGTTGAGACTGGCTTATTTCACTAAGTATAATGTTTTCAGTTACATCCATTTTGTTGCAAATGACGATTTCATTTTTTTTTTATCACTGAGTAGTATTCCATAGTGTACATATACTATACTTTCTTCATCCAATCATCAGTTGATGGACATCTGGGTTGATTCCACATCTTAGTTATTGTGAATTGAGCTGTAATGAACATGGAGGACAGATAAGTCTTTCATATGCTGATTTCATTTTGTTTGGGTAAATTCCCAGGAGTGAGATGGCTGGGTCATATGGTGTGCTACAGTATATCTATTTTCTGCTTTCTGAGGTATCTCCATACTCTCTTCCACAATGGCTCTACTAGTTTACCTTCCCACCAACAGTGGATTAGGGTACCTTTTTCTCCACATCCTTGCCAGCATTTTTTGTTTGTTGATTCCTGTAAGAGAGCCATTCAAACTGGAATGATGTGAAACTTCATTGTAGTTTTGATTTGCATTTCCTTGATGGCTAGTGATCCTCACATTTTTTCATGTGTCTGTTGGCCATTTGAATTTCCTCTTTTGAAAAATGGCTGTTCAAGACCTATGCCCTTTTCTTAACTGGAATGTTTGTTTTGTTGTTTAGATTCCTGAGTTCTTTAAATAATCTGCATATTTATCCTTTATCAGCTAGTTGCATAGTTTGCAACTATTTTCTCTCATTCTGTCATTTGCCTCTTCACTTTGTTGACAGTTTCCTTTGCAGTGCAGAGGCTTCTTGCTTGATAAAAACCCATTGATATAATTTTGCTTTGGTTGCCTGAGCCTCTGGGGTCTTTTTCAAAAAAGCTTTGCCTTTGTCAGTGTCTTGCTAAGTTTTCTCAATGTTATCCTCTAGTAATTTGATGGTATCAGGTCATAGATTTGGATTCTTGATCTATTTTGAGTTGATTTTTGTACAAGATGTAAGGTAGGTGTCTTATTTCATACTTTTGCGTGTGGGGAGCCAGTTTTACCAGCACCATTTGTTGAAGAGACTATCCTTTCTCCAGGAATTGCTTTTTGTACCCTTGTCTAAGATTAGTTAGTTGTAGATGCATGGATTGATTTCTGGAGTTCCTATTCTGTTCTACTGGTCTGCATGTCTATTTTTGTGTTAATATCAGGCTGTTTTGATTACAATTGCATTGTTGTATGTCTTGGATTCTGATATTGTGATACCTCCAGCTTTGTTTTTGCTGTTTAAGATTGCTTTAGCTGTTTGAGGTCTCTTAAGTTTCCATATGAATTTTAGTGTCATTTTTTTCTCAAAGACAGTGTGGTCTGCAAGGCTCTCCTTTAGGCAATATCATTAGTAGCCCAGGCTGCCACAGTCTGCTCTCATTCACTCTCCAAAGCTGGTGTTTCCTCCAGCTTCTGGTTATGGAACTCTTGTGTAGTTTCCCTGCTTATTACTGCACTTCTGTACCTTCCATGCTGCTCCATGGTGTCTCTTTCTTTTGTAGATTTTCCACTGCAAACTTCTCCCTTAATTCTCCCCTGGGAATGTACTTCATGTTTTTTCTGCTATTTTCCCCTTATCAAAAGCAGCATGCCTTTTTCTCTATTCAGCCATCTTGGAATCTGATATCATTGTTTTTAAATGTTGTTGCCTGTTCAACAAAGCAGCTGAATTTGAAACAAGTTCAATGTCATTTCCTTCAAGGATGAACTCATCTTTCTGAGCTTGAGATGCTGAACAAGCAACACCTGGTGTCTTCCAAGCCTTTTGGATGTACTTTTCTCCCAAGAAATGTTGGATTCCAACAAGAGATCAATTCTCCTGAATAACCATGTTGATAGGAAGAGAACATACACAGACCTCATAACAGAATCCTAATGAAACACCCTTGCTTGAATTCTCTCTACAAACAGCATGAACAGTTGCCAGTTGCTTTCCATTTCTGTACCATTTATCAATTTAGTGCCTCTTCTTTTTCTTCCCAAGGTGTCTGAGTTCTACAGTGATGCAGCTGAATTTCCTCTGCAGGGCTCCACAGGGGCCCTTCACAACAGCTGTCTGTCCTTTCAGATTGATGTTGACATTTCCTGGAATGTCTCAGTCCGATTGCTGAGAGTGGTCTTTATTCTCACAATAGATGTTGCAAAGCCATAAAAATGTTTCTTATTCTTTTTCATGTCTTAAATCTATTTCACTTTTTGTCAGGCAAAATTGTGAAAGATCTTGAAATGGGCAAAAAAGAAGAAGAAGAGGAAGAAGAAGGAGAGGAAGAATAAGGAGAGGAAGAGGAGGAAGAGGAAGAGGAGGAGGAGGAGGAGGAAGAAGAAGAAGAAGAGGAGGAAGAAGAAGAGGAGGAGGAGGAGGAAGAAGAAGAAGAAGAGGAAGAAGAAGAAGAGGAAGAAGAAGAGGAGGAGGGGGAAGAAGAAGAAAGAGGAGGAGGAGGAGAAGGAGAAGAAGAGGAGGAGGAAGAAGAAGAGGAAGAAGAAGGAAAAGAAGAAGCAGCAGCAGCAGCCTGTGCACCCACATGGGAGACATGGAAGAAGCTACTGGCTCTTGGCTTTGGATTGGCCCAGCCCCAATTGTTGTGGCCATTTGGGGAGTGAACCAGCAAATGGAAGATCTCTCTCTCTCTTGGTCTCTCCCTTTCTCTGTAACTCTGCCTCTCACATGAGCTGGATCAGAAGTGGAGCAGCCAGGACTCAACCCAGCACCCATATGGAATGCCAGCACTTCAGGTTGTGGCTTTACCCGCTATGCCACAGCACCGGCCCAAGTAAGTAAATCTTTAAAAAAAAATGTGTTATGTGTCACTTTTATATTTGTATTGTAGTCATAATTTTATCATAAAAACTTGTTCCTAATAGTTGTGGTGGTCATCCACTGAGATGCCAATGATAAAGCAAGGTAAAGTGCAGGAAAAGTGTACCTTATGGGCTACTTGAACCCTGACATATATTTTCTTGAATCCCAGAATAATCCCAAACAGCAATAGAACATGAAATTAGCTGGCTCTATTTCTCTTTTTTCTTTATGTTGATTTTGTGTTTTGTTTTCTTTTGTTTGTTTCAAACACAATGCACTTTGTAATTCATGGCAGTAATGATTGGGGATTTTGTTTTATGATATGGCATATTCATTGATACCTGAAAAGGATGATAGAGATTTTATTTTAGGTGAAAGATGATGAGAAATCTGAGTTGCTAGTCTGGTTGGTTGGTTTGTCTCCTTTGAGCTCAAATCAGTTAATAATTTTGTGCTCACTAGAAAAGAGAACAGCTCTTTGGGCCATCCTCCACTGCACTCCCTGGCCACAGCAGAGAGCTGGCCTGGAAGAGGGGCAACCGGGACAGGATCGGTGCCCCGACCGGGACTAGAACCCGGTGTGCCGGCGCCGCAAGGCGGAGGATTAGCCTAGTGAGCCGCAGCGCCGGCACAGCTCTTTGTTATCACTACTGATGAATTTTTTAGCTTCTGTATTTACCCATGACCTATGACTGAAATTGTTTAATTGAAAAGTGTGCATTTTCTGTATGTCTGTGCCCATGCCTGTGTCCTTGTGTTTGTATATTTACAATCCAGAGAGATCCTTTGATCTCATTTTTTGGGTATCAGATGTTTTCTTATCTCTAGATAGTATTAATAAATTAGATCATATAAACTCTTAAATCTCTGTTCTGGTTGGCTTATAGAGTTAAATGAGTACTTACATAAGCCAAGTATTCCTAAAAGTTCCATAAACTAAACAGTTCTCATTTCTAACATTTTAAATGTGCTAAACTTAAAGAAAAACCTCTTCTTCCAGAAGCTACTAACTTAGGATGATTTAGGAATCCTAGTTTACATAATTAAAAAACTTTTTGGCAAATGAAATTAATGTAATAATAAAGAGTAGAAAATTATCTTTGTTTTCACTGTTTAAGGAATTTTTATTAAAGTAAGAATTTTATAATACAAATTATGTTTGCTTGCTCGGTTATCAGTTCTGTTCCTTAAATCAGAGCTGACATTCTGAGCTATTCCACAGTAAAGAGTTACAAAATTAAAGAAAGAAATGCTTTAAATTTTTGTCCTTTGCTGAAAATTCTTTTTTCCATGGTTTATCAAACATTAATTTTATAACTATTTTTATATTTTACTTTTTTTGGTGGTTTTTATTTTTGTCTTTAAATCAACAACTAATCCATGGCTAGCATTATGCTTGACAGACCTGGCATAAAAATTAATTTATATACTTCAGAGGCAGAGAGATACAAAGAGGGAGAGATATAGAGAGCTCCCATACTTTGGTTTAATCTCCAAATCCTCCAATGACTGGGACTGGGCTAGGACTGAAGCAGGGAGCCAGGAATGTGATTTACCTACCATGTGGGTGGGTGGCAGGAACCCAATTGTGTGAGCTATCACCACTGCATCCCAGAATCTGCATTAGAAGGAAGCTGGAGCTGGGGAATTCATCCCACACAGTCTAATGTGGGATGTGGGCATCTTAACTGCTAGGCTAAATGCGTGGCCCCTGTGTTTTTTCTGAATTTATAAATTTTAATAATAAAATACAAGTATACATTTAATTTTACTTGGGCTGCTTGTTTTTCCTAAATTGACAAAGACCTTCTTGTCTAATAAGGTACTCCTCTTCTATGTTTAAGATTATAAAAGAACAAAAATTGTGTACAACAAAATTGAATTATTAATTTGACAATATTTTGTAAAAATAATTATTAAATTTTATAGTATTCCAACTTAAACATTTTTTGAGATCTTTAGGTACCTTAAAATCTTGAACAAATATTAACTTAAGCCAAATTGTGAGTAATCACCAGATACCTAGATAATTCTTTTTTTTTTAAAGATTGTATTTGTTTATTTGAGAGGTAGAGTTACAGGCAGAGAGAGGGAGAGAGGGAGAGACAGAGAGAAAGATCTTCCAGGGAGGTGGTGATGTGCGTAGTTGGGCTAAGCCTCTACCTACAGTGCCTGCATCCTATATGGGCACAATTTAGAGTCCCTGTTGCTCCTTTTCCAATCCAGCTCACTGGGAAAGCAGTGGAAAATGACCCTAGTACTTTTGGGCCCCTGCACCCATGTGGGAGACCTGGAAGAAGCTCCTGGCTCCTGGCTTCATATCAGCCCAGCTCCGGCCACTGTGGCCATTTGGGGAGTAAACCAGTGGATGGAAGATCTTTATTTCTTCTTCCTTCCTTCCTCCCTCTTTCCCTCCCTCCCTTCCTTTTTTATTTTTTAAAGATTGATTTATTTATTTGAAAGGCAAAGTTAAAGAGAGGCAGAGAGAGAGAGAGAGAGAGAGAGAGAGAGAGAGAGAGAGAGAGGTCTTCATTTTTCATTCTCCAAATGGCTGCAATGGCTAGAGCTGGGCCGATCTGAAGCCAGGGGCTTGGAGCTTCTTCCAGGTCTCCCATGTGCAATCAGGGGCCCAAGTATTTGGGCCATATTCCACTGCTTTCTCAGGTGCATTAACAGGGACCCAGATTGGAAGCGAAACATCCAGAACTTGAACTAGCACCCATATGGGATGCTTAGCCTTCTACACCACAGTGCCTGCCTCACTTCTCTTGAGTTTC
Source organism: Lepus europaeus (assembly GCF_033115175.1). NCBI lineage: Eukaryota > Metazoa > Chordata > Mammalia > Lagomorpha > Leporidae > Lepus > Lepus europaeus. The sequence continues at coordinate 72,795,548 of NC_084829.1, read as the reverse complement.
TAGTTTTACCTTGAGAATAGAAAGATGAAGTTGTGTATCCCACCCTTCAGATGGCTTTTTTCGTTTTATCATAAGACTAGAAAGGACTGTAATTCTGGCCTTTGGTTGGGTTTTGTCCCAATCTTCTGATTGTTGGCTATTAGTCTGCTCATCCGAATTGTGCTTGAAAGACACCACTTCAACCAGTTTCTCAGGTCTTCCTTTCTAGGAGCCTCCCTCCTAGATGCTACAACAGGAGGTTTCTAATTTAAATAAATCTTGCTTTGTTCACTGCCTTGTCTGAGTGGAAATTCTTCTTCTCTAGGAGACAATAACTGAGGTTATAGTCTTCATCGTCATTTTCCCCATAACAGTACTGCTTGGAATTTGATGGCTTCTAGTTATTTGATTCCGCATAATACAAAGTATGTAAGAAAGTTATTTCTCCCAATTGAGAGCCTCCTTTTTTAAGAGTTCAAGGTAGCCAGTTGGAAGGCCCAAGGTCAAAAACTCAGTTCTAGAGTTTTAGATGTAAAAAAAAAATTGTCAGAGGTTTCAACCATTTGGTTAACATAAAACTTAAACCTGAGCATTTTATTATTTTTTTAAATTTATTTGACAGATAGTTAGACAGTGAAAGAGAGAGACAGATCTTCCTTCCATTGGGTCACCCCTCAAATGGCCCCTATGGCCGGCGCTGCGCAGAAACGAAGGCAGGAGCCAGGTGCTTCCTCCTGGTCACCATATGGGTGCAGGTGCCCAAGCACTTGGGCCATCCTCCACTGCCTTCCCGGGCCACAGCAAAGAGCTGGACTGGAAGAGGAGCAGCCGAGACTAGAACCGTGCCCATATGGGATGTCGGTGCCGCAGGCAGAGGATTAACCAAGTGAGCCATGGCGCCGGCCACAAACCTGAGCATTTTAAACAAAATTGTAGAGCAAGTGTAAATAGTTAACTCCTTTAAGACAAAGATATTTTAAGCAATTAAACCCAATAAAGGCAACAGAAAACATATGAAATTTCCCAGAGTTGCATAAAATTTTGCTACATAAGTCAGTTACAAAACAGGTAAGCCTTGATCGGAAAGGATTAACATGTGATATCAGCATATGAATTCATCACCTTGGACAGTTAAATACATCATGGAACAAAGAGGTAGACTGGTTTCTGGGCATGGACACAAGCCATTGCAGCTGTTAACCTATGTCCAAAATGGTGCCTGCTCTCTCAGCTTGTTACAGGATGCCATTGCAGGGTGACTGGGGAGAGAGAAACGCACCCCCCCCCCTTTTTTTTCCCCTCTAGTTTGGCAGGTATATTATACCTTGTAGGGCTCCAAACTGGATTCCCTGCAGACTTTTCATGCAGCTTTATATCCAGTGGCTTGGGCTGCTGCAGTTTGGTCTCACCTCTCTCAAACCTGGTGCAGAGTCTCAGGTGCTGGGGTCCTCATTTGTGCGTGGCCACACCCTCCATGTAGGTCTACTGTGTCCCTATAATTTGTGTGGAGTTTCCTCTGCCGTTTTTTCCCTAGCTCTTCCCTGAGACTGCATGCTCTCCACTTTTTTTTTTTTTATCTTCTCCTAGACTAGTGCAGTAAGCTCCCTCCGTATACTGCCTTTTTCTAGTTTTTCTTTTCTTTTTTTTTTTAACTTTTATTTAATAAATATAAATTTCCAAAGTACAACTTTTGGATTATAGCAGCATTTCCCCCCATAACTTCCCTCCCACCTGCAACCATCCCATCTCCCACTCCCTCTCCCATCCCATTCTTCATCAAGATTCATTTTCAATTATCTTTATATACAGAAGATCAACTTAGTATATACTAAGTAAAGATTTCAACAGTTTGCACCCACACAGACACACAAAGTATAGAGTACTGTTTGAGTAGTAGTTTTATCTAGGTCATCTTTTATATCCTGAAGCAATAATTTAAAGTTTTTATTATGAGAGTCTTACACATGGAGCTGGCGCTGTGGCACAGCATGTAAAGCCACTGCCTGAATTGCTGGCATCCCATATGGGCGCCAGTTCGAGTCCCAGCTGCTCCCCACTTCCAATCTAGCTCTCTGTTATGGCCTGGGAAAGCAGTAGAAGATGGCACAAGTCCTTGGGCTCCTGTACCCACATGGGAGACTGGGAAGAAGCTCCTGGCTCCTGGCTTTAGATTGGTGCAGCTTCGACCATTGCAGCCAATTGGAGAGTGAACCAGCAGATGGAAGACCACCCACCCCCCCCGGCTCTCCTTCTCTCTCTGTGTAACTCTGACTTTCAAATAAGTAAATAAATCTTAAAAAAAAAGTCTTAAATATTTTGTTAAATTTACTCCTAGGTAATTGATGTTCTTTCTTTTTTTTGGGGGGGGGGGCAGAATTACAGAGAGTTCCCTTAATCATCTCAGGGCCTTCTCTCAGTCGTTCACAAAGGGCAAACCACACAAGAGAGGTTAAAATAGAGTCTCTCTCTCTCTCTCTCTTTTTTTTTCACCAGAGTGTCTTGGCTTTCCATGCCTAAAATACTCTCATGGGCTTTTTAGCCTGATCCAAATCAACAACAGGAGTCACTGTGCACTTACTCCTCATGTAGGATCTCTGTCCTTAATGTGTTGTACTATGTGAATTAATGCTATAACTAGTACTCAAACAGTATTTTTCACTTTGTGTTTCTGTGTGGGTGCAAACTGTTGAAATCTTTACTTAATATATGCTAAATTGATCTTCTGTATATAAAGATAATTGAAAATGAATCTTGATGTGAATGGGGTGGGAGAGGGAGTGGGAGATGGGAGGGTTGCGGGTGGGAGGGAAGTTATGGGGGGGGGAAGCCACTGTAATCCAAAAGTTGTACTTTGGAAATTTATATTTATTAAATAAAAGTTAAAAAAAAAACCACTGAAAAAAAAATAGAGTCTCAGCTCCATGGAATTACTCCAACCCTAAGCAGTGAGCCCGATCCCTGAGTCTTAAGACCAGCAGCTGTGCTAACCACTTTTAACTGGCTGACAGGGACTCCGTGTGTTTAAAGAGTTGCTGTGGGGGAGTCTGCTTCCTTACCCACCCAGTGAGGCGATCCAGCATTGGTTTGAATTGGATTTGAGTTGGATCTGAGTCATGGCACCAAGCTGTTATGGGAATGACGAAGGTGATCTCGATTGTTGTCTTACGTTCAAGAAGAATTTCCATGCAGGACAGTGAGCAAAGCAAGATTTTTTTAAGTCAGAAATCTCCTGCCACGGTAGTCAGGAGGGGAGCGCCAAGGGAAGGATACTGCTGGGATTTATTTCTTGATTTCTCTTTTAGCAAGATCATTATTGGTGTATAAAAATGCTGCTGTTTTTGGTATGTTGATTTTGTATCTTTCAACTTTACTGAATTGGTTTAATCTGTTCCAACAGCTTTTTGGTGGAGTGTTTAGGTTTTTCTGCATACAACATCGTATCATCTGGAAATATAGACTTGACTTCCTCTTTTCCAGTTTCAATGTCCTTGATTTCTTTCTCCTTCCTAATTGTTCTTGCCAACACTTTCAAAACTATATTGAGTCAGAGTGGTAAAAGTTAGATGTTTTGTCTTATTCCACATCTAAAGGGAAATGCTTTCAGGTTTTCCCATTCAGTATGATACTGGCTAATGGTTTGTCATCCATAGCGTTTATAACTTTGAGGTATGTTCCTTACCTAATTTGTTAAAGGTTTTTATCATGAAGGGATGTTGAATCCTATGAAATGCTTTCTTTGCATCTATTGAAGTGATCATATATTTTTTCTTCATTCTGTTGATGTGATTTATGATGTTTACTAATCTTTCAAATGTTGAACCATCCTTAAATTTCTAGTATAAACACACTTGATTTTGATGTATGATTTTTTTGATGTATTGGATTCAGTTTGTTAATATTTCATTGAAAGTTTTTGCATTTGTGTTCACCAAGGATATTGGTCTTTTTATGTTATGTCTTTGGTTTTGGTATCAGAGTGATGGTGGCCTTGTAAAAAGAGTTTGACAGAGTTCCATGCTTTTCAATATTTTTGAATAGTTTGAAGAGTATTGGAGTTAGCTCCCCTTTAAATGTTTTGTAGAATTCAGCAGTAAAGGGGCTGGTGTTGTGTTATAGGGGGTAAAGCCACTGCCTGCATTGCTAGCATTCCATATAGGTGCCAGTTTGAGTCCCAGCTGCTCTACTTCCAATCCAGCTCCTTGCTAAAGTGCCTGGGAAAGCAGCAGAGGATGGCCCAAGTGCTTGGGCTCCTTTATCCACTTGGAAAACATAGAAGAAACTCCTGGCTACTGGCTTTGGAATGGCTCAGCTCTAGCCATTGTGGCCATTTGGGGAGTGAACCAGCGTATGGAAGGATCTCTCTGTAGGATCTCTCCCTTTCTTCCCTTTCTCTCTGTAACTCTGCCTTTCAACTAAATGAACCTTTAAAAAACAGAATTCAGCAGTAAAACCACCAGGTACTGGACTCTCCTTTGATGGGAGTTTTTTAAAAAGATTTTTTATTTATTTGAAAGGTAGAGGTACAGATATAGAATGAAAGAGGGGGAGAGAGAGAGAGATAGAGGGAGGGAGAGAGAAAAAGAGAGATCCTCCATCTACTGGTCCATTCCCCAAATGACCACAATGGCCAAGGCTGGGCCAGGCCAAAGCCAGGAACCAAGAATTTCATATGGGTTTCCCATGTGGATGGAAGGGTCCAATTCTTTTTTTTTTTTTTTCTAAAGATGTATTTATTTGAAAGGGAGAGTTACAGAGAGATAGGGAGGGAAGGGAGAGACAGAGTAAGAGAGAGAGAGAGAGAGAGAGAGAGAGAGAGAGAGAGAGAGATTCTATTTGGGCCATCTTCTGCTGCCTTTCCAGGCACATCAGCAGGGAACTGGATGATGAGCAGTAGAGCAGCCGGTGCGCAGACCGCCCTAACATAGGATGCTAGCATTGCAGGTGGAGCCTTAACTTGCTACACCAAAATGCCTGTCCCTGATAGGATAGTTTTAATTACTGCTTTAGTCTTGCTGCTTGTTATGGGTCTATTTAGATTTTCTAAATCTTCTTGGTTTAGTCTTTGTGGGTTATATATACCTAGGAATTTATTGATTTCTTTGAAATTTTCCGGTTTGTTAGCATTTGGTTGTTCATAGTAGTTTCTTATAATCCTTTGCATTTTTGTGGTATTGGTTGTAATGTCTCCTTTTTTCATCTCTAATTTTATTTATTTGATTTTTTTCTGTCTTTTCTGCTTTATTAGTCTGGCTAAAGGTTTGTCTATTTTGTTTATATTCTCAAAAAAACAGCTTATTTTGTTGATTTTTGTTTCAATTTCATTTATTTCTGTTCTGATTCTTATTATATCTCACCTCTTACTAATACTGTTTCTGCTTTTCTAAGTCTTTGAGATGAATCATTAGATGATTCATTTCAGATATTGCTTTTTTTAATATAAGCATTTATCACTATAAATTTCTCACATAATATTGCTTTTGCTGTATCCCACAGGTTTTGATATGTTGTATTTCATTTTCATTTGCTTTAAGAAACTTTTTAATTTCCCTTTTAATTTCTTCAGTGATCCAATGGTTCATTAAGTAGAATCTTGTTTAATTTCCATGTATTTGTAAATTTTCTATTTTTCTTCTTGTTGATTTCTAGTTTTATTTCTTTGTGGTCTAAGATGATACATAGTACGATTTCAGTTATTTTAAATTTACTCACACTTGATTTGTGGCCTACTATATAATATATCCTAGAAAATATTTCATGTACTGGTGAGAAAACTATGTATTCTGTTGTTGTTGGGTGAAATGTTCTATAAATGTCTATTAGGTCTATTTGCTCAATAGTATGGTTCAACTCCATTGTATCTTTGGTGATTTTCTGTCTTGATGATCAGTTAGTTCATTGATGACAGTAGGGTGAAGTCACCTACTATTATTGTATTGGAATCTATCTCTCCCTTTAGGTCTAATAATATTTATTTTATGTATTTGTGTGATCTTTGGTTTGGGTGCATATATAATGATTACCTTCTTGCTGAACTGATCCTTTTATCAATATATAATGTGCTTCTTTGTATCTTTTTATGGTTTTTGATTTAAAGTTCATTTTATCTAATATGAGTATAGCTACTCCTGCTTGTTTTTGGTTTCTATTTGAGGATGTTTATCTTTTTCCATCCCTTCACTTTCAGTCTATGTGTATTTTTATCTATAATGTGAATTTCTTATAGCCAGCATATAGCTGGGTCATTTTAAAAAAATATTTATTTACTTATTTGAAAGTCAGAGTGAGAGAGAGAGAGGGAGAAAAAAAAATCTTCCATCTGCTAGTTCGCTTCCCAGATGGCTGCAACTGTGGGGTTGAGCCAGGCAGAAGCCAGAAACTAGGAGCTGCTTCTGGGTTTCCCACATGGGTGCAGGGGCCCAAGCATTTGGGCCATCCTCTGTGTGCCTTCCAGGCCATTAGCAGGGAGCTGGATCAGAAGTGGAGCAGCCAGCACATGAACTGGTACCCGCATGGGATGCTGGCATCACAGGTGGCAGCTTCACCTACTACACAACATTGGCCCAAGTTGGGTCATTAAAAAAAAATCCATTAAGACAACTTATATATTTTGACTGAGAATTTAATCCACTTACCTTCAAGGTTAATATTGATAGATAAGAACTACCGTTATTTTGTTGATTGGCTACTGATTATATCTTTTGTGTTAATGAGTTTGGTACTGTCATGTGTTTTCATAATGCTTACTTCTAATGTAAAACTCTGTGAAGGATTTCTTGTAAAGCTGGTCAAGTGACGATGAATTCTCTGCTTTTCTTGGTCTGCTGTACTCAGCAGTGATGAGGACTTTAAAGGCTCTCCAGTTTTCAGGATGTCTATATGCAATCCTAGCTGCCATGGTGATTCTGCAGAGAAAATGCACCATTCCGTTAGTTCAAACATTTCTTTTCTTTTTTTTTTTTTTTAATAATTTCTTTTTTCCCTGAGATTGTTTGTACTTTCATTATTATAGGAGTATTTTGTTTTATTTCAATGATCAGAGTTATAAAATCTGCTTTGCGATCCTTGTCTGTTAATTTCATCATCTAGACAATTTTGGGATGGATCTTGGTTCCTGATTTTCTTTGTTGAATATGGGTCACACTTTCATATTTCTTAAAATGTTGAGCAGTTTTGGATTGTATCCTGGACTTTGAAGATTGTTATGTAGTTAAGACTCTACATTCTATTAAATTTCTCAAAACAGCATTCATTTTTTTTTAAAGTGGGAAATTAACTTTGCCAAGCTAAAACTGTAACATTCTTTTTCTTGGAAAGCAGCTCAAATTTCTTTTCTTTTTTTTTTAATTTTTTACAGGCAGAGTGGATAGTGAGAGAGAGAGACAGAGAGAAAGGTCTTCCTTTGCCGTTGGTTCACCCTCCAATGGCCGCCTGCGGCCAGTGCGCTGCGACTGGCGCACCGCGCTGATCCGATGGCAGGAGCCAGGTGCTTCTCCTGGTCTCCCATGGGGTGCAGGGCCCAAGGACTTGGGCCATCCTCCACTGCACTCCCTGGCCACAGCAGAGAGCTGGCCTGGAAGAGGGGCAACCGGGACAGAATCGGTGCCCCGACCGGGACTAGAACCCGGTGTGCTGGCGCTGCAAGGTGGAGGATTAGCTTATTGAGCCGCGGCGCCGGCCTAAGCAGCTCAAATTCAGTTCATTCCTTTTGTCGTTAGCTGAGGTACCTAGAGTCTGCCTCATTTGTGAGTAGGTCAGGGGCTTGGGGAGAGTTTATAAGCAGAATTCAGGACTTTCCATTTCTGGATCTCTTCCCTTACGACTTTCCAGGATCTAGCATTGCTCTGAATCCCATCCTCTTGTTCCTAGAGCCAGAAAGACAGTTTTCTATTAGCATTTTAACCATATCAAGTAGTGCTACTTCAGCCTGCCCTCAGGCTCTAATCTGTATGAGTAGAAAACTTTTCTAGTTCCTCCAGATTTTTTTTTAAATTAAACTTTTAATTAATGAATATAAATTTCCAAAGTACAGCTTATGGGTTACAATGGCTTCCCCCTCCCAAAACTTCCCTCCCACCCGCAACCCTCCCCTTTCCCGCTCCCTCTCCCCTTCCAATCACATCATGATTCATTTTCAATTCTCTTTATATACAGAAGATCAGTTTAGTATATATTAGGTAACGATTTCAACAGTTTGCCGCCATATAGCAACACATAGTGAAAAAAAAAATACTGTTGGAGTACTAGTTATAGCATTAAATAAGAGTGTACAGCACATTAAAGACAGAGATCCTACATAATATTTTTTTTAAAAAAATTAATTAATTTTCTATACCATTTCCAATTTAACACCAGGGTTTTTTTATTTCATTTCCAATTATCTTTATATACAGAAGATCGATTCAGTATATAATTAGTAAAGATCACATCAGTTTGTACCCACGCAGAGACACAAAGTGTAAAAATACTGTTTCAGTACTAGTTATAGCATCACTGTACATTAGATAACACATTAAGGACAGATCCCACATGGGATGTAAGTACACAGTGACTCCTGTTGCTGACTTAACAATTTGACACTCCTGTTCATGGCGTCAGTAATCTCCCTAGGCTCTAGTCATGGGTTGGCAGGGCTATGGAAGCCTTTAGAGTTCGCTGACTTTGATCTTCTTCCGATAGGGTCATAGTCAAAGTGGAAGTTCTCTCCTCCCTTCAGAGAAAGGTACTTCCTTCTTTGATGGCCCCATTCTTTCCACTGGGATCTCACTCACAGAGATCTTTCATTTAGGTCTTCTTTTTTTTTTTCTTTTCCATGGTGTCTTGGCTTTCCATGCCTACAATACTCTCATGGGCTCTTCAGCCAGATCCGAATGCCTTAAGGGCTGATTCTGAGGCCAGAGTGTTGTTTAGGACGCCTGCCATTCTATGAGTCTGCTGTGTATCCCATTTCCCATGTTGGATCTTTCTCTCTCTTTTTGATTCTATCAGTTAGTATTAGCAGACACTTGTCTTGTTTGTGTGATCCCTTTGATTCTTAAACCTATCAGAGCCATCAGTTGTGAACTGAAATTGATCACTTGGACTAGTGAGATGGCCTTGGTACATGCCACCTTGATGGGATTGTATTGGAATCCCCTGGCACATTTCTAACTCCATCATTTGTGGCAAGTCAGATTGTGCATGTCCCAAATTGTACATCTCCTCCCTCTCTTATTCCCACTCTTATATTTAACAGGGATCACTTTTCAGTTAAAATTTAAACACCTAAGAATAATTGTGTGTTAATTACAGAGTTCAACCACTAGTACTAGAACAACAACAACAACAACAAATACTAAAAAGGATAAAGTATTACATTGTACATCTAGAGCCAGGACAAGAGCTGATCAGGTCATAGTTTCTTATAGTGTCCATTTCACTACCACAGGTTTCCCCTTTGGTGCTCAGTTGTCGCCGATCAGGGAAAACAAATGAAATTTGTCTCTTTGGGACTGGCTTAATTCACTCAGCATGATGTTTTCCAGATTCCTCCATGTTGTTGCAAATGACTGGGTTTCATTGTTTCTTACTGCTGTATAGTATTCTATGGAGTACATGTCCCATAATTTCTTTATCCAGGCTACTGTTGATGGGCATTTGGGTTGGTTCCAGGTCTTAGCTATTGTGAATTGAGCTGCCATAAACATTAATGTGCAGATGGCTTTTTTATTAGCCAAATTAATTTCCTTTGGGTAAATTCCAAGGAGTGGGATGGCTGGGTTGTATGGTAGGGTTATGTTCAGGTTTCTGAGGAATCTCCAGACTGACTTCCATAGTGGCTTAACCAGTTTGCATTCCCACCAACAGTGGGTTAGTGTCCCTTTTTCCCCACATCCTCTCCAGCATCTGCTGTTGGTAGATTTCTGAATGTGAGCCATTCTCACCGGAGTGAGATGGAACCTCATTGTGGTTTTGATTTGCATTTCTCTGGTGGCTAGTGATCTTGAACATTTTTTCATGTGTCTGTTGGCCATTTGGATTTCCTCTTTCGAAAAATGTCTATTGAGGTCCTTGGCCCATCTCTTAAGTGGGTTGTTTGTTTTGTTGTTGTGGATTTTCTTGATTTCTTTGCAGATTCTGGTTATCAATCCTTTATCTGTAGTATAGTTTGCAAATATTTTTTCCCATTCTGTCGGTTGCCTCTTCACTTTCCTGACTGTTTCTTTTGAAGTACAGAAACTTCTCAATTTGATGCAATCCCAAATGTTAATTTTGGTTTTGACTGCCTGTGCTCCTGGGGTCTTTTCCAAGAAGTCTTTGCCTGCACCTATGTCTTGCAGGGTTTCTCCAATGCTCTCTAATAATTTGATGGTTTCGGTTCGTAGATTTAAGTCTTTAATCCACGTTGAGTGAATTTTTGTGTAAGGTGAAAGGTATGGGTCTTGCTTCAAGCTTCTGCACATGGAAATCCAATTTTCCCAGCACCATTTATTGAATAGGCTGTCCTTATTCCAGGGATTAGTTTTGAATCTTTGATCAAATATAAGTTGGCTGTAGATGTTTGGATTGATTTCTGGTGTTTCTATTCTGTTCCATTGGTCTATCCTTCTGTTTCTGTACCAGTAGCATGCTGTTTTGATAACAACTGCCCTGTAGTATGTCCTGAAATCTGGTATTGTGATGCCTCCGGCTTTGTTTTTGTTGTACAAGATTGCTTTGGCTATTCGAGGTCTTCTCCATATGAATTTCAGCATCATTTTTTCCAGATCTGAGAAGAAGGTCTTTGGTATCTTGATTGGTATTGCATTGACTATATAAATTGCTTTTGGGAGAATAGACATTTTGATGATATTGATTCTTCCAATCCATGAGCATGGAAGATTTCTCCAGTTTTTGGTATCCTCTTCTATTTCTTTCTATAAGGTTTTGTAGTTTTCATCGTAGAGATCTTTAACATCCTTGGTTAAGTTTATTCCAAGGTATTTGATTGTTTTTGTAGCTATTGTGAATGGGATTGATCTTAGAAGTTCTTCCTCAGCCGTGGCATTGCCTGTGTATACAACGGCTGTTGATTTTTGTGCATTGATTTTATATCCTGCTACTTTGCCAAACTCTTCGATGAGTTCCAGTAGTCTCTTAGTAGAGTTCTTTGGATCCCCTAAATAAAGAATCATATCATCTGCAAAGAGGGATAGTTTGAGTTCTTCCTTCCCAATTTGTATCCCTTTAATTTCTTTTTCTTGCCTAATAGCTCTGGCTAGAACTTCCAGAACTATATTGAAGAGCAGTGGTGAGAGTGGGCATCCCTGTCTGGTACCAGATCTCAGTGGAAATGCTTCCAACTTTTCCCCATTCAATAGGATGTTGGCCGTGGGTTTTTCATATATTGCTTTGATTGTATTGAGGAATGTTCCTTCCATACCCAGTTTGCTTAGAGTTTTCATCATGAAAGGGTGTTGTATTTTATCAAATGCTTTCTCTGCATCTATGGAGAGAATCATATGGTTTTTCTTCTGCAGTCTGTTAATGTAGTGTATTACATTGATTGTTTTGCGAATGTTGAACCATCCCTGCATACCAGGGATAAATCCCACTTGGTCTGGGTGGATGATCTTTCTGATGTGTTGTTGCATTCTATTGGCCAGAATTTTATTGAGTATTTTTGCATCTATGTTCATCAGGGATATTGGTCTGTAATTCTCTTTCAATGCTGCATCTTTTTCCGGCTTAGGAATTAAGGTGATGCTGGCTTCATAGAAAGAATTTGGGAGGATTCCCTCTTTTTCGATTATTTTGAATAGTTTGAGAAGAATTGGAGTTAGTTCTTCTCTAAATGTCTGGTAGAACTCAGCAGTGAATCCATCTGGTCCTGGGCTTTTCTTTGTTGGGAGGGCCTTTATTACTGTTTCAATTTCTGTGTCAGTTATGGGTCTGTGTAGGTTTTCTATGTCTTCCTGGCTCAATTTAGGTAGGTTGTATGTGTCCAAGAATCTGTCCATTTCTGATAGATTTCCCTGTTTGCTGGCATACAAGTCCTTGTAGTAATTTCTGATGATTCTTTTTATTTCTGTAGTGTCTGTTGTTACGTTTCCATTTTCATCTCTGATCCTGTTGATTTGGGTCTTTTCTCTTCTTTTTTTAGTGAGTTGGGCCAATGGGGTGTCAATTTTGTTTATTTTTTCAAAAAACCAGCTCCTCATTTGGCTGATTTTTTGTAATGTTTTTTTGGATTCAATCCTGTTGGTTTCTTCTTTGATTTTAATTATTTCTCTTCTCCTACTGGGTTTGGGTTTGGTTTGCTGCAGATTTTCTAGATCCTTGAGATGACTTGAAAGCTCATCTATTTGGTGCCTTTCAAATTTCTTGATGTAGGCACCTATTGATATAAACTTTCCTCTTAACACTGCTTTTGTTGTATCCTAGAGGTTTTGGTATGTTGTGCTTTTATCGTCATTTACTTCCAGAAAATTTTTGATTTCTCTTTTAATTTCTTCTATGACCCATTGTTCATTCAGGAGCATGTTGTTCAATCTCCATGTGTTTGCACGTGCTCTAGGGATTCCCGAGTTGCTAATTTCCAATTTCATTCCTTTGTGGTCTGAGAAGCTGCATGGTATGATTCTAATTCTTTTGAATTTGCTGAGACTTGCTTTATGGCCTAGTATGTGGTCAATCCTAGAGAAGGTTCCATGTACTGCTGAGAAGAATGTAAAGTCCTTAGATGTAGGATGAAATGTTCTGTAGATATCTGTTAGATCCATTTGGGCTATAGTGTCATTTAAATCTACTGTCTCCTTGTTGATCTTCTTTCCTGTTGATCTGTCTATCTCTGAGAGTGGAGTATTGAAGTCCCCCAGTACTATTGTATTGGGGTCTAAGTCTCCCTTTAAGTCCCTTAACAAGTCTTTTAAATAAGCTGGTGCCCTGTAATTAGGTGCATATACATTGATAACTGTTATATCTTCCTGTTGAATGGATCCCTTAATCATTATATAGTGCCCCTCTTTGTCTCTCCTAACAGTTTTTGTGGTAAAGTTTATGTTGTCTGATATTAAGATGGCTACACCTGCTCTTTTTTCATTTCTGTTGGCATGGTATATCTTTTTCCAGCCTTTCACTTTCAGTCTGTATGCATCATTGTTGGAAATATGAGTTTCTTGTAAGCAGCAAAAAGATGGGTTTTGTTCTTTAACCCAATCAGCCAATTGGTGTCTTTTAACTGGACAGTTCAAGCCATTAACATTCAATGTGACTATTGAGAAGGAGTAACTTTGCCCTGTCATTTACCAAAGATTTTTTTCTAATATATGGTTTGAGACTCCTGTGATCTTTTGCTGTGAGGTTTCCTTCCTTTATCTTCTTTCATATTGGTTACCGTGTTTCTGTGTTTACAGACGTCTTTAAGCATCTTTTGCAGGGCTGGACGAGTGGCAACAAATTCTTTCAGTTTCTGTTTGCTGTGAAAGGTCTTTATTTCACCTTCATTCACAAATGAGAGCTTTGCAGGATATAATATTCTGGGCTGGCAGTTTTTCTCTCTTAGTACCTGGGCTATATCTCGCCATTCTCTCCTAGCTTGTAGGGTTTCTGAAGAGAAGTCAGCTGTGAGTCTAATTGGAGATCCTCTGAGAGTAATCTGGCGTTTCTCTCTTGCACATTTTAGGATCTTTTCTTTGTGTTTCACTGTGGTGCGTTTGATTACGACGTGTCGTGGTGAGGATCTCTTTTGATCATGTTTATTAGGGGTTCTATGAGCTTCCTGTACTAGGATGTCTCTGTCCTTCTCCAAACCTGGGAAATTTTCTGCTAGTATCTCACTAAAAAGGCCTTCTAATCCTTTCTCTCTCTCCATGCCTTCAGGAACTCCTAGAACCCGAATGTTGGGTTTTTTAATAGTATCCTGTAGATTCCTGACAGTATTTTTTAGATTTCTTTTTTTTTTATTAAACTTTTATTTAATGAATATAGATTTCCAAAGTACAGCTTATGGGTTACAATGGCTTCCCCCTCCCAAAACTTCCCTCCCACCCGCAACCCTCCCCTTTCCCACTCCCTCTCCCCTTCCAATCACATCAAGATTCATTTTCAATTCTCTTTATATACAGAAGATCAGTTTAGTATATATTAGGTAACGATTTCAACAGTTTGCCCCCATATAGCAACACAAAGTGAAAAAAAAATACTGTTGGAATACTAGTTATAGCATTAAATAAGAGTGTACAGCACATTAAAGGCAGAGATCCTACATAATATTTTTTAAAAAATTAATTAATTTTCTATGCCATTTCCAATTTAACACCAGGTTTTTTTTTTTCATTTCCAATTATCTTTATATACAGAAGATCGATTCAGTATATAATTAGTAAAGATCACATCAGTTTGTACCCACGCAGAAACACAAAGTGTAAAAATACTGTTTCAGTACTAGTTATAGCATCACTGCACATTAGACAACACATTAAGGACAGATCCCACATGGGATGTAAGTACACAGTGACTCCTGTTGCTGACTTAACAATTTGACACTCCTGTTCATGCTGAGTGAATTAAGCCAGTCCCAAAGAGACAAATTTCATTTGTTTTCCCTGATCGGCGACAACTGAGCACCAAAGGGGAAACCTGTTGAAGAGAAATGGACACTATAAGAAACAATGAACTGATCAGCTTTTGTCCTGACTCTAGATGTACAATGTAATACTTTATCCTTTTTAGTATTTGTTGTTGTTGTTGTTGTTCTAGTACTAGTGGTTGAACTCTGTAATTAACACACAATTATTCTTAGGTGTTTAAATTTTAACTGAAAAGTGATCCCTGTTAAATTTAAGAGTGGAAAAAGAGAGGGAGGAGATGCACAATTTGGGACATGCACAATCTGACTTGCCACAAATGATGGAGTTAGAAATGTGCCAGGGGATTCCAATACAATCCCATCAAGGTGGCATGTACCAATGCCATCTCACTAGTCAAAGTGATCAATTTCAGTTCACAACTGATGGCTCTGATAGGTCTAAGAATCAAAGGGATCACACAAACAAGACAAGTGTCTGCTAATACTAACTGATAGAATCAAAAAGGGAGAGAAAGATCCAGCATGGGAAGTGGGATACACAGCAGACTCATAGAATGGCAGATGTCCTAAATAACACTCTGGCCTCAGAATCAGCCCTGAAGGCATTTGGATCTGGCTGAAGAGCCCATGAGAGTATTGTAGGCATAGAAAGCCAAGATACCATGGAAAAGAAAAAAAGAAGAAGACCTAAATGAAAGATCTTTGTTAGTGAGATCCCAGTAGAAAGAACGGGGCCATCAAAGAAGGAAGTACCTTTCTCTGAAGGGAGGAGAGAACTTCCACTTTGACTATGACCCTATCGGAATAAGATCAAAGTCAGCGAACTCTAAAGGCTTCCATAGCCCTGGCAACTCATGACTAGAGCCTAGGGAGATTACTGACACCATGAACAGGAGTATTTTTTAGATTTCTGATTTCTTCTTCTTTGCTTTGATTTGACTGTTTCCTTTCCTGTTCTCTGTCTTCTAATTCCGATATTCTCTCTTCTGCTTCGCCCATTCTGTTTTTAAGGCTTTCTAATGCGTTTGTCATTTGATCTATTGAGTTCTTCATTTCATTGTGGTTTTTTGTCACTATCACAGTTTCATGTTCTACTAGTTGTTTCATTTCATTTTGATTCCTCCTTAATATTTCATTTTCATGAGAGAGATTTTCTATCTTGTTCATTAAGTATTTCTGTAGTTCAAGAATTTGTTTTTGAGAACTTCTTAATGTTCTTATCAATTTTTTGAGATCTGCTTCTTGCATTTCCTCTATCTCTTCATCTTCATAATCTTGCATTGGTGTGTCTTGTTCATTTGGAGGCATCATAGTGTCTTCCTTGCTCTTGTTACCTCGGCTTCTACGTTTGTTGTTTGGCATGTTGGAGATAATTTATGTTTTTTTTTTTTTGCTGTGGTGTTTTTTTCTCGTTATACTATGCCTCTAGGTGGGCTTTCTGCTTTGATGGATCCTTAGGGGCTGTGATGGGTGTGGCCAGAGAGCTCTGCTTGATTCTTCAGGTTTAAGGCTGTGCAAAAAGCGACTCACCCAGATTGTTCACTCCCTTGCTCCTTACTGGATTGCTCTCTCTCTCTCTCTCTCTCTTTTTTTTTTTTTTTTTGACTCAGTTGGGAAGTAATCGCGAATGGCTGAGTGAAATTGAGGGTAGTTGAAATCTGGCCTCTGTGAGTATTCGTTTGATCTATGGCTGGGACCACACAAAGAGTTTATGCAGCCCTCAATGTGTTCTCAAGATTCACCAAATTCCGAAGTTACTGAGTTTGTGGCTGCACTTTAGATATGTAAAATGGCTCCTGTTCTTTGTTTTGCTCATTGAGTGACAAGAGAGGCCTCTGCTTCCCCCCCCCAATGTCTCAGGTTTCTGCTGTCTTTGTCTTACCTCCCTCCCGTTCCCGTGCTGGGGAGATTCTGCGGCTCCTTTCCTGTGGTTGAGTTTCCACGCGGTGGGCTCCCTGTAGGTCCTCTGTGTCACATCCACTAGGTCCGGAAGCGTTTCCTCTGCAGTTTTTTTCTTGAGTCTTTTCCTGAGGCTACAGTAATTCCACTTTTATGAAACTTTATTTTCCTAAACTACGGCGCACGTCCTCACTATCCGCCATCTTGGCTCCGCCAGTTCCTCCAGATTTTAACTCTTCTAGAATTTGTTTGCTTTTGTTCACTCACCAGTAATTTCAGGTCATTGATTTTGATCATTTTTTTTTCTGTTCAGAGGCTGTGAGTGAAACTTGTAAGTATTTATTTGTGAAATCGTTGAGTCTGATAGGATCTTACTTGACCATCTGAGAAAAATTCCACATCATATCTTATTGGGATTGAACCTGTTTTCCCAAATTGGAACCATATCATTTTATTCATTTGCTTGTGCTGTCTCACTTTCCCCACTTCCTCACACATGCTTCCTAAACTACCTGCATCTGAGACTTTATCTCATGGCCCAACTTGGGGCTAACTAAATTAGGACTCATTTATGAAGCTATTTGGTCATTCAAATACATTATATATTGTTTTATTTTTAAAATTGAATAATTTATTTGAAGGACAGAATGAGAGAGAGAGAGAGAGAGAGAGAGAGAGAGAGAGAGAGAGAGAATCTTCCATCTTTGATCTCTCACATGGTTGACAGGAGCCAAAATATTAGAGCAGTGCTCCATTGCCTTTCCAGGCACTTTAGTGAAACGCTGGATTGAAAGCAGAGTAGCTCAGTCTCGAACAGGCACTCTGATATTGAAGGTGGATGTCACAATCAGAGGCTTAACTTGCTGCATCCTGGTGCTGGCCCCCAAACATATTATTTTATTTAACTTTCCCAGCAGCCCATAGAAGTGTACTGTGAGAACTTAGATTTATTTATTTAAAGATTTTGTTTATTTATTTGTCAGGTAGAGTTACCGACAGTGTGTGAGAGAGAGAGACAGATCTGTTGGTTCACTCCCCAAGTGGCCACAACAGCTGGAGCTACGCCAATCTGAATCCAGGAGCTAGGTGCTTCCTCCCTGTTAGCCATCACAAAACATAACGAACACGGGACTAAGGGAAAGGGTTTATTGGGGAAAACTCAGTTGACCGGAGGGAAGGGGTGGAGAGGGAAAAAGAGAGAAAAAGAGAGTGTAAGAGAGAGAGAGAGAGAGAGAGAGGAGAGGAGATAGTGAAGAGAAGATAGAGCAGAGATGAGCCAAGAGAGCAGGAGAGAAGCCAAGAGAGCCACGTGTTCAGGAACAGATCCTTTTAAAACTTTGCCTGAGGGTGGGCAGGGAAGCAGGAGCAGCGAATCCCATTAGGTTGGGGGTGGATCTTGACAACAGAGGTTGGGCCATGTGGCCACCTGGCTTCCAGAAATGGCAGCGGGGGGCTAGAGCTTGGGATGTAAATCAGGGTATAGATCGCGCCATAGATAAAACTGTGCCAGTTTCCTAACACTCCCGGTCTCCCTTGCGGGTGCAGGGGCCAAAACACCTGGGCCATCCTCCACTGCCCTCCCAGGCCACAGCAGAGAGCTGGACTGGAAGAGGAACAACCATGACTAGAACCGGCGCCCATTTGGAATGCTGGTGCCGCAGGCAGAAGATTAACCTAGTGCGCCATGGCGCCGGCCCCAAGATTTATTTATTTGAGAGGCAGAGTTACAGGCAGAGAGAGAGAGGTCTTCCATCCAATGGTTCACTCCCCAAATGGCCGCAATGGCCAAGGTTGGGCTGATCTGAAGCCAGGAGCCAGGAGCTTCTTCCAGGCCTTCCACGTAGGTGCAGAAGCCCAAGCACTTGGGTCATCTTCTGCTGCTTTCCCAGGCCATAGCAGAGAGCTGGATCTGAAGAGAAGCAGCTGGGACTTGTACCGGCACCCATATGGGATGCCAACACTGCAAACAGAGGGTTAGCCCACAGTGCCACAGTGCTGGCTGCCCTTTGTTTTAACAAGTTTCATTGTGATTGTATCTTGCCTGTGATAATATATTCAATAAATTGGAGAAGATTGTATCTTGCCTGTGATAATATATTCAATAAATTGGAGAATCTGATTTTAAAACCAGAAGTATCTATTTCTGAAATCTTACAACACTGTGTGTTTTGTGTCTTAAATGAGATACTGTGGCTACAGAAAATAAGTGTCTGTAATATATGGGAGTATTTTATCAGTCAGCTTTCACTGGATTACAATCTCAAATTCTCATTGGTTTACAATTATAAATACTTATTTTGTACTGATAAATTCCTGTTCTTTACTTCTGATTGGATGTTTTGGCTCTGCTCAGACTTCAGGCTAAGTGTGCTCTGTTTATTTCCTTATATGGTGATCTAAACTGAACGAGAGCCTTGTGTGCAATGTTTTTTTCTTATGGCAGAGGCACAGGAACTAGGAGACTTTGGGAATTTTGTAATCTTCCTAGAAACTTCCGTTTGGAAGTAACAAATAGCAAATAACCAATTGTCCAAAGCAAGTCACATGTCTGAACATGAAATCAGTCGGTTGGATAAATATATTTGATTCACAAAGAAGGAGGAAGTGAATAATTACAAACGATATCCTACAGATATGATCATTTTTCTTGCACAATGCTACAGTCACTGTTTTCCAACCATCAGAGAGGGAGATGGATCATAAAAGACATGACTACTTGAAATGGCAAGAGTGCCATGGAGTATTTTACTAGGTGCCAAAAGACAACTTTAGACGAGAGCTGTTATAGATGTTCAGAGAATTAGCATGAGCCACAAGGACTGGGAATGGTCTTATGAGTGAGAAGGAGTTGGAGCTGGGTCTTGGGAGATGCCTAAAATTTGGATACAAATCATTCTAAGAAGTTATACAGGACAAGCGAAGGTACTGAGTTGGCCTAGTCTGGCCCAGTTGTGGAGGTGCTCTTGGGGGAAAGATCATGGGAGGCAGATTGGAGAGCCTGAATGTCAGGCAGGAGACAATAAGGAGATTAGTAACAACACAATTCATAACTGAAAAGTTATGTTTTGGTAAGGTAGTCCAGGCAATGCTGTGGGAGGGCAGATGGCAGGGAGCTTTCCTCTACCACTATATGTAGCAGTCATTCTTCCTTCTAAGTTGTACACTGGCTCTGAGAGACACGTAAATGACAAGAATGTAGTGAGCATTTCAAATATTTCCTCAATGCAGACTTGACTCCCACTAGTAAAAAAATGAAAATTGTTTTGCTTGTTTTTCTCTGAATGTCTTTTCTGAGCAAATAAAGAACATGCTTTGGTAGGAGACAACACTTCCCACACAAAAACATAATTAAATCAACATGTCAGGTTGTATGTGCAATGAAACATTAAAAACTGGAGGAAAATATTTGTGTACTATCATTTTTATTTTGCTTTTGAACTAAGGAAAGACAATTTGCAAAGTTTTTGTTGTGCACTTAAAAACAGAGAAACAACTGCTGAAACTTTCCATCTTCAAATTTCTTAGCAAAATACAATGCCCAGAAGCTTTTGGAAGGCAGTGACGGTGGCTGTGGTAAGAGTTTCCATCCGTTATTCTATTCCATTGTTTCTATTTTTCTTATTTGTTGCTGTAACTGTTTTTGGTTCATTAGTTCTTTGGATAAACATTTGTTGTGCTATTGGTGCTCTATTTTGGATTCAAAAATTATTAACAGGTATTTGAATGAGGTTGTATGATTTTCAAAATTAGATTTATTACTTAGTAGATTATGATTTAGATTTATGACATGGTAGAGAAAAACTAATAATTCATGCATTTATCAATCCTTAAATCAGACACCTGAAAGTTAAGAGTTCCTTTTGTATGTATTGGGCCAACATTATTTATGCCATGAAAGCTACATTGGTTCATAATTCATATGATATTGAAAGTAGGTGTCGCAGGATGAGAAGCACTTTTAAAAATACATAGGTTAATACCTGGCATGTTTGAGAGTGGAAATGAAGGGGAGAGAATGGAACATTTATTTAGATATTCTTCAATCCCAGGCACTGTGTCAAGAGCTTTACTTACTTGTAATAACCATATAAATCAGTAGTCGTTATTATTTTTGCTTCACAAATGAGAAAGGTCAGGCTTTCAGCTGAAGACCTCATATAGAGTAGAAGACAGAGATGGTGCTCTGTGTAGGTGGATTTGACTATAAATTCCAATCTTCTTCCACTATGTAATGTTGTTTCCACAGTGCTCCATTCTTTATCTCCTAATCAGTATTTAAGGGACCTAGAATCCACATAGAATCTAGAATTTCTACTTTAGACAATGAAGGACTTATATATCAATGATCCATGGTTTTCAGAAGTTCAAATTTTAAAAAATGTAATTAGTACCATAAGCCAAGGAATTAAATTTATAATTTGGCACTTAAAATATTTATTCATTGTAAAAACAATTTCATTACAATAATAAATTTTTTAAAAACGTTTATTTAATGAATATAAATTTCCAAAGTACAGCTTATGGATTACAATGGCTTCCCCCCGCCCCCATAACTCCCCTCCTACCTGCAACCCTCCCCTTTCCCGCTCCCTCTCCCCTTCCATTCACATCAAGATTCATTTTCAATTCTCTTTATATACAGAAGATCAGTTTAGTATATATTAAATAAAGATTTCAACAGTTTGCACCCACATAGCAACACAAAGTGAAAAAATACTGTTGGAGTACTAGTTATAGCATTAAATCACAATGTACAGCACATTAAGGACAGAGATCTCTCACTGGGTTGCCAAGGTTACTGAGTTTGTGTACTCTGTGAGTTCTCTCGCCCCCACCTCAGATTTTCACAGTCTCAGTTCGTTAGCTCCACACTTTTACTAGATCCTAACCTCCTGTTATTTCTCCCCACCAGAGTCAGGTTTTTCTGCTTGGCTAATGGTGGGCGCCGTTTTACATACGTAAAATGGTACCTGCTCTTTGTCTTGCTCGGCTTTCTAAGGTGAGTGGAGAGAGAGGCTAGTGACCGTGCTGGTTCCCCTTATTTATTCGTTTTTTTCTCTCTTCCAGTCAGCCTGGTGAACTTTCCCCAGTGCCTCAGGCCTCGTTCTGCCTTTCCCCGCCAATGTCTTGGGTTACTGAGGTTTTTGTCTCACCTCCCCTTCCAGCACTGGCGCGCAGACTCTGTGGCTGGGCTTCTGCACTGTGGGCAACCTTGCTCTCCCCGTAGGTCCTCCGTGTCACATCCACTAGATCCGGAAGAGTTTCCTCTGCATTTTTTTCCTAAGCCTTTTCCTGAGGCTACAGTAATTCCACTTTTATGAAACTAAATTTTCCCGGACTATTGGTGCACGCCCTCACTATTCCGCCATCTTCCCTTTATTCTCGAATGATTTTTTAAAAGGGTTTATTTATATATTTGAAAACCAGGGGTACACAGAGAGAGAGAGATACAACAAGAGATCTTCCATCAGAGGTTTACTCACCAGATGGTTGCAATGGTCAGGGTTGAATCAGGCTGAAGACAGGAGCCAGGAGCTTCATCCATGGCTCCCACATGGGTGAAAGGGACCCAAGTACTTGGACCATCTTCTGCTGCTTTTCCCAGGCCATGAACAGAGAGTTGGACAGGAAGGGGAGCAGTCAGAATTCAAATTGGTGCCCATATGGATTGCTGGCATAACTTAACCCACTAAGCCACAATGCTAACCCCAATGATGAAAAAAAAAATTTTTTTGACAGGCAGAGTTAGACAGTGAGAGAGACAGAGAGAAAGGTCTTCCTTCCGTTGGTTCACCCCCAAAATGGCCACTGCACCTGGTGTGCTGCGCTGATCCGAAGCCAGGAGCCAGGTGCTTCCTCCTGGTCTCCCATGCGGGTGCAGAGCCCAAGCATTTGGGCCATCCTCCACTGCCTTCCCAGGCCACAGCAGAGAGCTGGACTGGAAGAGGAGCAACCGGGACAGAATCTGGGGTGCCGGCGCCGCAGGCGGAGGATTAGCCAAGTGAGCCGCGGCGCCAGCCTCAATGATGAAAATTTAAGAAACATCCAAACTTGACCATAAACCAGCATCATGTATTTTTACATGTTCTCTTTTAGTATTTGTTCATATGTATACACAATTTGCTAAGAATTATGTTCTTTAATTAAAAAAGTTGTAATAAATATATGCTATTTTATAAGTGGAGAGGTCCTAATACCAAGATATTCCTATCATAATTGAAATTTAGGCTTTTTTTATTTTAAATATTTATTTTATTTCTTAGAAAGGCAGAGGTGCAGAGAGAAAGAGGGAGAGATATACAGAGATCTTCCATCTGTTGGTTCACACCCCAAGTGGTCACAACGGCTAGGGGTGTGTCACGCAGAAGCCAGGGGCCAAGATCTTCATCCCATGTGGGTGCAAGGGATGAAGCACTTGGTCCATCTTCCATTCCTTTCCCAGGCACACTGGCAGAGAGCTGAATCAGAAGTGGAGCAGCCAGGACTCCCACTTGCATGCATATGGGATGACTGCATTGTAGGCGGCTGCTTAATCCATTACATCACAATGCCAGCCCATGTTTTTAATTTATTTTTATTTTTTACTACAATGTAATAAACATTCTAACTCATACAATATTTTCCTTATTTTGTATGATTTGTTTTGAAAGGCAAGAGAGTCAGAGAGATTTACCTTATCTGCTGGTTCACTTCCCAAACACTTGCAATAGCCAGGACTGATTTAGAACAAAGCAAGGATCCAGAAACTTGATACTGGTCTCACATGTGGATGGGGAGACTTAAGTATTTGAAACATGCTGTTTTTGAGAGTGCACATTAGCAGGAAGCTGGAATTACAAGTGGATGCAGGACTCCAACCCAGGCACTCTGATAGGGGATGTGGGTAACCCAAATGGCATTTTAACTGCAGCACCAAACACTTGCCCCGTGTATAATTGCTTTATGATAAATATTAAGACATACTGTATCAAAGAGCTTAAAATTAAAAATTAATATATAATGTTCTACTTAAGCCATTTTAAGCCTAATGGAATTGAAAATCACATTGAAAGTGTTATAATACTGAAATGCTGTTGTATCAAGGATTTTTTTCCAAGTTTATCCTTAGGCTTGATGATTTGCTAGAAGGACTCACAGAACTCAGAAAAACTGTTATCTTCATAATTATTATTTATTACATTAAAAGAATAAGATTTAAATCAGCAATTGGGGGAGTGGACCATTAGCTTTGTGGTTAAGACTCTCACGTGCCACACTGAATGCCTGGGCTCAATTCCCAGCTTTGCCCTAGCTTCTTGTGAATGAAAACCCTGGGAGGCAATGGTGATGACTCAAGTGATTAGGTCTCTGCTTGCTAATGTGAGATACCTGGATTGAATCTTGGTTCCTGACATTGGCCCTGGCCCAGTACTGGCCATTGCAGGCATTTGGGGAGTGAATTAGTAGATGAGAGCTCTCTGTTTTTCACTTTTTGGCTTTTTCCCCCTCTCAGATAAAAAAAAATATATATATGATATCTGTATTATATATTTTATATGTATAATTTATAAGTTATACAAGTAATATATATTATCCATAAACAAAATATATGTAATACATTTATGTACATATATCAATATTTGCACTTTTTTTTGCTGAGCCACTCGAAAATAAATTGAAGGCATCATGACACTTTCATATCACCTAACCTACAGCTATATTAAAGTTCACCCACCTTTATACAAAATAACTTTTATAGCTGTTTTTATATTTAGAATATGATCAATTTTAATTCATTGTCATTTGTTATGTCTCTTTAATCAAGACTATTTCCTCTATTTTGTTTAGCTTTTCCTTTTTGAAGAGCACAGACTAGATGTTATTTAGAATCTCTCACGTTTTGGTTTTGCGTTATAATTTCCCTTTGATGAGATTTTAGTTAAACATTTCTGGCAAGGCTGAGTTATAGATGATTTGTTTACTACATCACATCAGGCTGCTCAGTTTATCTTATTGATGATGCAAAGCTTCGTTAATGGCAGACTGCAGATGGCTCCATTGTGAAGGTACATTTTCCTTTTCAAAATATGTAAACATTGAGATGAACATTGGAGAACAATAGGTTAAATTGTGGCTTGGGACACCCTCATCCCATATTGGAGTGCCTGGGATTGAACTCTGCCTCTACGTCTCATCCTGCTTCCTTCTAATGTGCACCCTGGAAGAGAACAGGTGATGTCTCAAGTACTTGGGTCCTTCCCACCCACATCGGGGACCTGTGTTGGGTTCCTGGCTATTGGCTTCTGCCTGGCCCAGCTCCAGATATTCAGGGCATTTGGGGAGTAGACCAGCAGATGGAAGATCTCTCTCTTTCTCTATATCTATTGCTCTGCCTTTGAAATGTTTCTTTTTTCTTTTCTTTTTCTTTAATTTGACAGATAGAGTTAACAGTGAGAGAGAGAGATAGAGACAGAGACAGAGAAAAAGGTCTTCCTTCTGTTGGCCCACTCCCCAAATGGCCTCCACGACCGGAGCTATGCCGATCCGAAGCCAGAAGCCACGCGCTTCCTCCTGGTTTCCCATGCGGGTGCAGGGGCCAAGCACCTGGGCCATCCTGCACTGCTCTCCCGGGCCACAGCAGAGAGCTGGACTGGAAGAGGAGCAACCGGGACCAGAACCCGGAGCCCATATGGGATGCCGGCGCTGCAGACGGAGGATTAACCAAGTGAGCCATGGCGCCGGCCCCTCTGCCTTTGAAATAAAAATGAATAAATACAATTTATAAAAAAAGTGTGGATAAAAAAATAAATGAATATTTCAAAAAGTTTTTCTTCCACTCAAAGCAAGGACAATTTTCTTTCTTTCTTTCTTTCTTTCTTCCTTCCTTTCTTTCTTTCTTTCTTTCTTTCTTTCTTTCTTTCTTTCAGATTTATTTATTTATTTGAATGGCGTAGTTACAGAGAGGCAGATGCAGAGAGAGAGAGAGAGAGAGAAAGAAGTTTTCCATGCACTGGTTCACTCTCCAAATGGCCCCAAAGGCAGGAGCTGGGCCAATCCAAAGCCAGGAACCAGGAGCTACCTCTAGGTCTTTCACTCAGGTGCAGCGGCCCAAGCACTTGTGCCATCTTCTACAGCTTTTCCAGGCCAAAGAAGAGAGCTGGATTGGAAGTGGAGCAGCTGGGATTTGAACTGGAACCATATGGGATGCTGGCACTACACAGGGGTTTTAATCTGCTCCGCCCCAGTGCTAGCCTCAAGGATAATTTTCTTAACTTGCCCAAAGACCACATTAAACATGTGATATCTGATTTTCTAATTTCGAAATTCATACTTCCTGCAAGAGGTGAGAGTGGTTCATTATACTAGGATGTTAAAACATGATGTGTTATTAAAAATAATAG
This sequence comes from Lepus europaeus, assembly GCF_033115175.1. Lineage (NCBI taxonomy): Eukaryota > Metazoa > Chordata > Mammalia > Lagomorpha > Leporidae > Lepus > Lepus europaeus. Next base: position 72,769,745 of record NC_084829.1, on the reverse strand, counting down.
TATTATGTAATTTCAAATTTTTATATTGTTAGTATTTGGCCATAATAGAACAGGGCCATTTATATATTTAAAAGTATAGATAGATATTATGTACTTTTGAGGTTTAGTGTTCTACAATCATTGAGCAGGTGATATATAGACAATTAATATCTCATTTTAGTTTGGCATTTGAAAAGCCAGCCTGATTCCACAGTGTCCTAGCAATGACTGAATTAGAGAATTATACTAAATAGAGGAAGAGAGCCACCAGGGGGCACTCAACTACCGTTAATACATGCTAAGAAAAAGTATGCGGGGCCGGCGCTGTGGCATACTGGGTAAAGCTGCCGCCTGCAGTGCCAGCATCCCATTTGGGCGCTGGCTCTAGTCAGCTGCTCCACTTCTGATCCAGCTCTCTGCTATGGCCTGGGAAAGCAGTAGAAGATGGCCCAAGTGCTTGGGCCCCTGCACCCACATGGGAGACCTGGAAGAAGCTCCTGGCTCCTGGCTTCAGATCAGTGCAGCTCCGGCTGTTGCGGCCAATTGGGAAATAAACCAGTGGATGGAAGACTCTCTCTCTCTCTCTCTCTCTCTCTCTCTCTGTAAATCTGACTTTCAAATACATAAATACATCTTTTTAAAAAAAGCATGCATTCAGTTACAGTGTGGTGGTGGAAAACAACTAATTCTGTTGAAAGACAGAAGTACTTAATTTTAAGAATTTCCCCCCTCATATGCAGGTGAACTCTATGCAGAATAACTCATAAACCCCATTATCAACTTCCATCTAAACCAAGATAAACTTTTATCATGTGCCATGAATATAGTTTGTTTCTCTTGCATACTGCAAAAATACTGCATAAAAATCTGATGTCAGAAAAATGGCCAGATCTTTTCCTTGCAATGAGGGCCCACAGGCAGGGTTACCAAGCTGTTGGGATACATCTCTCCTAGAGATTTCTCTGGAGGGGTCTCCTCTTCACCCCAGAGGCTGTTTGATTTGCAAATCCTTTCCAAAAGTAGAGAAAATGAGGAATGTGAGAATATGCTATTTTTCTAAAAAAGTCATATTTTTAATTTCCAAAGATAATATTTTATAATTATTTTAAGATGATATTTTAATATATTTTTTTTTCATTTTTTTTAAACTTTTATTTAATGAATATAAATTTCCAGTGTACAGCTTATGGATTACAGTGGCTTTCCCCTCCCATAACTTCCCTCCCACCCGCAACCCTCCCCTCTCCCGCTCCCTCTCCCCTTCCATTTGCATCAAGATTCATTTTCAATTCTCTTTATATACAGAAGATCAATTTAGTATAAAGGTTTCAACAGTTTGCACCCACATAGACACACAAAGTGAAACATACTGTTTGAGTACTAGTTATAGCATCAAATCAAAATGTACAGCACATTAAGGACAGAGATCCCACATGAGGAGCAAGTGCACAGTGGCTCCTGTTGTTGACCCAACAAATTGACACTCTAGTTTATGGCACCAGTAACCACCCTAGGCTCTAGTCATGAGTTGCCAAGGCTATGGAAGCCTTCCAAGTTTGCCGACTCTGATCATATTTAGACAAGGTCATAAAAGACAGAGTGAGGATAGTAACCAATGATCCTAAGAGTGGCATTAACCAGGTTTGAACAATTATACAGCATTAAGTGGGGAAGAGGACCATCAGTACACACATGTTGGGAGTAGAGCCATTGGTGGTAGAGTAGAGGTTATGATTACAAAGGAATGAGGCCACTGCAGTGGCTTTCAATGAGGTAAGCCTGGGCTTCAGCAGAAGTCAACTTGTGAAGAGCCCTGGCAGCTCTGCCAAGAGTTGGATCACTGGAAATGGACCTGCCCTGGAGTCGAAGGATGCCCAGGTCAGAGCCACAGATCTTATTGGCTCTAAGCTGAAAAGCCCTTCACTCAGCCCAACTTCCAAAGTGACCACTGCAGCTGAGGGTGAGGTCAAGTAGGGTCAGCAACATTGCAGGCAGAACTGTAAATTTCTTGTTAGAGTTGCCACCTGCCTTTACCTGGCCAGCTCTCCTCCCAGGCCAGCCAAGTAATGAAAGTCAACAGAGTGCCTTCCCCTAGGAGGTTCACACCTCCCTTAGGATATACCCCATGTGAAGAGATAGATAGGTCTGGGCCTCTTAACTTACAAGGCCTAAAGCCCACCAGATTATTATCAAGCCCCTTCTATCAGGTTCTATTTGCCTCTCAATCAGAAAACTTAATTGTAGCTTAGACAGCACCTTTCTTAGCTCCTCATTCCTTTGATATTTTAATATATTGAAGAAAAGTTTGCAGTTTCCTTATGTAATTAAAATATTTATGAGTGGGCGTGTGGCCTCGTAGTTAAGAAACCAAGTCCCACATTGGAGTCCCTGGGTTTACTTCTTAGCTCTGGCTCCTGACTTCAGCTCCCCATCACAGTAGACCTTGGGAGGCGGCTGTGATGTCTCAAGTAATGGGTTCTTGCCACCAGCACTGGAGACCTCAATTGATTTCCCAACCCTGGCATCTGCCTCAGTCCAGGAGTCATTGCTGGGCATTTTAGAAGTATCCCAGAGGATGGGAGCTCTTTCTCTCTCTTTAGCTGCCTCTTAAATATAAATATATAATTCTAAAACACTACACATTTAAAAAACCTAAAACTCACAAAATTCATTTTAAAGCCATAATGAATTAATACTCTCATAAAAAATTAACATGGTGATTTGAAATCATGAAATCAAAATTATATCATCCTTATTTTTATTATTATTATGGAAAATTCTAAGCCTATACTAAAGAAGAGAATGATGTAATAAATCCTTGGGTACTCATCATTCAACTTCAGTAATTATCAACATTCTGTTATACTTTCCAAACTTTGTTTTTCCTAACTAGTTGATGCAGTTTTAAAGCAAATTCAAGAGATCATATACTGGGGCTAGTGCTGTGGCATAGTAGTCTAAGCCCAAATGGGCACTGGTACCAGTCTTCCTTGCTCCACTTCCAGTCCAGCTCTCTGCTCATGGCCTGGGTAAGCAGCAGCAGATTTATTTTATTTATTTAAAAGATAGAGTTATAGAGAGAGGGAGAGAGAGATAGGTCTTCCATCCACTGGTTCACTCCCTAATTGACTGCAATGGCCAGAGCTGAGCTGATCCGAAGCCAGGAGCCAGGAGCTTCTTCCAGGTCTCCCACATGGGTGCAGGGGCCCAAGCACTTGGGCCATCTTCTACTGCTATCCCAGGCCATAGCAGAGAGCAATACCACTATGTTATTACTGAAGCTCTTGATTTGTGATTTTATTTCAGAGCTCAACCAGGCAGTGTGACATCTTCAGTGAAATAGTATTCCAGTCTTGGGAACTTCAATAAGAAAATAGAAGGTTGAATAAATATTGAGTTTTTGAATAAGTGGAAAGATTTTTAAGATGAAATGCATTTAGTATACATATTTTACATTTCATTATTTGATTGAACTTTGTGTATCCCATATGTGAGACATTGGATGAATGAAAAGTATGTCCATTTTTGGAGATAGGCAGGGTCCTGTTTTTATATGTGTGTATAAAATTTTGTATACTACTTTAAGTTAGGCAAGTGCATGCTTCCAATGTGCTTATTTATCTTTGCAAGTTGACAAGTACAAATTTCTTTTTTATTATCTAGTCTGTCTGAATAAAAATCATATGAATATGACTACATTAGCTAAACTGTGTCTGCTGTGAGCCTTGAGACTTTTTTGATGCACATCTCTGTTTATTCCGGCTTCTATTTTTTTCAGACTTTCTGTGATATGATGTTTCCAATAAAAATCTGACATCAGTAAGGATAGGAACTGCTTAACACATTTCTGAAGATAATTAGCATTTCTGGGCTTTTAGTATTCTGCTCCATCCCCATCCATATTGACATTAGCTTCAGCTGAAGAGGCATGAGCATGGGGTTCATTTACCTCAGATAGCCAAACCTTAAGATCATTTCTCAGAGTTCAACCAAGATCAGGAGGGGAAAGTGATTGCATAGATTCTGAGGGATATTTTATACCCTTTCAAGAATGTGATGTTTGGATTATAACTAGAAGTGGTGAAGAGTAAACAGATAGCTTCCTCCTGCCCCAGAGATCTTGTAATATTGTCATGCTATTTACAGCATCATCATTTTAACCCAGTGCATATTGCTGTGCATGACAACTTTGCGGGCTTTTTTTTTCATTGACTATTAACTTAAAAAAAAGTTCAGCTTCAATCGCTGATACAATAGGGATAAAGATTTTGACTATTCCTTCCATGTGCCTATTTTGCTTTATGTAGAAATAAAAATCATGGGGTGAATGTTTGGTCTAGTGTCTAAGATACTGGTTAAGGACATCTGTGACCCACATCAGAGTACTTGGGCTTGCTTTCTGATTCTAGCTTCCTAATGTTGACATCAGGAAGCTGTGCTCATGGCTCAAGTGATTGAATCCCTGCCACCATGTGGGGGACCTGGATTAAGATCTCAACTTCTAAGGAAAGGGTGGGAGGGAGAGAGGGGGAAGGTAAGATGGATGGAGAAAGGGAATATTATGTTCTTGGAATTGTGTTTTTAGAATTGCGTGTACAGGGGCTGGCGCTGTGGTACAGTGGGTTAATGCCCTGGCCTGAAGCGCCGGCATCCCATATGGGCACTGGTTCGAGACCTAGCTGCTCCACTTCCAATCCAGCTCTCTACTGTGGCCTGGGATAACAATAGAAGATGGCCCAAGTCCTCAGGCCTCTGTACCCATGTGGGAGACCAGGAAGAAGCTCCTGGCTCCTGGCTTAGGATCAGCGCAGCTCCGGCTGTTGCGGCCAATTGGGAAGTGAACCAGCGGATGGAAGACCTCTGTCTCTCTGCCTGTCCTCTCTCTGTGTAACTCTGACTTTCAAATAAATAAATCTTAAAAAGAAAAAGAATTGCATGTACAAATCACATTCATCTGTTAAAATATAGTTAAAAATTAAAACATTAAAAATAAATAAAAACAAAGCCCCCATCAAGATAAAAAAAAAATCTTAAAAGCAATTGATGCTGTTTATAATGAGGAAATATCAGAAATTGTATTTTCTGTGCATTACTGACTATATGAGGTTAAAGTTTTTTAAGGATTTATTTATTTTTTATTTGAAAGGCAGAGTTATAGAGATGCAGGAGCAGAGAGAGAGGCAGAGAGAGGGACAGAGAGTTCTTCCATTCGCTGGTTCATTCTCCAAGTGGCCGCAATGGCTGGAGCTGAGCTGATCCAAAGCCAGGAGCCAGGAGCTTCCTCTAGGTCCCCCACATGGATGCAGGGACCCATGGACTTGGGCCACCTTGTATTGCTCTCTCAGGCCATAGCAGAAAGCTGGATCAGAAGTAGAGCAGCTGCAACTTGAATGAGCACACATATGGAATGCCGGTGCTTCATGTGGTAGCTTTACCCACTACACCACATCGCTGGCCCCATGAGATATAATTCTAATAAACAACATGAATAATATGAATGCTTAAAGAAAAGATCTGAGCTCCTGGCTTCTACCTGATGCAGTGGCTGTCATTGCAGGCATTTGGATGAGCATGCTCTCTCTTTCTCTCTCTCTGCCTCTCAAATAAATACACTTTAAAAATATTTTTAAAAAGTTAAGTTTAAACAAAAAGTATAGGAGAAGTAACTTTGTCTTATTAAATACCTCTAAATTTTATTTGTTCATGGTTATTGAAATTCTTTTATTTTCATGGATAAAAATTGAATTCTTTGTTCAAATACAAAAAAATCCTGGAGATATTTAGGCTTTTTTTTTTTTATTTGACAGGTAGAGTTATAGACAGTGAGAGAGAGACAGAGAGAAAGGTCTTCCTTCCATTGGTTCACTCTCCAAATGGCCGCTACGGCTTGTGCTTCACTGATCCGAAGCCAGGAGACAGGTGCTTCTTCCTGGTCTCCCACATGAGTGCAGGGGCCCAAGCACTTGAGCCATCCTCCACTGCCCTCCCGGGCCACAGCAGAGAGCTGGACTGGAAGAGGAGCAACCGGGACTAGAACCCGGTGCCCATAAGGGATGCTGGTGCTGCAGGCAGAGGATTAACCAAGTGGCCATGGTGCCAGTTCCAACATTTAGGCCTTATGAGTTATTTATACTTTGAGGTATATTGACTTATTATTGTTTTCTCTCTGCAATTCTTTTTTTTTAAATAGTTATTTTCATTTATTTAGATACTTGAAAGAGAGAGAGAGAGAGAGAGAGAGAGAGAGAGAATGAATATCAGAAAGATTGTCAGACAGGGATCTTGGTTTATTCCCCAAATACCTGTAATAGCCAGCCCAGGGCTAGGTTGGAAGTGGAGCAGGGACTGGATATTAGATGTAGGCATTCCAAATGGTGTTTTTTTTTTTTTTAAGATTTATTTATTTTAAAGTCAGAGTTACACAGAGAGAGAAGGAGAGGCAGAGAGAGAGAGAGAGAGAGAGAGAGAGAGAGAGAGGTCTTTCATCTGCTGGTTCACTCCACAGATGGCCACAAAGGCAGGAGTTGCACCAATCCAAAGCCAGGAGCCAGGAGCTTCTTCCGGGTCTCCCACGCGCGTGCAGGGAACCAAGGACTTGGGCAATCTTCCACTGCTTTCCCAGGCCATAACATTGAGCTGGATTGGAAGTGGAGCAGCCAGGACTTGAACTGGTGCCCATATGGGATGCTGGCTCTACAGGCGGTGGCTTTACCCATTATGCCACAGCACTGGCCCCCCAAATGGTGTTTTAACTTTTATGCCAAACACCTATTCTTCTATGTAGTTCCTGACAGGGATGTGAGTGGATCTAGATTCCTATCAGAAAGAATACATGTACATAATATTCAGTAGACTTATTCAACAGAATTAACTGTGGTCAGGGATTTACTATTTTATTTTTTAAAGATTTATTCATTTATTTGAGAGGCAGAGTTGCAGACAGACAGAGAGAGAGACAGATAGAAAGGTCTTCCATCTGCTGGTTCACTCCCCAAATGGCTGCAACAGCTGGAGCTGGGCTGATCCTAAGCCAGGAGCCAGGAGCTTCTTCCAGGTCTCCCACATGGGTACATGAGCCCAAGGACTTGGGCCATCTTCGACTGCTTTCCCAGGCCATAGCAGAGAGCTGGATTGGAAGAGGAGCAGCCAGGACTGGAACCGGTGCTCATATGGGATGCCGGAGCTGCAGGCAGAGGCTTAAGCTACTATGCCACAGCACCAGCCCCAAGGGCTTTACTATTTTAAATAATGCTAAATAAATTTGTGTTAGCAGAAGGCCTAAGTGTGCCCTTTTCTTGTTCAAGCTAAAAATATTCTGCTTAACAAAAAATGTTATCAGAAGGGTCATGTTGTGAAACTATCAATATGTCTGGCATCTTTTGCTCAAATAGAGTCACAGAGCTATTTACATACTAATGACAGTATTATGGATTTCCCCTCATCTCTTTCACCTAACCATATATTTACCTAGAAGTATATCTACTCCCTTCAGAGTATTATACATTTGTATACCGCACTCTCTTGATTTATTGGTAATGTATGTTCAAATTAGGCTTGCCTAATTTTTCCCTCCCTCCACCCCACCCCACCCTTCCACCTCTCCTACTTAGTGACTTTCATTGCTTCATTGGTTGAAAAAAGAGAATTGAGATGGGAATCTATGGAAATTGCAAGGACTCCTATACTTCCATACGTAATAACCTCATAAAAGCAATTTTAGAAAGTAAAATGTCTGAAAGTCCCCAGTATGCTGATATATTACATAAGAATTTTCTGTTCTCAGAGATATAAGAAGTTGTATACTATATCTAAATATATTTCAGGCAAATATAGTTTTTTCCTTACATTTAGCCAAATCAGATTAAGTATCTTCAAATGTGCAGGGCCTGGGGCTACAGACCTCTGCTGTCTGCCTGTTCCTTGCATTAAGGAGATCCACATTCCCACGGGTCTGTTGTCTGTCTGTAGATAGCTGATCAGCTTACCAGACAGTCACTACTATCTAAATCTGAGGTGTTAATAAGTTGCAGAGTGGGAATGAGGTCTTTTGCCCTCCAACTATCACACCATTATTGGATGCACATATGACTGATGGTAAGGTCTCCATTTATTATATGCTTAATGCTCTTTTAGAGTTGGAGGAAGGAGAGGAAGGTGAAATTTTGGTGTGGAAGGCAGAGTTGTGTTAGGGACATCATAGGGGAAAGTAAAATTTTTGAGACTTGGCTTTTGGGTGGAACTGTAGGGGGCTCAAGAGCAGAGTGGATTACTGGAGAGGATATGCAATGGCTAATTTATATGTCAACATGACTGTGTGAAGGGATGTCCAGATAGCTGGTAAAACATTATTTTTGAGCATGTCCTTGAGGTGTTTTTGGAAGAGATTAGCACTGGAATCAATAGACTAATTAAAGAAGATCATCCTCAACTGATGTGAGTGTGCATCATCTAATCTGCTAGGGGCTCAAATAGACAAAATTGCTGAGAAAGGGTGAATTATCTTTCTCTTTGAGCTAGAACACCCAACTGCTCCTACCTTTGAGAATTGGCATGCCTGGTCCTCAGACCTTTGGACTCAGGCCTGGATTTACACAACTGTCCCTACACCTCTTGCTTCTCAGAACTTTGGACCTAGACTGAATCATACCACCAGGTTTCCTGGTTCTTCCCTTTGCAAATGAGAGAAACTATTGTTGTGTTTCTCTAGAGAATCCTAACACAGATTTTGATGCCAAGAGTAGTTCTGGATAAACAGAATTTTAAGGATGAGTTTTGTAAATTGATTCTCAGGTTTCTGAAACTGGAGTTCTAATCTGATTAAACTTAAGACTCTAATCTGTCTTTATTCCAAGAGTAAATAAAGCACTAATTAAATTAAAATATTTAAAAAAGTATTTATCTGAGGAGCCAGCACTGGGGTATAGTAGTCTAAGCCTCTGCGTGCAGTGCTAACATCCCATATGGGTGCCAGTGTGTGTCCCCACTGCTTCTCTTCCCATCCAGTTCTCTGCTATGGCCTGGGAAAGCAGTAGAAGATGGCCCAAGTGCTTGGGGCCCTGCACCCACATGGGAGACCTGCAAGAAGCTCCTGGGCTCCTGGCTTCAGATCTTCCCAGCTCTGGCCCTTGCGGCCATTTGGGGAGTGAACCAGCGGATAGAAGACCTTTCTCTCTCTCCCTCTCTCTGTCTGTAACTCTACTGGTGCTTTACCTGCTGTGCCACAACACCAGCCCTAGATACTTTTTTTTTAAAACATACGTTTATTTTATTTATTCAAAAGACACACACACACACACACACTCACACACACATATACTGGGGCTGGGGAGGAGATATCTCCCATCTGCTGGTTCAGTCTTCAGATGCCCACAACAATTGGGACTGGACTAGGCTAAAGTAGGTGCTGGATTCTCAATTCAATTTCCCAGTGGATGTCAGGGACCCAACTACTTGAGCCATCACTTGCTGCCTCTGAGGTGTGAATTAGGCAGCCTGGAATCCAAAGCAGAGTTGGGACTCAAACTCAGGAACTCTGACATGGGATGTGACTGTTCCAAGCAACGTCTTAACTGCTGTACCAAATATGTGCCCCTTCGTTGGATACTTCTAACCAACCACAGACAGGAAGCAAAGGAAAAATGACTCTATAATATTTTTGAACATTTTTTGTAAACTAAGGAAGATAATGATAGTGGTTGGTTGCTCCTCAAAAGTAACGAAGAAGAGGCTGAAGTCCCAGCTAAAGCACCATATGAATGACTGAAGGCCTTCTAAATGTGCCCTCAAGGAGCATCTTATTTTCTGTAATGGCAGGACTGATATACCTGGAAATCAATCTAAGGAATTCATCCTTCAATTGGCTGAATTATACTGTGCATTGAATTTCAATCCTCATAGGGTGTGTTTAATGTAACAGTAAGGAAATTGGAAATGAATAGAATTGGGAAAGAATGGGGTTCTGGAAATCGAGATGGGAATATTTGAGAAGATCCGGAAGAAGTAGAGGACATTGAATCTCTAAATTCGGAGTCATTTCTGCCAGTGGAAGAGGCTTCTGAATTTCAAGTGGCAATAGCTTTCACACCAACAGTAGTCTCAGTCTTTCCACTCCCATCTGATGGATATTTACACTTAAATTTCCAAACTCAAGTTCCAGAAGATTTGTTATGCTTCAAAAGAACCACATGGGTTTTCTGATGTATACAAGTTAAAATCCAGGAAATGTGTGGGAATGGATACTAAGGATGTGGGATAATGGTGCACGTAACATAAAGTTAGGTTGACCTGAATTTTTTTTTTTTTTACAAAAGATTTACTTTATTTGAAAGGTAAGAGTGACAGAGAGGGAGACACACAAGGAGAGAGGAATGAGAAAGGGAGAAAGAGAGAGAGAGAAAGAGAGAGAGAGAGAGAGAGAGAGAGAGAGAGAGAGAGAGAGGAGAATATATTTTATCTACTGATTCACTCCCCACCTTTCTATCTTTCCTTTTTTTTTTAAGATTTATTTATTTATTTGAAAGTCAGAGTAATGTGCTGTACACTGTTATTTAATGCTATAACTAGTACTCCAACAGTATTTTTTCACTTTGTGTTGCTATGTGGGTGCAAACTGTTGAAATCTTTACTTAATATATACTAAACTGATCTTCTGTATATAAAGAGAATTGAAAATGAATCTTGATGTGAATGGAAGGGGAGAGGGAGCGGGAAAGGGGAGGGTGGCAGGTGGGAGGGAAGTTATGGGAGGGGGAAGCCATTGTAATCCATAAGCTGTACTTTGGAAATTTATATTCATTAAATAAAAGTTAAAAAAAAAAGAGAGGAAGCAACAGATCTTTGATCTGCTGATTCACTACCCAAATGGCCCCAACAGCCAAAGCTGGGCGAGTTAGAAGCCAGAAGTCAGGAGCTTCACCTGGATCTCCCACAGGGATATAGGGGCCCAAACTGGGTTGGAAATGGAGCAGCCAGGACTGAACCAACACCCATATGGGTTGCCAGCATTGTAGGAGGTGGCTTTATCTGCTCTGCCACACTGCAGGCCCCAAAAGTGGTGATTTCTACCATGTCCTCATTCAACTCTCCTATTTGATCTGTGCAGCAAACAAATGGGTCTTGAACAATGACAGTAGACTATTGTAAGCATAACCAAGTGGTGGCTCTAGTTGAAGCCATTGCACCAGATCCAGTTTTATTTCTTGAGCAAATTAACACACACCTGGTATGTAGTTATTAATCTGGAAAATGTGTTTGTCTTCATGCCTATCTAAAAGGTACACTGGAAGCAGATTGCTTTAATCTAGTAAGGCCAGCAATACATTTATACTTTCCTACCTCAAGAGTATATCAGCTGAGGCCGGCGCTGTGGTATAGCGGGTAAAGCCGCCACCTGCAGTGCCGACATCCCATATGGGCACCAGTTCAAGTCCTGGCTGCTCCACTTCCAATCCAGCTCTCTGCTATGGCCTGGGAAAGCAGTGGAAGATGGCACAAGCCCTTAGGTCCCTGAACCCATGTGGGAGACCCGGGGAAAGCTTCTGGCTCCTGGCTTCGGATTGGTGCAGCTCCAGCCATTGCGGCCAATTGGGGAGTGAACCAGCGGGTGGAAGATCTCTCTCTCTCTCTCTCTCTCTCTCTCTCTCTCTCTGCCTCTCCTCTCTTTGTGTAACTCTGACTTTCAAATAAGTAAATAAATCTTAAAAAAAAAGACAATATCAGCTCTTCAGTCCTATTCCACAGTTGAGTTCACAAGGATCTTATTAGCTTTCCCTTCCATAAGATATCACTCTGCTCCATTGGCATTATGCTGTTTGGACCTGATGAGTGAGAAGTAGTAACCACCCAGGTTATAAAATTCAGGGGCCTTCTATCTCAGTAAAATTTCTAGGATTCCCATGATAGGGGGCATATCAAGAAATCTCTTATAAGGTGAAAGATAAGTTATTACATATGGCATCTCCTACAATCAAGAAAGATAGTGAAGGGGGACCAGCACTGTGGTGTAGTGGGTAAAGCTGCTGCCTACAGTGCTGGCATCCCATATGGGAACTGGTTCGAGTCCTAACTGCTCCACTTCCAATCCAGTTCTCTGCTATGGCCTAAGAAAGTAGTAGAAGGTGGCTCGGAGGAAGTTCCTTGTTTCTGGTTTGGCATCAGCCCACTTTTGGCCACTGTGGCCATTTGGGGAGTGAACTAGCAGATGGAAGACTTCTCTCTCTCTCTCTCTGCCTCTGCCTCTCTGTAACTCTGCCTTTCCAATAAATAAATTAATTTTTAAAAAAATGGTGAAGGAGAAGTTATCATACCTGGTCCCTCCTATAATCAAGAGTTATAAGCTTGTTAAACCTATTTAGATTTTGGAGGCAACAAGTTCCTCATTTGAGTGTATTCCTTCAATGTATTTACCTAGTGATCCTAAGAAGTGCCAGTTTTGAGTGGGGCAAGAGAAAGATACGCAAACTGATCTGCTCCTTGGGCCACATGATCCAGTAGACCCAGTGTTGCCTGAAGTGTTGGTGGCAGACAGGGATGCTATTTGGAGCTTTTGGCAGGCCTGTATAGGTGAGTCAAAGTGTAGGACTTTACGACTTTGGAGGAAGCGTTCTGAGAAATAGCTCTTGCTGCTGCTGAGCCTTGGTAGACACTGAACAACTGACCACGGGCCACTAAGATATAAAGGAATCTGATTTGTCCACCATGAGCATGGTGTTATCTGACCTAAGAAGACATAGGATAGGGCTTGCACAGTAGCAGTTTGTCATCAAACAATGTGATTATACATAATTTGGCATAAGCAAACCCTGAAGGCATAAATAAGCACATGAAGAAGTGGCCTAAATGCCCATGGTCCCCACTTCCACTACACTATCTTTTCTTTGCCAGCCTACTCGTGTGGCCTCACTGGGGAGTTCCTTATGATCAGAAGAGAAGACTTGGGCCTGGTGGTTCTATATAATGTGCACCATCAGAAAGTAGAAAGTGTAAAGCTGCATCACTACGGCCTTCCCTGGCAGTGGTGAAGGGAAATCCAAGCAGAGGGCAGAACTTTGGGCAGTACATTTGATTATGTACTTTGCTTAGAAGGATAAATGCCAGATGTGAGGTTATATTCTGATTCATAGACTGTAGTCAGTGGTTTGTCTAGATGGTCAGGAACTTGAAAAGAACATGATTTGAAATTTGGTGACAAATTTGAGGAAGAAGTATATGGATAGATTTGTATGAATGGGGAAAAATATGTTTGTGTCCATATGAATGCTCAGCAAAGGGTGACCTCTGCAGAGGAGTGTTTTAATTGTGGATAGAATAAGCTGTTGTGTGGTACCAGTTAGCCTTTTTTTAAAAAAAAAATATTTTTATTTATTTGAAAGGCAGAGTGACAGAGAGAGAGAGAGAGAGAGAGAGAGAGAGAGAGAGATATGATATTTTTTTCTGCTGGTATACTTCCCAAATGGTTGTAACAGCTGGGACTGGGCCAGGCCAAAGCCAAGAGCTTGGAACTCTAACTAGGTCTCGCATATGAACAGCACAAGCCCAAGCACTTGGGTCACCGTTCTTTGCCCTCCCAGATGCATTAGCAGGGAATTGAATTGGAAACAGAGTAGCTGGGACTCAAACTGGTGCTCCAGTATGGGATGATAGTGTCACAGGTGGTGGCTTAACCCACTTCACCCTAAAACTAGCTCCCCAGTCAGCTGCTTTTACCAGCCATCCCATCATCACCCAATGGGCTCATCAACAATATGGCCATAGTGGCGGGGAGGAAGATTAAACATGGACTCAGCAACATGGATTTGCACTCACCAAGGCACCGATCTGGCTACAGACATTACTGAGTGCCCAGTCTGCCAGCAGCAGAGATCACTGTTGAACTCCTGATAAGGAATTTTTTCTTGGGGTTACCAGCTAGCTACCTAGATGCAGGTTGGTTATATTGGACCATTTCTACAATGGAAAGGGAAGGGTTTCATACTTACTAAAATAGACACTCTCAATATGAAGTTGCCTTCCCTGCATGAAATGTTTATTTGCCAAAACTAACACCTTATGGAATGTGGGCTTATGGAATGCCTTGTCCACCATTATGGTATTCCTCACAATATTGCTTCAGATCAAAGAATACTTCACAGCAATGGAAATATGGTAACAGGCCCATGTTCATGGAATTCACTGATGTTACTGTGTACTCCACTATCCTGAAGGAGCTTGATGAAGTGATGGAATTGCTTTTTGAAGATTCTGTTTGTAGCACCCATTAAGGGGCAATGCCTTATAGAGCTGGGCAAGATTCTCCCTAAGGTTGAATATGCTCTGAATCAGTGTCCAATATTTGGCGTTATTTCTCTGATAGCCAGCATTCATGGGTCTAGGAATCAGTGAGTGAAAATAGGGGTGGTTGGCCGGCGCCGTGGCTCAACAGGCTAATCTTCCGCCTTGCGGAGCTGGCACACCGGGTTCTAGTGCCGGTCGGGGCGCTGGATTCTATCCCGGTTGCCCCTCTTCCAGCCAGCTCTCTGCTATGGCCCAGGAAGGCAGTGGAGGATGGCCCAGGTCCTTGGACCCTGCACCCGCATGGGAGACCAGGAGAAGCACCTGGCTCCTGGCTTCGGATTAGCGCGATGCGCTGGCCAGAGCGGCCATTGGAGGGTGAACCAACGGCAAAAAGGAAGACCTTTCTGTCTCTCTCTCTCTCACTATCCACTCTGCCTGTAAAACAAACAAACAAAAAAACAATAAAGTCTAATGGAAAATGACAGCAATCCAATCCATGCAGGTCTACTGATGGCCCAAACCCTTTAGGAATAAAGGTTTGAGTTACAAAAGAAGTGTTTGCTAAAGGCAAAAGGAATACAGAGTGGGTAATAGAAAAAGAAAGTTAAAACTACCAACCATGACAACATGACAAGTTACAGAATTGTAACTGTTATGAGTATTCTTCCATTTTTATTATGGAAATGTTTGTCTGCATGTTTCATTAAGTAAATAGCTGGTCTTTCCTCTCTTAGTCTTGTATCATGTAACGTAAGACATGTTAACATCAGTATTTAGGTATTGTTAAATTTTTCCAAGTTCTTTTTTATTTATTTGTGTGTGTGTGTGAGAGAGAGAGAGAGAGAGAGAGAGAGAGAGAGATTTCACAGCTGCTGGTTCACTCCCTAAATCCCCACAATGGCTGGGATGGATCAGGAGTTCTCCTACATGGGTATCAGGGAATCTAATCACTTGAGGCATCACTGCTGCCTCCTATCACTGCTTCCTCCAGTTGCCAAAAGTTGTAGTCAGGAGCTGGAACCAGGAATCAAATCCAAGCCATCTGATGTGGGATCCAGGCATCTTAACCACTAGGCTTAATGCCCAGTCTAGCGTTGTTAATTTTTACCTCATAGTATTTAAGTTATGGAATACCAGAAGAGTAAACACCATTTAAGGACTTTACTTTCTCTTTTGGGGAAGAAATTATTGTATTTTCAGTCATATACAAGATATTTGAATTATGTTAGGTGGAATTATAACCTTGTTTTTGTCTTTAATTGGAGATTAAGTATGGTTTAGGGAGATGTGTATGGGTGCCAGGTTGACAAAAGTTAGACTTGAGGGTTAACTTTGAAGTGTCAACTTTATTGAGCCATGGGATGTCCAGATAGCTGGTAAAATAAAATTTTGGGTGTTCTGGGAGGGTATTTCCAGAAAAGATTAACATTTGAATCATTAAACTGCACAAAGATCACTCCAATCAATGTGAGCATGCGTCATCCAATGTATTGAAAGCTTGAATAGAACAAAAACGCACACAAAAAAGCAAATTTTCTCTCTCTGTTTGAAGTGTGACATCCATCTTCTCCTTGGATATTGGCATTTCTTGTCCTCAGATTTTGGACTTGCATCAGATTTACAGCATTATATTTTATCAGAACTTTTTTTTTAACTTTTATTTAATGAATATAAATTTCCAAAGTATGGATTACAATGGCTCCCCCCCCATAACTTCCCTCCCACCCGCAACCCTCCCCTCTCCCGCTCTCTCTCCCCTTCCATTCACATCAAGATTCATTTTCAATTCTCTTTATATACAGAAGATCAAATTAGCATATATTAAGTAAAGCTTTCAACAGTTTGCACCCCCACAGAAACACAAAGTGAAAAATACTGTTTGAGTATAGTTATAGCATTAAATCACAACGTACAGCACATTAAGGACAGAGTTCCTACATGAGGAGTAAGTGGACAGTGACTCCTGTTGTTGACTTAACAAATAGATACTCTTCTTTATGGCGTCAGTAAATCACCCAAGGCTCGAGCTGCCAAGGCTAGGGAAGCCTTTTGAGTTTGCCGACTCTGATCATATTTAGACAAGGTCATAGTCAAACTGGAAGTTCTCTCCTCCCTTCAGAGAAAGGTACCTCCTTCTTTAATGACCTGTTCTTTCCACTGGGATCTCACTCGCAGAGATCTTTCATTTAGGTCACTTCATTTTTTTTTTTTTTTTTGCCAGAGCTCTTGGCTTTCCAAGCCTGAAATGCTCTCATGGGATTTTCAGCCAGATCTGAATGCCTTAAGGGCTGATTCTGAGGCCAGAGTGCTGTTTAGGGCATCTGCCATTCTATGAGTCTGCTGTGTATCCCATTTCCCATGTTGGATCTTTCTCTCCCTTTTTTATTCTATCAGCTAGTATTAACAGACACTAGTCTTGTTTATGTGATCCCTTTGACTCTTAGTCCTATCATTATGATCAATTGTGAACAGAAACTGATCACTTGGACTAGTGAGATGGCATTGGTACATGCCACCTGGCACGTTTCTAACTCTACCATTTGGGGCAAGTCAGCTTGAGCATGTCCCAAATTGTACATCTCCTCCCTCTCTTATTCCCACTCTTATATTTAACAAGGATCACTTTTCAGTTAAGTTTCAACACTTAGAATAATTGTGTATTAATATTTTATCAGAACTTTAAGCTTGGGCTGAATTGTACCACTGGCATTCCTGGTTCTCTACCTCATGGTTAGCAGACTACGTGATATCTTGACTTCTTTAATTGTATGAGCCAATTTCTGTAGTGAATAGGTATCACCTCTCTCTATCTCTCTCTCTCTCATAATTATTATTATCTGTCATCTACTTATTCATCCATCCTATTGGTTTTGTTTCTTTCCTCAAAATCTTAAGAATATTTACTACTCTTTGTCTTAATCCTATTTTATGTTGGTCTAATTATTATTGTGTATAATCCAATTACATGTCCATCAGAACAACTAGATGAAATTTGTTGAAGAGAGGGACAAAATTATTAGCTCTTTATTCCTAAAAGCAAAGCTTACTCACTGTTAGAGCTCAATGAGTGTGTATTGATTATGATATAACTTATAAATTAGAATATCTTCTTGTTTAGTTAGCTTCTTAAACTCTTTTTCATTCAGAAGACATGTCCAGAGATATGTTATAGAATTATCCAGATTTCCATACTGTTTCCTTTTGCTTAATCCTATATAATCTGCCATAGGGTGCTGCATTTCTCAGAAAATTCAGTTGTGCAACATAAATTCCCAAGAAACCATCTTGGAAATTCAAGGTCTTAAGATTCAGAGGGAGTAGCTTGACTTGATGAATTAATAGAAATTCTTCTAAATTTATAGAATTCAACCTTCTACTCCTTTCTAAATAATTTATTGGGGATATAAAATTCCAACCCCTGTCCCCCAGTGAGTTACTGCCTTGCATTCTTTGCTGCTCTTTGAAACACAGTTGTTCTCTAATAGTTCATTCTTAACATTTCAAAGACGCTTCAGATGTTTTCCTTAGGTTTATTAATCATAAAAGCCTTATAAAACCTTTCCAGACAAACTCCATCTGGCTTTTTCTTGTTTGATCCTCCTATAACTCTGGTCATTCAGCATTTGTGTATGTCTTTACTTATGTTTGGACACTCCCACATTGATATACAGAACTTTTTTGGTCAGGGTTATACCAAATCAACTTAAGTAACAATATACATTATGCTTGGCACTTAATGGACTAAATAGCACAGCAAACCCATTAGAACACCCTTGTGAAGCATCACAAGCTTTAGCAACCTCTCAATAATTCCTTCTCAATATTGGAAAACCGTTTGATGTCACTCTAAAACATTAAGACTTGAATAAATAAGGTCTGAAACATTTGAATGAATAAGCAAAGGCCTAAGTGGAAACTTGATATATATTATTTTTTGGGACTTTCATAGATAAAAATCACAGGGCAATAGAATATTTAGAGTAGGACCCTTGATCTAAAAACAGCTGTGCTTTGACCTTTGAAGAGCTAATGATTCTGTCAGAGAATCTCACACAGGGCATCTGTTTGTTTGGCTTATCAAGTCTGCATTAACAGTCTTAATTTTGAATGACGTGAAATACTTTCCTCACTTGTAGACAAAACATGACCAAGAATGAATAACCTTCTAAATATTAGTTATTTTGTTTTGCAAATATGAAATGATTGCATTTATTTCTACCTCCTACTTTAAATCATTTCTTTCATTCACAGTTCTTCTAAATCTCAGTCTTGGGGTTTACAGGTCTGGAATAAGAAGACAGGTTAAGTGACCTCTTTAATGAGATAATAGGATTGAAAGCAAGAAACCTTTGTGGAGTTGAAAGTTTTTTCCCAATCTCCTTTAGTTTGTTTTGTTTTATTTTAAAGATTTATTTATTTATTTGAAAGGCTGAATTACAGAGAGGCAGAGGCAGAAGCAGAGGCAGAGTCAGGGAGAGAGAGAGAGAGAGAGAGAGAGAGAGAGAGAGAGAGAGAGAGAGAGAATCTTCTGCCTGCTGGTTCACCACTTGCCCCAAATGGTTACAATGGCCGGAGCTGGGCTGATCTAAAGCCAGGAGCCAGGAGCTTCCTCTGGGTCTCCCATGCAGGTGCAGGGGCCCAAGGACTTCAGCCTTCTTCTACTGCTTTCCCAGGTCATAGCAGAGAGCTGGATTGGAAGTGGAGCAGCTGGCTCTCAAACTGGTGCCCACATGGATACCAGCACCGCAGGTGGCAGCCTTATCTGCTATGCCACAGCGCCAATCCCCTCTCCTTTAGTTTTGATTTTATCTGCCAAAAGGAAAGTCTGGAGAAGTTCTATGAGAGTTTTCTTACTGTGTAGAGAGCTTTCCCTTCCCCTGTGGGATCTGAGCTATGTTTGGCCTGATGATGAAGAGGTGTGTTGAAGAGGAGGCTATTTTCATTTTGGATCAGAAAAATAATGCCTTTGGGCTAACCTAGACCAACCTGGAACTCAACCACAATAAATAGAAGTTGGCTATGCCATGTAGCTAGGTGGAGCCCTCAAGATAACTTTCCTGGACCTCTCCTTATCCCATGTGGCATAAATAGGACCCAGGAGTTCCTGAAAATTCTAGAAGAGAAATTTGCAAGGCAGTTAAGTTGAAAGCCAGTGGACCTACCCAGTGTCTGAGTTTGAGACTGTTCTAGTTTACTCACATTGTTCTAATATAATTATAATGGGCTTTCCTCTTGATGTGGACCTAGTACCTTAATTTTCAATCTTTCTAAATATATGTAAATATGTATATGGTGCACCAAAAACTCTCCCCAATTCAGAGCCTTGTTTATGAGATAGGGGGTGGTGCCTTAATTGCAAAAACAAAGTTGGATCTTATCATGTGAAAAGCCATCTGGAATTTTTATGTCACTTCTACGTGAAGCTTAATATCCACGTGGTCATCATGGCATCTCCTGATCCTGGTCCTGGATGAGACACAGGTGCATCCTAGGAAGGTGGGTGTTTTAGACTGACAGGTAAAGAGATAACACTATAGTGCAGGACTGGTGAGAATCTCAGCTCACTTTGGTCCAACTAACTTCCTGCCTATTCATATCATATCACTTACTCTCTCATGTGTATTGATTTGAATGATAATTTACGTTGTCAGCCTAGCCAGTGGGCCAGCTGAAGTGGGGATTATCTTGAAGCAGAGGTAGGAGATGGTCTGTTGGTCAGATGGTCAGATGCACAAATTGTCACAGATGTGGGGAGTTCTACAGCTGAGAACTGAGATGAAGCTCCATTAAGAATGCCACCAGACTTTTACAAGCTAGAGATTAGTTCAAGGATGCTTCCAGATGAGGAGTTCAGTTATGAATACCAGCAGGACAAAGAGCAACCAGTTGGCTCTGGACATCAAGCCTAGGCTGGAGAGAGCACATAAACCACCCATAAACCACAGCCCTCAGCCCCACCCCTGCACTCAGAGAGCAGGTATGTGAGTATGTAGGTGCTGCCCACATTGATATGATGGAAAGCTGAGAAACCTGAGGAATTTGCATTTTTTTTTAAGAATTATTTAATTTATTTGAAAGGGTTACAGACAGAGGTAGAGCCAGAGAGTGGTCTTCCATTCTGCTGGTTCACTCCCCAAATGACTTCAACAGCCAGAGCTGAGCTGATCTGAAGCTAGGAGCCAGGAGCTTCTTCCAGGTCTACCACGTGGGTGCAGGGTCCCAAGGACTTGGGCCATCTTCTACTGCTTTCCCAGGCCATAGCAGAGAGCTGGATTGGAAGAGGAGCAGCCGGGACTAGAACCAGCACTCATATGGGATGCTGGTGCTGCAGGCTGGGGCTTTAAACCACTGCGCCACAGCGCCAGCCCCTGCATTTCTTTTCTAGACAGGTAAGAACATTGCTCAAAGGGACTGTGTCAGTTATTGAAGAGCTAAATTGTAATGATATTGAGGAATGTTACTTTTGTCTCTAACTATTTGATGAAGATTTGTGAGGATATCAAAGTAGTTTCAGTCAAATAAAACAGTTGCATTTTCCTTGGAAGATCTAAGTTGCAATAAATTTGTGAACCCCATTATACATATTATAAAAGCTGTGTTGAGGCCTGTATTATGGCATAGTTGGTAAATTTGCTACCTGTGATGTCAGCATCCCATATGAGTGCTTGTTTGAGTCCTGGCTGCTCCATTTCTGAGCCAGCTCCCTGCTAATAGCCTGGGAAAAGCAGTGGAAGTTGGCCAAGTACTTGGGCCTCTCTCACCCACATGGGAAACCCAGATGAAGCTCCTGGCTCCAGGCTCCAGGCTGGCTCAACCCTGGTCTTTATAGCCACTCTGGGAATGAACCAGTCAATGAAAGATCTCTTTCTGTCTCTCCCTCTCTCTCTGTAACTTTGACTTTCAAACAAATAAATCAATAAATCTAAAAAAAGTTGTCTTACTGTGCAAATAAAAAACAAGGCACTGGAGTCACTCTTGCTGTGCTCTAATGCCAGTTCTGCCAGTCACAAGCTATGTGATCTTGGACTAGATACTTAACTTCTCTAACTTTTTATTTTTCTGTGTGTAAAATGATGATAATGCCTAACTATGTGTATTGTGAGAATTACATGATGTAAACCAGTGTATGTTGTGTGTGTGTTTAAGATTTATTTTATTATTTGAAAGGTGAGAGAGAGTTCTGTGGTGTAATGGTTAGCACTCTGGACTCTAAAAGGCAGAGTGACAGAGAGCAGGAGAGACAAAAAGAGATCTTCCATCTGCTGGTTTCTTCCCAAATGACTACAATAGCCAGGGCTGGGCCAGGCTGAAACCAGGAACCTGGAACTCCTTCTGGGTCTCCTACAAGGGTGGTGGTGTCCCAAGGACCTAGGCCATCTTCTGCATCAGTAGGGAGCTGGACTAGAAGCAGACTAGTTAGGACATGAACACACACTCAGATATCAGAGGCTCGCATTGCAAGGAGTGGCTTAACCCACTGTTGCATTTTATTTTTACTTTATTTTTTTTTCTTTTAAAGATTTATTTTATTTATTTGAAAGGCAGAGAGAGAGAGAGAGAGAGAGAGAGAAAGAGAAATGTTTCACCTGCTGTTTCACTCTCCTAAAAACTATAGTGGTTGGGGCTGGGGCTGGGGCTGGGGCTGGGGCCAGGGCTGAATCTAGGAGTCAGGAACTCCAACCAGGTCTCCTATGTGGGTAGCAGGAGTCCAAGCACTTGGGCCATCTTCTGCTGTTTTCCCAGCTGCATTAGCAGGGAGCTGGATCAGACATAGCAGCCAAAACTCTGACCAGTGCTCAGATATGGGATGCTGGTATCCTAAGCTGTGGTTTAACCCACTGTGCCACAATGCCAACCCCAAAGTGTTAAATTCTTTTTAGTGAGAGACAATGATCTATGGACTCTATAGAACTGAGAAGGAAAAAACAATTAATGATGAAAGTCTTTGATTTCTTAATTTTGTCTACATTTTTGTGCTCAGTTAAAAAAATTTTGAGGTATACAAACTTCATGAATTTCATATATACAAATTTAGGAGCATAGTGATTCCTTCTACCCTCCCCTCCCTCCTGCATGCACTCATATCCTTCTTCCTCCTCGTTTTCCCGTTCTCACTCTTAATTTTTTTTAAAGATTTATTTTATTTATTTGAAAGACAGAGTTACAGATAGAGGTAGCGACAGAGAGAGAGAGGTCTTCCATCTGCTGGTTTACTACCCAGATGGCCACAACGGCCAGAGCTGTGCCAATCCGAAGCCAGGAGCCAGGAGCTTCTTCCAGGTTTCCCATGTGGGTGCAGGAGCCCAAGGACTTGGGCTACCTTCCACTGCTTTCCCAGGCCATAGCAGAGAGCTGGATTGGAAGAGGAGCAGCCGGGACTAGAATCGGCACCCACATGGGATGCCAGTGCTTCAGGCCAGGGCGTTAACCCGCTGTGCCACAGCGCCAGCCCCCCGCCCCCACTCTTAATTTTTGCAAAGACCAATTATCAGTTTCCTTTATACTCATAAGATTAACCCTACAGTAAGTAAAGAGTTCAATAAATAGTATGAGGGAAAGCAAAAAACAACAACAACAACAACAAAAACCACCACTGTTCCTCAACAGTAGAGACAAGGATTGTAAGCAATCATTGATTCTCAAAATGTCAATTTCACTCCTTTATATTTTAGATATTCTATTAGTTACCACATATCAGGGGAGATATGGTATATATATATTTTTTTTGGGGGGGGGGACTGGCTTATTTCACTAAGTATAATGGTTTCCAGTTGCATCCGTTTTGTGGCAAAGGCAGGATTTTTTTCTCTCTTTCATTTTTTTTTTGCCACTGGGTAATATTCCATAGTATATATATGCAATAATTTTTTTATCTAGTCATCAGTTGATAGACATCTGGATTGATTCCATATTTTGGCTATTGTGAGTTGAACTGCTATGAACATGGGGGGCACAGATAACTCTTTCATATGCTATTTTCATGTTCCTTGAGTGACGTGCCCAATTTATCGCTGTTGCATTTTAAAACATTCATGGAAAATGGAATTAAAACATGCTTATTTTAAAACAAAAAAGTTTAGAAATCCATGCATATGAGGAATTTTCAAACTGTTCATGAAATATGCATGTTATGAAAACTATGTATGGACTTCAAAGTATTTCTTTTTTAAAATAAATTTATATATTTGTTTAAAAGATTTATTTTATTTATTTGAAAGACAGAGTTACAGAGAAAGGTAGAGACAGAGAAAGAGAGAAGTTTTCCATCTGCTGGTTTACTCCCCAGATGGCCACAATGGCCAGGAGCTTCTCCTGGGACTCCCTCGTGGGTGCAGGGGCCCAAGGACTTGGGCCATCCTCTTTCGCTATCCAGGCCAAAGCAGAGAGCTGGATAGGAAGAGGAGCAGCTGGGACTAGAACTGGCACCCATATAGGATGCCGGCGCTTCAGGCCAGGGCTTTAACCCACTGGGCCACAGCGCCGGCCCCCATAAATTTATATTTTAATTCTATTTTTCAGAAATGTTTTGAAGTACCCTGATATTCCTTCAATGGATGTTAGCTATTGCCTGTGGTTAAGGTTTTATATCTTTTTAGTTTTGGTTATGTATAGGTACAAATATTAGCATTTTAAAAAGATTTATTTATTTATTTGAAAGGCAGAGTTACAGAGAGGCAGTGGCAGAGAGAGAAAGAGAGGTCTTCCATCTGCTGGTTTACTCCCCAGTTGGCTACAATGGTTGGAGCTGGGCCAGTCCTGAGCCAGGAGCTTCTTTAGGGTCTACCATGTGGGTGCAGGGGCCCAAGGACTTGGGCCATCTTCTACTGCTTTCCCAGGCCATAGCAGAGAGCTGGATTGGAAGTGGAGCAGCCAGGACTTGAACTAGCACCTATATGGGTTGCTGGCACTGCAGGAGGCATCTTTACCTGCTACACCACAGTGCTGGCCTCTCTCAGAGGTCTTTAATTTAGCTCAGGTAGGCTAGAAAACAGAAGCTGAAACAAGAAGTAAGTATGAAACTTTATTTGGAAAGTGTAGTCCCAGGGCAATGAGACTAAGAGAAAAGAGAAATGTAAAAGGATGGAAGGATGGGAAGCCAAGTGAGGGGAGATGCTGTGATGCCATCCACTGTGTTATGTATGATAAGCCAAGAAGATCCACAACTGGTCAGGGAACTAGCTGTCTCTGCAAACCTACTGAAACCTGGTTTGTGGTATTGAATTCTTAGCATAGGCATGCTTTCTCCTCCCCCACTCCCGACCCTCTGCCCCTGCTCCCCACCCCTCCTCCTTCTTCTTCTCCTTCTCCTTTTTTTTCCTTTCCCAGAGCCAGGCCAAGATAGATGAATTTCCTTTATATTTTCCTGTGTCTGTACTTATTTGTTTGTTTTTGTTCCAGGGTCCTAATTCTACCCATGTGTCTTAGTTTCAGACCCTCATCTCCATAGGCTAAGGTTTTATATGTATTCTTACATGGTACTGTGAGACTAGTGGACTCCCTGCCACATACCCTAGAAATCTCATTGTCAACTTGTACTCACTGCTCTGGTTTTTCAGTTCTCTCTTTGTTTTTAGCCCTTCGGGGGTTTCCTGTAGTTTTTTCTCAGCTAGGTTTCTAAAAAAATGTTTGTGCTATTTCAGCTAGAATTCTACATGCTTTGTGGTAGGAGATTTTGAGTTGTTGAACTGAGTCCAATATTTTTGGAAACAGAAGTCACACATTGGAATCATGCATTGTTTTACTTTGATTTTTGTCCATCTGGCCCTACAGACAGTGTGTTTCACAAGAGCAGGAACCTTGCTTATTTGAATCCTGTGTCTCCCAAAGCTCCCAGCACATGACTGGCACTGAGGACATATTGAGGGAATGAATATCGTTGCTGTGACTATGGAATTGAAGATGGGAATCTCCTGAGTTCCAGAGAACAGGAACTTGGTTTAACTCAGCTTTGTCTTCTGAGAGAATTTAACACAATTCGAGAACAGAAAGGATTTAAAATTTTTCTGGTTTATTTATCTATTTGTATTTAAAGGGAATTATAAAAATAACATTATTTAATTATTCTTATAATATTAGGATGGATTTTTTACAGTATTGCTTTCCAAAATAGTCTTTGACCCCTGAAGCTGTAAGTAAGTCTCCTACTGGTGATTTTCACAGCTCCTCTTGCTTTGCTTCCTTTGTTATGTATCTGCCTCATCTTCATTGCCAGACTAAGTTCTTGTTACCATTTCTTGTCAGGTTGTTATTATTTTCTAATGTTTTAGCGCAGGGTTTCTCAAATTCAACACTGTTGATATTTTAGGCCAGATAATTCTTCATCTAGGGGAGCTGTCCTATATATTGCAGGATATTTAGCAACATCTCTTTGTGTGAGCAAGGGGACAATTATTTTCACTCCAGGCTCTTATCATGCACAAAGACAGGCTTTCTAAATGCTGACAAAAATAAGATGCACAAAGTGATTCAATTTATTTAAAAGGTGAGAAAGCAAACACACACACACACATGCGTGTGCATGAACACATGAGCCTGGATTGACTCTCACAGAGAAATACCTGTCATGAGAGGGCAGTCGGCCAGAATATTTCCTAAAGGGGAAGATTGAGGGAGGGGAGCCGTAGTTTATGGTAATAGAAAGAGAGCCCCTCCCTGGTGTTGGTTTCTTTTATGAGGTTGCTGGTGGTGCCTCCAGGTGTGAAGCCAACTGGGAATTATATGGCACCCCCACAAGTTCCAGATGAAGCTCCATATCCTTATTTTCATGGCAGCCTCCCTTAAGTCCTGGATGAAGCAAATCTCGGAAAATGGGGCATTTTGATTGACATGAAGGGTTACAGGAAGATGATTGTGATCTCTGTTCTTGTCTCACATTGAAGAAGAGTTTCCATAGGGACAAGAACAGTTAGCAAAGCAAGATTTACTTAAAACAAGAAAACTCTTGCTGCAGCAGTCAGGAGGAGGTGCTCCAGTGAAGCCTGTGGGTACTGTGGGTAGCACAAAAGTGGCTACCTGTGTTTAACCAATCAGGGGAGGAGCAGAATAACAGCTAATGAACAGAGGACTAGAATAATGACCAATCAGAGGGCTGGAATAGCAACCAATTGAGGTCTGGGATAACAACCAATCAGAGACAGGGATAAAATCCATCAGAAGACTGGAATGGGTATTTCTATCTAGCCTATTCTTGTGATAAAACAAATGTTGCTAAAGGCAGCCTGTGGGAAGAAGCAAGCACTTTATCCACTCTTTTTTAAGATTTATTTTATTTATTTGAAAGGCAGTTACAGAGAAAGAGAGAAATCTTCAATTCACAGGTTCACTCCCTAGATGGCCACCACAGTTGGTCGGAGCTGGACCAGGCTGAAGCTAGAAGCCATTAGGTAATTTTCCAGGCACATTAGGAGGGAGCTGGATCAGAAGTGAAACAGCCAGGACTTGAACTGGGTTGGCACATGGGATGCCAGCATCACAGGCAGTGGCCCTACCCACTGTGCCACCATGCTGGTCTCATTTTGTCCATCCTTAAGGGGGCTCTGCCCCTTTTCTAATTCTGACAGGGTACCAAATTAACTTCCTATTAATCCTTCTAATTGTTCACATCAGGAGTGTATAAATACATTGCGGGGTGTGTGTGTGTGTGTGTGTGTGTGTGATTTCCAGCTCAACAGACCTAGCTAGTTGCCAGCCTATCCCATATCACCCTGAGTTACTTATTGGATGCCAGTCTAGGTCTCCTTTGCAACAACCAAACATGTCTCTAGACATTGCCAAACATCCCCTTTGGGGCAGAGTTTCCTCGATTGAGAACCATTTGTTTAGAAGACCATGCAAAGAGCATATGCTTCACATTTATTTATTACATAAACCTTGCACAAATTTAGTTGAAATCTACAAAGGCAAACATGAGATTCACATTTTCTTGAGGAAACTGGCCCAGTGTTGTGCCAGCCCATTTGTTTGCAGGTTTGAACTGACACTGAGATGAGCTATGCTCCTGTCACCACTCATCATTGATTCCCTCCCCAAAGCCTGTCCTCTCATTCTCATCTAATTATTTATAGTTTGGAAACATCTGGAGGGTTATAGTGTTGGTATAGCTTAAGCTCATTGCTTCTATAATGTGTGCACTCATTTTCTGAAAATGCTGTTCGTCAATTTACATTCAAATATACCTGTCTTATAGATGACAGAATTTCTAAGCACCCATAGACATAGAAGATTAGAGTATTGTTTCTTGGCATAAACTAGAAAAATTGGCCTTGAAACTATGACTTTTTTCCATTTAGCAAGGGCTACAAGTAATTAAATCAGCAGCTTTAGAAAAAGAAACATTCCTGCTTTCTAATTTTCATATATTTGACAATATTTTCAACAGTTTAAAATTATGTATAAAAATCTAAACCACAAGATATGTTTTGTAAAAAAAGATATTTATGTTAGAAACAGAGCTTTTAACAAGTAATACATTTTAAGTAATGAAAATAAAATTTGAGAATGGAAATTGACTGGGATGCACCTGGCAGTGATATTGCCTTCTCTTTCTTCTCATGCTCTATTCCCATTCAGATGGCAGTGGCTCCTCCTATTTCTGGTGCTGTGACTGGGGACAGTGGTGATATTGGAGGGTCCAGAATTGTGGTAGTAAGTGTAGACTCAACACCATTATTTTCACTTGACATTTGAGTAAGTAAGCACAAAGTCACTAAATCATTAAAAAGTCACCTAATTTATTTGAGAGAGAGAGAGAGAGAGAGAGAGAGAGTTTCTATCCCCAAATGCCCTTAACAGTTGGGACTAGACTGACCAAAGCTGGGAGCCAGAAACTCAATCCAGGTCTCCCACATGGGTGGCAGGGACCCAACTACTTGTATAATCACCACTATCTCCTAGGGTTTACATTGACAGGAAGCTGGAGCCAGGAGCTAGAGCTGGAAATTAAACACAGATACTCTGATATAGGACATGGGCATTTAACTCATATCTTAACTGCTATGCCAATGTCTGCCTTGGATTAATTCATTTTTTAAAAAATCATAACAAGTTGGGGTCAGAGCAAAGGCTTCATTTTCCCAGGGCTATTTCTACCACAAGACATTCTCAGATAATGATGTCATGTTTTAGTTATTGCTAAGGAAATAACAAATGTTTCTCTGTCCCATATCTCTTAAGGTTAACAGCAGCAGAGTGTATGGAATCCTCCCCCAGGTATGCTCTAAGGAGAAAATATTTTCTCCTTGCATCATACAGAATCCAAACACAGTCAATAGTTCAGAGGAAAATGTTCCTGAGGAAAGCTGGTGTGGTGATGTAAGGTTATGAAGAGTTAAGAAATTTGGAATAATAAAAGAGCAGAAAACCCCATGTACAGCATAGGAGGCAAAGGAACCTTAGTTTATTTTGAAGAATCTTGAGAAAATGATCTTTTTCTTTTTCCTGTGAGCAAATATTAAGAGAAATTCAACTAATGAGACTGAATACTAGAACATACCAGACAAAATTAAACTGTGTTCATTTGATTAATTATTACATTGTCCTGTGGCAAACTCATTGAGATCCTGAGAAGTATCAAGAAAGCCAAGTCACAGCAAGCAAGAGTCTTCAAGTCCAAACCCCCAGTGAAATATTGCAAATACATTATGGTTCAGTGATCTTATATTCCTATTAATAAAATAAACTGTCAATGTGAAAAGGTTTAAATAACATAGGGAAAGATAACAAATGTAATGGTTTATATATTTCAGATACATCTACAAATCCATGAATACACTGGGTATGTGTTTATGTATTTCTGTGGAAATATGTTTGCACAGTGTGGGGAAAAAATATCTATGCCTATATCTATATATCACCCCCAAAAATAAACAAATAATACATTTAATGTTTTTTTAAAAATTGGAATTAAATAAATTTAGTTTTTTAAAATTGAGAATAGATTTCATGCATTCATAGGTACAGTTCTAAGAAAATAACCACATTTCCCTTCCTCTCCCTACCTCCCCCATCCTCCACCATCCAACACTACTCTTCCTTTCATCAGTTTTTAAAAACATAGTTTTCATCCACTCTATATTACAGGTTTAATTCACCACTAACCATAATATTCACAAGTAAAAAGTAGAATGACCATGGTTCCACAAGAGTATAAATAAGGGCTAAAAATGACAATCATATTACAAAACGTCTGTTTCATTCCTATACATTTTTTTTGTATTCTATATTAACTGTCACATACAAGAGAAAATATATGATATTTGTCTTTATCAGACCGGCTTATTTCACTAAGCATAATGGTTCCCAGTTGCATTCATTTTGTTGCAAAAGACAGGCTTTCAGGCCAGTGCCGTGGCTCAATAGGCTAATCCTCTGCCTGTGGTGCTGGCACCCCGGGTTCTAGTCCCAGTTGGGGCGCCAGATTCTGTCCTGCTTGCTCCTCTTCCAGTCCAGCTTTCTGCTGTGGCCTGGGAGGGCAGTGGAGGATGGCCCAAGTGCTTGGGCCCTGCACTCATGTGGGAGACCAGGAAGAAGCACCTGGCTCCTGGCTTTGGATCAGCACGGTGCACTGGCAGCAACACGCCGGCCGCAGTGGCCATTGGGAGGTGAACCAACAGAAAAGGAAGATCTTTCTCTCTGTCTCTCTCTCTCTCACTGTCCACTCTGCCTGTCAAAAAAACAAAACAAAACAAAACAAAAAATGACAGGCTTTCATTCTTTTTTTCTGGCTGAGTTGTATTCCATAGTGAGTATATCCCACATTTTCTTCATCCAGTTCTCAGTTAATGGACATCTGGGTTGATTCCTTATATTCGTTATTGTGAATTGGGCTACAATAAACATGGGGGTACAAATAACTCTTTCATAAGCTGATTTCATTTCATTTGGGTAAATTTCCAGGACTGGGAAGGCTGGGTCATATGATAGATTTATTTTCAGATCTCTGAGGAGTCTCCATACTGTCTTCCATAATGGTTTTGCTAGTTTACATTCCCACCAACAGTGGATTAGGAAGCCTTTTTCCCTACATCATTGCAAGCATTTATTGTTTTTTTGATTTTTGGATGATAGCAATTCTAACTGGGGTGAGGTGAAACCTCATTGTGGTTTTGATTTGCATTTCCCTGATGGCTAGTGATCCTGAGCATTTTTTTTTCATGTGAATGTTGGGCATTTGTTTTTCATCCTTTGAAAAGTAACTATTCATGTCCTTTGTCCATTTCTTAATGGAATTGTTTGTTTTTTCTTGTTGAGTTTCTTGAGCTCTTTATAGATTCTGGATATTAATCATTTATCAGTTGCATAGTTTGCAAATATTTTATCTCATTCTATTGGTTGCCTCTTCATTTTGTTAAGTGTTTCCTTTGCAGTGCGGAAGCGTCTTAGCTTGATATAATTGCATTTGTGTATTGTTGCTTTGATTGCTTGTGCTTCTGGGGTCTTTTCCAAGAACTCTTTGCCTATGCCAATGTCTTCCTCAATGTTTCCTTCTAGTTATTTGGTGGTATCAAGTTTTAGATTTAGATCCTTGATCCATTTTGAGTTCATCTTTTTATAAGGGGTAAGGTAGGGGTCTTGTTTCATACTTCTGCATGTGGAGATCCAATTTTCTCAGTGTCATTTGTTGAAGAGACTGTCCTTACTCGAGGACTTGATTTTAGTTTATTTATCCCACATTAGTTGGTTGTAGATATGTGGATTCTTTTCTTGGGTTCCTGTTCTGTTCCATTTGTCTAACATGTCTTTTTTTAAATTTTTTTTTTGACAGGCAGAGTGGACAGTGAGAGAGAGAGACAGAGAGAAAGGTCTTCCTTTGCCGTTGGTTCACCCTCCAATGGCCACCGTGGCAGGCGTGCTGTGGCTGGCGCACCGCTCTGATCTGAAGGCAGGAGCCAGGTGCTTCTCCGGGTCTCCCATGGGGTGCAGGGCCCAAGCACTTGGGCCATCCTCCACTGCACTCCCTGGCCACAGCAGAGAGCTGGCCTGGAAGAGGGGCAACCGGGACAGAATCCAGCGCCCCAACCGGGATTAGAACCCAGTGTGCTGGCACCGCAAGGCGGAGGATTAGCCTAGTGAGCCGCGGCGCCGGCTAACATGTCTATTTTTGTGCAAATACCAGGCTGTTTTTTTTAATTATTATTATAGCTGCTATTCATGGTCCCTTGTGTTTCCATATGAATTTTAGCATTGTTTTTTCTATATATAAGAAATAAGTCTGGCCAGCACCGCGGCTCACTAGGCTAATCCTCTGCCTACAGTGCCGGTACCCTGAGTTCTAGTCCCGGTTGGGGCACCAGAACTGTAATTAATAGCAGTGGTGAAAGAGGGTATCCTTGTTCGATTCTGGATCTTAGTGAACATGGTTCCAATTTTTCTGCACTCAGTATGATGCTTGCTGTGGGTTTGTCATAAATTGCCTTGATTATGTTGAGGAATATTCCTTCTATGTCCAATTTGCTTAAGGTTTTCATCATAAAAGCATGTTGTTTTTTATCCAATGCATTCTATGCATCTATTGAGATAATCATATGGATTTTATTCTTCAGTTTGTTAATGTGATGAATCTCATTAATTTATTTGTGTATGTTGAACAATCCCTACATAGCAGGGATAAATCTTCGCTTGCTCTGGGTGAATGATCTTTCTGATGTGTTGTTGGATTTGATTAACTAGTATTTTATTGAGGATTTTGCATGTTTATTCATCACAGATATTGATCCATAGTTCTCTTTCTTTGGTGTATTTTTTTTTAAATTTTGGAATTAGGGCAATGCTGATCTCATAGGAGTTTGGGAGGATTCTCTCTCTTTCAATTGTTCTGAATAGCTTGAGAAGAATTGGAGTTAGTTCTTCTTTAAATGTCTGGCAGAATTCAGCCTTGATGCCATCCAGTTCTGGGCTTTTCTTTTTTAGGGTCTTTTTTTTTTTTCTTTTTTGACAGGCAGAGTTATACAGTAAGAGAGAGAGACAGAGAGAAAGGTCTTCCTTCCGTTAGATCACCCCACAAATGGCCTCTATGACCGGTGCATTGCTGCCAGTGCACTGCACTGATCTGAAGCCAGGAGCCAGGTGCTTCTTCCTGGTCTCCCACATGAGTGCAGGGCCCAAGCACTTGGGACATCCTCCATTGCCCTCCTGGGCCACAGCAGAGAGCTGGACTGGAAGAGGAGCAAGCAGGACAGAATCTGGCGCCCCAACCGGGACTAGAACCCGGGGTGCTGGTGCTACAGGTGGAGGATTAGCCTAGTGAGCCGCTGTGCTGGCCTGGGAGGGTCTTTATTACTGATTCAATCTCTTTCTTGGTTATTTGTCTGTTTAGATTTTCTGTGTCTTCATGGCTCAATTTTTGTAGAGTATATATTTCCAGAAAACTAGCAATTTCTTCTAGATTTTCTAACTTGTTATTATATAGCTGTTTGTAGTAATTCTTGATGATTCTTTTAATTTCTGTGGTGTCTGTTGTTATATTTCATTCTTCATCTCTAATTTTATTAATTTGAGTCTTCTCCCTTTTTTTTTTTTTTGGTTAGTTGGGCCAATGGTGTATCAATTTTGTTTACTTTTTTCAAAAAGCAGCTCTTTATTTAACTGATCTTTTGTACTGTTTTTCTTGTTTTCATTTTGTTTCTTCTTTAATTTTAATTATTTATTTCCTCCTACTAATTTTGGGTTTCATTTGTTGTTGTTTTTCTAGGTCCTAGAGATGAATCAACAGCTCATTTATTTGGTGACTTTCCAATTTCTTGTTGTAGGCATAAATTGCTACAAACTTCCCTCTTAACGCTGTGTTTGCTGTATCTCATAAGTTTTGATATGAGGTATTCTCATTTTCATTCATTTCCAGAAACTTTTGGATTTCTCTTTTGGCTTCATCAATGATTCACTGTTTATTCAGGAGCATGTTGTTCAGTCTCTATGTGTTTGCATATGTTCTTGAGATTCTTGTTAATTTCCAGCTTCATTCCATTGTGGTCAGAAAAGATGCCTGATAGGTTTTTGATTTTTTTGAATTTGCTGAGACTTGCTTTATGGCCTAGCATATGGTCTATCCTAGAGAAAGTACCAGGTACTGATGAAAAGAACGTATTCTCCAACTGTGGGATGAAAAGTTCTGTAAATATCAGCTAGGTCCATTTGGTCCTTAGTGTACATTTGCTCTGTTGTTTCTTTGTTAATTTTCTGTCTAGTTGATCTGTCCATTGATGAATTGGGGTGTTGAAGTTCCCCATTATTATTTTATTGGAGTCTATGTCTTTACTAGGAAACTTTCTTCATCCATATTCTTTAATAGTGATGACTATTGTTCTGTTTCTGTGTGTAGCAGATCCTTAAGAATCATTTGTAAGGATGGGTGAGTGGTGACAAATTCTTTAAATTTCTATTTGCTTTGGAAGGTCTTTATTTCTCTTTCATTTATAAATGAGAGATTTGCTGGCTACAGTATTCTGGGTTGACAGTTTTTTTTTTTTTTTCTTTTAGGACTTGGACTATGTCTCTCCATTTTCTCTTAGCCTGTAGGGTTTCTGATTATAAATTAGCTGTTAGGCTAGTTGGGGATTCTTTCTTTCTTTCTTTCTTTCTTTCTTTCTTTCTTTCTTTCTTTCTTAAGATTTATTTATTTACTTGAAAGTCAGAGCTACACAGAGAAAGAAGAAGAGGCAGAGAGAGAGAGGTCTTCCATCTGCTGGTTCACTCCCCAATTAGCCACAATGGCAGGAGCTGTGCTGATCCAAAGCCAGGATCAAGGAGCTTCTTCCAGGTCTGCCATGTGGGTGCAGGGGTCCAAGGACTTGGGCTGCCATCTATTGCTTTCCCAGGCCATAGCAGAGAGCTGGATTGGAAGTGGAGCAGCCAGGACTTGAACTGATGCCTATATGGGATGCCAACACTGCAGGTGGCAGCTGTAGTGCTGACCCCAAATTGGGGATACTTTGAAGGTAATCTGAAGTTGCTCTTGTGCACATTTTAGAATCTTTATGTTTTACTGTTGAATGTTTGACTATAATGTGATGAATATCTTTTCTGATCATATCTTAAGAATTCTATAGATTTCGCTGACTTTGATCTTATTCCGATAGGGTCATAGTCAAAGTGGAAGTTCTCTCCTCCCTTCAGAGAAAGGTACCTCCTTCTTTGATGGCCCCGTTCTTTCCACTGGATCTCACTCACAGAGATCTTTCATTTAGGTCTTTTTTTTTTTTTTCCATGGTATCTTGGCTTTCCATGCCTACAATACTCTCATGGGCTCTTCAGCCAGATCCGAATGCCTTAAGGGCTGATTCTGAGGCCAGAGTGTTGTTTAGGACATCTGCCATTCTATGAGTCTGCTGTGTATCCTGCTTCCCATGTTAGATCCTTCTCTCCCTTTTTGATTCTATCAGTTAGTATTAGCAGACACTTGTCTTGTTTGTGTGATCCCTTTGACTCTTAGACCTATCAGAGCCATCAATTGTGAGCTGAAATTGATCACTTGGACTAGTTCGATGGCATTGGTACATGCTACCTTGATGGGATTGTGTTGGAATCCCCTGGCACATTTCTAACTCCACCATTTGCGGCAAGTCCGATTGAGCATGTCCCAAATTGTACATCTCCTCCCTCTCTTTTTCCACTCTGAAATTTAACAGGGATCACTTTTCAGTTAAAATTTAAACACCTAAGAATAATTGTGTGTTAATTACAGAGTTCAACCACTAGAACAACAACTACAACAACAACAACAAATACTAAAAAGGATAAAGTATTACATTGTACATCTAGAGTCAGGACAAAAGCTGATCAGGTCATTGTTTCTTATAGTGTCCATTTCACTTAACGGGTTTCCCCTTTGGTGCTCAGTTGTCACCGATCAGGGAAAACAAATGATATTTGTCTCTTTGGGACTGGCTTAATTCACTCAGCATGATGTTTTCCAGATTCCTCCATCTTGTTGCAAATGACTGGGTTTCATTGTTTCTTACTGCTGTATAGTATTCTATGGAGTACATGTCCCATAATTTCTTTATCCAGGCTACTGTTGATGGGCATTTGGGTTGGTTCCAGGTCTTAGCTATTGTGAATTGAGCTGCAATAAACATTAATGTGCAGATGTCTTTTTTATTAGCCAAATTAATTTCCTTTGGGTAAATTCCAAGGAGTGGGATGGCTGGGTTGTATGGTAGGGTTATGTTCAGGTTTCTGAGGAATCTCCAGACTGACTTCCATAGTAGCTTAACCAGTTTGCATTCCCACCAACAGTGGGTTAGTGTCCCTTTTTCCCCACATCCTCTCCAGCATCTGCTGTTGGTAGATTTCTGAATGTGAGCCATTCTCACTGGAGTAGATGGAACCTCATTGTGGTTTTGATTTGCATTTCTCTGATTGCTAGTGATCTTGAACATTTTTTCATGTGTCTGTTGGCCATTTGGATTTCCTCTTTCGAAAAATGTCTATTGAGTTCCTTGGCCCATCTCTTCAGTGGGTTGTTTGTTTTGTTGTTGTGGATTTTCTTGATTTCTTTGTAGATTCTTGAACTTGGATGTCCCTATCTTTCTCCAAATTAGGAAAGTTTTCTGCTAATATTTCACTGAA
This sequence comes from Lepus europaeus, assembly GCF_033115175.1. Taxonomy (NCBI): domain Eukaryota; kingdom Metazoa; phylum Chordata; class Mammalia; order Lagomorpha; family Leporidae; genus Lepus; species Lepus europaeus. The sequence goes on along the minus strand of NC_084829.1, from coordinate 72,733,931 downwards.
TGGGCCTTCTAATCCATTTTCTCTTTGCACACCTTCAGGAACTCCTAAGATATGTATGTTAGGTCCTTTGATAATATCCTATACACCTCAAATACCATTTTTAGTTTTTCTTCTTCTCTTGTCTATTTCCAAGGATTTGTCTGCTAGCTTGGATATTCTTTCTTCTGCCTCATGAAGTCTGTTAAGACTTTCCACTGCATTTTCTATTTGACATATTCAATTCTTCATTTCTAATATTGAGTTTGACTTCTTTTCAATATCTCTGTCACTCACCAAAAGCTTTTATCTATGTCATGTATGGATTTCTTTATGTCATGTATTTGTTTCTTTGTTTTTTTATATAAGATTTATTTTATTTATTTGAAAGAGTTACAGAGAGAGAAAGCTACAGAGACAGAGAGGTCTTCCATCCATTGGTTCACTCCCCAGATGTCCACAGTGGCTGGAGCTGCACCGATCTGAAGGCAGGAGTCAGGAGCCAGGAGTTTCCTCCAGGTCTCCCACGCGTGTGCAGGGGCCCAAGGACTTGGGCCATCCTTCGCCGCCTTTCCAGGCCATAGCAGAGAGCTGGTTCAGAGGAGGAGCAGCCAGGACTAGAACCGGCGCCCATATGGGTTGCCAGGGCTTTAACCTGCTGCACCACAGCGCCGGCCCCTCTTTGTGTTTTTAAATAATTTTATGATGATTCTTTTGAATTCCTTTTCAGGCATTTCATCAATCTCTTCTTCACATTCTAATATTGAAGTGTTACTGTGTTCTTTTTGGGGAGTCATATTGTGTTCCTTGTTCATGTTTCTTGTATTTCCATGTTTATTTCAGGCATTTGGAGAAATACTTGTTGTTTTTCTACTCTGATGGCTTTTTATCTTTGAACTGTGTCTCTGGCATATTGGAGTGTCTACTCCTTCAGTGAATAGCCAGAAGTGTGTACTGGGTGGGGCCAGGGAGCTCTGGTTAGTGCTTGAGAGCGGGGCAAAAGTTCAGGATGACATTCAAGTTGGATGTGGTAGATCTCCTGTATTATCAGCAGGGGAAAGGGTATGATCACATAGCCTGGTGTAATCATAGCTGCACCTCCTCTCTGCCAAGGAGAACAATGCCCTGGGTTAGTGCACAGTTGCTATTTACCTCACCTCTGCATGTGCATGAACCACACAATGGTTCTGTGTGGTCCTCAGTGTGACTTGGAGCTCTCTGCAATGATCTACCCCAAGCTCTCAGTTAATTCTGATCCTCTGAAGCCAGACACAGTGATTGCCCAGAGACCCAGCTAAACCCCTCACTCTATTGTGCAGTCAAAGAATTCCTAAAGTCATAGCACACAGGGTTCCCACAGTCACAAGGAACAGAGGCTCCACTCTCAGCTGTGCAAATCTGCCCTGTTCATGGAGAGAGCAGAGGTGTTCCCAGAGCCAGCTTCCTGTTGGTGCTCTGCCTTGTCAGTTTGAGCCTGGGCACCTGTGATAGAGTAGGGGGAGGAGAGGCCCTCACAGTCCTAAGTGGCTTCCTAGCACCCTGCCCATCTCTAGGTCAGACTCAAAGTCAGTGTGGACTATGGATTTATCCCTCTGATAAAATACTCTAGTCACCAGTGAGTATGAGCCACTGTGGCCTCTACTCACATTATTAAGGTGGTGCTTTCTCCCTGCTAGTCCCATTGTTGGGGGGAGGGGTGGAAAGAAAGAAATGTGCTCTCCTATCACATGGTTAAGTGGGTACCCTGCTTTCTGCTAATGCTCCAGACCAGACTCAAAGTCCGTGTTGTCCTCAGGGTTCTCCCTCAAGCAATATCACCAGTTGCATGAGCTGCCACAGTCTCCACTCATGTTGCTCCCAGAAGATGGTGTATCCTCCAGCCCCCTGCTGCGGAAGTTGCGGGTGGTGTCTGCTCACTGCTGTGTGTTTGTACTGTTTGTGTTGCTCCACAGTGTTTCTCTTCTGTCTGAAGAGTTTCCACTGCAAACTTTTCTCCAACTCTTTCCTGGGAATGCACTTTTTTTCTGTAGTATTCTTCTGTTGTTCTTCTGTTGTCTTCCTGTGGTCAAAATCCACATGTCTTTTCCCTATTCAGCCATCTTGGATTGCTCTAATGCTATTTTTTTAAAGTGGACTTTGTTACTATAATTATTAGTTAAAGATTTATTTATTTGAAAGGCAGAGTTAGGGGCTGGCGCCGTGGCTCACTTGGTTAATCCTCCACTTGCGGCGCTGGCATCCCACATGGGCGCTGGGTTCTAGTTCCGGCTGCTCCTCTTCCAGTCCAGCTCTCTGCTGTGGCCTGGAAAGGCAGTGGAGGATGGCCCAAGTGCTTGGGCCCCTGCACTCATGTGGGAGACCAGGAAGAAGCACCTGGCTCCTGGCTTCGGATGCGAGTGGCACGCCTGTCATAGTGGCCATTTGGGGGGTGAACCGAATGAAGGAAGACCTTTGTCTCTCTCTCTCACTGTCAAACTCTACCTGTCAAATAAATTTTAAAAAAATGTTAAAAAAAAAAAAAAGGCAGAGTTATAAGGAGGCAGAAGCACAGGCAGAGAGAATGAGAGAGAGATCTGCCATCTGCTGGTTCACTCCCCAAATGACCACAATGGCCGGAGCAGGTCCAATCCGGAACCAGGCGGTTCTTCAGGGTCTCCCATGTGAGTGCAGGGGCCCAAGGATTTGGGCCATCTCCCACTACTTTCCCTGGCCATGGCAGAGAGTTGGATCAGAAATGGAGCAACTGGGACTCAAACTGGTGTCCATGTGGCATGCCAGCACTGCAGGTGGTGACTTTACCCCACTACACCATAGTGCCGGCCCCTCTAATACTGTTTTTGAAAAATTATTTAATTTATTTGAAAGAGAGAGAGCACACCAGAGCAAGCTTCCATCCACTGGTTTGCTCTCTAAATACCCACAATAGCTGGAACTGGGCCAGAATGAGGCTGGAAGCTGGGAACTCAATCTATTTCTCTCACACAGGTGGCAGGAAACCAGCCACTAAGGTCCTCATTCCTGCCTTCCCAGGGTCTGCACCAGCAAGAAGCTGAAATCAGGAGTGCAGCTGGGTCTAGAGACTAGTCACCCTGATACAGGATGCAGACATGCCAAGCCACTCTCTAATGGTATCTTCTAAAAAAGTTTTATTTGGGGGCTGGTGCTGTGGTGCAAAGGGCTAAGCATCAGCATCCCAAATGGCCACTGATTTGAATCCCAGCTGCTCCACTTCTGATCCAGCTCCCTGCTAATGCTCCTGGGAAGCAATGGAAGATGGAAGCAGTTGAAAATGGCCCAAGTGTTTGGTTCTTGCGTTCATCTGGGAGACCAGATGAAACCCCTGGCTCCTGGCTTCTGCCTGGCCCAGCCCCTGGTCATTGTGGTCATTTGAGGGAGTGAACCAGTGGATGGAAGCATTCTCTCTCTCTCTCTCTTCCTCTCTCTGTAATTCTGACTTTCAAATAAGTAAATAAATCTTTAAAAAAAATGTTCTATTTGGGGCCGGCATTGTGGTGGAGCGGGTAAAGCTGTTGCCTGCAGTGCCGACATCCCATATGGGTTCTTGTTCAAGTCCCTACTGCTCCACTTCCGATCCAGCTCTCTGCCATGGCCTGGGAAAGCAGTAAAAGATGGCCCAAGTCCTTGGGCCCCTGCACCCACGTGGGAGACCCAAAAGAAGTTCCTAGCTCCTGGCTTCGGATTGGCGCAGCTTTGGCTGTTGTGGGGGAATGAACCAGCAGATGGGAGACCTCTCTCTCTGCCTCTCCTTCTCTACCTGTGTAACTCTGACTTTCAAGTAAATAAATAAATAAATCTTTTTAAAAAAAAGTTTTATTTATTTGAAAGACAGAGGAGTAAGAGAGAAAGATCATCCATCTGCTCTTCACTCTCCATTGTCTGCAACAGCCTAGGTGGTGCCAGGCTGAAGCCAGGATCTGGGAACTCAATCCAGGTCTCCTATATGGGTGGAGACCCAAAGAACTTCAGCCATCCCTTGCTGTCTTCCAGGGTGCACATTAATAGAAAACTGTATCAGAAGTAGAGTGAGAACTTGAATTCAGGCATTCCAATATAGGATGTGGATATCCTAAGTGGAGTGTTAGCTTCAGTGCCACAATGCCCACCTCACTATTGATTTATTACCTGTTACTTGTAATCATCTCATAGATGTCAGTTTTGTTTTTAAAAATTACTGCCCTGTATTTTTCATTTACTTTTTGTTGTCTCATTCTTCCTAATAATTTCAATTTCCACATTTATTTTTATATTACATTTATCTAACTAGGCTTTCTCCAACATTTCCCCATGTGATTGACTTACCTCATAGTCCTCAAGGTAGGTGACTAATAGGAAAATTTTGAGGCATGCTATTTTCAGATATTTCATCATTTCAAAATACTTTTCCATCTCTGATTATTTGTTCCACCCCTGCTAGGAGGTGAATTAAAATCTCATTTTCAGATGAAGAAAGTGAAGAATGTAAATATTAACCATATGAAGGCCTCCTCAGCTGTAAAAGGGACACAAAATTTCAAGTGTTTCTGAGCATTGCAGCCTGAATTTTTCATCCTGAGTGTTTGACCTTTGTCAGGACATTTTTCTGTTACTAAAACCTCTCTATTGGCCTGCAGCTCTTGCTGCCTGGATACCTTGTTTTCTCACTATTTTCCCTTTAATTATCAGATAGGTAGATCAATATGCTTATGAATTTTGTTAAGTGAAAGTAAGGGATGAAGCCTGTTTTCCAGAAGTTTTTGAAAAAATCGCCTTAGGAAGTCCTTTATAGTTTTCTTAATTTTTTTCTTGTTTGCTTTTTGATCTCTGTTAATAGTGTATATTAATATAAACTTCAGTTCTCAATTTTCTCATGGTACCAACGGCATTCTATGTGATTTGCTTGGATTCAAAGAGTTCAATTCAAAGATATTTTGAGATGATAGTCCTAATAAAATTAATAATTAAAATAAGTAACATTTATTGTCTTTTTATGTGCCAGAGAGTAGGCACCATATGAAAGACATTTCATTATAGAAAACATAAATCCATTATGAAAGGAAAACGAGTAGCATAATTACCACTTCCCCTCATCAATAGCTGCCAACTAATCGGCAATTCTGTTTCATTATACCCACACCCACTTTTCTTCCTCCTTCCACATTGGATTGCTTTGAAGAAAATCCCAAACATTATATTATTTCTTCTGTAAATACTTCCTTTTAAAAAATTTATTTGAGAAGTAGAAAGACCAGAGTGTACTCCCAGCCACCGTTTTACTGCTCATATGTCCACAGTGGCCAGGGCTGGAGCCAGGAGTCAAGCACTCAATTCAGGTCTCCCACATGTGTAGCAGGGTCACAACTACTCAAACCACTGTCTGCTGCCTCCCACGTTCTACTTTGGTGGGAACCTTTAATTAGGAGCAGACTGGTATTGAAGGTAGGCATTCTGATATAGTATGCTTCTTTTTAAAAATATTTATTTATTTATTTGAAAGTCAGGGTTACACAGTGAGGAGAGGCGGAGAGAGAGAGAGAGATGTCATCCATCTGATGGTTCACTCCCCAATTGGCCGCAATGGCTGGAGCTGTGCCAGTCCGAAGCCAGGAGCCAGGAGCTTCCTCTGGGTCTCCCACGTGGGTGCAGGGGTCCAAGGACTTGGGCCATCTTTTACTGCTTTCCCAGGCCATGGCAGAGAGCTGGATTGGAAGTGGAGCAGCTGGGTCTTGAACCGGCACCCATATGAGATGCCAGTGCTTCAGGCCAGGGCGTTAACCCACTGCACCACAGTGCCCGGCCCCACAGTATGCTTCTTAATCTGCATCTTAACTTCTATGCTAAATGCCTGTCCCTATATGTAAATATTTCATAAGGACTGAGAGGTATAATTTATTTTAAAAATAATTTTTGCAATGTTTTAATGCTTCATTAAGTTATAATACAAAGAGTGAAAAACACACAAATCATCAGTACACAGCTTGAACAATTTTCACAAAATGCACACACTGATGTAACCAGCAAGAGGCAAAACATTACCAATGTTGCAGAAGCCTTCCTCATACCCTCCTCCAGTCACAGGTCCACCTCCCATAGGTAACTGCCATCTTGACTTCCAACACTATAGATTAGTCTTTTCTGGTTTTTAACTTCTAGTATGAAATCAGTGTATTTTATGAGTATATCTTTTTTCACTTACCATTCTGTTTGGAAATTTATCTGCATTGTTAGGTGTAGTTGTAGATTTTTTTTGTTCTCAATGACATAGTTTGCCACTGTGTGACTATACCACAATTTATTTACCCATTCTATTATTCAAAGCATTCTGAAAGTTTCTAGTACTTGGCTATTGTGAATAGTCTTTTTTTAAAACTTTTATTTAATAAATATAAATTTCCAAAGTACAGCTTATGGATTACAATGGCTTCCCCCCCCCCATAACTTCTCTCCCACCTGCAACCCTCCCATCTCCCGCTCCCTCTCCCATTCCATTCACATCAAGATTCATTTTCAATTCTCTTTATATACAGAAGATCAGTTTAGTATATATTAAGTAAAGATTTCAACAGTTTACACCACACAGAAACATAAAGTGTAAAATACTGTTTGAGTACTAGTTGTAGCATTAATTCCATTGTACAACACATTAAGGACAGAGATCCTACATGAGGAGTAAGTGCACAGTGACTCCTGTTGTTGACTTAACAAATTGACACTCTTGTTTATGGCGTCAGTAATCACCCAAGGCTCTTGTCATGAGTTGCCAAGGCTATGGAAGCCTTTTGAGTTCGTCAACTCTGATCTTATTTAGACAAGTTCATAGTCAAAGTGGAAGTTCTCTCCTCCCTTCAGAGAAAGTACCTCCTTCTTTGATGGCCCCGTTCTTTCCACTGGATCTCACTCACAGAGATCTTTCATTTAGGCTTTTTTTTTTTCTTTTCCATGGTATCTTGGCTTTCCATGCCTACAATACTCTCATGGGCTCTTCAGCCAGATCCGAATGCCTTAAGGGCTGATTCTGAGGCCAGAGTGCTGTTTAGAGCATCTGCCATTCTATGAGTCTGCTGTGTATCCCATTTCCCATGTTGGATCATTCTCTCCTTTTTAATTCTATTAGCTAGTATTAGCAGACACTAGTCTTGTTTATGTGATCCCTTTGACTCTTAGTCCTATCATTATGATCAATTGTGAACAGAAACTGATCACTTTGACTAGAGAGATGGCATTGGTACATGCCACCTTGATGGGATTGAATTGGAATCCCCTGGTATGTTTCTAACTCTACCATTTGGGGCAAGTCCGATTGAGCATGTCCCAAATTGTACATCTCTTCCCTCTCTTATTCCCACTCTTATATTTAACAGGATCACTTTTCAGTTAAATTTAAACACCTAAGAATAATTGTGTGTTAATTAAAGAGTTCAACCAATAGTATTAAGTAGAACAAAAAAATACTAAAAGGGATAAAGTATTAAGTTGTTCATCAACATTCAGGACAAGGGCTGATCAAGTCACTGTTTCTCATAGTGTCCCTTTCACTTCAACAGGTTTCCTTTTTGGTGCTCGGTTAGTTGTCACCGATCAGGGAGAACATATGATATTTGTCCATTTGGGACTGGCTTATTTCACTCAGCATGATGTTTTCATTTGTTGCAAATGACCTGATTTCATTGTTTTTTACTGCTGTATAGTATTCTATAGAGTACATGTCCCATAATTTCTTTATCCAGTCTACTGTTGGTGGGCATTTAGGTTGATTCCAGCACTTAGCTATTGTGAATTGAACTGCAATAAACATTAAGGTGCAGACAGCTTTATTGTGAATAGTCTTATATTCTGTTATTGATCTTAAAGAAGTAGAGGAGGCTTAGGTGGAGTATTAGCCCCCTTTTATTTACTTTAACTAAAATAGCTGCAAGAAGCTTCTTTGAGGGGCTGGAGCCGTGGCTCACTTGGTTGATCCTCTACCTGCAGCGCCTACATCCCATATGGGTGCCTGGTTCTAGTCCTGATTGCTCCTCTTCCAGTCCAGCTCTCTGCTGTGGCCCGGGAAGGCAGCAGAGGATGGCCCAAGTGCCTGAGTCCCTGCACCCACATGGGAGACCAGGAGGAAGCACCTGGCTCCTGGCTTCGGATAGGCGCAGCACCACCCATAGCGGTCATTTGAGGGGTGAACCAATGGAAGGAAGACCTTTCTCTCTGTCTCTCTCTCTCACTGTGTATAACTCTACCTGTCAAAGAAAGAAAGAAAGAAAGAAAGAAAGAAAGAAAGAAAGAAAGAAGCTTCTTTGAGGAAGAAAAGGTTTATTTTAACTCACAGTGTGAAAATTACAGTCAAGAATCTGGTGGCCCCACGGTCAGTATTTGTGGAGCCTGGTCTTGGAAGGTGTGGAGGCATGATTGCCTGGTGAGCTAAAGAGCAGGGACTTGAACTCAAATAGTAATCCACCCTCTCACAAGAACCACTCTAAGAGGGCACACACGCAGTGATCTACAGATCTCTCACTGGCCCCACCTCCTAGCTGATACAATTAGATCAAATCTCTATCCTTCTTTTTTTTTTTTTTTTTTTTTTTTTTGACAGGCAGAGTGGATAGTGAGAGAGAGAGACAGAGAGAAAGGTCTTCCTTTGCCGTTGGTTCACCCTCCAATGGCACTGATCCGATGGCAGGAGCCAGGTGCTTCTTCCTGGTCTCCCATGCGGGTGCAGGGCCCAAGCACTTGTGCCATCCTCCACTGCCCTCCCAGGCCACAGCAGAGAGCTGGCCTGGAAGAGGGGCAACCGGGACAGAATCCGGTGCCCCGACCAGGACTAGAACCCGGTGTGCTGGCGCCGCAAGGCGGAGGATTAGCCTATTGAACCACGGTGCCGGCCTCAAATCTCTATCCTTAATATCCATCAACCATTAACATTAAGACATCAGAGTTTAAATATCAGCAAGAGATTTGAGGACACAAATCTTACTTAACACATAACAGGTGAGATTAAGTAATTTGTTAATTTCAAACAGGTAGTACTGCAGCATGAATTTGAACTTTGCCTTACTTCAGAATCAGAAATCTTTTTTTTTAAAGATTTATTTTTTGTTTATTTGAAAGAATTAGAGAGAGAGAGAGAGAGAGAGAGAGAGAGAGAGAGAGAGAATGATCTTCCATCTACTGGTTCACTCTCATATGCCCCAAACAGCTGGGGCTGGGCCAGGCTGAAGCCAGGAGCCCAAAGCTTCATCCAGGTCTCCCGCATGGGTGCAGGGGCCCAAGTACTTGGGCCATCTTCTTTTGATTTCCCAGGTGCACTAGCAGGGAGCTGGATTGGAAGTGGAGCAGACAGGTCTCGAACTGGTGCCTGTATGGAATGCTGGCGTTGCAGGTAGAAGCTTAACCTGCTATGCCAAAATGCTGGCCCCAGGATCAGAAATTTAAGAACTTCAAGAAAGCTTGCTTTTTAGAGTTAACTATGATTAACTGTATAATGTTTATATACAAAACTATAAGCCTTGTGAAGAAAAGTGCATTATTTTCTGTGGCTCTGTGCCCAGTCATTGGCTTTCTGATTCTGTTTCATCCCTTAGAGAGTAAATGTCCTACTCCCTTTTAAAGAATTGATTAAAGTTTTCCATTACAACCAAGCAAGAGGTGGTCATGGCTCTGGCATAGGAAAAGAAGTAGGAAGTACACTTAAGACAATGCTGTCTGACTCTGTTGAAAAGTATGATGCTTGTTATCAGTAAATGTCTGTAGCAAGTAGTCCTGTAATAAGTTTCAAGTATTAATGATCCACTATAAGTACAGAAACAGAGAAGTGGGAATTTTATCTCCTATACCTGCATGTAAGTGCTTACTTTGTTCAAGCAAATGCAAAAAATGTTATCTATAGCTTTTTAACCAAGTCTTACTCTCTTTTTACTAAAACAGTAAAAAAAGTTTAATATTTTTAAAAATATTTATGGGTGTGATAGAATTTATTTTATTTATTAACAAGACAGTTATTTTATTATGAATATTTAGATACTACAAAGTATTAGTTTTGTTTCTTTTTTTTACTTTCATTAATTTTTTTTTTTAATTTGAAAGAGACAGAGAACTGCCATCAGGTGGTTCACTTTCCAAATGCCTGCTGAAAACTAGAATCCCAGTCCAGATATCCTGTGTGAGTGGAAAGAGTCCAATTACCACTGCCTGCCTGGGTCTGCTTAGGTACAGAGTTGAAGACAGGATCAGAGCAGGAGCCTGTCATTGAACCAAGGCACTCTGACATGGGACATGAGTATCTTAACAGCTAGATCTAACACCTGTCCTGTTTCTTTAAAGTTTTGTAAAATTAAGTAGAAGTATAACTATATTAATAGAAAATGCAAATATGAGTATTTTTAAGTTGTGGAACTTGATTATATCAAGTGAAATACAGTATCCCTTTGATACCAAAGAACTAATTTGTGTATTATTTCTTCTTCATTATTTTTTCTCTTGTTGGTTACATCTTTGAAAAGTTTTGGTTGTGAATGTACAGCTCATAAACATTTTTAAATTGCTTATCAAATCATCAAACAAAAGTATATTTTTAGAATGCAGTTTTAGAATTTAATTAGCCAAGAATTTCATTCATCATAAAACATCATGCATGGCTTGTTTTAGAGAGAGTATTGAAAAGCTCATATGCTTTGCTTAAAAATAGACTTTTTTTCTTACATTATCTTCTTTTCAATCCAATTTTCTCTGGTATTCAACAGAATTTCACTTCCAGTGAGTTTTTATTTTACTATATCGATGATGAAATTATCCCACATTTTTTTCATCTGTGTCTAAAGCTATGGAATTTTAAATTTAAATTTTAAATTTTCCTGTCCAGAAAGCCTGGAAGGAGTAAGGTTTCCCTTCTCTTTGTATTTTTTCTGGGGCCAGCACTTTGGCATAAAGGGTTAATCCTTAGCCTGCAGTGCCAGCATCCCATATGGGTGATGATTCAAAGCTAGGTGTCTTCAAAAAGTCCACGGGAATGCATTTTTTGAAAAAGTTATGTTATGCATGTATTTCAAAATAATCACAACAAAACAGCTTATTTTTCAATTCCATTTTTCATGAACTTTTTGAATTGCCCTCCTGTGTCCACTTGCTCAATGATTCCTGTTTATTGAACACTTACCATGGTGCTTGAATATTCAGCAAGGAACATCAGAGATATTCTCTGCTACCTGGGAGCTTACATTCAAGTCTCATAGCCAGTCAATCAATGTTAAAAGCATAAGTTTGTCTGGAGATTTGCCTTGTGACATCCCAAACCTGAACACTGTTTATGTAAGCATCATTTTGGAGCACATGTCTACTTTTCATTGGGAGGTTAAATAACTTAGTAACTTTTTGCTTTAAGAAAAAAACATTAGTTTTTAAAGTGAACAAGGTGGAAAATTTGGAAATTTTGAAATGGGTATGGAGTTATTGTGCTAGTTCTCTTATTTATTTGCTTTTTTCCCACTGATAGCATTAACCTACTTTCTATTAAAATTTCATCATGACTCATCCTTGAAGTTGGGAAATTCTGTGTTAGTGGTAAGTTTACCAGAATGTCTCAGAATGCTCACACTTAAGACTGTGGGAAAGGATGTAACTGAACTGTAATGTATTAACAATATGTGTTGAAAAATCAGTTCCTTGTTGACCGTATACAAAACACAAATTTCTAATAGTTCCTAACGGCACTACTTCCTCTGTGGATTACGTAGGAAATGCTTTAGTCTGAATAATCATTCCCGTGGGGGAAAGCCTTCAAAATAAATTCACTTTATAGAGTGCGTGTATGAGTGTGTGTTGTACAGAGAGAAAGTCTGATTATTGTATAATACCGAATGAGTCATGCACATGACTAGTGTAATTAAAGAACATAATTTGAAGGAGGCAACCATATCTAATTATGTGAAATACTATATATGTTGTTACTTGTCACTACATTGTTTAAAATAAACTATTATCAACAATGAACAGTGAACCCAAAGGCTAAAAGAAAACAGTGATGCGGTAGTAGATTTTCATAACATAAAATGAAACTGTAAACTCTGATTACCTAGCTACAGAAGAAATAACTATCACCCATTTGATGGAATTAACTAGGACCATAAAAAAATGGGTTATTTACTCTTAGTTATCTTGACATTTGGCTATATTCTTCTTTGCTTTAATTTGGATTTGCAATAGCTGTAAACTGAACTATTGGTAGGGGTGAAATCTTAATACATTCCCAGAATTCTCTTGAGTGGTTTTCAACCTAGGGCTGTTGTATGTAGGGATCTGTAGGGTGTGTGTGTATTTTTCAAACAATGATATCCCCAACCCCACTCCTTTGCAATTTTTAAGAAATTATCTTGGTGTTTCTGAATTATTGGCTGGCACTGCGGCTCACTTGGCTAATCCTCTGCCTGTGGCGCCTGCACCCTGGGTTCTAGTCCCAGTTGGGGTGCCGGGTTCTGTCCCAGTTGCTCCTCTTCCAGTCCAGCTCTCTGCTGTGGCCTGGGAAGGCAGTGGAGGATGGCCCAAGTACTTGGGCCCTGCACCCACATGGGAGACCAGGAGGAAGCACCTGGCATTCTGGCTTCGGATCAGTGCAGCACACTGGCCGTAGCGGCCATTTGGGGGGGGGGTGAACCAACAGAAGGAAGACCTTTCTCTCTGTCTTTTTCTCTCACTGTCTAACTCTGCCTGTCAAAAAAAATTACCTTAGTGTTTCTGAATTATTATTCCATAGCCCGATCACACACTTTCCACCCTCTCAGAACCCATTTTTAGGCACTCTGAATAGATTAAACTTCTAAAAGACCCATTAGTGTTCTAGAAAAGTCAGTTCATTTCATATGAAAATTCTTTCATCTTAATAGAAGTCTCTCCTTCCTTCTCTCCCATCAAGGTTGGCTCATATCCAAAAAGACTGAGCCCAACAAATGCAATTTGACGTGGAGATCATAGTAAATAAAGGATGCATGCTGTCAGCATGCTGACTGGGATGGGAAGAACTGAGATGTTTTCTAATGGGCTGAGGTGTAGGAATCAGCTAACTTTAAGGGGGAGGGTCATTTCTTTAGAAACAGGAGACACACACACCTATGTAAATTGAAAAGCTTTTTCAGAGAGACATTACAGTTACTTAGCACATAAGCTACTTATTGCAAGTATGCAACTCTTAAAATATTAAAATTCATGGTTTTCTATATCTTCAGGGTCCATATTCAGTTTGTAGGTAAAGAAGAGTGTATCTTTAAGCTGATAAATTAATCTCAGGAAGGGGGTCAATCTTTGTAATAGTGTTGGTGAGTTTTTTGTTAAGGGCAGTATTATGGCATGCCTACCAATAATGTCTGTGTTTCTTTTTCTCTCTCCATTCCTACTTAACCTGTGGCTGAAAGGGTTGCTGTCAGTTCCCCTTACTGTTAATTTCATTTATGTAATTAGTAACAGTCTCAGGAACTAAACACATATTTTAATATTTTTAATATATTTTTATATGTTTTTGGGGATGGAAGGGTTAATGACGAGGCGTGCCCATCAACAAACAGAGGTGTCTCAAGTCTTAGTTTCCTTGGAGTATTCACTATGTGTTACCTTGAATGAATGAGCTGAAGTGAGAATGCTAAGATTTTCCTTCTTAACCTTACACCTTTCAAAATATGAGACATTCTTTTGTGGTAGTCTTATTTTCATAATACTCAGGTATCTAGGTGATCAAGTCAGATATGATGGGGTGACTTAGCTATAAAAGTAATCCCCTCATGTCAAAGACTGCTTGGAAATGATCTCCTACTGTGCATTTTCTCAACAGTTGCAATAGGCTTTTAAAAGCATTTTAAAATTTCAGAATACTTATCTGAGAGCCTAATTGAGAAAAATATTGCAATGGTAAATTGCTCTGCTGAAGACAACTGCTGCTCTGTTTCTTTTCAGATTTTAAAACCCAAGTCCCAAATCACGGTCTGTAGTTACGAGCTTCCAACAGTAATTACCGCTGTGAAATGAGCAGAAGTCCTTAAAAGGGTCTGCTGGTTTCCCTGCAATCTTTCAGAGGGTGAGCAGCGCTGTATCCACTGATAACCCAGCTGCCTAGGAACTGAGTAAAGCCGGCTCCAAACTTCTCAGCTGTTGACAGGCTTGACTTGCTGAGAACACTGGTTAAATATAGCACGCGCGAGCTCAGCTTCTCAACAAAGTCATTGCTCTGACAGTGTTGTGAAGGGAGCAGAAGAGGAGAAACCTAATCTCAGAACTCAACAACACCTAGCAACAGTTGAAAAAACTTTTAAACAAAAGCCTGGGTGGGAGATACACGACAACTTCCAATTTCTGCTACCCGGGCTTTCAGGAGGAGAAGCAGTGTTCCCCCTGTTTCTACCCGGTTTCCTGCATGACTTCAGCTATTGGCTGGTCCTAGGAAAGAGAGTGGGAAAAGCTTTTTCCTCTGTATTCTTTTGGGCTGGATAGTTTTCCAGGATTCGAGTCTGCCTTGGGCTGTGGGACAAGCCACAGGGTTCTTCAAAGGATAAACTACCTTCACAACGGACATACCCTTGGTTAAACGAGCTGCCGTCAGGTAAGACCAACATAAATAGCAACTCACTCTCTTAAGAAATTTCTGTTTCCAGAGGAAGAGCATTCTCTCTGATTCTGTTTTGTCTGTTTCCTTTGATTCTTCCTGTTCTACTGTGGCATAACATGATTAGGAACTATTATAATCATTCTGAATTAGTAACAAAATCAGAAACATCTCTTCATTCTCAGAATTGTAATGATCCCCTTTAACCATAAAGATTTTTTTGATATTTTAATAGCTGTCTGCCAAGATATTTCTGCCAAGTTATCACCCTGGCAGGTAACAGAAATATGACAAAGGACAGCTTTACAGCTCCTGCCACAATTAGGAAGGTTCAGCAAAGGGAAGAATATGGCCCCTCGAAGCAAAATGACTTTCATTTATTAAAACTAGCTAAGCGGTTTGTGTGGCAAATGAGAGGGAAGTCCCACACGGTGTTTGTCTTGCTGTACTTTTACTGCTTTACGTGTCTCCTTTTGCCTGATTCTCTGATTACACTGGTACACCTTGTGCTGGTTGTGACCTCATCACACTAGTCACCCCAAATGCTTCTGACTAGACACAAAATATGACTGGTATTAAATCACCACTGTTACAGTTATTGAATATAACATTTAGGAAAAATGTTATTTATGTGTTTTAAAAAATAGAGTAATTACTTGTATATAGATGTAAGATTCCATTTTTTAAAAAGTTAAACATGATTTATTGGAAAAAAAATCTTTCCTGAAGTTGCTTGTTATGTGTGCATGAGTGTGTTTACTAGAGCTTGGAGGAAGTGCTCTTTTCAGCCGATGGGCTATTATTCCCCCTTCCAGGAGTTGTCATGTATTTTATCAGAATGGCTAAGATCTGACAATCTATCGCTGTGTATTGGTGGGTTGGCTAGTATTGATACCTGATAGTCTGTGGTTGGGCTGGATTTGCAAAAATGTTATTCCTTTAAAGGGACATGATACTTTGAGTGAATGCTCTAGTCTCGGGAAAATATCAACGAAGATACAGAATTACATTTTAAAAGGAATTATTTGAGTCTGTTTTTGTCAACATAATTTATCCAAGACCAGTAATAAACAAATTGTTGACAAATTATAATGTATCATCCTTTTCAGTCAATGTTCCTATTTTAAGAAGTCAATTAAAACTCATGTATCATACATTTGCAAAAATGAAAAAGTATATACATTTTGCTATGTATTCTGTTTCATGATTCTGATTTCTTGATTAGTTTATAAAGCAAATAAAGCTGATTAGTTTAACAGGTAAAGAAATGCACGCAAATAATAATGCAAAATGTACTTTTGTAACCTTAGTATCAGAGAATGAGGTTCCTGGTACTTTACTGGAGATGAAACATCTTTGTCTTGAAAGAGTTTTGAGAATTCAGATCTAACTGCTTTACATTTTTCTTGTTTTTATCCTAGGAAGGGTCACATTGTTGGCTTGCAAATGCATGTGTAAGGCCAAAATCTACCATTAGTTCTAGGCATGTAATTTCTCTTGGAATCAGTGGGACAGTGTACAGATAACTGAGTACAGCATTTGGCCCTGAGTGAAAGCCATGTTTGCTGATGAAGTGAATTTCTGCGTGTCATTAATTGTCTTCATGGTTGTAAGCTTACTCTTGGAGAATGGAGAATAGCTACAAGCCACAAGCTTTCCTCCACTGGATGAGCGATCAAGCCCTCCATGATTAAGCAAATCTGTTGTCCTGTTCACTTGAGTTCACATTTCTGTGTCATTTTGGGGCTGTCCCTTTCCCCCATCATAAATTTGTTAGATTCCATTGCCGTGTCTCCCACCACACCAAGACCTGTTCTCTTCAGCTGTGGGTGTGCATTATCATAATGCTGCTCCTTTACAAAACCCCTCATTGCCATCTAAATCAGCTTGCCTATGACTATGAGATTACTTTTCCTAAAGCATTGCTATACTTGTCTATCTACTCTTCCGTTATCTAGTGGGACTGTTAGTTGCTGCCAGACACCAAGGCTGGGCATTTTGAAAACCATCCATCATCTGGCACCTACTTAATTTTTCCAGCCTCACTCCCACTACTCAACAAGAAGGTCCTTCTGCTTCAGGTATTTCAGATTATGGGCCATTCTCCAAAAACATTCATAGTGAACCTTTCAATCTCCCATCTTTGCCCATGTTATTTCCCCTGTGTGCAACACAGGGGAAACAGGCGCTATCTGTGCCGGTAGAACCAGATAGAGCTATGTCTTCCACTTTCACAGTAATTTTGTGGACCACATATTTTAGAAGTGGTTCTCTCTGAGTTTATATAGTTTGGAGTTCTGGTAAAACTAGGGTGCTTTGGAGGAGTTTTCTCCATTAAATTTGGAATGAGTATGAAGTATTTCAGGTGCAAGGCATCTAAACATCACTTTCAGAACTTCTCAGTACCCTGCACATTGTGGATGTTCTATTAATATTTGTGGCTCTGTATTCCTGATGATTATTATATGAAAAATGAAGAATAAATATAAAATCAAGAAAAGCAATTATAATTATGGTTAATAGTTTTATCTTAAAAATTTCTCAAAGTCTGTGCAGAAAGATTTCAAGTAGCTGTAATTACACTCATATACCTGGTAGTGGAGATGATGTTGCAACTCTAAAGAATGAAACCGAAAAGATTTATAAAAACATGTGTTTGTGTGTGTGTATGTATTATACCTCCTGTGTATGCACCAGATTTAAATGTGCACCTTGATGTCTAAATAGTAAAACTCTTACTTTTGCCATCATTTGGTGCCAGATTCTATTCATAGTTACATTTGGTTAAAGTTATTTAAATTCTTTTTAAAATTATTATTATTTGAAAGGGAGAGCGAGAGCGAGAGCGAGCGAGAGGGAAACATCACATCTGCTTCATTTCCCATATGCCTGCCATGGCTGAAGCTGGGACAGGCTGAAACCAGAAACTCAATCTGGGTTTCCCACCTGGGTGGCAAAGACATAACCACTTGAATCATCACCTGTTGCTTCCTAGAATGTATATTAGCAGGAAGCTGGAATCAGGAGTGGAACCAGAACTTGAACCCAGGCACTCGGTTAGGATGCAGGTGTCCCAAATGGCATCTTAACTGCTATGCCTAACACCTGCCCTTCAAATAATCTAAATTAGGGATCATGATGTTTGTGAGTCATGGATTTGAATCTGGCCTTGCACATTAAAACATTTAAATATGTTATGATTCTTTTTCTATTTTTCTCTAGATACTTAACAGATAATTTTCAGTATTATCTTTAATCTCTTATGAAATCTGTAGCTTTACTGTGTGTGATATAGCATGAACCAAGTTTTTGAGCAGCTTGTTTACCAAAAGAGAAATATTCTGTTTATATTTTAAGATAGTCAAAGATGTTAAATTTACTTTTTTGAAAAATATTTATTTATTAATTTGAAAGGCAAAATTACAGAGAGAGAGAGAGAGAGGGAGAGAGAGAGAGATTTCATCTACTGTTCACTCTCTAAATGGCTGCAGCAGCCAGAGCTGGGTCGGGCTGAAACCAGGAGCCTATAACTCCATCTAGATCTGCCTTGGTAGCAGGGGCCCAAGCACTTGGGCCATCTTCTGCTGCTTTCCTGGTGTCCTAACAGGGCTGGATCAGAAGTGGTGCATCCAGGACTCAAATCAGTGCCCATATGAGATACAAGCCTCGCAGGTAGTGTGCCACAATGTTGGCCCCAACTTACTCTTTTAAAAAGTTGTTCAGCAATAGTCCCTATGGAATTTTTTTCCAATGAAATTTTTGGAATATTTTATCTATTCACTAAACAATTATTTCCCTGTGGTTGTAATACTACCTTATTTTTTTAATTGAAACTTTAGGATTTACACATTGTAAATAATACTAAATGTATTTTATTTTGCTGGCAGATGAGAGTTTCTTCATAAGGCTACCTGAAGATGTTAGACTTTAGTCAGTCTGTCTAACGTTTTCATTTGTTTGATTTTATTTCTTTAAGCATGTGGGTTTTATAAAGGCAACAGTATATGAAGTGAGGGGTCAAGCTTTGATTGAGATAGAATTCAATAGAAAGCATTAAGAGAAAAAAGATTTGTAACAACTTGTTAGAAAAATGACATGTGAGCCAGCGCCGTGGCTCACTAGGCTAATCCTCCACCTGCGGCACTGGCACACTGGGTTCTAGTCCCGGTCGGGGAGCCGGATTCTGTCCCAGTTGCCCCTCTTCCAGGCCAGCTCTCTGCTGTGGCCCAAGTGCTTGGGCCCTGCACCCCATGGGAGACCAGGAGAAACACCTGGCTCCTGCCTTCGGATCAGCGCGGTGTGCCAGCCCCAGCGTGCCGGCCGTGGTGGCCATTGGAGGGTGAACCAATGGCAAAAGGAAGATCTTTCTCTCTCTCTCTCTCACTGTCCACTCTGTCTGTCAAAAAGAAAAAAAGAAAAAAAAAAAAAGAAAAATGACATGTGAAAGTATGCAACATATATTTATATAGACATTACTTTAAATATCCATAGATAGTAGTAGAATAAAAGATGGCTTAATAAAAATGCATTCATTTTCTTGAATCTGAGTTGAAGATATAATAACAAGGATCTGTTCATGGACAAGGAGTCAGAAAAGGCTAGTAGCATGGGCGAGCCAGATGGTCTGGATTCTGATTTCAGCTCATTGTGACCTTGGGTTAATTACTCTCTGTGCTTCAATTTCCTCATCTGTAAAATGAGAATAATTTGATGGGGTACATCAAACTGTGGAAAATACAATTAAAAGATAAGTTTATTTTGGTACAAAAATTCTTGAAGTGCATGCATATTAGGAGGGTCTTCAAAAAGTTCATGGAAAAAGTGAAAAAGCTATATGTGGATTTCAAAAGTTTTTGGCTCCAAAATAATATTTTCAACTTCATTTTTTATGAAGTTTTTAAAGCCCCTCATAGTTCTCCACAGAGTTGTTTTGAAGACTAGATGACTTAAGGCAATTTACAGTTCTCTAGTAGAGTCTAATGTACATTTACACTACTATTGTTTCACCCCATAAGTGAATTTGTTTAATCTTTGGTGCTCACAGAATTCTTGCATACAGGTGGACTCATACAGGTGTGAACTCAAATTCATAGATCACAGGGAAAGCACTGTTTAAATTTGGAAATTTGGAAACCTGTTTGGGACATATTTTGTTGCTGGATTCTGTAAGCAGTCACACTGAACAGCTGCCTGTAATATAATGTGGAATTTATGTTTCTTTTTTAAAAAGATTTATTTGTTTATTTGAAAGGCAGAGTTACAGAGAGAGAAGGATGGCCACAACAGCCAGAAATGGACAAGGCTGAAGCCAGGAACCAGGAGCCAGAAGCTTTATCTGGGCCTCCCATATGGGTGCAGGGGCCCAAGTACTTGGGTCATCTTCTACTGCTTTCTCAGGCATATCAGCAGGGAGATGGATCAGAAGTGGAACAGCCGGGACATGATCCAGTGCCCATATGGGATCCTGATGCTGCTGAGGGAAGCTTAAACTCACTGTGCTGCAGCGCCGGCCCTGAAATTTGTTTCAAACCATCCTTTATCACCGAGTAGTTTACTGTCTTATAGAAGCATTGCTAAAAAGGCAAAGAAATCGCCTACAGCATAGACTGTTCTATGGTTTCTATATTTGTAGTTGGAGATAAAGTGTGTTTGTACATAGTGCCTGGGTGTCTCTTTCACAGCCAACTATACCAGATAATGCAGACCAACGAAGAGTTCCTCTTCCATGGAGGGGCGTGATATTAAATTTATCATTCTTCTTTTCTGAACTTAGATGATTTGTTTTGTTTAACTAACCTAGTAACAGATAAAAATGAAAAGACCAAAAAAGGTCATCTCATGCTAACTTCAACCTTACCAAATAGAAATGAATTCTTGCTATTCATTGCTGTTAATCCTATTCATTCTTTTTAGACATGACAAGAAAAGCATATTCCAAGACAAACAGAAGAAGTATTATATCATAAAAATGTGTGTGTATATTCTGAGGTGCTTAATAGTCTCTATACTTAACAAAAAATACATGAATCACCCTTAAAGCAGAAAAGTTTCTTAGTAGCTCTAGTGGCAAGAAACCCTAAGCAGGATAATTAGGTTTAGAGCTGTTAATTTTACTTATTTTTTCTTGTTTTGAAGGGATGAGTCTATAAAATATAAGGCAAATTAAGTCTTACAATTGTCCTTCTTTGATGAAACCTAGAGGTAGGGTGAAGGAAGGAAGGATAGGAGGAAGGAAAAGAAGAAAAGGAAAATAAAAAAGAAGGAAAGAACTTTTCTTGATTTTGCGAATGCATTATAGAGATTCTAGGCCAAAAAAATTAAGGAACTTCAGGAAAATATATTGGACTATGTTCTTCTTTTCCCTTACATGATCACTCCTACTCTAGCTAATAAGAGAAATAAAAAGGATGCAGGTAGGTTACAGCTTTTTCTGCAGTAGTAGCTGAGGATGTTTAATTTCAAAAGCCAAGCAGCCTGTTGCAGAAGAACTTAGACTAAGGAAAGTCAAACATGAATTGAGCAGCTTTAGCTGGCTCTTGACCAGCTGATTGCAGAAACTGAGAAACTCCCAGCAGAGAAATGAAGTCACATAACGTTGCCCTGTACCCCTCACGCCTCTCTGTCCCTGAGAGCTTTGTTTAAGCCACAGCAACGCTGTTATGTCAAAGGAAGGTTTGTGTTGCTTAGCCTTTTTGGGAAGTGGTGTCAACATGTGTAATACTGGGTGATTTATGTGTTTCTGAGGCCTGTGAAAAATGAACAAAAAGGAATTTTGAAAGCTAATGCAGCGTTTGTCTCAAGTGATCTGACTCTAAGTGAACACTTAAGGTTTAAGGATTTTTCTAGTTTTAGTTCCTTGGTTAAATGCTATCAACCTTCAACTACCTCCTTCCCCTAAACATAGATAAGACTGATGATCATTACTTCATTGGCTGAGGACTTCCGTGTCTGCATTTGAAAATAGTATTTTTTTTTTTTTTGCTTTTGTAGTGATTGTAATTTCAATCCTCCCCAGTTACTTTGAAGAAACAAATTGTCAGCTGCTGTCTTTGTTAGGAAAGGGTGTAAGAAAGCCATGAAATGAACATTATCAGAGTTGGCCAAAAGCATTCCTTAAAAAATAATTTGCTAAAAATTTAAGACCAAAATATGATTTGATTGAAAACAGTAGACTGCTGACATCACCAACATAATCAAGTTACTGCCAACTTGCCTTGTTTATCTAAATGATCTTTGTAAAAATAAGGTTTTCCCAGATACACACACATGAGTCATCGGCAATACAGGAATAAGAATAAATGGACTTTCTTTTTCCTTAATATACTTATATCTTAAGTAACTCATTTTAGAGCTTGCTTCTTTGAGGTACCACAGCACAACAGGAAAGGAAGAGGTATTGCTGAGTTCATAATGCTATTTCAGTGTGGCAGCCTAAGTACTTGAGGAAATGACACCCTAGGCCTGTATGTTGAGCCTTGCAGTTACTGTGACGACAACACACACTAATGGAAAACAAAGGTGGTCTGCTTACCAGGGTGAGCCAGGAAGAGTTTTGCCAGCTCAGTTTTTTCCTAATTATTCTATAAGTCTTGAAATGTGACACTGAAGGTATTCAAGGCTCTTTGTGTTTCATTAACTGTTGAGTAAGTGACACATGCTTGAAGAGGAGCCTGGTATTTGGATCAGGGAGTGGCCTTGCATATAGGCTTAACTTTCACATGCTCTCTGATTTAGACACCACCAAACCAAATGCTTTGGTCACAGCCTGTTGTTTGTTCTGGTCTTTAAGGAAGTCAGCTGCATTGGTGGAGTTCACTCCTCAGAGGCCTCTCAAATTGAGTAAGACATTCCCACCTTCCACATTCTGCTCATTCCATACATCATTGCCCAGCATACCAGGTGTTCTGACCAATGACCAGGATACCTAAACCCAACTGGTATAATGATATACAATATAATGATAATAGCCACATATGATACATATTATCTATTTGATGCTTGAATATATATAAAGATATGTAGTATCCAATATATATGTAATTTACTTATATTGTGTATAAAATGATAATAATAATAGCATATACTCAAGATTACTGAGCCATTGTGTCAAGCACTTTACATGTATGATTTTATTTGCTTATAATAATGATACTTTTTTTGCCCCTACTTAATAGATTAGGAAAATAATGTTTTCTAAATGTCAAGTAACTTGCCCAGTGGTAGATTTGAAATTCAAACTCAGGCAGTTTGATCTTGTTTGACCCACATTTTCTTTTCCCTTTTTTTTTTTTTAAAGATTTATTTTTATTTATTTGAAAGATAAAGTTACAGAGAGAGGTAGAGCCAGAGAGAGAGAGAGAGAGAGAGAGAGAGAGAGAGAGGTCTTCCATTTCTATCTGCTGGTTGACTCCCCAGATGACTACAATGGCCAGAGCTGAGCTGATCCGAAGCTAGGAGCCAGGAACTTCTTCCAGGTCCCCCAAATGGGTGCTGGGCCCCAAGGATTTGGGCCATTTTCCACTACTTTCTTAGGCTATAGTAGAGAGCTGGATCGAAAGTAGAGCAGCCAGGACTTGAACTGGCACCCACGTGGGATGCTGGCGCTGCAGGCTGGGGCTTTAATAGGCTGAGCCACAGTGCTGGCCCCAACTCATATTTTCAACCACTTTTCTGCTGTACACATGATTGTTGGAGGAACACCTTCACCAAGATGACTGTGGGATGGTTTAATGAAAGGCACAGAATGTGACAGTGCAGGTGGTCAGCTGCCACTATAGTTTGAAAAGATTCATCGTGGCTCACTTGGTTAATCCTCTGCCTGCGGCTCCTGCATCCCATATGGGCGCCTGATTCTAGTCCTGGTTGTTCCTCTTCCAGTCCAGCTCTCTGCTGTGGCCCGGGAAGGCAGTGGAGAATGGCCCAAGTGCTTGGGCTCCTGCACCCACATGTGAGACCAGGAAGAAGCATCTGGCTCCTGGCTTCGGATCACTGCAGCGCTGACCATGGCGGCCATTTGTGGAGTGAACCAATGGAAGGAAGACCTTAAAAAAAAAGATTCACTAACAGTAAAGGTTAAAGAGATTGGGGTCAAACAGACAAAGTGGAACCAGAAACTTCAGTGGCCAGTGGGGTTGGGCAACCCAGAAAGAGCCCTGGGGCTCTGAAATGCAGAAGTAATTCTTGCTGCCACTGATGTTGTAATATAGCTCTCCATTTCTACCCTGCTGAGTTGATTCCATGGGGCTGGATTCCATGGAGGGTTTGATTTTATAATAGATTATGACTACTGTTGCAGCCACATTCTTTGGTACCATTTGAGGTTTCTGTCTGTTGCCCCTACTGACAACACAGAACCACACCTTCCATTGTAAAATTCAATATTTTCTAATGGTCTCTAGTTTGGTCATAAAAAGACAGTTTGTGAAATGAGCTTCAGAGGGAACCCTACAAAATAATTTATTTGAGTTGCTGGCATCAATATTCTTTCAAGAAGCCATGTCTCTCTCTCTGTGTGTGTGTGTGTGTGTGACTATTTGTCAGAAGAGGCACTGAGGAAGGGGACAGAAATCTGTTCCATTTATGAAGGTACCTCAAAAGTTTCTAGAAAATGAAATTAAAAGATTAGCTTACTTTGGTGCAAAAATCTGAAATCTATGCATATTAAAGATCTTCATAAACTTTCTTGAAAATACCCAATATGAAAGAGTCATACATGAATTTTGTAACTTTTTTTGCACCAAAATAAACTAATTCCATTTTTCCATGAACTCTTTGAATTACTTTCATAATAGCTTCTTATTGGCTTCCATTAACTTTGTTGAAGTAATGAGTTGTCAATCTGGCAGCATGATGTTCCATGAAAATAAAACAAAAGCAAAGTAGAACAAAACAAAGCAAGAGGGCTTGCTATAGTTTAAGGAAAATTATCTGATACTTTCCAGCCAGACATTTGCTATGGCAAAGCTGTGACGTAAGACATTTTTTTTAATCTTTATCTTTTTAAACCAAGAGTACCTGAATGATGCTAAATGTCTCACTGCTTGGAAATAATTAGAATTTCTGAGTTCCCTTTTGCATGCCTGGCATTTAGCTTTTGAATTGTCTATAGTAAAAAGAGAACAACTATAATAAAATATTTGTGGAGCAGATAATGCTTTACTTTTTCTGATGCCAGTGGCCATAAATACTCTACTTTTACAGAGAAAGTAAATGTTTCATATGGCATGAATACATATAAAAGAATGAATCTCTAAGAAATTCTCTAAGTTGAAAACAGTGTCTTGTTGTAACTGTAATAATATACCCTAATCTCCTTTTGACCCCCAAACACACACATAAATACATGCACACACACATACAAGGCACATAGACACAGGCACACGTTTATTATTGGTTAAGGGGCAACTTATCTGACTGGTTAAGCATCTTCCTGAAGCAAATATACCATTTGATCTGTGCTACAGACCTATTTAAACAATGGAGGAAAAAATGATAAAGGCAGAGATATATCACGTTTCATCAAGGTCTTCAGTTTCATTGACATGATTTCTCCTGATTTACTTGCAATAACCTCAGAATTTTGTTTTTTTTCTCTATCTTTATGTAAAAAGGTCCAATGGTTTCAAAGGAAGAAAAGAATCAGTATTGTTGCATTTGGAGACAAAGGGCTCGGCTCATTGGCTCCTGGAAGTTCTTTTATTTTTTTTTCTCATTCAATTCTAAATTTCTCTTGGCAACAAAACTGAGCAGTAATTTCTGCATTAGTCTTTGGCTAATGCCTTTTAAATGGAAGATATTAACAATTTATCATATTCAAGAGTTATCTAAGACTTCTGTGATAGTTCCTGATTCTGTTGGCACTTGTGTACCTTGTCTATGAGCAAGAATAGAGGGCTCTGATTCTCATACTGTCAGTAATTATGTAGCTTTGTTCCTAGAGCCTTCCATACCCAGCAGGAAACCAAAGACAGTGGGAACCTCTAGTTCTTGAGCTCACATGGAACTATTAGATGGTCTAGTCTTGTGGTTGTCAGCACTCCTAGTGCATCAGTTCCTGGAGCTGCTTTAAAAATGCAGATGCCTGAGCTATGCCCCAAAAGGATCTAATTCAAGTAGGCCTGAGAGAATGCCCAAGTGTTGTCCTATTTGGAAGCTTTCATGTGATTATAATTTATATCCAGGGTTGAGATCCCGTTATCGACTAGTACCTCAAAGAAAAGTCACTGAGCATCTGTGGCAAAGTCCTCTTCAGGTAGAGTTGGGTCTGAAACTGAGCTCACCCAACTTTGTAGTGACATACCTTGCAGTGGTTGTGTTACTATTTCAAGTGAATTGCCAGCAGTTTTGCTTTTAATATCTTGACCAAAGATCCTTGACTGATTCCTGGGTTCATTTCTATGAATGAAATCCAGTTCCATGCAAGAGGCATGTAGTTGGAGCCAAAAGTAGATCAAGGACCAGAACTTAAGTCCCCTGAGTCCCAGTCTATTTTTCTCTATCACAAAATCATAATAATTAACCAAGTATCTAATATTTAATGAGTGCTTTCCATATAATAAGCAATAGCAACCGCATGAGGCAGATACTCATATACACTGCATTTTACAGATGAGAAGGCTGAGGGAGTTGCTCAAGCACCTAACTCTTCCCCAGAAAGCAGGTGACAGTTCTGGGTTTAGTCTAGGCAATTTGACTCCTTAGCCCATGCTTGTGACTTCTGAATCACTTTGCTATTCTGGAGCTTGCTGGGAGAATATAAATTGTTGAGTGGCAGCTGTTCCCCTGTTGCAGCATCTGGGGTCCTATGGCGGCTGGCTTTGTGCTTTTAGTTCCCAACTAGCTGGGTTTTCTGCTTGACTAGAGATTGAGTCCTTGTCTGTCCCTCTAGTTTCCTGGTGAGTGGACTGCTTGAAGGCAACAACCTATTTTCTCTTTGAGGCTGTTTTAAAGTGCTCCATTTTCCCCAGTGACTTATTCCTGTCTTTCCTATCCCTTGTGAACGAATATAATAATTTCATCTGCCTTACTTGTGGGCACATGTTCTCTTTACTTTTCCAAAGACATTCTAACCACAAACCCTAGTCTCCTATTCATTCTCTTGATCTTTTCCCTAGCTCTGTGAGTCTGAGTCTGACTGGTTTCTCATTTTTCCTGGGTTGCTCTTATTTGACTTTCATACCACCCAATAACTTCTCTCACAACTTCAGCAACAACAGGAAGGGATTAGTCATTTTGCTTCTCCTATAGCAGCAGGTGCATTGCAAACTAGCTGGTCTATGCTGTGCAACTGATAGGTCAGTGGGTCAGTGTACTCTGAAGAACTGTTAAAATCCACACTTTTAAGTAGTGTGTATGTAATTAATTTTCTGATTGATTTTGTAAGTTTGGACTACTTGAGAACAGGTTTTATTTTCATGCTAGGGAAAAATTAATATGTATTAATCTGGTTAAATGAGCCTTACTAAGATGAAAATCATCAATGACAAATATTGTAGCACAGATTTTCTCTAAGTAATAGAAACTAAACGAAAAGTGAGGTTATTATAATTGTGATAAATAGGCCGGTGCCGCGGCTCACTAGGCTAATCCTCCGCCTGTGGCGCTGGCACCCCAGGTTTTAGTCCTGGTTGGGGCGCCGGATTCTGTCCTGGTTGCTCCTCTTCCAGTCCAGCTCTCTGCTGTGGCCCGGGAAGGCAGTGGAGGATGGCCCAAGTGCTTGGGCCTTGCACCCGCATGAGAGACCAGGAAGAAGCACCTGGCTCCTTCAGATCGGCGCAGCGCACCGGCCGTAGTGGCCATTTGGGGGGGTGAACCAACGGAAGGAAGACCTTTCTCTCTGTCTTTTTCTCTCACTGTCTAACTCTGCCTGTCAAAAAAATTCTGATAAATATTTCTATGTGCATTCAAAAACTGAAATGTGATAAATATATTCAGTTATGAGTTGGGACTAGTTTTTAGAATCGCTTTGTACAAAACTAGTGTTCAATAAATATTTGTTAAATTTAACCTATTAAATGTCCTGAAATTGAGGAAGTAAGCAACACTGACCAATGTGTTGATTGAATCAAATGCGATTTTTCCTTGAAAAACAGAAATAACATTCAGTGATTATTATGATTATTATTTCTCTCCTTCTTAGTTTTCTCAATCTTCAATAGCCACAAATTACTTTTCTGACAATATTTAAATCAACAAATGATTTTAAATGTTCACTAGCATATCAGAGAATAACTAATGCATGATTAAGTAAGTGAGAGCTGAACTCTGTGGACGACATGTATGTGTTTCCATTCATGAGCTAGAGCTCTTTAAAATGCAGCGGTTTAATATCTAACTATTGATACAGGTTTTATCACAACTACTCACCCCTCATCTTTTCACTGAAGCGCATGAAAAAGCACCACCAGGCTCTTATTGTAGCTCATTAACTGGAAATGCTCTCATCCTGGGAAATCTATTTTGGAGTTAGGCTTGCTCCACTCCCCCTACAAGTGGGAGAGCAACAGCTGCCATTTAATTAATGTTTCTGCTGACAGTTCCAGCTGATGAATACCACTGAATTTACCTATCAACATCAATGCTGTCCGTGTTACACCAAAATGAAATTTGAGTATAGTTGCTTGATTTTTGCCTAAATTCTCCATCACTGTCTTTCTCTCATTACTTCCTTCAAATTTTAATGATGCTGTTATTTACATCACCACTCACATCTTTCAGGGAATAAAGTCCCAGTGGAACACATGTGTTCCTGCTGATGTGTTGTGATGGAATCTCACTAGAATGAGCACATGAAACATTGAACTTGGAGGAGAAGGGGAAAACCAGATGAAAATGACTTGTGCTTTCACAGAAAGTGAAGTTTTGTACCTTTGAGGCAGAGATTAGAGAGAAAAGCAGAGTTTTTGTTTTTTCATATAATAGTAATGAAAGATTAAAATCCTAGAATTTAATTTATATCTGGATTATATTAATATTTCAATTTCTGTTTCAAAACCCTTTCATAAGAGTTGGATTTCAACAGTACTGTCACTATAATTGGGTGGGAATTTGAAAGGATTTGGCTCATAGGGAAACAAATGATTTGAGAGAGAGATCCACTTCATTGGCTCAACTTGAAGAATTTGTTCTGGGCTTATATAGTCAGGTCCCAGGCATTGCAGCTGGAAAAGGCTGGACTGGCGCTGAGCTGGGATCCAAATCACATAGCATTAGATGGCAAAGAGTGGCCCCAACTAGCAGTGAGCATCTGAGGGTCTCTCACATGGTTGTGGAGTGTTCTGGCAGGCAGCACCTGGGCAAGCTTGTCAGCAGGAGCAGGAAGTAGAGCAGGAAGGTGGGATTCAGGAACAGAAATAGCTGTGGAAGAGGAGCAGTTATTCCTAGAGACTGAGAGAGAGATGCCAAAATTGTAATACAATGTCAATAACAAGTAAATCCAAGTACTGGTCCCAAACTTTTTTTTTTTTTTGTCTCTCCTACTTCACATGCAGTATGCATCATTAACTAATTGCTTTTTTTTTCTTTTTCTTTATTTTTGACAGGCAGAGTGGACAGAGAGAGAGAGAGAGAGACAGAGAGAAAGGTCTTCCTTTGCCGTTGGTTCACCCTCCAATGGCCGCCGCACTGCACTGATCCAAAAGCAGGAGCCGGGTGCTTCTCCTGGTCTCCCATGGGGTGCAGGGCCCAAGCACTTGGGCCATCCTCCACTGCACTCCCCGGGCCATAGCAGAGAGCTGGCCTGGAAGAGGGGCAACCAGGAACAGCATCCAGCGCCCCGACCGGGACTAGAACCCGGTGTGCCAGCACCGCTAGGCAGAGGATTAGCCTGTTGAGCCACGGTGCCGGCCTACTCATTGTTTTTTGAAACTCAGTTATGTGTCAGGCACTGAGCTAGAAGCTGGTATACAATGGTGAATTTTATATTATCTTGATTGCTTAATAGAAACAATGACAATTTTTAAATTTTTTTTAAGATTTATTTATTTATTTGAAAGGCAGAGTTACAGAGAGGAAGAGGCAGAGGGAGAGAGGGAGAGATCTTCCATCTGCTGGTTCACTCCCCAAATGGCCGCAACAGCCGGAGTTGGGCTGATCTGAAGCCAGGAGCCAGGAGCTTCTTCTGGGTCTCTCACTCCGATGCAGGGACTTAAGGACTTGAGCCATTTTCTACTACTTTCCCAGGCCATAGCAGAGAGCTGGATTGGAAATGGAGCAGCTGGGACTTGAACTGGCAGTCATATGGGATGCCAATGCTGCATGCTGGATCTTTAACGTGTTGCACCACTGTGCCAGCCCCATCAATGGCAATTTCAATACCATGTGATTGGTGGGTAAATAGTATTTTGGGGACGTAGAAGTGGGGCCACTGACCTGATTTTGGGTGTAATTAATTCAGAGGTCACACAAAGGATAAAGTGGATCTTGCTGAGGTAATGTAGGATGAGCTGTACAGGCTGAAAATGGGATAGGACCTGACAAACAAGGTCTAAGGGCATACAGCAGAAATGAAAGTGATTGAAGTTCTTGAGCATCTGATTTGTTGTGACAAGTCCACATAGCTCTACAAATGGTGGGGAAGTAGTATGTTGTAACCGTTTACTCACATGATAATTTTAATGTTTTAAAAATAATGTGATGAAAAGGATCTATTATATATACCCTCATATATGTTAATCATACATAAATTGTTAGTGGGCATAACAAACCAGCCAAGTATGCATCTCTTAGGCTGGTGAAATCTTTACTGTCACTATCCCCACTGCTGAGCATGCTTCCAAAACAAAGACTGCTCTGGACATGTCTGAAAGAGGTGATGAGTGCTTTCTATAAAAGTGTTTGCTAGCCGGCGCCGCGGCTCACTAGGCTAATCCTCCGCCTTGCCGTGCCGGCACACCGGGTTCTAGTCCCGGTCTGGGCACCGGATTCTGTCCCGGTTGCCTCTCTTCCAGGCCAGCTCTCTGCTGTGGCCAGGGAGTGCAGTGGAGGATGGCCCAAGTGCTTGGGCCCTGCACCCCATGGGAGACCAGGAGAAGCACCTGGCTACTGCCATCGGATCAGCGCGGTGCGCGGGCCGCAGAGCGCCAACCGCAGCGGCCATTGGAGGGTGAACCAACGGCAAAGGAAGACCTTTCTCTCTGTCTCTCTCTCTCTCACTGTCCACTCTGTCTGTCAAAAAAACAAAAACAACAACAAAAAAAAGTGTTTGCTTTAGGATTTTCTATAAGGTTGTGCTCTTTAAAAAAAGACATATATTCAGCACTCTACTTCAAATGCCTAACTGCTGCTTAGGCAATAATCCTGTGTAATAGCCAGGAAATTTTTGAAGCACAGGTTGGGAGTGTTGCCTTACCACATAGTAAAATAAATTTGGAAACCACACAAATTAAAACACTTTGGCAGTGCCATCAGAATCAGTTCACACCAGAAGAAGAGATCAGGGGAAAGTAATAGAGATTCCAGAAAAATATACACCAGTATATACAGAAGAATTTAGTGTTTGGAAGGAGAGACATTTCAAATCAGTATTGAAATATGAATTATTCAATCAATAGGGTTGAAATAACTGAAAAATGAAATTAAATTTCTTTGCCACAGCTTATGCCAAAATATAAACTAGATGGATCAGAAACTTAAGTTTAAAAATGTGAAATACAAAATGTGTGTGTATCTGTGCAGAAGGCCTTCATAAGAAAAAGGACAGTGAAACAAAAGACTGAAATATTTCACTCCATAAGACTAAATGAAAACTATTACACACAAGAAAATCCCATTAACACATAAGAACAAAGCTAAGATTCAAACAGTAAGTTTTGACAAAAATAATCAAGAACAAACACTCTTGATTTAAAATGTCTTTTAAGTGAATAAACAGAGACACAACAGTGAAAAATGGCCAAAAGTCATAAATCTTTGTCAGTAAACATGTAAAGAACTGTATAACCTAACTGGTAATTAAAATTCAAGTTAAAAGAATAGTATTATTTCAATTGACACTTTGAAAATGACTCAAAAAATTATAGTATCCAGCATGGTGAAGGTATGAGGAAATGGGACACTATTTTCGAGGAGGCTTCAAACGTTTCATGGAAATTTTGCATTACCTTTTAATTTCATGTTCCATGAACTTTTGAAGACCCTTGTTTTGCTGGTGAAAAATCAACTGGGACCAAGCTTCCTGAAAAGTAATTTGACAATATGTGGCAAAAATTCTTATAATCAGAAGGAAAACAAGGGCACTTCCATTCTAAAAAATAGAAGAATATAAACACATACCATGCCTTTGAGAGTGCATTGTTTTCTCTTCCTCCTATTGTTCTCAAATCTTGCCTATTGACTTCTGAAAATTTGGCAGACATGGAGATTCTTATTAAAAAACAAAAAACCCAAGCATACTTCTTCTTAGTTTCCTAATAGGATTTTCTAGGTGGGATCTTAATGGATTAATGTTATTGAAAGAAGGCTGTGTAGTCCATTTTGCCTAACCCTTGAAGTGACAATACGTCTTGATGGCACCTCATTTCCTGACTAGTATTATTGTAGCATAAACTGACATCCAAAATGGACACATTTATGAATAAATCATGAAGGACCAAGGGAAGATGGACAAAATGGGACACTGCAGCAAGGACCTCCTTTCCTTTGATCCTTATCTACCATAAATCTGCTCAGGCTCATTGGGGTTAAACTGATCCAGGAAAAGCATGTTCTAGTTCACATTTTGAGCAACCTGCTAAGTTCATTAATTGCTCTGAAGAAAGTTGTTTTGCCATAACATTTGCTGATACTGATAGATGCTAAGAGATGATTGACTCCAACCTCTTTATGAGAAGGGGTTGAAGCTGAGACTGAGGAAATTTTACATTCTCAAGGTCATGTAACCTATAATTCCCATATATGATTTCACAAACAAGCCATAGCATTGTGCTGCACCTCTCCTAGAATACGGATCACCATGTCCTGGGTTATTTCCCAAGATACCTGTTGTGTAAGAGCTTCAGTTTCTTTGTCTCTAAATCTTCGGTTTCTCAGTCCTCTAGCAATAGGTCCCATCAGTCCTGCCTGTTATTCCAGGGAAAGGAGAGAGGCCAGTACTATCCTTAGCTCTAGTTATTAAGTAGGGTGTACTGGTGAAAAATCAACTGGGACCAAGCTTCCTGAAATGCGTCCTGTCAGGGCAGCGCATGATTCCCAGCTGCTTCTCAGTGGGCTGAGAATGGGGACATTTTGTGAATGGCTAGG
The DNA here is from genome assembly GCF_033115175.1 of Lepus europaeus. Classification (NCBI taxonomy): domain Eukaryota; kingdom Metazoa; phylum Chordata; class Mammalia; order Lagomorpha; family Leporidae; genus Lepus; species Lepus europaeus. The sequence goes on along the minus strand of NC_084829.1, from coordinate 72,701,152 downwards.
GAGCGATATTTTGGAAGAAGCCACTCCTAGAAGCTTACCTAGAGTGAAGTCACACACAAAACATTTTAAGCCAAGCTGGCCATCTAAATCATCTTTTTCTCTTTGGTCCTGAGAATGTGCTTAGATGGGTAATGGTGCTTTATCACTTTGGTTGTCCTTCCAAGTGCTCTCTTTCGTATGTTGCACACATGTGAATGAGATCCTGTCACTTCTTTGATAACCACCGGTATAGATGAGTGAGCCCAAGCATCTTATTTAATTATTTTAATTAGATCTGTACAATAATTAGTAATATAGATCTGAATATCAACAACTGTGCTTTATTTCCAGCTTCTACTTAGTGATTGCTAGACCAAATACAGTACCACCCCAACCCCAGTCCTGTCTGTGATTTTTACTTTCAACTTTCATGCTATCAGTCATGGTTCTCAAGTGCCATAAATGAACAGTTTCTAAATTTGAAATTGTGCTCTATTCTGAGTAGTAGATGAAATCTTGTGCTACCAGCTCCATCCTGGGAGGGACAGATAGTGTCCCTTTGTCCAACATGCCTGTACTGTGTATGCCACCTACCCATTATTCACTTAGTAAGCATGTTGGTTATCAGATCATCTGTCTCAGTATCTAAGTGCTTGTGTTCAGGTAACCATTATTTAATAATGCTCCCCATGTGCAAGGGTAGTGATGCTGGCAATTTGGATCTGACAACAAGAAGACATAGAGTGATTCCTTTAAGTGAAAAGGCAAAAGCCCTTGTACATTAAGATAATTTGAGAGAGAGAAAAAGAGACCACATTCATATAACTTTTACTATATATTGTTATAATTGACCTATTTTATTATCAGTTATTGCTGTTAATCTCTCATTATACCTAATTTATAAAGTTTATCATAGGTATTTAAGAGGGTACTTCAAAATGTTTTTAGAAAATGGAATTAAAGGATAAGTATGTTTTGGTGCAAAAATTTTTGAAATCTATTTCTAGTTTTCTCATAATATACACTTTTCATGAGCTTTTTGAAGATACTTTATATGTGTGGGGGAAAAAAAAGGTACTACCCATGGTTTTCAAGAGGCTTATGTAACTTACCTAACAATGTGTTATTCAGTGAGTTCATAGTATTACACAATTATAGCCCTCTTTTGTTTAAAGACATCTCCAATTAAAACTTTTTAAAAAGATTTTATTTATTTATTTGAGAGGTAGAGTTACAGACAGAGAGAGGGAGGGATAGAGAGAAAGGTCTTCCATTCGTTGGTTCACTCTCCAAATGGCTGCAACAACTGGAGCTGAGCCTATCTGAAGCCAGGAGCCTGGAGCTTCTTCCGAGTCGCCCATGTGGGTGCAAGGACCCAAGCACTTGGGCCATGTTCCCCTGCTTTCCTAGGCCATAGTAGAGATCTGGATCAGAAGAGGAGCAGCCGGACTGGAACCGGCACCCAAATGGGATGCCTGTGCTGCAAGTGGCAGCTTAACCGCTACACCACAGCGCTGGCCCCTCCATTTAAACTCAATCATTCTCTAAGATATATCCATAGTGGAGGAGGGAACCTACTATTTATTCTAGACTGTTGTCTGAAGAACAGACTGAGTTTAATGTGGAACATAAACCAAATGCTTGGGACGAGGAAGAAGGTATGATTTGACTCTCTTCTTAGGTGTTAACATTTGTTTCTCTCTTTTGGAATTTGATGCCTATTGTGCTAAGAAATTTGGAGAAGGTTTATGCTACAATGATTTTAAAAGGCATTTAATATACTAAAGAAAGGTCAGTATCTTGGTTGTATAAAGTACTCAATTAAATTCCAGAACATTTTCATAAGTGCATTAGAGCAACAGCTTAACTTCAAAAAGACAGTTATACGTGGATATTTAAAACATACATGGGATCGGGTGGGTACCGTTTTCTAAAATATTCTTGAGAAGATTCTACATAATGTTGATGTGTACTGACTTTATTATATTCAACTTCTTTGCTAATAGTGGTTAATTTATTTGTTTATTTGGCTTACTTCAAACTGAAGGTTATAGGTTATCTCCTATGTTGTGTATTATCTAGACCTAACTACAGGAGCCATTTTCCGGGAATTTTCCCAATGTTACTTAAAGCACAAACTGAATGGCATAATGGAATAATGATATCAGTAACACCCAATCAATAACTGTCATGTGAACTTGACTATCATTAATGTTAATTTTAATCTAATGATTACAGCTCTTGGCTAAGGTAGAAGGAAAATAAGTAACAAAATGATAATCTTAATCATGTTTATTGAATAATTCCTACATATCAGGAACTGTGCAAAATGCTTCATGTGCCTGGGATGATAACTATAATTATTCCAATTTTATAGACAAACTGATAATTGTATTATTGAATTCTTCCTCAAGACATGGTCTGACATTTTATTGTCTAGAGATTTGGGGCTTATCTGAAGTTGATATTTTAGAAAACAGGGTACAAGCTCATGAAATAATTTTTCCCTCAGATTTTGTAATACATTGTAGTTTTTACTTGTGTATAGAATTTACCTTGAAATTTAACCACAAAGATATTACTAGAGAAACAATAGAGCAAATCACTTTCAGAGTCATTTTAACTTTGTAAACCTTAGAAAAGATATTTTTTTATTTTAATAGAGGTATTTTCATCATAATACAATAATTCATTATCAACATGTGCTAGGCTGTCTTTCACAGGGAATAGTGGGATGATAGGTGATGTAAATCAACCATGAAAACGATGAAGACTTGTGAGGTGATTTTCAGGAGAAGAATTGGGTCTGTTCTAAGCAGCCCATTGTTTCATATCAGATTCCTCTCATAATCAGTTCAGGTTAGAAAATGAGTTTTTCTTTGTGGATAGTTAACCACTCTAGTGGGATCAAATCTTCAGCCTTCATCTGCTTCTCTAGAACTACTTGTACTTGGCAGCCCAGATGGTATGCCACTTACAATTAAAATAAGCATTGCTTTATGCTTAAGATACATGCTATGTGAAAATTTCTGTTATACTCACATTAAAAAAGAGTTCAATTAAACTTTTGTCTGATATTATCTTCTCTAAGTAGCTATTGAATAGCTGTTGAATGAAAAAGAGAAAGCCCTGTGTCTCCTCTGGGGAACCTAACACTCATCTCACCTATTGCTACCATGTGAAATGCAGACCTGAGCAAACATTGCCTGGAAGCAGAAAAGAACTGGTCTCTCAGTGGGAAGCACAGTTTGCAGGAGGAGATCTTATTTTCATTTCCTCTTTTTGTGCACACTGATTATTCTTGAAGGCATGCAATTGTTGTACAACTAATTACCTCTTCCTTCACTTATGGTCCTGGGGTAGTGGGAAATAGCAAAAAAGGAGCATGGATATTTAACTGAAAACTTTTATATGATTGCAGGATTTTTGCAAACAAGCACGTATATTTAATAACTCATAAAAAGGAGGATGAGTTGTTTTCAGTATATCACATAATGATAATCTCTGCAGAGAGCAAATATGAGAGAATAAATGACTATTTAATAAAACAATGCAATAAGTCAAATTAATTTATTGCAGAAAGCATCTTTAATGTTCTTTCAAAAAAATTAGAAAGGGGGCCACTGTCATCACATAGCGGGTTAAGCTGCCACCTGAGATGCCAACATCCTATATGGTTGCCAGTTAATGTCTCAGCTGCTACACTTCCAATTCAACTCCCTGATAATCTGCCTTGGAAATCAGCAGAAGATGGCCTGAGTGCTTAGACACCTGCACTCATGAGGGAGACCCAGAAGAAGCTCCTGGCTCCTGGCTTCAGCCTGGCTCAGTATAAGGCCCCTGAGGCCATTTGGGAAATGAAGCAGTGGATGGAAGATCTGTTTCTGTCTCTAAATCTGCCTTTGAAATAAATAAATCTTTAAAACAAGTTAGAAGACCAAGTTTCTTTTTAAAAAATATTTATTTATTTATTTGAAAGTCAGAGTTACACAGAGAGAGAAGGAGAGGCAGAGCGAGAGATCTTGCATCTGCTGGTTCACTCCCCAGATGGCTGCAATGGACGGAGCTGTGCCAACCTGAAGGCAGGAGCCAGGAGTTTCTTCCAGGTCTCCCACTCAGACACAAGGGCCCAAAGACCTGGGCCATCTTCTGTTGCTTTTCCAGGCCAAGGCAGAGAGCTGGATCGTAAGTGGAGTAGCCAGGACTTGAACCGGTGCCAATTTGGGATGCCAGCACTGCAGGCAGCAGCTTTACCTGCTATGCCACAGTGCCAGCCTTGAACTGTATTTCAAAAGTTAAAAGCTTTTTTTTTTCTGGATAGAGAAATGGGTGATTCAAATTAGCAGTAAAAATGAATAATATTTAATAAGGAAAATAGTTGAAGTTATTTTAAAATAGGTTATTGAAGTAGTTCACATGGCCAAACTAATAAGGAATATCCCATTTAAACTTATAATTTAATAAAATATTCTCTGGAGGTCATAGTGCCATTTATATGTGCTGTGTACATTTGCATTATACCTTCTTCCACAAAAGATGTAGAAGGGTCTAGTCTAGATTTGGTAGAAATTGTTATACATTATTCCAAATCAGACTATTCTCTGTTTTTAAATGAAACATTTCTTGACTAGCATATATGTGTCCATTTTGCTTTCCTAACAATGCGTTTGTTTTATTTTTTAAAAAATTAATCAAATTCACAACAAATTTGGAAATACAATACAAAGAAATTTTTTCCCCTTTGAACCATTGGAGAACTGCGTTTCTCACCAGATGGTTCATCATTTCTTTGGTGAATTACATACAAACAAATATATTCTTCTATATAATTACAATACAAGCATCACTATTAGAAAATTAGCATTGGAGTGAATGTCTGGCACATCAATTATGCTGCTATCTGGGACACATGCATCCCATATCTGAGTAGCTGGGTTTGTTCATGTCTCCACTCTCCATCCCATCTTCCTGCTAATGCACATCTTGGGAGGCAGCAGGTGATGGCTGAAGGACTTGGGTTACTACCACCCATATGAGAGACATGGATTGAGTTCTGGTCTACTAGCTTTGGCCTGGCACAATCCTGGTTGTTGTTGGCATTTGGCAAGTAAAACCAGAAGAGAGATCTCTGTTTCTCCCTGTCTCACTGCCTCTCTCTCTTTCTCTGTTTCTCTCTTTGTCTCTCTTTCAAATAAATAAAATATATAAGTAAAGCATTTAAAAAAGAAAGTTAACAGTGATACATTTTAATCTTCCAATCTTATCATCCATTCAACTTTCCCAAGTGTTCTGCAGTGCCTTCCATAACAGAGGATTTATTTCAAAATCACATTGCATTTAGTTATGTATCTTTCACTTATTTCAGTCTGTAATATTTCCTTAGTCCTTCTTTGACATGTTAGGAGACTACAGGACGTTTATTTTGTAGAAAGACCCTCATTTGAAGTCTATCTAATGATTTCTCATGCTTAGATTTAAGATATGCATTATTGGCAAAACATTTATTTTTAATGCCAAAAAGTCTTCTTTGATACTAGAAATATAAACTATTATATAAGAAGCCCATAATATCAATTTGGATTTCCATATAACTCCATCCTTCATAAATTTAAAGTCATTTTTTAACCTTAATCTAGTCTGTTATGTGGCATAAATTGTGAGGCTCTGCCCTGGTATTCTAGGCCAGGGTCTGTCAGCCTCCATATGATTGGCATTTTAGGCTGGATAACTTTTTGTTGTGGAGGCTATCCTGTGCATCAGCATCTTTGGCCTCTACCTACTGGAAACAAGTTGTACTTTTCCTCAGGCTGTGACAACCAAAAACTGTCATATGTCCCTGAAAAGGGTAAAATTGCCCCAATTGAAAACTATTGTGGTAACTCATCTCTTTTCCTGATCTTAACTCTATTGGTATTTAAATCCTCATAAAATAGAAATATTTTTTCTTCCACTTGAGTTCTATCTTTTACAAAATATAACCAGAACACTCCATCACAGTCTAAAAATGTTACCTTCTCTACATACTAACCATACCTAATTCTAATGTAGTTTCCGCTGCTCTTGGCAGGACAGGAGACTTGCTTGATTTAAGGTGCAATGTCCATTTTACTGGCAAGTGTGAGTCTTGGTGAGCACTTTAAAAAAAACCTTCTTTGCTGTTTATGCTTCTTTAAGTGCTTCTCATATGTCAAGGGCTATTTTAAAAAAAAAACACTAGGAATCAGAAATCAAAACAGTTAACTCCCACTTTCCTTCATAATAAATGGAAATTTTTGGTTATATTGTCCTTTCTGTTCCTTAAGGATGCATTGTTTGGTCTATGCATTTTGGCAAGTAATGACTTTCAATTTAGTATATTATTTCATTTCTGTTTTATATGTTTGCTCATTTTCAATTTGTTTTATATGCCTATCTAACTGAAAGTTTTTGGAGGCACAGTGAAATGTATCTTACACCCATGAAATATGGCTTAAATTAAGTAGAGGAGATACTCAGTAAATACTGTTTTCAATTCAAATTCTTGTGCTGGAAGTTGTAGGAAATAAATATGTTAGAATATGGTAGATTCCCACCAAGTCCACTTCCAGAAAATGCAACAAAATAGATCCACTAAAATGCTTCAAATCTTCTAATATTTTGTATTTTCTAGCCATTTGCCCTAAAATTTTCATGAATGAAAGGGAACATCTACCCCAGAAGCACAGGAAATAAAGGCAAGAATTGGGGTTGGCACTGTGCATCACTTGGTTAATCCTCCGCCTGCAGCGCCGGCATCCCATATGGGTGCCGGGTTCTATCCCGATTGCTCCTCTTCTAATCCTGCTCTCTGCTGTGGCCCAGGAGGGCAGTGGAGGATGGCCCAAGTGCTTGGGCCCCTGCACCCGCATGGGAGATCAGGAAGAAGCACCTGGCTCCTGGCTTCGGATCGGCGCAGCACCGGCCGTATTGGCCATTTGAGAGGTAAAGCAATGAAAGGAAGACCTTTCTCTCTGTCTCTTTCTCTCACTGTCTATAACTCTACCTGCCAAAAAAAGAGGCAAGAATTGACAAATGGGATTACATCAAGGTAAGAAGCTTCTGCATTGCAAAGGAAGCACTCAACAAAGTGAAGAGGCAACTGACAGAATGGGAGAAAGTATTTGCAAACTGTGCAACTAATGAAGGATCAATATCTGGAATATATAAAGAGCTCAAGAAACTCAGCAACAAAACCAAACAATCCAATTAGGAAATAGGGAAAGGACTTGAACAGACTTTTTTCTTTTTTTTCCCTTTTTTTTAAAGATTTATTTTACTTATTTGAAAGTGTTACAGAGAGAGGTAGAGACAGAGAGAGAGGTCTTCCATCTGCTGGTCCACTCCTCAGATGGCCACAACAGCTGGAGCTGTGCCAATCTGAAGCCAGGAGCCAGGAGCCTCCTGCAGGTCTCCCACATGGATGCAGGGGCCCAAGGACCTGGGCCATCCTCTACTGCTATCACAGGCCATGGCAGAGAGCTGGATCGGAAGAGGTGCAGCCAGGACTAGAACCATTGCGCATATGGGATGCTGGCACTTCAGGCCAGGGTGTTAACCTACTGCACCATAGCACTGGCCCCTGAACAGACTTTTTTCAAAAGAGGAAACCCAAGTGGCCAACAGACACATGAAAAAATGCTCAAGATCACTAGCCATCTGGGAAATGCAAATCAAAACCACAATGGGATTTCAGCTCACCCAGTTAGAATGGCTCTCATATAGAAATCAACAAACAATAAATGCTGGGGAGGATGTGTGGAAAGAGTACCCTAATATATTGTTAGTGAAGATGTAAACTTTTAGAACTACTGTGGAAGACAGTATGGAGATACCTCAGAAAGCTGAAAACTGATTTATCATATGATCCAGCAATCTCACTCCTGGGAATTTATCCAAACAAAATGAAATCATATCAGGATTTATTTGTACCCCTATGTTTATTGCAGCTCAATTCACAATAGTTATATTATGAAATCAATCCAGATGTCCATCAACCAATGACTGTATAAAGAAAATCTGGTACACATATACTATGGAATACAACTCAGCTGAAAAAAAATAATGAAATCCTGTCTTTGGCAACAAAATTGGATGCAACAGGAGACCATTATACTTAGTGAAATAAGCCAGTCCCCAAAAGACAAATGTCATATGTTTTCCCTGATCTGTGATTAACTAATAGAGTACAGTAGTGTGCTGTATATGTGCAAATTTGACATTTTGAAATTTAATTATTGTTTATAGCCCTTGTCTCTACTGATGAGGAGCACCAGTGTTTCTTTTTTCTTCTTACTATTTGTTGAATTATTTACTTAGTGGAGGGTTAAGCCTATCATTATAAAATAAGCTGAAAGTATGTCATTTAAAAAAGTATAGACTTTAAGCAGAAAGAGGAAAATACTGAAATTGGTGATAAGAAAAGTAAAAAATATTACTAAGAGAACTTGAGATTTGGAAATATACTGTTTGTTTCCATCTTTATGAGGCTTAAGATGGGATTTTTGGAAGAAGTAAAATTTATGATACACTTTATGTTTTTGTGACAATATATGTGTTGTAGAGATAATTTGATGCTTTTAGTTCTTTAAATATTTCTTCTTAAATAAATCCATTCAGCACATTAACCATAGCTGATGTTTTCCACTGGTTTGTACATACCATAGCTGAAGACCAATGTAGACTAATGGGGAAGCAGAAAGAAAAATTAGTACATTCATGAATTATTCTCTGTTCTCACTTTAGACAAGTTAATTTTCCTTAAATTATCAGGTTCTGTCTAAATCATAGGCTATTTGTGGTTATCAAGAAATAAACATTCGTATGTTTGGTCTTCACAGTATTACATTTCACACTAAAAACCAAATTCAATTAGTTCTTTAATATCCTATCACAAAACATTCAATGTGAGAATCAAAATTTTGAAAATAAATAATTCTCAAATTAAAAATTATTCTCCCAATAAATATTGAACTAGGACTTGAGGAAAAGCATTCTGTTAACATTTAAACATTATAGTTGTACTGAGAGTAACTCTTGTTTCCAGATTAATCATGTTGGAATTAGAGAGAATTTATGTCACAGTAGACCGATGAGTAATTCAAACTTCATCCAAAATCCTCCACAAAAAATTAAGCCCCTCTCAATGTTACTTATAGTTTTGTAAGACCAGAGGGTAGAATGTTATACTCCTGTGGTATGACATACTGTGTTTTTGGATTCTCTAGTACTGTGAATGAGAGGAAGTAATAGTTTAGATATTTTAAACTCTTGTTTCTTTGATTTCATCAGTTTTTATTCTTTTTTGAGAGGCAGAGTGGACAGTGAGAGAGAGAGACATAGAGAAAGGTCTTCCATTTGCCGTTGGTTCACCCTCCAATGGCCGCCGTGGCTGGCGCACCGCACTGATCCAAAGGCAGGAGCCAGGTGCTTCTCCTGGTCTCCCATGGGGTGCAGGGCCCAAGCACTTGGGCCATCCTCCACTGCACTCCCTGGCCACAGCAGAGAGCTGGCCTGGAAAGGGGCAACTGGGACAGAATCCAGGGCATCAGTTTAAAGCAACTTATTGTAACACTTTAAAATAACTTCACTACTTTCCTTTTCTAACACATTTATGACATACAAAATAATTTTTGCATCAAAATATTTTTAAAGTATGCTACTAATAGTTTTTCCTTATAAAAATTATAAATTTACAGAACAAACTGAAGCACCCTTTGATTATTCCAATGTCCCTTTATTCCTCTTTCTAGAAGTAGTAACTATTTTTTTTTAACTTTTATTTAATGAATATAAATTTCCAAAGTACAGCTTATGGATTACAATGGTTTTTCCCCCCCATAACTTCCCTCCCACCCACAACCCTCCCCTTTCCCACTCCCTCTCCCTTTCCATTCACATCAAGATTCATTTTCAATTATCTTTATATACAGAAGATCAATTTAGTATATATTAAGTAAAGATTTCAACCACACAGAAACACAAAGTGAAAAGTGTAATTGGGAGAAACATTACACTCTCAATACTAACAAAAATATAAAAAGTCCCTAGGAATTAAACTTATAGAAATAAGTAAGGCCGGTGCCACGGCTCTATAGGCTTATCCTCTGCCTTGCAGCGCCGGCACACCGGGTTCTGGTCCCGGTCGGGGCGCTGGATTCTGTCCCAGTTGTCCCTCTTCCAGGCCAGCTCTCTGCTGTGGCCAGGGAGTGCAGTGGAGGATGGCCCAAGTGCTTGGGCCCTGCACCCTCATGGGAGACCAGGAGAAGCACCTGGCTCCTGCCTTTGGATCAGTGCGGTGCACCAGCCGTGGCAGCCATTGGAGGGTGAACCAACGGCAAAGAAGACCTTTCTCTCTGTCTCTCTCTCTCTCACTGTCTACTCTGCCTGTCCAAAAAAAAAAAAACAAACCCTCTATAGAGAAAAATGGGGGACAGTTTGTCTCATTCTTCTGGGGTAACTATTACCATTCAGGGTGTCCAGGATTCTGCTTTATTTCTTGGACCTGGGCATCCATAGCTATGGCTTCCAGTTGGAGACAAAAACCCCTGTTGCTGTTCTTTGACTCAAAATATGGCCTAAGTTCACGGAGAAGATGTGCAAATTTCAACCTTCCTGACTGTTCCTGCTGCTATCCTCTAACAATCACATGTTACTGTCCCTAGTTTCCCTCTTATCCTTGGTTTCCATTCCCTGAATTTTTTGGCAGCTCTTTCCTCTTTTGTTTTGAGCTGTGGCTTTAATCTTCATCCTAACACCATCTGCTTTCTGTCTTCCAGTGTTTTCTCAAAGTTTATGATCCTCCAAAACTTTATATTGTTTTCCAGTAATATTGATTTTTTAAAAAAAAATCCTTTTTAAAATTTTAATAGTTTTGCAGTGGAAAGATGAGGATGCAATCTAGTTCCCTTCTACCACCTTGAAATGGAAACCAGAGTATAATCTTCAAAACCTTGAGGATATGTTTTGAAAATGAGTTAACAGACAAATTTGCGGGTCTTCTGTTAATGGTTGCACAAATCGCTTACTGTATGAAGACATCAGCTGAACAGGTGGTGAGGGTTGAAATTGAGTTCCCCCTTTTCACCATACTGTTTACACGTGCATGCAAAAGAAGCTATTGGCCAGGAGGGTCCATTTTTTCCTGAGGGTGTACTATGGGCTAGCAGTAGCCTTGGTCATTTGGACTTTATATCATGTGTGATGATAGTTCCATAGGTATATACCTATGTCAGAACTCATCAGATTATTCACTTGAAATATTCAGTTAATGGTCCATCAGCTTTAGCTCAATAAAGGTGGAAATAAGATGAAAAAGGCAAAAAGAAGTCACATTATGCAAGCAGTGAAGTATGTAACATGTGCTAGTAGGTTTAGAGAATAAATTTTGCAGGTCTCATATTTTATACTTGGTTTAAATAATTTTAGAGAATCTCAAATTCCTTCAAAAGTGTAATTAAAAGAAGCTTATTTTGGTACACAACATTTTTAACTCCATGTGTAGTTTTTTATAATATATATTTTCCATGGATGTTTTGAAGACTCCTCATGTAAAAGCTTTGTACTAGCTGACAAAATAACAATAATTCTGTGGCCGGCGCTGTGGCATAGCAGGTGAAGCTGCCGCCAGCAGTGCCAGCATCCCATATGGGCGCAGGTTCAAGTCCTGGCTGCTCTACTTCCAGTCCAGCTCTCTGCTGTGGCCTGGGAAAGCAGTGGAAGATGGCCCAAGTCTTTGGGCCCCTGCATTCACATGGGAGACCCGGAGGAAGCTCCTGGCTCCTGGCTTTGGACTGGCATAGTTGCTGCTGGCTCCTGGCTTCGGATTGGCGTAGTTGCTGCTGTTGCAGCTAACTGAGGAGTGAACCAGCGGATGGAAGACCTCTCTCTCTCTCTGTGTAACTCTGACTTTCAAATAAATAAATAAATAAATCTTTAAAAAAAAACAATAATTATGAAGGAAGAAACATTCGTGAGCCACAGAAAGGACCATTCACAGGAGATTGTAAAGTAAGAGAGAAAGCTTCCCTTGTGGAATTCACTTGCTGCAAGTGGGGGAATACTGTAAATAATAAACATGATAAACAAGTAAATAATATCACCAGTTTTTTTTTAAGATTTTTATTTAATTATTTGAAAGAGAGAGTTATAGAGAGGGGGAGAGACTGAGAGAAAGGTCTTTCATTTGCTGGTTCACTCCCCAAATGGTTGCAATGGCTAGAGCTGATCCGGAGCCAGGGTTCTTCGGGGTCTCCCATGTGAATGCAGGGGCCCAAGTGCTTGGGTCAACTTCCACTGCTTTCCCAGGCTATAGCAGAGAGCTGTGTTGGAAGAGGAGCCACTGGGACATGAACCAGCACCCATATGGGATGCCAGCCAGCGCTGCAGGTGGAGGCTTAGAACACAACGCCACAGTGTGAGCCCCATATCACCAGTTTTAAGGTGATAAATGCTATAGAAAGTGAAAACTAAAGCAGGGAAAGAGGAATCATGAGTGCTGTGTATGGGTTGGAGGACAAGAATTATAATTTTAAGCAGTAGGGTCAGGGTACACCTCTTGTAGAAGGTGACATTTGAGTCACTTAAAAAAGTGGTGGGGCGTAGGCCAAAGAGCAGTCTGCACAGAGAGAACAACCCAAGTGATCCTACACCAGTGACATGCTTCATGTGTTGGAGAAAATGCACAATAGATGGTGTGGCTAGAGCGGAGTCATAGTTGGAGGGACAGAGAGCTGCAAAAGAGGTCTAGGAGGTGGTGGTTGGGCAGATCAAGTGAAGTCTTCTAGGCCACTGTAAGAACTTTGACTTCTACTTTGAGAGGGTTTGGAGCAGAGAGAGAACATGTTCTGGCCGAAGTTTTAAAGGACTGTCTAACTTCTGTGTTAAGGAGACCTTGTAGTGGGACAAGGACAGAAGTAAGAAGACCTATTAGAGGTAGCTACGGTGTCCAGCTGGAGGGGGATAGTGGCTGGAACCAGAGTGGTGGCAGTGATAATGGTAAAATGTGGCAAATTCTGAACATATTTTCTAAGTACAATGATAAGAGCTCTGGATGGATTGGACGTGGTTGTAAAATAACAGGAGTAGTCAAAGTTTCAGTCCAGGTAGTACAATAATGGAGTCAACATTAATGGAGAAGGGAAAGGTTGCAGGAGGGATGGTTCCAAGTAAGACCAGAGATTGAGTTTCGGACATACTAAATTTGAAATGTCTGTTAAACCTAGAAGGTGAGAGAGGTTGAACGGGCTGCTGGATATGCTAATGAAGATTTGGGAGAACAATCTGGGATGGAAGCAGTGTTACAAATAGGTTAGTAAATATATTCTCTGTTAATGAACTGCAAATCTTTGTACATTGGAAGTTGTGAATTGACTGACTGTGAGGTGGGTTAAAAATGTCATCATTTTGTTCTTAGCAGGATCTGGGAGACCTGTTCATAAATTTTGCTTTGCAAACATTCACAAAATGTTCAGGCATTAATTTTGGCTTTAAAAAAGGAAATGTTCTCCACAGCCATGGATGTTGAGTGTGCAATGTTTTTCTGATTTTTAGAGAAAGACTTTAATATTTATTGTTAATATCAATGCTACGTTAGGACATACGCTGGTATTATTTTCCTCTGGGATCCATAATATTTTTAGCAGTTAAACCCAAATGATTGTGCTTTACATATATTTTAGTGCTTTACATATATTTTATTTAGCACTGCAGCATAAATAATTTCTTTTTAGTCACAGAAGAGAAAATTTTGGTGTTAACTTTAAAGAATGAAATAATAAAATGTAAGTGCTTAAGCATCAGGCCTGTGTCTCATAAAAACAAGTTAATCAAAATTGTGGTGTTTTATAATCTTAAAAGGATGACATCAAGGGTCTGAGGTCTTGGATTCTTAAGAGCAGACACGGAACAGTCCAACATCTGTGCCAGAATGACCTCTGTGAAGCATAATATTTCCGTTTAAATATTTAGACATCATGATAGTTTTCCATGGTTTTAATTCATAAAACATGGATTTTTTTCAAAGCCACAGAAGCATAGCAGTTTTTTCAGCTGTCTCCTTTTTACTCTACCTTGCTTTTAACCCTGTTATTTCTGAATATGAGCAATCCAATTAGCATTTTCTTGCAGAAATATGACCATTTACAAACATCTCGGATAAGGAAACTGATAAGGAATAAGTTCACCAATTCTGAGTTAGGGTCATGAAATCTAAAGGAATTAACATAAATAAGCTGAGATAAACACCAGGTAGCTTATTCTAAGTTTAAGTGTGTTGCTTTCATAATGCTTTTTACCATATTTCTCTATTGGTAATACTGTTTTCTAGATCACATATCATAGTGGCCCATATTATGCCAGGGATCCTTATCTTATGATAATGAGAAAACTGTTTCAGAGAAATCATGTGAGTTAACATAGGACATTCATTCGGTTGTTTATTTTCAGCTGATTTGCTGTCTTAATTGAGTAATCCAAAACTGGGTATTTATGTAAAAGAAAAGATATTTTGCTGTGTTTATACTTGAGCATAATTAGTTTGTATTTTTCTTTCTCTTTAGTCTCAACAACCGCCTCCCCACACAGATACACAAACACATGTACACACACAGTAAACACTTAGGTTGTAATAGAACATGCTAGTTTTCAGTGATTTAGTTACCTATTCTATGTATTGGCTGGTAATTGCCAAGAAGTGTTCATGTGAAGTGAGATACCTTTTTTTCCCCATGATATTGTAATCTAGAGGAAGGATATATGGGGCATGTAGGGGCATTGTAGTGAATTTAAATTGTGTGCTGCAAGCAGCAGTTCTGAGATACACACATGCCCCAGAACATGGTCCTGAATGAGCACTGTCTGGTCCTTGCTTTCAGGCCCTTAGCTCACAGGTAGGTCATTTTCTCACCAGTGTGATTCGATTGACTCTACCCGGAGTTAAGTATTTTGGCTTCACATATCTCACATATATCGTGCTTGGTTGTTATTCTGTCACCACTGTGAAGATATCAGGTATCACTGAAGTCATGTGACAATGAAAAACAAAGAAATGTCTGAGTAGCTGCAGGCTTTGACCACCTATCTTCACCATCTCTACTTAAACTGTTCTTGGGCCACTGTGTTCCCAACGGGGACAGTGGAGAAGTAGAGATGCTAGAATGGGGGTGGAGGAGAAGTAGAGATAGTAGAATGATGCCATCTTTGGAATAAAGAAAGGATTGAAGGCATCTTGTATAGCATGGCCCATCTTTGCACCTATAGATCCATGGGATAACAAGGGAGTAAACACAGACTGGGCAGCAGGCTTGACTTGAGTTTGAGGGAGAATTTTTTAAAATTAAGAGTTCAGAGAAGACAGAGATTTTTGAAGCAGCTGCTGTATGTAGCTATATTTAGCTATCATTTATATGTATATGTATATATACATATGTAAATGCATATACAAGCATGAGGTTTAATTGATGATTTAATATAATTTAATCTCATTTTCAATTATTTTTTATTATCAGCAAGATCGATGTTATTCTGATATATGCCAGGATGGGCAGACCAGTTACTTACAGCTATCTTCTGTCTTGAGTGGGATAGTATCCATTTTATTTGGCCAGTGACCCTGTTATTCCAGCTGTGTGGACCCTCTCTGAGAATTCAGAAGGGGCTCCTCACAGTTGAGGAACTCAAATGTTTAAGTCTGATGTCACAAGAGACCTCATAACCTCACTGCAGTTCTATAACTGGCATCCATTGGGATTGGTTAAGTATTTAAGATATCACCTCTTGGGCTGGTATTGTGGTGCAGCAGATTAAGCTTCTGGCCGCAACACTGGCATCCTATATCAGAATGCTGGTTTGAGTCCTGACTGCTCCACTTTCAATCTAGCTCCATGACATTATAATCTAGGCAAAGTATTTCAACTTTATATATCTCATATAGATGCACCTAAGAAAAGTGCTAATGCTAATGATCCTAGGAAAACAGTAGATGATGGCCCAAGTACTTGGGCCCTTACCACCCACATAGGAGACCAAGATGACTCCTGGCTTCAACTTGGCCCAGACCTGGAGAGAGATATCTCTCTCTCTCTCACTCTCTGCCTTCTAAATGAATAAGATAAATATTTAGATAAAATCACCCCTAATTGTTAGTATCTGGAGGTGGGCCCTAAAGATATTCATGTAGGCTCCCAAGTTGATAGGGGAAAAAAGAGAAGTCGTAGGAAGTATGGAATAGAGGCATGAAAAACTCTAAGGGGTGGAAAGAAAGGTAAAGACACCTTACTGATGAAAGGACTGCCAACAAGCCTCATCTTTGTCTAGGTTGCCTCTGGGGTGGCCATGCCTTTGTGCAAGCCTTTATACTTACTTGGAAGATCTTGAGAGAATAGTTGCTTGCTTCACCTGATAACCCATCTAAGTCCCATGTTACACTTTACTGTTGTTAAAGTGGTATTCAATAAGAGTCCTTGAATATTTGCATGTCTAGGCAACTCAATACATCAACTCTGGAGATTACCTAATTTATCATCTTCATTTTGCAAATAACAGAATGAACAGATACTATGCTGTATGTCTCAAGACACAAATTTCCTGAGGGAAATTATGTTTGAGCTAGGAAAAATTTCTCAGTTGATGCTTGGAAAACAATAGACTTAATTTCTCAGTTTATTCAATGAATACTCAGAAAAATACTTATTATATTGAGTAAAAACCTCTATGTTCTCATTTAAAATCATATATATGGGGTAGGCACTGTGGTACAGCTAGTAAAGCTACGGCCTGCGATACCTAAATCCCATATGGTTGTTTGAGTCCCAGCTGCTCCACTTCTGATCCAGCTCCCTGCTAATGTGCCAGGGAAAGAAGAAGAAGATGGCCCAACTGTATGAGCCCTTGCCATCCATGTGAGAGACCTGGATGGAGTTCCAGGCTCCTGGCTTTGGTCTGGAGTAAATTGTAGCGATTTGGGGAGTGAACCAGCAGATTGAAGATCTCTCTGGGTCTTTCCCTCTCTCTCTATGGCTCTGCTTTTCTAATAAATGTTAAATCTTTTGTATTTATGTGAGTATAAACAATTTTAGGTAAAGGAAAAAAATTTGTGTTCTTATAATAAATATTACTCTGAAGTGTTATGAGAGGAAATAAAACAATGGATTCTGGAGCCTGAATTGCTTGGGCAGAAATTCTAACAGAACAGTATTTCACAAGTTACTTATTCCTCAGCTGAAAAATGGGTATGGTAACAGTACTGTTACAAAGGGTAGATATGATGATTTTGAAATATCACTTAGCTTAGAGCAATATCTAACACATAGTAGGGCTGTGTGTGGTAGCTGTTGGCATTATTATAACATTTTGTGGGCCCTATAGAGTTAGAGTAGGAGAGACTTGATTTCTTTCAATCATATTTGATGAGATGATTTGTACAAAAGTGAGAGGTCAGATAGAAATGGAGGCCTGTGGTTGCAGTTTTTATAGTAAACCCTACATGAGTTATGTACTAACATCTCAGCCACAGAAAAAATCGAAAGTACTAAAGATTTCTTCATAAAACAGCTTGTTTGGGCCAATTCTATTTTTATCAGTACTATGTCTTATCTCTCTTATAAACAAATCATATCCACCAAAGCTGGAAAAAAAAGAGCTAATAAGCATTCCATTTACACAGGTTTTATTATTTTTTTTTTTGTAACGTCCCAAAAAGCTCTGTCTTTTTGAGTGCCTTTTGGATGAACCTATTGCCTTGGTTATGCAGAAAACCACATAGTTAGCACTGGGGTTCATGTTAGAATCTCAGAAACAGAGATGAATTCCCACTTCCCAACAGGGAATTTTTCACCTGAGTATTAAGACTCAGTGGAAGATGAAAATCATTGTTGGTAATTCTGGCAGCTATTTTGCTCTTAGACAGCTGAAAGTCAAGTTATTTACTTTTAAAAAGAATTTATTGATCCCAAATTCCCAGCTATGGAGATAATTTAATGTGTAACATTAATTCCATTTAAAATTCAACTGCCCATGTTAGGATATGATAGATTTTCCCATTAACAATACTGAGATTCTTTAAAAAAATATAAGTCAATATACATAAAATGACCTTTACTCTTCACAAAGATATGTAACAGCCAACTGCCTTTGGAATGGCAGAAGGATGACTTTCTCCTAGAGGTGCTACTAAATGTTGAGGACAGTGTCTTCATTCATTTTTAGCTTTTATATATGTTCTGAGACTTAGCAAAGGTATCTTGGTGGTTCTACTTAGCTTGAAGGTGACTTACATTTCCTGAAGAAGGTTGCAATCATACAAAATAGTTAATGGGGTTCCAACTAAAAACTCCTTGGACATACTTCAGAGGACTGAGCTTGGGAGATTTTTGTTGTTGTCTTTTTTGGTGAAGAGCTAATGACCAAAAGAATTCTAGGGACTCCTAGTCATAGGATCACTGCTGTCCCTGTTGGCTGTCTTGCTGTCTAAGTGCTTTCCCAAATAAAATGAAAATTAGAGCCAGGCTTCAGTAGCATTTCCTTTCTCAAAATAACATTTGATTTGGATTACTAATAATTACTTAACTTGCTTGAAGGGATCAATGTA
Source organism: Lepus europaeus (assembly GCF_033115175.1). Classification (NCBI taxonomy): domain Eukaryota; kingdom Metazoa; phylum Chordata; class Mammalia; order Lagomorpha; family Leporidae; genus Lepus; species Lepus europaeus. The sequence goes on along the minus strand of NC_084829.1, from coordinate 72,682,572 downwards.
AATATTTGGGAAAGTTGGCTCCCAGGAAACACATAAATGCCTTAAGCATTCTGAGTTACCTTCTGATTCTCTTGGTAATGCAGTGTGTGGGTATCCTAAATATTAAGAGACAAGAACTATTTGACAGTTTTAAAAACTGCAGTTGAAATACATCTCTGTTAAATCAGTAGATCAAAAAAGCAGCAAAAACTTATGTGTCCATAAGGGAATGTGAACATTGATATAAATAATGATGGACTGGATGTTCCAGAAGGATATTTTTGGCACTTAGTTCAGAAATTAGTTGCATTAAGTCTAGTAAGGGGCACTGTTAATAACAAAGTCATATTTCTTTTAAAAGTTTAACAGTGATTGAATGATAGGGCTAAGGGGACTGAGAAAGAAGTGAGAAATTCTTTTACAACATCTGCAATAGGATATGACCTTCCTAAATACATTTTTATGTATCATGTAAAAATTCTTTTAGTAGAATGAGCACCTCCTTAGTTAGATAATGTGGTTAGAGCAGTTTTTCTTCTTTAGTCAGTCCTCCCTCTCCAGAATTTGTAATAGTAATTAATAACACACTAAATGAATATTTTCAAAGCTATATTTTTAAAAGTTCAACTCATAATCTAAGAAAATATTTCAATAAGCAGTGACAGGGAATCGTTGCAGATACTCACAGAAAAGAAGCAATAAAGGTTGGTCTGTTAAAATAAAACCAAGCCGGATCAGAGACAGTGTATAGTGTCATTAGATTCTTAGGTCATTAGATTATCTTGGCTAACACTTTACTTAGATGAGCCATGTTGCTTTCTTTGGGGCCTCCAAGCAAACCTTATGTGGCAAGAATTGACGTATGAATACGTTTGCAGTACACTGCTTCGTGTTATTTCACAGGCCTCTGACATTTGGCCATCCTCCAAATAATCTCTGCTGGGTTTCATCAATGCCCTCATTTTCCCTTTGTAATACTTAATAACTTCTTTGGGTTTTTTCTATTTAGACAGTTTTCCCACATCCAGGGGCAGGGAGATCCTTGAAATAAGGAAAATTAAGCTCTCCCAAAGACTCAAACAATGTAACTTTGTAGGTCAAAGAAAAAGTGGGGATAGAAGAGAGTTGATCTAATTGCAGCTCATTCCCAGCCAGTGTTTTCACTCTTCTCTTCTTTCTTATGAATAAAATTAGGGTTGGGGGGAAAAGATTTGGAAAAATATTTGAACAAAAAATTGTATCCCAAGCCCTATGCCTTCCCTTTCCATAGCCAGAGGCCACCCAGGGACTTGATTGATGTTCTCTATTGGAGAAGTCTTGGAGACCTTAAGTGTATTACTTTAGTAGGTAACATTTCCGGGCCACACAGAAATGGAACCAACTTTCTGGGTTTGCCTCCAAGTTGACCAATTTTGAAGGTAATTAGCTTTGAGGCTCAAAGCAAGCCACTTTAACTCCTCTGGCCCTCTGTTCTTCTCTATTAAAAAGAAGGCACCTTATATGTTTTATTCTCAAAGGTCATGCCAAATCAGGGTTTCTTAATTTCAGCATTGATCGCATTTTGGAGTGACTAATTCTTTGTTGTGATAGGGTGTTGAAGGCATTGTGGGATGCCTAACAGCATCCCTGGTCTCCGTCTACTATATACGGTAGCATCCTCTCTACTTTTGATGCCCCAAAGTGTCCAGACATCACTAAATGTCTCTAGGGATAAATTCCAGACAGCTAGTTGAATTTGAGTAAATGAATTTTTTTTCATATAGTTTTGTCTGAAATATTTACTAGAACATACTTATACCAAAAACTTAGTTGTTCCTTATCTGAAATACAGACTCACATGAGCAATCTGTATATTTATTTGCTAAAACTGGTGATCTTATTGGTGGGTGGAGAGCAAAATTACTCTATTGTCTTCTGATTAAAGTTAATATTCTAGGCAAAAATGTTAAGAAAGAAAGATATGATACTGTTCTCTTTTGAGTTTTCTGGATGAGAATAATTATAAGAATAGGGCATACTTCCATTAAATGAGACCTTTGGAAATATTTCTACTTGATTAATTTTGCATTCATTGAAATATCTATTCTAAGAAAATAATCTTTTCCAACATTGTTAGGATAGGGATGCCAGACAACAACTTTTCCTTTTATCTCCTGCTAGTTTCTGTCTGGTAGGATTAAATATGCTGAGGGCATTAATAAAACAAAAGAGAGAGAAAGAGATTTTGTTGAAAGAATTAAAGATTTTTAGAAAGGGCCAATGTAGTAGACACTATAGAGGAAGTTACAACTTGTTGAACTTATTTTGAATTGTAGATGGGAGTAGAGTGAAGGATAATCTTTTCAGTGCCTAGAGCATTTTGAATTTTAACTGTGTCCTGATTTTAGGATATTTTACTTCACATCAGCTATAGCAGAAAGTTGAAAGTTTGCCACAGTTAGCTGACTTTTTCTCATTTCTACTGTCAGCTTTTGAAAAGTTATATATAAAGAGCAGAATACTGTAAATAAGAATGCAGGTAGAGAAATAGATGAGTAAATGAAACATAGGAATAGTATATATCTTTTTATTGTGTCAAACCTGACACATTGCTTTTTCAACATAACCAGTTTAGGGTTTGATATTTTTTCACTGGAACTTCCTGTCTGATTGGGAGCAAGGAGTTTGAAGACTCAATGTAAGGATGAGGGAGTTGTGAGGACACTGGAACTTGTAAAAGATGGCAGAGATAACTATAAGCCTACATTGCTCATTGGTGTTAAAGAATGTAGAAAATATAGCCACTTTTGGCAAAGGTTTTTTTTTTAATACTTAATGATAGGAATGAAATTAAATGTTAAAAGAAGTTTAGACAGCATACAATGGTTCCTCTCTTTACAGACCTCCAAGTCATTTAGGAAAAGAATACAGGCAGACAGAAAACATGGCAAAAAGAGTATCAGATAAAGAATGAATAATTTTTTCGTTAAGCATTTGTGAAGGGGACGGTGCTGTGGCGCAGCGGGTTAATGCCCTAGCCTGAAGCGCTGGCATTCCATATGGGCTCTGGTTCTAGTCCTGGCTGCTCCTCCTCCGATCCAGCTCTCTGCTATGGCCTAGGAAAGCAGTAGAAGATGGCCTGGGTCCTTGGGCTCCTGAACCCTTGTAGGAGACCTGGAAGAAGCTCCTGGCTCCTGGCTCCTGGCTCCTGGCTTCGGATTGGTGCAGCTCCAGCCGTCGCAGCCAATTGGGGAGTAAACCATTGGATGGAAGATCTCTCTCTCTCTCTCTCTCTCTTCCTCTCCCTTTCTGTGCAACTCTGACTTTCAAATAAATAAATAAATAAATAAATAAACCTTTTTAAAAAAGCATGTGTTAAATATTGAATGAGACACACATAATAAAAACTTAGTTTTCCTTTTCTGACATTCAGATTGACTAAACATCCTGTATATTTATTTGCTAAATCTGGCAAATAAGTATAACAGTCCATCAAAAAGTTCATGGAAAGGTGAATGAAAAGATACTAGTTTTGATGTAAAATAATTTTAAAATCCCTGCATAATTTCTTCATAAAGAATGCTCACGAACTGTTTGAAGACTATAAAATATATGCCTGATACTGAAAAATTGTTCAACCATTCACTTCTGAATGTCAGAGGAAATACTGCTTCCTAGCACAAAGTGTTTCATGCTCAATCTTATTGACACTTTGGACTGGATAATTCTTTTATGTAGGAGGATGTCCTTTGTGTTTTAGGTTGTTCACCAACATTTCTGGCTTTTACTCATAGGTGCCCCTTTATGACAATCAAAAATATCTCCAGGCATTATCAAATGTCCTCTGAGGGGAAAAATCTTCCTTATTGTGAACCCCTGGTCTATTAGTGTGTGAAGAAGACTTCCTTAAAAATATAGCATTTGAGGAGGATAAAATGTCCAAAGAAAGAGAGTGACGGAAATGGCATGAATAAAGACACCCAGGCAGAAAAGTGGAGAGTAAGCTTGGTCTATATTAGGTGGATGGATTTAATTATATGATTATTGTTCATATATGAAATGCTAGGATTGTGAAATTCTGTAAGAAATAGAAGATATTTTATGACTTTACCTATGCCTGCAGCATCTAATGCAGTCATATGCCACATAATGAGGTTTTGATAAAAAATAGACCACATATACAATGGTGGTCCCCTAAAATTACAATGAGGCTAAAATATTCCGGTGGCTTAGTGGAGTCATAGCTACAATAGTGTCATAGCACATTGCATAAATCACACGTCTGTGGTGATGTTGGAGTAAACAAACTACAACACTGCCAGTCTTATGAAATCATAACACATACAGTTGTATACAGTACCCAGTAGTTAATAGTGATAAATGACTGTTACTGGCTTATGTATTTACTACTACATTTTCTTTTATTTTAGAGTATGTTCCTACTTAAGAAAAAATGTTTACTGTAAAACAATGTCTGAGACAGTGGCCTCAGACATTTTGAGTTTACCGCATTTCCTGGTTGTGTCGAGAAGCCATGTCCAGTGATTGACCTATATCATCTAGGTTTGTGTAAGTACACTAAGGTGTTTTCATGACAAAACTGTAGAATGATACATTTCTCAGAACACAGCCCTGTGTCTTGACTTTACTAGTTGTTCAGTAATTACTTCCTGATTTGATTTGAAAGATAAATGTGTCAAGATGAGAAAGCCTTGAATAAAAGTCTAAGAGGTGGAACTCTTTGTGGTGGACATTATAGAAACCTTTAGGGTTCTTTGAGCAAGGTGGCATAATCTTGAGAAAGTCAAGTTGGTTTTCTCATTATTGAGATAAAGGAAGTAGAAGTGAGAGTAGTAATAACAACTGCATTTTAAAAAATGTTTTGCTTCACAATCTCCAAAGCACCAATGCCTACGTTTTCTAATTTGATTGCTCCCCAAAATCCAATGTTAATTTATTTAGTTATTTTTCTTCCTAACTAGTACTAGTGCCTGGGCATGCAGTGATAATGGACTTTGAATACATTTCAAAAAATGAAACAATACAGAACTCTGCAATTTTACTTTCTTTGCCCCTCAAGATATGACATCATCAGCTGGCCTGGAGAGCTGGTTCACCTCATGGGCAATGACACAGCTGAGTACCTCTCTGTCCTTCACAGGGAAGACGTTTAAACCTGGGCTCCTTTCTGTGTCTGGGATCCTGCTTGAAAGCATTTCCTTTTGCTTGCTCGAATGAATAAGTAGCACTGTCCAAGTGTTAAAAGAGCTGTCTGTCATATGAATTTGGCATTGTCCCCTCCACAATCTCTTGAAGGTCTGTATGTGGTGCCACAGGATTAGTCCTTGACCACTCTGTTCTTTCCATTCCCAGAGAGGCCAGACAGCTTTTTCTATTGCCCAGGCCTCCCACGTGTTCTTTCTCTTACCACAGGATCTCATCTTGTCCTGTGGAGAAGCTGCATAATTTTGGGTGTCATGAGGTAATGCACAGCTCTTCTTTTTCTTCCCCTACTGCTACCTCTTCTCCACTCCCCCTGCACAGCCAAGACAAATGCTTCTTTGTTTCTTGGGCTTCTGATGTTAGGACAAAATAAGAAGAAATTAGTTTAGCGAAGAAAAATGGAATGCGTAATTAAGAGAATACTCAACTATGGCTAAAAATGGTTTCTGTTAATGAAAAACACTGACAAGCAAGACTGTAAATGTGTTCTAGATCTGGTCATCAGGAAACTAGGTCTATTGCTAAATGTCTCTCATACCAAATTAAATTTCTTGAGTACAGTCCACAGTTAGGAGTGTGTCAATTAGGAGTATCCCATACTGGTGTTCTTTGTTATTACTGGTTGTGGTAGGAGGAATGAATCCTCACAAAGATATTCATATTGGGGTGGGCATTTGACCTAATGATTGGTGCCAGTTAAGATGCTCACATCTCATATTGGAGTACCCAGGTTTGAGTCTCGGCTCCACTCCTGACTCTGGCTTCCAGCGGACTCTGGGAGGCAGCCATAATGGTTCAGGTGATTGGATTCATGCCACCCATATAGGAAACTTGAATTTTGTTCCTCACTCCTATGAATAGTTATTATATGGCAAGAGAGATTTTGCAGATTTGATTGAAGTTAAGGACACTTAAGAGTATCCTGGATCAGGAAGGTAGGCCTAATCTCATCCTATGCATCACTGAAAGCAGAGAATTGGGATTGACTTTGGAGCATAACACCTAAAGTTGCTGCCTGCAATGCTGTCATCCCACATGGGCTCTGGTTCATGTCCTGACTGCCCCCACTTCCAATCCAGCTCCCTGCTAATAGCCTGGGAAAAGCAGCAGAAGATGGCCCAAGTGTCTGGGCCTCTGCCACTCACATAAGACCTGGATGAAGCTCATAACTCCTGGCTTGGGCCTGAACCAGCCCTGGCCACTGTGGTCAGGTCATCTAGGGAATGAGACAGTGAATGGAAGATCTCTCTCTCTCTCTTTCTCTCCAGGCTCCCCCCACTCAGTTTTTCAAATAAATAAATTTTTAAAAACGAAAACATAGAATTTTCTCTAGATGAAGACAAGACAGATGCCCCAAAAGGAGATGTCGGAGAGATTCCAAATGTGAGAGAGATCCAATTCACTGTTATTTATGTTGAGACTAGTGGATCAAAGAGAGGCCTGTAAGAAGTGAGGGCCTCCCAGCTGACCACAACAAAGAAATGAGAGGCTCAGTTCTGTGGTTGCAAGGAACTAAATTCTGCTAGGAACCTGAATGAGCTTGGATATAGACTCTTTCTCAGAGCCTCCAGTAAGAAACACAGCTCTGCCACACCTTGGTTTCATCCTTTAGGTACTCCAAACAACAAAAACAGAGTCACACTATATCTGGACTTCTGCCTCATGAAAACTGTGAGATCATAAATGAGTATTGTTTTAAACCATGAAATTTATGGTAATCTGTCATGGAAGCAATAGAAAATTAATACAGTATTCTTTGTCACAAATTCTGTCTTCATTACTGTCACCACCACTGTCATAATTTATTGTGGATTTGTATCACCTATGACATGGCACCAACTATCAGGCTTTGCCACTAGAGTTTAAGTTCTTGAGGATGGAGATTTTTGTTTCTTAAAAAACTTTCACCTATGTAGCCCTAACTTCTCAAACAGTGTTTAGCATATACTATGTACTCACCAGACATTTCTTAAATGACTGAATAGGGCTACCAGGGAGTTTTCAATATTATTGTTTCCCTAGTCCAATTTTAAAATCTAGCTGTGGCACTGGAATCTTGATATAAAAAAACACCTGCTTTGGTTTGAATACTATATTTCTCTGAACTCAGACAGAGGTATAATCCTTAAAGTCATAAATTAATGATATTCACAAGGTAGAAACTCAAGCCAGTTGTGTTTAGGAGGCTAGTTTAGTGAGAGGCCCTTAGGTCATTGAAGACATACCCTTGGAAAATAGTTCTCACTAGAGGGTTGGTTACAAAAGCCTCGTTGGGCCCTCCCACTCTCTGCTGTTCTCCAGCTTCATCAGACATGTGAACCACTGGGGCCTGCCCCAACTGGGGCTGGGAAGCTACAAAACGGTGAGCCAAAATAAATCTCCTTCCTTCACAAGTAGCTTGTCATGGTTATTTGTTAGTAGTGAGTAAATGCTAGTACACCCCCCAGAGCAGGACAATATAGTTTAAGTGTTCAGTGGGAGACAGAGGCAATATGTACTAGATTTCTAGGAGATGAGAGTTTGTAGTTGATTGAGGTGAAAAAAGATTTCATGGAGTGGGAGGGCTTCAGGGAAGAAGGTGATATATGAAGCAAAGCAAAGCAGGGAGGACAGGCGGTAAAGATAGCTCCCAAACTCTCCACAGGGCAGTTAGGTAGTGTGTGAACCAGTTTTGGCCTCAGTGTAGTGGTAAAAACGTGGTGTTATCTGCAGCCTTTGCCTTGCTGGGAGTTATGGTGCACATTCTACAGTTCATAACACACTGGGACCATGTTTTTGCAGTTCTTAACATTCATTATCAGTCCCTTCATTCTTCTGTCTCTTTCTCTCATGAAAATATGATACCTTCACATCAGATTTTCATATCTTACTTTTTAAAAGCAAATGTATATGAAAAAATTAACACATGTTCACAGACTATATGAGAAAAAAATAAATTAAAAGCTACATATAATTGCATCATATATAAAGAAGTGTGAGAGTTTAACACATTTTCCAAGTTTTGTCTTTCTGAGATACTATATTCACAAAATTAGTATTATGTTGAAGATACAGTTTTATATCTAATCCTTATTATCTGTGCAATTTTTTTATCCTATGAATAAATCATAACTTACTCAATAATTCATTTTTTTTTGACGGGCAGAGTGGACAGTGAGAGAGAGAGACAGAGAGAAAGGTCTTCCTTTGCCGTTGGTTCACCCCGCAATGGCCACTGCAGCTGGCGCGCTGTGGCCAGCGCACCGCGCTGATCCAAAAGCAGGAGCCAGGTGCTTATCCCAAGCACTTGGGCCATCCTCCACTGCACTCTTGGGCCATAGCAGAGAGCTGGCCTGGAAGAGGGGCAGCTGGGACAGAATCCGGTGCCCCGACCGGGACTAGAACCCGGTGTGCTGGCACCAAAGGCGGAGGATTAGCCTATTGAGCTGCGGTGCCGGCCTCAATAATTCATTATTGACCATCTGAGTTCTCTCCCATGTTGTGGAATTTGTTATCCATACTGTAAAAATTCTCATCAATAAATTTCTGATTGTATCTTTGATTATATCTTAAGAATAAGGTTCAGCCGGCACCGTGGCTCACTTGGTTAATCCTCCACCTGCGGTGCCAGCATCCCGGTTGCTCCTCTTCCAGTCCAGCTCTCTACTGTGGCCCGGGAAGGCAGTGGAGGGTGGCCCAAGTGCTTGGGCCCCTGCACCTGCATGGAGACTAGGAAGAAGCACTTGGCTCCTAGCTTCAGATCGGCACAGCTCCGGCCATAGCGGCCATTTGGGGGGTGAACCAACAGAAGGAAGACCTTTCTCTCTGTCTCTTTCTCACTCACTGCCTGTAACTCTACCTGTAAAAATAAATAAAAAAATTATAAAGAAATAAAAAATTTTTTAAAAAGAATAAAGTTTCAGAAACTGCAGTTATTAGGTAAAAATGAATGACTATAAAGTCTGTAAAATTACTTTTCAGAAAGGAAAGGATTTTGTTTTATGCATTATCTCACATCAGTTGACATTCCTGTGAGTTTTAAAAGAGAGTGCTTATCCCACCATATCCTTATCAACATAACTCTGATATTTTAATGTAAATTTCACTAGTTATCTTTTAAAAATTTTTTTATTTAAAAGGCAAAGTCAAAAGAGAGAGAGGGAAAGATATATATAGAGAGAGTTCCTCCATCCTCTGGTTCATTCCCCAAATGGCTGCAATGGCCAGAGCTGGGCTGATTCGAAGCCAAGAGCCAGGAACTTCCTCCAGGTCTCCCACATGGGGACAGGGGCCCAAGCCCTTGGGCCACCTTCTGCTACTCTCCCAGGCACGTTAGTGGGAAGATGGATTGGAAGTGGAGCAGCTGGGACTTGAACAGGTGTCCATATTGGATGCTGGTGCTGCAGTTGGCAGCTTAACCCACTATGTCACAGTGCCAATCCCTTGCTAGTTTTTCTAACTGCAATTCTACATATGTATGACATAATTTTCATGTAAGAGTAGAAATTTATTTTTTCTTGGTGAATCACATATTAATATTTGCCTATTTTTCTATATATTAGTATTTATATTGACTTATAAGAGTTATCTTTATAGTCTTCCATTATTTATATTTTTATTATTATATTAGGAATCAATATGTTAGTGTACATTTGTCCATAGAAATTGTAAATAATGTTCCCATTTTGTAGTTTGCCTATAAATTTTTATAATGTTTATATAGAACAATGTTTCAATGCTGTACCTCAAGGTAAAGGTTGCAAGTCAATGGCTTTCTTTTTTTTTTCACAGAACCCTTTTTTTAAAATTTATTTTATGAAAGCTTTTATTTAATGAATACAAATTTCATAGGTACAGCTTTAGGAATATAGTAGTTCTTCCCTCCATACCCACCCTCCCACCCCCACTCCTATCCCACCTCCTACTCCCTCCTCTCTCAATCTTCATTAGGATTTGTTTTTAATTAACTTTATATACAGAAGACCAATTCTATACTAAGTAAAGATTTCAACAATTTGAACTCATACACACACACAAAGTATAAAGTACTGTTTGAAAACAAATTTTACAGTTCCCAGAAACCCTTTATTTAAGGTATACAAACTTCATGCATTTCATAAATACAACTTTATTAGCATAGTGATAGTTATTCTTTCCACAATACCTACCCTTCCATACCCACTCCCACTCTTCTTTCTCCTCCCTCTCCTATTCCCATTCTTTTTTAAAAACTAAGATCTATTTTTTGGCCGGCGCCGTGGCTCAATAGGCTAATCCTCTGCCTTGCGGCGCTGGCACACCGGGTTCTAGTCCCGGTCGGGACACCAGATTCTGTCCCAGTTGCCCCTCTTCCAGGCCAGCTCTCTGCTGTGGCCAGGGAGTGCAGTGGAGGATGGCCCAAGTGCTTGGGCCCTGCACCCCATGGGAGACCAGGAGAAGCACCTGGCTCCTGCCATCAGATCAGCGCGGTGCGCCGGCTGCAGCACGGCGGCCATTGAAGGGTGAACCAACGGCAAAGGAAGACCTTTCTCTCTGTCTCTCTCTCACTGTGCACTCTGCCTGTCAAAAAACAAACAAACAAAAAAAACTAAGATCTAGTTTCAATTAACTTTACACATGAAAGATTAATTCTATACTAAGTAAAGAATTCAACAAATAGCATAGAAAAAAAACTGTTCCTCAATAGTTTTTTTATTTCTCTTTTGATTTCTTCTATGACCCACTGCTCATTCATTAGCATGTTGTTCAGTCTTCATGTGTTGCATATGTTCTAGAGATTCCTGAGTTACTGATTTCCAGCTTCATTCCTTTGTGGTCAGAGAAGATGCATGGTATGATTTTAATTTTAATTTGCTGAAACTTACTTTATGGCCTGACCTGTGGTCTATCATAGAGAGAGTTCCATGTGCTGGTGAGAAGAATGTGTATTCTGTAATTGTAGGATGAACAGTTCTGTAGATATCTGTTAAGTCCTTTTGGTCTACAGTGTCAATTAAATCTAGTGTTTCCTTCCTGATTTTCTATCTGGTTGATCTGTCCACTGCTGAAAGTGGGGTATTGAAGTACCCTATTGCTATTGTATGGGAGTCTATGTCTCCCTTTAGATTCATTATCATTTCTTTTAAATAGCCAGATGCCCTGTAATTAGGTGCATATGTTTATTATAGTCACATCTTTCTGTTGAATTGACCTCTTAATTGTTGCATAGTGTCCTTTGTCTCTTTTAACAGTTTTTGTGTTAAAGTCTATTTTGTCTGACCTTAGGATGGCTACACCAGCTTTTTTTGGTTTCTGTTAGTATGGTATAACTTTTTCCATCTTTTTACTTTCAGCTGTGTATTATCTTTGTTGGTGAGATGTGTTTCTTATAAGCAGCAAATAGATGGGTTTTGTTTTTTAATCCATTCATCCAGTCTGTATCTTTTTAAAAAAGATTTATTTATTTACTTATTTGAATGTCAGAGTTGCATAAAGAGAGGAGAGAGGCCCAGAGAGAGAGAGAGAGAGAGGGAGGTCTTCCATCCTATGTTTCATTCCCCAATTGAATGCAATGGCTAGAGCTGTGCCAATCTGAAGCCAGGAGCCAGGAGCCTCCTCTGGGTCTACCACGAGAGTGCAGGGGCCCAAGGACTTGGGCCATGTTCTACTGCTTTCCCAGGCCATAGCAGAAAGCTGGATCAGAAGTGCAGCAGCCAGGTCTTGAACCAGAGCCCATATGAGACACATGCACTGCAGGCCAGAGTGTTAACCTGCTGTACCATGGTGCTGGCCCCTTTTTTTTTTTTTTAAATATTTATTTATTTACTTGAAAGGCAGAGTTACAGAGAGGCAGAGGCAGAGAGAAAGAGAGAGAGAGAGGTCTTCAATTTGCTTGTTCGCTCACCCAGTGGCTGCAATGGCTGGAGCTGCACCGATCCAAACCTAGGAGCCAGGAGCTTCTTCCAGGTCTCCCATGTGAGTGTAGGGGTCCAAGGAAGTGGCCCATTTTCTACTGATTTCCCAGGCCATAGTTGAGAGTTGGATTGGCAGTGGAGCAGCCAGGACTTGAACTGGCATACATATGGGATGCCAGCACTGCAGGTGGCGGCTTTTACCCACTATGCCACAGCATCGGCCCCCAGTCTGGAGAGTTGAGGCCAATTACATTCAAGGTGATTGTTGATGAGTAATGACTTGGCCCTGCCATTTTTCTGTAAATATTACTATTGTTTACTTTGGATTTCCTTTGTACTTTTATTAGGAAATTTTCTGCCTTCACCTTTTTGCATCATGATGATTATATTTCTGTGTTTCAGTGTGTAGCACATCCTTAAACATCTTTTGTAAGGCTGGGCTGATGGTGACAAATTCTTTGAATTTTTTTTGCTATGGAAGGTCTTTATTTCACCTTCATTCATAAATGAGAGCTTTTCAGGGTATAGTATTCTGGGTTGACAGTTTTTTTCTTTTAAGACTTGAACTCACCATTCTCTCCTACCTAACCTATAGGGTTTCTAATGAGAATTCAGCTGTGAGTCTAATTGGAAATCCTCTGAAAGTAATCTGGCATTTCTCTTGTGCAAATTTTAGAATCTTTTTTTTTATGTTTTACTGTGGAAAATTTGACTACAATGTGTTATGGTGAGGATCTTTTCTGTTCATGTCTATTAGGAGTTAGTGTGCTTCCTAAACTTGGATGCCCCTTTCTTTCTCCAAATTAGTGAAGTTTTATGTAATTATTTCACTAAAATGGCCTTATAATCCATTCTCTATTTCCATGCCTTCAGGAATTCCTAAGACCCGTATGTTGGGTTGTTTGATAGTATCGTGTTAATCTCCAACATTTTTTTTTAGTTTTCTAATTTTTTCTTCTTTTTTATGGTCTGACTGTAAAATTTCCAGAGATTTGTCTTCTAACTCAGATATTCTTTCTTCTGACTTACAGAATCTGTTTTGAAGGCTTTCCACTGCATTTTTTATTTGATCTATTGAATTCTTCATTTCCAATATTTCATTTTGATTTCTCTTTAAAATCTTAATTTCATGGGAAAAATGTTCATTCATGTCATGTGTGGATTTCTTTAATTCATGGATTTGCTTCTTATTCTAAGTAATCCTACGATAAATTTTTTGAATTCTGTTTCCAGCATTTCTTCAGTCTCTTCATTTTCACATTCTAGTTTTGAAATGTTGTTGTGTTCCTTTGGGGGCATCATGTTATTTTCCTTAGTCTTGTTTCTTGAATTGCTGCGTTTATTTTTAGGCATGTGTGGATTTATTTTTATTTTATTTTATTTTTTCCCCTGTGATGACTTTTATCTTTGGAACTTGTCTTTATGAATTAATGAAGTGTCTGCTCTTTCAGTGAATACCCTGTGGCATGTGCTGGGTATGGCCAGAGAGCTCTGTTCAGTGCTCCAGGGTGAGGGGAATGTCCAAGGTGATACCCAAATTGGGTGTGGTAAATATCTCTCTCTTTCTCTCCCTCTTCTCTTTTTTAATCAGAGGGGAGGTTTGTTCAGCTTTGTTGGCATATTTTCAATCTCACCTCCTCTCCTCCAAGGAAACTAATGCCTGGGCACTAGCCCGGTGGGTACAATATTCATTCATGCTGCCACAAGAACCATACAAAGGATCTGTGCAATCCTCAGTGTGAGCATGGATCCCATGACAATGACCCACAACAGACAATCAGGGAGCCCTGAGTGTGTGGAGCCACCCACGGTGATTTCCCAAGGTCTCAGCCACACCCTATTCCCACAGTATTTTCACCATTCCAGCACACAAGGCTCCCACAGTCACAAGCTTCCCACCCCCTGTCAATGCTCCCAGCCAGACTTAGGTGTCTCCTCTTAGCTGGTTGCTGGGCACACAGATAAGAGCTGGCACAGCTGTTATGTATGTCTAAAATGGCACCCTCTCCCTCTCTGCTAGTAAAAGGACACCAGTGCTGGGTGGTCAGGGAGAGAGAAATGTGCCCTCTTTTTTACCTTCTAGGTTGGCAGGTATATTGTCTGCCACAGAGCTCCAAGCTGGACTCACACCAGCTCTTCCCTCAACTTTATCACCAGTGGCTTGGGCTGCCGAAGTCTGGTCTCATCTTACTCCAAATCTGCTGCTCAGGCTCTCGGCTGCTGGGGTCCTGAGTTGTGTGCATCCATGGCTTCTATGTAGATCCACAGTGTCCCTCTAATTTGTGTGGAGTTTCCTTTGCTGTTTTCTCTATAACTCTTTCTTAGACTGTACTCTTTCCATATTTTAAAAACTATTTTCTTCTAGAGTAGAGCAGTAAGCTCCCTCCCTATTCTGCCATCTTGGTGCCTCTTCCCACTCCCCCGCCCCTTTTAAAAGATTTATTTATTTATGTGGAAGTCAGAATCACAGAGAAATAGAGTGAGAGACAGAGAGAGATCTTCCATCCTCTGGTTCACTCCTTAAGAAGCCTCAATGGCTGGGGCAGTGCCAGGCCTAAATCAGGCACCTGGAGCTTCTTCCAGGTCTCCCACATGGGTTCAGGGTCCCAAGCACTTGGACCATCTGCCACCGCCTTCCCAAGTGCATTATCAGGAAACTGGGTTGGAAGTGGAGCAGGTAGGTCTTGAACTATCCCATATGAGATACTGGCATTGCAGGCAGTAGCTTTAGCTGTTACACCACAATGCTAGCCCCAATAGCTTCTTTTTGGAGATTGTCCTTTAACATGTGGTTCTCTCTCATATCCTGCCACCCAGTCCTATCTTTGCTGCCCCAACATGGAATGAGAAGTCAGCATTTGGACTTATTACTTTCAAAGTGTTGTGAATTTATTATATTACTCATGTCAGCTAATTCTTGTGTAGGTCAGGGAGATTCTTGATGTAGCTCAATGGGAGAGACCCTAGGTTCAATCCTCAGCATTTCCAGAGTGGTTTAATTTAATACACATTTTGTAATTGTTTAATAAACTGACCAGTGAACTCTCTCTTAGCATAATCATATATATCAGCTTAGTGTTCAGAATTATGTACATTTTAACCTGGAGTAACAGTTTCTAACCATCTGTTAGATTCTATTAATTATATTTTTTAAATGTTTCTTAGTTTATTTTTGTCTCATTTGAGAGGCAGAGAGAGTCAGGCAGAGAGAGAGAGTGAGAGGGAAGTAGAGACAGAGACAGAGACAGAGGAAGACCTTGAGACCTTCCATCTACTGGTTCACTGCCCAAATCTTTGCAACAGCCAAGGCAGAGTGAGGCTGCAGCCAGGAGCCTGGAACTCTATCCAGTTCTCTCATGTAGGTGTCAGGTACCCAAGTACTTGAGCAATTACCTGTTGCCTTCCCAGGATACACATTAGCAGGAAGGTAGAACAGAAGCATAGTAGTGGACTCAAATCAGGCACATCCATGTGGGATGTGAACATCTTAACCACTTCTTCCTATTGATTGTTTTGAATAAATCATAAATACATAACTGTAGAGCTTAACCAATGTAATAGACTGGAAGTAAGTGGGAATTTTTCTACAGCTGTCAAATAAGTATTAATTTTTAAATTTATATCCTTCGTTGCTCTACTCTTCTTCAGTTTTTTTATCAGCTTCGTGTTTAGCTAAGCTACTTAGGCATTCTTTTTTTTTCCAATTTATTTATTTTATTTGAAAGGCAGAGTTAGAGAGAGAGAGGGAGAGAGAGAGCGCTTCCATCCCCAAATGGCCGCAACAACCAGGGCTAGGCCAGGCAGAAGCCAGGAGCCAGGAGCTGTTTCTGGGTCTCCCATGTAGGTGTAGAGGCCCAAGGACTTGTGCTACCCTTCGTTGCTTTCCCAAGCACATCAGCAGGGAGCTGGATCAGAAGTGGATCAGCCAGAACTCAAACCAGTGTCCATATTGGATGCCAGCAACACAGGTGGTGGCTTTACCTGCTATGCCGTATTCGGCATTCTTGAAGGGATTCATTTGCCATCTCCTTTATAGAGTAGTAACATATAAGAATTACTCATGTTTCATTTTAAATGAATCATTAAATGAAGTGCCAAACACAAATCATTGTAAATAGGACCTCTGATCTATGGTGATTTGAATGAGGTGTTAAGAATTCTGAGGATTATATTCAGGCTCAGCAGTCAAAGGCTACTGAAACTAATTAGTTATCTGGAAGGAGGGTGTGGCAAAATTCATTCTTTGTGTTTGCCACCCAGGTTAAAGTAAATGTAATTAATTTCAAAGTTCTAATATAAAAATTTCAAGCTTAGTTTTACTGTCTGGCATGTTGTTTTTGAAGCAGTATTGTAAAAACTTAATTCTGTTTGTAAAGAAGAACTCTGTACAAGTAATTTTTTTTTTTTTTTTTTGCCAGGCAGAGTTAGACAGTGAGAGAGATAGAGAGACAGAGAGAAAGGTCTTTCTTTTTCCGTTGGTTCACCCCCCAGATGGCTGTTATGGCTGGCGTGCTGCACCGATCCGAAGCCAGGAACCAAGTGCTTCCTCCTGGTCTCCCATGTGGCTGCAGGGCCCAAGCACTTGGGCCATCCTCCACTGCCTTCCTGGGCCACAGTAGAAAGCTGGTCTGGAAGAGGAGCAACTGGGACGGAATCCGGTGCCCTAACCAGGACTAGAACCTGGTGTGCCGGCACCGCAGGCGGAGGATTAGCCAAGTGAGCTGTGGCGCTGGCCTTGTAGAAGTAATTTGATATATAATTATTTAACTTTTTTATACTTGAATAATGCCAGTGAAGTATATTAATGAACTTTCCTTTATTCCATATTGGCACCAGGTTTAATTTGTTCAAGGGCTCAATCTTCAAAGAGTGGGGAAAAAAGGCCTGATTTGCACTTTGACAACATTTGGGAGTGGGAATAAAAGAGGGAGGAGATGTACAATTGGGGACATGCTCAATTGGACTTGCCCCAAATGGTGGAGTTAGAAACATGCCAGGGGATTCCAATACAGTTTGCTTTTAAAATAAAGATTTAGTACATGTAGGCTCACTTGAATGTTTAGCTGAGTGCACACTAGAAAAATCTTGAGTCACAGTTGAAAATAAAGATCTTTCCAAAGTTTCCTTGTTCAAAACCCCCTTTACTTGAAATGCAAAGATAATTTCTTTTTTTTTTATTTTTTGACAGGCAGAGTGGATAGTGAGAGAGAGAGACAGAGAGAAAGGTCTTCCTTTTTGCCGTTGGTTCACCCTCCAATGGCTGCCGCGGTAGGCGCGCTGCGGCCGGCACACCGTGCTGTTCCGATGGCAGGAGCCAGGTGCTTCTCCTGGTCTCCCATGGGGTGCAGGGCCCAAGCACTTGGGCCATCCTCCACTGCACTCCCTGGCCACAGCAGAGAGCTGGCCTGGAAGAGGGGCAACCGGGACAGGATCGGTGCCCCGACCGGGACTAGAACCCGGTGTGCCGGCGCCGCAAGGCGGAGGATTAGCCTGTTAAGCCACGGCGCCGGCCGCAAAGATAATTTCAATTCATAGTAGTCCTGATCATCAGCTTCCAAAACTCACCATTCTTTATTTCTCAGACAATGAACCTCTACCTTTTGTCCCATGAATATTTGAAGTCATCCCAGCTTGTAAAGGTAATCTCACTTTTCATTATAAACCCAAGAGCTCTCCTCTTCCAGGGAGATTGCAGGGTTTCCCAGGTGGTTTCTCTTAGGTGACCTTGACCTCATCCAAAGGTCTTAAGGATTTGAAAAAACAGTTTTTGACTCAAGCAACATGTATGGTACATGACAGTTTCATTGAAAATATTTGTTGCTAATTAAAAACCAAACAAAATCAATGTATTTTGCAACTGATTACACTTTAAGCTATTTCACCAGTATTCCTTGCAAGAGAGAAAAGAAAAAGGATTTCTTTAAATAAATCTAGGACTGAGTGTTTAGCTTAGCTAGTTAAGACCCCTGCATCACACACTGGGGTAGTTAGGTTTAATACCTGCCTCCTGCGTTTGACTCCAATGCAGATGCTGGGAGGCAACAGTGATGGTTCAAGTGATTGTATTCCTGCCACCCATGTGGGAGACCTGGATTGAGCGCCCAGCTCCTGGCTTCAGTGGCGAGTAAAACAGCAGGCAGGAGATCTCCTTCTCTCAGTCTGTCTTTCTGAGTATTTCTGTCTGTCCACTAGATTTTTAAAAATCTAATGACACATATTGTAGCATTTTCTCTTTATCCACATGCAAGCCTTGTTTTAGCTAAAAATCTGTTTAGGCTGCTAACACTACATAGGCTTGTAAACTTGACTTGTTCATGCCAATTTTGTGCCTTAATCATTTCTCTTTTATTTTTCTATAGGCCTCTACTCTGAATAATATGCTATATATATATATTTTTTTTGGTGGGGGGGGGGGAAGCAAGTTGTCTCTGCCCCGAGGTTTGGTGACTTCATTTGATATGACACCAATGCTAACCAAGGAAATGAACACTGAATACTAATAAACCAAAGAGGAAAGTGTTTTAAATGACTGGGCACACTCTTGGCATCAGATTTTTAGAAGCAACTGGTTCAATTAGCCAGTCTAAGAAATATGCCACATCGTGCATAAAGAATGTGACTCCCCAAATTACAAAACTGGTAGAACATTGTGCACCTAGTTTACAGTTTCTTGTGAACGTCATCGTTGGCTCACATGCAATGAAAGATTCATCATCTTCCCGGGTGACACTGGGCCAAACCAAGGTTTAGTCTCCTTTTATTGCCAGAGGGAGATTGATGGTTATGGGAAGAAACTATGCAAAAGCTGGCAGTTCTTGCTTCCTTGAGCTTTCAGGTTTGTCCAAGTGAAAGTCAAGGGGTGTGTATCCAGGTAAATGAAATGTTTACCACTGAAGAAGCCACCATGGACTTGAAACCACTGATGTGCATAGCACATTCACAGGGAGCATGCCGTTCCGCACAACCTCAGTCTCTGTGAATGACCATGAAATGTAGGTTAGGCTAAGCATGCAAGAGGGAGGTTTTACCATGATGGGTAGCGGTTACGTCCACAGCATTTAATTAATAAGAAACACAATTATGTCACTGTAGAGAATTTGGCTTTCCCTCGTTTAGTGTAAGAATTTGTCATATTTTGTAATGATTGTAGCTGCAAACACCACCTCTCCACTGTGGTTAGCAGAGTACATGCCTTTGGCTGTGAAAAGGAATATTTGAATAGTGAATGGAACAAGAGAGGAATTTATTTTCATAAAATCTGTATCAATAGCTTCAAAAAAAAGATTTTTGAAGATCAGATGTCTATAGGTAAAAAAATCTCTTAATTTAGATTTTATATCTATAATCTGATATCTGATTATATATTTTGAAATCATTTCTCCAAGTAATCTGTGGCATGGTCAACTTCTAAATTTCATAACAATACAGGGATCTTCCAAATATTTTTGGAAAATGCATATTATAGAACAACTATGCATGGATTTAAAATTTTTTGCAACAATATGATATTTTTGATTACATCATTCCACTAACTTTACAAAGTTCCCTTGTACTATGAATACTTGGGAAGTTTCAAATTTGTAGGAATCAGGAAAACAGTGATCTCACCAAACTGTTGTTAATAAGGATCAAGCACAAATGATGACAGGAATCTTGATGACTTGACAGAATTGCATATGCAGATATACAGGCTATAGAAACTCAGCATGTCCATTTATTCACAAATTAAGAGATATCTGGGAGCTGGCGCTGTGGTGTAGGGGTAAAGCCACCGCCTGCAGTGCCAGCATCCCATTTGGGCACTGGTTTGAGTCCCAGCTGCTCCTCTTCCAATCCAGCTCACTGAGCTACCATGGGAAAGCAATAGAAGGTGGCCCAAATCATTGAGTCTCTGCAGCCATGTGGGAGACCTGGAAGAAGCTCCTAGCTCCTGGCTTCAGATTGGCCCAACTCTGGCTGTGGCGGCAACTTGGGGAGTGAACCAGCGATGGAAGACCTCTTTCTCTCTTTGACTCTGACTCTCTGTAACTCTGCCTTTGAAATAAATAAATAAATCTTGAGAGAGAGAGAGAGATGTCTGGTAGCCTGTGAAGCACTAGGCACTGTATTTGGTGCTGGGGGTAAATAAATTTAAAAATGTGGTTCCTGCTTCCAAGAAGATGACATGGAGGTAAATAAATATGTGGCTGCCATAGTTATATTGGGACAATGTCCAGGGGGAGTAAAGAAAGAAGCAATGACACTTTCCTAAGAAAATCAGGGAAGAGAAAACAATATTAGAGTAGATTTGAAGGAACAACAGGACAAAGTGTAGGGATTTAGAGTGGCAGAACTCCAGGGACCTTGAGAAAGCATGGTATGTCCAGAGAGAGGCATGGAGCCTGGCCAGAAAATTGACTTTTTTTTTTTTTTTTGAAGGGAAAGGTGGGAAGAGAGTATAAAGAGCTGGACAAGCCTAGAATGTAGAACTGTGTAGAGTTTGGGGTCATAGCAAATTACTTAAGAATCTTGTGCAAAGGATTAACCTAAAAACACTTGTGTTAAAAATCTTGCTCTGTTGAAACCCTTGCTTAGTATATATTAAGTTGATCTTCAGTATATGAAGGTAACTGAAAATGAAACTCGATAAAGGGCGGGATGGGAGAGGGAGAGGGAGAGGGGAGGGCCACGGGAGGGAGGGAGTTTGTGGGGGAAGCCACAACAATACAAAAGTTGCACTTTGTAAATTCACATTTATGAAATAAAAAATAAAAAATAAAAAAAATCTTGCTCTGAGAGCCCTGAAGAACATGAACTGGAGGGGATGTACTTGGGATAGAGCAGTTTTTGTGGAGGTGGGAGATGTCACATGGGTAGACAGTGGGCAACAGACTACTATGATTTCCTGCAATTTCTCTTTGGAAGTTACTTTCCCATGTTCCCTCAGCTTCAAATTTATGCTGGACTGAAAGTTAGTGGATTCTGATTTGAGAAGTCCAATCTGTTTACTATTAACCTAGTAAAATGTTTGTGAAAATTAGAGGCAAGTAGTTGATTTTTTTGATGGGAACAATTTTGTATTTGAAAGAGGAGAAACAGCATGTTTATTTTAACTTATATTGATTGGGTGGACCAGTGTGGAATTACATATGAGCCATTATGCTCACCATTTTTTGCCTTTCTTTTTACCCCTACTATTTTTTTTTTTTAAAGGATATTCCATACGTGTGGCACTGTGCTAAGCAGTCACCACTCACTATTTGATTTTGACTTCACAAAGTTCATGTGGCAGTCAGGCTATTTTAAACTTTTATGTCAGAATAGTTTTAAATTTATGAAACAAACATTGTGAAGTAGGACAAAGAGCCCCCCTATTGTTGACATCTTACATTAGTATAATTGTCACAATTTATAAACACCCACTTTCCCCTATTATACATCTCATATTAGTATGATGTATTTGTCACAGTTAATGAACCACACCCAGATTCCTCTGTTTTTAAATCTGAACTTCCCCTATCCTTCTTACCCCTCCCAGCCGCTAGTAATTAACAATCTGTGTTCAGATTGAGTTTCAGCTCACACATCTGAGGAAGAACATGTGGTGTTTGTCTTTCTGTGTCTGACTTATTTTACTTAACATGATGATCTCTAGTTTCATTCATTTTGCTGCAAATGACAGGATTATTATCCCCATATTCAAATAATGCCAAGGCATAGAGAGGTTAAATGGTCCTTTTACTGGGTAGCAAAACAATGTGGACTGTCAAAAATGAAAGAAAATGTAGAGGTCTTCTATTTCCCTGAAAATATGGGTGCCAGGAAATTCTTCTGTGTCTCCTGCATGGGTGGCAAGGGCGCAAACTCTTGGGCCATCTTCTGTTGCTTTTCCTAGGCCATTAGCAGGGAGCAGAATTGGAAGTGGAGCAGCCAGGACCCAAACCAGCATCCATCTGGGATGCGGGCGTTGTGGTAGTGACTTTACCTGCTAAGCCATAGTGCCAGTACCTCATTTGATTTTTTTTTAAACTTTTATTTAATAAATATAAATTTCCAAAGTACAGCTTATGGATTACAATGGCTTTTCCCCCCTATAACTTCCCTCTCACCTCCCGCTCCCTCTCCCATTCCATTCCCATCAAGATTCATTTTCAATTATCTTTATATACACTAAGTAAAGATTTCAACAGTTTGCACCCACACTGAAACACAAAGTGAAAAATACTCTTTGAGTACTAGTTATAGCGTTAATTCACATTAAGGACAGAGATCCTACATGAGGAGTAACTGCACAGTGACTCCTGTTGTTGACTTAGCAAATTGACACTCTTGTGTATGGCGTCAGTTATCACCCTAGGCTCTTGTTATGAGTTGCCAAGGCTATGCAAGCTTTTTTGAGTTCGCTGACTCCGATCTTATTTAAACAAGGTCATAGTCTTTGATGCCCCTACTTTCCACTGGGATCTCACTCACAGAAATCCTTCATGTAGGTAATTTTTTTGCCACAGTGTCTTGGGTTTCCATGCCTGAAATGTTTTCATGGGCTTTTTAGCCAGATCCGAATGCCTTAAGGGCTGATTCTGAGGCCAGAGTACTGTTTAGGGCATCTGCCATTCTGTGAGTCTGCTATATGTCCTGCTTCCCATGTTGAATTGTTCTCTTTCTCTTTTTTTTTTTTTTTTTTGACAGGCAGAGTGGACAGTGAGAGAGAGAGACAGAGAGAAAGGTCTTCCTTTGCCGTTGGTTCACCCCCCAATGGCCGCTGTGGCTGGTGCACCGCGCTGATCCGAAGGCAGGAGCCAGGTACTTATCCTGGTCTCCCATGCGGGTGCAGGGCCCAAGCACTTGGGCCATCCTCCACTGCACTCTAGGGCCATAGCAGAGAGCTGATCTGGAAGAGGGGCAGCTGGGACAGAATCTGGCGCCCCGACCGGGACTAGAACCCGGTGTGCCGGCGCCGCAAGGTGGAGGATTAGCCTGTTGAGCCACGGCGCCGGCTGCATTGTTCTCTCCTTTTCAATTCTATCACTTACTATTAGCAGACATTTGGTCTTATTTATCCTTAGACATTTAATCCTATCTTATGATCAGTTGTGAACTTAAAATGATCACTTTAGTAAGATGGCATTGGTACCTGCCAACTTAATGGGATTTGTTGTCCTGTGGCAAGTTTTTAGCTTTAACCTTAGGGGTAAGTCTGAGGGAACATGTGCCAAACTGTACATTTCCTCCCTCTCTTATTCCCACTCTTATTTTCTAACAGGGGTCAATTTTCAGTTAACTTAAACACCTAAGAATAATTGCATGTTAATTAAAGAGTTCAACCAATGGTATTAAGTAGAAAAAGAAAATACTAAAAAGAATAAAATAGTAAGCTGTTCCTCGACAGTCAGGACAAGGGCTGATCAAGTCATTGCTTCTCATTGTGTCAGTTTCACTTCTACAGGTTTCCTTTTAGGTGCTTTAGTTAGTTGTCACAGATCAGGGAGAACATATGATATTTATCCCTTTGGGTCTGGCTTATTTCACTCAGCATGATATTTTCCAGATTCTTCCATTGTGTTGCAAATGACTGGATTTCATTTTATTTTTTACTGTGGTGTAGTATTCTATAGAGTACATATCCCATTATTTCTTTATCCAGTCTTTAGTTGACAGGTATTTAGGCTGATTCCATGTCTTAGCTATTGTGAATTCAGATCAAAAAACACAGGGCTACAGATAACTCTTTTATTTGTTGATTTTACTTCCCTTGGGTAAATTCCCAAGAGTGAGATGGCTGGGTCATATGTTAGGTTTATATTCAGATTTCTGAGGGATCTCCATACTGTCTTCCATAGTGGTTTTACCAGTTTACATCCCCATCAACAGTGGATTAGAGTACCTTTTCCCCCACATCCTCGCCAGAATTTGTTTATTGATTTCTGTATGAAAGCCATTATAACTGGGGTGAGATGAAACCGCATTGTGGTTTTGATTTGCATTTCCCTGAGGGTTAGTAATCCTCAGCATTTTTTTCATGTGTCTGTTGGCCATTTGAGTGTCCTCTTTTGAAAAATGCCTGTTCAAGTCCTTTCCCCATTTCTTAACTGTATTGTTTGGTTTTTCTTGTTGAGTTTCTTGAGCTCTTTATATATTCCAGATATTAATCCTTCATCAGTTGCATAATTTGCCAATATTTTCTCCCATTCTGTCAGTTGCCTTTTCACTTTCTTGAGTGTTTCTTTTTCTATACAGAAACTTCTCAATTTGATATAATCCCATTTGTGAATTTTGACTTTGATTGCCTGTGCCTCTGGGGTCTTTTCCAAGAACTTTTCGCCTGTACCAATGTTTTGCAGTTTCCCCAACATTCTCTAATAATTTGATGGTATGAGGTCACAGATTTAGGTCATCGATCCATTTTGAATGGATTTTTGTATAAGCTGTAAAGTAGGGCACCGTGGCTCACTAGGTTAATCTTCCACCTGCGGCGCCGGTACCCCGGGTTCTAGTCCCGGTTGGTGCACCAGATTCTGTCCCAGTTGCTCCTCTTCCTGTCCAGCTCTCTGCTGTGGCCCGGGAGTGCAGTGGAGGATGGCCCAGGTCCTTGGGCCCTGCACCCACAAAGGAGACCAGGAAAAAGTACCTGGCTCCTGGCTTCGGATTAGCACAGTGTGCCGGCCACAATGCGCAGGCCGTAGCGGCTACTTGGGGGTGAACCAACGGAAAAAGGAAAACCTTTTTCTCTGTCTCTCTCTCTCTCTCTCTCTCTGTCTAACTCTGCCTGTCAAATAAATAAATAAATAAATAAATAAGCTGTAAAGTAGGGGTCCTGCTTCTGCATGTGGAAATCCAGTTTTCCCAGCACTATTTGTTGAAGAGACTGTCCTTGCTCTAGGGAATAGTTTTAGCTCTTTAGTCAAACAAAAGTTGGTTGTAGATGTTTGGATTGATTTCTGGTGTTTCTTCTGTTCCATTGGTCTCTTCATTTGTTTTTGGACCAGTACCTGACTGTTTTATTTTTTTTAAGATTTATTTATTTGAAAGTCATAGTTACACAAAGAGAAGGAGAGGCAGAAGGGGGCAGGGACTTCCATCTGCTAGTTCACTCTCCAGGTGGCTGCAACAGCTGGAGCTGCACCAATCCGAATCCTTGAGCCAGGAGGTTCTTCCAGGTCTTCCACGCGGATGCAGAGGCCCAAGGACTTGGGCCATCTTCTACTGCTTTCCCAAGCCACAGCAGAGAGCTGGATCAGCAGAGAATCAGCCAGGACTTGAACTGGTTCCCATATGGGATGCCAGTGCAGCATGCTGCAGCTTTAGCCCGCTGCACCACAGCACCGGCCCTGAGGGTTGTTTTGATTATAACTGTCTTGTAGTGTGTCTTTAAATCTAGTATTGTAATGCCTCCAGCTTTTTTTTTTTTTATAAGATTGATTTAGCTATTCAGGATCTCCATGTTTCCATATGAATTTCAGTGTCATTTTTTCTAGATCTGAGAAAAATGTCTTTGTTATTTTGATTGGTATCATATTGAACTTATAAATTGCTTTCAGAAGAATGAACATTTTGATGATATTGATTCTTCCAATCCATGAACATGGATGATTTTTCCATTTTTTTTGTATCTTCTATTTCTCTTTTTAATGTTTGATAGTTTACATCATAGAGATATTTGACATTCTTGGTTAAGTTTATTTCAACGTATTTGATTTTTTTCGTAGCTCTTGTGAATGGGATTGATCTTATAAGTTCTTTCTCAGCCATGGCATCATCTGTATATACAAAGGCTATTGATTTTTGTGTATTGATATTAGATCCTGCACTTTACCAAACTCTTCTATGAGTTCCTATAGTCTCTTTGTGAAGTCTTTTGGACCCCCTATATATTGAATCATGTCATCTGCAAATAGGGATAGTTTGACTTCATCTTTCCCAATTTGAATCCCTTTGATTTCTTTTTCTTGACTAATGGCTTTGGCTGAAACAACAAGGACTAAACTGAATAGCAACGGTGACAGTGGGCATCCTTGTCTGGTTGCAGATCTCGCTGGGAAGGTTTCTAACTTTTCCACATTCATTAGGATGCTGGCTGTGGGAATGTTCCTTCTATACCCGATTTGCTTAGAGCTTTCATCTTGAAAGGTGTTGTATTTTATCAAATGTTTTCTCGTCATCTATTGAGATAATCATATAGTTTTTGTTCCTCAGTTTTTTTAAAAAGATTTATTTATTTACATGAAAGAATTACACAGAGAGAGAAGGGGAGGCAGAGGGAGAGAGGTCTTCCATCCACTGGTTCACTCCCCAATTGACCACAATGGTGGGAGCTGCACCAATCTGAAGCTAGGAGCCAGGAGCTTCTTCTGTGTCTCCAGTGTGGGTGCAGGGGCCCAAAGACTTGGGCCGTCTTTTAAGGATTTCCCAGGCCATAGCAGAGAGCTGGATCTGAAATGGAGCAGCCAGGACTCAAACCATGCCGATATGGAATGCCAGCACTGCAGGCAGTGCTTTACCCACTATGCCACAGCACTGGCCCCTCTTTAGTTTGTTAATGTGATATATTACATTGACTTGCAAATGTTGAACCACCCCTGCATACCAGGCATAAATCCCACTTGGTCCAGTTGAATGATGTTTCTGATGTGCTGTTGGATTCAATTGGCTAGTATTTTGCTGTGCATTTTTGCATCTATGTTCATCAGGGAAATTGGCCTGTAGTTTTCTTTCTCTGTTGTGTCTTTTTTTGGGTTTAGGAATTAAGATGATGCTGGCTTCATAGAAAAAGTTTAGGAGGATTCCCTCCCTTTCAATTGTTTTGAATAACTTTAGGAGAATTGGAGTTAGTTCTTCTTTAAATGTCTGGTAGAATTCAGCAGTGAAGCCATCTGGTCCTCACTTTTCTTTGTTGGGGAGGGTCTTTATTAATGGTTCATTTTCTATCTTGGTAATGGGTCTGTTTAGTTTTTCTATGTCTTCATGGCTCAATTTAGGTAGGTTGTATGTGTCCAGGAATCTGTCCGTTTCTTTAAGTTTCCCAGTTTTTTGGCATACAGCTCTTTGTAGTAATTTCTGATTCTTTTTATATCTATGGTGTCTCTTGTTGCATTTCCTTTTTCATCGCTAATTTTATTGATTTCTGTCTTCTCTCTTCTTTTTTTGGTTAGTTGGGCTAATAGTGTGTCCATTTTGTTTATTTTTTTGGAAAAATCTGCTCTTCATTTTGCTGATCTTTTTTTGGATTAAATTTTTTTGATTTCTTCTCAAATTTTAATTATTTCTTTTTCTCCTAGTACTCTTGGGTTTGGTTTGCTGTTGTTTTTCTAGATCCTTGAGATGCATTGATAGCTCATTTATTTGGTGCCTTTCCAATTTTTTGATGTAGGCACAAATTGCTATAAACTTTCCTCTTATTACTGCTTTTTCTGTATCCCATAATTTTTAGATGGCTTTTATTTAATAATTACAAATTTCATAGGTATACCTTTAGGAAGTAGTGTTTCTTCCCTCCATACCTGACCTCCCACCCCGACTCCTGTCCCACCTTCTACTCCCTCTCCTTTACCATTTTTCATTATGTTTCACTTTTAACTATATTTATATACAGAAGAACAATGCTATATGAAGTAAAGGTTTCAACAGTTTGCACCCCCACAGACACACAAAGTATAAAGTACTGTTTGAAGACAAATTTTACCATTAACTCTCTTAGTACAACTCATTAAGAACAGAGGTCCTACATGGGGAGTAAGTGCACAGTGACTCCTGTTGTTGAAATATTATTTAATGTCATGTACAGATTTCATTATTTTGTGCATTTGCTTCTGATTACTTCTTAGTAATCCTATGATCAGTTTTTAAAATTCCATTTCTGGCATTTCTTCAATCTCATTATCTTTGCAGTCTAGTTTTGAAGTGTTGTGTTCTTTGGGGGGGCATCATTTTGTCTTCCTTATTCTTGTTTCTTGAATTGGTCCATTTGTTACTCAGCATTTGTGGAGGTATTTGTTGGTTTCTTCTTTGTTTTTTCACTGTGTCAGCTTTTATCTTTGTAGTATACCTCTGTAGATTAGTGGAGTGTCTGCTTTCAGGGAATTTCTAGAGGCATGTGGTGGGTGTGGCCAGGAAGCTGTGTTTAGTTCTTCAGGGTGAAGTGTGTGTCTGAGGTGATACACCCAGTTTATCATGGTAAATCTTTTTTTTTTTTTTTTTAATCAGAGAGGTTTTTTTCTTGCCTGTTGGCGTAGACTCAGCTAAGCTCCTCTCCTCAAAGGAGACCAGTGCCTGGGTGCTAGCCCCCATGATTGTATTATTCATCTGCTTTGCCACAGGGACCACACAAAGGATCTGTGCAGACCTTTGTGTAAGCTCAGGTTCCCTCACCAGGTAACCAGGGGGCCCCGAGCTTGTGGAGCCTCCCACATTGACTGCCCAAAGTCCCTGCCACACTCTGAGTCTTCCCCCATAGCCTCAGTGTTTTCACAGTCCTTGCACACAAGCCTCCCATAGTCATGAGCACCCTGGCCCCTGTCTGTTCTCCCCACCAGAGTCAGGAGTTTCTGCTTCGCTGGTTGCTGGGTATAGACATGGGCTGGTGCAGCTGTTACATATGTCCAAAATGGTGCCTGCCCTCTATCAGCTAGCTAGAGGATGCTGTTGCAGGGTGATTAGGGAGAGAGAAATGTGCCCCCCCCTTGCTTTTTCTCCTCTAGTTTGTCAAGTTTACTATCCCCAACAGAGCTCCAAGTCAGATTCTCTCTAGGTTCTTCCTGCAGTGTTTTCACCAGTGGCTTAGGCTGCTGCAATCTGGTCTCACCTCACTCTCCAATGCTGGTGTGGAGGCTCTTGGTTGCTGGGGTCCTGAGTTGCATACATTCATGCCCTCCACATAGATCCACTGTATCCCTCCAATTTCCTCTGCTTTCTCCCCCCTAACTCTTCCCTAAGACTACACTCTTTCCACTTTTTTTAAACCATCTTCTCCTAGACTAGAGCAGCAAGCTCCCTCGCTACTCCACCATCTTTATCCAATTTCCACCATCACTCTTCTATTACACGCATTTATTTGAAGTCATTTGAGTCAAAGACTAGAGTGGAAAATTGGTGGGGGATTTTCCTGATATACTCTCACCTCTGTGGTCTCATGGAGTCATGTGATTCTTGATTATAAGAAGACAGCTTTGGCTGTCATTTCACTTCACAGATGCATCTCTGCATTTCCCTATTGCTGACTATATGTTTTTTAATAGTACAAATGTTGGGGGTGACATTGTGGCATAGCTGATAAAGCCGCCACCTGCAACGCTGGCATGCCTCATGGGCACTGGTTTCAGACCATGCTGCACCACTTCCAATCTAGCTCCCTGCTAGTGCTTCTAGCAAAGCAGCAGAGGATGTCCCAAGTGCTTAGGCCCCTGCCCCCATATGGGAGACCTGGATGAAGCTACAGGTTCCTGGCTTCAGCCTGTCACAGTCTGGCCATTGCAGGTATTTGGGGAGTGAACCAGCAGATAGATCTCTCTCTCTCTTTCTTTCTTTCTCTCTCTCTGTAACTCTGCCTTTCAAGTAAATAAAAAATAAATCTTTTAAGAGAATATTGCAAATATTTAATATCTTTAGAAAGCTCATCCATAGTGAAAATTCTCTTCATTTTTAAAGGTCTTACAGTAAATCTAGTTGACTTTCCATTATGGTTGGGGGGAAGCAGATGGAATCCTGAGGTTCTAAGTCCTTAGGATTTTATTGACTTGGAATTAGATATTTTAGAAGATCAGTTCATTTCTCAGTGCTTATTTAGTTTTGTTTTCATATCCACCATGATATATTTTTTATCTTTTTATTTTGAAATAATTTTAGCTTTACAAAAAAAGTTATCCAAAAAGCCAGTGTATTTTAATATAGATTTCTTTAAATAATTATAAATTATTTCCTTATCTTATTTATATCAATGCTATTATTATATGTTTTCATCAAGCTCAAATTCTAGTCACTGTTTTCTATACTGACCAGAGAAAAGTAAACTATCATAGCAATAATATATGGTTATGCAAATCCATGAATTTTCCTTTTCACTCAGGTGAGGTAGGATATCTAGTAGATTCTCATGAAATATTTGTTGACTGGCTTATTGAGTTTAATAGCAAGGGTTTGTGATGTTTCTTGCTTCTTTAGTCAAGAGTTACTTCTCAACAATGGCCTAATTTGTAATTCAATCTTAGGAAAAACTTACTGTGCATTTATTCACTGTGTAGTTCCTCTAACCCAGAATTTCGTTTTGGGTTAATCTTTTAAAGTTGTTCTCTAGGATAGTGTATGCATTACACATAAATATTTCTAACTTCTTCTTTAAATTGACCATTTATTTATCTCAGTCCTTTCAGACCTGAGCTGTTTAACTCTTCCCAAGTGGTGAACATATTCCTCTGTTGCACAGTGTTAAGTAGCTTGCTTTTCATTGTCCTGTATCTACCCTCCTTCACACTGTAAGGACTTCTATTTATGTTTGCACATTCTAACTATGGTTCTGAACTTTAGGAGACAGAGAACATGGGTTTGGACACTCCAGCTATAACCTTATTTGCTTACCCTCTATTTAACCTTTTCTCAGAGCTTTTAGTAGCTTAGATTTCTTCCTCTCAACAAACTTGGGAATTGCTGAAGTATAGGACCTCTGTGTTAACACACTACGGGTGAAAATTCATAGATCTGGAGACATTTCATTAGAGGTTATTTGGGGAAAAGGTAATATTGACCTATCAAGCTGGTCAGCAGCCTGTTTGTAACCCCTGTCTCTGGGAGAGTTGAGTGCTTCCATTGGAGTCATTCAAAATTATCTAGTGTCTTAACCTTTTAGACCTTTTTTTTACTTTCCTGATTTCTCTGAAATTTTTGGAAATTCTATAAATTTTCCTCCCTCTTAATGAAAAGCTCATGAGCAGACACAACTAGAATATTGCTTTCTAAGAGGAGTCCTATGATTCTGAGGACTTTTGAGAAATCAGTCCACATTTTTTACATTCTTCAATTTGTTTGAACCAGAAAGATAACCATGTATAATATGCTAGTGTCCATTGCATTTTCCTATACTCTTTCCCTTCCCTGACACCCCACTAAGCCTATTCCAGTTATACAAAGATATGCTGCTCATGTATCACATGTAAGTCCTGTGCTAATTGCTGCAGGAGTTACAAAAGTGAATCAGACAGTTATGTCCTCAAGCAATTTATGATCTTGTAGAATGAAAGGACTGGTAAGTACAGCAAAGCTGTAATATGCAGACAAAAATAAGTATAATTTCTGCTTCCATTTTTATACATTGCTCGAGTTAAAGTCATCTTAAACTTTCTAATCAAAGCCCTGTAGGAACAGGAGATCAGAAGAGAAAAAGCAAAATCCCTGGGATGAAGATACTCATCATTTGCTGTTGAATAGGCTTGCTAAAATAGTATGAAGTCCAGATGTTACACCATAACTCAGTGAATTACAAAAGTCATTGCACTATATCTTTTATAGCTTCATTATTTATACAAAACCTATGATGAAGCAGTAACCCTCTTTGACTGATATTTCCTGCTCAAAAAGATTCACTGGAAGGAATACAACTGAGCACAGCTGGACGAAGCATATTCTGGAATTCATGACAATAAATCTGGTTGTCTTTCAACTGTCACTGTGCCATAGTAATAGGATGTACCAGAGATAATGCAGGAATGATTACAATGCAACATGGTTAAGACAGCCATGGTACACAGGGCCTAGTCTCTAAAATGTTTCTTTTCACTAAAATAATTCATGCATCTTCATAGCTTTCCCTATAAAAAAAACAACAGTTAGTGGTTTCTTGCCTTAAGTGTAGAAACTGAGTCACAAAGCAAGCAGTTAATTTAGTCGAAATATGTACTTAGCAGTTAATTTCTTTGGAATACCCAGTTAGTCTCTTAGCCAACATTACTGATGACTAATTCTTGACAACAGTTCTTTCCAGCTCAAATATGTTCTCAACAATTCATGAAGAACCCTGACCAATGAGCACAGCTCTGCTTGTCCCATTAGAGAAGCATTAGAAATCTTCAAGGTCACCATTTGTTTGTATATATCTTTGACATCATCTCTTTGGATTGTACTTGAGGCAGTTACCTCATAGTGAACACAGAGAGATCCCTGACTGTATCAACACATCAGTAACTGTTACCGAAATATCACAGACCCAGTCTGTCCCATGAGGCGTCTCTGGCCAAGAGGATTGCTGAAATGAGGAGTGTGAGGAAGATGAGAAAGCCAATATCCTTATAAACTAAGCTTTATTTCTAATAAGAGAAACGAAAACAAGAACAAAACATTGACTTCAGTTCAAGATCCAGCTTGTTTTTTTTACAGAGCCCTTTTGTTTCATTTGTCGGTACTCATTTGCATATTTCCTCCCTAGTTTTTGGTCACATACTTAAAGAAGATAAACTATTTCCTTCTGATTTTTCCTCCTCTTTCATGGTTTTCTGTCTGCTGCGATACAGCCATTATACTGCAAACGGAAGCTTGTCTGGTAAGAATGTGCTTTACCCTCCCAGGCAGACGGAGGGTTAAACAACGGAAGCGGCGAGTTAGGCCAGGTTTATGGGTTCTTTCTGTCTTTCCAAGTTCTGTCTTCATAGAGGAATGCAGGGAGATTTCTCCAATCTGATCCTGCCTGCATGGAAAAGTAAGAACATAGAGTTGAGGCCACAGGAGCTTTGGCCATTTCTCTTGGTTTATTGAAGCCTGCTGGCACTGGCTCCCAGGAGCTGATTGTGTGCCTCTTCTCAACTCTGCATTCATTGATACCATGTGACTGGTTTGAAATTGGCCATGATGGCAGTATTTATATCATGGAAATTTGCAAATGCTACCAATCATGGCTTTTCTTTTGCTTTTTCTGGAGAGCTGATTTATCAGCTCATCATTGTCATTTATACTATACCCAAAGGATTTCTCCAGTTTCCAGTAAAACTTCACCAGACTTCTGACAAATTGTCAGCACAAGGTGACAACTCAAAATGAGTGAGGAAGTGATGAATTCTCCCCAACTGTGTCATCATTAAAGATATCTTGGGGTTTGTTCTTTATCTGTCCCATAATCTCCATAAGCCCTCCTTTAAAGGTCCACCAAACAGGCACTAAGAGGTGACAAAAGTGTGCTTTCCAAGCAAATGTAGCAAGATAATCCATGGTCCCTTGTTCTCACTTTCAACCAGATGACTTCCACTAAGTCTGCTGTGCAACAGAAACTCAGGAGCCATGTGTGATCCTAGCTTTGGCATGCTCATGGCTGCAGTGGAAGATTTGAGCAGCAGTACTTCTTTTTCTTTTTTAAAAGATTTCTTTATTAATTTGAAAGGTAGAGTTACAGTGAGAGAGAGAGAGAGAGAGAGAGAGCGAGAGATCGATCTCCCATCTACTGGCCCACTCCCTAAATTGCCACAACAGTGAGGGCTGGGCCAGGCTGAAGCCATGAGCCAGGAGCTTCTTCTGGGTATCACATGTGGGTTAAGGGGTCAGTAGAGAGTTGGATTGGAAGTGGAGCAGCCAGAACTTGAACTCTCACCTATATGGGATGCTGGCATTGCAGGTGGGGACTTAACCAGCTGTGCCACAACACCACCCCCTTCCTTTGCTCTTTCCTGAGATTCCCTTCCATGGCCTTCAGCAAAACCTCAGCAGTTTCAGTGGACAGGAGCAGCCACTTGGCAGAAAGAGCAAAAAGGAAGGAAATTAAGAAGGTCAGCCCATAGCTGTCAAGATAGCGTTTAGGAGCATAGTTTTTGATTACTCCATCTTGGGGACTTTTAGAAATAGCTCAGTAGAGGTCTTCCAGGAAAGCCTGCAGTTTCCCAGTCATGGGTGGGAGCCAAATTTGTTACTTCCCAGTTACTATATTCCAGAGAACCTGATTTTAAGTTCTCATTCTGTGAAATAGCAGAGGCACAAAAAATGTGAAACCTTGATTGAATTGGATGTGTCTTAACTTTAAGTTAAGCCTCTAATTTACCACTCATTCATATTTCAAGGTATTAAAAAAAGGAAATCTATATGACCACATATCCTCCTCTGGGAGCATGTGTTTGTCATAGCAATTGAGATATATGGGATGTCTGCATCCTATAGAATGACTAGGTTTTGACTCCTGGCTCAACTTCCAATTCCAGCTACTTGACAGTGTGCACGCTGGAAGGCAGCAGGTAATGGCTCATGTACTTGGGTCCCTGCCACTCACATGAAAGATCTAGATGGAGCTTTGGACTCCTGGCTTCAACCTGGCCCAATCTTGGTTGTTACAGGTATTTGGGGAATAAATAAGCAGAAGGAAAACTCTGTCTCTGTCTCTCTGTCTCTGTCTACCTTCCAAATAAATAAAACAAATAGTGGTAAGTGTTTAGCACAGCAGTTAAGATACCACTTGAGATGCCTGCATTTTATATCAGAGTGACTGGATTTGGGTCCCAACTCTGTCCCAAATTCCAGCTTCTTGCTAATGCACCCCCTGGGAAGCAGCTGGTGATAGCTCAAATTGTTGGATCCCTGCTACCCTTGTGGATCTCTAGATTGAATTCTAGCCTCCTGACAGCAGCCTGGCCCACCCTAGATTGTTGCAGGTATTTGTGGAAGGAACCAATAGAAGGAAGAGCTCTTTCTTTTTCTACTTTTTTATATAAAATTATAATAAATGAATGAAAAAAAATGCTCCTCTGGGGACCTGTGTTGTGGCTCAGAGGGTTAAACTACTGCCTATAATGCTGGCATTTCATAAGGGCACCAATTCAAGTCCCGGCTGCTCCACTTCTGATCCAGCTCCCTGCTAATGTGCCTGGGAAGGCAGCGAAGGATGGTCCAAGTGCTTGGTTCCCTGCACCCACGTAGGAGACCCAGATGGAATTCCAGGCTCCTGGCTTTTGTGATCATTTGGGCAGTTAACCAGTGGATGAAAAATCTCCCTGACTCTCTCTCTCTCTCTGTAACTCTGCTTTTCAAATAAATAGATAAATACTTTTTTAAAAAAGTGCTTCTTTGAAGAAAAGTGAACAAAGCTTTAGGGGTCTCTGAATTGCCATTTTGTATGTGATATAATTTTGTTCTTTGAAAAAGTCAGTGGCCAGAATGCAGTTTTTGTTTTTGAAAGATCACATTCAAATTTCTTTCTTTGAGCTATTATGAGCAAAACTATACCATCTTGCATAGGAGAAGTGCTCAGTAACATTGTGGAATTTGTTTTATGATGGAAATATTAATTTATTTTTATAATAAACTAAAGTAAAATCTAGAAATAACTCTTTTAGCTAGCACAAACAAATGATTTTATAGTCTCTCCAGCTCCTTCAATGGCATCTTTTCAATTGGAACAATTTCACCAGACTATGAGGTCTGTGATGACAGACACCACCTCTATTTCTCTTTTCTTTTAACTTTTCATTTCAGGATAGTTGAAATTAATGAAGCAAAAATTGTGATGTAGCGCAAAGAGTTCCCATTCACCCCACACCCAGCTTCCCCTATTGCTAATGTCTTCTCTTAGCATGATATATTTGTCGCAATAAATGTACCGTACCCTAATGTTTTTCTTTACCAAATGCCTGTCACTTTGAAATTACTCACTAAATGCATATTCAATGAAAATAATAAGCTAGATCCTGAAAATAATTTCACAGATAACAGTTATATCAATCCTATCTTCAAACTTAGTTTTGATCAATACATTTTAGTGACAAAGAAAGGTTTAGTCTAAAATTTATATGTAGGTAGTAATATTTATAAATATAAAAGTGACAAAGGTATTTAATGAAAATAATGGAACTGTTCTGGTAAAAGTTAAACTGTCTATCAAATATAAAATATAACTCCTTTATAAAAAGGGAAGTTTATAGACAAATTTAAAAATCTCTAAGTCTGTGGTTCTAGACTTTGTTCAAGTAGAATCTAGTTATTTGTAATTTTTGGAAGAGAAACTATTTTCATACAGTTCACATATGTTAATATAGTTTGCATAGGTGGCTGTAAGAGGTTTCCAAAAAAGTATTTCTCTTCTGTTTTGTTTTATTGTTGTTTTTGTTTTTTCTTGTTCATATTTCTTCTTCTTCTCCTACCAGTCATTGGACACATTGCCTTAAAGCAGAGATGTGGCTAGGACTGAGTGGTGTTCAGGCCTATAAGTTACCTCTCTTGTCCCAGAAATCCAAAACTGTGGGCCCTTTCTCTGCCTAGAACAGTTGGCTGTGCCTGTGGTTAGGGAAGTTCCTTTGTACACTATGCCTCCCCCTCACTCTGGTTTGTCAGCTGCCTGGTAAACCTTTGTCCTTGGCTACAAGTGTCATTAGATGAGAGAATATAGAAGACTTGAGACAAACACATCAGCACTCCAGAAAAGCAGTTCCCAATTTGCGTATGTGCAGGGTGAGTCATGACAGTATACTAAGAACAGAGGTAGACAGAAAACAAGAAGAAGAGTAAAGGACACCCTCCCTGGTGACAAATTTGGAAAATACTCACTTTGAGCATTTTTGTTGGCTTGAATGGCAGTGATGAAAGTAAAATGTCAACAAAGTAAGGAGGTAGCATTGAATTACTGGGAAAGTGATTTTTCTCATGGCTGCGTGAGAAACAGACTTTCCTATTTATGTACATCTTAATTTTTAGACATTAAAAATTATAGGAACACAGCCAAAATTAAAAATAACCTATGTTTTGTACTTTCTTGATGTGTAACTATAGAACATTTCTTGACCTTCTTCTGCCCTTGCTCCCAGTATTTAGTTACCATGGCTACCACCAAGGCTATTTTTTTTTCTGATGTGAAAGGATAACAGTGCCCTATGAGGGTTAAAGTGAAGGCTGAACATGCAAACTTAAAGTGTAGTCTTATGATAATATGCAACTTGCCTGAGTTAATTCATTGTTTTGTGATAACAGTAAAGATCATTGTGGTATTTTTTTTTGAAGCTTTATTTATTTACTTGAAAGTCAGAGTTACACAGAGAGAGAAGGAGAGGTAGAGAAAGAAGAAGAGGTCTTCCATCTGCTGGTTCATTCCCCAATTGGCCACAACGGCCAGTGCTACGGTGATCCGAAGCCAGGAGCCAGGAGCCAGGAGCCAGGAGCCAGGAGAGCGTGCAAGGGCCCAAATGCATGGGTCATCTTCCTCTGCTTTCCCAGGCCATAGCAGAGAGCTGGATCTGAAGAGGAGCAGCTGGGACTAGAATCAGCACCCAAATAGGATGTCAGCGCCACAGGCAGAGGACTAACCTGCTGCACCACAGTGCTGGCGCCTGTGGTGTTTCTTTGTTTTAATTTTTACCCAAACTATCGCAGAATCTCCTTTCACCTTCCTCCAGATTGATTTGAAAGGTGGTGCCCAGAGATTGTCTATTAGACCTTCAAAACACTGTCCTGCTCCCAAGCTAGATGCCTTTTACCACCTCTGGTTCCAACACAGACCATGCAGAAGCTTCCAAAACTTGCTGCCTGTCTCCTCCATAGCTAGTCCTCAGAGAAAGGCCCTACCTCCTAACTGAACCTTTCTTGATGCACCTGTTTCTATTTATACCTTTATTTATTCTGTTTATATCCCTTGTAGTCATCAGCTTTAGCGTTGTGCCTGAGGAGACACCCTGAGGAACACAGCCCCTTCCAATGTCTTTTTCCTGGAAAATGACATTGTCCTGGGATCAAATTTGTGGATGGACTGTTGCTTCCTCCTTCTGGACAATTCCTTTCCAGGAGATTTCTTTGACCATCCTGAACAGAGTTTCTCTACCCACTCCCTAATGCATTTTTGTTTGCCATCCAGGCTTGCTCCTATTGTATCCAAACAAATGATTGCAGAGGACAGGGGAATAATAAGGTGATGTTGGTAGAGTAGTTGCATATTAAACCTCTAGTAACTAAATATTCTCTCCTGTATTTTTGAAACACAAACTTCTGTTGGTATGGCTTTTGTTTTTCTCATTCAGTACAGAGAAAGATTTCTCTACAATATGTAGTATGGACATTTTGAAAATGTTGATTCTTCCAATCCATGAACAAGGGAGATTTTCCCACTTTTTTATGTCTTCTTCTACTTCTTTCTTTAATGTTTTGTAATTTTCATTGTAGAGATCTTTGACATCGTTGGTTAAGTTTATTCCAAGGTATTTAAAATTTTTTGTAGCTATTGTGAATGGAATTGATCTAAGAATATCTTTCTCAGCTGTGGCATTGTCTGTGAATACAAGGGCTATTGATTTTTGTATGTTGATTTTGTATCCTGGCACTTTACCAAACTCTTTCATGAGTGCTGATAGTCTCTTAAGGTCTTCTGAGTTCTCTCTATATAGAATCATGTCAGCGGGCCGGCGCCACAGCTCAATAGGCTAATCCTCTGCCTTGCGGCGCCAGCACACCGGGTTCTAGTCCCGGCTGGGGCGCCGGATTCTGTCCCAGTTGCCCCTCTTCCAGGCCAGCTCTCTGCTGTGGCCTGGGAGTGCAGTGGAGGATGGCCCAAGTGCTTGGGCCCTGCACCCCATGGGAGACCAGGATAAGCACCTGGCTCCTGCCATCGGATCAGCGTGGTGCGCCGGCCACAGCGCGCCAGCCACGGTGGCCATTGGAGGGTGAACCAAAGGTAAAGGAAGACCTTTCTCTCTGTCTCTCTCACTCACTGTCCACTCTGCCTGTCAAAAGTAAAAATAATAATAATAAAAAAAGAATCATGTCATCAGCAAATAAGGATAGTTTGACTTCCTCCTTCCCAATTTGTATCCCTTTGATTTCTTTTTCTTGCCTGATGGCTCTGTCTAAAACTTCCAGAACTATATTAAATAGCAATGGTAGAGTGGGCATTCTTGTCCTGTTCTGGATCTTAATGGGAATACCTCCAATTTTTCCCCATTCAGTAGCATGCAGACTGTGGGTTTGTTATAAATGGCTTTGATTATGTTGAGGAATGTTCCTTCTGTATCAAGTTTGCTTAAGGTTTTCATCATAAAAGGGTATTGAATTTTGTCAAAAGCTTTCTCTCATCTATTGAGATAATGATGTGGTTTTTGTTCTTCAGCTTGTTAATGTAGTTTATCATATTTAATTTTATAAATAAATAAATAAATAAATAAATAAATAAAACTCCAGGCTTCTTCTTGCCCTCCTTGGCCAAGAGCTTATTTTATGTGGGAAAATTAGGCAGCAATCTGATTTTTTAAAATACCATCCTGGCCCTACATTCAACCCAGCCTATTAAAAATAGCTACTTTTGTTTAATTCATAGGTTCACCCGGGTTAAGAAAGGCTTTGAAGAGTATAGAGTTTTAGTAGTCATACCAGTATGTGGTTTAAGTTTGACCAATTTGATTTCTTAACACCATCCTGAGATTCCAGGAGAGGGGGTCCAACAGGATAGGTGAGGGGTCATGTTTAGACTTGGGCACACTTCAGGGAAGTTTCCTTCTGGAATTCTGAGGTCTAATTTTTACAGTTCCAACGAAAGGCATGATAATGGAGCACAGAAGAGAAAACAGGAAAAATGCCTGAAGAGCAGAGTGAAGTAGGGACTGAGAAAGGCAATGGACAGCTTTGGGGCAGAGCTCCTCTTGGCCCCTTCCCTCAAATCAACCTCCTCTAAGAGGCACTGCACAGTGATTTCATTCTTGGGCAGTCCCTGGGTTCTGGTTGTCACCTGGACCCAGATGAGTCTTATTTCTTGCTTTTTTCTTTTTCAAAACCAGAACAGGAAGAATAGGGATGGGATTTGAAGGGAAATTCCTTTACATGCCTGGCCTGAGAGTACTTTGTGGTTTATGAAATGGTAACCACCATTATATTTCAAAGTTTAAAAGCCATATAAAATCAGGGGTGCAATTCTACTCCTTAATTTCTTTATGATCCAATTTAGCTTTTCTTTTTGGTTCTCCTTGATATATTACTTTCCTCCAATGCCTACCTGAGATAGAGAACATAACCTTTATATTCCTAGTAAATTCAATTTTATCTACATGACTTCTCCCCAGGTAATTTGTTATGCATAAACCAGTCCTTGTCCAAATCAAAATTTGCCTTCTTCTAAGCTCTCTTCTTCCATATTTCAGGGCATCACACAAACAACGCTCATCACCAGTAGGGGAGGGAGAAAAATTGGCTGACGTGATTAGCCTGGTAGGAGCAGTGCAGTGTCTAGAAGGCAGTGACTGTTACATTGCTTTCTTTACTGCTGATAGGACTGGATCCATAATCTGTAGGACCCAGTGCAAAATGACAATGTAGGGCTTCTTGTTCAAAAATAAGTGAGCATTTCTATCCCAACAGCACAGCATTGAACAGAGTACAGGGCCCTGTGCAACTGTGCAGATCACATGCCTACGGACCTAGCCTACCTATAGTGTGTTGTCTTCTCCCAGCCTGGCTCCTGGTGAAAGTAGTGCCCACAGCTTTTTCTAATGAAATGTTTTTCTTCTCCTCCTGTTTTGGAACCCCACCATAACTCACTCAGATGCTGCCTTGATTTTAACCCTAGTCTGGGTGATCTACTTTAAGGTTCTTTGCCATGGTGACTCTGCTGTTAGCATTCAGCTGTCTCTCCAAGATACTTTCTACCCTTGCTGCGCACTTGGCCACTTCTGTATCCCTCCATATACTCACTGGGCATAAATCTCCACCACTTTTCTGGAGGTACGCACTGCTAGAGCGGTATTATCTGTTTGTATACCCCATGGCACGGTTCATGTCAATGGAAACACTACTCTCACGTTTTAGCCATGAGACAATGTCATATTCTTCTACCTTAGATTCCTTAAAAAAATATTTTTTGACAGGTAGAGTGGACAGTGAGAGAGAGACAGAGAGAAAGGTCTTCCTTTGCTGTTGGTTCACCCTCCAATGGCTGCCGCGGCTGGCGCACTGCGGCCGTCACACCGCGCTGATCCGAAGGCTGGAGCCAGGTGCTTCTCCTGGTCTCCCATGGGGTGCAGGGCCCAAGTACTTGGGCCATCCTCCACTGCACTCCCAGGCCACAGCAGAGAGCTGGCCTGGAAGAGGGGCAACCGGACAGAATCTGGCGCCCCGACTAGGACTAGAACCTGGTGTGCTAGTGCCGAAGGTGGAAGATTAGCCTAGTGAGCCGAGGCGCCGGCCAGATTCCTTAAATTTTTATGGAAGGAATTTTTTCTATTCATGTCCTCTTCAACTGATCAGAATAAAAGAAGAGGGCAGATGGCCAACTGCATAGCTAGTGTACTTTTTAATTCTCTTTTATCTTCAAAGTACTATGTACTGGAGAATGGAATAGGGAGTGGGAGATATCTTTTCCATTTTTCCCAGTTTAAATGTACCCATCAGTAATATTTGTCATGCAGCCTAATAACAGTTGGCAGAATAA
Organism: Lepus europaeus; assembly: GCF_033115175.1. Classification (NCBI taxonomy): domain Eukaryota; kingdom Metazoa; phylum Chordata; class Mammalia; order Lagomorpha; family Leporidae; genus Lepus; species Lepus europaeus. The sequence continues at coordinate 72,641,193 of NC_084829.1, read as the reverse complement.
GGGCTAAAAGGTCAGGTTGTGCCACACCTATTTATTTAGGGCTCTTTGGGACTCTTTGGGACTGTATCAGAAGAGTGGAATAGTTGTAATAGGGACCATGTGGCCTGCAAAGCCTAAAATACTTAATATCCATCCTTTTATATAAAAGATTTTCCAACCTCTGTGGCAGATGCTCATCCTTGAAAGTGAAGTGGCTTTATCTCTTATGTAGCCTATATGAAGATTTCTCAGAGGTGTTCGATGACCCCCATACTTAATCTGCCATGGGTCAATGCTTTCTACCTTACCGCTGCTGGTAATTACTTTTATGTACATGTGGAAGGTAGAACAGGCATTATGGTGTCACATTCTATAGTGGGTAGTACATATGTGCACTTTCTTTATTTTACAGTTAGGGAATTGTAAGTTGGAAAAAATAAGTGCCTTATCCAGGATTACAGAATAATTGTGAGGGGTTTGGGATGCAGCTCTCTTGATTCTTCAGGGTTACAGCAACCAAATACTAAGAATGCTAATGTATAAAATGTTGGGACACCCTAAGGTTTACAGTGGGGCTCAGTGTATGCCAAGGTAAGGGTTGCTGGAGAGTGGGGAAGAGAGTGGCTAGAGACTATCACATATTTGAAAACATTATTCCAAAATTGATGACTCACTTTCTCACATACTTTCTTTTTTTTTTTTTTTTTTGACAGGTAGAGTGGATAGTGAGAGAGAGAGAGAGACAGAGAGAAAGGTCTTCCTTTTTGCCGTTGGTTCACCCTCCAATGGCCACTGCGGCTGGCGCATCGCGCTGATCCGAAGCCAGGAGCCAGGTGCTTCTCCTAGTCTCCCATGCGGGTGCAGGGCCCAAGGACTTGGGCCATCCTCCACTGCCTTCCCGGGCCACAGCAGAGAGCTGGCCTGGAAGAGGGGCAACCGGGACAGGATCGGTGCCCCGACCGGGACTAGAACCCGGTGTGCCGGCGCCGCAAGGCGGAGGATTAGCCTGTTAAGCCACGGCGCCGGCTTCTCACATACTTTCTAACCAAATAGTGGGTCTGAAACTTCTGTCCTGTAGCTCTACATTTTAGAGAATTAAATTTCTAGTAGACATTAATTAGCACAGCACAAAATTCTCCTTCAACTTTATGACTCTTGTTAGCCTTTGCGTTCTCATTGTAACTGAGTTTATGAAGATTGGTTGACACAGAATTCAAAGTCTCAGAGTGATAAACATCTGTAAACATCAAATCAGTATCTTGGCAGTCATGTGGTTTCAGTTGCATTCATAAGACATGTTTTAATACAAATAATTTCTAGCTTTCTCTTTTCTTGGTCTATAAAATACCTACACTCTGTTTTCAATTTAGGCTTCCTATACTGTGACCTAATCTAAGACAAGGGATGCTTAGGAACAATTAGAAAAGACAGAAGTCAGAAGGAGTTCAAAATGGACACAACCCAATTCCACACATCACAACTGATTTTAAGTTGTTCTTTTGTGTTAATAAGTGGTCTAGGTATTTGAAGGAAAGTCATTTATAGCATACTTGAATGTAGTTGACATGTATGCAGGCCATTAGAACACATGAAGTCACTGTCAGCACACAGATGGGGCAATCTGTGCAGTATTTCATTTTTCTTCCTTGTCAGCATGAGGCAGAGATGTCATCAAACTACTGCATGTATTTTGTTCATGGAGGTTAACATTGAGTATCAATTTGGATTTGTCTCACATTTCTTAAGAATGCAATAAAATTATTTCAGAGTATTTGCTATATAAAGACAAACAGGGTAGATGTTGGGTATAGTGGTTAAGATGCTAGCATATCATTATCAGAGTGCCTGGGTTTGAATTTCAGCTCTACTCCCAATTCCCACCTTCCTGCTGATGCAGACCTTGGGAGGCAGCAGATGATGGCTCAAGTGGTTGGGTCCCTGCCACCACATGGGGGACCCAGATTGGTTTCCTGGTTCCTGGTTCCTGGCAGACATTTGAGGAGTGAACCAGTGAATGGAAGCTCTTTGAGTGTGCATCTTTCTTTATTTCTCTCTGTTTCTCAAATAATAATAATAAATAAATAAGAGAAACATTTTTCTAATGGGAAATTTTGTACAACTGGCTAAATAGAACATTTAGTTCTCAATTTCTTAACTTGGCTAGTTTAAAAAATCATATCCAAAGGGGCCAGCATTGTGGTGCAGCTGTTTAAGCCACTGCCTGTGATGCCAGCTTCCCATATGGATACCAGTTTGTGTCCCTGCTTCTCCACTTCTGATCCAGTTCACTGCTGGTGTGCCTGGGAAGGCAGCAGAAGATGGCCCGAGTGCTTGGGCCCCTGACACCCATATGGGAGACCGGCATGAACCTCTTGGCCTCTTGGTTCTCAGCTTCAACCTGGCCCAGCCCTGGCTGTTGCTGGTATTTGGAGAGTGAGCCAGCTGATGGAAGATTCATTCACATTCTCTCTTTCTCTCTCTCTCTCTCCCTCCCCGTAGTTCAAATAACTAAATCTTTGTAACAAATTGTTTCTAGTTGTCATTACAGTTGTTATATTTCTGTTTCAGTGGTTTTCCCAGTTGAGAAAGTCCAAAGTCAAGGGCCAGTGTTTGTGCCACAGTAGCATATGAGTGCCAGAATCCCACATAAATGCTGGTTCAAGTCCCAGCTGCTTCACTTGTGATCCAGCATCTGGCTAATTAATGCACCTGGGAAAACAGCAGAAAATGGCCCAAGTACTTGGACCCCTACCACTTATAAGGAAGACCCAGATGGAGTTCCAGGCTCTTGGCTTCAGCCTGGCCCAGTTTTGTCCATTGTAGCCATTTGGGGAGTAAACCAGTAGATGAAAGATCTCTTTCTCATTCTCTCTTTCGCTCTCTCCCTCTCTCTCTCTCTCTCCTCCCCCCCCCTCTGAAACTCTGCCTTTCAAATAAATAAATAAATTACTTTTTAACAAAAGTCAAAAGTGAAAACTGTAAGGACAAAGTTGCTCTTCAGTGCCTTTGAAATTTTCTTGTATTCATGGATATAAAGGCAGTCTGAGGGAATCAGAAAGGCAAGAAAATGTGGCCTTAGAAGAAGAAGGAATTACATGAGTGTAAATTAGAGAAAAATCTACTGGAACAGTAGGATTTTATATTAGTTATTGTTTCAGACTGGGGGATGCTGTACCCTGTGACTAAACTTAATTTAGCACTATGAAAAGGTGCATCATTTGTATGAAGTAGTCTTGCTAGAGCTCAAAGCTTCTATTTAGAATTCTTGCACATGATGGATCCAGACATGCCTGTGCTATAGGTGAGGTTTCCCTGAGTATTGGCCATATTATTTGTGCAAATGACTACATCAATCTAAGCCTCCCTTTCCTTATCTTTATAAAAGGAATAATTATGGCACCTGCTACATTGTTAGCAGTGTTTTAGGAGATGATAGGTAGTATATGTCAGGTGATTAACTCACTGCTTAGTGCATAGGATGCTCTGTATGAGCTGTTATCGTTGTTGCTATTAGTGAGAACAAAAATAATATTTAAGAATGATTCTGGCCAGCGCCATGGCTCACTAGACTAATCCTCTGCCTGTGGCGCAGGCACTCCAGATTCTAGTCCCAGTTGGGGCGCCAGATTCTGTCCCGCTTGCTCTTCTTCCAGTCCAGCTCTCTGCTGTGGCCTGGAAAGGCAGTGGAGGATGGCCCGAGTGCTTGGGCCCTGCACCCGCATGGGAGACCAGGAGGAAGCACCTGGCTCCTGGCTTCGGATCAGCACGGTGCGCTGGCCGCAGTGCGCCGGCCTTGGTGGCTATTTGGGAGGTGAACCAACAGAAAAAGGAAGACCTTTCTCTCTGTCTCTCTCAATCACTGCCTAACTCTGCCTGTTAAAAAAAAAAAAAAAGAATTATTCTGAAAATGTAGACTGCTGAAATAAAGACTAAGGTACTTGTGTTTCTAGCTTATAGATAGGCATGTTTTATTAGTGGTGAGGGAATTACAGATTCTTCTTCAAATATGGACTTGGGCCTGTTTGGGAGTGATGAAATACTGGAAGGAATTCTAGTCTTGGCTAACCAAGAGTCTGATACTTTTCCAGATGTTCAGCAATGTTAATGAAACTTAAAGGTGATATTGCTTTTTTTTAGATTCTATACAATGCTATTAAAATGCCTAAAAAAATGATAGTGGTCAAGTAAGGAAATATAGCTAAAATTGACCAGAAAACTAAAGAGTTATCATAGTCACTTAAATTTGAAGGCTTTACTCTTTTTTATGTAATTACTGAGTATGCAGTATTTCTAATGAAACAATGGTATCAGAACTGCAATAAAAGAGTGGGCATTATATTGGCCTAGTGGCTAAGAAATCGGTTTAGATGCCTTTGTCTCATATCAGAGTACCTGAGTTTCATATTTTTCTTTTCTCCTGATTTCAGCTTTCTGCTATTACAGACCCTGGGATGTAGCAGTGCTGGCTTAAGTAGTTGGGTTTCTGCCACACACATGGGAGTCCTAGCTTGAGTTGTTGCTGGCTTTGGGGTTCCACCCTAGCCATAGGCTTTCTAGGCATTTCAAGAGTGAAATAGCAGGTGTGAATTCTCTTTCTCTTCCATCTCTCTCTTTGTCTCTCTCTTTCTCTCCCCATATTGTGCTGTCTCTCAGTTTTTAGAAAGAATTATAATAAAAAATATTATTACTATAAAATATTTAAACACCTATTTGAGGTTCAGGATTACTAATGTTGAAAGTGACAGAAAAAAAATACCACCATGTCATCATTACTGTGTATGACAGTATGTTACTAACTAAATGCTTTTCTTGTTTATATAATTGACCATAGCCTTGTTTCTGTGAAGCAAGTAAAAAGGAAAATAAACAAGAAAACAAAACTCTGTTTTGGATGCTGTAAATAAGTATGAAGAGGTGACTGGTGATACCCAGGCTACTGGGTCACAGATCCTTGAAGTGTGCTATGTGTTTAGGAAATAGGGTATCTCACAAGGTCCTTTTTCCAACTATTCCATTGACCATCTCTGTGGCTCTATGCCTCAGTTTCCTCAGTTTTGAAGTGGAAAGGGTAGAGGTGCTAGTATGCCAGTTATTTTAGGGAGATGAAATAAAAGCGCTATTTAAACAACTTATGTGAAGTTCTCTATATTCTAGGTGGAACAACAAGACTGCCACAAGAAGTCATTCAAGAACGACACTAGACAGCACATATTCACATGTCAAATGGGTGGTACAAACTAGGTGTGCTGTAGGAGTTTCACAGGGGAAGAAATATGAGCTGAAGTAGGGAAGGGAGATTTGTAGAAAGGGCAATGACGGGGATGCTGGTGATTGTTGCATACACACTTCATGCTCAGCTCACTGACAAGGAAGTAGTGCAGGAAGCTTTGAGGCTTTGAATTTTGCTGCAATCACTAAAGCTCTGTGACCTGGGCCATCCTGGTTATCCTGTTTCCCTGTGAAACTGATACCTCTCTATTTTGAGGCTAATTGGGAAAATTATAACTATTTCCATCTTTTAGTTTCCACACTTAGGTGTCCAAGTCCTACCCATTCAATATCTGCACATTCCATTCTCCAAAACTGTGTCATCCTCTCTCATCTACTGTCAAGTTTGCTCCAATTTTCGTTGCCATCTTTTATTTCTTGATTGTCATTTTAATGTGTTTCATGAGTAGAAATAAATGCAAATATTTAATTCACACATTTATCCTAAAGTGTGTTACTTTAATACAAATTTTATTATTTAGTGGTAGAAATTTCTCCAAATATTATTATTATTAATTGCCTTTGGCATCTGTTAATCACAAGTGTATCTGAATGTCTTTTTGCTTCTAATTATATTTTCATCTAGTCATTTTCACTGGAGTCAATGAGTTCAATAACCTTATATTCTAATATGTAAAATGTTATAAATTCAAACTATCAAGTGATGTCTATCATGATGGTATTTTGAATATATTAAGTCTTACCTTCTTCTCAAAATGAGTGTATGTTTGGGGCAATAACAATTATAAGAAAATATGAAAGAATCATGTGTGTAATATGGAAAACAAATAAGTGTGTAAAATTGCTGAAGAAGGAGAAATGGCACCTGTTGGAATGTCAGAGGAGGACTAAAGAGTGCAGGAAAAGAACAGGCCATTGTAAGAAAGAAATTCAAGATCAAAATGTAAAAATAAAATAGATCAAATGTTGTTTGTAGCCACTGAATAGATAAGCATGGTGAGTACACAGGAGGTATTAGGAGACAAGACTGGATATACAACTTTTCTGTAAATGGAGAACCTTGAATACTAGCTTATGGCTGCTGGCATGAAAAGTAAAGGAAAAAAAAGACAGTATGATGAAAGAGTTAATCAGTTTGGGTTTTTTGTCAAAATATTGGTAAAGGAGCTCATCCTATGTTATCAAAGTTTAAAACTTTATTTTTAAGTGTAAAATCAGTTATACATTCTTTCAGAGCCAGTCATGCTAATTTAAAATTATTTATTTCATGGCAATTCCCTGATCTATTTTCTTGTCATTTTTTGCCTTTTTTCTGGAAAACTTTTCTAGGTTTGCTAATATATTGTCTTTAAATGGTGTTGAACAGAGCTTCATAAAATATTTCACCATGGTTTTAAGCAAGGGTAGAATAATATTTTTCTGTTTTGCCACAGTCATATTTTCCTTGGCTTTTTGATTACAACATCACTGCAGTGACTCTAAGAGAATCTTCTTTCCTGAATTCTAATATTTAGTGAAATTATTTCAAGGAATTTTAAATTGATCTGGATATATCTGCCTTAGTAAATTAAAAAATGCTTTAAACAAACAAAAGCATTGGCCATTTTGAAGATTTAATGCCTGTGGATAATGATACATGAAAAAACATTTAACATAGTCTGTTGTATAAACTGGATGAAGATAATGGAAGTAAGTTATAAATAGAGTTTAGAGACAAATCTAAGAACATTTATGAATATGATCGTGGTATTAGGACAATCTCATGAGAAATGTTCAAAGATTTCAGGAGTTGGAATATTTATAAGAGAATTTAAGATACACACAGGAAATAATCTGGCATTGATAGAGAATTAACTTTGATTTGATTGGCCTTTTGCATCTTAATATTCACTGATGATATAACACTGGACCCAATGTTTTCTTTGCCTTTAATTCTACGTGCTTTGGGGATCATCATTTATGTCTAAAAGAAAGACTCAGGACAACTTTGTGGCAACATTCTAGAAACCCTACATACTGCAAGCCTTTTGTCAGGTTGAACAGTAAAATATAAGTTTTTCTGTAATTAAGTGTTTTCTTTTGTACTGTGTATTACAATTTTTATAAAATAATTTAAAATAGAATGGAAATAAAATTATTGGAAACTCATTCTATGCATTAAGTCCTTAAAAAATATATAACCAGTAAAGATAATTAAAAATGAATCTTAATGAAGAATGGGGTGGGAGAAGGAGTAGGTAATGGGATGGTTAGCACTATAATCCAAAAGTTGTATTTTTGAAATTTGTATTTATTAAATACAAATTTTCTATTAAAAAAGAAAATATATATAACCAGGAACTGGAAACTTGAGAAACATAGAAAATATGCCAAAAACTAATTTATGCAGAAAATTTTCATTGGTGGTTGGGATGGAGAGTAGTTTGAACAATGTTGAATCCTAACAAAAAGATAAGTCTGAAAAGGGGCAGGGGCAGGAGTGAGAGTGCTAGGGAAATGTAAGGTCAAGAATTGTATGAGCTAGGGATGGGCATTTGACCTAGTGTTTAACACTAGGTTTAATACCCATGTTTCTCTGGCCTCAGAATCAGCCCTTAAAGCATTCAGATCTGGCTAAAAAGCCCATGAGAGCATTTCAGGCATGGAAAGCCAAGACACTCTGGCAAAAAAAAACAAAACAAACAAACAAAAAAACACAACAACACACCTAAATGCCTAAATGAAAGATCTCTGTGAGTGAGATCTCAGCAGAAAGAACGGGCCATCATAGAAGGAGGTAACTTTCTCTGAAGGGAAGAGAGAACTTCCACTTTGACTATGGCCTTGTCTAAATAAGATTGGAGTTGGTGAACTCAAGAGGCTTCCATAGCCTTGGCAGCTCATGACAAGAACCTCAGGTGCCGGCGCTGTGGCTCAATGGGCTAATCCTCCACCTGCGGCACCGGCACTCCAGGTTCTAGTCCCGGTCGGGGCACTGGATTCTGCCCCAGTTGCTCCTCTTCCAGCCCAGCTCTCTGCTGTGGCCTGGGAATGCAGTGGAAGATGGCCCAAGTGCTTGGGCCCTGCACCCCATGGGAGACCAGGAGGAAGCACCTGGCTCCTGGCTTCAGATCAGCGCAGTATGCCAGCCACAGCGGCCATTGGAGGGTGAACCAACGGAAAAGGAAGACTTTTCTCTTTCTCTCTCACTGTCCACTCTGCCTGTCCAAAAAAAAAAAAAAAAGAGCCTCAGGTGATTACTGATGTCATAAATAAGAGCATCAATTGTTAAATCAACAACAGGAGTCACTGTGCACTTACTCCCCATGTAGGATCTCTGTCCTTAATGTGTTGTACTATGTGAATTAACGGTAAAACTACTACTAAAACAGTACTCTATACTTTGTGTGTCTGTGTGGGTGCAAACTGTTGAAATCTTTACTTAGTAAATACTAAATAGATCTTCTGTATATAAAGATAATTGAAAATGAATCTTGATGGAGAATGGGATGGGAGAGGGAGTGAGAGATGGGATGGTAGCAGGTGGGAGGGAGGTTATGGGGGAAAAAGCCGCTATAATCCAAAAGTTGTACTTTGGAAATTTATATTTATTAAATAAAAGTTAAAAAATAAGTAAATAAATAAATAAGATACCCATGTTCTGCAAAATAGTACCTATGTTTGATACCCAGCTGTAGCATATGACTCCATCTTCTTGCTAATGTAGACACTGGGAGGCAATGCTGTGTTCAAGTGATTGGGTTCCTGCCATCTACATGTCACACTGTATTAAGTTCCTGGCTCCTATCTTTGGCCTGCCTCAGCCCTGACTGTTGCACTTTGAAGAGTGAACTAGTGTATGGGAGGATCTCTGTCTACCTCTCAAATAACTTAAGTAAAATAATAATATTAATAATGATAATAAAAAGATTTATAAGCACTAAGGAAGCATGGAAAGTAAAGTATGTATTTCATTGTGGTTGACTTTTTTTCCTTTCCTTTTCTTTTTACTTATTTAAATATTCTAGGAATATTTGTTAGTTCAGTATAAATGACTCAAAGTATTTACATTTTAATTAGTTTGATATTATTCATCTGATGGTAGAGTCTGGTATTACCCAATATAAGAGGGCAGGAGGAATGAGGAAGAGAGATGACCATATTTTTAAAAAGGGAAGATTTAGGATAACATGTGAATTTTCCTTTATTCCTGCTTTAGTCAGAAAATTCCATGAGAAGTATTGCTGACTGATTCCTATTAAAGGAAAAGCAAGGATATTCCATGTACTATATTAGTATACTTATGAAAGAGAAGAATCTATGCCTTAAATAGTGCTTTTGAAAAAGAAAATTATGGGGCTGGTGTCGTGGCTTACTAGGTTAATCCTCCTCCTGCGGCACCAGCATCCCATATGGGTGCCGGGCTCTAGTCCCGGCTGCCCCTCTTCCAGTCCAGCTCTCTGCTGTGGCCCGGGAGGACAGTGGAGGATGGCCCAAGTGCTTGGGCCCCTGCACCTGCATGGGGAGACCTGGAAGAGGCACCTGGCTCCTGGCTTCGATTTGGCACAGTGTTGGCCGTAGCAGCCATTTAGGGGGTGAACAATCAGAAGGAAGACCTTTCTCTCTGTCTCTCTCTGTTACTGTCTATAACTCTACTTGTCAAATAAATAAATAGAAAAAAAAGAAAATTAGGTAAATCTTCATTTATTTATACATTATTTTTCCTTAGAATTTTCTTCAAAGTATATACCTTGGGCTGAAGCAAAGACATTCTTGACTTTTTGCAGAAAGATTTTATCTATGTGTCCCAAACTTGCAGCCATGCAATCAGTTATTAAGAAGCCTGAGGAGTTCCAGATGCCTTTCTGTTACCTGCCTGCTAGCCCTGTAAGAACAATAAATAGGATTTGGCCAACTCTGCTGAAATGTTTATTGTTCAGCTCCAAGACTTTTTTTTAAAAATTTATTTATTTATTTGAAAGTGAGAGTTACACAGAGAGAGGAGAAGCAGAGAGAGAAAGAGGTCTTCCATCCAATGGTTCATTCCCCAATTGGCCGCAACAGCTGGAGCTGCGCCAATCCAAAGTCAGGAGCCAGGAGCTTCTTCCGGGTCTCCCACATGGGTTCAGGGGACCAAGGACTTGGGCCATCTTCTACTGCTTTCCCAGGCCATGGCAGAGAGCTGGATCAGAAGTGGAGCAGCCGGGACTAGAACCAGCACCCATATGGGATGCCGGCACTTCAGGCCAGGGCGTTAACCCACTGTGCCACAGCACCAGCCCCAAGCGCCAAGATTTTTAACACAATAAGTTTGTAATGATCCATATTCAGATTTTGCATCCTGTTCTCATAACCCATATCTGTAATAATTGGCTAGGTTGCTTCTCAGGAAGTTTTTTGAATAATTTATCATCTTGCAACTTTTGCATCAAGTTAATGGTTTTAGAAAAAAAAATACTTGCTTAGTAACCAAATTTGAATTACTTTATGCATTTTGCAGGATTGTCTATGGATGAAGACATAAGCATGGGTTTCTCAAATTCTATAGTGGGGGACAGCAGACTCACAGAATGACGATTGCTTTAAGTAACACTCTGACTTCAGAATCAGCCCTTAAGGCTTCCTGATCTGGCTGAAAAGTCCGTAAGAACATTTCAGGCATGGAAAGCCAAGACACTGTGGCAAAAAATGTTCTACATGAAGGATCTCTGTGAGTGAGAACCCAGTGGAAAGAAGTGGCCATTAAAGGATGTACTTTTCTCTGAAGGGAGGAGAGAACTTCCACTTTGCTTATGGCCTTGTCTAAATACTGACGCAGTTTGAGGATTCAAAAGACTTACATAACCTAGGCAGCTCATGTCAAGAGCCTCGGGTGGACACTGACATCATACATAAGAGTGTTAATTGTTAAACAACAGGAGTCACTGTGCACTAACTCCTCATGCAGGACCTCTGTCCTCAATGAGTTGTATTATGAGAGTTAACTGTAAAACTAGTTCTCAAACAGTTTGTGTGTGTGTGTGTGTGCAAATTGTTGAAATCTTTACTTAGTATAGAGTTGGTCTTTGTGTACAAAGTTAATTGAAAATTAATCTTAATGGAGAATGGGACTGGGAAGGGGAGAGGGAAGAAGAAGAGGAATGGGAGTGTGAGTGGGATGGTGGGTATAGTGGGAAGAATAACTATATTCCTAAAGTTTACTTATGGAATTTATATTCCTTAAAAAATAATTTTAAAAAAGAGGAAAGGCCAGTGCCATGGCTCACTTGGCTAATCCTTCGCCTGTGGCACTGGCACCCCAGGTTCTAGTCCCAGTTAGGGCACCAGATTCTGCCCCAGTTGCTCCTCTTCCAGTCCAGCTCTCTGCTGTTGCCCGGGAGTGCAGTGGAGGATGGCCCAAGTGCTTGGGCCCTGCACCCGCATGGGAGACCAGGAGGAAGCACCTGGCTCCTGGCTTTGGATCGGTGCAGCGTGGCAGTGCACCAGCCTTAGTGGCCATTTGGAGGGTGAACCAATGGAAAAAGGAAGACCTTTCTCTCTGTCCCTCTCTCTCACTGTCTAACTCTGCCTGTCCAAAAAAAAAAAAAAAAAAAAGGAAAAAATTCTATAGTGGGGAGTGAGAAAACATTATCTTAGTTTTTGCATTTGTAAATTTTTGTGACCTCCTGACTTATGGAGAATCCCTCCCTCCTTTTAATTCACATGTGTTTAAGAACTTAGAAGAAAGCTGAATAATGAGTAGATATTTAGAATTAAACATGGGGCTCAAATCCTATCTCTTTTATGTGATCCAGGGAAATATATTTAATCTCTTTAAACCTCAGTGGCCTCACCTGTAAGGCTGAGAATAATAGCACCGATTTTACAGGGCTAATATGAATGTTAAATGAAATTTTGCATTTCAAATGCCTTCTACACTGTACAACACTTAAGAAACAATGAGAGGAATTAAAAATAAGACGGAATATCAATGTTATTAAATGTGCACTTGAAAGTCCATTATTGTTGGGACATTTCCTCCCTATAAAATAGAAAAAAGTGGTCAGTATTGATGGTAGATTACCCTATTGAGAAATCATATTTTGTCTTTTTTTTTAATTTATTTATTTACTTGAGAGGCATAGTTACAGACAGAGAGAGGAAAAGACAGAGAGAGAGGTCTTCCATCCACTGGTTCAATCCCCAAATGGCTGCAATGGCTGGAGCTGGGCTATTCTGAAGCCAGGAGCCATTCTTCTTCTGGATCTCCCATGTGAGTGTAGGAGCCTAAGCACTTGAGCCATCTGCTGCTGTTTTCCCAGTCCATCAGCAGGGAGCTGGATTGGAAGTGGAGCAGCCGGGACTTGAACCAGTGCCCATATGGCATGCCAACACCCACAGGTGAATGGTTAACCTACTATGCCACAGTGCTGGCCCTGAGAAATCATATTTTAATCCCTCATACCTGCTTTCTAATTCCTTCCTAAAAGATTTTTTCACTAATTTGTTGTTGCTGAGTACATTTGCATTTCTGAGATAGTACAGGTGCTATCCTGTACTATCCTGACTTTGTTGTGGAGATATAGAAGATCTTATTTGATGTGCCCTAAGAAAGGACTATGTGCCTGTGTTAAAGGAAAAATAAATAATGTAAAATTTCTATGCCACAGGGAACAAAATATTTGCTAGGACAGAATTAACGTAACGGGTCTACCATGTGAGATTTTTTTTCTTAAAATTTTATTTATTTATTTTCATTTTATTTGAGCAACAGAGAGACAGACACACAGAGATATTTCCATCTTCTGGTTCACTCCCCAACTGCCTGAAACAGCCTGAGTTGGGCAGGCTGAAGCCAGGAGCCCAGAACTCAATTTGGGTCTTCCACATGGGTGGCAGCAACCCAAATACTTGCTTGAGTCATCACCTTTTGACTTCCAGAGTTCATATTAGCAGGAAGCTGGATTGGATGCAGAGGAGCCAGAACCGGAACCAAGCACTCCAATATGGGATGCAGGTGTCCCAAGCAACGACTTAATGCTGCACCAAATGCCAGCCCCCACATGAGATTTTTCCATCAGCCTAAGTGAATTAATGTGAAAGGGAATAGAGAACACAGGCCTTCAACCTGATTAATGATATAAAATAATTAGATAATTCTAAAATGTGTGCAGCTTTTTCTGTAAAAGCCATTAATATAAAATGATAATATTGGGACAGGCAGAGTGCCGGTTCTAGTCCCAGCTACTCTGCTCTAATTTAGCTACCTGGTACTACGTCTGGAAGTAATCAGATGGTGGCCCAAGTACTTAGATCCCTGCTGCCTTCATGCAAGACCTGGGTGGATTTCTATGTTCCTGGCTTAAGCCCAACCCAGGCCTGGCTGTTGAGATTTGGGGGACTGAACCAGTGGATTGAAGAGCTTTGTCTCTCCCTCTCTGTCACTCTTTCAAGTGAGTAAATAAGTAAATACATACATCTTTTAAAGAAATGCTACAAAAAATGTATTTTAAAACATTAAGCCTGGAATTCTTAGAACTAAATATAAAGAGAGGTGGTACCAAGTAGACTCAACTTTCTATATTTTTGCAAATACAATTATAATTAGTAAATACACATAGTGTATAAATAGCTACACATTGTCCTTTTTTAAGACTATCCTAATGCTATGGATCCTGTAAGTGATAGGAAAGATTCAAGGAGATAAGGCACAAATACATGCTACAGTCAGACACAGATACTGTGATCAAGGCTGTGTATGATTAAATTTAAGACATTAGCACCTCCATTGCTGTGTGTTGGAAACTCTTGTCTGGGATTTCTGTTAACTCATGGTCTAAATTGAAGTTCTCAAATTAATATTTGATGCATCATCTCAAAGAGCCTTAAGATGTTAGAGAAAATTATTTCAGATAAAAGGAATTCACATGTGGTATGGAGTTGTAGGGAATTGCAATTCAATTTGGGAAGCCCATGTGTCTTAGCTGTGGTGTGTAACAGGTCATGAGTTAAATTTGAAACTTGCTATTCATCATCTCTTTTTTGTGTGTGTTTTTGGCTTTGAGCTTAAGTCGGTCTGCTTCGCCCACAAACAAGCTGTGATGAAATACAGTAGGTCTGCTCCAAAGTGCTCTGGCTCCTATTACAAAGAAACATCTATTCTTTGTTCACCAGGGAATCACAAAAGATGCTCTAAAATTGAGAACTAACCATTGAGTGAGCCAGAAGACGTGGTGCCAGTGCCAAGGACCACTTCTCAGGTTTCTGTTGTTCAAGGTTAAGATGCTGTAGAAGGTTCACACACATAAAAGGATCCATTTGGCTATCAGAGTTCAGTTCAAACAAGGAGCCTGCATGCAGATCTCAAGACTCATTGAAAGAATTGAATGATCATTATCTGAAAGGAAGTGTTTCACTGTGTTTATTTTTCTGTTATAAACTTAATGCTTTAAAAAGTTTTCTTTAGGTTCTTGAATATGGTTGGGTTCATAAGAAAAATTTACTTTAAGATAACAGAGTTCCTGTATTTTATCTTGAAAACATAATGAAAATTTTGTTACTTAGCTGTCCAGAGAAAGGTCAATTTATATTGTAAGTCTTAAATAAGCCCTATATACTAAATTGTAATATTAAAAACCTTTGGCAAATTTTGTTGTAAAGCCTTCAGGCTATTAGAGCTGTCTTCACAGAACCTTCAGTTCAATATGTTTGTTTATAACATGCCTGTTGGTCAAGTTCTTTTGCTCAGAGAATGATAATCTGTAAAACCTTCTTTGTGGAATGACTTAAATGTGCTCCTCATGGGATTAATGTTTCATCTTTGTCTTTTAAAACATTTTTACCATGATAAGTTATTTTAAATTTGACTTCAAAATCTCTGTTTTCTCCGAATTCTTTATGCTTTTACTACTATAAATGACTGAATTTAAAAGGTCCAAATTTGAAAAAGAGGCTGTTGAAAAATAAAGTCTGTATCAGTAACAGCATACCCTTTTCTTCCCTTTGCTTTCCCATTTTCCTTTCTGTTTCATGCCCTTTCTGCTCTATGTGCATTTTTCTGCACATTGTGATGTCCAGCTTGTTCTTGGCAAGGAATGGACTTTTATTTTGCCACAGTTTTAGATTTTCAGAATTGTTGTAGAGATAATACAGGAGGTTTCCATCTATTTCACACCCAGTTTCCTTTAAAATTAACACCTTACCTAGAATAAGACATTTTCTATAATTAATGAACCAATACCTATATGTTACTTTTTACTAACATTCTTGCATTATTCAGATTTCCTCAGTTTTCCCTTAATTTCCTCCTCTGTTCCAAGAGTCCATCTAGGATGCCACTTTACATTTAGTTGTCATGTCTCCTTAAGCCCTTTCTACCTGTGACAATTTTTATATTTTCCTTGTTTTTAGTGATCTTGACAGTGTAGAAGGTTACCAGTTAGGAATTTCACAGAGTATGTCTCAGTTGAGCTCTGTTTGATGTTGTTTTCATCAAGAGGTTGAAGGATAACATTTTGGGGAAGAAGGCCTCAAAGGAGAAATGCCATTCTCAGCACATCGTTATCAAATCCCCATCATCAACACAACTCAGCACTGTTGATAATGATCCCGATCTTTTGTCTTGACATGGTTTTCAGGTTAGAGTCACAGTTTTACTTTTTCCTGACAACCATCAAAGCATTTTTTCTGAAGATTTCCATAGCATATTCAATAAAGCTGTAAGGAAGCCAACTGTGTTTGGTCTTTATTGGTGATGTTGTAAAGCTGCTATATATTTCTAAGTATTCAAACAAAAAAGAATTTCAGCAGTGGTAAAGAGTGTCTTATCTTTGATTGTGTGCTGTAGGTGGGAATGCGATCCCGAAATCAAGGTGGTGAAAGTTCAGCTAACGGGCATATCTCCTGCCCCAAGTCCTCCATCATCCACAATGCGGAGGATAAAAGTCTCTCCGAAGATGCAAAGAAGAAGAACAAATCAAGTAGGAAGGAGGAGGATGTCATGGCCTCAGGAACTGTCAAACGACACCTAAAACCATCTGGAGAAAGTGAACGCAAGACAAAGAAATTCCTGGAGTTATCCAAAGAAGACCTCCTCCAGTTACTCAGTATAATGGAAGGAGAGTTGCAGGTAGAGTCAAATGTTCTCAACTCTTATGTCTAGTTCCTAAGCTATGAAACAGATTATAAATCAGTCCCCCTCGCTATATTATGAACTTCATGGGGAAGAGTGATACCTTTTCCTTCTTCATTTTGAAATCCCTAGTGCCTGGCACAATTTTGTACTGAATAAATGTTTGTTCAATGAATGAAAAAAATGAAAAGGTGCTGACACCCTATTCAACTTTTATGGAAAATTTCATCCTGATATGATTTTGGAATAATTTAATGCAGGTCATCAATTAGGTTACCTAATTTAATCATCAATTGATTGAAAAATATAGAAAATTCATGATTATTAGAATGAAAGCTAAGGTTAATTGTTATTTTTGCTCTTTGTTATAAGCTAGAATAAAAGAGAAATCAAAGGCGTGTAATAGGGTGAGAGGCATTTTGTGGAAACCAGCATTACTTTTTCTCATTTTTTTCCAAAAATCTAGCCTCAATTTTCTGCAGTCGTACACAGATAAACAGAGATTGCACTGTGAAGAATCTAATAGTTTCCCAAAGCATTTTCAATTCTATTATCTCAATAAAGATGTAAGTCTCATCTCCATTTACTATTTATATATAAAGAACAGAGATCATTGTCCAGATCTCATCTCAGGCCCCCTGATTCTTGGTCCAGTGATTTTCCTACTGTCCATCCCTACTGACCTTATCTAGTTGCCCTGAGCCACACTCCTCCATGAAGTTTATGTTTTTAACGATCCAGGAGGAAATTGGGATTCTTTTGAGTTTCTGAGTCCTGGACATTTATATCCTGTTATTGCTTTTGTGGGCAGGATGACTTAATTGCAGTTTTCTTTTTGTTTTTGTTAGGTTCTTGGCTTGCTTGAGCCTGTAAGGGAATACCAATAGTTGTTTGTAATGAAACTTTTGTTGGCTTACTGGTATTATTAGCATCAGAGAGGTAATTTCCAACTTACCCTAAACTAAGGTGGGATACTCCACTCTTAGTTCCTGTTCTCATCTGTGTGTATGTACAGATAAGGAAATCCCTAAGGTAAAGAGAAATATAAAACATACAGAACTCTAGTTTAAAATAAACAAACAAACATGATTGAGTACACCATTTACAGGCTGAGAAAAATCACATTTGCATTTTGCAGCAAAAGATGAAATTTTCCAGAAGATCTCCACTACTAAAAATAGCTTCACCACTCCCAGAAATGTGGTTAGTATTTTGTCTGTTGGCAGTTATTGTGTAAGGAGGCAGAATTACTCCCAACTTTTTGAGCTACCCCTGCAGACAGCATTGACCTGGGTAAAACTGAAAGGTATGATGGTTGATTTAGAATCCTTTACAAAGCAGCACTGTAAATTCACATCTTTTCAGCCCTGGTGGCTCTAGTGAAGTCTGTGGCATTTACAGACTCTAATTTCTATTGAAAGCAATTGTATTATGGTAAATTCTAGAAGTTATTTAAAATTCATGGCTTTTATATACATATTGGTACTAGATGTGGTTCCAGATGCTAGGTATGCAAAATATAAGCTCACACAGCTATGACATTAAAGAAATTGGCCAGAAGGATCCAAAGAAATTCATTTTGCTTTCTATTAATCTTTGTGATTACAGGATCCCTACTTTACACAGCAGATGTATTCCTGAGCAGCTATATATAAGTAAAATAATGTAAGACATCATTTGTAGGGGAGGCAGTGAAAGGAAAAATAAATAAGAACCTGGTATCTTAAGGAATTCCATGGTGAATTAATTTTCAATGCAAATAATGTGTCATAGTCATATATGTGCCTACATGATTACACATTTATGTATTTGTAAATGCAGATTTGAATATTATATTTATTGAAAATGATGTTGTTTCTATATTTAAAGCTGTAGGTATATGTTCTTATAGTGGACACTTGTCCTCTACCAACATTGTCACATGGTGGTGGTGGGGGTGTTGTAGCTAAGAGAGGGGAACAGTTGGCATTAGCAAATGTGAGTGGGCTGGTAAAAATATGGCAGCTATGTGCTAGGTTTGCCAGACTAGATTTAAGAAAAAAAGGTTTATTTGAAGGGCTGGTGCTGGGAAAAGAAGCAGGAATGTGCCTTGTAAGTTATCTTCAGCTCAGGTCTCTATGCTCTCTGCCTTCACATGTATGGAGTATTTGGTAAGCTGTCTCCTAGTTCTCCAAGGTCACATATTGCACTCTCCTGGAGTGGCTGGGTATGTCTCAAATGTCCTTTCCCTGGAGGTGGCATTCTAAGGTTCTTTAAAATACTGGGACTGTAAGGTACATTTGAGGTGTCTTCCGTACTACCATGTTTATGTTTCAGGCGTGAGACTGATACACAGAGCAGTTATGTGACTGGGTAAGGTCATACAGCAATTCAGTTATGGTTACTCTGGTTCCAAATTCCTTCTCAATGCAATTTCCATCCCATTATATCACTTATCTGGGATGTTCAAGGATGATTGGGCTCCAGGACCTTTGTGTTCATTCTTGACCTCCAGAACTTCTTTCATGTAGATTCACATTATAAACTCCTAAGTTACAGCTATTCTGTGGAAAGATGAAACTGTTTAGGGAAGAGAATTCAAGGAGGGCTTCTTTCACATCAGGGAAATAGAATGGAATCTGAGTCTTGAAGTTGGCTGAGATCCAGTTAGGGAGAAAACTAAAAAATGGCAGGGATGCCATATGAGCACTACACAATACTGGGGCTTCATGGTCATGATTCTCTGGGTGGTATCCCCTGAAACTGTATAACAATGAACCTTGAGGGGAGACCACATCTACAGGTCAAAAGAAATAGGGTCCCATGAAAGAAAATACCTTAGAGAAATGGGAGATAAGACCAAGATCAAGCCTGCCTGTAAGAAGAAAACCTGGGAAGTGACTTGAGAAAAAAGAGTTAGAAGCTCCTTTAGGCTCTTCTTGCCAATTTTCTCTTTCTCACACTCCTTTTTGATTACTCTCATGCTCTGAAATTCCATATCTAGCATTTTGCATGTAGAAGATAATTTTGTGTGTTTTTGGTACAATAGTGTCTTGCCACCATTGGGATCTCTTGAGTGATCTATGAGAATTTATTGAACCAACACTATAAACAGCATGACTTTTGTTGTTGGCATTGGCTTTTGCAAACTTTTCAAATTTACTGTTTTGTTTACCAATGCACATATCCTATGGACTGTTTTGTTAAAAAATTATTTATTTATTTGAGAGGCAAGGAGAAAAAGAGACAGAGACCATCTGTAGGCCCACTTCCCAAATGCCTGCCATGGTCAGGATTTTGGGGTCAGGGCTCAAGCACTGATATGGATGTATATCAGTGGCTAATGTGCTAGGTTAAATGCCCACCTGTTTGTGACTCTTGAAGTGTACATTTAATGAACATGAATTAGAAATGAAGTTGCCCTTCTCAGGTATTTTTGCACTTTAAAGAACCTTGTCTTGAATCAATAACATCATGAACCCTGTCTTGGAGAAGGACATTTTCCAGCAACACCTCAGCAGATGCAGGCATGTCCTACTGGCACAATGACTAGCTGGGATTGCACACAGAGAAGTAGCTGGGATGGTTTCCATTATTACACTTTTGTCATTGACTGCTTCCAATAACAAGTTCTTTCTAATAAATTGGAACACTTTGACTCTCTGGGTGAAAAACCGGTTACATATTTCCCAGACTAAACTGAAAGTAATGAAATTGTACACCCAGACCATCACTTGGGCACCATGATTAATTTCCCCTGTATTTGTCCAAAAATAGCACTTTAAAAAAGCCAGTTAACTTGGCTGTACTAAAACCGACAAAACTTCAAAAGAAATGCTACTAACATCAAGAATCTGTAATGCAGAAGACTTGGCAAAAGTATATTATTGTAAAATGATTTGAGAAGACACAAATTCTTTTTCCTGATGCAAAAAAAAAAAAAAACCTAACAAAAACATTAGTCATTTTATATAGCAAATTCCCTTGATATATCTTCCATATATTTTAGGGGGAAAAACTCAAAATTTGGGTATTCTCATGTCTCTCTTTGCAATTACAGTTAATTCTCCTCTGGTTGTGCATAAAGAGGCAGGGAAAATTCAACAGTACAACTAGATTACATACTACCATTCCATTGGCTTGGGGGTCCTCTAGGCTAAGTCAGAGACAGTCATTGATACACTGTGAAGTCTTTCTTCATACTAGGTGACCAGCAGAAGAAAGTGTTATGTTTCAGAGATAATTTACAAAATAGAAAATATGCCTGTGAATTGCCAGAAGCTTACTCTATTCTGACCTTTTAGAATTTATAGCCATTTTCTTTAATATTGTTCACCTATTTCTCTTCACCTCTCCATCACATTAGAGTCTTCTCTTGGCACTGCTTTCTCATCAAGAGAGTTTATTCTTCCTTTAACTTTAACGAATAATTCATTTATTCAAATTTCATTGCTTGTATATAAGGAAAATTGCTTATATGAGAGGTCTAAAGACTGAAAAGATGAAAAATTATAATTATAGCTAAATCTTGTTGAGTTCCTAGTATGTGCCAAGTGTGTTTTTAGACACTAAGTATTAAAGCAATCATGAAGAAAGAGATAATAGCCCAATAGGATATATGAGAATATGTAGGAATGAGTATCCTAAAGGGTAATACTAATATAAATGATGGAAGCACTGAGAAAGAATAGATTATGAAAATCTAAGGAGATGAGTGACAGCTGCCGAAATAATTGGGCCTTGAAGAATAAAGTAGGTTTTAGACAAGTAGAAATGAGCACAGTGGGGGCTGGCACTGTGGTGCAGCAGGTTAAAGCCCCAGCTGCTGGTCCAGCATCCCATATGGATACTGGTTTGAGTCCTGGCTGCTTCTCTTCTGATCCAGCTCCCTTCTAGTGCACCTGGGAAAGCAGCAGAGGATGGCCCAAGTGCTTGGGCCCCTGCACCCATGTGGAAGACCTAGAAGAGAAGCTCCTGGCTTCTGGCTTCAGATTAACTCAGCACTGGCTGTTGCAGCCATTTAAGGAATGAGCCAGCTGATGGAAGGTCCCCCCCTCTCCGCCTCATAACTCTGTCTTTCAAATGAAAATTTTAAAAAACGTTAAAAAAAAAAAAAGAAATGAGCATAGGGATCACATGAGCAGAATTAAATACAAAGTGGGTGAGAAAGTATGGGCCATGTTGTCAGTGAATAGTCTGGTTTCAGTGGACAAGTATTTAGTGGAGGTAAAGTTATACCCTCGTTTGAATAACAAAAAAGAGGAAAAAAAGGCTTTGAAGATCCCAGGGAAGTAGAGTGATACAGAAATCAGAGGAGTCAAGATTGTTCAAAAGAGTTTCGGTCTGTCAAATCAACAGGTAAGTCCAGTTGAATGGGACCAAAGGCTCTTCCTTTGGGTTTGTGAATCTGGAGGTGATTGAGAACATTTTTCAGAGAAGTTACAATGTGTTTAAGCATTTTCAGTGAGTTGAGAAGTTTAAGAAATAGAATAATATGTCCTGTTGAAAATCCAGGAACTTAGAAAATATGTGTTTATTTTGGTAAGCATTAATTAGATTTGCTGAGGTTTTCTTGAGACAGCCAGAGAAGACACATTTCTGTCTTCTTTAGCTTAGTCATAAATTATTTGTCTGACACTGTGTAAGCCCTTAGTACACATTTGTTGACCTCCTGATTTGTAATCACCATGTTGCTTTTCTCTGCTTTGGGGTTTTCAGTGAAACATGGGATTATGAAAAAGGCTAAAACAGTGTGCCTTAAATACTAACTCCTACAGAGAAATTTGGTAGAATCCAAAAGGTTTGGTTGACTTTATTAATGTTGACTTTGGGCCTCAGTTTACTCTCCATCTGTATCATATTTCCTACCTTCCAGGGTGATTGAGATATAAATTTAGCCATTAATTTGGAGAATCTAGGGATGAGAAAAGTAGTAATAAATGGGATAGTCACTAGAGAGAAATTCAGATCAAGAGAGGGAGGTTTTAAAATAAATTCTTAAAATTTTTAAACTGACATTAGTTATACATATTTATGGGGTCCGATGTGATGTTTGTTTTTTTCCCAAAGATTTATTTTATTTATTTGAAAGAGTTACAGAAGGAGGTAGAGACAGAGAGAGAGGTCTTCCATCTGCTGGTTCATTCCCCAGATGACCCCAACAGCCAGAGCCGCGTTGATCCAAAGCCAGGAGTCAGGAGCTTCTTCCAGGTCTCCCATGCGGGTGCAGGGGCCCAAGGACTTGGGCCATCTTCTACTGCTATCCCAGGCCATTGCAGAGAGCTGGATCAGAAGAGGAGCAGCCAAGACTTGAACTGGTGCCCTTATGGGATACCTGTGCTTCAGGCCAGGGCTTTAACCCGTTGCGCCACATGTGATGTTTCAATACAAGAATATATTGTGTTATATCCAATCAAGATAAATAGTAAATAGGGAGGGTTGTTAACGATGAAAGAGATTTCCTGTGTTCTTGAGTTAACAGGGTATAGGACTAGAAAGGAGCAGGGTCAAGGATATAAGAAAGAGGTTAGATTATTGATGATATAATCTTACAAGAAACAAGAGAAAGTAGATCAAAGGTATGGTTTTGAGACTGACCGGTTTTGACCATGGAAAGGAGGAGACCTGGCCCCAGGGCCAGGCACTGGGGCACATCGAGTTAAGCCATGGCCTGTAGCACTGGCAATCCTATATGGGCTACTATTACACCATATGTGACAGGTGTCAAAAAAGTAGACTGTGTGGGTGAGACTGATCAGTAAGGGGTACTGGGGGGAGAGTGTGCAGGTCAATGGGAAGACAATCAAGAGAAGATGGGAAAGCTTGGAAGCTGAGTCACTTGCATTTGAAATTTCTTTGTGGCACAGATTGAGCTAATGCAAGGTCTTAGGTGTAGTCTTGGGAATAGAGGTGAAGACAGTTGCAATTAATGAGATCAAGAAATCATAAAGTTAGGTTATTGGCTCAAATCTCCCATTAAATGTCTGAGCTTCCTGAAATGATGGTAGGATTTGGAGCAGAGAGCAAGTCTGGGTCACTGAACAAATATGAGTGCTGGGGATCATAAGGTCAGGAGATAACTGCTGCTGGATTTTCCTAAAGTGTTTTTCTGATCATGTCATTCTGTTGCTTAGGTATTTACAAGAGGCCCTTAGACCTTATCAGACTGAAACTTAAATTGCTCAGACTGGCCTACAAAAGTGATGTATTAACTGGCTCACCTTTAGCTATAAAAGCTCATCTTTAATGTTCCTTAACATGACCACCCTATCTAATCAGGAAGCCTCCATGTTCTCTCTCAACCCAGAAACACACACACACACACACACACGCAAACACTATCCCCATTCCAGTAGTCTTTTTCATCTTATGTTCCTTTATATTGTTCCTACCTTAAATATTCACACGATAACAATAGGGGCTAGATTATCTAGGAAAATTAAGGACATGTGTGTGTGCCTGTTCTGTCTCATACTTCCCTCCTGTACCATTCAGTTAGTTCATAAGACTCCACTGAAGCCTCACCTCTGCAAGAAAATCACTTCTAATCACTTGCTCCCCATACCTGTCTTTTTCCTATCCTGAAATCCTGCAATTTTTTTGGTGTATGTGAACATAGCATCTCATATATATACATTCCTGAAGTGTCGTGTATATTTATGTCTTGTTGCCCAAAACAGCTTCCTGAGAGAAGGAGTTGTGTCTTTGCTTCTTCTATACGCCTTGTTGTAACTCGTAAAGGGCTAGGAATATCATATTAGTCTATTGGTAATGAGTGATTAATTTCAGAATTTCCCCATACTTACATTCCCTATGAATCACTCATGAAATTTTTTATGTCTACAAAACAATTAAAAGTACATAAAAATGTACAAGTATCATATATATAATACTATTATTGAATTAGCAGTAAAGGTCATCAATATTTACTATGATATTCCCACTATAACACTATGATTCAACTTTTCTGTCATCTTTAATGGATTTGTCATAGCTCCACTGGGGTTGATGATAATCGGGTGGAACTACCCAGTGCAACCAAGCACAATAGGCTTATCCTACCTGCAGGGTTACCATTTACCACTTTTTTCTTTAGAAATGGTTTTCTTTTCTTAAATGAGTTCCATTAGTCACATGGTAAGGCTTCCCTTAGAACTTCTGTGCTTCTGAAGAATGAGGCTTTTAGTTACCCTCTATGGCTTTTTAAATTGATGACTCACCTGCACTTAATATGCTCCATCTTTAGAATCTCAGGCTGAGGTCACCCTGAGTGAGGCTGCCCAGTGAAACCTCACACCACCAAAATGGTCAGCGTGCTGAGAATGGTATGTCTCTGCTAAGTTTAGGAGGCAGCACAGAGACAGGTTGACTTTCTGATTAAAATCAGGACCAGATCTGATCTTTTGTTGAATACAGTACTTCAGGGCTCATGTGTCCAGCAGTGTTGTCAGTATTTTAACAAAGAGCTTTGGTGTCTGGTTTTCATTGTTTCAGGCAGAATACCTTTGTGCTTCTAATAGAATTAGAAAGTTGGCTTCCTGAAATGAGAATAATGGATTCATTGGCACATTAGGAAAGAACTTTGGTATTATTGATTTTAAAAAATGCATATTAATGGAGAATATCTCTTTATTAAAAAATCCTTTCAATAGTTTAAGGGCACTGGACACTGGAAAATACTCTCTAGGAGTAATAGGAACAGATGGAAATTTCCCACTAAGTAGCTTAGTCCAACTTACCTGTTAAACATTTCTCAATTATTTGTGTATTTGCTTTAGTTACATGGAGTCATTTTCAAGATTAGTTTGGGGGCCGGCACTGTGGCATATTGTGTAAAGCTGCTGCCTGCAGTGCTAGCATCCCATATGGGCGCTGGTTCCAGTTCCAGCTGCTCCACTTCCAATCCAGCTCTCTGCTGTGGCCTGGGAAAGCAGTAGAAGATGGCCCAAGTCCTTGGACCCTGCACCCACATGGGAGACCCTGAAAAAGCTCCTGGCTTCAGATCAGCCCAGTTCCACTATTGCAGCTATTTGGGGAGTGGACCAGTGGATGGAAGACTTTTATCTCTGTCTATCCTCCTCCCTGTCTGTAACTCTATCTCTCAAATAAATAAATTAAACTTTTTAAAAAAAATTATTTTGTAGAGGCCGGCATTGTGGCACAGCTGGTTAAGCAGCCACCTGCGATGCCAGCATCCCAGATGAGCGCCAGGTTTGAGACCTGGCTGTTCCACTTCTAATCCAGTTCTCTGCTAATATACCTGGGAAAGCAGCAGAAGATGGCCCAAGTGATGGGGTCCCTGATACACATGTGGGAGACTGGATGGAGTTCCATGCTCCTGGCTTCAGCCTGGACCAGCTCCAGACATTGCAGCCATTTGGGAAATGAACCAGTGGATGGAAGATTCTCTCTCTCTCTCTCTTTCTCCCTCTTCTCTCTCTCTCTCTCTCACTCTCACTCTTTCTCTTTGTCTCCTTCCCTTTCTGTAACTCTGCCTTTCAAATAAATAAATAAATCTCTACAAAAAGAAAATTACTTTGTAGTTTCAACTGGCTAAACAAAATCTAAGAGTAAACTACTATTTAATTTTTTTCTAGATGTTTTGTGTATTAAATTGAGAAGTTTGGCTTTGGCAGAACAAAGAGTGGCAATGATGGAGACTGGGGAAGTTCCTTGGGAAAAACAGGTCAGGGTCAAAATTCTGGCTCTGTTTTCTACCTATCACAGTCTTGAACTCTTGCCTCACTTTATATATTTTCTTCTTAATGTCTTAGGCCAAAATTACTGGTATAACTGGCTCTCAACCAGGAACCTGGTAGGACTCTGCCCTGAGAAATCTATCATACTGTCCTCATTGCTAGGTGAAATGAGAGGACATCTGGAATTTCCTATAAAATACTCCAACCGCTCTTCCCAAAAAAATGTATGTGAGAGAGTGGATTGTATGGTTCTGTTCACTTAGTGTCTACCTAAGACTCTTCCATAATACAAAGTTAAAAAATAAATGACATATGAAATGGCAAAAGGAAAATAATAATGTCTATATTGCCCTTTTGTCCTTCTGTGCTGCCAAGGATATGTCCAAATCTTCATTTTTTTTTAATCATCATAATAACCTTGAAAGGTTGGATGAAGAATAAACAGAAGTTCCAAGGGTTTAAGTAAACTTCCCCAAGAGCACTTCCTTTTAAGATGTCCCATGCCCTTCTGACCCCAACTTTATTCCTTTCAGTGTAGTACCCCAAAGACTGTGGTATCAACCTGTTTCACTATTTTTCTATTTAATAATTCTTATTTGTGCTAATGCTGGAAAGCCAATAATTTCAAGTCACATTAAATCAACAAATGTATCAGAAGGGCCTATTATATACCAGGAAAATAATGTAGCACTTTTTTTTTAGCAGTCCAATTTGAAGAACAAATTCATTAGGAAAACCTGTCCCATGGATCAGGAGAAGCAGCCTTCATTACTTGGCAATAGGATTTCCTTCACACAAAGCAGCAAATTTTAGAGTTTACAAAACTCACTTTTTTCGTCTCTAAATCACAGCTTGAACTGATGATTAATTTCTCTTTAAAAGTCTTCCTTATTTCTTCATCTTCATCTTGTGTTTTTCGTGCTTCCTAGTGGAAGTTTAACAACATAAACAATAGAAATCACTTGTAATGAACCTAAGTGTGGATTTTGTCAATGCCAACACCAGATTGGTGCTTGAATACATTGAAAAATACAGTAAAAGTTTCACTTAATATAGGTGCATTTTTTCCTGTTTACACTATTACTACATATAAAACATTTTTGCAGTTATTAAATGTTATTTAAAAAATTCATTTACTTATTTGAAAGGCAGAGTTAAGGGTGGGTGGAGATAGGCAGAGAGAGAGAGAGAGAGATCTTCCATCTGCTGGAATGGCCACATGGTAGGGGCTGGGCCAAACTGAAGCCAGGAGCCAGGATTTCCATCCAGGTCTCCCATGTGGGTGGCAGGGCAAGCACTTGTGCCATATTCCATTGCTTTCTTAGCTGCATTAGCAGAGAGCTGGATTGGAAGTGGAGCAGCTGGGAATTGAACTGGTATCCATATGGGATGCCAGCATTGCAGACAGTGGCTTGACCTACTGTGCCACAATCCAGATCCATTATTAAATGTTTTAAGAATAAAATGCAGATCAGCATGTCTAGACCATGGTAACTTTAAGTTGATGGTGCTCAAATTAGTGAGAAATCACCATTCTGGCACAACTTATGTATACAAATGCTCAAATATTTTAACCTCTATTTTATTCTCCTCTCTCTTCTGAACAATTCCAGTGACACTCTAGAAAACCACTAGGCAAAGACTTGGTAGATAAAAGATGGCCATTTTTTAGGTCCTTTCTGCTCATAATCTTCTCTGTTATCACCCCTAATGATTCTCAGGAGATGTCCTGATGCTGTGGTGATGGAAGATTCGTTCTTAGTCTTATGTGGTCTGAGGCATCTTTGGGTTTTCCAGGTGAACTTACAAGTGCAGACAAGATGGTAGAATATTTTTCTTTGCAAAGCTAACTGGTCCAATTGGGACTTGAAATCTGAATTCGTAAGCATCAAGTGAACCAGTCAAGGACCAGTCTCAAAATATGAAGGCCTCAGAGACTCATGTCTATGGCTATCAACAGAGACATACAATTATTCCAGCAGTCTGTATTTAAAAAAGAAAGCAGATTATTGTTGAGATTCTTTGAAAGCATTTGATGGCGATATTAGTGCATATTAAAAATTAAGGATATAAAGTCTGATTACAGATATTGTCACCTGGGTCTTTCAGCTAGCATATAATTCTATCTAGGGACACAGTCTTGTGCTGCTATAGTTTGTTTGTGTTGGCAGGGAAGGACTTCTATGGGCCTTTGCAAGCAGCAGGTATTCATCTCAAGGAATACTTACTCCAGTGTTAAAAATTTCCTGATTAAGGCCGGCGCCGTGGCTCAATAGGCTAATCCTCCGCCTTGCGGCGCCAGCACACCGGGTTCTAGTCCCGGTCGGGGCTCCGGATTCTGTCCCAGTTGCCCCTCTTCCAGGCCAGCTCTCTGCTGTGGCCAGGGAGTGCAGTGGAGAATGGCCCAAGTGCTTGGGCCCTGCACCCCATGGGAGACCAGGAGAAGCACCTGGCTCCTGCCATCGGATCAGCGCGGTGCACCGGCTGCAGTGCGCCTACCGCGGCGGCCATTGGAGGGTGAACCAATGGCAAAGGAAGACCTTTCTCTCTGTCTCTCTCTCTCACTGTCCACTCTGCCTGTCAAAAAAAAAAAAAAAATTTCCTGATTAAGGGCCTGAAAGGAAACCAAAAGCAATGAGTACAAATTTTAGCCAAGCTTCTGCTCTCCCCCAGCCCTTTACAAATAGCAATAATGAAAACGCATTTGCAAGCCCATGGTTCTATGAGAATTAGCTAATTTATGATGTAAATCAACAATATACTAAGTAGTTGTATGTTTCTTAGCAGGTATAGTCTCACAGGCTCAAAACCCATACTTGTGAATAAAAATGAGTGACCCTTGAACTGTTTTTGAACCCTGAATCGATCTCTTCTTAGATGGCCTGTTATTGCTGCTGCTGTCTTCGAATAATGAAAAACTTATATATGTTTTATTTGTATGTGTGTGCATGTTATATGAAATATATAAACATATATGTTCAATTAGCAACTTTTTTTAATCTGAAAACAAACATAATATATACTGCTTACTGAAATCATTAAAATGTGCTTGCATTTTTTCCATAAAAGAATGTAAATTCCTGGCTTTGCATTTACAATGGATAAGCATTTGAGTGATCATAAGATCAATGCTGCATACTTACTTGATGAGCCCTGAGTATTTGTCAACTTTACAATACTTGCATGGCTTGTTTATGGTATAATATGTCAGCCTGAATGTCAAGTATGCTGACTGCAAAATACCTGAGCAAGGCCTTCTCTTGAAAACAAATGGGCACATCCTGACTATGAGAACGGAGCATTGAAAGCTGTGAACACTGGACTTCTTTCTTTCTCTCCAGATATATCATTGCTTTTAGTGGGGTGGAATATGGACTTCCCCTTCATCACCCATGAGACAAGGACACAGGGTGTTTGTTCTAAGATCCCATTCCCTCCTGAGTGTCACCATCTCATTGCAAGGATCTTCGCAGATATCACGTTGACCAACTATAGCAGAGAAGGGAATCAACAACCTGCAATTCATATTATCTCCTAGCATGTGGAAGTTGATTCAACTGACAAAGGAATAATTGACGGGCAATTATGGAATTCCAGCTAGGCAGTGGGGGGACTCTGGGCCAAAAGGAAGTCACAATATCCCTGACCTCAAATAGCTGGAAGGACACGAACTCCACTGCCACCGCTTCACTTCAGGCATCCTAACCAACTTTTGCATGGTTTAATGCAGCAGCTTCCAAACCACTATACCCTTCCTGCAGTCTTGTCACTCTTCAATTAATTCTGTACATCACAGCAAGAGGCAACCTTGCAAAATAAGAAATTGACCCAGACATTTTTCTGGCTAAAATACTAACAGGTTCCCTATTGCCCTGAGAGGTTTTCATGACCTAGCCCTTGCTCACCACTCCAAGCTCACCTTTCTTTTCTTTCTTTCCCCTTCCTTCCTTCCTTCCTTCCTTCCTTCCTTCCTTCCTTCCTTCCTTCCTTTTCTTTCAAGATTTATTTATTTATTTGAAAGGCAGAGGGAGAAAGAGAAGTCTTCCATCCCCTGGGTCACTCTCCAAATGGCTGCAATGGCTGGAGCTGGGCCGATCCGAAGCCAGGAGCCAGGAGCTTCTTCCAGGTCTCCCTCGTGGGTGTAGGGGCCCAAGGACTTGGGCCATCTTCTACTGCTTTCCCAGGCCATAGCAGAGAGTTGAATCAGAAGTGGAGCAACCAGAACTCGAACTGGCACCCATATGGGATACCAGCACTGCAGGCAATGGCTTTACCAGCTATGCCACAGCACCGGCCCCCCAGGCCCATCTTTCATTAGATCCCCCCCTCCTTACCCCGATCTGTGGTCCTGTCATGCCTACCTGTCTGCAGTCCCCTGAGCGTTTTCTGTCTTAAATAATGTTGGGAGCCTCTTCTTCTTGGAGATTATTCTTTTTGATTATGTATTATGCAAATGATTTATGAGCAAAGGCAATAAGGATTCACATATTCAATGTTGACTAATGAGGAGTACCTTGATTCTCTTCATTGATTTTTGTCCTGCTTTATTTTTAATGTTTCCACATCAAGTGAAGGTCATTAGGCAGAAAAAAGCAATTTTCCACACAAATATGTACTGCTAGGCTAGTGCTGCACCATTATTTATTATAACTGGCTTGCATATTTTATAAAGGACTTATGAGAGAAGACTTCTATTCTGTCCAGGTGTTTCAGAGAATTTTATCTTTTGATAAAGTGCCATTCCTATATATTTTCCAGGGTGGAATCTTACTGCAATCACATGCCCAGGAATCCTGTTGTAATGACAAAACAAGTATATGAATGGAATCATGTTCTAATTCAATAGAGTACAAAAATCGGGCAAAACATGAAAATATAATTCTATGGTTAAAGTTTAATATTCTTGAATTTTAAAAAAGATTTATTTATTTATTTGAAATGCAGAGTTACAGAGAGAGGAGGAGAGACAGAGAGAGAGAGAGAGAGAGAGAGAGAGAGAGATTGATCTTCCATCCTCTGGTTCACTTCCCAAATGGCTCAAATGGCTGCAGCTGGGCCGATCGAATTTAGGAGCCCGGAGCTTCTTCCGGGTCTCCAACATGGGTTCAAGGGCACAAGGACTTGGACCATCTTCCACTTCTTTCCCAGGAACATTAGCAGGGCACTGGAACAAAAGTGGAACAGCTGGCACTTGAACTGTCACCAATATGGGATGCCAGCACTGCAGGTGGTGGCTTTACCCACTACACCACAAAACTGGCCCTTATTTTGTTATTGTATGTTAAAATATTTTATTTAAAATTTTGTTTATTTCACATTTATGGTTGAGAAGTTATAAAAGGGTATGGTGTATGCAAGTATATAAACTTGTGTGTGTTTTTCACAAATGAAAACATATTATATATTCTTCTGGAACTATTATACATGCTTTGGAGATCTTTCTCTATTACATATAAAATATATGTAAAATTTGCATTCTTTTTTATTAACTGTGGAGTGCATGGTGGTTGAATGCTTAGTGGAGTCTACTCCTGATGGACATTTAGGTTGCACTCAGTCTTTTGCTGCCACAATCAATGCTACATGAATACATTATACATATATCTCATCACTCATATAATGGTATTTCTCCTGGTAAAATTTCCAGAATTGAAATTGCTGGTCAAAAGGTAAATAAATTTATGACCTACTTTGCTAAATTGTCCTTCATAAATCGTTTTTTCCCACACTCCTGAAAATACAGTCTGTTATCAATCGTTTTACCAGATGGTGTTATAATTTCTTGGCCAGTCTGATAGGTGAAATGGGCATCTGCTGGTAGTTTTAATTTATATTTCTCTTGTGAATGAGGTTAGACATCCTTTCAAATATTTTAGAGGTATTTTAATTTCCTTTTCTGTGACCTGCCTGTTCTTATGCTTTGCTCATTTTTCTATTGGATCTTTGGTCTTTTATCAAGTAGCAAGTATTCTTTTTGTTGTAAAGAAATTAGTTCTTAGTGAGTGATATCAGCTGTAAATCACAAAGCTTTTCTTATCTCAGTATTTTTATTTTGGCTTTGCTTTTGTAACTTTTATGCTTTGCAAAATTTATTATTACTATTGTTAGGAAGACATTAATCTTTTCTTTTATGGCTTCTGATGTGGGCCAAAATTAGAAAGCCCTTCCTACTCCTAGATTATGAAAAATACCTTTCAAATTTTCTTCTAATACTTCCTCCCTCATTTTTCCCCTTCAAATATTTGATCCATCTGGAAATCATCTTAGTTTAAAGTGAGCTACTTTACTTTTTTGTAGGCGTCTATTATAATAGCCAGGGTATAGTCAGGAAAACACAAAGCACACTACATATTTCAAACAGAAAGGAGATAAAAAAGGAGTTTAGATACATAACTGAACAAGTGAAAAGGGAAGGCTGAGGTAACCAGAGATGATAATTGCAAGAGCAGTTACCACCTTCAGGCTGAGAAACAAAGGGAAGTGAGATTACTAGAACATAGAACGTCAGAGTTACCTCTGAAGGAGCCAAAAGTCTAGGAAATGTAATTTGCAGAATTCTAGACTTAGTATCACAAAGTAGAATACAAGAAATTATTTCATAACTGAGAGACAATAAATAAATAACAGTTAATTGGACAATCTATTTTCCTCTATCATTTGAAGTGTCATTTTTATCCTATAATATAGTATTTAAATATATTTTGGAGTTTTCTGGTTTTTTGGTACTTCTCAGTCTATACCATGCTATAGTGCCATACTTTTAATTATCACAGTACTATGATTTGTTTTCATATGTAGAAGCACCAGTCTTTTCTCATTATACTTTCTCTGATTTTTCCCATTAATTTCTATTTATTTTTAAAAAGATAACTTTTTTTTTTTAATTTTTTGACAGGCAGAGTGGACAGTGAGAGAGAGAGACAGAGAGAAAGGTCTTCCTTTGCCGTTGGTTCACCCTCCAATGGCCACTGCGGCCAGCGCACTGCAGCCGGTGCACCGCGCTGATCCGATGGCAGGAGCCAGGTGCTTCTCCTGGTCTCCCATGGGGTGCAGGGCCCAAGCACTTGGGCCATCCTCCACTGCACTCCCTGGCCACAGCAGAGAGCTGGCCTGGAAGAGGGGCAACTGGGACAGAATCCGGTGCCCTGACCGGGACTAGAACCCGGTGTGCCAGCGCCACAAGGCAGAGGATTAGCCTAGTGAGCTGCGGCGCCGGCCTTTTAAAAAGATAACTTTAAAGGTGGCCATTTGGTGGGATGATTAATCTGTCACTTGGGATGCCCTCGTTCCATACTGGAGTAGCTTGGTTGAAGTCCCAGCTGTGCTCCAATTCCAGCTTCCTGCTAATGCACAATCTGAGAGACAGTAGGTGATGGCTCAAGTAGTTGGATTCATGTAGGAGACCTGGATGAAGCTGCTGGCTCCTGACTTCGGCCTGGCCCAGCCCTGGCTGTTGCACCCAACTAGTGAGTGAACCAGTGGACGGAAGATTCCTCTCTCCTTCTCTTTTTGTAACTTTGACTTTCAAATAAATAAGCAAAAAAATTTTTTTTAAAAAAGAAACAAAAATATCCCAAAAACCCCAAATATTTTTAAAATGGGATGTGATTTTTAAAAATTGCTTTAAAGGGTCCATGCATATAAAGAGACTTTTTTTAAAAAAGATTCATTTATTTATTTGAAAGGCAGAGTTACAGAGAGGCAGAGGCAGAGAGAGAAAGAGTTCTTCTATCCACTAGTTTATTCCCCAAGTGGCCGCAATGCCCAGAGATGTGCTGATCTGACACCAGGTGCCAGGAGCTTCCTCCAGGTCTCCCACCCAGGTGCAGGGACCCAAGAACTTAGGCCATTTTCCACTGCTTTCCTGGCCAAAATAGAGAGCTGGATTGACTTGAACTCGTGTCCACGTGGGATGCCAGCACTTCAAGTGGCAGCTTCACCTGCTACACCACGGTGCCAGCTCCTAAAGCAATATTTTGTTTATCTGAGTCATGGGGAGACCTCTGGGTGCATGGGTGGTAGGGGCCCAACTCTTGGGCTATTTTCCACTGCTTTTTCCCAGGCCATTAGCAGGGAGCTGGATTGGAATTGGAGCAGCCAGAACACATACCGGTGTTGTGGGCAACAGCTTTATCTTCTTTGCCACAGTGCTGGCCCCTTGAATGTTTTTCACTGTTTATGGTAATCAGACCCTCCATATAGTAGGAGCTTAATTATTATTTGCAGATTAATTTTATTAAAATTTTTTAATGTAATTGTGCATTTAAAAATTTCTCTTTATGCAGTCTAAACCACCTTTAGTTTTATTGTGTTGACAGTAATTGGGTGTACAGAGAAAGTACAGAGATTCCTTCCCTTGTTAGTTCTTTATCTATGTCTCCAGAAATGATGTTAACCTTAGAAGAACAGGGATAAAATTAGGTTGTTCTGTGTAATCCAGATAAGAGATGATAGTGGCTTAGACTAGGGTAGTAACATATTATGTGATTTTTTTTAAAAAAATATTTTCTTTATTTGAAATATAGAGTTACAGAGAGAGGTAAAGACTTAGAAAGAGAGAGAGAGAGAGAGAGAGAGAGAGAGAACGCTTCCATCTGCTGGTTCACTCTCCACATGCCCACAATGGCCAGAGTTGAGCCAATCCAAAGCCAGAAGCCAGGAGCTTCTTCTGGGTCTCCCATGTGGGTGGAGGGGCCCAAGGACCTGGGCCATCCTCCACTGCTTTCCTGCCTTAGCAGGGAGCTGGATTGGAAGTGGAGCAGCTGGGACTTGAACCGATGCCCAGATGGTTTAATGGTGCTGCAGACCAGGGCTTTAACCTTTGTGCCACAGCACCGACCCCTTATGTGACATTTGTAAGACAGCTATATTTGAAGGCAGATTAAATGTTAAATACGTGAGAAAGAGATTAATTAGGAAATACGAACTTCAAGGTTGTTTGCGGAAGACAAGCAGGGAGCAGACAACCAGAGACCAGAATGTAAGTTGCACGAGAATTGTGAGATACTTGGTACACATTCAAGTATAGAGATGTCCAGTAGGCATTTAGAGATGAGTCTGTAAGCTGGAGTTGTAAGTTGGGAGTCTCCTATATAAAGATGGTATGTAAAATAGTGAAACTGGGTGATATCAAAAACAAAGTACATTTAGACAGAAAAGACAAGAAGTCCAAGGATCAAGCCTTGGGGAATTCCAGCACTAAGTCAGAAAGATGAAGATTCAGCAAGGGACATTTAGAATGAACAGTTTGAGAGGTAGGAGGGAAATCAGAAAAGTCAAGTGTCCTGGAGTCAAAGTGGAAGAATTTTCAACGTAGACAAAAAGATCCAAAATGTCAAATGCTGCTGATGGATTAAGAAAAATGTGCAATAAGAATTCACCATTGGATTTAGCAGCAGTGAGGTCACTATTTTACTTGATACCAGGGTTTTAACGCAGTAATAGGAAAAGAATCTCACTCATTTGGGAGGAGAGAATATTGGGAACCAAAAGTATAGACAACTCTTTCAATGAAATTTGTTGTAGGAGGAAGGAGAGAAATGAAGTGAGGTCTTTTGGGGAAGTAGGGATCTAGTAGACAAGGTGAGAAGCTGGCATTAACTAGAAGTACAAACAAGTAACAGGAGAGGTTATATACAGGTGAAGATAACAGTAGGTGTGTAAAGGTTGGAAGAGATTGTGGAAATTCTTCCCTAATTATTTCAACTTTCTTGGTAAGGTGGATAACAAAGGAGGGAGTATATGAAAGATTTGATAAAGAAGGAGAATATATGAAGTTGTAGTACATTAGAGTGGAATGAGGAATAACCTGTCATTTCTTGGCAATATTCACAGCCCAGCTAAGGCTAATAATCATGAATTCAAAATGAGATAACTTAGCATGATGTATTATTATATAGCTATAGGTATAAGCATTAGAAATGGGGAGTTAGATTTAAACAAGGCCATAGTTTGCCCACTCAAGTGGAAGAAGGGGCATTAAATTGAAGATATATGCAATTGAAATTGAAACTGAATGTAGATGCTGTTGCCATCAAAGGATTGTTGGATTTTTGTTTCTAGACAGAATGAACTAGAAATACAGGAGATGGTGGTGGGGAGTTAAAATTATTAGTTGGTGGTGGGGAGTTAAAATTATTAGTTAAAATTAATCTCTAATCTCTAACATCACTTCTATCAAATTTATTGGCGATTTCAATACTCCCTTAAATGATTACTTGGGTACTCTAACCTGAACTTCCAAATTTGAATACTCTTTCCTGAACTGCTCTCTTCCAATGATTCTGTCCTTCACACTGTGTTCAATACCCCAGGCCTTGTCATTATTATCAAAAATTTGTAACCATCTACAATTTTAACTCCCCATCACCATCTCCTGTATTTCTAGTTCATTCTGTCTAGAACCAAAAATCCAACAGTCCTTTGATGGCAACAGAATCTATAATCCATTGCCTTTATCATCTTTTCCCTGGTTTTCACTCTCCCCTCCGCCATGTACTCATTTTCCTTCTCATTCAGTTTCAATTTGAATTGCATAAATAGCAATCTAGAGATTGAAATCTTCAAGGAAGAGGGAATGAGCGGCCCATGGAGTGTGAGTGCTACAAACAGAAAGGATAATTGTTGATATTGTCTGATGACATGATCTGCAAAGCAAGGACATCTTAGTCAGGGAAGGAGAGAGAATGCTCTCAAAGCAGTGATGGGGAGTAAGGAATTCTACCCTACCTGCAGGCCCACTGGTACCAAAAGAGTGAGAGAAAAACTATTAGCTTCTAGGCTGTTAGGCAAGTAGTGGCCTCAAAAAAGAGGTGGGGTTCTTTTAGGGAAGGGTTCTCAAGCTTGCCTACAGCTGCTCAGGCCATGTCCCAGATCAATTAAACAACTTCTGGAGGCAGGAGCCAAGCATCAGTATTTTTTTTTTTTTTCATTTAAAAGCTTCACGTAATTTCAAAGTGCATCCAAATTTTAATCACTTCCTTAGATTGAGGAAGTGAAGGCACTGTTCTCTGAAGAATTTGTGAACTTTGGAGAGTTGGCTTATAGTTGAATGTGAGTTTTCAGAGAGTTTCAGGGGTAGATGAGATATAGGACTAGAAAGATGATGGAAGAGCCAAATACAGATTTGAGTTTGGAGGGTTAGGGGAATGAATTTTCTCTAGGTTTCACTGGTGGTGCCAAAAGTACCAGTTGCCACTT
The DNA here is from genome assembly GCF_033115175.1 of Lepus europaeus. Taxonomy (NCBI): domain Eukaryota; kingdom Metazoa; phylum Chordata; class Mammalia; order Lagomorpha; family Leporidae; genus Lepus; species Lepus europaeus. The sequence continues at coordinate 72,604,020 of NC_084829.1, read as the reverse complement.
TAGCAGCTGCAATATCAGAAGTACATGATTGTTTCCTTCATTTGTGGCTTTGGTGAATTCTTAGGAGGTAAAGCTAGGAAAAGCAATGCCAGACTAGGAAGAGATGCTTCAAACAGTTTTGCTGCAGTAAACCATCTTTGGTTGAAAGCCTTCAGAATTGATCCTGGTGAATGTGACATCATGCATGAGATAGCCACAAGGACTGATGTGCCCATATTGCTATAGCTCCAGAGTATCTTGCTAAACTAGCTCTTGGGAGTAAGCATGTGTGAAGAGTGACTACATGTTTATTGGCCTTGAAATCATGGAGAAATTTGACAGAAACCTAGGGATATTCCCATAATATTATTTAACAAAATTGGCCACTGTTGACTTGAAATGATGAGTTCAGTGCTGAGAAATCTGGCAGTGCTCATTGACTGACCTCATCCACCTGCCTCTTCTATTTAGTCATCTTCACCATGCTTTCATCTGACCATTCACTTGTGGATGACAAAGTGTGATGATGACAGCTCAGATAAGGTTCCTAACCACAAAAACTCAGAAAAGGTCAGTGCATTTCAATTGTCTGAAACAATAAAGCTCGGCAGCTTGGTAACTGCAAATGTTCAGCGTGAGTTTGACCTAAGTTAGGGGAGCCTTCAGCCATTTTGTCTCTAGCATAATCAAGAATATGCTGACCCTGAAACTTTTCAGCTATTTATATAAATCTTGGCCAGTGGTTCTTGGTAATTTATTTAGAAAAAGAAGATGCATTGCAAGTATTATGCAAGCTGGTAAAGCAGAGACTTTTCAGAACCAGAATCAGTGTCACGCTGCCAAATTGAGGCTTAGCCTATCATTAAAAACAAAAAAATCCTAAACAGCTAACAAGTAATGAGATTACAAAATGTAACATCCTTAACATTAACAAGAGTGCCCCCCACTTTGAATGATGATTGACAGCTGGAAGTGGTTGTTGACAACCTGGTAATAAAATCAAGTTTTCCAACATCTTCCCTCAAAAAGACTATCAAACCTATCAGCCAGTTCCTGCATTTGGGAGGAAAGCATGCTCTAAGTAAAATTCTATGTAAGCACTCATAAGAAAAGTAAGATAAAACTGTTGAATCAAATATTTTGAGATCACCCTGCTAATGTGCCTGGGAAAGCAGCAGAAGATGGCCCAAGTACTTGGACCACTGCACCCACATGAGAGACCTGGAAGAAGCTCCCGGCTCCTGGCTTTTGCCTGGCCTAGCTCCAGCCATTGTGGCCGTTTGGGGAGTGAAACAGCAGATGGAAGACCTCTTTCTGTCTCTCTCTCTCTCTGTCTGTCTCCACAACTCTTTCCTATTCTAAATTCCTGTGATTCTATAAATCAGATGGCCTGCTAAGATGTGTAGCAATTTAAGCTAGTAAAAAACTGGGGGTTAACCATTCGTGATGGCTTCTCAGTGCTGTCTTATTTTCTAGAACTGTCTTCCCACTCTTCCTTCCAAAAAGTGGTTGGAAACAATTAAATGTAGGAGCTGCATTTCCAAATCTCACTCCTATTAAATAATAAAGCCATATAAACATAAGATTTATGTCCAACTCTTGTGATATCCACCATAATAACTAGCCAAATACCTTTCACATAGCTGCAAAATGAATAAAGAAATAACCTAGTAAATTAAATAAAGGAAGAAAGAAGGGAAATGAGGGAGGGAAGGAGTATGGAAAAGAGGGAAGGAAAATGGAGATAACTGTTTCATCTGTGGTGTGTAGTAAGTACTAAAAGAAAGAGAAGGAACAAAGAGTCCTTCAACTTTTATCTAAATAAGGGAGCAGGACAAATCAAAGAAATGTTCAGTAAAGGTTTGATTTGATTACTATAGGCATAAATAACAGTAAAAATCTTCATTTCAAACAAATTCAAAACTTTGAAAGTCCAGTCCAACATACTTGATCTTTCTGTTGGGAAAAAAAATTATTAGAGTTTGATCTAAACTTTTGGTTGTAGTTTTAGGGTAGGAAATAAAACAAGAAAACTGAAAATGACTCAACTGAGAGGTGGACATGTAAAAGTAGAAGATATAATTAGTTATTGAAGAAAATATCAAGCTTCGATTGTTGGTTATGGTGAAATGAATGTTACTATCAATGGAATTTAATTTCCCATGAATTTTCCATTCTGTTGTTAAATAAAAAATAAAGTGTTACATATCTGACAGTTTCTATATATAGATATAGATATAGATATACAGATATAGAGAATTCATAAGATATAGTATTAAGAATGCCAGCTCTGGAGTCAGCTTGCCTAGATTTGCATCCTGACATACCACTCATTTAGTTGTGTGTCTTGAACTTCTCTGTACCTACCTCAGCTGCCTTATTTACAAAATGGTAATTTAATAGTGTTTATCTAATAAAGTCATTGTGAAGTTTAAATGAGGTGATGTTTATGAAGCACTTTGGACATTTTCTGGTGTGGTGGGAAGAGAGCATGAGAGAGCGAGTAAGAAAGAGAGAACTATGTATAGCTATAGAAGAAAACAATCCCGAAAGGATCTATGTCAAACTCTTGGGACTGTCTTGGCAAGTGGAATCTGAAAAGATGGGGCATATGGTCTTTACTTTTTCTTTAATCACTTCTTTAATGTTGATTTTTTTAAAATTAAGTTTTATTATATCACAATTTTAAATCTTTTAAAATTAGTGATAATTTATCACAATAAATTAATTCAGAAAGAGCACAATTCAAGCTAGTTTACATAGAATCAAAGCAGTAGAAGAGATCATAATTCCTTTTTGGAAGACACTATTTAAATGCACATTGCAGTCTATGATATTATTTGTTCCTTTGAGTTCAACAGGACTTGGTTATTCCCATCAGAGTTGAGCAGGTTGAGAAACTTCTTAAATCTTATCTTATATACATAGTGAGGAGCAGAGCCAGAATCAACTCAAGTGTCCTGCTTTCTTTAGAGCCCCTCCACTCTTTATACATTAAAGTGTTGATCATTCCCCATGGAGATCTGGTTTTAGGGGGAAAAATAAGCTTATTTACATAATCATGACACCCAGTAGAATGGAGATAACACATCTTCTAGTGAACTGGCTAATTTGTTTTAAGTGTGTATAAAAATATAAGAAAAACTTTCAAAATAATGGTCACTCTTCTGGTAGTTTCTTATCTCCTGTAAGGTCTAATTATATTGACGTCTTTGGCTTTTGTGGCTGATAAACTAAGCCTTTCACCTCGTGGGTAATTTAACATGGTTAGCTTTGGTTGAGATCTCATTTTTCTGGCTACAGATTCACAAGATCCCCCAAAGAGTCTATTCAGTAATTGTGATGCATTCCTGTAGTATTTAAGACTAAGCCCTAAAAGCTTTGCTTTGTGTACTTGATCTGTAGTGACCTTTGGAGTTTGCTGCCCATTGAACCGAAGGTCTTCCTTGTGAAATCATAGAATAGTGCCCCAGTTCACTTTCTGTTACTTGATATCACTGAACAAAAATACCATTATCATTGTCTGAGACAAAAAAAAAAAAAAAAAAAAAAAAAAAGATCTGGTACCCTGTCTCTTTAAGAGTTTAAGAATAGCAAACACAGTAGAGTTAATTCTTCTGGGGGCTGTGCCTTGAGAATTTTCTGGCTCAGAATCAAGCTACAGATAATTAATTATGTCAGTGAAAAGCTCTGATGGCCTGTTCTCTTCAGAGAAAAGTGACATCATCCATAGAATTCTCTGGCAATAAAGAAGAACAAAGCTGTGAGTGCAGGAAATAACAGACAGATGTCCATGGGTGCATATTTTATCTACTTCAAAGTGTGCTGGAAAAAGTCACGCTGTAGGGCTGTCCTCCCAGCAGCAGTGGTTTGGCAAGGGGTCTCAGAGAGTTGGGGAAGTGAATTTACAGGATTGGGTTCACTGCCTCACGTGCTCTAAAGAGTGAAGTAGGGATTCTTAGGGAAGTTACTGAAAAGATGACAATGCTCAGAAAATGTTGGCAAGACATGGAGAGCCAGCCAGGTTATGTAGTGTGGGGAAACTGGGCCAGATGGCTGCGGCACCATTTGTGGACGTTAATATGGGAAGCATTACCCAGCGAGTTTCATCCCAGGGCCTTCCCTTGCTCTGTGCTTGCATCATATTTTCACAGAAAACTGTTACTGACCCACACAGCAATATGTAGTGGGGAAAAATATTTTGAAGCCAAATAACCCTGTTTTTTCATAATGATGTGACCCTGGGCCTATTATTTAATTTCTTTGAGCCTTATTTCCTTCATCTATACAATGAGATTAACTAAAGTAACTTAAATAATGCTCCTAAAAATAATTTTTCCCACAGAATGGTGGCATGTAAGTATTGGTTGTTATTAAATTCAATTCTGTCCTTTTCTGCAAAATATATTAGTTTCATGTTACATATCTAGAGCCAGATGTTTATTAGCTGAAACAGATGTTTACAAAAAATTTTAAGCATAATAGAAAGGTCATATTTATTACTTAGAGTAGAAACTACTATTTCAGAACTTCCTTCTTTTAAAATGTACTTATTTTCATTTTATTTGAAAGGTAGAGGAGGTAGGGGAGAGATATCTTTCATCATTCTCCAAATGACTGCAATAGCAAGGCTGGGCCAGGCTGAAGCCAGGAGCCAGGAACTCCATCCAGGTCTCTTATGTGGGTGGCAGGGATGCAAGTACTTGAGCCATAACCTGCTACCTCTGGGTACATGTTAGCAGGAAGCTGAATCAGAGGTAGATAGTCAAGACTTGAACCAGGCACTCTGCAATGGGATGTGGTCATCCCGAGCAGCTGTCTAACCACTGTGCCATAGGACACTCACCCTGAACTTCCTTTTTAAAAGTATATTCTAATTATCAGAGTAAAACAGATTCAATATTTGCATTCTCAGTAAAGGCACTATTAATCTCAAGAGGGTGAAGATGGCTTCTTGAAGGGGAGAATTAAAGAAATTTTAGGTGTGACAATGATTTATGGTTCTCAAAAGGACCATAGTACATACAAATATATGTAGTATTTCTGTGGTATTAAAATTTTATAAGGAGGCACAACGAGGGAAAAGGTGTTTGAAAAATCTTAGGAGAACAAAATTGAAAAAAGATTTTGAAAAATACTGATTCAGAGAAATTAAAAAGTTACAAAGAATATAGTCATCCATAATTTCACCAACTTAAAAGAACAATTTCAAATATTTTGGTGAGTATTTTTGTTCACATCTATTTTTTCCTTAGTTGTAAGCTCAGAGTACATACAACTTTGATATTTATTGTAGGCATTTCTGACATTTAACATCCTTTGAAATATAATTTTAAATGGGAAAATATTTTTAAGCTACATGTAATACTTTGTCCTGTGGATATATACTATTTGATGGTCAGAGAGAGGAGAGGGGGGACAGAGAGCCCCCATCCACTGGTTCACTCAATGGCTAGGGCTGAGAAATCAATCCAGATCTCCCACATAGGTATCATAAGGACCCAACCACATGAACCTTGCCTGCTGCATCCCAGAGCATGTAGTGACAGGAAGCTAGAATCAGGAGCAGAGGCCACACTGAATCTAAGGTGTCCAGTTTGGGATGAGGGCACCCAACTGACTTTATAACCAATAGACCAAATGTCATCTCCTATACCCAGTTTTTTACTGTTATTAATAACATTATATTTGTGTAATAATATGGATCCTTCTTGTTAAACTACTTAACTAAAAGGTATGAATATTTTTTAAGAAGCAAAGGGACAGAGAGACAGACAACCAGACAGACAGACAGGACTCCCATGTGTTGGTTCATTCCTCAGATGCCCACAGTGGCTAGCGCTCCAAAGCACAGAGCCAGAATTCAGTCTAGGTCTACCACTTTGGTGGCAGAAACACAATTACTTGAACCATCATTGCTGCCTCCAAATGTCTGCATTAGCAGGAGGCTAGGATCAGAAGCTAGAGCTCAGAATTGAATTCAGTCTCTCTAATGAGGAAAGCAGACATCTTAACTTCTAGGCCAAATGCCTACTTCAAGGTATGAATTATTTTTTAAGATATTTATTTATTTATTTGAAATGCAGAGTTACAGAGAGGGAGAATAGGGGCAGAGAGAGAGAGAGAAAGAGAGAAAGAGAGAGAGAAAGAGAGATAATAAGAGATCGAGGAATCTTGATTTTCCATCTGCTGATTCACTCTTCAAATGGCTGCAGTGGTCAGGCCTGGACCAGGCTAAAGCCAGAAGCCAGGAGCTTCTTCTGGGTCTCTCATGTGGGTAGCAGAGGCCCAGGTACTCTTGGGCCATCCTCTGCTGCTTTCCCAAGTGCATTAGCAGGGAGCTGGATCAGAAGTGTAGCAGCTGGGACTCAAACTGGCACTCATATGGGATGCCGGAACTGCAGGGGGAGGCTTTACAGTGCCAGGCCCCCAAGTATGAATATTTTTAAAAAATTTTTGGGGCCGGCGCCATGGCTCACTTGGTTAATCCTCTGCCTGCAGCACCGGCATCCCATATGGGCACCGGGTTCTAGTCCCGATTGCTCTTCTTCCAGTCCAGCTCTCTGCCGTGGACCTGGAAGGCAGTGGAGGATGGCCCAAGTGCTTGGACCCCTACAGCCACATGGGAAACCAGGAAGAAGCATGTGGCTCCTGGCTTCTTCGGATGGGTGCAGCACCAGCCATAGTGGCCATTTGGGGGGTGAACCAATAGAAGGAAGACTTTTCTCTCTGTCTCTCTCTCACTGTCTAACTCTATCTGTCAAAAAAAAAAAAAAAAGAGTAGTTAAAAAATTTCTTTTATTTATTTGTTTCAAAGGCAGAGTTACAGAGAGGCAGACACAGAGAGAGAAAGAGAGCTTCCGTCTGCTGGTTCACTCCCCAAATGACTGCAACTATCAAAGCTGGACCAATCTGAAGCCAAGAGCCAGGAACTTCCTCTGAGTCTCCCACAACGACTTGGACCATCTTCCACTCTTTCCCAGGCCATAGCAGAGAGCTGGATCAGAAGTAGTGAAGCCCGGTCTCAAACTAGCACCTAAATTGGATGCTGGTACTGCAGACAGCAACTTTATCTGCTATGCAACAATGCCAGTCTCCCAAGTATGAATATTTTTAATTCAACAGGTTCAAAGACTTTTGTGTGTATCTATTGCCAAATTAGTTTTCAGGATCCCTCCATTCTTCAAGCGGTCTGAGAAATGGAGAATTCACTGAGGACATACAGTGTGTAATAATTGTGTTTGCTACATATCTATCCAGTGTTGATCTTCTTAATGGTTTCAAATCACAATTGATCCTCATTAATAACAGATCCTATAACTGTTAATTTGTACCTCCCTGCTAAAATATACCTGTAACCCCCAAATCAATAATTGTAGTACTTTTATGGCCATGCAGAGTGGCAAATAATTTAAATTGCCTGGTGTGCACTTTCCCAACTGAGATCCAACAAAGTGTGCTGTGCCTTCTTATGTCAGCTTGCATACTTTAGACAATATCTTCTTTGTAATGTTTACTGCCATGTTTTTCACAGTTTTGTGCTTTTTGTTGATAACTTTGTTGTTTATAATGTCCCTAGGGATAGTGTGAAGTCTTGTGTTTCTAAGGGAAAAAATGCTGTGATATGCTTTAAGGAGAAGATCCTGTACATAAGAGATATAGTGCTCTTGCCTAGGAGTTCAGTGTTAATCAACAGTTTATATTAAATAAGGTCTTTTGTGTGCAGCATCATGGTGTAGTGGGTAAAACTGCTGCCTGCAATGCTGGCATTCCATATGGGCTCCAGTTCATGTCCTGGTTGTTCTACTTCTGATTCAACTACCTGTTAACCTACCTGGGAAAAGCAGAGAGTACTTGGGCCCTTGCTACTCATGTGAGAGACCCAAAAGGAGCTCCTGGCTTTGGCCTGGTCCAGTGCTTGTTGCTGAGGCCATTTAAGGAATAAACTAGCAAATGGATGATCTCTCTCTCTCTCTCTCTCTCTCTCCTCTCTCTCTCCCCATCTCAATCTGTAACTCTAACTTTCAAATAAATGAATATTTTAAAAATAATAAGGTGTCTTTAAACAGGAAAATAAGTATTGGGTTAAGCCACTGCCTGTGATGCCAGCATCCCATATGGGTACCAGTTCAAGTTTTGACTGCTCCACTTATAATCCAACTCTCTGCTAATGTGCCTTTGAAAACAGTGGAAGATGGCCCAAGTGCTTGCATCCCTGCCATCTATGTGGGAGATCAAGAAGAAGCTCCTGGCTCTGGCCTGGCCCAGCCCTGGCCATTGTGGCCATTTGGGGAGTAAACCAATGTATGGAAGATCTCTCTCTTCCCCTCTCTGTAACTCTGCCTTCCAAAGAAATAAAATAAATCTTTAAAAAACTCTCTAGGAATATTATTAAATATGAAATTTGCAAATTATAAAATTTTTAATATTTCCATTTTGGGGTTTATTTTTATCTTCTTTCCCAAAATTGGAGGGCTTAACTTTGGTTGTGTGCTTCATCAATGGACAATGTCTACTCTCAGCATAAATGCTAGCACAAGCTATGCTATTTAATATTGTTTCTTACTGATGCTTTGTTTTAAATAGAATCTCAAGAAAGTTTAGACAAAGCAATAAGTCATTGCTGCCATAGCATAATCTTTTGACAGTAGTAACTAAGGAACTATAGACTCTAGAGTAAACCATGTCATCCACAATCTTGAATTTGTGAAGGTGCTGTGTCTTCACATCACACCAACAGAGTCACAAGACTCAGATATACAGCACAAACTGCCATGAGGTTGCTAATGCGTTGTTAGGCTCAGGACAAGGGATCACAGATATTGGTGTGAGTTGTTTGGGGAGTCACAAGATACTGAGAACAACAGGAATGAGAAAAAAGGCCTTCATCTTTAAACTATTAATTCAGTTTGTGGAAAGCCTTTAGTATATGTTGCCCAAAAGATCTGCCTATTCCACCTCAGATAGTCCACTCTTACAAGTGAAAAAAAGAGGAAACTTGCTTTTATTATCTACTATATGCCAGGCACAATATCTGTCTCTTCACATATATTTCATTTTCATACATATTGATAACTGATATTCAAAGCTAATTGGCTCAAGGTCACTTGGTTATAGTAAACAGTAGAGCCACAGTTTGTCTAACTCCCAAGGGATGGAGTAACTAACAGCGACTAGGCACCTGTATACATTAGCTCATGTAAAATCTGTGAGGTAGCCATTGCTGTGCCCATTTTATAATTTAATAGAGAGAGACTAACTCACTAGGTCACACTAGCAGCAATAACTGATGTGTGTTTCTAACACAAGATTCCCAAGAGCATACTCTTTCTACCACATTGCATCTCCTGAGTAGGATTCAAAACAAGTAAAAAACTAGCTATCAGTTACATCAGGTACTTGTTTTTTTAAAAAAAAATCCATAAAAAATCAAATGAACACAATAACCACACAATAAGATACACCTGTGGAGTGGCACTGTGGTGTAGAAGGCTAAGCCTCTGTCTGCAGTGCCAGTATCCCACATGGGTGCCAGTTTGAGTGCTGGCTGCTCCGTTTCCAATCCAGCTCCCTGCTAATGTGCCTGGGAAAACAGCAGAAGATAGACCAAGTCCTTGGGCCCCTGCACCCACATGGTGACCTGGAGGAAGCTCCTAGTGCCTGGCTCCAGCCTGGCCCTGCCCTGGCTATTGTAGCCATTGGATGGAAGAACTCTGTCTTTCTCTGTCTCTCCTTCTCTTTCTGTATATCTGCCTTTTAAATAAATAAATAAATCTTTTAAAAAAAAAAAAAGAGATACACCTGCAGTACATCAAGAATTTTTTGGTATTTATAAGGACCACCTTGAGTTTTTAGAAAGATAATACCTTATATATGTTATGTTCTTCTTAAGTAGAGAGGGATTTTATAATAAGACTTTATAAAGCCGTTTTTTCCTTGTCCTTCCTCTTCCCCCTCTGCTCAATGGGAATGTGAGTCTGTTTGGATTTTTATCATAAGTGCTAGAAGGCCACAGAGACTAACCCACACACTTCTTTAGGCTCCCATTGGTAATGGTTGTTTTTCCCTTTTTTTTGTAGTCATTATGCCTACCTCTTTAAGTGCATGCTGGAAATACAGCCAACACTGCCATGTATGCCCAGAAATCTCTCTTCTGTTTATGCCAGTTGTTGTCTACTTGGAGCCTACACAGGCTGATGTCTACACTGGGAGCTGTTCCTTCCTTTCTTCTCCTGTTCCTGCTGAAGCTGTAGTATGTTGAATTCTAATTTACCAATTCTTTGAATTTTATTTGGGTTTTTTATGACAAATCCTCATGGTCCAGGGGGTGGGCTAGCTGGAGTCTGAGTGACAGGCACTGTGTTGCACTCAGACTCACCCTTCCCCTCTGACCCTGCTCCATTGTCCTTCCACCAAAATGGTGCCCTTCCTCCCTTGAGATGAGTTGTTTCCCAGGAAGAGCCCCAGCCCCTCATGCAAATAGCTTGGTGGCAGGGCCACCCTGCCAGTCAGGCCTCCAGATGGAATTACATCAAAGGATTTCACTCATGCTTGAAAACTATCTTCTCGAGGCCAACTGAAAAGGAAGGAATCAGGGGGAAAAGTAAGGAGGTGAGGAAAATTTAATCTAATAAGCAGAGTTGTACCAAGATGTGTAATCTGTCCCAGTTCTCATCTAGTTGGTTTATGTTGAAAGGACTAAATTTGCTGAGCTGGATAAACAACTGCAGAGAGAAAATGTCATCCACTTGGGCCTTAGCTATGACTTTTCCCATGTTCTAAGGAATTCAGCTTCTCATCTGGCCCACAGAAAGCTCTACCCTATCTGCTGATTACGCGGAGGTGGGCAGTTTAAGGACTCTGCCCAAGGTCTTTATTAGCACAGAACAAAAAGCTCATAGTCTCTTGGAATTTAAGAAATTAGACACTGTAGGGTCACAGCACTGCATGGGGGAAACCTGTGACCTTATCTAATTTCTCATCAGGACACAGCAGCTGTTGTACTATTAATATCTCAATGTGTGTAAAAAAGAAAAAAGAAGAAAACCATATAAGAAATAAAAAATACATTGAAATCATGGACAGCAGTAGCATTCAAATGTCTAATTCAGGGAAAATATGACTATACTTTTATAGTTTTTTACATGGAATCATGAAATTTTAGTTTAAAAAATTGTAGTTTAAAAAATTGTAAATTGTAGATACAGGATTGTGGATGATTTTTCATTTCTTTTATGAGTTTATGGGCGGAGGTAAACAAGATACTTTAATTTTTTTCAAATTGTGTTAAAATGCACACATATAATTTCCACTTTAACCATTTTTAAATGTATATTTCAGTGGCATTAGTATGTTCACCTTCTTGTGCAATTATCACCACTGTCCATCTCCAGAATTTTTTACCTTCTAAACCAAAAATTCTGTGCCCGTTAAATAAATAATAACTTCCCTTCCCCCAACCCTTACCCACTACACCACAGCACCAGCCCATGTTGATGATATTTTAATAAAAGATTTATTTTGGATCCAGCCTTAAGAGTATAAAATAAAAAAAGTGCTACAGAGTTTTAGGCTACTATTGACAATACATATAGTTGTGGCAAGCAATTTCTGCAGAGAAGCCAAATTCCACATTTTTGCTTCAATGGCCCTGTACACTAACTATGTCTCAATATTTTCCTTGTATGTGAGTCTATTAATAATCATGATAACTTTACCTTCCAGTAGAAAGGAAATGAGTTTAATTTATATAGTAATAGCTAATAAGATTACAAATTACACAATGTTTTCCTTTCAATTCATTTATAATTATAGTATTTAACTAACAAGGGTAAATAGTATAATTCAAGTTGTATGAGATCTAGGTAGTCCATTTCCTGTTGCAACATTCTAGTGGAATGTACTATTTTTCCTTATCCAGTTTACATGTTCTCTTTTTGGAATAAACTTGAGAAGAACAAAATGACTCCTAAATTGTAGACAAAGATGTGAGATGAAAGAGTAAAGAGATTGACAAAATGTAATTGTTTATATCTTTTGAACAAGGCAAGTAGTTAAGGTTGTTCTGAGAGTCTCAGTGCCAATTTGTGCCTCTTTGGCTTCACATTACTTGGTCTTACTTTTCTTTGTTTCAATAAATGTTTATTGAGTGGCTATCATGTGGCAGGGTCTGTAGATACAGACCCTGTCGTCACATCAGCTCATAGTCTGAGAGGGAACTAGAAAATTAGATTAGCAAATTACCTTACATAAACAGATACAAGATGGTTGCATTTCCAGAATGGAAAAGTTCAGAGAACAGGCATGTACTAATCTTCCAGGGCCATACTCTAGGTGGTCTCCTTGGCTCACAGCAGCAATGGAACCATCTCTAAGTTGTCAACCAAATAATACAAAGAAGTGTTAGTGTTTGCAGATTGTGTTATTGTAGTTCCTCCGTAGATAGAAAAATAGATTTATTCTTTCCTCAAAATGGATCCTTCAAATACAATCAGCTACTGTTGGTGGGGATGCCTTTCTTTTAAGCTTTTATTTTTATATTATTTGAGAGAGACAGAGAGAGAAAGAGATGGAGAAATCTCATTCACTGTTTCTCTCTCCAGATGGCCACAACAGCTGAACTGGGCCAGGCCCGAGCCAGAAACTGAATCCAGTTCTCTGACAAGCAGAGACTTAAGCACTTGTGCTAACACTGCTCCCTCCCAGTGTCTGCATTAGGAGGAAGGTAGAATTGAGAGCTAGAGCTTGGATTTGAATCCGGGCACTCCAGTGTAGGATGTGAGCTTCTTAACTGTCCCAAGATGCCTTGTTTAAGGTGTACAGTGTCATTAGGTACAGGCAGGCAAGCTTACCACCAACCGTGCTTCATCTCAACCAAGTGAGTTCCCACTATGCAAAGCATCTCAAGCTGTCTGCCTTAAGAAAATATTTTTAAGTCTTTTTTAAAAAAAATTATTTATTTGAGGGGCAGAGTTACACACACACAGAGAGAGAGAGAGAGGTCTTTTATCTGATGGTTCACTCCCTAAATGGCCACAATGGTGGAACTGGGCAGATCTGAAGCCAGGAATCAGGAACCAGGAGCCTCCTCCAGCCACTCACCCACATGGGTGCAGGGGCCCAAGCACTTGGGCCATCTTCTACTGCTTTCTCAAGCCATAGCAGAGATCTGGATCAGAAGAGGAGCAGCTGGGACTTGGTGCTGCAGGCATATAGGATATAGGATGCTGGTGCTGCAGGCAGAGGCCCAACCTACTATGCCACAGCACTGGTCCCTTTTTTAACTCTTGTGTTTTGTCTGATGTTCACTTGGGTGAACATTAAAATTGTAATAATATTCTGAAAGAGTTTTAGTTGAGTTACCTGCTTCCAGTCTGTCAGAAATCCTAGTGCTTCAGGAGACTGCACTGTTTATTGTCAGATTGCAGGGCTCATTGTCATTCTGCTCTGTGCTCCAGGGTTCTATATGTCCCCATTTAGAAATGTGGAAAAAAATAGATCACGGGGCATAAGAAGCAAGTATATTTTCCTATGTATTATGTTTCTTCCCAACAAACATTGAAAAACCCAGTAAGTTAAAAATAGTTAAAATTATCACCAGGAATAATAATCAAGAATGTAATTTTGGCTGGCGCCGTGGCTCAACAGGCTAATCCTCCGCCTTGCAGTGCCGGCACACCGGGTTCTAGTCCCGGTCGGGGCGCAGATTCTATCCCGGTTGCCCCTCTTCCAGGCCAGCTCTCTGCTATGGCCCGGGAAGGCAGTGGAGGATGGCCCAAGTGCTTGGGCCCTGCACCTGCATGGGAGATCAGGAGAAGCACCTGGCTCCTGGCTTCGGATCAGCGCGATGCGACAGCCTCAGCGGCCGCTGGAGGGTGAACCAACAGCAAAAAGGAAGACCTTTCTCTCTGTCTCTCTCTCTCTCTCACTATCTACTCTGCCTGTCAAAAAAAAAAAAAAAATTAAAAGAAAAAAATTTTAAAAAAAAAGAATGTAATTTTGCCCTTGAAGAAGGCTAATTGTTGGAAATGTGATCCATGAAATTCAATACCCCTGATAGTAAGCCCATTTGTTATGCCCTGCTAGATGCAGGGATATTACGGAATATCCAGGCTCTTCACTCAGTGTCTGCCATATGGTGACCAACTTGTCCTGGTTTGCCGGGAACTATCCTTGTATTTAAAGGCCAGTTTTACAGAATTTACTTCCTTTAGGCCCCAGCAAATTGGGCAGTTAATCTCTTGTGTTTGCCCCGTTTGTTCAGGGACCTCCTGGTTTAAGCTGCTGGTTTGAAGTGACTATGATTCTTTGATGAAGAAAGATCACTGGAACTGATACATTGAGAAAATTGAGGAATCTCTGAACCAAGAAAATCCCTGGGAATCAGACAACCCAGCCAAGAACCTTGAGCTAAGACAACAAAAGTTTTAAACCTTTTTGGTGCTAAATTGGTCCATCTGTCTTAGAGCAGTGGTGTCCAAATGCAGTTGTGCATTTATATATGTTCATTACTTGAATAGATACTACAGACATAATTCCTGAGTGGCACCAACACAACTGCTGACTCAGAATATTTTTTTTAAAGATTTATTTATTTGAAAGCCAGAGTTACAGAGAGGGAGAGGCAGAGGTAGAGAGAGAGAAATCTTCCTTCCACTGGTTCACTCCCAAATGGCTGCAACAGCCAGGGTTGGGCTAGGCCCAAGCCAGGAGTCAGGAGCTTCATCTGGTTCTCTCATGTGAGTACAGGGGCCCAAGCACTTGGACCATCCTCCGTTGCTTTCCCAGGCACATCAGCAGGGAACTGGATTAGAAGTGGAGCATCTGGAAGTCGAACCAGTACCCATATGGGATGCTGGTGCTACAGGTGGTGGCTTTTACCTTCTATGTCACATCTTTCCACCCACAAATCTAGCCTTGGCACTATCCTGCTGCTTTAAAATTCCAAAGCTTCTTGCTGCTCTGTAACAAAATGCAAATCCATTACATGGCTTCCAAGGCTCTTTATGAGTGCAGCACTTCAGCTTCACAATGCACCTCCCACACATCTAAATCTGACCTTTACTTTCCATCTTTCCTATGCCTAGGACACTCCCATCTCACCTCCTTCTCTCTGGCTCAAGTACACACTGTGAGATTTCAGGTCAGTTTCTCCAGAAAGCCTCCTCAGCTAATAGGTGAAGTGTTCTTGATGTTCATAGCCCCTTATGTTTCCTCCATCACAAGTCTTAGTTTGTCATATTGTAAATGCTTTTCAATTCTTTGTCTATATCCCTTCAGACTTGAATTTGTGAAGATGCAATTAGATCTCCTATATGAATACAATGCATTGGACAAAGTAAATGCAAAAATATGAATCAATTCTTGGCTTCAGCTCCCTTTTGAACCTTAGCCACCTGTGTGGGCTTCACCTGCTCTGTTTTTAATTCTATCACCCCAGCCTCTGCTCACCCATAAAGCTCAGATCCCTACTCTTGACTTTATATGATGAATCACACATTCACCTGTTGGTCCTGGGCTTCACAGAGTAGCTCTTTGCTGCCCCCACATGTTTTGAATCAGTGTCATATGCAACCAACCTAGACACCCTTTGCTCCATACGGTGCAGTTTAACTTCTGGGGAAACATTTTGATCTTGGCCTCCCTATGCTTCCACTGACATAGGGAGAATGGAAGAGAGTGATGGGATCCCTCAGTGTCTGTCTATAGGCCCTGCCTTGTATTTGTTCTCTGTCATCAGCAGTAAGTTGAACACTTTTGTTAAGTATCTTCCTCCTCTGATTCTCTATTCCCACCTCAAAGAGAAGGCAGCTGTTTTCTAGAGTTCTTTTTAAAGCATTCTCTCTGGATGACTTTACACATACCCTGGGACTTTAACCCTTGCTTTTGATAAAGTTTTTGTGTGCAAATGATGCTCAAGGACCTACGTTTCTTTACATTTTGACCTTTTATAGAAAAACTAACAAGTTTTTCAAAATGGAGATATAAAGTGCTTTTTATCCCCAAAATGTAGGATCTTTTTATGTAGATTGAATCATATGTTCGAAATAGTGAGAAAAGGGGCTGGAGTTGTGGCACAGAAGGTTAAACCACCACCGGCAGTGCTAGCATCCCTTATGGGCACTGGTTCGAGTCCAGGCTGCTCCACTTCTGATCCAGTTTCCTGTTAATGTGCCTAGGAAAGCACAAGAGCTTGGGTCCCTGTCACCCATGTGGGAGACCCAGATGAAGCTCCTGGCTTCAGCCTGGCCCAGCTCTGACTGTTGCAGCCATTTGGAGAGTGAATCAGGGGGTGGAAGATCTCCATCCTCTCTCTAAGTATGCCTTTCAAATAAACAAATCTTTTTAAAAATAAAAAAAAAAACAAAAATTGAAATAGTGAGAAAAATTTTTTGTGTTCACAAAGTCATCTTCACTAATTAATTGATTAAATTATCACAATATTAATTATTGACTTTCAATATTTTAAATTATTTATTAAAGACCTTATTTATTTTATTTGAAAGAGTGGAAGGGGTGGGGGGTGGAGCTTTCATGTGCTAGTTTACTCTCCAAATGGCCACAGCTGTCAGGGCTGGCCAGGTTGATGCCAGAGGCCAGGCATTCCATCTGAGTTTCCCATGTGGGTTACCAGAGCCCATCTTCCGCTGCGTTCCCAGGCACATTAGCAGGAAGTTGAATTGGAAGCAGAGAAGCTGAGACTACAGCTTGCACTCCGATATGGGATGCTGATGTCGCAAATGCCAACTTAGCCCATTGTTCCACAGTGCCAGCCCCTTTTAATGGCAGTAATTTACAGGCAATATTGTTATTCCTTCTGTAATTATTATTATACCAACTAAAGAGAAATTACAAAGTTAATAGTCAGGAGTATGATTCTAAATATATGACACATTACCATAGCCTCTTGTTCTTTGGTAATTAATATCTGGGATAATTAAACTAAGGTGAAATGTGGGATATATATTAGCATATTACAGTAATATTTATATATTCTTCAATGGAATATCTTAAATTGCTAAACTTAATAAACACATACCTATTTATAGTTGTTAAAGCACTTCATTTGCATTATGTTATAGTCTAACATAGTCCTTTGCCATAGAGGGGTTAACACCCCATTTTACAGATGATAAAATTGAGTCGGGAAGATTAAATAACTTCTGGAAAGAGAGCATTCTGATTTAAAAATCCCTTTTGAAAAAAACCACATTATTTTAAAGATGTATTTATTTATTTATTTGAAAGACAGAATTTACACACACACACAAAGGGGTGGGGGGAGAGAGAAAGCTCTTCCATCTGCTGGTTCACTCCCTAAATGGCCACAATGGCCAGGGTCAGGCCAGGCCAAAGCCAGGAGCTTCATCTGGGTCTCCCATGTGGGTACAGGGGCCTGAACATTTGTGCCATCCTATCCTGCTTTCCCGGTGCATTAGCAGGGAGCTGGATCAGAAGTAGAGCAGTCAGGACACAAACTGTTGCCCATATGTGATGCCAGTGGTGTCCTTAGGCTGTGGCTTAACCTGTTACACCATAATACCAAAAACAGGTTTTTTTCTAAAAAGGGTTTATTTATTTATTTGAAAGTCAGAATTACAGAGAAAGAGAGATGCTCCATCTGCTGGTTCACCCCCAAAATGGCCACAATGGCCTCTGCCTCTCTGTAACTCTGCCTTTCAAATAAACAAATAAATATTCAAAAAAAAAAATCATGTGGATCAGGTATTATAAAGTTGTGTGCTTGGTTGTTTGAGAGTGTTCCACAAATCTCCAACACTGTTTTTTAGTTTTCTAATTTCTTCTTCTTCTTCTTTTTTTTTTTTTTTGGTCTGACTGTAAAATTTTTAGAGATTTGTCTTCTAACTTGGATATTCCTTCTTCCTCCTCACCAAGTCTATTCTTAAGCTTTCCATCATATTTTTTACTTGTTCTATTGAATTCTTCATTTACAATATTTCATTTTGGTTTCTCTTTAAAATCTCAATTTTATGGGAAATATTTTCCTCATATCATGTACAGATTTCTTTAGTTTGTGAATTTACTTCTGATTACTTCTAAGTAATCCTACCATCAATTTTTTGAATTCCATTTCTGCCATTTTGTCAGTCTCTTCATCTTCACATTCTAGTATTGAAGTGTTGTGTTTTTGGGGGGGCATCATGTTATCTTCCTTATTCTTGTTTCTTGAATTGCTGCATTTTATTATTAGGCATTTGTGAGATATTTTTTTTCTCTCTGTGATGGCTTTTATCTTTGAACCATTCCCCTGTGACTTAGTGGAGTGTCAGCTCTTTCAGTGAGTACCCAGAGGTGTGTGTTTGGTGTGGTCAGTGCTTCAGGGCTAGGGGAGTGTCTAAGGTGATACCCAAGTTGGGCATGGTAAATCTCTTTTTTTTTTTAATCAGAGGGGAGGTTTGTTCAGCCCTGTTAGTATAGTTTCACATTCACATCCTCTCCTCAAAAGGAGACCAATGCCGGGGCACTTGTCCCAGAGGGTACAATTTTCATCTGTGTTGCCACAGAACCGCACAAAGGATCTGTGCAGTTCTCAGTGTGAACACAGATCCTGCAGCAATGGCCATCAGCAGGGAATCAGGGAGCCCTGAGCATGTGGGAGCCACCACAGCGACTGCCCAAGAACCCAGCCACATCCTATGCCCTCCCACACAGCCACAGTGATCTCACAGTCCCAACACACAAGGCTCCAACAATCATGAGCTCCCAGCCCCCTGTCAGTTCTCCCAGCCAGACTCAAGCATCTCCTCTTGGCTGGTTGCTGGGCATGTGGACAGGAGCTGGTACAGCTGTTGCATATGTCCAAAATGGCACCCACCCTCTCTCAGCTAGTTATAGGATGCCGATGTCAGGTGGTTGAGGAAAGAAACATGCTCCCCTGCTTTTTTCTCTAGGTTGGCAGGTACACTGTCCACCACAGGGCTCCATGCTGGATTAAAATCCAGCTGGCTCTTCCTGCAGCTTTATCACCAGTGGTTTGGCCTGCTGCAGTCTAGTCTCACCTCACTCCTAAGCTGGTGCTGAGGCTCTTGGCTGCTCAGATCCTGAGCTGAGCACGTCCACAACCTCCACATACGTCCACAATGTCCCTCTAATTTTCATGGAGTTTCCTCTGATGTTTTCTCCCTGACTCTTCCCTGAGACTGCACTCTCTCCACTTTTTTTTTTTTTTTAAGTATCTTCCCCTATACTAGAGTAGTAAGATCCCTCCCTATTCCTCCATCTTTGACTCTTTCTCATTGACTTCTTATAAAGTTACAATTGATGGTTAATGAAATGAAATATTCCTATGTATAAATTAATATGATTTGAAAGATATGGAAAAACCTGGTGTTATTGAATGTATATAGCTGTACACTCATTTTCTGTGTTCTACAACTGGTTTACAAAACATCACTTTTTAAGTACTTCAGCTAGATATCTTTCAATATGGTTAATGGGAGAGCTGTCAAAAGAAGTAGAGGTATGGTATTTTAACAGAAACAAAAGAAAATGAGCTATATTCTAAACTGTACAACTTTAATTCTGTGCCTTATTCTATCAAATCTAGTGGTATTAATCATTTTTCACAAATATACAGGCAAAATTTAAGCATCAGATTACTTTTATAAAATTGCTTAATCTAAAACTGGCCCCAACTCCTACTAATTAGTATAGTTTAAGCAATGTATAATTATGAAAGAAAAGATATAATCCCTCCCCTTTTTGCCCATTTCTAAATCCTTTATGTCATAGGTAAAGATAGTCTGAAGAGTCCATGTATTGGTAAATTTGTGCCAATGCATGGTCATTAGAATGGCTCTTTGTAAGTTTAATTCGAATTTTTTAAAAATACAGCAATTCTGTAGTTTGGAAGGTTTTAGTAACAATAGTATCCATTTAGTAGTCTCTTACCAATCTATCTGCCAGGAGAAAAAAACAAAACCTAATGTGGAAACCACAGGGGGTGAGTTGTTGGATCAGGGGGACTCTTTTTTTTTTTTCATTTATTAAACTTTTATTTAATGAATATAAATTTCCAAAGTACAGCTTATGGGTTACAATGGCTTCCTCCCTCCCATAACTTCCCTCCCGCCCGCAACTCTCCCCTTTCCCACTCCCTCTCCCCTTCCATTCACATCAAGATTCATTTTCAATTCTCTTTATATACAGAAGATCAGTTTAGTATATATTAGGTAAAGATTTCAACAGTTTGCCCCCATATAGCAACACAAAGTGAAAAAAAAATACTGTTGGAGTACTAGTTATAGCATTAAATAACAGTGTACAGCACATTAAAGACAGAGATCCTACATAATATTTTTTTAAAAAATTAATTAATTTTCTATGCCATTTCCAATTTAACACCAGGTTTTGTTTGTTTTTTTTTTTTCATTTCCAATTATCTTTATATACAGAAGATCGATTCAGTATATAATTAGTAAAGATCTCATCAGTTTGTACTCACACAGAAACACAAAGTGTAAAAATACTGTTTCAGTACTAGTTATAGCATCACTGTACATTAGACAACACATTAAGGACACATCCTCCATGGGATGTAAGTACACAGTGACTCCTGTTGCTGACTTAACAATTTGACACTGCTGTTCATGGCGTCAGTAATCTCCCTAGGCTCTAGTCATGAGTTGCCAGTATGGAAGCCTTTAGAGTTTGCTGACTTTGATCTTCTTCCGGTAGGGTCATAGTCAAAGTGGAAGTTTTCTCCTCCCTTCAGAGAAAGGTACCTCCTTCTTTGATGGCAGATCAGGGGGACTCTTGAGAGTGTTTTCAGTTCATGTGCGAAATGAAAGCATGTTTTCATATGTTTGTGGGCTATTTATTTCTATATTATTTCCAAAGTGAAGTGTCTTCACTTTCGTTGGTGTATCTATACTGTCTGCAAATATTTAGTTATTATAGGTTGGATATATTGCATGGAAGAAGTTATGATTTTATAAAGCATCTTGAGTATTATAACATATTTTGAGAAGAAAAGCTTATAGTTGTTTTTGCATAGCTTTCTGCATTTTATTTCAGTCTTTTTCTTGCTAACCTCAAATGTTTTGTATGCTTAGAAAAAGGACATGAATAAAGCCAGATTAGTTATTTCTGGAAATTGGAAACTTGAAACTCAGAAAGTTGCTCTGACAATGTTTTTAATGGATCTCAACTTAAGAAAATGACAAAATATATAAAAAAGACAAAAATACTATGTGCTGTTTTTTCCAAGTGCTTTTCCTTTGTATAATCAGGCAAAGTTAGCTAACATTCTTGTGTAGTAGTAAGTATTACTTATTTTATTTACATGTAAAGAAAATAGATTTAAATGTTTCTGTGGTTAAAAAAAAAGTTTTATTTAAAAGGTGAATAAATTTATGTAGAACATATGTTAACAGTGCTTATTTTTAAAATTTAAGTTTACAGTATTATTTAGTGCTTCTCTATTGAATTTAATAAAGAAACAATCTAGAACACATCCATATGCTGAAGAATATTTTATACATAACTTCACATTATATGATGACAAATTTTATTACTTTCCTTAAAGTTATGGTCCAAATGATAAACTTGTTATTCATAAATGATTTAATTAATTGTGAGACTTCTCATTGAAGTACAAGATTACAGCTGTCAGTTGGAGGATTTGTTATAGGATTTTCAGACAGTATATCAGAGACAAATGTTTTTATTTGGACTATAAAAAATGTATTTTTGCTGATAACTCTTTTATTGAAAATATTTATAACTTTGATTTTAAAATTTCCTAGGAAGCCATTTACACATCACATACTTAATTTAATAAAGTTCTTTGGCCACAGTAAAAAAAAAAAAAAAAAAGAAAAAGTGTATTGTGAAAAGCCTAGACCTTAAACTATGTTAGTGTTACATGTTATATTTGGTTAAGGGAAATATTTCTTATTAAAAATTGTTCTGCCGGCGCCGCGGCTCACTAGGCTAATCCTCCGCCTTGCGGCGCCGGCACACTGGGTTCTAGTCCCGGTCGGAGCACCGGATTCTGTCCCGGTTGTCCCTCTTCCAGGCCAGCTCTCTGCTGTGGCCAGGGAGTGCAGTGGAGGATGGCCCAAGTCCTTGGGCCCTGCACCCCATGGGAGACCAGGAGAAGCACCTGGCTCCTGCCATCGGATCAGCGCGGTGCGCCAGCCGCAGCGCACCTACCGCGGTGGCCATTGGAGGGTGAACCAATGGCAAAAAGGAAGACCTTTCTCTCTGTCTCTCTCTCACTGTCCACTCTGCCTGTCAAAAAAAAAATAAAATAAAATAAAAAATTGTTCTTTCCCCATGCAGCAAAAGTCACCTATTGATGGAGATCTCATAGAAACTGTAGTGAATTGTTACTATCAACTAAGTGTCTACTGTGTGCCATGTTCTGTAGTAGGCATTTTATATATTTGTATCTAATTCTATCCTAACAACTATTATATAAGGAAGTTGTTTTCGTATTTCATAGTTGTCACAATTGGGTCAAAGTAATGTTGGCAACTTGTACCATACTTGGGACAGGAAACATTCTGAGTCTCTTCAAAGCTGAGCTCATTCTACCCTACCCTTGAAATGAATTTTAGTTCTTTTTTTTTTTTTCAATTCAAATTTTTATTTGCCTGGCCACTTTAAGATTTATTTAATTTCTTTTCTGCCTAGGTCACATAAACTTGTGCTAGCAGTACAATTTATGGTCTCAGGAGTGTGTGATAAAGTTTACATTTGAGACAATTTCTGATTACCTTTATCCATAATTAAAGACATTTGTTCAGAATGTTGTTTGTGAAAATACTAAATGGAAATAATTCTGCTGTGATTCGATCAATTGCCAAGCAGAATGTGACTAACTCAGAATAAATACCAGCTGGGGAAACCTATAATCATTCCTTATGTTACCTTGTTTTCAGAACACTTACTTAGCTTAGTGGCTGTTCTACCTCTGGCCTCACTTCCATGTTTGAAATAATTGCAGAAGGAATCAAGGCAGTGCCAAACAGAGGGTAGAGAATTAACTCTGGGCAATTTTGATTTTGCATTTTCCTATGTGTTAAATCCCTGAGACATTGCACAGAGGCTAGAATGAAGGTGACTTTCTCAGCATTGAGTACAGGAAAGAGAGATAACTTGATTAACTTTTTTGTTTCATTTATAAAGGTACAACTTAACTTTCTCTTTATAAAATTGATTACATATTCAGGGTAGAAAATTTAGAAAACATATAGAAGTAGTCTTCAAAAGGTTCATGAAGATGTATATTATGAAAAGTTATGCATGCATTGTGGTGCAATGAGTTAAACTGCTGCTTGGAATGTGGAGTGCCTGGGATTGAGTCTCGCTTCGACTTCCATTCCAGCTTGCTGCTAATGTGCACCCCAGTGGGCAGCAAATGATGGTTCATGTGCTTGAGTGTCTGCCACCCACATGGGATACCTTGATGGAGTTCCTGGCTCCTGGCTTCAGCCTGGCCCAGCCCTGCTGTTGGCATTGAGGACATACACCAGCAAACAGAAGATCTCTCTCTGTTTTTCTCTGTTGCTCTGCCTTTCAAAAATAAAATAAAAAATATTTTAAAATTATGTGTATCAAAATTAACTTATCTCTTATTTACATTTCCCCCTAACTTTCTGAAATACCCTCATATAAACCATAAAAACACCCTTAATCACTACTCAGTATTGTGTGTCTTCCAAGACATTTTCATTCAAACTTTAAGAAATTTTTTAATTGCCCAAGTACAATATGATCAAATCTATTTATTTTCCTAGCTCCTATAATGATTTTTCCTTTGAAGGATTTAAGTTCTGCTTTTATTCCGTCCTTTTCTTGGATATCTACTGTAATATGTTTTGTGAGCAGTGGAGAAGACCATTTGAAATAGTTAACATTTCATTTTTAATAAACATTTCAATTCATTATATAAATGATAGTAATTCTCCTTTTCATTTTTTGAATTTCAAATATTTATTTATTTCAGGAGTCAGTAAATTCTATAGCCACCCTGAAAGTCTTTACATTTTGCATATGTATGAGTCTTGGAAAATAGCTTTTATTTCACCTGCTGTAAAGATGGAAAAGACATAGCTGTTAGTTACGGAGACTTCAGGTTGCTAACCTCTATTCCTGCTGTTCACTTTCAAATATGACTGAATTTTCTTTCCATGTCATTCCATGAAGTCACAGTTCTGTGTTTCTTCTTTCAGTTCAAGTTGTCTATTTCAGCTTTGACCAAAACAGTTTGATTTATAGGAGAAAGGTGATAACACCTTTCTAATTACAGAAAAGGGAAACGCACTTGCACCTGGGTAGGAAAGTTTGGATAATACCAAGATTTGTATTCAGCTTGGCTTCTGTGTCTCTTAACTGATGAAGATGGTATAGTACTCTCAATCTGCAATCACCTGATAGCTTTGAAAAGTACTGATATGTGGGTCCTCTCCCAGAAATTTGAATGGCCTGGCCATTGTGGCTTTGTTAAAGTTCTTCTGGTAGGCAGCAGCACTGTAGCATATTGGATAAAACTGCCATCTGCAGTACCAGAAGAGTTAAGTTAATTTTGATCATATAGTACTCCGGCAATTTAAAAATTTCTTAAAGACTGAATAGATGCTGATTTGATTCCCAGCTGCTCAACCTCTGATCCACCTCCCTGCTAATGCACCTGAGAAAGCAGCAGAAGATGGCCCAAGTCCTTGGTCTCCTGCACCCATGTGGGAGACCAGAAGGAGGCTCCTGGCTCCTGGCTCCTGGCTCCTGGCTTTGGGTCAGTCCATAGGTGCAGCTCCAACTGTTGTGGCCATTTCAGGACTGAGCAGACAGATGGAAAATTCTCTCTCTCTGTTTCTACCTTTGCCTCCCCGCAACTCTGCCTTTCAAATAAATAAATAAATCTAAAAAATAATATTCCTTTAGGTGATGCCAATGCTGTCAGAACTGAGAACCATTACCTGAGAAGAGGCTCTTTGAGATGAGCATAGCAGCAATTCCTTCCAACTTGAAGACCAACAGCAATACATGTAGCTCGCAGTTCCTTCCAAACAGGGTCCCCAGCAAGATATGAAAGTATGCCTTGCACAAGGGTGTCTGGTAGAGGGAAGAACAGAGTCTGAAGTGCAACCCACTCTTCTCTTGCTAAGTAGGCTATGCTGAGACTTAGGATTATATCTTCTGGATGAATGGACACCTTGTAAAATTTACACAAAGACACGTACAGGTTACTGTGCTTCTGCTTTTGCTTTTCACTCTGCATGGAGACACTTTGCCTTTCTATTAAAGTATCTTATGAATTTAACATCCTTACTAACCTTCCAAATCACTAGGTTTCTTCAAAATTAATATTTTGCAAACTTGTCTTGAAATGAGCACATGTATACGTGGCAGAAACATTGCAAATTTGCAAATTCCAGTCCATTGACATCTCTGTAATGAATTAGTTCCTAACCATCTGGACTTGGATTAATTTGGACACTGGAAAAACAATTACAAGTGATAAATTTCAAGAAAGACAAACCTTAGAATGATAATATTGTGGGGGATGGCGCTGTGGCACACCGGGTTAATGCCCTGGCCTGAAGCACTGGTATCCCATATGGGAGCCGGTTCAAGTCCCAACTGCTCCGCTTCCAATCCAGCCCTCTGCTATGGCCTGGGAAAGCAGTGGAAGATGGCCTAAGTCCTTGGGCCTCTGCGCCTGCGTGGGAGATCTGGAAGAAGCTCCTGGCTCCTGGCTTTGGATGGGTGCAGCTCCAGCCGTTGTGGCCAAATGGGGAGTGAACCATAGGATGGAGGACCTCTTTTTCTCTCTGCCTCTCTTCTCTCTGTGTAACTGTAACTCTAACTTTCAATTAAATAAATTAAAAAAAGAATGATAATATTGTGAATACAGTACTTGTGGCTGACCATTAACACTCTCATTTGGACTGCTATGAAAGTGAAACCAGATTTATAATTCTAAATCCCCACAACAGAATGGGAGAAAATATTTGCGGATTATGTATCTGATAAAGGAGTAATACCCAGAATCTATAAGGAGCTAAAGGAACTCAACAACAACAAAACAATCCAGTTAAGAAATATTCAAAGGACATGAACAGGTATTTTTTTCAAAGGATGAAATACAAATGGCCAACAAACACATGCGAAAATGCTCAGGATAATTAATCATCATGGAAATGCAAATAAAAACCACAATGAGGGTTCACCTCACCCCAGTTAGAATGGCTGTCATCCAAAAATCAAAAAATAATAAGTGCTGGTAAGGATGTGGGAAAAAAAAGTACCCTAAAACACTGTTGGTGAGAGTGTATCCTAGTACAGCCATTATGGAAGATACTATGGAGATTACTCAGAAATGTGAAAATAGATCTACCATATGACCCTGCCATCCCACTCCTGGGAATTTACCCAAGGGAAATGAAATCAGTATATGAGTTATCTGCTCTCCCATGTTTATTAGCAGTTAAGTTCTCAATAGTTAAGACATGGAATCAACACAATTGTCCATCGATTGATGACTGAATAAAGAAAATACGTTACACACACACACACATACATATATATGTTGGAATACTACTCAGCCATAAAAAATAATGAAATCCTGTTTTTTGCAACAAAATGGGTGAAACTGGAGACCATTATTCTTAGTGAAATAAAAGAATCTCGAAAAGACAAATATATATTTTCTCTGATATGTAGCAGTTAATAAAGAATATGAAAAATTATAAGTATGAAAATTATTATTTAAAACCCTTGCTTGTATTCCTATGAAACAGTGGCTTTTCTAATTTATACTTATTGAACATTATGGTTAGTGATGCCTTAAGTCTGTGATTATAAAGTAAATTGAAAGTATGTTATTGTAAAAATTAAAGTAAAACAAAAGGAAGGAAGGAGGGGGAATTGAGGGAAGGAGAGAGGGAGAGAAGTATGGTTATCTTAGAATTGTATCTATGAAATGCATCAGGGGCCAGTGCAGTAGTATAGTAGGCTAAACCTCTGCCCATGGCACTGGCATCCCATATAGGTACTGTTTCAAGTCCTGGCAGCTCCACTTCCCATTCAGCTCCCTGCTAGTGGCCTGGGAAAACAGTGGGAGATGGCCCAAGTGCTTGGGCCCCTGCATCTACATGGGAGACCCAGAAGCAGCTCCTGGCTTTGGATTGGTCCAGCTCCAGCCATTGCAGCCATTTGGGGAGTGAATCAGCAGATAGAAGATCTTTCTGTCTCTCCCTCTCTCTCTGTAATTCTGCCTTTCAAATAATTAAAAAAAAAAAAAACCATGAAATCTGTTCTCTTTATAATTATTTTCTTAAAATGAATAAAAGATGAACAAAGGGAAAAAAACACATTTAGTAGCATTAATACAGGAGAAAACCCTATTCCATTTTCACAGACTGAAATTCTATTCCTATCCAGTTTGTTCTTTAGTACAAGTTGGAATGGAGTTAGAGTACTTCTTACCCATCACCATTACTGGAAAAATAACTCCAGATGTATGCCCAGATGGGAGTACATTCAGCAAATGTCAACTCAGTCATAACTAGAAAGATCATCACTACTAATCAGCACAAAACACATCCAGATTTTTGTATTAAATGACTCATTATATTTGCATTGCATCACGGGAACCAAAGACATTATGATATAAAATCATCTGGTTTTCCCAAGAGCTTCAGCAAGATGTTGAAGTTATGCTAAGAAACCAAAAACCATGCATGACCCTACCAATATGACTCATCTGGTGGAAATCTGGATGTTAAAGGGGTAAAATTTCACCTTCAGTGTGAATACATTAGATTGAAAATCCCAGCCCAGAACCATATGATGTGTCCCCAACCATATGTGTCTGTATAAAATGAATCACTTGATAAACAGGAAATCACTAACTATAATTAACATGAAGTTATAAGAATGGAGGTAGCAGTGGTTAATTTTAAATTGAATTTGAATACTACAGTGACAGCACAAACAGAAAACTAGAGAATTTTAGATGATCGTTGATCTCATGTGCACTGAAATGGGTTATACTTCCCAGGAATGGCTATATCCCACCCTCCTTTCTAACCCATTGCTATTTAAATAAAGCAATTTTTGTGTAGTTAATATTAGCACAAACCCTTTTTCTGCTTGCCTGCTTCCTAGCAACCTAAAGCAGAGTATCTGCTTGCCAATCTGCTTTTGAAAAAAAAAAAAAAAAGAAGAAGAAGAACAGAATATCCAGTGAATTTGCAGATAGCCCTGAAGAGGTGGGGTGTATTCAATAAGCTCTGTGTTGATTTTGTGAGCTCAGTATCTGATTTATACTGTCAATTATCTGACCTTGCTGTACCTCCTACCTCAGGCCAGAGAGGATGTGATCCACATGCTGAAGACAGAAAAAACCAAGCCTGAGGTTCTGGAGGCTCATTACGGATCTGCAGAGCCAGAGAAAGTGCTGCGAATCCTGCACCGAGATGCCATCCTTGCCCAGGAGAAATCCATAGGAGAAGATGTCTATGAGAAACCCATCTCAGAGGTAAAGGCATGGCACCGGAAGTCCTCCTAGCAGGAAACACAGTCTTCCATTTATATGCATTTACATTTTCTTTCAAAAGCAAATTTTTTGTGATGACTAGTACAAAATTAAAGTTTAAATAAGTCGAGAATTATAGTAGATTAGTTTCAATACGAACTTCAAGCTTTTCTTTAAATAGAGCCCCAAATATATTTTCCTGTATGATTATGATTGCTACATGCTCTTGCGGTATATTACTTTTTTACTTTCTGCAAAATAATATGTGCAAAAATTGGAAATGCATTATCAGTTCTAACATTCAGGTATCAGGATTATCATCAAACTGGTAACCTAAAATTAAACTGATTTTATTGATGATATTTATAGTTATAAACCTACCATTTTTTGGTATCTCATAGACTCTGTCATAATTCAAATGTTCTTATGTGAGTAGCTAAAATACAGTGCTAGAAGCAAAATTTGGATGAAATGCTTAAGGCAATCCTTTAAGATGAAGGGAATTCTAATAGTTCCAATAGTTCTAATGTAGTAGGAATTCTAATACTTAATCATTTTTATACAAAATTGTATTAGGAGGTTCCAGATATCATTATTGATTATCCATGGGATCCCATTTAAATAATACATTGTGGTAAAAGTTTGATGCCTCAGTTTGATCTCTCAGAGACAACATTCAGAACAGATTGATGGTCTCATAATTTCCTAATTTCTGCAGCAGAGGTAAACTGGAGCTCTAGTCTAGTTTTTTTCCTAAAGTGTGAAGATAATTATTGTAGTCAATAGGTTGCATGAAAGTGTCTGAGGTCTGCCTTTACTAGCTGTGCCTGACTTTTGGCAGGTTGCTTAAGCTTCTGAAGTCTCAGCTTCCTTATCTGTGAGGTGGGAGGAACCATAGTGTGTAACTCATATACTGGATGTAGGGAGTAGATGGAACAGTGCCTGTAAAGCTCTTTTTTTTAAGATTTATTTATTTCTTAAGATGTATTTATTTATTTGAAAGGCAAAGTTACAGAAAGAGAGAGAGAGAAGAGAGAGAGAGAGATCTTCCATCTGCTGGTTCACTCCCCAAATGGCTGCAATGGCTAGGGCTGGGCTAGGCTGAAGCTAGGAGCCAGGAGCAGGGACCCAAGTACTTGGCCACCTTAAGCAGCAGTTTAACTTGCTGCACCACAGTGTTGGCCCCCTGCAAAGCTTTTAACATAGTGTCTGGTGCATACCAGCTACTCAACAATATTATCCACTAGTTTGCTGGGATTCAAAGATGATAATTATGCATACCTTAATTGGTTCCACATTTGGGGGGATTTGAGTAAAAAAAATATAGAGAGGTCAAAAACATGTGTCAATTCTATAATAATAATAATAATAATAACAACAACAACAACCTCAGTTGGAGAACTAAACTTGGATAGATGGTCTCATTTGGCTTCCACAGCTTGGAATGATCTCCCAAGGTAATATAGATTTACAGAGCAGATATACTTACACAGAATCCCTACTTCTATCCACTGAATTCTGTGGACAGTACACAAACAGAGGAATATGTGACCAGTCTTCAGAAAGTAGATCTGGGGGCTGACATTGTGGCATAGCAGGTAAAGCCACTGCCTGCAATGCCAGGCATGCAATGAGTGCCGGTTCAAGTCTTGGTTGCTCTACTTCTGATCCAGCTCCCTGCTAATGACCTGGGAAAAGCATTAGAAGATGGCCCAGGTGTTGGGCCCCTGACACCCATGTGGGAGACCCAGATGAAGCTCCTGGCTCGTGGCTTTGGCCTGATCCAGTGCTGGCCATTGTGACCATCTGGGGAGTGAACCAGCAGATGGAAGATCTCTCTCTCTCTTTCTCTATCTCTCTATCTCTGTCTTTCCTTTTCTCTCTGTAACTTTGACTTTCAAAATAAATAAATCTTAAATAGATCTGGCTTGAATAATCTACCACATGGACAGAAGAACAAAGCTAGATCCATGCTGTGAATTGTGAGGGATGGAGGTAGAAAGAGAGAAAGCAGCTATTCCAAATTCTGCCAAAGAAAGTCGTACTTTGTGAGAGAAATAGTTTGCTGGAAGGAGAAAAGTTTCATTTCACCATCTACATACTTTTGGTCTGTTAACCCACTGGAATTGACAATAAATTTCTTGTTATTCAGGAGCAGAAATCCTGCTTCCAAATTCAGGAAGTAGGAACCCCAAAATATCACCATCTATAAGCCTCCTAGGATCATGGGCAGATAATCTAACCCTTATTTCTAGAAGCCAAGTTGCACCTCAAGCCAATCCCTGTTCATTCCAGTTTCTATACCAAATTACCTAGCCTAGCTAGGTTATCCAATAGACCTTACAAGAGGTTAAGCCTTATCAGAGCTCCAGCACGGTAGAGCTGTTTCCCATGACAAATGTTTGTGGTGAAATTAAAAGGCAAATATTAAATCCCCTATATTTCTTTGTAAATTACAGTTCAGAATATCAAAGTTCATAATGCTTAAGCAAAATTCCAAAAAAAAGTGTTAAAGTTTCAGTTTCTTTCCTTCCTACTTTTTTGTTCTGTGCAACATCAGCCTGAGAGATCTCAACTGACTAGGTATAGTTTGTTTTTATTTTATTCTTCAGTAAAATTACCTGTACTCAGCATTCTTAAAGTCGCATTCCTATATGCTGAAATCCCTATGTACTACTTTTTTTTTTCAGAGAATCTAGGGAATTATTTGGATACATATACCAACTTCACACAAATTCATTTAAAAAATACAAGAAAGTGAGGACTGCATTGTGGTGTAGTGGGTTAAACCACCACCTACAACACCAGTATCCCATATGAGTACCAATTCAAGTCTTGGCTGCTCCGTTTTCAGTCCAGCTCCATGCTAATGTGCCTGGGTAAGCAGTGCCCCTGCCACCCATGTGGGAGACCTAGATGGGATTCCAGGCTCCTGCCTTTGGCCTGGAAGTGTTGTAGCCATTTAGGTAGTGAACCAGTGGATGGAAGATCTCTCCCGCTCTCTTTCTCTCTCTCTCTCTCTCTCTCTCTCTCTCTCTCTCTCTGTTTCTGCCTTTCAAATAAATAAATAAATCTTTAACTTAAAAAGATGCCTGTATCTCATATGAGATATCCCTAGTTCTAATATTAGAATCCCTGGTTCTAATTCTGACTCTCTAGCTTCCAACAAATCAGACTCTTGGTGGCAGTAGTGATAGCTCAAGTAATTGGGTCCCTGCCACTCTTGTAGGAGACCTTGATTGAATTCACAGATCCTGGCTTCATCTCAGTCTGGGCATTTGAAGAGTGAACCAGCAGATGGAAGCTCACTCTCTCTTCCTCCCTCCCTCCCTCCCTCCTTACTCCTTTCCTTCCTCCCTCTCTTCTCCTTCCCTCTCCCTGTTTCCCATCCTCCTCTCTCCCTCTCAAATAAATTTTAAAAAAATTTTAGAGGATAGTAATTATGGGAAATAGCAAACCCTACATTGGATATGGAGGAGCCTGTTTGCACATAATATATTTACCCTCAATGAGTTACATTTGAAACACAACTGTAGATTTGAAACATAACTGTCACTGCAATGGTGACCTGAGTGCTTAGGTCTAATTTTAGGTGCTCTACTTTCCCACCTGCAGATTTTTTTTTTTTTTGACAGGCAGAGTGGATAGTGAGAGAGAGAGACAGAGAGAAAGGTCTTCCTTTTGCCGTTGGTTCACCCTCCAATGGCCGCTGCGGCTGGCTCATCGCACTGATCCGAAGCCAGAAGCCAGGTGCTTCTCCTGGTCTCCCATGCGGGTGCAGGGCCCAAGCACTTGGGCCATCCTCCACTGCCTTCCCAGGCCATAGCAGAGAGCTGGCCTGGAAGAGGGGCAACTGGGATAAAATCCAGCGCCCCAACCGGGACTAGAACCCGCTGTGCCGGCGCCACAAGACGGAGGATTATCCTGTTAAGCCACGGCGCCGGCCCCACCTGCAGATTTAAAGCTTCTTAGGTCCTATTTCTTTATTTCTGCCCAGGTCTAGGAAACCCATTTATTTATTTATTTGAAAGGCAGAGAGAGAGAGAGAGAGTATGAATCTTCTATCTCCTGGTTCAAACCCAAATGACTGCAATGGCTGAGGCTGGCTCAAGCCAAAGCCATGAGCCTGGAACTCCAACCAGGTCTCCCATGTAGGTGGCAGAGGCCCAAGCACTTGGGCCATATTCTGCTGCTTTCCCAGATGCATTAGCAGGGAGCTAGATTGGAAGTGGAGCAGCCAAAACTTAAACTGGGGGTGCTGGTGTTGCAGGCAGCAGCTTAACCTTCTGTGCCACAGTGACAGCCCCAGATCATATCTTACCCAAGAGCTACTCTTCCTCAGAACTTAGCCTTCCCTCCCATTTGAGCTTTATAACTCTTGAGGAACTTGTCCTGAGTTTTCAAGGCAACAAACATATTTTCTTGTGCCATAGCATTTCCTGCCATGGGAAGGCCCCAGCTGAGTTGTTCTTGTTTTTGTTATACTTTTAGCATCTTCACCAATTTCTTCATGTGATCCCCTTCTTCCTCTATTACTATGTTATAGATATCAGAATGTTTCCATTTGTTTGCTTCTGTTTCTTCTATGCTTTCAAAACCCAGACATTTGTTTCTCTAAGATCACCTTCCATATTCCATATTGTGTGGTCTTCCCCAGTGAGAGATGCAAAATCAAGGAGACCTGAGTCTGCTAAGAGTATTCTTGTTTAACACAGATCTTACCTCCTTTCCTGCCTTGAGTTAGGTAATCCTCACTAAGGGGTCTTTTCTTATCATACCACATCCACATTTGGACCTATCTGCTGTTGTCCTACCTGAGTCTCCCTTTGTTGTCTCATCTTTCCTTTGCAAGATGAGCATGTTTACTCAGATTCTGAACAATATTGGCAACTCCATTCATACCTTAAGGGAAGGACCCCAGTTGAGCTCATGAGACTATCTGCTTTTTAGTTGCTCTGGATCCTCAAATCCTTTGTAGAGAGTTACACTGCTCTGTTCTCTGGCCTCTCCTCGGGTCACTCATTGTGATTCAAAGATTACTGAAACACTTCTCTTTCCATAACTCTGCTTTTGAGAGTACTCTTTTCCTGTTGTATAAGTCCAGTTTGATCATTAATCATTGTATTTTGGGGCTGGCACTGTGGCATAGTAGGCTACGCCTCCATCTGCGACGCTGGCATCCCATATGGGTGCAGGTTCATGTCCTGGCTGCTCCTCTTCCAATCTAGCTCTCTGATAATAGCCTAGGAAAGCAGTGGAATATGGCCCAAGTGCTTGGGCACCTGCACCCACATGGGAGACCTGGAAGAATCTCCTGGCTCCTGGCTTTGGATCAGTGCAGCTCTGGTCGTTGTGGCCATTTGAGAAGTGAACCAGTGAATGGAAAACTTTTCTCTCTGTCTCTCCCTCTCTCTGTAACTCTACCCCTCACATAAATAAATTAAATCTTTAAAGAAAAAAATACCAACCTTGTATTTCGTATTAAGTGGATTTGTGTCGTCTCCAATTAGCCCTTTGCAGGTAACATAGGTAAAAGCACATCCTCAACCATGATACTCTTATCTAAATCAGAATGTAATTTTTCTTCTATCTCAAGCACTTCTCTACCAACTTGATTCTTTAGAATAAGACTTCCAGGAATTCTTTCCTTAGTAGATTTTTGGCCTTTGGGGTTAGGCTGATCTCATTCTGGTTTCCTTCAAAGTGGAAACTATATTTCAAAAGTAATAGGTGTCCATTCCAGTTTCACTGTTCATTAATCAACGCCATTCCTCCATGCTGAGCTGCAGTTTGGATGCTGACAACCTAAAGCCATTATACACAGTATATATGATTAATGAATTTCCAGAGCCCACAGTTTGTGAAACTGTCCTCAGAGTTTCTGGATAAGCCACCTAGACCCAAAAAGATCACATTTGTAAGAAAGTTGTGAGATGTTTTAGGGAGAATATTTCATAATATGAGCTATTCAGTGCAAAAGAGACATAAAAGTACATTTTGCCAATTCCTGATTATCTCAGATATTATCAGCCACCAGTTAACCTGGACTTCTCCACCATTCTCTGTCTGGTCAGTTGTTCCTAAACAAAGGGAGCAGACATATGGTAATAAGATACAGAGAATGAGATGGACACTATGGTATAGTGGGTTAAGATACTGCGTAGGATACTCACATCCCATATTAGAGTGCCTGAGTTGAGTAGCAGCTCCTCCTCTTCTGATCCATCTTCATACTAATGAGCCTGAGAAGACAGTATGGCCCAAGCACATGGGTCCCTGCCATCCAGGTAGAAGACCTGGATGGAGTTCCTGACTCTTGGCTTTCAGCCTAGCCCAGCCCTGGCTATTGTAGGCATTTGTGGAATGAACTAGCAGGTGGAAGATTCTCTCTGTCCCCTCTCCCCACCTTTCTTTCTTTCAGCCCTACCCCTCTCTCTCTTCCTCTCTCTCTCTCTCTTAATGTGCCTTTAAAATAAATAAATTAAAAAAAAAAAAAGACCACCAGGATGATGGTGGCTATCATGGTGGTAATGAATCAGGCTATCTTTTCTTTTGGGCCCCAAAAATGATCCATTCATGATTATTACATCCTGCAGTTAGAGACAGAATCTCTAATTCTCCTTAAAACTGAAGGACAAACAGAAAACTAAAGGGGAACAGCAGGGATGCTGGTAGCATGTGGGGCTTCTCCACTGGGTTTTAGGGATTTGGTTGTACATTTGAGAATGAGTTTTAGACACATCTGTTTCAATAAAGCAGTGGTTCTCAACTGGCATGGTGGCTTCCCTCCAGGAGATATTTGGCAATGTTGGGATAGTTTGATTGTCACATTTGGTGTTGGTGCTACTGGCATCTAGTAGGCAGAGCCCAGGAGTGTTGCTAAACATTTCCCTATGCATTGGACATTGCATAATGAGGGTGCTGATAAATATCTTCCAATGCACAGCCTCCTATAATAGTTACATGGCCTCAGCAGTGCCAATGTTGAAAAATGCTAACCTAGAGTCTAAAAGGGAGAGAGCAGAATAGTACTCAAAAGCTTCAGTATTGTAAGATTTGGTTCAACTTAACAATAAATAAAATGGAAATAAATTTTAAAAAGTTTTTCTTATAGTCTGGCCAGAGAAACAGGAACAAAAATCCCAGTAATAATATTTAATAAGGCCTCTTTTAGAGATATGTACTCTCCAAAACCTTTTCTACACTTAACATCTCTTGAGAAAAGAGGATTTGAATCCTTCATATACTTTTCCTGGAAATGCATGTAGCTGCAAGCCTTAGATTGTGATGATGATTACATCCCAGCAGAGAAGTCTGGTAGGTGAGCATGCAACTTTTCTGAGGGCTGTTATCTTCTTTCTCTCTGCATAGAGGACTTTGTGTTGTTCATAAAAAACGGGAAAGACTTTGTCCTCCTGAAAGTTTAGGAGCCATACAGATATTTACAGAAAAAGTGCCAAGAGGCCAGAAGTTACTGCAGTGTGATTATGACTAGTTTATAAAGCCAGCTGGCCTAGAGAAAAAGATGGAATGAGAGAAATGGCAAGGAACACCAGGCTCAATGTTTTCCCCATCAGGTAATAAATCACTAGACCAATGCAAACAAATTAGTCATATGCAAATGAAGGAAAATATTAAGCTCTTTTGCACATTTGCTTACTTAGCTGGACAGACTTGAAGAAAAACAGAAGGAAACCTACCGGCGAATGCTAGAGCAGCTGCTGCTGGCAGAGAAGTGTCACAGGCGCACCGTGTACGAGTTGGAGAACGAGAAGCATAAGCACACCGACTACATGAACAAGAGCGACGACTTCACCAACCTGCTGGAGCAGGAGCGGGAGAGGTAATTGCACACTCGTCACCAGTCACATCCAGATGCCTGCAGCTCTTTCACCTCTACTCCTCCAGTCAGGGCTCAGACTACCATACGGTGACACCACAGGCAGGTGCCCAGGGTCTACTTCTGTTTTCTCAATGGTTCGTGACCCTAGACAGGGAGATAGATGTTCCATATTATCTGAATATAATGAAGGTGCTACATTCCCACAGGATGTTAGAAGCTATAAAACCACAAAACTAGAAAGAAATCCAGGGAGCTTACATTTGAATTTGATCAGTAATACACCAATATTTGAAAAGCTTCCTGACAAATTGTCTTCCATTTGAAGTACTCTATTTTCTTTCTTTGAGGTGAAATCCTCTTTTCAGGAAAGCAAATTCTTGAACTTAACCATTGTAAATGAATGTAACTCATTCTTAAAATCCATGTAGAAAAATCTTAATGCTTGGCTATGAATTAATAAATTATTTGATGACTAGGATTGTCTTCTTTCTTTCTAACTTTCCTGCTTATTCTTAGAACAGTGTTGAAAAAACACTCACCAAACTAAGTCAAACGGAAACTGATTGTGTTGAGCTGTGATATCTATGCTTGTAGAGAGTTAGTTTTCTCAGGCCAAGAGTTGCCGCAATTGAAGCCAGAACCCCAAATGGAAAGTCACTGCAATGAACTCTTCTTTAAATTATTCTTGCCCTTCCCTTTCCTTCCCTCAGCTGAATGGTTGTGCTTGTGAATTCCAAAATCTTTGAAACCAATGACACTGGGAGTTTGAGTTACCAGGCACATTTGCTTCTGTGTTTAGGACTTGCAAACTGAGAGCCACTGAAGAACAACTTTCCCTATTTTGGCTTTAGTATCTATTTAGTTACAAAAAAGAGATCTGGTTTTCTCAGACTAGTTTATGTGCCAGGAAGAGCTATTCCAACAAAAGAGTAAATAAAAGCAAGAAGCAGAATAGGTTTGTGTTAGACAATTTTTTTATTACTGGTAATGTTTATTTATTATTGGACTTGGCATATGACCTTAGGGGAAGGAGAAGTGGAAGAGAACAATGGCTGAAGTGTTAAGTGCTGTATCCCTAAATTATGGTTTCTTTGTGCTTGTCTTAAGCTCAAGTAAAATAAGGTTTACTGGCTTCATGTTTCAACAGATAGATGATCTGATTCTACGTTTTTGGGTAACCAGTGATTATAAACCCCACTCCCTCAATCTCTGAGAACTTTCCAGCCTCAAGCTACAAATGGTGCAAATAGTGTTTTAAGGACAACATGAATAACATATATCACACCAGTCACCTGGTTTGGAACTCCTGTGTTGCAGAGTGATCAGGTGAAGAGTATCAACTTATTTGATATTGATTGAAAAATATCTGAAATCTAATCATTTTAAGGGGTGCCTATGTGAATTTTTTTCGATAGCTTTGTAAATGACTTGACCTAGAACCATATGTCTGTCTTTTCTGCATTTTCTGTCTAAGCTAAACACAAGAGGTGGTTTAAATGAGCTGTACAGGTACAGTGACTATACTTAGCCAGCTGTTCTTTTTGTTTGTTTGTTTTCCTAATTTTTGTGTTCTGTGAGAACAATTGAAATAATAACTCACATTAAGGAGCTTTATAGTTCACAGAGTACTTTTATATTCATTATATAATGAGCCAGTCCTAAATGTGTTTTCACTAAATCTCATATTGGTCAACCCTAGATACGTAATTCCAATCCCCTCCCTCTTTTGAAATTGTTTAATTTTATTAAAACAACCACAAAAAAAGTCTCTCCTGAGAAAAGCATTTTATAAAAAGTTTCAAAAATCAAAGCTAAAAGGATTTTTCTTTCAATTACCTTAAGCTTTTGATACTTTGATCAGCCCCACTGGGATAGTCACAAAACCTTCATGTTTTAGTAAGAATTCATCTTAGAGAACTTTGACTTTCACGTAACTTTCAAAGAAGGTTAAGGTTTTAAAATTATTTTTGACAGAATGGATTATACTTTAGTGTCTTCCCTCGCCCCGCCCTGTCAGTGTTTTCCTCAGCTCCATACCCTGACCGAGCACCAGTGTGCACGTCCAAAGCTCGCTTTGACAGACATTTTATTCTATATTAAACATCCTCTGTAAGACCCTGGCCACTCTAGCTGGCGTTTCAGGACTTCTGTGAGATCTGAGGCAGCCACGGTGACTTGGCTGGCCATGTTCCCGGGGCAGTGACGCCTTTAAGATTTTCTCAAAGGTCATGCCTGGGATTCCTGCTGTCCTTTGGAAACTGCCCTGCTAAATCTGCTTTGGGTTAAATCCTCTTTTTGAAGTAAGCGGTCATAATTAGATCTACTTATGGGAGCCGGCAGGATGCTGACCCGAGGCTTTCTTTCCCGTGGGCCGCATCGCTGGGGAGCCTCTCCCCAGCTCGGATCGCTGCCCCGAAGCCTCAGCCCACGGCCCAGGAGCTCTGGCGCGCCTCCGCCGGCGCCACGCGGCCGCTGCACCTGCCGGGAAGCCGAGCTGCAGCTCGCGAAGAGCTAGCATTTCTGAGCGCGAGCTGGAGTCGAGCGGGAGTAGGGAGTTCCAAATGCTTTCTTTAGTTCTTTGTTTTGCGCTTTCAGCCCTCTCTCGCAAAGTCCTTTTATGAGTAAAAATCGGGGCCAAGAAGTTTCCTTTTGAAACATTTCCCCCTCGTTTCCACTGAAGCGGAGAAGGAAGAAAATGAAGCTAAAATGGTTTTCTCCTTGTAATCTCTCTCGCATCGTCTCCCAAGGGGTGGGCGACTCTGCAGGCTGTCCCCACCCCAGATAGCTTTCAGATTTGCTGGTGGAGAGGTAAAGGCAAAGAATAGCGGGGCCGGCGGTAGTCTCCCCTAGCACCAGGAACGTCTAAGATCCATTGTCCATACTTGTGCTGCTCTCCAAGGATTTCTCACTCCGGAAAAATGGTGAAAAAGAATAAAAAGGGACTCAGGACTTAGAGAATCGGGAGCTGGTGTTGATAAACAATTGGGAGTGAGATTTTTTTTCTTTTCTTTTTTTTACCTAGAAACCTTTTATCTAAGGTATATAAACTTCATCATGCATTTCATATATACAAATTTAGAAAAATAGTGATTCTTTCCACCCTACCCTTCCTCCCACCTGCACTCCCACCATTCTTCCTTGTCCCTCTCCTATTCCCATTTGTATGTTTTACTAAGATCTATTTTCAATTAACTTTATACAGGTAAGACTAACCCTACACTAAGTAAAAAGTTCAACAAATAGTATGGAAAAAAAAAAAAAAAACCTGTTCCTCAGCAGTCAAGAGTAGGGCTGTTCAGTCATCACATCTCAAATTTCACGTCTATAGATTATCTTTTAGGTACTCTAGTTGCCACAGATTAGGGAGAACATATATTTGTGTTTTGGGAACCGGCTTATTTCACTAAGTATAATGTTTTCCAGTTGCATCCATTTTGTTACAAATGACAGGATTTCTTTTTTTACTGCTGTGTAGAAATCCATGGTATACATATCCCATGATTTGTTTATCCAGTCTTCAGTCCATGGACATCTGGGTTGATTCTATATCTTAGCTATTGTAAAGGGAGCTGCAGTAAGCATGGGTGAACAGATAACTCTTTCATATGCTGATTTCATTTCCTTTGGGTAAATTCTCAGGAATGGGATAGCTGGGTCATATGGTAGGTCTATATTCAGATTTCTGAGGTATCTCCATGTTGTTTCCAAAGTGGATGTACCAGTTTACATTCCCACCAACAGTGGATTAGGGTACCTTTTTCCCCATATCCTCACCAGTATTTGTTGATTTCTGTATAAGAACCATTCTGACTGGGGTGAGGTGAAGCCTCATTGTAGTTTTGATTTGATTTCCCTAATGGGTAGTGATCCTGAGCATTTTTTCATATGTCTGTTGGCCATTTGGGTTTCATCTTTTAAAAAAATGCCTGTTCAAGTCCTTTGCCCATTTTTAAACTGGATTATTTGTTTTGTTGTTGTTGAGTTTCTTGAGCTCTTTTTATATTCTCGATGTTAGGGATTAAGATATTTGATGAAACTAGGAAGCTGAAGCTCTGAGAATGGTTAAAAAAAATCTTCTCAGATCATCTTTTGTAAGCCCACAATCGACAAGAGGGCACACTGTGGTCCCAAACAATTAGTAGCTCAACCAAGGTCACACAATTCAGGCCACTATTGGGTAGTTGAGTAATTTGTACAAAATGGATGATTTTGTGTTTTCCTGTGTATGTGTGTATGTGTGTGTAGGCTCCATACCTCCATGCTCTTAAAATGACACAACATCTGAAAATGCAGAAGGAGATTATTATGAAGATATAGCACAGATGTATTAGGATCAGTGGTGTCTCCAGATCATCAAGGTCCCAAGTTTGGCAGTGGCTGTTGGAAGAACAGCCTAGCAGCTACTTTTGAAGCTGAATGTGAACAACACACATAGGGTTTTTACTTAGGTTGTATTCTATTTGGGGTAGTTTTGATGAGGTTTATGGGGGAGTTAAAGGCCTCCTCCAAACTTTCTGCTTAGTATTGCCACTGACCTAGACCCTATACATGTAAAAGCTGTAGATGTAGAAATTATTTTTCACTTTTCAGGAGTTCTTAGATTCATCTTGTACAAAAATTCCTCCAATTAAGTATCTAAAGTAGATAAATGTTGTCCTGGATTTCCTTTATTCTAAGATAACATTGTGGTCATAATTTTTTACCATCATTTACTGCATATTTGTTTTTATAAATAGCCATAGCCTCAAATTATAAAGAGAAAATAGGGAGGCATTTGGCCTGGTGATTAAGATGCTAGTTAGGATGCTTGCATCCCATATTAGAGTACCTGAGTTCAGTTCCCAGCTCTGGCTCCTGATTTAAGTTTCCTGCTTATGTAAACTCTGGGAGGCTGTGGCAATGGCTAAAGAGGTTGGGTCCCTGCCTCTCATGTGGAAGACAGAGACTGAGTTCCCAGCTTCTGGCTTCTGTCTAGCCCAGTCCCAGCCATGGCAGGCATTTGGGGAAGGAATCAGTGGATGGGAGATCTCTTTTTGTCTATCTCTCTGTCTCTGTTTCTACTTCTCAACTAAGAAATGTTTAAAAGTAATTTTAAAAATAAGGAAGGATTTTTTTAAAAAGAAAATATCATGAAAAAATGTATTGGCTCAATTAACATTATTAATGATGAAGATGAAAATATCATTCA
This sequence comes from Lepus europaeus, assembly GCF_033115175.1. Taxonomy (NCBI): domain Eukaryota; kingdom Metazoa; phylum Chordata; class Mammalia; order Lagomorpha; family Leporidae; genus Lepus; species Lepus europaeus. The sequence continues at coordinate 72,562,503 of NC_084829.1, read as the reverse complement.
TTTCATTAAGAATGGGTTAAGAAAACCCCTTGTCTAAATGCTATATTCTGTTTGTCTACATTTCAAGTCAACTTGACCTTTAAAGGCATAATTCTGAGCACATGAGATCACCTTTAATGTTTATACTTTATTCCCTGTTTGAACTGCAACGCTTGTGATTTTTATCTTAAGCTTCACTAGGGACTGCTCCAAGATTGTCAAAACAGAAAGAACACAGTTACATACAAGATTTGTCTGGGACTTAAAGAACTATTTGGGGGGAATATGTGTGTGTGTGTATGTAAATGATGTAGGAGAGTGCTGTCTAAATCTTTCACTGCAGATACAGATTTTAAGGCTTTTGGATTTTTATAGGCTCAGCTGAGACTACATAAATAATGACATCATCATATAATATTGCAGCAGGGCTTCCAAGTGTAAATTCATTTTTTTTTTTCAAGTACAAATCAGCATCTCAAGAGAAATCCTTTAACTGGTGAAGCAGACTGTAGGAGTAAGCAGCTTGAAGAGAGGGGACGCTGTCAAGGTTGGGTATTGTTCCTTTGAAGTCATTGTGAAGGGGGTTGGGCTTTGGCCTGGTCTTCTGTGAGACAGCCTACACTACTATACTTGCATAAGTGGAGTCAGACACTACTACTTTTGAAAGTTTACTCTAGTGGACTAGAATCTTTGAAAATATTCTCAAGCTTCTTTACAGAAAAAGATTTGCATCTGATTCCCTGGCATTATATCCTTAAATTTCTTGGATTTAGTTGCCTTATCTCTAAAACATGCAACAAAATTGACTGCTTTCTGGTCACTCAAAGAATGAAAATCAAGTACTCTGCTGAGAAAGATTACTGACGCCATGTAGATGATCAAGTCTTATCCAAAGGAGAGTAATCAGCAGGTAGACCACATTAGCAGAAAACAACTGAGTCTTTTCTCTGTGCTTAGCACTCTGCTAGAGGCTGTTCAATAACAGAGTTAATTTTATTGACCCCTGATAAACTGGGCACATACACCACCTTATTTAATCCTTACAAAACACTCTGATGGGTAATTATTACCCCATTAGCAGATGGGGAGCCAGAGAGGTTAAATTCCTTCCACAAAGGTCTCTTGCCAACTTTTGGCAGAGTCAAGATTTGAAAAATAGCTTTCTGCTTCCAAATTCTTACCTTCTAAATGAAACAAAATGCCTCATTTCCCCAGTGCACAAAAGAATAGGTGTCTTGGTAAGTTGCCTGATAACTTGGACTGCACATTTATCCACTGTCAATATCCTGCCACCAAAAAAATTCCTGCTGATTGAGAGTTTTTAAAAAAGTGGAAGAAGTAGAATTCAGAGATAACATGTTTTACAATGGATTTTCCATAATAATACAGGATCAAACTCTACCTTCTGATTCCTCTCAATCTTATAATATGCAAATCCCAGTTACTACTGAACATGAGACTAAAATAAAGGAGGCTGAGACAGTAAGTTGTTACTTTTTGGGCACAGCTTAGGTGTATACTCAAGGATGGGTGGGATATGGTATAAAGGAAGTGATGTTACATTTTACTTGAAGGGATGGGGAATCAGAGTCACTTAAAAAGACAGCTTCTTGGAGTTGGGAGGTTTGGGTAGAAGAGTTGATTCTCTTAAAAGGCCCCGGATGTTAACATATCTGTTCTCAGCATGTGGAGCTAGAAGCCTATCACTATCCTAGATTGACATACTCTAGATTAACTATGAAAGGGCCCATTAAAAATGTCCTTTAGGTTCATTTCATCAGATCCTGGCTATACAAAAAGGTGGTGGTAATAATTTTCTCAAGCTCCATTGTAGTATTCTCAAGGTCATTGCACTAGGAGCCTCTGATCTAAGACTCCTTAGAGTCTTAGTAACGTAATTTTAATAAGGATGCCTAGGAAAATGGGTTATCTGATAAATAAAATTTTATAATTAACCAGTAATTAATTTATTTTTACTGCTATAGAAAATATTGGTCAAAATGCATTTTCCTTTCCTCTAACTTTTTTGTAAAATACTCCAAAATCCAGTGAAGTCATATTTGATGACTAAAAGTCTTGTACTGCTGCTCTCTGGGTGACTCCATATCTTAAAACACTTGAGCCTATCAGATTGTATTTAAGTCTAGATGTCAGTTGTATGCTTTACTATGCATAAAATTGATGAAGATATTTTCTAGAACTCAGGGCTTAACCTGTATAACTGAGAGTTTTAGTTAATTAGATTAAACATATTTGAACTTTTATATCACCACCAACTGCAGGAATGACTCTATTGATATTATACATAGGGTTGGGTAACAATCAAAGGAAATAGTCCACGAGAAAGGAAGAGCATTGAAAGGAAAAGCTTGAGAGAAAATGCCACTCACGTGGCATGAGTGGTGGAGACTGCTACACTGGAGAGAGCATGCTTTTTCTACCAGGGAGAGCTGAAGTTCAGTTGAAGCTGATTGATCCCATTTTGGATTGGAGGCCCAGTGTCACCACTTCTGATATTTCATTTCTGATCTTAGTAAGATAATCTAGGATTTCAATGCTCTGGAGGCTGGCATTCTGAGATCAGGGTGCAGGTGTGGTCAGGTTCTTCTGAGGCTTCCCTTTCATTCTGAAATACAGTCACATTGGGGATTCAGACTTTTTTTTTTTAAGATTTTATTTATTTATTTGAAAGAGTTACACAGAGAGAGAAGGAAAGGCAGGGAGAGAGGTCTTCCATCCGATGGTTCCCTCCCCAGTTGGCTGCAATGGCTGGAACTGTGCCAATCCAAAGGCAGGAGCCAGGAGCCTCCTCCGGGTCTTCCATGTGGGTGCAGGGGCCCAAGGACTTGGGCCATCTTCCACTACTTTCCCAGGCCATAGCAGAGAGCTGGATAGGAAGTGGAGCAGCCAGGTCTCGAACTGGAACCCATATGGGATGCTGGCACTTGAGGCCAGGGTTTTAACCCGCTGCACCACAGCACCAGCCCTGGGGAGTCAGACTTTAACATACGAATTTGGAGGGCACATGGTTAATTGCATAGTAAAAATAAAAAATGGCAAAATGTGTTGTTTCTCCCTACAGGAATTCATGAGAAATAGAGGAAAAATGGCATCTGGTATGTCTGCTTGGAGACAGCTTGATAGAGCCTTAGTGTCCTGCAACACTAAAGGCTATGGGAATAGCTGGGGCAGGGTTGGGCATGAGGACAAAACTATGACTATCTAGGAGCAGCAACCTGAGCAGATTGACAGTTGAGGTCACAAGGTGCCTTTCAAAGGTTGCTGGTGTGACAGGATGATGACCAGGTGACCCTCCTTTCACATTCCTAACAGTCCCAGAACTTAGTCCCAGCTACAGAAGTGGGGTCTTGAAGACCTAGAACTAACTCAGGGAATCCTGACTTGACTGAAGAATCTGAATTTTCTAAGGAAACTTCAATTTGAGTGAGTGTAACCAGAAAATAACTATGATAAAGTTTTAATCACCTATGGAATGGGAGCCCATAATAGAAATCACATATAAGAGACATTGAAAAATGAAGAAAATTGTATTTCTTGTACATATGAGTTTGAGGCCTGTAAATAATACTCCTTTAATTAGCAAAATAATCCATATATGTGCCAAGGAGAAATAAGATGATATTACAGGTGATTGTAAAGTACTCGTGATAAGCTGACAGATGCAACCACCAAAAGATCATCTGAGCTAAGTCCAAACCTTTCCTGATTACTCTAGCTATGTGGTACGATCCCCCACAAAATCTGCCTTTTCTTAGTTTCCTGAATAGGAACTAGAGAACTCTGAATTTAAATCCAGACTCTGCCACTTTTTGCTTTTTGACCTTGGATAAGTTATGTAACCTTTCTGTTTCTTGGTTTGTTCTATAGGATGGGGATATTGGAGTGCATATCTGATAGAATTCTGCTTTGAGATAATAAATATAAATCCCCTGTATATTCTCTACAAAGCACAGTGTGTACAAGGCATTTCAAAGAGTTCATGGAAAGTGTGCACAATTATATTTTAAATCCGTTTTCCCATGAACTGTTTAAAGCTCCCTTGTAATTCCTAAAAATGATAATTTCTTCTGTTCATCTGTATATTAAGCACTTGAAGGAAAATTGTATGTTTCACTAAATCACAGATTACATTTTATTAAACCCAGGTATTTTGGGAGATTTGCCATTAAGTTTTACTAAACTCAGGCATTTTGGGAAATATGCAGAATTGGAAAAGTAAACTCTTCTATTGCTTGAAAATAGTTATTTTGTATTTAATTGTAGGTAGACTCAGGATCATTGGAAACCTACTATTCACAATAGAGTAATCAATAAAGTGAGGTGGCAAGCAACATACCTACATAAAATCAGTGTTAAAAATCAATACTTCTGGTGCTGGCTGTGGGGTATAGTGGGTTAAGCTGCTGCCTACAGTGCCGGCATCACATATAGGCACTAGTTTGAGTCTTGGTTGTTCCAAGTCCCATCGGCTCCCTGCTGGTGTACCTGGGAAGGCAGCAGAAGATGGCCCAAGTCCTTGGGCCCCTATGCCCACATGGGAGACCCTGAGAAAGCTCCTGGCTCCTGGCTCCTGGCTCCTGGCTCCGGTCTGGCCCAGCCCTGGCTGTTGTGGCCGTTTGAGGATTGATTAAATGGATAGAAGACTTTTCTCTCTTTGCCTCTGCCTCTTTCCCTCTCTGTAACTCTGCCTTTCAAAAAATAATCTTTTCAAAAAAATCAATATTTTCCATTTTTCCAAATAACAAAACAGTAAATTATATTAAAAATAATCTACCCAGGAATAAGCTTACCATTACTAAAGATTTATATAAAGAAGCATTTAATGTTACTTAGAGACATTAAAATGACTGACCCATGGAAAGGCTTACCATATTCTAGTACTGTAGGACTCAACATTATAAAGATGCCAAATCTCCCTGTATTAATCCACAAATTTAATGTGATCCTCAAAACTTTTTTAATGTATGGGAATAAATTAAGTGGTTCTAAATTTCATGTTAAAAATATACAAGTGTAAAATTGGGATTTGGCACAGTGGTGGTTAAGATACTGCATGGGATGCCCACATCCCATATGGAAGTAACTGGGTTCAAGTTCTGGTTCTGTCTCCATTTTTAGCTTCCTGTTAATGCTTGCCCTGAGATGCATTGGTCATGTGTCAAATAGTTGATCTCAGCTACCCATGTGCCAGACCAAGATTGAGTTCTGGACTCCTAGCTTTGGCCTGGCCTACCCTCTGGATGTTGTAGGTATTTGGAGAGTGAACCAGCAGATGGCACATCTCTGTTAAATAAATAAAAATTGAAAAAATACACACAAGCAAGAATAAATTTCGAAGATGAAAGCTGTTAGTAAAGAAATTTCTTGCAGAAACAAAACTCATGTATAAAATTTTTCTCCATTTATTTCATTTGGGGGGTGATGGGTGGGGAAGAGAGGGAGATCAAGAAACAGAGTGTGTTCCCATCCATTGGTTTGTGCAGGGTCTTAGTCCACCTGTACGAGGATGGACTGGGCCCGAGGAAAGGTAAGTGCACCGCTCACCCGTTCCCCAGCCTCCCTTGTTCCTGGAGACAGTCAGACACAGTGGGGAGTCAAGTCAACCAAGAACCCATTTATTTCATGCGTAACAAAGCCTTTTACAGTACAAAACTGCAGAGTCATTGGGGCAGGGCATAAGAACCAACCAATCACTTAAAGGGTCACTTTATGGGGTGATTTCTATAGGACTAGCCATATGTCTATACACTTGCTATCAGTTGTCGTCACTTCCCTTGATGTTGCACAGCCAATTAGCTTTGGTGGTAAACAACTTTGTGTTCCACCCATCTTACTTCCTCTTGGCGCCATCTTTGAATTGTCTCTTGTAACTAATTTCCCCACAGGTTTGCTCCCAAATGCTCACAAGAACTAAGGCTGGGCCATGCTGAAGTCAGGAGCCAGAAATGCAATCATTATCCCCCATGTATGTGGCAGGGATCTAGTACTTCCCAGAGTGCACATTAGGAGAATCTGGAATTAGAAGCAGACCCAAATCTTAAACCTAGGCAATCCTATATGGAATGTAAGCATCTCAAGTAGTGTCTTAATCAGTAGGCCAAACACTTGTCCCCAAACTAATTTTAACCTACAATTTGTGAAATAGTGTAATGTTCAGTACATGAATACTCAGATTGGTCAATAGAACTGATAGAATTTCTGGAGTTAGAATATACTAGATTTAAATATTTCAGTGTTTTTTAAAGATGTTTCTTAAAACAAAAAACAAAACCAGCCTGAGTTGTGATATAATGAGTAAAGCTGCTGCCTGCAACACCAGCATTCCATATGGCATGGGAAAAGCAGCAGAAGATGATCCAAGTGCTTGGGCCTCTGTTACACATGTGGGAAACCTGGAAGAAGCTCCTGGCTCCTTGCTTTGGCATGGCCCAGCCATAGTCATTATGGCCGTCTGGGGAGCAAAGCAGTGGATACATTTTCTTTCTCTCTCTCTGCTACCCCCTACTCTGACTTTCAAATAAATAAATAAATCTTTAAAAAAAAATAAATAAAGATGTCATTCCAAATCAGCAGAATGGTCATTTAACAATGGCTATTACAGTCATTTTTATGGATAGTTCAGAACATTTATTTGTAAACATGGAAAATAACTGACTATATTTTTTAGTCAGGGTCATTTTCCTGTAATCTGATCTGATTTCTACCATTTCAGGAGAAATATCTATAAATTTGCTGTGATTCATGCCAGGAGAAAATTTAGTATTTACTTTTTAAGTTTCCAAAAGATTGATAAATCTTGGGTAATAAAAATTGTATTTAAGGCATAAAATATAATTGTGAAATATACTGCTGGAAAATGATGATTTACTTTCTACAGAAAAAAGCAGTATTATGATTTTTACTAACATGAAATTTTATGAGACATAAACTATGGAGTAACTTATAGTTACTTATAGTAACTTATAGTTACATCCTTTGAAAGAAAAAATGTTATGATCATTTTGCAAAGGTCATAAATCTACTGCTATATATTCCATAACTTTGTATATTATAAAATTAATACAAAGAAGTAATAGGACATACTGTATCCTGAAAAGAATAAAAATATTGAACACAGCTTGGACTGATTTATTAGAATTACCTGGAGAATAGTAATTTTCTTTCCCCAGATTTTGTATGGAAGAAACTTCTTTAGATGAGAAACAAAGCTAACCTAAAGAACTCTATCTCATAGTCTACCAAGTTGAGGGATTTTGCCAGGCATGTATTTTTCATAGAAGTTATTACATAAAGCTAGTGGAATTTAGATGTAAATTTATTTATTTAGCAAGTCTAGTATGGATTTACCATATAATATTTGGATTAAAAAGTTGATCTGAGTGATATAGTATATGTTTGCAAATGAAAATTTTTGCCTATTTTCGACTATGAATCAGGAAGTAGAGTAGATTAGAAGTTTTAGGAAGCACACAATGAAAACCCTTAGGAAATAACAAGCAGTCCAGCTAGAATGATGTTAACAAATTTTTAGTCAAATTACAGCCTCAGAGACTACCTAAAAAACAAACATAAAGCCAGTGAATAACCTTGTGCTTTGTTGTGCCAATTTTTTTTATCCTTTCTAATCTGTCAGTGCAGTTGTAATCCAGGCAATTGTAATGCCAGGCAACTGATTCACTCTGGCAAACATTCTTTATATTCAAAAATGCAAAAACAACGTTTCCTATAGTTTTCATAGTTATTTTTGTGTGTGTGGGTTGAAGCATTAAAGAGATGCATAAGTTCTACAGAAAAAAAAATAACTACAGGTTATAAGAGCAACTACATTAAAACTGAAAATTTACAGCATCTATTTGGGAATTTTTGTCCCCAAATTCCTAACTAGTTGGGTTGAGTTTTAATTGAGCTTCTGACTTGTTTCAGTATCATGGACCAAATCAGGTATGTGAAAAAAATCATGTGTTGAAAGTGATACATGGTATTGTTCTGGAATAAAACTCTGGGAATGCTGCTTTAAATTGGCAGCCATTTGTCACCGCAGTAAACCCCAGGGAAGTGTCAGTTTTGTACATATTCATACGTCGAGAAAGACTTAAAAAAGGAAACCACTGGAAAAACTATATTGTCTCTTACTACTGGAGTGAACAACTACATCACTTTTATATTTTTTACTTTTTTTCCAGGGTGGAAGAAGGTATTCAGATAAGCATTACAAATTCTGGACTCCAGAGAGGGAGTTGGAACTTGGGAAGTTAGTGTTTTCTATGATTGGACATTACTGCTTTCTGGCTTCTTGACCACATGTGCACTCTTTTTCCAAGAATGCTTGTGTTTGGAAAGTACTTCATGGTGGGGAAAAGTTTGAACAGAAAAGATTAATCGAAGGTTGGGTCTTTCATGCTCAGTGCATAACATAGTCAGCTCTTGGTTGTGAACTCTTAGCCAAGGAAACTATTTAAATGATATTCAAAGACTGGAAATGAGTTTCATCCACAAGTAAACTAGAGATCAACTTAGACTTAACTCATTCTCCTTAAGTTAAAAAATGCTGTGCCTTAAGGATTTTCTTTATAGCATTTTCCGCATAGCTCCTAATATTCTGTAAGAGTTTGCAAGAGTTATTTTTATGTATTTTATTCTTTTTTTTTTTTTTGACAGGCAGAGTTAGACAGTAAGAGAGAGAGACAGAGAGAAAGGTCTTCCTTCCGTTAGTTCACCCCACAAATGGCCGCTATGGCCGGTGCGTTGCTGCCAGTGCACTGCACTGATCCGAAGCCAGGAGCCAGGTGCTTCCTCTTGGTCTCCCATGTGGATGCAGGGCCCAAGCACTTGGGCCATCCTCCACTGCACTCCTGGGCCACAGCAGAGAGCTGGACTGGAAGAGGAGCAACGAGGACAGAATCCAGCGCCCCAACCGGGACTAGAACCTGGGGTGCCGGTGCTGCAGGTGGAGGATTAGCCAAGCAAGCCGCGGCACCGGTCTGTGTTTTATTCTTAAATACTTAAGGAAGCAGATGCAGATGACCTGAAGTATGAAGGAAACTGGAAATGATGGACTAGGGCTGCTTCACATCCAGTGTGCTCTCAGAAGGGAGAAACACTCTGGTCTACCAAATCTCTGTCATTGTTTACAGTGTCACCAACCCTGTGTTCTAACCATGGACATGTTCATGCTTTCGCCCATTTATCTGTAGCCATCATTCCTCCCTCCAATACTCTCTTCTTGGCTCGGTCTTCCAATTCTCTCACATCTGTCCTGGAATCTGTAACATGCTCTAACTTTTGGATTATATTTCTCTGGAGGAAGAAAGAATTACTGTGTGCAGAACTACTGCCCAGACTTCATAGAACATTTCGCAGTCTTCAGGAAGAGATCCTGAAAGAGCACACTCCTTCCCCAACTAAGGATGCAAATGTAGTGCTTCTAGCACATCCTATGATGCACTTACTCCTGTCTGCTTACTCGGGTCTCCACCTCCCTTCCCCCCCGACTCCTCCCCTGCCCAGTCCAGCCCAGCCCAGCCCAGCCCAGTGCATCTGCCTCCCAACATTCTGGATCACAACTTCTTATACTGCAAAAACTGTCTCCTGAGGTGGAAGCACACTGAATTGGCAAGCCCAGGGATGATCACCCACACATTGAGAAACTTCCCACTTGTCATATGCTAAACTAGATCTTTTTCATAAATGTTCAGGAATCATGTCCTTGTTATCTCTTCTTTCCTAATCAATTTGGATAAGGATCAGTTGTAAAAAGATTTGGTTTAAGAGTCACTAGGTCATGTCATAATTCTCAATAGCAACCAGATGCTTAAAGGATTGATAGGATCCTGAACACTATCTCTAGGATTTAATGCTTTAAAATCTGATTTCCAGTGGACTTAGGACTCAGCCTGCAAACCCATGTTCCGAATAATACTTTCCACGTGCATACTACATTGGAGTACACATTTCAGTTAATACATGTTAAAAAGTTTAAGAGAGACAGCCCCCATTTGTTTGTGCATGATTCATAGGAAAAAGTTACTAATCCTCCTTAAATGGAAATGTTTATTTAATTCATTAAGTAAATGGTAATTGAGGAAATGTCCATTACTGGCCAACCCATTTGGATGCTTAATAGGCTCCTCTAACTTCATGTGTCCAAAATAGAACTCTTGGTTACTTCCTGCATGTCTGTTCCTCTCAGTGTGGCTATTTCAGTTAATAGTATTCACCTAAGTATTCCAACTAAAATCCTAGCAATCTTTAATTCTTCTTTCTTTCTCAACCTTCCAAAGATAACCATCAGTAAGTAGCATTGATTCTACTTCCAAATTATTTTTGGAATTTATGCATTTTCTTCTAAAACCACTGCCATTGCCCTAGACAAAGATTAAGACTTATTTGAGCTACCACCATGTTGTTGGTCTAGGCCATTACAATAGTTTTTTTTTTTCCTGATAACTTACTTCTATTCTGGTGCTCCCTGCCCCCAAATACATTCTGTACAAATTAGTCATAAATCAGATCCTTCAGAATAACATCCAAATTCTTACCATTGTGCGGTAAGTCAAGCCAAGTAAACTTGCTTGTTTTTTTGTTTCCAGTTGTCAGATCTTACTAAGGGATAGTGGTAACTCATGAAAAATGATAGGTCACAATAAATACAACTCTCAAACAGCATTTTGCCCCACATTCAGTTTTTAGCAGGCAGTAATCAGAAGCTTGAAGAAGTTTCAGCACTCTGTAAAAAAAATGCCCTCAAATTCCTCACATGAAAGGTTTAATCAGGCAAATGCAGCATTGTACAGTAGTCCCCCAGTGAATACTTGAAACTGTGGCTAGTACTAAACCCTATATATACTGTGACTTTTCTTATTCATACATGTCTTTGATATTTATTTATAAATTAGGCACAGTGATATATTAATAATAATTAGTAATAAAATATAATGATTAAGGTAATATAAAATTATTTAAAAGTTATAGAATGTTTATTTCTGGAATTTTCTATTTTTTTAAGATTTATTTATCTGAAAGAGTTACACAGAGAGAGAAGGAGATGCAGAGAGAGAGTGGAATTTTCTATTTAATATTTGCAGACTGCAGTTGACTGCATGTGACTGAAACCGTGGATAGTAAAAGTAATGAAGGACAACTGTACTAGCTAATTTTCTGGTTGGGTCAAGTGATGGAATCCTCGCCTAAGCTTGGGGGACAAAGGACCAAATGGAGGTCTGGACTCAGAGCGATTCTCCTAAGGACATTCGCCTGCTGGCTCATAGGTTGCTCTGCCCCACTCACACTAGGTGGAGGTGCCACTTGTCTTGAATCACTTCCTTCATCAGTAATCAGTAAAAAGTCTGTTTCCAACATCTCTTTTGCTAATCTGAAAACCCTGCCATGCACATTGAAGCCCTTGTGTCCTTTCAGAGTGATTTCTCTAGTACATATTCTGGGCAAGGATACTTCAAGTATTAACTACTTCTGCCAGTCATTTGAATAGAACAACTCATCCCTCCCTCCTTTGCTGTTCATGCTGTGATCATACTGGCCTTCTCTCTTTGCCCGGAACCTCCCACACTCATTCCTAACTCACTGGTACCCTGTCTGGTACTCCCAATTTGTGCTTTTGCGTGGCTGATTCCTTCTGTCTCTACTGTCACTGCATTAGGGAAGATCTTTATAGAGAAAAACTCTCACCATCAGGTCACCTGCTTCAAACAACACCCTGCTCTCTTTCCCCCGGGGCACTTATCACTAGGATGTGAGCTCCAGTAGGATAAGGACCTTGTCTGTTGTGTTCAAACCATCTCCTCAGTGTGATTCTTGGTGGGCAACCAACTACATATTTGGTGAATGAACAGTGAATAAAAGATACTTCCTGAAGACAGACCAGAAAGATGTGACCCTGGCCCTTCAGGATCTAGTAGTGGGATATTTCTTTCTTTTTCTTTTTTTTTCTGACAGGCAGAGTTAGACAGTGAGAGAGAGAGAGAGAGACAGAAAGAAAGGTCTTCCTTTCGTTGGTTCACTCCCAAAATGGTTGCTACGGCTGATGTGCTGCACTAATCTGAAGCCAGGAGCCAGGTGCTTCTCCTGGTCTCCCATGTGGGTGCAGGGCCCAAGCACTTGGGCCATCCTCCACTGCACTCCTGGGCTACAGCAGAGAGCTGGACTGGAAGAGGAGCAACCGGGACAGAATCCAGCGCCCCAACCGGGACTAGAACCTGGGGTGCCAGCGCTGCAGGCGGAGGACTAGCCAAGTGAGCCATGGCGCCAGCCTAGTAGTGGGATATTTCTAACTGCTATGATCTGAAGGAGGGTTGTGTCACCATTTAAACATCTCCTGTAGAGTCCTAGAGAGGCTCCTCATAGTAATGTCATTTAGCCAGGAATGATAATTAATTATGATAAAAAAAAAAACAGTCACTTTAAGTGAATCTTAACAGTGGGAGTTTAAATCAGTTTTGAATATAGGCACTTAGCGGTATTAAACAGAGAGGGAAGAAAAAACTGAAACGTCATTACTATTTTATTTTTTAAGATTGATTGATTTATCTGAAAGGCAGAGTGACACACAGAGAGAGAATCTTCCATCTGCTGGTTCACTCCCCCAAATGACCGCAACAATGAGGGGCTGGGCCAGGCCCAAGCCAGGAGCCAAGAGCTTCCTCCAACTCTCCCATAAGGATACAGGGGCCCAAGGATTTGGGTAATCCTTCACTGCTTTCCCAGGCACATTAGCAGGGCCCTAGATCGGAAGAGGAGCAGCTGGGATTTGAACCAGCACCCATATGGGATGCCAGTGTTGCAGGTGGTGGCCCCATATCATTACTTTAAAATTTTTTTTTAAAATTTTTCTGAGATTAGAGTTACTCATAGAGAAAGGGAGAGATGGAGAGAAAGATCTTCCATCTGCTGGTTCACCCCCAAAATGGCTGCAATAGCCAGGGCTGAGCTGATCTGAAGCCAGGAACCAGGAGCTTCTTCCTGGGTCTACCACGTGGTTGGGCCCTCTTCCATTGCTTTCCCAGGCCATAAGCTGAGAGCTGGATCTGAAGAGGAGCAGCCAGGACATGAGCTGGCACTCAAATGGGATGCTGGCGCCACAGGTGGAGGATTAGCCTAATATGCTAGGGCACCAGCCCCTGTATCATTATTTTTATTTTTATTTTTTTAGAAGGCTTTTATTTAATAAATATAAATTCATAGGTGCAACTTTTGGAATATAGCAGTTCTTCCCCCCATACTCACCTTCCCACCCCCAAACCATCCCACCTCCTACTCCCTCTCCCATCCCATTCTTCACTAAGATTCATTTTTAATTATCTTTATTGTTTTGTTATTTTAAAAAGATATTTTCTAAGAAAATAAAACATTTCCTCATGTTATGATCAGTTGTCTCTAAATATGGATTTAATATGGGTTTTAATGTAATCAGTGCTTCCCTGGGACTGTAATTCAAGTTTAAGCCACCAGAAGCAGACTGAATGCAAGATACAGATAAAATTATATATATATAAAATTAATCTAGGGCTGGCGCCGTGGCTCAGTTGGTTAATCCTCCGCCTGCAGTGCCAAAATCCCATATGGGCGCCAGTTCTAGTCTCGGTTGCTCCTCTTCCAGTCCAGCTCTCTGCTGTGGCCTGGGAGGACAGTGGAGGATTGCCCAGGTGCTTGGGCCCTGCACCCACATGGGAGACTGGGAAGAAGCACCTGGCTCCTGGCTTCGGATCGGTGCAGCTCCGGCTGTAGTGGCCATTTGGGGAGTGAACCAATGGCAGGAAGACCTTTCTCTCTGTTTCTCCTTCTCACTGTCTATAACTCTACCTGTCAAATAAATAAAAAATAAAATAAAATTAATCGTGATCCCTTGATGCTCTTTTTTCACATAGGTTTATATTGTGTAAGTCAAAATTTGAGCTCAAATTTGTATTTTTACAAAGTGTGTACCATCATCAAAATGAGTACACTGTGCATAAACATGATATTAACTATTTATTGTGAGCCCACTGTGTGTCGGATCCTGGGGCCTTGATGTACATTACTTCATAACATAACTTATCTTTGTATTCATAACAACCCTGCAATATAAGAATCCATATTCCTGTTATACAGCTGAGTAGACTGAAGCTAGAGAAGTTACAGGACATGCCCTCGGTTATTTAGCAAATAATTGCCAACCCCAGGTTCAGTCAATGAATCGCCAAGATGCTGCTTCTCCTAACACTAGTATGGTCTTGGCTACCCCAGGCAATGGCAGTAGTTTCTTTATTTCTTCTTTAATTTCAGTTTCCCATCCACATTAAAATAGCAATAAAACAAGCAATAATGAATTAGTTGATAGCTACAGTTTTATCTCACTGATGAATGTTGCTTTACGTAACTTTTCCCAAAACAAATCTATAATCAAAACCATTTATTCAGTACTACAGCATTGAAGCATGGACTGATTATTATACGGAGTAGGCATCCTTTAAAGCAAAAGGCATGACTGAACATAAGAGATGTAGGAAAGCAATGAGTTGAACTTATTTTTCTTCATATTCTTTTCTGTGCCATCACATAACTGCTTTTATTTATGTAATATAAAAGATAGCAGAGGGGTGAGTGTGTGGCCCAGTGGTTAACACACTATTGGGATACCCACATCCCACATCAACACGCCCGAGTTTGAGTCCCAGCTCTATTTCTAATTCCAGCTTCCTGCTAATTCACACTCTGGGAGGAAGCAGGTGATGGCTTAAGTAATTAGGTCCCTGCCTTCAATGTGGGAGAAATGAATTGAGTTCCAGGCCTCTGGAACCCAGTTCAAGCTGTTCTGGGTGTTTGAGGAGTGCACTGGTAGATGAAAGATCTGTTTTTCTCTCTCTGTCATGCTGCCTTTCAAATAAAAATAAAAAATACATAAAATTTTAAAAAACAAGAAAATAAAGGAAAAGGTGGCTGAGAATTTAAAATATTCTGCAAAATTTAATCCTATTATCTTGAAAGTTAGTTTGACTAATTTATATGGTATTATACTTTTATTCTACAATTAAAATGGAATTCATGACATAAATGACATAAATATTCTATACATTTGGGTTAGGAAATATTATACTGAAACTTGTAAATTATCTGATGGCTTTTTGACTGACTGAATCAGTCACGAAAGAAGGGAAGAAGCTAAGAGGAAAGGGAAAAAGGAAGAGAAAGAGAGTTTGAAGATGAAAATGATAGACCTTGGGAACATTTTGATGAGTGATGATATGGTTCATCCACTTTTTTGTATGTAGATAGCAGGTTTTCTGCCACTTAAAGGGAAGAAATTAAGGCAAAAATTTTGAATGACAAAATGATCTTTAAACGAAAAGGTATGAGACATTCTAAAGCCCACATGGTAATGTTTTCACTTAGAACTAAAAAATAATAATAATAAAGAAAGAAAGAAATGAGCACTTTGATTGAAACATGAATTCTCTCCCTTTGGCTAAATCACAGCTAAGACTCTAGGACCCTTATTTAAATTCCAGCTCATGCTGAATAGAACTGTACAGAGTTTAGCTAGTTTGAAAAATTAGGAATGAGGCCCATTTGACATTTTATGCATATATTTTCTTTATCTCATTATTCCTTCCTCCTCTCCCCCCCAACTTCACCCCACTCTAAGTGCATTTTCTTGAGTACAGAGCATAATTCCCATTCATTTGCTTTGCTTCCTAAGAGTTGTCTTCTCTTCCAGTCCTGGGTAGCTCCACCCCTTCTCACAGACCAAAGTAAATCTGCACAATAATGAACCATATAAGGAAGGAATGACATCATCAGTTAGTGGTCCCAAGCTGTTTTGCACAACATTCACCTTTCATTGTTCTGATGACAGGGCTGGAATGTGACGGTTAATTCCCTGTGGAGTAGGGGGCTGAGCAGGGCCTGCCGCTGTTGAACAAACTTCAGTACCCCCTTAGCAAAAACAAAAACAAAAACAAAAGCTACTATGCTTCCTAGTATTAAGGTAAGGAAGTCAAGAGCTGTTTTACTCTCAGCTGTACACATTTTATTTGTTAATAGGGTTTCTTGGCAGTAAGTTCATTTCTAAGTGTTATTGCAAAGAGCATCTTGGAAGCCGAGTCTGGACATTTGCAGAGCCCTGACTAATCTGTCCAGGGCTGAAAGATCTCCACAGTTTTCTAGCTTGCGGCCACAGGTTTTACTGAGTGTGGATGGTGCCAGCCTTTGGGAATTATCAGCTGACTGTGACTCCTTGATGCCTCAGAATCCTTGATTGGAACTGGCCGCAGTGCATCTTATGGTATGAGGAGTGCTCCTGTTTTTTGATGGAGGGAAAAGTGATCTCATTCTACAGAAACCTCAGGAAGTTTGTATCAGAACAGAAAGATCTCTTATCACCATCGATCCAGCTGCTGTGTTCTGAAGGTGTGTTAACAGGCACCCTTTCCGTAGAGTACAAATGTATCTTCTAAAGTGTGATTTCTTGATGAGCCAAAAAAACTCCTTTGAGGTAAAATATTATTTTTGAGAATTTTTATTTTTTGTCATTATTGTTATATGGATTTTCTGCTGATCTCTCTTTGCATAGGTGGAAAAGGCTTGAGTTAGAATGCATAGAGATCCAAAGAAAGCCCTGTTTGTTTTGAAAACTCAGTGTGGCAATGATAACAAGAATAATAAAGCAAATAGGAGGTTTGATTTTAAAGTGGGAATGAGTTTAGAGTTTGGACTATGCTAAAAAATTGTGTGGAAAGTTCAGCTTTAGTAATTTTTCATTACGCCAAAAAAAATTATCCGTGTTTAGTAGAGTGTATCAAAATAAATAGTTCTCATTTACTGCTCTGTAAGGCTACGGGGTACTGTGAGTCTTCCACAAAAGAACTTCATTTGGCCAAAACCACATTTTTATAGCATGACCTGTTTTTAAATCAATTTGAACACTAGGGCAGATGATATGTTTTTCATTTCTGTAGATTTGTGAAGCATTGATTGTTAATAATGTTTTGTCTCTGTTTAAAGTGATGAAAATCTTGGGTTTACTAAGTTGATGAGCTTGGATTCTTAATTCTATGTGACTGGCTGAACTTCTGTTTTCTTGTAAAACTAAATATCCTTTCCACAACAGAAGGGCATTCATGTTTCCTTTTTTCTAGACCAACAATAGCCAAGAGCAATACAAAATGAAGTCTGGGATGTTGGAATTTATTGTTATGATTTTTTAGTTTGTGCCTTAGCTTAAAAGTTGTTCCCAAACTAGGTAAAAGATAAATGTTAGCATAATAATTTTAAAAATTTTTAGTAAAATTTCAGGTAAGTATATTACTTATGGAAATGTATGGAAATGTGAGGAATCTTCAAAAAAAAAAAAACTTGTGAGAAATTAGTATTAGGAAAAAAACTGCATGATTTCAAAATTTTTTATACCAAAACAGACTTTCTAATTCTATTTTCCAAGAACTTTTAAAAATATCTGTGTATGAGGCCGGCGCCGTAGCTTAACAGGCTAATCCTCCGCCTTGCGGCGCCGGCACACCGGGTTCTAGTCCCGGTTGGGGCACCGGATTCTATCCCGGTTGCCCCTCTTCCAGGCCAGCTCTCTGCTATGGCCCGGGAAGGCAGTGGAGGATGGCCCAAGTCCTTGGGCCCTGCACCCGCATGGGAGACCAGGAAAAGAACCTGGCTCCTGGCTTCGGATCAGCGAGATGCGCTGGCCGTAGCGGCCATTGGAGGGTGAACCAACGGCAAAGGAAGACCTTTCTCTCTGTCTCTCTCTCTCACTATCCACTCTGCCTGTCAAAAAAAAAAATCTGTGTATGCTAAGTGATTTATGCAGTTAATTTTCTACTTAATTTATTTTTATTTTATTTATTTGAGAGGCAGAAAGAGACATACACACACACACACACACACAGAGCTCCCATTGACTTATCCTCTCTCCAAAGGCCTGCAATAGCCAGGGTTGTGCCAGGCCAAAACCACAAGCCAAGAACTCAATCCAGGTTTCCCAAATGGGTGGCAGAGAATTAACCACTTGAGCCATCATCACTGCCTTCCAGTGTCTGCATTGGCAGGAAGCTGGAGTGAGAAGTTGGAGCTGGGAATCAAATCTAGATACTCCAATGTGAGATGTGGGCATTTTAATCGCTAGGCTAAATGCCTGCTCACCATGTTATTTTAAACAAGTCCTATTTGTGTAAATATTTATCCAAGACAAATTAGATTAATTGTATCTTGTATTGTGGGTCCCCCCCCCCTTTTTTTTTTGACAGGCAGAGTGGATAGTGAGAGAGAGAGAGAGAGACAGAGAGAAAGGTCTTCCTTTGCTGTTGGTTCACCCTCCAATGGCCCCCACGGCCAGCGCGCTGCGGCCGTGCACCACGCTGATCCGAAGGCAGGAGCCAGGTGCTTCTTCTGGTCTCCCATGGGGTGCAGGGCCCAAGCATTTGGGCCATCCTCCACTGCACTCCTGGGCCACAGCAGAGAGCTGGCCTGGAAGAGGGGCAACCGGGACAGAATCCGGCGCCCCAACCAGGACTAGAACCCGGTGTGCTGGCGCTGCAAGGCGGAGGATTAGCCTATTGAGCCGCGGTGCCGGCCTTGTGGGTTCCCTTAAAACCATGACTTTCTCTCAGCACTCTATAAATGCATGTATGGAGTAAAATGAGGTATATGCTGCCTTTGTGGATTGTGTCACCAGGAAACCTCATTCATGCTCCCAGCCCCTCCCCTCATATTCTGTGTGACCACAAATATACCCCCCAGGGAGAGACCCATCTACTTAAGCACATAAGAGGATACTCTCTAATTTCAGGGGCCTAAAGAATCCACCTGTCCCTATACATCCTCCTTGCTCTCTGGCTTTGATAAGGGAATCCCTCCACTTATTTTCTGAGGGCCAATGGCTCACAACTATTTCCTAGATGGAGCATGTGCTGATAAGGTGTGATGAACCTGGGCAGCACATACTTTGGAAAAGGGACGCTGCAAGTCCTCTTTGGGGTAGGAAGGGAAGATGAAGGGGCCACCTGGAAGGGAGATCCCAAGGCCACATGCTTGAGTGACAAACTTCATGGGTCATGGCTCTTTCTGTTCATCTTTCTTTCTTTCTTTCTGTTTCACTTTTGCTTTTTCTTTCTGTTCCATGAAAATAAGTAAATTTATTCACCAACCTGATTCTTTATAAATGTCATCAAAAACAAGATACTATTTATAAATTTAAGTGAATATGTTACTAAATTTTCTTGAAGACCAAATTTGTATTTTACAAGGGAGTCAGACTGCCACCCACTGTCTGCAAACACTGAGGCTGTGCTTGCCTGGTAGTTGGGAATCCCATGACCTTCAAGAAGGAGAATTCATTATCATCCATGAATTTTTCATTGCTGCCATGCATGCATTTTGAAGTTAAATTGCTAAGGGTTAAAATTCCTAATTTGCTTAACTTGTTGTAGGTTGTTGTGCTAACCTACACAGGGTCCATAATCCATATCCTTGGTTACCATTTTCAATCACTGGACTTCGAAACACATCATCAATATGTCGAAGCAGAATTACACATAATCCTTTGAAAGTCTGATAGAGGAAAACTTCATTTGTGATAACCTGTCTGAGATTTGTGTGTATGGGCTAATTGAATTACTTGGGTTATACTATCAAAGTAATAGCATTGTTATTTTTTAATTTATAAGATATAGTTTTTAAAATATAAAGTTATGAGTATAGTAAGTAAAGGACCCTTATGATTAAGTAAAAACAATTCACAATAGTTGCTAGCCACAAGTTAACTCTTTTTGTTTTCTTCTCTTTCAGTTTGGTACTACCAAGTTATTTTTCAGTGTGAGAATGGTTGAAATAGGTTTTCTAGTATATTGTATGGGATATGGTCAAAAGGTTGAGGTCAGATGCTCTAAAATACTGTTGTTCTTCATAAGAGGAAAAGGAAGAAGTTACAAGAGCTTTTACAAATTCATCCCTACTACTAAGAAATATCAGACATAAGCAAAGCTCAAAAAGTGTGTGTCCCGTTATAAAGAATCTGTCATTTTTTCATTTATAAAAGTTGAGTCTGGGGCAGGTGTTTGGTGCAGTGGGTAGGATGCCAGTTGGGACACCTACGTCCCATATCAAAGTGCTTAGGTTTGAGTCCTGGCTCTACTCCTGATTCTAGTTTCCTGCTAATGGTCACCCTGGGAAAGAGCAGATGATGGCTTAAGAAGTAGGATTTCCATTACCCATTTGGAAGACCCAGATTAAATTTTTTGGTTTCTGGCTCCAGCCTGGCCCAGCCCTGGCTGTTGTGGGCATCTGGGGGAATGAACCAGCAGATGGAAGCTCTTTGTCTTTTTTTGTTTGCCTTTCTCTGCAAATAAATAGAAGGTTTTTTTAAGAAAGCAAGGATTCTCTGGAACTCCGTAATTATAGCTGGGATTGAGGCTAGGCAAGTGAGGCTTTCATCTTCAATACCATAATTAAGAGAATGACAAAACAAAACCAAAAAATCCCCTCAGTTATCAAAAGGTATTCTATTTAAATTACTACTTTTAAAAATCACAATTAATGCAAAAACTCCATGGTGAAGAAAATATCAAAATTTCACATGAGGACAGGATTTAACTCTCCAGCTGCACAACTTGGCCTCATCCACCTCTCCCTAATCCCAGCCGCATTCCATATGGTGGGACGTTGGATTAACACCGAATACTTATTTTAATGGTCACCATCTTGAGGAACTGAGGTGGTGTATTAACAAGTAACATTTCTTTCAGAGTTATTTGGTAAAACCATGCCCTATCATGTTAACAAGCTGCTTAGCTCTGCACTCTGCTATGGTTGGGAAAAAATGCATTGTGATTAAAGACTTCCAACTGCATGCAAGCTGGACTCTTTTGAGATTCATTCATCTTTAATTACTATCATGCCCTTGCTAGTTCTAACCTGCCCTCTCTCTTGAAAGACAGAGAGACAAAAATACAGGGAGAGTTGATGAAAAGCAAAAACAGTGTTTGCTGAGAAGGGAAATCAGCACAGTGTGGCTGAGAAGCAAGCCTAGGATGACTTTAAGGTGACATCAGTGTTTTAAAATGAGGTCTGATGGATTAAGACAGGGACAAGTGAAAACATCAAAAGGAAGCAAAGAAACAATTGATATTTTGGAGCCAAAACTGATTAATTTGGAGAAATTGTGGAAAAGCTGGAGTGTTAAGAAAGGACCTGTGAAATTTTGCATCATTTGTTTTCCAAAGACTCTGAGACTAGAGAAAGGCAGATTGACTGTTGCAAGGATGGTGTTTATTAGAAAAATGGATAATCAGGAGAAGGCTTAAAAAGAAACTCCTACTTACCCTTCTACCCAACCCCCCAATATTTGTCCTTAGATCCTAAATTAAGGAATTCAATTAATTGATTAATTGAACTAATCAGCTCCTGGCTGGTCTGGCTTCATCTATTCACATTCTGCTGCGTTATTTTGTTATAAATCTCATATATATTATTTCATTGATCAATATTTTAGCATGTATTTCTAAAAGATAAGTAACTCTTTTTAAAAAAAATATTTATTTATTTATTTGAAAAGCAGAATTACAGAGGGGCAGAGGCAGAAAGAGAGAGAGAAAAGTCTTCCATCCCATGATTCATTTCCCAGATGGCCACAACAGCTGGAGCTGCGCCAATCTGAAGCCAGGAGCCGAGAACTTCTTCCGGGTCTCCCACATGGGTACAGGGGCCCAAGGACTTGGGCCATCTTCCACTACTTTCCCAGGCCATAGCAGAGAGCTGGATCAGAAGTTGAGCAGCGGAGACTCGAACTAGTGCCCATATGGAATGCCGGCAATGTGGCATAGCAGGTAAAGATGCCACCTGCAAAGATAATTAACTCTTTAAAAATATTGCCACAATCCACTATCAAACCTGAAATCTAATAATTTAAACATTTTTCTCGTTGTCTCATTTAAAAAATAGTTTGAATAAGAATTCAAGAGATTATAATTGATTGATATGTCTTCAGAATTTATTTTAATTTATACCACTGCTCTGTTCTTTTTTTTTTTAATCTTAGAACTTACTTACTGAAGAAATTAGGTTGTTTATATGATTGTCCATATTTTGGCTTTTTTCTGACCTCATCATCATGATGTTATTTAGCACTTTCTTGCTGTTGTCCTATAAACTAGTAATTAGTTATAGAAGCTTGATCTGATTCAGGTTTAATTTTTTGGTAAGAATAGTTCATGAATGGAGATGTGTACATATGTATACAAAGTCTGGCTATCTGTCTTTTTTGGGAGACATTGATGAGCAGTACTGTTGGGGATTGCAAGATAGTTGTAATCCATAATTACTTCTATATTTATTGGATGTCATGCTATCATTATTTCTTATTTACTAACTGGGCTATTGCTGTAAGGAAAATCAAACAGCGTTAAAGTAAGAGGGAACATATTAATATCTTCACTATATATAAGTGTATATATGTAAATACACATATGAGATGTATATGTATGTATATACATATATACTCATATATATTTTAAAATATGAAGCCGTTGATTCTTCCAGCCTGTTTCCTAAGTCCTCTGTTTCTGGTTTTTTGTTTTTGTATAGGCAGAGTGATATGATTTGATACCATTCTACTTTTTTTTTAAAG
Source organism: Lepus europaeus (assembly GCF_033115175.1). Lineage (NCBI taxonomy): Eukaryota > Metazoa > Chordata > Mammalia > Lagomorpha > Leporidae > Lepus > Lepus europaeus. The sequence goes on along the minus strand of NC_084829.1, from coordinate 72,539,882 downwards.
ATCTATTTTATTTATTTGAAAGAGAGAGTTAGAGAGAGGTTGAGCCAGACAGAGAGGTCTTCCATTCCACTGGTTCACTCCCCAAATGACCACAATGGTCAGAATTAAGCTGATCCAAAGGCAGGAGCCAGGAGCCTCCTCCGGATCTCCCATATGGGTACAGGGGCCCAAGGAGTTGGGCCATCTTCCACTGCTTTCCCAGGCCATAGCAGAGAGCTGGATCAGAAATGGAGCTGGATCCGAAGTGGAGCAGCTGGGACTCAAACCATCACCCAAATGGAATGCTGGCGCTGCAGGCTGGGGCTTTAACCAGCTGCGCCATAGCACCAGCCCCGTGATATCATTCCCTTTTTTAGAATCACTTTGGCCTCTAGGGAAAGAAGGTGGGCAAGACTGGAAACTGGGAGTCTGATTAGGTAGCTATTGTAATAATCCAGATAAGAAATAGTAGTAGCTTGAACCAGGGTGATGGCAGTGGAGGAGGTGAGAAGTAATTTGATTTTGGTGTGTATTTTTTTTTTTTTAATTTTTTTGACAGGCAGAGTGGACAGTGAGAGAGAGAGAGATAGAGAGAAAGGTCTTCCTTTGCCGTTGGTTCACCCTCCAATGGCCGCCGCGGTAGGCGCGCTGCGGCCGGCGCACCATGCCGGTCCGATGGCAGGAGCCAGGTGCTTCTCCTGGTCTCCCATGGGGTGCAGGGCCCAAGAACTTGGGCCATCCTCCACTGCACTCTCTGGCCACAGCAGAGAGCTGGCCTGGAAGAGGGGCAACCAGGATAGGATCGGTGCCCCGACCGGGACTAGAACCCGGTGTGCCGGCGCCGCAAGGCGGAGGATTAGCCTATTGAGCCGCGGCGCCGGCCTGATTTTGGTGTGTATTTTTTAAGTAGAGTTGATAAGATTTGCTGAGGGATTGAATGTGGGGAAGTGAGAGAGAGGACTCAAGGATAACTCTAAATTTGAGGCCTAAGCTTCTGGAAGAGATGGTTGTAGTTAACTGACATCAGGAAGATGTGTTTGGAACTGGAGCCCAAGGGAGGATTGGAAGCTCCTAAGAAATAAACAATGACTAGCCCAGTGGGCTCATAGCTAATTGAATGACAAATCATCAATCCATACTACTGAATGGACTGATGTCAGCAGGAGGGAGAGCTTGAGAGTGTTTTTGAAGGGCTCTGTGCATTGACCTGTGTTTTTATTAATGATTGGGGTCATTTTGCCTTTGATACAATCTAGGTATCAACTGATATCTTGGGTGACAGGACAATTCAAGGAGGAACTTTACAATTCTGAATAGCCAAATTCTGAATTAAGCCAAATAAAGTTGACCAATAAGCCAATATGCACCCTTTAAGAACTATTCTTAATGTATAAAATTTATCTAAACAAAGTCTTGCAAATTGAGCTGCCCAGGCAATGTCTATTTGAGGAACAGCATTGTTTTTACAACACAGTGTTTATGCAAATAGATTTGTACAAAAATCTCAATCTGTTCCTTCTTAGTCATGCTCTCTTATGTTTAGTCATGTTTATAATGTGGCACAGTTATGCCTTGTTCAAGGGTTGTTGTAAAAGATAAATGAAACAATAAAAACAAGGCGCTGCCCAAGACACCTTTCTTTTTAGCCTCCCCCTGCCCTTAAAAAATTAGATAGAAAAAATTAGAGTTTGGGATGGGCTTTTAAGAGCCTTTCCCAATAATATCAGTATTAGAGATTCTCTAGGATTTCAAATATTACTTCACTAGGACAACTTTTCTTGTCAACTCTTCAACCCCACCTGAAAATATCACTCCTCTTTATCTTCCCCACCTCTGCTTTCCCCTCTTTCTAATAAGACTAATAACTAGTTTTATCTTTTGTATCATGTTTTAAGTTATTCTCATAATACTTCTATATAACCATTTTCTTTTTTTCTAACATGTTAGAACACTTTCTGAGACTTTCTATTTTTCTCTGTATTTTTATTGAGACATAATTTAATAAAATCCAACAATTTTAATTACATGGCTTGATGAATCTTGTCAAATGGATAAGCCAGCAGCAATCATAGAACAATGTTTGGGTTTACTGTCTTAAGTCTTTTCATTGAAAATCATTGGATTTCTAAATATGTTTGTAAATTATACATTTACAAGTTAAAAATATATAATTTTGTTAAATACAAAATGAGAATGAAGAATACATTTATAAACAGATATTAAGGGACAAGTTTATTATTACACCTGTGTATTAAGTTTAGGTAACAGTCACTTTATTTCTACTATCTCAATTTTCAGAACACTATCATCAGATAGGAACTAATATACCTCTCTCATGTATAGGTAAAGCATTGGGGATCTGAGAATTTCATAATTAGAAAGTGGCAGTGTCAGAACTTACATTTACCTATGTCTGACTTCACAGTCTCTGTTTTAGCCTCTATCCCAACCCCTTTAATAACACAGAGACCTAGCCTTCTTTAAAAAAATAGGCATATTTTTAAGATTTTTAACATTTTAAGCTTAGAATTGAAAGCAATGATGTTTGCAGTAAATTCATCTCTGATAGTCTAGTTAAGGCCAGAGAATTTAAAAATGGTATTTTGTGTTGAAAATATCCTCTAAAGGCTTTTCTAGTCTATCGTTCTATGACATTATTTCAGTTGTTTTGACTCCACATAAGAAGAGAAGATGGTCAATAAAATACCCTTTTACACATGTGAGGAACCCACTTAGTGAAATGATTCAATATTGGTCATGTGAGTATGTAAGATTTGAAAACAATTTTTTCCTCTCACTTCAGGGATAAAGTCATAATGATTTTTGGAAGCTATGTATTGGATGTTTAGATACAAGGGTATGTTTTATAAAAATAAATTATATTAAAAAATCTTAATGACATCATTAGAATCATTTCTATAATAATTATCTGATACAGGACTTAATTATAAATAGCACTATTTGTATGTACAATAATTTCTCATACAATGCAGTGTACGATTATTAAATTAGGGGCTGGCATCATAGTGAACTGGGTTAAGCAACCTCCTGTTAACACCAGCAACCATGTCAGAGAGCCAGTTCAAGTCCCTGCTGCTCTGCTGCTGATCCAGCTCCTTGTTGATGTGTCTGGGAAAGCAACAGAGGATGACCCAAGTGCTTGGGCCCCTGCCACCCATTTGGGAGACCCAGATGGAGTTTCAGGCTTCTGGCTTTGGCCTAGTCCATCCCTGTTGTTTGCAGCCTTTGGGGGAATAATCTAGCAGATGGAAGATCTCTTTCTCTGTCTCTCCTTTTCTCTCTCTCTCTCTCTCTGCCTTTCAAATACATAAAATAAATCTCTTTAAAAACGACTGTTAGGGGCCGGCGTTATTGCCTATGGGCACCCATTTGAGTCCCAGCTGCTCCATTTCCGATCTGGCTCCCTGCTAATGTGCCTGGGAAAGTGGCAGAGGATGGCCCAAGTGCTTGGGCCCCTGCACCCATGTGAGAGATCCAGAAGAAGCTTCTGACTCCTGGCTTGGGGCTGGCCTAGCCCTTGCTGTTGCAGCCATTTGGGGAATAAACCAGAGGCTAGAAGATCTCTCTATCTCTCTCTCTTTCTCTGTGTAACTCCGACTTTCAAATAAATAAATTTATTTTAAAGAAAGACTATTAAATTCAATTTGGCTAACAATTATTCTAGCCAATCATAATTATAAAATAAATCAATTAGAATAATAAAGATGCAAAATATATTGAAATAATAAAATGCAGTTAAATACATGTAAGTGCTCGTTCATAACTTGAGTCTCTTATAAACAAATCAATTACCGAAATACATTTTTTTCTCCAGAAACCTTTTATTTAAGAAATACAAACTTCATGCATTTCATAAATACAACTTTAGGGATACAGTGATTCTTACCACCATACCTGCCCTCCCACTCACACTCCCACCCTTTTTCCTCCTCCCTCTCCAAGTCCCATTCTTATTTTTTTTACTAAGATCTATTTTCAATTAACTTTATACATATATGATTAACTCTATACTAAGTAAAGATCTCAACAGATAGTATGAAAAAAAACCTGTTCCTCAACAATCGAGACAAGGGCTGTTCAAAGTCACTGCATCTCAAAATGTCAATTTCACTTCTAAAGATTACCTTTTAGGTGCTCTATTAGTTATCATAGATCAGGGAAAACATATGGCATTTGTTCTTTTGGGACTGGCTTTTTTTTTTTTTTTTTTTTTTTACTGCCGTGTAGTATTCCATGGTATACAAAACCCATAATTTCTTTATCTAGTCTTCTGTTGATGGCATTTGGGTTGATTCCATATCTTAGCTATTGTGATTTGAGTAGCATGAAATACATTCTTAGACTAACATACAGTGAATATAAATATAACTCAGTTTATTTAGATATTTAGGTACAAGTTAACTAACCAATACAAAAATGATGCATAATTAGTCTGGCATATTTAAATTCCTACTTTTTAAAGCCATAAATAAAAAGCATAAAGAACAATGCATCTGTTGCTGCTACTTTTTTTATTGATAATAATTCAGTTTTCCTTCCTACCAAGTTCTCTGTCAAAAAAAATTGTTAAAATCAGAAAAATGAGACAAAATATTATGCCAATTTTGGTGTCAACTAAAATCAGTTTCTATAGATCAGCTTTTGCATCAGAAAGCCTGTCTTGCCTTATTTTTCTTTATCAGGTAATAGTTACATAGTTTTATCTCAAGAGTTCAAAATAAAAAAAAAAAACCCATAGGTTTTTCTTTTTCAGTTTTTTCCTTTCACTTAAATTCCTCTCTTCAAGTTGTAAAATGTGGAGGTGAGAGGTAAGCATTTGGGAGTTTTAATCCCAGCACTGCCACTGACTGACTGTGCAATCTGGGATAGCTTCATAACTCCCTGTGTCTCATTTTCTTCATGGGGATGGTGATAGTGGCATAGGCGTTGCAGAGTGTTGCTGTGAGAATAAAGTAAAACTAGTGCCTAGAATACAGACAGCGCCGGCGCCGCGGCTCACTAGGCTAATCCTCTGCCTTGCGGCGCCGGCACACGAGGTTCTAGTCTCGGTTGGGGTGCTGGTTCTGTCCCGGCTGCCCCTCTTCCAGGCCAGCTCTCTGCTGTGGCCAGGGAGTGCATTGGAGTATGGCTCAAGTGCTTGGGCCCTGCACCCCATGGGAGACCAGGATAGGCACTGGCTCCTGCCATTGGATCGGCGCGGTGCTCTGGCCACAGCGGCCATTGGAGGGTGAACCAACGGCAAGGGAAGACCTTTCTCTCTGTCTCTCTCTCTCTCACTGTCCACTCTGCCTGTCAAAAAAATAAATAAAAAAAATAGAAAAGAATACAGAAAGCACTATAGTCATTATTGCACAACCTAAGTTTTACTTAATGGTTATTTTGTTAAAGTACAACACCTCATGTGGAAAAGTTCTGACATCATAAGTGTTCAGCTTACTGAAATTTCATTAAATGAAACAATCCTTTATAACCAGCATGTAAATCACAGAACCTGGTATTCCCAAAGTCCTCCTCATGCCTCCTTCTGGTCACTACCCCCCCCCCCCAACAAGGGTAAAAATCCTAGCTGTTTTTCATAGGCTTTACTTAACTTCGTTTATTTAAAGGCAGAAAGAGAGAGAAATTACTTCCCCTGGTTCACTCCACAAATGCCTGCAACAGGGGCAAGTAAGGGGGAAGTATATGGGGGAAATGGGGAGAATGAGAAGTAAGGGTGTTGGGCCAGATCAAAACCAGGAGTTCCATCCGGTTCTCCCACTCAGGTGGTAGGGACCAAGTATTTGACTCATCACCTGCTGTCTCCTGGGATGCACATTAGCAGAAAGCTCGACTGGAGGTAGAGGCCGGACTCCATCCCAGGCACTCTGATATGGGATGTGGTCTTCTTAAGACGTGACTTAACTTGCTGTGCCACAATGCCCACCCCCATTATCCTAACTTTTTTATTAGATTCATTAATGGATATTTGTTAAACCTTGATATGGCAACTGATAAAGATTTACTTAGAAGCATTTTGGTTTTTTATTTAATAATTTAAAATTAAACTGATTTGCTGATTACTCTTTTAACATGTAGTTATATTTTATTTTCTAGGTTGAAAAAGCTTCTCGAACAAGAAAAGGCTTATCAAGCCCGGAAAGAAAAGGAAAATGCCAAACGGCTCAATAAACTAAGAGATGAGCTTGTCAAACTCAAATCCTTTGCACTCATGCTGGTGGATGAAAGACAAATGCATATTGAGCAACTTGGCTTGCAAAGCCAGAAAGTACAGGATCTTACTCAGAAACTAAGGGAAGAAGAAGAAAAGCTCAAAGCCATTACTTCTAAATCCAAAGAAGACAGACAAAAATTACTCAAGTTAGAAGTGGACTTTGAGCACAAGGCTTCCAGGTTTTCTCAGGAACATGAAGAGATGAATGCTAAATTGGCTAATCAAGAATCCCACAACAGGCAACTTAGACTCAAGCTGGTTGGCTTAACTCAAAGAATCGAAGAGCTAGAAGAAACCAACAAGAATCTTCAAAAGGCAGAGGAGGAACTTCAGGAATTAAGAGATAAAATTGCCAAAGGAGAATGTGGAAATTCCAGCCTCATGGCCGAAGTGGAGAATCTCCGAAAGCGTGTGCTTGAAATGGAGGGCAAAGATGAGGAGATCACGAAAACTGAATCCCAGTGCCGGGAACTGAGGAAGAAGCTGCAAGAGGAAGAACACCATAGTAAGGAGCTCAAACTTGAAGTTGAGAAGTTACAGAAGAGAATGTCTGAGCTGGAGAAATTGGAAGAGGCATTTAGCAAGAGTAAATCTGAATGCACTCAACTGCATTTAAATCTGGAGAAAGAAAAGAACTTAACCAAAGACCTGCTAAATGAATTGGAGGTGGTCAAGAGTCGAGTAAAAGAACTTGAATGTTCTGAAAGTAGATTGGAAAAGGCTGAATTAAGCCTAAAAGATGATCTTACGAAGCTGAAGTCATTTACTGTGATGCTAGTTGATGAAAGGAAAAATATGATGGAAAAAATAAAACAGGAGGAGAGAAAAGTGGATGGGCTGAATAAGAATTTTAAGGTGGAACAAGGAAAGGTTATGGATGTCACTGAAAAACTGATCGAAGAAAGTAAGAAGCTGTTGAAACTGAAATCCGAAATGGAGGAAAAGGTGTACCATCTGACAAAAGAGAGAGATGAATTGATGGGAAAACTGAAAAGCGAAGAAGAAAAGTCTTCTGAGTTAAGCTGCAGTGTTGACTTACTGAAGAAGAGGCTGGATGGTATCGAGGAAGTGGAAAGAGAAATCACAAGAGGGAGATCTCGAAAGGGACCCGAACTCACCTGCCCGGAAGATAATAAGATTAAGGAATTAACACTTGAGATTGAGAGGCTGAAGAAACGCCTCCAGCAGCTGGAGGTGGTGGAAGGGGATCTGATGAAGACGGAGGATGAGTATGATCAGCTGGAGCAGAAATTTAGAACTGAGCAAGATAAGGCTAACTTCCTTTCCCAGCAGCTGGAGGAGATCAAGCACCAAATTGCCAAGAACAAAGCAATAGAGAAAGGTGAAGTGGTGAGTCAGGAAGCTGAGCTGAGACACAGATTTCGACTGGAAGAAGCCAAAAGTCGAGACTTGAAAGCCGAAGTCCAAGCTCTGAAAGAAAAGATTCACGAGTTAATGAACAAAGAAGATCAGCTTTCTCAACTCCAAGTAGATTATTCGGTCCTTCAACAACGATTTATGGAAGAAGAAAATAAAAACAAAAGCATGGGGCAGGAAGTCCTTAGTCTGACCAAAGAGTTGGAGCTTTCTAAGCGCTACAGCCGAGCTCTCAGACCCAGCGTGAATGGGAGGAGAATGGTGGATGTCCCCGTGACGTCCACAGGAGTACAGACGGACACGGTCAGCGGCGATGCGGCTGAGGAGGAAACACCGGCAGTGTTCATACGGAAATCCTTTCAAGAAGAAAATCACATCATGAGTAATCTTCGACAGGTGGGATTGAAAAAGCCGATGGAACGCTCCTCTGTTCTAGACCGGTATCCTCCAGCCGCGAATGAGCTCACCATGAGAAAGTCATGGATTCCATGGATGAGAAAACGGGAGAATGGCCCCCCAGTCATGCAGGAGAAAGGGCCCCGCACAAATTCCAGCCCAGGGCACCCAGGAGAGCTGGTGCTTTCACCAAAGCAGGGCCAGCCCCTGCATATCCGGGTGACTCCAGACCACGAGAACAGCACTGCCACTTTGGAGATAACAAGCCCCACATCTGAAGAGTTTTTTTCTAGTACCACTGTCATTCCCACCTTAGGGAATCAGAAACCAAGGATAACTATTATTCCATCTCCAAATGTTATGTCCTCAAAACCAAAAAGTGGAGATACTAGTCTTGGCACAGAACGAGCCATGTCCCCAGTCACAATCACTACGTTTTCCAGAGAGAAGACCCCGGAAGGTGGAAGAGGCACATTTTCAGACCGGCCCACGTCACCCATTCAGATAATGACGGTGTCCACATCAGCAGCACCAGCTGAGATGGCAGTTCCACCCGAATCCCAGGAAGTGCCCATGGGAAGGACTATCCTCAAAGTCACCCCAGAAAAACAGACTGTCCCAACTCCAGTACGGAAATACAACTCCAATGCCAACATTATAACCACGGAAGACAATAAAATTCACATTCACTTAGGTTCTCAGTTTAAACGATCTTCTGCAACTCCAGCTGAAGGAGTCAGTCCGGTGATAACTGTCCGACCACTCAACGTGGCGGCTGAAAAGGAGGTTTCCACCGGCACCGTCCTTCGCTCTCCCAGGAATCATCTCTCTTCGAGACCTGGTGCGAGCAAAGTGACAAGCACCATCACCATAACACCAGTCACGACCTCTTCCACTCGAGGAACCCAGTCAGTGGTGAGTAGGGAAGGTTTCAAGGTGTAGGCCAGTAGAGGGAGGGCTGGAGTCGGGAGACTAACTCAGCACCCACAGTAAAGCCAAACCACCTGCCTCTCCCTCCACTGGCACCCACTCACAGAGGTGTCCTAAGCTTTGTCTGTTCCGAGGAATGAGAATTAAAGGACCTAATATTTTAGATAAATTGGACCAACTTTGAGGGAACACTTCAATTATACATGTAAATTATGAAGACTTCTCAAAATAATTTGCAGAGGTGGTTTCTTTGAAAAGACAGCATAGAGTAACTGTAAGATTAAAATTTTATTTTTATGTTTAAAATACTTTTTGCAATGGAAACTGAGAAAGGGGTGGTATGCAGGAAAAGTTAAAACTGTTCCTCGGTTATATTTCTATAACCTAAAATATTTGATATGTAAAATATTTAAATGTAGTCATAGTCATACTTTATTCCAGAAATAAGATGAAAATATTTTTAATATCAAAATGCTTTTAAAAGTAAAAAAGTGGGTTAATATGCCTAAAAGCTGTATTTTATTTCATTATATTTTTTAGAGAGCAGGTTCTTTTAGAAACATTTATTTGCTAACTAGCTGGAAAAAATGAATGATTATAAAAAGCACACCCAAAGTACAAAATCCAGAGCTTAAATTCCATTTTTCAAAAACACTTCTAGTGATTTGTCTTCATTTACTGGGGACAAATTGGTAAACGTAATTATAGAATAGTATGTACTATTTAGGCATTAATTTAATAGGCTAGAAATTATGATTCTTAGACTCTAAACAACTTGTATAGCATAAATTGAAATCTCTTAAGAAAAACAGGAAGCTCATAGTTTAAATATAGAAACCATAGCTTATTTCTTCATATCCTCAATGTGATTTACTTTAATTCTCTGTGCATAGACTCAAGATACAGATGTCAAAGTGTGAATTAATTACCACTTTGCCAGTAAAGCTTTCAGTTATCAGTTCTACAGGAAGCACCTAATATTCAGAATTGTGCACCTTCTCAAGTGGCTCAATACTGCTTCTTAGGCAACACAATCTTTAGCTTGGTTGAGTAAGGTTTTGCTTCCTTTTGCTGCATTTGATAGCAAAGATAGTGGAGATATAAATCGTTGTGATTTGCAGCAGATTTTCTGTCATAATTTCTTATCCCCATTGTAAAGGTGAGATCAAGATAGCCTTATCCTTTGGAGCAACATTTTTTTTTAAGATTTTATTTATACATTTGAGAGGTAGAGTTGCAGACAAAGAAGGGGAAAGACAGAAAGAAAGGTCTTCCATCCACTGGTTCACTCCCCCAAATGACCGCAATGGCTGGAGCTAGGTTCATCCAAAGCTGGGAGCCAGGAACTTCTTCCAGGTCTCCCATGTGGGTTCAGGGGCCCAAGCACTTGGCATCTTCCACTGCTTTCCCAGGCCATAAGCAGAGAGCTGTATTGGAAGAAGAGCAGCCGGGACAGGAACCAGTGTCCATATGGGATACTGGCATCCCAGGCGGAGGCTAAGTCTACTACGCCACAGCACTGGTGCTGCAGCAACATTTTTTTACTACAAACTGGACTTCCAAATAAATGCCCAAGGATTTTAGACTTAAAGGATGGCCTGTTTGTTTTATCTGTATCAGATCCCATAAAATGAAGGACAGTAAAAGGTTTGAGACACCTCTCTAAGAATCTGAACTGTGAGGCTAGTTCATTTGTGCAATTATTCATTTAGCATTTTGTTGAGTGTCAAGTACATTTTAAGCATGGGGTTAGACACTGACATGTAAAGAGGAGTTTAGAAGTTCTTGACAGAGTGGGAGAGGCAGGTTTGGAACTGCTTAGTGCTTCTGTGATAGAAGTAAGCACAAAGCAACAACCAGAGAAGGTTTCACTGAGAAGGGGGAATTTTCAAGAAGGAAAAGGGGAGGAATAATAGAACAACATGTGTAAAGGGATGCAAACATGAAGGCAACTGGCATGTCTGGGGAATGGTGAGCACTTGTACTATGCTTCAGCAGTTGGGCATGCAAAAGCAGAAGATGGAGAAGCAAACCAGGACTATATATTGAAGGAGGGTGCGTGTCTTATTATGAAATTTATTATTTAATCTCCTAGAATAGATAAAAAGAGTCACTGAACGATAATGATCATGAAGAAACTATCACAATATTAACAATTTAGAAGGATCTATCTAGAAAACCATTGAAAGAAAACATTGGAGGGCCCAGAGGCTCAGGACAAAGCTGCTGTTGGCAGTTCTCTGGGCCCTCTAGGGTGCCTGCTTGAAGGATGGTAGGGAAAGAACAGATCGATTGAAGAACAATTGAAGAACAATTTGAATTGAAAGAGTTTCATGACAAATGGGGTAGAGAGGTTACTGGGATTTTTGATTTGGTCACCTAAGGGTATAGGATGAGAAAAAAAAAAATGAAAAAATCGGGAAAGGATAAACAACATTTGGAGAATGCCATTTCTACTTGAAATGGGTGGTGGGCGAGAAGGAAACCGGACATGTCCAGAGAGAAGTTGGAAATACGAATCTTTCCACATTTTAGGAGAGCGCTGAAAGCTAGGGTTCCCTCAGCTCAGATACCTGGGGAAAGAGCTTGGAGAAAGAGGGCTGAGTAACTGACACTTTGTAGGAAGCAGGCCAAGTAGAACCAGGAGCAGTCAGAGATTGAGGAGTTATCAGAGGCGGCAGATGACTAGGTGAGACTGGCCAAGAAGTCACAGCAGGAGTGTTGGGTGCTTTAAGAAGGAGGGTGTAGTTGGCAGTGACAGAAACAGAAGAGTGTAAGGGCTCTGGGAGGAGAAAAGAGAGCTGCTTCATCTGAAATGGAGGGGAGGGGTGGGTTGAGACACAATCTGGGAGAGTGGGAGTAGCCTGATTCAGAGCCCGTGGCCTGTGTTTTCCCTGTGAAATAGGAGTTACTTGTATAGGAGGTGGTAGTTGGGCAGAAATGTTTCAAGCGAGAGAAAGAGAGGTAATAAGTAGATCAGATACCAAGTCCAAGTTTCCTGCACTTCTTTTAATTGGAGAAGGGTCATCTGTGGGTGTCCTGTGTATCAGGAGTCCTGCTAATGTTGAGATTGATGGCAAACGCAGGGGAAGTTCACCAACATCTGTGTCTCTGTGTTTTTCTCTCTTACAGTCTGGACAAGATGGGTCATCCCAGCGGCCTACACCCACCCGCATTCCCATGTCAAAAGGTATGAAAGCAGGAAAGCCAGTAGTGGCTGCCCCAGGAGCAGGAAATCTGACCAAATTCGAGCCTCGAGCTGAGACTCAGTCTATGAAAATAGAGCTGAAGAAATCTGCAGCCAGCAGCACTACCTCTCTTGGAGGGGGGAAGGGCTGAGGGCAGTGGCTCAGGGGGTATGTTGTGCCCATGCTAGTGCTGCTGTGAAAAAAACCCTTTGTCTGTTTGTGCCAACTCTTTACATGTGCTAATTTAAGTTTTAAATACTTTGTTTATAAAGTAACCAACTAATAGCCATGTGCCCTTCCTATTTTATGCATTTGTTTTGATGCTAGGGAACAGAACTAATGATTAGCACAACTACTGTTTGCTGTGTGGTTTGTTGAGGATGCTGGGTCTCAGGTGGGGCCTGACTTGTAGCCCCGGTTTTGCTTCTAGCAAGTAGACCCCTCAGTGAACCTATCTGAGCCTCAGGTTCTTCATCAGTAGGTTGAGGGGGCTGGATCACATGTTCTTCAAAGCTGGCTCTCATATTTCCTAACTGTAAGCCAAATTTACTAAGACTTTGTTCCACACTAATGTTTTATTTTTTAAAATTTTATTATGGAATAGGACATAGTTTAACAATTGTGATTTGCCACTGTCAAATCCTGAATTTGACTTATGTGCTGGAAAAATACTCCTCATAATTATTACAGGGCCTGGGTCTCTAAACTTTTGCAAAAACAAAAGCCTTTAATATGATTTCATATTGAATGTGAAATAAAATTGAAATGAAATATGGAATACCAAAAACAGAGTTTTACTTATTTGTATGTGTTTGTCTGTATTGTAGCACTTCCAAAATATTCCCAGAATTTCAGAGACCGTAATTTTAGAACCATTAATGTCAGACTTAAGCTCCTTTCGCATGTACAATTCATTTAAATTATGGGGCAGTCTGAATAGAGCTTGCAAGTGGCCCTTTGTAGCTTAGCAGAGATTGTGATGGATAGAGAATAGCAGAAAGTAAATTCTGATACATTCATGCCCAGAAAAAAATTATATCATGCACAGCTTAATTGAGTTCAAATATTTTTTTCAGTTACGAGTTGACCTGCAAATATAAAACCAGTTCATGATTTGGGGTGTGTGTAGTGTGTATGTGTGTGTGTTATAGTGAATCATGATTGAACAATTTTCTTTAATTTTAAGCATGTCTTAATAAGCATGAGATAGTGTGAATGCCAAACACCAAGTGTATTTGTGAAAGTAACCTTGTTAAGGTGGACATTGTGCTTCATAGTCACATGACCACAAATGAGCTCGACTCCTAACCCACAGCTTAGCATACCAAGGTCTCATATAGGCCACACCTTTGCCAAAATGTTTGTGCCAACTGGGTGAGCTTTATGAAGATACAACAACTATGAAGTTAGAAATTTTCATTTTTCCATTTTTGAATTGTTAGGGTTTCAAAATGATATGAACACCATCTGCTCTTGACGTTTGGGAAATGACAGATTTAAGAAAAAAGATGTGATTAGTTTTTAGCATACAAATCAACTTGTTTCATGATAAAGAAATTCTTCTCCGTGTTCTTTTAGATACCAGATTTCCTACCCTTTGTAGAACTTGGAACTGAATTATGTATAGTGGTGGAAGATGCAGATGCCTCATAATACTCACATCCATTTTAATCAAATCTCTGTTGCCTACTGCTCATCAGGTTACTAAAAGATATTAAGTAACCATGTTAAAGCCATGGTGTATTAATGCAACCTTAGGATGAGAGAGAGACAGAGAGAGAAAGACTGTTTATGAAATACAATTTGGACAGGTTTAAACAAGAAAGTTTGCCATTTAGAACACCGACTTCTATTTTTTAAAAGGAGATTTTTCTCCCATTTCATCAAGGGGGCATCAAACCCTTTTCAAAACAAGGGTCTTCACTGTTTTTACTAATGCCTTCCTGGCATCGGCGAAGTATTTAGTGTTACCATACCATAACCTACTGTATTTGTGTAAACAAGGGTGTCAAAAGAACCAAAGTGCATTCCTTCTGACTTCTGCCACTCTTCACTGACTGTTATCATAATCTTACTGTCACCTGCTGTAGTTTGTGCCTTTACCTGCTCACACTGTGCTTATGTCGTTTCCTCCTGGAAGTCCATTCCATCTGCAGGGAGAGTGCTCCAAAAGCCTGCAGAGTACATGTACAGGATGTTTATACATCTTGATCTTGGAACAGAGCCATTTATAAAGTACAACTCCTATGAAAACTTGGCAGAACCACACATGGTCACTTTTCAGAAAGGATAAAAAGCAACCACCAGGGAATTTTTCTTTGTAATTTTAGAATAAACTCTATCTTTATTGGATATCTTTGTTTTAAAACACATATTTAGAAATAAAATCCACTAGGGATAGGAGGTGGAGGATTAAATACACACCAACTACAGCTTTCATTTGTGAATATAATGTTTTTAAGATGCAATTTAATGTATGTTTTTTTTTTTTGTAGGAGTAAATGCAACTGAAAGTTTAAAATCTTTTCTTTGTTCTAAGAAATCTTATGTAGTAAAATAAAAGGTGTCTCACCATGACTGATGTGTACAGCTGCTGCTCAGGTCCATCATGAAGACCTCCAGGGGGAGGTGGGGCTGGTGGGTTGGGAGGTGTTTGCCATTCCTACTGACTTCAATATGACGGCACATTTAGGGACTGTCAGGGCACAATCTCCAGGGAGCAGATCTGGTTTTTCCCATTGGAGGATAGTTTTTTCTTCATTTTATAAATTTTTTATTTGGAAAGAAAAAGCGAGTGAGCAAGAGAGAGAGCACTCCTGTTCCCTTGTTGACTCCCCAAATCCCTGCAAGAGTCTTGGCTGAAACCATAAGCCAAGAACTCAATCCAGGTCTCCCACATGGGTGGCAGGGGCCCAGTTAGTTGAGCCATCACTCTTACCTCCCAGGATCTGGATTAGCAGGAGACTGGACTCGAGAATCAGAGCTGGGCATCAAACCCAGGTACCTTGATAAGGGATACAGGCATCCCAACCAGCATCTTAATTGCTAGACCAAATGCCCACCCCTGAGAATAATTTAACTATGTTGAATATTTCATCACATTTGTGATGGTGGCCGCCACACATGCATGGTTCCAGAAATGTCCTAAGAGGAGATACAACCCACAGAATGGCCATCATTCCTTGAAAAGGTGACTCCATAACTAGGTCATCTACTTAAACAGCATTATTCAGTTTCCACTGGTGTTTCCATTATGTTTCCAGTGGGGACTGGTTAAAGGGTAGCAATTGGGCTCTCTCTGGAGGTTTTGGTGTATTCATTGAAGGTACAACCATCTCAGGGAAATGAAAACATGGCCAGGAATGTAAGCTATAAAAAAGATTTGAACTTCTCATTCCCTTAGAGACTCAGAATCCTGAGGGAGAAGTACAACTTTCCTAACTGGAAAAACCACAGGGATACAGATAAGAAGACAAGTATGTTGAAGACTGGAGGGCAGAGGGAGAGGGTGGACAAAGTGATGAGGAAATGGGCATACAGAGGATTTCCTCATAAATAGGAATGTACTCATGTAATTCCAAAATTTCCCCAACCCAGATAAAGCTTAGTGTTTCCTGTCTACCTCCTCCAGGGTCTCATTGGTTATCTTTCTTCATTGTTGTTTCAATTCCTTCTTTTTACCTGCTGGTTACACAAAAGGATATAAATATGCTCTGGCCTCTTCCATTTTATCAAAATTCTTCCTTCACCTGGGCAGTCCCCTATAGCTGCTGCCCCGACTCCGTCCAACTGAATTAAGCTAACGTTCAACATTTTCTGCCTCCACTATCATGCTTCATATTTATTCTCTTTATTAAAGGAATTCATTTACAAAGGTAAAACATCGGCCAGTACTAAAAGACAATCCTGACCCTCTCAAATTTTCCCCTGGGGAAAATCATTTCCAATGCCTAGCTGGCATTTATGTCTGTATTTCTAAATAACATGCTTTACTGTGACTTTTTTGTTTCTAAATTTTAGATATCTTTTGTCTCTTTCTACTATCATCTGATGATCAAAGATTTAATCCTCTCACTGGTTCCCTCTTCCTTTTTCCCTATCCTCCCAATATGATTGCATCATAAATGTTTTGATAAATCAGCAGCCAGTATTTGTATGCTTATATATTTATATATTTATACATTTACAGTGTAAGTGCTGTTCCCTGCTGAGCCAAGTAGTATACTATGATTATGCTCTTTTACCACTTTTCCCCCTTCAAAAGAATAATTGCTTTAATTTTTTTATCTACTTGGTTTTCTATGTATCTATCTTTATTTTTTCCAAATGCTCCATTAGTTCTGCCAAACACTATCAGTAATTTTTCCAAGCACTTAAACACATCAGTTTCATATTTTCCCCTTGGAGTCCTTCCTAGCTCAGCCCTCTTCTTCCCTCCTCAGTCTGGACTGTTTGTCTGCTGGGCGTGCTGCACAGCTGTTGTCCTTTTGCCTTTGTGGAATCCTCTGTTCCTGATTCCTTGTCTTCTACTTCTTTCTCCTCTCCATCTATCTCTCTGTTTTGCCATGCACCTACCAGTAGTTTCTGTAGATAAAATCCCCCAGTATCCTCCCTGACATAGGTCAGGGGAGATGAGATAATTTCATAGTCCAGTGTGTGAACTTTTCACTCCCCTCCATTCAGTCTGTGCTGCCCATCCTTGTGCTCAGGTCCAGAACTTCTTAAGTCAGCGTTTCCAGAAGCTAAACCTCTGGTCTTTGTTGAGGGTAAGAGCAGAGTTAGGCTATGCTCGTCTCCCTCCCTGACCAAGACATCTCAGCTCCCTTGCATTTCCTTTTACCTGTCTGGTTATTCTGCCTCAGCCTCCCTTGCTGGCTCCTTGTTTTTTGCATATTGCATACCTCGTAAGGATTGATTTCCCCATATCATTGTCAGAAACCATTTTCCTAATTTCCATGCTTTCTCCAGTCATCTGATATCCTCCCATGACTTAATTTTTCACTCATATGCTAACTCCCAGACCTCCATCTCCAGCTTTGTGTCTAACTTTGCACTGCATATCTCCAACTCAGTTGGTGTAAAAACCATTCTCAAAGCCTCCCATCCCTCTTCCAACTCTCCTCCTCATGTTTCTCCCCTTCAGCAGCGGTATCCTGATCCAACCAGTCACTCAAACTGGAACCCTCCCTCAGTCCTCAAGTAGTTTCTAATTCTGGCCCCCTAACCTCTTCTGTCAGTCAAACCTCTCCATTACTTCCACCATCCTCACCTTGAGGTTTTCATAATGTCTCTTGTGAATTATTCTGATAGCCTTCTAACTGGTCTCATTAGTCTCCAGCCTCAAAACTCTCAGATCTATTTTTCATTCTGTTTTCCACAGTGCAAGATGATCATGTCACTCAATATTTGGAAACCTTCCAAATGTTCCTCCTTTACCTGCAGAATACAATGCCAACTCCTTGGTGTGGCACTTCAGGCTGCCTGTGGTTGGGTTCTCCCTTTCTCTTGTTTCCTGAGCACATTTGGCATTCCTATGGCTGGATCCCTGTCTTCTAGGCTTAGAGAACTGCTTGTTACATGCCAGGCCCTGCCATCCTTCCTTGACTTGCTCAGTTTGCTCCTTCTCCCTGAATTGCCCTTTCTCCGATGGTTGTGCCCTTCTTTGTTCAGCATCTCTTTTACAAACATTGCCTCCTCTAGGAAGAAAGCTGTTATTTCAGAATCTATCATGGGTTTTACAAGGCTAAAAAACCTTGCCATTCACTCTAGAGGAACAAAACTAGCAGGTGAAGAAAGGCAAGGAAGTAGGGCAAGAAAGAGGTACTCTCAATTCCTCCCCTGGTCTACAATGCAAAAAGTCACAGAGGGAACCAGCAAGTCATGTATGAGAACATGGTGGGAAGAGATGGTGGAACTGGTAGAGAGCCAGGTAGTTCCATTCTGGATGCGTTATTTCTGCTTTCCTCCAAAGGCACAGTGGCAGGTAATGGATGCAGAATAGCCAGGAGTCCTGGACTGGGGGGTTCTTGCCTCTGAAGCCACCACACTGTGAAGAACAAAGGAGATGTGAGCACTTTCTTCTGTGAAGCATAAATACACCCTGCATGAGTCACAAATGGCCATCCCTTGTGGTGCTTCTAATTCCCCAAAAGAAAGTTTCAGAGATTGCCATGCTCCTCAGGTTCATGAAAGATCCTCCAAAGTAGGACAGAAGCACTCATTTAAAAGGACTGAACACCACCACCAACAAGTAGGATCTGGATTTTGGATAGATATCAAGGTGAACATTCAGAGAATGAGGTTACTGAACAATGGAGTAGATACCTGAGAGGACTGAAAGCCAGGAGATGGGACTGGAATGACACTCTTGTCTGCCACCAAGAGGCTGTATTACCTTTGGCAAATGACTTTACCTTAGCTGTAAGCTTTTATGATTCTGGTATTCCTTCTTAGTCATAGTATCATAGGCTTCCCCATGACTTAGCAAGCAACTTCTAAGATCCTGCTACATTACTTTTCCTAAGAATGAATGATTAATTACTGATTTGGTAAAAGCACTTTTAGCCTCTCTACTTGCGCTAATATATTGGGTATGTGTGATGGACAGAATTACAAAATCACAGAGCTGGTTAGAGCTGAACCAGACCTCAGAGGATAATTCTCTCTGTTATTAAAAAATAACAGCAGCAGTGACAAAAACACAAAAGCAAAAAATAATTTAAAAAAGTAAATTCCCAAGGGTTAGAAATATCTAACCATATTTTTAATGATGAAGCCAGAATCAAAAATCAAAATCAAAGGCCAGAATAAAAAATCAGTTCTTATTTCTCTTAGTGCATTATTCATTATTTTATGTGATGAAATTACTTCATAGGAACAAAGTATAGATTTATTTATTTAAGTGTATATTTATAGACTGAAACACCCATACCCTTTAGACCAAAATAATATTGTCAAATGATTTTAAGATACTGAGATATCCATATAGAAACTATATGTGTGGGGCCGGCACTGTGGCTTGGCAGGTAAAGCTGCCACCTGCAGTGCCTGCATCCCACATGGGTGCCAGTTCAAGTCCCAGCTGCTCCACTTCTGATCCAGCTCTCTGCTATGTCCTGGGAAAGCAGTAGAAGATGGCCCACGTTGTTGGACCCCTGCACCCACGTAGGAGACCCAGAAGAAGCTCCTGGCTCCTGGCTTCAGATGGGCCTAGCTCTGGCCATTGTGGCCATCTGGGGAGTGAACCAGCGGATGGAAGACCTGTCTCTCTCTGCCTCTGCATCTCTGTAACTCTGCCTTTCAGATAAATAAATAAATCTTTAAAAAATATAGACAGGAGATACTTAAAAAAAATAAACTATATTTATAAAAGTTCTTATAGTAGTGTTTGATGACAATTTTCACACACAATGTTATTTTCCATGCTGTTTTTTTTTTTAAATTTATTTAGTTAGTTATTTGAAAGTCAGAATTACACAGAGAAAGAAGGAGAGGCAGAAAAGAGACAGAGATTTATTTATCTGAAAGAGTTACACAGAGAGAAAAGGAGATGCAGAAAAGAGAGAGAGAGAGGTCTTCCACCCGCTGGTTCACTCCCCAAATGGCTGCAACAGCTGGTGGTGTGCCAATATGAGGCCAGGAGCCAGGAGCCAGGAGCTTCTTCCAGGTCTCCCACATGGGTACAGGGGCCTAAGGACTTGGGCCATCCTCCACTACTTTCCCAGGCCATAGCAGAGAGCTGGATCAGAAGTGGAGTAGCCATGCCTCGAACCGGTGCCCATATGGGATGCTGGCCCTGCAGGCGGCGGCTTTACCCACTACACCACAGCACTGGCCCCTTTCATGCTATTTTATGACCACCCATAGACTTCACACAATTTAGGCATTTAATTTCTGCATCTAAAAGAGTAGAAACTGTGTGAGCTTGGCTCAAATATTTACCTAGTTTCCCAACATTAAGTTTTCATTTATAGTGAATGTTATACATGGGGAAACTATTTCAAAATTGCTTTTATCTGGGAAACATCATGCTGGAGATAAGGACTGGCCTCCCAGAAAAAGAAGGTATCAGTCATATCTGTGATTATTGTTAACTCCTGCAAACTGGGGGAGTTAACAGATGATCTGGGCTCATGGAAGAGTGGGAAATGTTTTGGAAGGAAGCAAATAAACTATTAGGTCATTGAGAAAGCCCAAGAGAATTTATATCCTCTGGTTCAAAAGTTTTCTAGGGCAAATGACAGAACTGATTAGCGGAAGTTTTTTTAATTAGCTGAGCTGAATCCAAAAGAAGAAATCCAAGTCCAAGTCAACAGGGGAAGTTTATTGAACTTCCTATTTAAAACAGATGTTTTGTCAGAACGCTAATTAATTTCTGAATGTGATAATAACACAAGTGAACCTAAAGCAGTTTATGAAAATGAGACACTTGAAAATAAGTAGTGTTGAGATACTCCTACTTCCAAAAGGCATAGAGAATGTAGGACCTTTTTTGTTTTTTGGCAGGTGGATGATTACCCTGAAGGCAGTAGGTTCAAAGCTGAGGTTTGGTGGCTGGTGGAGAGGAAGAGCATCATATCCCTGAGCTGGTATCATGCCTTCTAGACATGGCCCCTGTTAGGAAGGGAGCCACAGAACATAGTGAGGCAAAATCCAGGAGGAAATGTTTTCTGTGACTTGGATGAAGCAGCCCTCCTGCACTGAGGTGAAGTCCTGCTGTAAGTTGAACTTCTGCTGTGTTTTGTCTTAAAGTGACCTGGTCTCATTTAGTAAAGGAGACTTTTAAAATTCAGAGCTCCAGTGTCCCTTTGCAAAGAGTTGAGCAGAGTGTAAAAACTTGCAGTGCCCGGGGGGTCTGACTTTCTGAAGTACCTCTCTCTCACTTCACAGACAAGGAGCTCTCCTGGGGAGAAACAATTCCAATTTGCCTCAAGCGCTCAAAAGATAGTCTCCCCAAATTTCTCTCCAAATTCTGTTTCATAGATGCAGCTTTGGAGCTTAATCTTATGGGTCTCCCATGTGGGTGCAAGCATTTGGGCCATCCTCTGCTGCTTTCCCAGGCCATTAGCAGGGAACTGAATTGGAATTAGAGCAGACTGGTGTCCATATGGGATGCTGACCCTGCAAGCTGTGGCTTAACCTGCTGTGACACAGTGCCAGGCCCAGGAAAATTTTTCTTAAATGTATTTATTTGAGAGGGAAGGAAGGAGGGAGGGAGAAAGAGAGAAAAAGAGAGAGAGAGATGGGAGAGAGAGAGAAAAAGAGAGAGAAAGGAAGGGATTCTCTGCTGGCTCATTGCTTAAATACCCACAACAACCAGGGCTGAGCCAGGCTAAAGACAGGAATTGGAAACTCAGTCTGGGTCTCCCATGTGAATGGTAGGAACCCAACTACTTGAGTCATCATCTACTGCCTCCCAGAGTGCCCATTAGCAGGAGCTAAAACAGGGAGTGGCACCAGTGTATCAACATGGGCACTGTGGAAGGGATGTCTGTCCTAACTGGCATGCTAACTGTTCTGTCAAACACCTGTCCTACATTTCTGTAAATTGTTAATGTCAAAAGTATATAAAAATCTAGTGTCCCTCATGTGTATATGCTGACGAAGATTTAGGTTTTTTTTTTCCTTCCAATTATCTTAATAAATGTCTGCATATCAAAGGGCCCTAAATTTAAGTGCTTTTTTGCTAATAGATGTAATTAACTATGATCTTTGTTCCCAATCTGCCTATTAAAAGCTGTACAAATTACTAGAAAGAGAAAAGTTACTAGCTGTATCTGATTTTATCATGGTCATTGTAAAGGCTCCAAATCAGCTATGCTTAGTCTCATTCTGGGATGAAATGGAGACAGAGTAGGAGATGGAATAAAATTTGCTCACTGACTTTGTAACTTCAATGAAATGTAAACATTATTTTATTGTACTAAATTATAAAAAGACAGGAAGAGACTTGGGAGTTCTGCCCTCCTCCATTTCTATGCATGAATATAATAGTGTTATCTCCAAGTATTAATTTTTGTTCCTGGCATTTATGAATTACATATGCATCAGATAGTTTTGCTGTTAATGAGTTATTTCAAAATGTAATGGTGTAAAACAACACATATTTCTCAAAATTTTGTGTATTGGCTGGATGATTCTTATTTGAGTATTCTCAGCTGAGATTAGTGAAAAACTTAGACTATATGCAACTAAAGATTTAATAAATCTGTTTAATAAGTTTCAATGAAAACACTATCATGTAGAATTTGTCTCATGTCTGTATAAATTATATGTCTCCATATGTATAAAATAATGGGCTTACTTGTATTCTTTTAAATGAAGTTCATCCATATAAATATTAAAATACCATCTTTTATTGATAGAATTTATTTAGAATAAATTTACTTGGCATTACCAAATATTTGTGAGACAGTCTAGTTAATAACATATGTATATATGTACACACATATATACCATTTATGGATTGCTAGTTTGCTAATTGAAACATTAGTAATTGAAAATAATATTCCATTGCAAGCAACACTCTATGGCAGACTGTCAAAAACATCTGACACAATTTGAGCTTGCTGTAGCAAGGAAGTCTAAACTGTTCCAGAAATCTCTCTTCTGTTACACAAGCCATTATGTTATACTTAAGCAGTGTTCAACAACAACAAAAGAAAATATTTCAGCCAAGATATTGTTTCTTCTATGTACAAATACTCAAATTTTTACCAAATACTAATTGTAAAAAACTATTACCAGGGGTGGGTATTTGGTGCTATGGTTAAGATACCAATTAGGGTGTTTATATTCCACTGAGAGGCTACGTTTGGGTCAGCTCCACTTCCAGTCCCAACTTCCTGCTAATGTACACTACGAGAGACAGTAGATGATGGCTCAAGTACTTGAGCTCCTGTTACCCACATGGGGAGATTCAGATGAAGTTCTAGGCTCCTGGCTTTGGCCTGACCCAGCCCTGGCTGTTGCAGGCATTTGGGAAGTGAACCAGCAGATGAGAGATCATGTCTGTTGTGTTTCTCTCAGCTTTTCAAATAAACCAAAAAATGTAATGCTATCATCATAGAGACTGAAAAATGCTAGGATTAAGACCAAGCAATTCCAGGAATTAAGAGGTTTAAGCATTCAACGGGAAAAAAAGAAGGTGCTATAGTAACAAGAAATGTCACACCTGCAAAGGATGTTGGAGATGGTTTCTGATGCTCTCATATTGTACTGAGGAAACAAAGACACAAGCATTGACCAGGGGTGGCGTCAAGACCGCTGCAGCAGGTGAAACTGCTGCCTCTGCTCTGGCGCCCTGTGTGGGCCCTAGTTTGTGCCCTGGCTGCTCTGCCTCTGATCCTGCTCCCTGCTGGTGGCCCAGGAGGGCGGCAGAGGATGGCCCCTGCACCCATGTTGGAGACCTGGAGGAAGCTCCTGGCTTCTGGCTTCAAATCAGCCCAGCTCTCGCCATTGCAGCCATTTAGGAAGTGAACCAGTGGATGGAAGATCTCATGCTCTCTTTTGCTCTCAGAAAAAAAAAAAAAATTACATTGACCATAAGAACAATTCTGAATTTTACTCCTTCAAGTTGATGCCTTTTTTTTTTTTTTTTTTTTTTTGACAGGCAGAGTGGATAGTGAGAGAGAGAGACAGAGAGAAAGGAGAGAGAAAGGTCTTCCTTTTTGCCGTTGGTTCACCCTCCAATGGCCGCCGCAGCCGGCGCACCGTGCTGAACCGATGGTAGGAGCCAGGTGCTTCTCCTGGTCTCCCATGGGGTGCCAGGGCCCAAGCATTTGGGCCATCCTCCACTGCACTCCCGGGCCACAGCAGAGGGCTGGCCTGGAAGAGGGGCAACCGGGACAGGACCCAGCGCCCCAACCGGGACTAGAACCCGGTGTGCTGGCACCGCAAGGTGGAGGATTAGCCTAGTGAGCAGCGGCGCCAGCCTAAGTTGATGCCTTCTATTCTTTCTTAAGAGAAGGAAATGAAGTACTTATATAATTTAATTATATTAGGAAGATTTGAGACACAGGTCACGTCACTCTTTAAAACCTAGTTCAGAATTTTAGGTTTTTAAAGATTTTATTTACTTTTATTTAAAAGGTAGAGTTACAGAGACAGGAAGAGACAGAGAGAGAGAATTCTTCTATTTGCTGGTTTACTCCCCAAAAGGCAGCAATGGCCAGGACTGGGCCAGGCTGAAGGCAGGGGCCAGGAGCTTCATCCAGACCTCCCACATGGATGGCAGGGGTTCAAGTACTTGGGCAATCTGCTGCTGCTTTCCTAGGTGCATTAGCAGAGAGCTGCTAAAAATGGAGCAGACAGGACTCAAACCAGTGCCTATATGAGATACTGGTGTCACAGGTGCTGCTTAACCTGCTGTGTCACAGTGCTGGCCCAGCTCAGAATTTTAGTAAGGAAAAAGTATTTAATGGGAAATAACATTTTAATCTTAGACCCTGATTTTTAACTACATAATATTTTAATTAGTGCTTTTAATTTTTTGCCAGTATTTATATATTTTTAGGCATTTAGATAGTTTGAAACCAGAATAATTTTTCAAAGAAAAAAATCAATTTCTTTTTTTCTTGATTATTTTATTTTTTTTTATTTAATAAATGTGAATTTACAAAGTGCAAACTTTTGTATTGTTGTGGCTCCCCCCCCCCAACCTCCCTCCCTCCCGTGGCCCTCCCCTCTCCCACTCCCTCTCCCATCCCGCCCTTCATCGAGTTTCATTCTCAATGAAGATCAAATTAGTATATACTAAGCAAGGATTTCAACAGGCTGCACTCACACAACCACACAAGGTATAGGGTATTGTTCGACTAGTAGTGTTGTTTTTAAGTTTCATAGAATGATCCTGCGGGAGAAGCAGGACACACAGCAGACTCATAGAATGGCAAACGGCCCCAAACAGCACTCCGGCCTCAGAATCAACCCTTGGGGCTTCGGATTTGGCTAAAAGGCCCATGGGAGTCTCACAGGCATGGAAAGCCATGACACGGTGGCAAAAACAACCTAAATGAAAGATCCTAATGAACAAGACCCCAGCAGAAGCAACAGGCCATCAAGGAGGGAGGCGCCTTTCTCCAAAGGGAGGAAGGAACCTCCACTGTGATACGGCCTTGACTAAACAAGTTCAGAGTTGGTGAACTCAAGGGCCTTCCATAGCCTAGACAGCTGATGGCAAGAGCCTCGGGTGACTGCTGACGTCATGAATAAGAGTGCCAATTGTTAAATCAACAACGGGAGTCACTGGGTACATGCTCCCCAAGTAGGATCTCTGTCCTTAATGTGTTTTACTATGAAAAATCAATTTCTAAGGGTTTCTGGTATAATGAAAAATAAGTACGTAGGTCTTAAAAACTTTATAAAAGCCTCAGAGGTAAATATTCTAAAGTATATAAGACATTAATGTATTCTCTTTTATTTTGCTTTCATATCCATTTTATCTCAAATTTAAGCCAAAAGGCTGAGGGAAGGAGTGGAAACAGCTCTACCTAGTGGCCATCATCTGGCAAAGTTCAGGAAATAAGAAAGCTTTTTCTTTTCCCACAAAGGATCATCCCCTATGAATAATTAGTGTGAATCTGTAGATTTATGGCATAATGTGATTTGATTAATGTTCATTTAAATATTTATTACACACATAGAATTAAAATGCAAATAGCAGGCATTGAAAATTAAAGTGAAAGGAATGCTTGGAAATTTCCTCAGGCTATTGATAAACCTTGATATATGTTTCTGCTCTCAAAATATTGTCATATGTTGACAGGAGGCAATAAAATTTTCATGTGGAGAAACTATTTGAAGCATATTATTTTCTGTCCTCTGCTCTGTATAACCTCAGTGATGGAAAGACTGTCTCATTCTGCTCACCAGTGTTGTTCCATCCAAGCATGGATGGCGTTAGTAAATAATTCTTGAATGACTGAATGAAAAAACGTGAGGATGACATGTGTTTATGAAGGCTTAATATAAAAGTAACACCAATAAAATAATTTCATATAAAAATATCCATAACATGGCTGGACTCTTCTGATTACTATCTCAATCTATTTTGTGCTTGAGATAGTAATCAGAACGGTCCAGCCATGTGCTTTTATTGGAATGAATTTAGATGTGAAAGCATATAGAGTTATGCAAAAAGAAGCAATCAGAGACAAAAGTGAGTCATCTGTATTTATTCAGTTCTTAGGAATGTGTAATGAATATCTCCTTATTAAAACTCTAATCTATGCACTTAAAAAAAAAAAAAAAAGAAAGAAATTCAGGGAGTTAAGATTAGAAAGAATTTGGCCAGAATAGGAAGCATTCTTGTTTCTAGTTTCTCATTATTACTGTACATATATAAAATAATCACTACTTTTGTTTTCAAGGAATGGTCAAATTGACCTAATATTGTTAGAATACTAGACATGGCTTCTCAAGGCCTTTCAGAATTTGAGATATAGCATGTAAGCAACATGAAGTTGCTTAAGAATTGTAAAGTATTCTAGTAGCTACTACCAGGATCATGAACCTGCTTTTGTGTATTTAACATGTAGTCTTGAGGTGAAATGATGTGGTAAAGATCCTCACATAAACTATTGATCTGAGTTTCAGTGTAATTGAAAATACCATGTCTTTCTTCTCTTTATAGAAAGCATCATCATTCACCAGTTACGTATGAACTCCAGATGAAATGGTAAACCAAACACATATTGGGTGTGTGTACTTCCTCTGAATCCCTGTTGAATGGATAATATTTCTACAGTCCTTCATCATCACTAAAGTTCTCCATGCTACTGATCACGACTGGAAACATTTGACTACTTCCAGTGATTTTTTTTTTTTTGAGGGTATAATGTAACAGTTGAAAATGGCCTTGCTGATAACATGAAAATATGTAGCAAGAGCAATTGAATCTTTGTGCCAAAAGAAATTTCTCTTTTGCAATGCTTTCAGGTTCATGGGCACATGCTATGTAATTTATTTTTATAATACATTTTGTAATGTGACTTTTTCCCAGAAGTGTTTCCTTTTTCATAGTCTATGGCACATATATCTGTGGAATACACTGTCAGTTCCTCAAAGTATTGGTATTGTTGTGTTCAGAATGGTAACCCATAATTCTTTTCATCAATTTGTTA
Organism: Lepus europaeus; assembly: GCF_033115175.1. Lineage (NCBI taxonomy): Eukaryota > Metazoa > Chordata > Mammalia > Lagomorpha > Leporidae > Lepus > Lepus europaeus. The sequence goes on along the minus strand of NC_084829.1, from coordinate 72,512,658 downwards.
TTTTTCAAGAAAAAGTAAAACATAGGTAAAACTTAGAAGCAGGAGATTCTGGTAGAGGTTTCCTTTTCATTTGTATAATACTATGATTTTGATCCTGGTTCAGTACTGACAAATAATGCTCTGCCTTAAGAGCTTAATTTTAAAAGCTAGTTTTTGAAGTTGCTCTGTCTGGTGTTCTGTGCCAAGAACCTTAGATGAATTGAATTTCATATGGAATAAATTCATACAAGGATATGTACCAGTTTAACCAATTAGGGTACAGGAACAGTTCTGAATGACAGCTCAATTATATTTGTTTGTATTATTTACTTATAAGACTTACAATAAGGACTGTGATACCAGGATATTTCTCATAACCTATCCCTAATGAAAGCTTGAAAATAAAAACTGATCTAGATAAGTTAGCATCTTTTAAATAGTAAGAAATCCTGAGATAGACAACTTTTTTCTCCTTGCGTTTTATGGATTTTCATAATCACATGTAGGTTAAAGAATATAATCTTTAAAGACAAAAAGCACATGTGTCACTTAAGTTTCCATGTCAGAGCTGCTGTAGAATTTAGGTTTGTATGAAAATGTACATGTAAAATCTACTTGAAACCCTAATAATTTATTTTAAAAATTAGTTTTTAAAAATATGGACATTTTCAATCAGGTCTTAAAAGATAATTTTAAAGATAAATCAAGATGTGACAATTCAATTTCTGAAGGCAGAAAATCATCTGTCAGGTAAATACCAAGATTATGGTAAGAATGCTTATGAATTCACATGGATAACTAAAAGCCACACAAATAATACCATTGACTCATTCTTCTGGGTACAGATTATGCCAGGCTAATAAATCCAGAGGGGGTCCATGCTGAGTCTCTGGAGTAGAGGAATTAATGCTGGGTTTCTTCCCCTACATAACCTAAGATTTTAAGATATACCTCGTGGAATTGGCAAGTCATATTCAACAAGTATTATAAATAAAATAACTATTCTTTGTTAAAAACTATTTTTGATTTTTTTAATTAAAAGAAGAGTAGGCTTACCCTAGCTTTAGTGACTGAAAAAGCATCATATAACCTTCCCTGGTTTTGATTACTAAGAAAACTAGTGTGTGTATGTGTGAAGATTTTCCTGTTGTTGTTACTGAGTTTTGTTTCCTGAAAATGTTGAACTGTAATGACATTTTCAATTAGAAAAAGATTTTATTTAGTATTGTTCTATTTTTCCTGACTCACATTTGAGCTCCCTATTTGCCTCTGAGGCAAAAATATTTGGATGTGTCACAGATCAGCAGTTTTGAAGCAAACTGCTTTTTCTCAAGCTGTGAGAATTTTATTGTACTAATTGTGAAAATGCTAGAAGATAAGATATAAGCAGTTTCTTGATTTTAACTTAAGATATTACAAGTAACGTATGCATCTTTGGAGCTGAAGTTTTTTATTCTCCTAAATTTATAATGAAATTTGGTGCTGCAAGAACAGCTAGGATGATGGTGCAGTCATTTAGACAGGCACTGAGCTTTCTTCTGCCATGCTACAGCTAAGGCCTCTGTGTAAACTGAATGGAATCTGAGAGGGTAAAATGTATCAGATTAATTCTGGAATGAGAGACAATATGCAAAATTAATTGATAGTCACAAAAAACATGAATGGACATATCATGCATAAGCAAATAAGTTTATAGTCACATCTAGATATCCACATCTAATTGAAAAAATTGCCTTAACATGCAACCCTGGTACTATCCTATGCTCACATAATTTCTCTCTCCTTTTTGTAAATAAATCTCCAATCACTAATCTGAACTACAGTCATTTCTGAATGGAATAATTATAAATGTTTTCTGAAATATAATCAGTGTTTCCCATTCAAGGCACAACACTGAATTACTAATTATTTTAGCCTTTTATTTTTCATATGGGAGTGTTTCTTAAGAGTATCTTCTACAAAGATTTTTTTTCAAGTATTTCATAAAGTGTTGGAGTTTGATGAAGATAGTGGATAAAGTCTATGAACCACATGTCAAATGCCTGGAATGTTCACAAAATGAGAAGAATTAACTGTATATTAGGACAATCAGAAAATAAAATTCATGATGTGATACATTTATATATTAGCATAAACATCAACATTACTGAAAAAATTCACAGCTTCTAAAAAATCAGTGGGAAATTAAATTAGTAAATGGTGAGAAATGTAATGTTTTCCACCTTTCTCCAATCCTATGGTTGAATTTTCTTGGAAATGAATAAAAAACATAGTAAAAGTAGGATGTACATGATTTTGGTAAACAACAACTCCGAAAACAGTAACATGTACAACAGAAGATAAAATGCACTTGAGGCATAGGGCCTCCTGTGTACTCTCAATGCTATACCTGTGCTAAAAGCACTAATTAGAAAGCAAGGAAAAAGAGTAAAAATCTCTCTGTCTTAAATTTATAAAAATTGGGAAAGTTTTGTTGAATTAATTTTGGCAGTTATTTTTTAAGTGTTTATCATTTATTCCATTATTATGTGATGACAGTTGTGTTTGTTATCTAGGGAAAATGCTATAGATTCATAAATTTGAACAGAAATGTTTATAGATGCCATGACATGGTACATTTATTTCCTGGTGGTGTTTTTTCATTAATGTTATTTGGGGAATTTTACCTTGCCATCCACAGATTTGTTATTTTAACAGTGGAGATCTGTATTTATTTAATATATATTTTGTTTTAAAAATATCCAATATAAGAGGCTTACTGTGTGATCAGACATTCTCTGAAATTTTGCAGGTTTTTTTGAGAGCAAAAGAGTGTGTTGAATAGTTATGGAAATACATTCTATTTTCAAACAATTTTTAATTTTTTCTCTTAATTTTTATTAAGTATGTGAGAATTTATTTTTCACTGGAGCCAACTGAATTTATGGATATGTACTTGTCTTCTATATGAATGTAATATCCTGCTTTCAGTTCTTCACAGTTTATTGAAATTATTTAACCAGTTAAGATATTATTTGTATTACTTCCAAAGTCAACTATGTTTATCAGAATCTCACCAGAATGTGAGAAAAATAACTAATATTAAAGCTTTGTGCAATATATTTTTTGAGTTGGAACATAATATTCACAAAATTAAAACCACTTAAAATGTGCATGCAACCTTCTTTTTATTTTAAAGTTCTTTGCTTTTAAAGTTTCACTTCTGAGTTGTTTTCTTAAAAAAATATAGTTTCTTTTGCTATGGATAAGCAGATGTAGTAAAATGGGACTGCCAAAATATGGGTGTTTTCCCTCAATTACACCAAATTGGATTCTTTATGAAGGCAAAAATTTTAAGACACCAAGAGATAGAAACTGTCTAAGGGGTTTCCCTCCCTCCTTTATCTTCACCAAATGCAGTCAGCCAACATCCAGAATAGTCCACCACTGCTCTCTGCTGTCAATCTGAAGGAGGATCACATAGAGTCAACACCCTGAAGCTTTGCCAGTAGTCCACAGCTCAGCTTCTATAGAGGCAGTTGGATGCTTTCAGCAAAATGGGATTTAATGGAGATATGGTTCTGTTCTAATCCCTTTTATTTATAGACAAGAAAGAGTGATCCACGGTCTTATTTCCGATCCTAATTTATCTTTGCCTTATTTGTGACAAAGAAATGGGTTTCTCTTGCTTATTATATAAAGGTACACTTATCAAAAAAAAGAAAAAAGTGGATAAAGATGGTATCTAAACCAAGATACTTTTTGCAGGTAAAGCACAGATGTTAGGGGGTTTTGACCATAGGCCAGCCTCTGTAGCCTCTCACCTTAAAGAGAGCCCATTGGTGCACATAATTTAAAAGCACTGGCTGAATGTAGTCGATGTTTGTGGATAATTTTCTTTCTTTCTTTTTTTTTTTTGACAGGCAGAGTGGACAGTGAGAGAGAGAGAGAGACAGAGAGAAAGGTCTTCCTTTGCCGTTGGTTCACCCTCCAATGGCTGCCGCGGCCGGCGCACCGCGCTGATCCGAAGGCAGGAGCCAGGTGCTTAACCTGGTCTCCCATGGGGTGCAGGGCCCAAGCACTTGGGCCATCCTCCACTGCACTCCCGGGCCACAGCAGAGAGCTGGACTGGAAGAGGGGCAACCGGGACAGAATCTGGGGCCCCAACCGGGACTAGAACCCGGTGTGCCGGCACCGCAGGCAGAGGATTAGCCTGTTGAGCCACGGCACTGGCCTGTGGACAATTTTTTAAAAAGAAAATCAGACATCTTTAGTTACCTCTGGCATTATGCCCAATATTTCTTTCAGAAACAAGTATCTTTAAGGAGAAAAACTCTTTCTCTCTTTAGGAGCCATATTGACTGATGTTAGTGTACAAAGCTGTCTCCGATTTGTAAGACTTTTAAAAATAGAACTTGCATATTCCTCACAGTGAATGCAAGATACTGGGTAAATATTTATAAAAACATAGTTAACTCCAGCTAGAAAGAGGCCTTTCCTATTCATCTTTCAGCTACCTAGTTTCCTTTCCTCCAATCTCTGTTTTGGCCTTCCTGGCTTTCACTGTCTCTGCCTTGATAGCATGGCATGTTTGGTAAAAATGGCAGGGTGTTTCATAGGCATCTATTTATTGGCTTTTAACCCCAAAGAACTCCTTCAGTAGTAGGTTAGGGTACCTGTGCCTTTTCCTCACCATACTCTTCTAAGAGCTGATGTTTCCCTTGCAAAAACATCTGTACCCACGGGCATTTTCAAGTGCATATCACATGGATTAAACAGGAAGAAGCCCTCAATCATCACTGATTCTAAAGGAAGACATGCTTTCTGATAACACAAAGTTCCTCAACAGGTCACCAATTGGTCTAGGCTACTTTAACAAAAGTGTGCCCACTGATTTTTCACTTCACAAAGAATGGTTCCTATATGGAGCACTCAGGCAAGCAGGCAGTGGAACAAATGGACTACGTAAGTGAACAAATTCAGTATGTCTCAGAAATTGAGAGCATCAGATATATATGTTTCCATGGCAACCAAAGCCTACCGAGATCTTGCTTAAGAGAAAGAACATGATCACTCAGAGTACATGATCTTTTTTTTTTTTCAGTTGTCCAGAATACATTATCAGTACTGCTTTACTTGCTTTATTATTTTTGAAGAATTATTCTATTTATTTGAAAGAGTTACAGAGAGAGGTAGAGCCAGAGAGAAAGAGGTCTTCCATTCCACTGGTTCACTCTCCAAATGACCACAATGGCTGGAGCTGAACTGATCCGAAGCCAGGAGCCAGGAGCCTCCTCTGGGCCTCCCATACAGGTACAGGGGCCCAAGGAGCTGGGTCATATTCCACTGCTTTCCCAGGCCACAGCAGAGAGCTGGATCAGAAGAGGAGCAGCTGGGACTCGAACTGGCACCGATACGTGATGCTGGCACTGCAGGCTGGGGCTTTAACCCACTGCACCATCATGCCAGCCCCCCAGAGTATACAATCTTGCATGGCATTAATAATGCATATAATATAAGGCTCAACTTTGTCTATGTTCCCTTATTTTTTACTCTGTTCTCTCTTTGGTGGAGAAATACAATATCATTCTTGAATTGAGACTCATTTCTCTGGTTTAATTTTTGTCATCACAGAGGGGATGAAATGTGATACTTCTTTAGAGCTCCTAAAACCTCTTGTACACAACTTAAATGGGATTAATCTTGTTGAATTTTAAGCGCTTCCTGCAAAGTCTCTCCCACTAAAATGTGAGTTTACTGAATAGGTCAGGTCAGTTCAACAAGATTAATCTAGCATCTTTTCTATTGCAGGCACTCTGCCAAGTGTTTGAGATTCAGAAAAGAGTAAAAATAGTATCTGATCTTGATGAACTTCTATCAAGTAACAAAGGCAGATGTAAACAGATATTTTTCTTTCCTTTTCTTTTCTTTCTTTCTTTCTTTTTTTTTTTTTTTTTTTTTGACAGGCAGAGTTAGACAGTGAGAGAGAGAGACAGAGAAAAGATCCTCCTTCAGTTGGTTCACCCCCCAAATGGCTGTTACGGCCGGCGTGCTGCACCGATCTGAAGCCAGGAGCCGGATGCTTCCTCCCTGTCTCCCATGCAGGTGCAGGGCCCAAGCACTTGGACCATCTTCCACTGCCTTCCTGGGCCACAGCAGAGAGCTGGACTGGAAGAGGAGCAACTGGGACAGAACCGGCGCCCCAACCGGGACTAGAACCCGGGGTGCCGACGCCGCAGGCGGAGGATTAGCCAAGTGAGCCGCAGCGTTGGCCTAAACAGGTGTTTTTCAATATTATACAGAAATACAAGGATAGTGGTATGTGTAAGTTGCCGTGGGCTCAGAAAGCAACTCTTAAAGCTGATCTAGGAGTCAAAGAAATATTCTTTATAATGACTACAGACCTGAATCTTGAAGGATGAATGGAAATTTTATAAAAGCAGAATCCAGCACCCCAACCGGGACTAGAACCTGGGGTGTGGTGCTGCAGGCAGAGGATTAGTCTAGTGAGCAGAAAGTTGAATTTAGTTGAAAAGCATAATTGCAGATAGAAGGAGAAACAGAACTTCCATCCACAGGTTCACTTCCTAAATGGTCGCAATGGCCAGGGCTGGGCCAGGCTAAAGATAGGAGCTAGAAACTCCATCTTGGTCTCCCACATGGGTACAGAGGGTCAAAGACTTGGGCCATCTTCTGCTGCTTTCCCAGGTGCATTAGCAAGGAGGGAGCTGGATCAGAAATGGAGCAACCAAGACATGAATCAGCACCCATATGGGATGCTAGCATTGCAGATAGTGGGTTAACCTGCTGGGCCACAATGCTGGTCCCTCATTTTTTAAAAAAATAATTAATTTTTTTAAGATTTATTGTATTTATTTGAAAGACAGAGTTACAGAGAGAGGTAGTGACAGAGAGAAAGGTCGTCCATCCACTGGTTCACTCCCCAGATGGCCGCAACGGCCAGAGCTGTGCCGATCTGAAGCCAGGAGCCAGGAGCTTCTTCCGGGTCTCCCATGTGGGTGCAGGGGCACAAGGACTTGGCCCATCTTCTACTGCTTTCCCAGGCCACAGCAGAGAGCTGGATCAAACGTCTTTAAAATAATTTCAACATATTCTTGAAAAATGACCTTTACAACATAGACTTAAATGGGGAAGTTGACTTTTTTGAGCCCCAGAAATTAAACAGGCTTTTTAGTGGGTGGTATTAAATATTTTTAACACCATGGGCTTCCCTCTGACTAGCACACTGTGAAGCACAAAGCATGGGTCCAACAACCTGATTCATGGCATCAGTTTTATTGGCACTGAAGTCTTCTAGCTGGAGTATTCTGCCCACTTGCTTTCTTCACTTCCTTAACCTATAATTTAGCAACCCACTGCTCCCTGACTTCAGACTCCACTTCACCAAAATTGCTTTGAAAAAGTTTCCATTAATCCTTCAAGATTCAGGTCTGTAGTCATTATAAAGAATATTTCTTTGACTCCTAGATCAGCTTTAAGAGTTGCTTTCTGAGCCCACGGCAACTTACACATACCACTATCCTTGTATTTCTGTATAATATTGAAAAACACCTGTTTAGGCCAACGCTGCGGCTCACTTGGCTAATCCTCCGCCTGCGGCGTCGGCACCCCGGGTTCTAGTCCCGGTTGGGGCGCCGGTTCTGTCCCAGTTGCTCCTCTTCCAGTCCAGCTCTCTGCTGTGGCCCGGGAAGGCAGTGAAAGATGGTCCAAGTGCTTGGGCCCTGCACCTGCATGGGAGACAGGGAGGAAGCATCCGGCTCCTGGCTTCAGATCGGTGCAGCACGCCGGCCGTAACAGCCATTTGGGGGGTGAACCAACAGAAGGAAGACTTTTCTCTCCGTCTCTCTCTCTCTCACTGTCTAACTCTGTCAAAAAAAAATTCACATTTTTCAAAGATCTACTTTCCTGTATCTCCTGTTGATTCTCATGGAATAAATTAAGCCCTTTCCCTGCTATATACCCCTTTTTAAAATAATTTCACTGTTATACATGCAACAGATGTCATTTGGCTGTCAACCTAGAGCTGGTGACAGCATATTTAAAGGAAAGACCTTATCTATGATTGATTGCACATATTTAAAAGACAAATGCCAGGGCTGGCACTGTGGCACAGTGGGTTAAGTGCCGGCATCCTATATGGGCACCGGTTCTGATCCCAGCTGCTTCTTTTCTGATCTAGCTCTCTGCTATGGCCTGGGAAAGCAGTGGAAGATGGCACAAATCCTTGGGCCCTTGCACCCACGTGGGGGACTCAGAGGAGGATCCTGGCTCCTGGCTTCAGATCAGCCCAGCTCCAGCCGTTGCGGCCATCTGGGGAGTGAACCACCAGATGGACGACCTCTCTCTCTGTGTCTACCTCTCTCTGTAACTCTGTCTTTCAAATAAATAAAACAAATCTTTTTAAAAAATTAAAAATAAATAAAAGACAAATGCCATGGGCAAGTAATCAACTAAGAGATTCTATGCAATGAAAGTCATAAAGTCTGAGGCCTTTTTAGATATCTTTCCTTTAAACGAAGGGTGAAATTAAATCTTATTTTCCGCCTAAATCAAAGTTCTTGTTTTTTTTTAAAGAATTATTTTATTTATTTGAAAGACAGAAATACAGAGAGAGGTAGAGCCAGAGAGAGAGAGGTCTTCCATTCTGCTGGTTCTCTCCCCAAATGACCGCAATGGCCAGAGCTGAGCTGATCTGAAGCCAGGAACCAGGAGATTCCTCCAGGTCTCCCACGTGGGTGCAGGGGCCCAAGGACTTGGGCCATCTTCTACTGTTATCCCAGGCCATAGCAGAGAGCTGGATCGGAAGTATAGCAACCAGGACTTGAACCGGTGCCCATATGGGATGCTGGTGCTGCAGGCTGGAGCTCTAACCCCCTGCGCCACAGCCCTGGCCTCAAAAACAAAGTTCTTAGGCTGTCAACTAAGGAATTCTGTTGTCATTCCTCCCTCCTCTAATGACACTAACTATTAAACTATCTTGTTTGACTTGTATTTCTGATTACTGACTGGTTATTCAAGAATTGTAAAAGCATTCTTCACCAGCAATGATCTCAGCCTTATCAATCTCTCAGTGTGAGAAAAAAGCATTTTTTTTTTTATGACAGGCAGAGTTAGACAGTGAGAGAGACAGAGGGAAAGGTCCTCCTTCTGTTGGTTCACCCTCCAAATGGCCGCCACAGCCGGCGCTGTGCCGATCCAAAGCTAGAGCTAGGTGCTTCCTCCTGGTCTCCCATGCAGATGCAGGGCCCAAGCACTTGGGCCATCCTCCACTGCCTTCTCAGGCCATAGCAGAGAGCTGGCCTGGAAGAGGAGCAACTGGGACAGAATCCGGCGCCCCAACCGGGACTAGAACCCAGGGGTGCTGGTGCCACAGGTGGAGGATTAGCCTAGTGAGCCTCAGCGCCAGCCGAAAAAAGCATTTTCTTAAAAGATGTACCTGAAAGAGTTCAAGCAATATAATACATAATAATCAAGAGAAGACCAATTCTAGAAAATAATTTTTCAAAATCAGTTTGAATCAATCTTTGATGCAATAAATACATAAAATTGAACTTATTATACAACGTCTACCTATTCTGCTAAAAGTCCTTTGAAATAATTAAAAATGATTATTATCTAGGCTCATCAAAGTTCTCTAAGCTGCCATGGTTAACTTGAATAGGACAAAAAAACCAATTGGGGGCCAGCACTGTAGCACAGCAGATTAAAGCCCTGGCCTGAAGTGCCCACATCCCATATGGGCACCAGTTCAAGTCCTGGCTGCTTCACTTTTGATCCAGCTTCCTGCTATGGCCTGGGAAAGCAATGGAAGGTGGCTCAAGTGCTTGGGCCCCTGCAACCACATGGGAGGCCCAGAGGAAGCTCCTGGCTTCTGGCTTTGGATCAGCACAGCTCTGGCTGTTGTGGCCCTCTAGGGAATAAAGCAGCGGATGGAAGACCTCTTCTCTCTCTCTTTCTCTGTCTCTCTCTTTCTGCCTCTGCCTCTCTGTAACTCTGCCATTCAAATCAATCAACATATTTGTTTCCTCGAAAAATAAAGAAGCAACCCACTTTGTCACTGAAAACAATTTGAACCATTTTCAGTTTTCTCTGATACTCATATTGGCAAAAATTAGAACTGTGAAATTCTAAGTCCTTTGAAATGAAGTGAAAAAAATGTTGTTTGCTGGGTAAAGAAGCAAATTGTGGCAGCAGAAAACAGTGGTGGAAAAGTACAATCCGCTGTCTTCCATTTAAGTCCCACCAGTATTCCAAAATGAATCACTGATCAGACTGTCTTTTCTCCAAGCCAAACAGACTCTCATAGGTCACTATATGTTCTTTAAGGCTACTGAATTTGCCTAAAAATAATTTACTATCCATCCTAAAATCACCTACCTTACCCATTATCCCCTATGCAGAAAAGTATGTAAGTTTCTGAATCATGTTGGATTTGTGGGTATTTAAATTTTGTGACTGCCTCCATCTATGTTGATATACTTGTATGCTTTTTTTCTCTTATAAATCTGCCTGATTTATAAATTTAGCTCATTTCAGTGAACCATCAGAAGGCAACAGGCAAGTAGTTTTCCTTTTGTTCTTACAGACTGCATCTGGATTGTTAAGTTTTAGACAACAATCTAACTTTCAGTTCTACAAGTCTGCATTTCTGTCAAAATTGAATTACTAAAAAGAAAGATTAAGAGTTAACTAACTGGGGGCCGCTGCCGTGGCATAGTAGGTTAAGCCAAAGCTTGCAGCACTGGCATTCCATATATCCCAGTCCCAGCTGCTCCACTTCCAATCCAGCTCCCTGCTATGCACCTGGGAAAGCAGCAGCAGATGACCCAAGTGCTTTGGCCCCTGCACCCAGGTGAGAGACCTGGATGAAGAGCCTGGATTCTGGCTTTGGCCTGGCCCAGCCCCAGTCATTGCAGCCATTTGGGGAGTGACCAGAGGATGGAAGCCATCTCTCTCTCTTTCTCTCTCTGCCTCTGTCACTCCCTGTAACCCTACCTTTCAAATAAATATATATATTTTTTTGACAGGCAGAGTGGACAGTGAGAGAGAGACAGAGAGAAAGGTCTTCCTTTGCCGCTGGTTCACCCTCCAATGGCCGCCACAGCCGGCACACCACGCTGATCCGAAGGCAGGAGCCAGGTGCTTAACCTGGTCTCCCATGGAGTGCAGGGCCCAAGCACTTGGGCCATCCTCCACTGCACTCCCGGGCCACAGCAGAGAGCTGGCCTGAAAGAGGGGCAACTGGGACAGAATCCAGCACCCCGACCGGGACTAGAACCCGGTGTGCCGGTGCTGCAGGTGGAGGATTAGCCTATTGAGCCATGGCGCCGGCCTCAAATAAATAATTTTTTAAAGTTAACTAATTGGGGCTGGTGATGTGGCACAGTGGGTTAAGCCATTGCCTACAATGTCAGCACCCCATATGTATTTCAGTTCAAGTCCTGGCTGTTCTACTTCTGATCCAGCTCCCTGCTAATGCACCTGTGAAAGCAATGGAAGATGGCCCAGGTGCAAGGGCTCCTGTCACCCGTGTGAGAGACCTGGATGGAGTTCCTACTCCTGACTTTGGCTTGGCCCAGCCCTGGCCATTGCAGCCATCTGGGGAATAAACCAGTGATTAAAGATTTCTCTCTCCCTCTCTGTGTTACTCTGCCTTTCAAATAAACTTTTTTTCTTTCTAAAACAAGAGAGAACCAAAAGAGTACACTCAGCAATGTAGATTTCATTTTTTTTAAAAATAATCAACTAATCTTTCCTATAAACAAAAGAAAAAGAAAGCAGGTAAGTACATGATCTTTCAGATCACTAAAATCACAAGAAAAACTGAAGGCAAAATAATTGTCATATATACAAAATGCTGTAATAGCAAATCAGTTAAGAACCTATCATATTTGGTGCATATGATGATGTATGAATATAAATATATAAATATATATAATATAAATATAAATATATATAATATATAAATATATATAATATATAAAAAACCCAAAATCATGATATAAATTTTTTACTAACCATCAGAACTTAGTAAAATAAGACTCTGTGGCTCTGTGGCTCTGTGGCTCACTTGGTTAATCCTTCACCTGTGGTGCCGGCATCCCACATGGGCGCTGCGTTCTAGTCTCGGTTGACCTCTTCCAGTCCAGCTCTCTGCTGTGGCCCAGGAGGGCAGTGGAGGATGGCTCAGCTGCTTGGGTCACCCGCACGGGAGACCAGGAGGAAGCACTTGGTTCCTGGCTTCGGATTGGTGCAGCGCCGGCCATGGTGGCCATTTGGGGAGTGAACCAATGAAAGGAAGACCTCTCTGTCTCTCTCTCTCACTGTCTATAACTCTGTTAAATTAAGAAAAAAAAAGGCATTACTGTAGAACATCTTTTAATTCCATTTTCACAAACTGTTTGAAATGCTTCATTGTACTCCTCTAAATGTTAATAAATATTTGACTGTCTTGTATTCTTGAAACTTGTGATCATTTTGAAAATTTAATTGGAAATTATGAGGAACAAGCAATTTTTAATTTCCCTTTCCCTGATTTAGCCTCCTGATTTAGCTGACATAGCCATAATAAATAAATAAAGTTTGGGTGGTTCAGATGATGTGACTTACTCTCTGGATTTCAAAAATGTCAGTATAATGTGGATTGTGTGTAACTTTACAAAATTTTACAAATAATATAGCTTATTGTATGAATTTTGGAAAATACAGAAAAATGCAAAGCAACAGAGAAAAAAATTTCTCCATAGAGACAAAGTCACTATTTTCAGTCAAAAGTGAAAGTCATTAATAACTTTTTAGTTTGGCTATTTGTACAGTTCCTATGCTTGGCATCCCGGTTTAGTCATTTTTGAGTATTTCTTTGAATCAGTAAAAACTTGGCAGTTTTAAAATATCTACATGGTAGTATTCCATTTTACTGTAACGCTATAGGAGTATGTTCTGGTCTTTATCAACAGTAAAACAAAAATAAAACTTCCACAGTTAATTACAAAACACTACTAAATTAATGTGCAAAGGAACACACAAAAAAAGGGAAAAGTAACTTGGAACCAAATTTGGAGGCAAAATAAAAATCACCGAGGTAAGATAACAGGATTATTCAAGTCACACTGACTTTTATTTATTTATTTTTTTGATAGGCAGAGTTAGAGAGACAGAGAGAAAGGTCTTCCTTCTGTTGGTTCACCCCCCAAATGGCTGCTACGCCGGGCGCTGCGCCGATCCAAAGCCAGGAGCCAGGTGCTTCCTCCTGGTTTCCCATGGGGTGCAGGGCCCAAGCACTTGGGTCATCCTCCACTGCACTCCCGGGCCACAGCAGAGAGCTGGACTGGAAGAGGAGCAACCGGGACAGAATCCAGTGCCCTGACGGGGACTAGAACCGGGTGTGCCAGTGCCACAGGCGGAGGATTAGCCTAGTGAGCCACGGCGCCGGCCATCACATTGACTTTTTAAAAACAATTGTAAGTTGAAAGGCAGATGGGACCAGGGCTGTGGTGTAGTGGGTTAAAACCATGGTTTGCAGCGTTGGCATCCCATATGGGTTGGGTTGGAGTTCTGGCTGCTCCACTTCCAACCCAGTTCCCTGCTAATGAGCCTGTGAAAGCAGCAGAAGATGGCCCAAGTGCTTGGGTCCCTGTACCCATGTGGGAGACTTGGCTGAAGCTCCTGGCTTCAGCCTGGACCTACCGTGGTGTTTGGGGCCATTTGGAAGTTCTGTCTCCCCTTCTATTTGTCTCTTTCAAATAAGTAAGTCTCAAAAAAAATTGTTTTGAAAGTCAGAGCAACACAGAGAAGGGGGTGGGGATGGGGGTGAGCAATTGATTCCATCTGCTGGTTTACTTCTCAAATGCCCAAATGGTTCTGGGCCAGACTGAAGACAGGAGCCTGGCACTCACTCCCTCCGGGTCTCCCACATGGATGGCAAGGGCCAAGTACAGGGCCATCATCTGCTGCCTCCCAGGCGCATTTGCAGGGAGCTGTAAAGCACAGCAACAGGGACCCCAACTCAGGCAGCTTAACCCGCTGGGCCACAAGGTCATCTCGCGTTATTGATTCTTAAGGAAAAAAGAGTCATGCTTTACGCATCTCAGTTAAAGTCATATGTATACCCCCCCCCGGGGGGGGGGGCGACTTATTTTAACCAAAGAAGTCTTTTATATAACCGCAGCAAATACTGCCGAATTCCACCAGGCTCAAAATCCTTCTGGAAGGCATTAAGGTGAAAAGAAAACCTTGTCCCGCGCTGAAGCCACCAGAAATAAGTCTTGGTCAGCAGCTCCAGGGGTGCCGGCGGCTCACGCCAAGCCAGTAGCTGTCGCCATGATAACCGGAGGAGGTGTGAGCAAACAGAAGCGTCGGCGAGTGGGCGGAGACGCACCTACGGCGCAGGCGCCGAGACCCCGTCGCCCCCGGGCGGCGCATGCGTCCACGTAGCCTCGCGCTCTGGGGGTTGAGCCCCTCACTTTGTCGTCACAGGGCAGATGATCAGGGTGCGTCCGCCTTTTCCCTCCCCCTTCTATCGTCCTCCCCTTTCCCCTCCCCTTGTCCCTCAGTCTTCTCCCTCCTTCCTCTCTCCCTCCCTCTGGTGTCTTCAGCCGTCCCTCGCTTCCGGTCAGCGGCTGTCTGCGGAAGAGTGTCCCGCCTCTTCCGCCTGTGCGGCGGCGGCGGTGGCGGCGGCGCCTGCGCGTCTCCTGTCAGGGTCAGCAGGCGGGTCCCCTGGACTGTCCACCTGCGCGTCGCGGATCCGCGCCGCGGGGGTCGATGGCGATGAACTATAACGCGAAGGATGAAGTGGACGGTGGGCCCCCGTGTCCCCCTGGGGGCACCGCTAAGACCCGGAGGCCGGATAACACGGCCTTCAAACAGCAACGGCTGCCCGCTTGGCAGCCCATCCTGACGGCTGGCACGGTGCTCCCTACCTTCTTCATCATCGGCCTCATCTTCATCCCCATTGGCATCGGCATTTTCGTCACCTCCAACAACATCCGCGAGATCGAGGTGAGGGGAGGGCGCGGCGGTGGGAGCTAGCTTTGCTGGGGACCCGGGGCAGCGGCGCCCGCGCCCCTCTCCCCCGGCTCGCTGGGGTTGACAGGCGGGCCCGCCCTCCCGCTCACCTTTCCTCTGCTCAGTTTCTTCTTTCTGGTTCTGCGGGTTTCCTGAATTTGCACTTTTGTCCTACTTCTACCCACGGTTTCCACGGTCAGAGACGGAATGAATGTTTAATGCCGAAGGTGGGTCGGGTTGAAGAACTCTTCTTTCCTGGGCAGTGTGTGTGTTTCCGTGGGGACGTGGTTCAGAGTCGTGAAAAGGTGAAGGAAAAAGAAGCTTCCTCTAGATGTAATTTCGAGGGAACTGACAGGGTCAGAGTGTCATTACCCGTGCGAGGATCCTGCCGGGATGCTGCGATTGTTCCTGGGTGAAGGACCCAGAGTCATAGAGGTGCTAATGCTTCTTATGTAAAGTGGTTAAGTCATGTATTACCAGTATTAGGACACATGACCGGTGTGCTCAGGGCCTTTCGTTGTGAGCTAATTAGATGGTTTTTAGTTGCAGGACATGGTACAGGTAAAAATGTGCAACTTCAGTTCTGCTTTTAATTTAGGCTGAGTTTCTTGGTAATTATGCCCTACATTCACCCTAGGGTTCCCCCACCACCACCACACTCACTCAATCCCAGTATATCTTAAACTTTACAGAAAGAGCCAATGACCATACACAGGGAATACATTGTAAACTGTCTACCAAAAATTATACTCATTAATTTCACTGCACATTTAACTTATTTTACTTATGTAAGACCACAGAAGAACTTGTGTTGTGGAAGCTTTCAGACCTTCAAGAGTCGCAATCTCCTAATCTTTATCCACCTGCAGTGACAAAGATAGGTTGATAGAGTGTAAATACTGTGTAGATGTATGGTGTTAAACATCAGTTAATCCTTTCTTCTTGCTCAGGGTGTTTTTATCTGTTTGACAAGTCTGGAACTGGAAGCAACTTTTTTTGGTTTCTTATACTCTCTTTTACACAAATATATGCTCACTTTTTAAAAATCTCTTTATGTATTTGATTTAATGGTACTTTAGGAGTAATTTTATTTTTGCTACTGAATTAGGAATAGAAGTGCTTATTTTCAACTTTAATTTACTGTGTTATTTCCAAAACCCAGTTGATATACTTTTTAATTGTATGGGTGTATAGTGCTAAGAACAGTAATAAGAATAGTAGCTATGGTATAGCTAGTTTTACAATCTTTTACCAAAAATAAATTTTCAACTTAATAATTAGGGAAAGTGTCATAGTATATTTTTTCAGTGTGTATTTTTAATTTATCATTAAAAAAAAAATGATTTGAGAGGCAGAGTGACAGAGACTGAGGAGAAACAGGTAGAGGGGAAGAGATGTAGGTAGATATTTTTGATCACCTTGTTCATTCCCAGGTGCCACAGGAACTCCAGCCAGGTCTCCCACATATGTGGAATGAACCCAAGTACTTACGCCATCATCTGCTGCCTCCCAGGTTGAGCAATAGCAGGAAACTCAGATGTGGGTTGGGGGCATCTCAAGTGGTAGCTGAACCAGTTGCACAATTCCTGCTCCGATTTGATCCTTTTTACCTCCTGAATAGTACCTCTTGCAAATATAGTACCTCTTGTCTTCCCAATCACATTAGGTTCTCAAATAATATTAGAATTTGAGCAAAGTGGTATAATGCAAGGACTGTGGGCTCCAGCTGGGGCCAAGGCAGAGCTGGATTTAGATTCCAGCTCAGCTGTTAGTTTCTTGAAAAACTTAGTGTCTCAGAGTCTTGGTTTTCTCATCTATAAAATAAACAGAATAATATGTATCCCCTAAGATATGAAAACTAGAAGCAATTTAGATAAGATAAATTGTATGATCTAAGTTAATCATGAGATTAGAAATAGAATCAAAAAGGTTTAGATTTGGCAGTAGACTTATTAAAACTATTGCAAAATTGAGACAGAATCACAGATCTCTTGATTTCTGGCTTTAAGCCTTCACCCAGCACTAGGAGCCTTACTGCAATTTTAGTAAAATAGGAGAAAATAGTTAACTTTAGAAATTTAAATCATCTTATTTAAACTTAAGATTTTAAGATGGAAGTAGTAGCAGTACTTTAGAATTGTATATTAGTATTTACTAAATTATCAGAATTCAAGTGCTCTTAATATTTGCTGTGAAAATAAACATTTATGTTTAAAATTCTTGGGTTCTGAAATAAGATTCTTCAAACTAAGTCGTAGGTGAAATGGAAATTTCTTAAATAGTTCTCATATACAATTCTGATTGCAAGTTACCTGAAGGATTAAACTGCAGCTTTATGTGGTTAAAGGGCACTGAACTTAAGGGTCAGGGCATTAGAATTAAAATTTCTAGCTCTGTCACTCTGTAGACTATGATCTTAGGCATGTTTTTGAGCCTGAGTTTCCTCATCTGTAAAGTAGAATAATGCATGTTTCCTAAGATATGAGAACTAGAAGCAATTCAGGTTAAGGAGTCTGGTATATATATAGAGGTTCTCCTTAGCTCGATGAACCAAAAGATTCAGATTAGATAATCTCTAAATGCTATCGAACTCTAAAATTCTATGACTTCCAACTTAAATGTGGTGTAAAAAATGCTGCGTATTCATATTGAATTGCCTTTGGAACCGCAGGAAATGACTACCAGGAATAATTGGGAGTTTTGAGTCAACACTGAAATACAGTTGTGCACATAGAATCCATATACATATGTGTATATATGTATATTTTAAACTTGGATTTTATATGTGTAGAGAAGTATTTTTGAATTGGGTCTGGAGTTAATAGGAAAACCTAGGAAACTTTCCCAAGATAACACATGCTTGTTTCCGCTGTTCACTACCTTTTGTTAATCACTCACTTAAAGTATGTAGAGGGTTATTAAAAGTAAGTGGGTAATGAGATGTTCTTGTCAACATTTACTCCTATGCAGAAGTTGCTCAAACCTTTGTAGTTGATTTCTTTATTTTTGAAATTTTGAAAACGTGGGTTGCTGTATATGTTCAAATCACTAGGAGAAAGGAGACTTGTTACAAAATATTTTTGTAGTATAGCTTAATGTACTAAGAGCAGTAATCTGTATTTTTAAAGTGTAAAATCAGTGGTTCTTTCTCTTTCTACCAGAAATCTTAAAGAATTACTACTTCTTTAAAATGCCTCAGACTTCCTCCAAAAAAGATGTAAAAAAGGTATTTTTGCATTGTAATGCTTATATTTGATAGTATGCTTCTTCCCTTTGTGAGATTTAAATATCTTTTTAGTTGACTTTTAGACTTTTTCATAATTAAGTAAAATGAGACTATTAGAGAACTTGAGTTAATTTTATTATTCATGAGAAAATGTTTTAAACATACATAGAATATTTAATAGTAAGATTTAATATCTTTCATTGATTATTAATAGCATGGAATAAGTGTTGTCTTTAATTTGGCAATTGTAGGACTCAGGCACATATTTCTGCCAGAGAGGTTGTCATTGTCTAGGGCTGTTACTGGTAAGGCTGTAAAAGCTAACTTGAAAAATATTGTGAAGTTATTCTTTGTCAGTGTGCAGTTATGTAGTTTAAATTAATGGTTTAAATCAGTTGAGGATATTATTCAGAGAAATATTCAGAGTAAATTTAAAAACTAAATATTTTTTTGCCAAAACTGTTGAAAATAAATTTTCATAAAGTCTTAGAGGGTTAACTCCCTACCCTCATGTTGAATAGTGAAATTCAGTTTTTCTTCTTCTTAACCTTACTATTATTTCATTTTCCCTCTTCAGTTATTTAATCTTGATTACTTTGCTTCCCTAGTTTCTCATAAAAATATACTTTTGTCTATGTTTTTACTCCTGAGTATTTTGAATTCATAGATAAGATTTTTAAGGAGATTAAATTTTATCTGCACCTAGTAATCTTTGTTTATACTTGAGTCAAGGAAGAATAAACTGCTTTATAGAAATGATTGTTGAAGATTAGATACTTTATGTTAAGAAGTTTGAAGATTTTAATATTCAAATCGATTGCTGTTACTTAGAAGTAGACTTTGAATCTAAGAGGTTTGTAGCATTAGTTTTTTTTTTACATGTTTCTCAAGTAACTTCAATACTTAGAGCAAGGGATGACAAAGTAAATATGGCTGGAATGTTTTTAATGGCTCAGGAACAGAATACTTTTACAGATGAATATTTGTAGTGGATTTATCATAGGGAACTTTTTTTTTTTTTAAGATTTTTTTATTTATTTGAAAGACGTACAAAGAAAGGTAGAGACAGATCTTCCATCCACTGGTTCACTCCCCAGATGGCCACAACGGCCAGAACTGCGCCGATCCAAGTGGGCCATCTTCTGCTGCTTTCCCAGGCCATAGCAGAGAGCTAAATTGGAAGAGGAGTAGCTGGAACTAGAACCGGTGCCCATATGGGATGCCAGCTTTTCAGGCCAGGATTTAACCCACTGTACAACAGCGCTGGCCCGGGAACTGTTACTTTGAATCCCAATCATGTAAGATGTTATCCCCCACCCCACCCCAAGAGAAATTCACTCTTCCCATTTACCTTTGTTACCAAAAAATTACATGCAGTTATTATTATGGTTTGACTTTCATCAATAAAAACTGTGAAAATTTGTTTTCTCTTATTACATAAGAACTTATATAATGTGTATCCTTACCCCTTTGCATAGTCTAAGATAGATACTTTCTGGTCCTATTTTAAAAGAGAATTAAGTGTCCCTGACCTAAGACTTTAAGAGAAACATATTGGCAGTTTTATTGTTTGGTACCAAAATAGCTGTGCTACTGTTCTAATCTTTAGTAATCTTTAGAAGTAGGTGTAATGATCTCTGGTAATTGCTAGTGTTCTGTTGTCTTCCTATGGATTTCATAAATATAAAATAGCTGACTTTACCATTAATCTTAGCTAAGGTAACATTTCTTTGTCTCAGTCAGATAAAATTCAAGCAGCCTAATAAAAGTTGCTATTGAAATTTTACTTTAATTACATTTTGTTTTTATTGGAGCCCCTAGAAAGGACTCCAGATAAATTCTTTCATGACAAAGAATCAGTTTAAGGGGGGACTTAAAATGCTAGTTTTAACTTAATCTGATTAATACTTAAAATGATTTACCTTATTACTCAGCATTTTGTTGAATGGCCTGTTTAGGTCTTATATTGATTTCCTTTTAGACAAATAAATTTACATTCAAAAGGGAAGTTTCCCTGTCCTCCTAATACAATGTAAAAAAATGCATGTCCTTCAAATTCCTCCTTTTCCACTACATTAAATTCAGGGTCTGTTTCTTAGGAATAAGATGTGTTTTTAGAATTACTAAGAAGAAATGCCAGTTTGATTTAGGGGAACTTTTCCAGTGGTTGTAAAAAAAAAAAAGCAGAGAAATATTATAACACCTAAATAATCTAGAGTTCCACATCTGCTTTATGTTGCCTTTAGTTCTTTGTCATTTGGATTTAAGCTAATGGGCAGATATCTGGACTATCATTTTATTCTAGAGTATGCTTTGTGTTCTTTTACCACTTAATAAGCATTCATTTGTTGTAAGATTTATTTATTTTATTTGAAAGGCAGTAACAGGGAGTAGGAGAGACAGAGAGAGGTATTCCATCTACTGGTTCACTACCCAAATAACTGCAATGGCCAGGACTGGGCAAGACTGAGGCCAGGAACTTCTTTTTTTTTTTTTAATTTTTATTTATTTATGTATTTATTTTGACAGGCAAAGTTAGACAGTGAGAGAGAGAGAGACAGAGAGAAAGGTCTTCCTTTTTCTGTTGGTTCACTCCCCTAGTGGCTGGCGCGTTGATCTAAATCCAGGAACCAGGTGCTTCCTCCTGGTCTCCCATGTGGGTGCAGGGCCCAAGGACTTGAGCCATCCTCCACTGCACTCCCGGGCCACAGCAGAGAGCTGGACTAGAAGAGGAGCAGAATCTGGCGCCCCGACCGGGACTAGAACCCGGTGTGCCAGTGCTGCAGGTGGAGGATTAGCCTAGTGAGCCATGGCGCCAGTCAAGGAACCAGGAAATTCATCCAGGTCTCCACGAGGGTCCAGGGGCCTGAGCACTTGGGCCATCTTCTGTTGCTTTCCTAGGCATTAGCAGAGAGCTGGATCTGAAGTAGAGCAACTGAGACTCGAACTGGTGCCCATATGGGATACCAGTGTTGTATATAGTGACTTAACCCACTACTCTACAGCTGGCCTGGCTCCAGCATTAATTTTTTAAAATATGGCAGTGGTAGCACCTCTTCTTTTGGTAGCCTCTTTTTTGTTGTTTGCTTTTTTTTTTTTTTTTAAGATTTATTTTATTTATTTGAAAGGCAGAATTAGGGAGAGACAGAGAGGGAGATCTCCTATCCACTGGTTCACTCTCCAAATGGCTGCAATGGCTGGGACTGGGCCAGGCTGAAACCAAGAGCCAGGAGCTTCCTCTGGGTCTTCCACACGGATGCAGGGGCTCAAGCACCCAGGCTATCCTTTGCTGCTTTCTCAGGTGCATCAGCAAGAAGCTGGATTGAAAGTGGAGCAGCCAGCACTTGAACTGGCGCCCGTATAGGCTGCCGGCATTGCAGGCAGTGGCTTTACCCATTACACCACAATACTTGCCCTATTAGCCTTTTTGTAGAAGTAGAAACTATATAGTATGAACTTTGTTGTTTAAAATCTGATGAAATATGGGACCAGCACTGTGGCATAGCAGGTAAAGCCACCGCCTGCAGTGCTGGCATCCCTTATGGGCTCTGATTCAGGTCCTGGCTGCTCCACTTCTGATCCAGCTCTTTGCTATGGCCTGGGAAAGCCAAGATGACCCAAGTACTTGGGACCCTGCACCTGTGTGGGAGACTTGGAAGAAACTCCTGACTCCTGGCTTTGGATTGGCCTAGCTCAGGCCATTGCAGCTATTTGGGGAGTGACCCAGCGGGTGGAAGACCTGTCTCTTTGCCTCTGCATCTCTGTAACTCTGTAATTCAAATAAATAAATAAATCTTTAAAAAAAAAAGTATACAGAGAAAATAGGAGTAAGGACAAATTAGTTGGTGGAAGATTGTGAATAATCTTGGGACTTGATATTGAATGTATGAGAGTGACATATAATAACTGATATGATGTGTATCCTTTAGGATTGGCTTCAGCAATGAGGAATCAAGATTTCCTTTTGAATGTAAGATATAGAAAACCAGTACTGGGCTCTGTTTTACTGAGTCATCAGTGTTGTTTACTGCCGTGGCATTCTTACAGATTGGCTGTTATGTTTATAGTCCAAGATGGAGGCTTATTGTCTTTTCCAGGCAATAGCAGGGATGAAGAACAAGGAAGTAAAGGCCTTTTAAAGAAAATTCTTGGAAACTGCTACATTACTACCTCCACGTAGTAATAAGGCCTTGCCAGCTAGAAAGGAGACTGGAAAATGTAGTCTTTAGTTTGATAATATGGTTCTCAGCTAATAAGTGAGTGAGTATTTTATGCTGCAGAAAAAAAGTAGCACAGAAAATTGGATGGAGCTTATCAGCGGTCTCTACAACACTGGGACGTAAGATTTATTTATTTATTTAAAATGTTAATTTGAAAGATTTTACTGAATTTATTTTAAAAAAATACTTATTTATGGCCTGCGTCGTGGCTCAATAGGCTAATCCTCCGCCTGCGGTGCCGGCACCCCGGGTTCTAGTCCTGGTTGGGGTGCCAGATTCTGTCCTGGTTGCTCCTCTTCCAGTCCAGCTCTCTGCTGTGGCCTGGGAATGCAGTGGAGGATGGCCCAAGTCCTTGGGCCCTGCATCCCATGGGAGACCAGGAGAAGCACCTGGCTCCTGCCTTGGGATCAGTGCGGTGCGCCGGCCGTGGCGGCCATTGGAGGGTGAACCAATGGTAAAAGGAAGACCTTTCTCTCTGTCTCTCTCACTGTCCACTCTGCCTGTCAAAAAAAAAAAACAAAAACAAAAACACACACTTATTTATTTGAATGGCAGAGTTACAGAGAGGCAGAGGCAAAGAGAGAGAGAGAGAGAAAGAGGTCTTCCATCTACTGGTTCACTCCTCAAATAGCCACAATGGCTGGCGCTGGGCTGATCTGAAGCCAGGAGCCAGTAGCTGTTTCTGGGCTTTCCCAGGCCATAGCAGAGAGTTGGATCAGAAGAGGAGCAGCCATGACTTGAACCAGTGCCCATATGTAATGCTGGCACTGCTGGCAGCTGCTTTACCTGCTACACCACAGCACCGGCCCCTTATCTGGTGAGGCTGTTGCGGCCAACTGGGAAGTGAACCAGCGGATGGAAGACTCGTCTCTCTGTGTTTCTGCCTCTCCTCTCTCTGTGTAACTCTGACTTTCAGGTAAAATAAATAAATCTTAAAAAAAAAAAAAAAGACTTATCTGGTGGTAATGTAGTGTGCCAGCTGAACGAGAGAAGACAGGAGTTTCAACACTGAGTTACTAATGATTGCATCTCTATATTGAGGATAGTATTCATTTGAACTTAATTTCATAATAAAAGGAATTATGTGTTTTTTATGTGAAAAGCAAATTAGGTATGTGGTTTTGCTGGTAACTTTTTTTAAAGAACAGGTTAAGGAGAGTAGAGCTGCATGAAGCAGCTTACCCTGCTGCACTATAACAGACTCCTCTGCTTCTGATTCTCCAAATAATATTCTCCATGTCATGAACAGAATGTGATTTTTGTAACCTGTCTGTTCAAAGCTTTTCAGTGGCTTCTCATTACACTGAATATGGAAACCAAAATCCTTATAGTGGTCTATATGATGTATACCTGGATACTTTACCACTCTAACTTCATTTTCCACTGTTCTTCCCCACATCTTACTCTGCTTCAGCCGTGATGGCCTCTTTGCTGTTCCTCTACTAAGCACAGTCCTTAGAACCCTTGCTCTTACTGTTTCTTCTGCATGGGCTGTTCTCGCCTTAGATGTCAACCTCATTTACTCCCTTATCTCATTGAGATATTTACTCAAATGCCACGTTCCTGAGGCCTCCTCTGGTTACCCTTTAAAACTGTAGACCATCCTTCAACTCTTCCTATTACCTTTCCTTTCTCTCTCTCTTTATGTTTGTAAGATTTATTTTATTTACTTGAAGGGCAGAGTTACAGAGTGACAGAGAGAGACAGGGAGAGAGAGAGTGAGGTCTTCCATCTGCTTGCCTACTCCCCAGATGGCCATAACAGCCAGGGCTGGCCAGGGTAAAGCCAGGGGCCAGAGCCTCCTCTAGGTCTCCCACGTGGATGAAGGGGCCCAAGCACTTGGGCCATCCTCTGCTGCTCTCCCAGGCACATCAGCAGGAGTTGGATTGGAAGTGGAGCAGCCAGGACTCAAACGCACCCAGGTGGGAGGCCAGTGTTGCAGGCAGCAGCCCATCCCGCTACACTACTGCACCAGCCCCCTCCCCTTCCTTTCTTTATTTTTCTTTATAACACTTTTCACCACCTGACATGCTTCAGAAGCAGCAAATGAAGGAGGAAGTAAATAGGAGAAGGGAATAGATATCAACAAGTGGGGTCCCTTCTTTTCAGACAGTGAGAAAAGAGAATAAATACCAGCACTTGTATGAAACAACACAAGAAGTCTAAGTTCTATAGTTTGAATCCCAGCTGTGTGACTATAATCAAGACTTAACCTCAGAATCCAAGTCCTAAACTTCTCTCCTCAAAAAACTTTGAAATAATAATGTTATTCTCATAAATGTCACAGTATCAACTGATACAATGTATATAAAATTCTTTTTTATTTTTTGACAGGCAGAGTGGACAGTGAGAAAGAGAGACAGAGAGAAAGGTCTTCCTTTTCCATTGGTTCACTCCCCAATGGCCGCTGTGGCCAGCATGCTGTGGCCGGTGCACCGCGCTGATCCTTAGCCAGGAGCCAGGAGCTTCTCCTGGTCTCCTATGTAGGTGCAGGGTCCAAGGACTTGAGCCGTCCTCCACTGCACTTCCGGGCCACAGCAGAGAGCTGGACTGGAAGAAGAGCAACCAGGACAGAATCCAGCACCCCAACTGGGACTAGAACCCTGTGTGCCGGCGCTGCAGGCGGAGGATTAGCCTATTGAGCCACGGCGCCGGCCTATGTATATAAAATTCTTAGCAAACTCTCATAAAGTATTAGCCATTTGTGTGTGTGTGTGTATATATATGTATGTGTGTATATATATATATATATATATATTAAATAGAGTCGAGAGGATCTTTATTGTTTTTTAAGAGGAGATACTGGAACACATTTGCCAGCTGAACAAAATTGCTAAAAGAGGTTGAAGACAGAAATAAGAAGGTGATGACATTCTACATTCCTTCATCCACTGACTCACCCTGCAAATGCTCACAGTGGCTGTGGTCAAAGATGGGATCTGGATACTCAGTCCAGGTCTCCCACATGGTGGCAGGGACCTAACCACTTGAGCTACAACCTGCTGCCTCCTAAGTTATGCATCAGATTGAAATTTTTAGTAGGAGCAGAGCTAGAACCTGAACTAAGGTACTTTGGTATAGGATGTGGATGTCTAGCAGCATCTCAGCTGCTAGGCAAAACATCCATCCCCACGCATTAAGCAATTCTGACAGCATATTCTTCTGAAATCATCAACTGGGTATTCTGTAATTTAATTCCATTTTGATGCTACCCACCAGGAGATAGTGTTAAGGCCCACAGGTTAAGGTCTTAGTCCTACAACACTGCCCTTTTTTTAGATGGCAATTACATGTCCAAGAATGTGATCTGTAGTTCTTTCCAACTGGCTGTGAATCAAGGTTCCTATGATCCTTTTTTGTGATTTTTTCTTTTCTTTCTTTCTTTTTTTGGTTAGAGTGGCTCACAGAACTTAGGGGAATTTTTTACTAAAACCCATTTCTTTTTTATTTCTTTTACTTTTAAATATTTTATTTATTTATTTATTTGCTTGAGAGGTAAAGTTACAAAGAGAGGGAGAGACAGAGAGAAAGGTTTTTCATCTACTGGTTCACTCCCCAAATGGCTGCAATGGCCAGAACTGGACAGATCCAAAGCCAGGATCCAGGAGCTTCGTGGGGAGCTAGATTGAAAGTGGTGCAACTAGGACTCAAACTGGTGCTCACATGGGGTGCCGGCATTGCTGGCAGTGACTTAACCTGCTGCACGACATCGCTGACCCCTATACCCATGTCTTATAAAGGATGTTACAGAGGATACAGATGAAAAGCCAGATGGAAGAAATGTTTAGGGCAAGAGGTATGGGAGAAAGAACAAGGAGCTGCCATGCTCTCTGGGCACGCCACCCTCCAGGCACCTCCATGTGTTTGGCTATCTTGAGCTTCTTCTATTACTGTCTTTTTGAGTTTTTATGGAGGCTTCATTGGTCTCTGGTGATCAGCTCAACCTTCACTTTCTGTCTCCCTACTAGAGGTTGGGGATGTGGGGCTGAGATTTATAGCCCTTTAAAATGGTGCCTTGGTCTTCCTGGTGACCAGTTCTTATCCTGGCACTATTTAACGTGCCCAGCTACCAGTTATCTTTTTTTTTTTGACAGGTGGGGTGGACAATGAGAGAGAGAGAGACAGAGAGGAAGGTCTTCGTTTGCCATTGGTTCACCCTCCAATGGCCGCTGCAGCCGGCGTGTTGTGGCTGGCGCACCGCGCTGATCTGAAGGCAGGAGCCAGGTGCTTCTCCTGGTCTCCCATGAGGGTGCAGGGCCCAAGGACTTGGGCCATCCTCCACTGCACTCCCGGGCCATAGCAGAGAGCTGGCCCCACCAGTTAT
The DNA here is from genome assembly GCF_033115175.1 of Lepus europaeus. Taxonomy (NCBI): domain Eukaryota; kingdom Metazoa; phylum Chordata; class Mammalia; order Lagomorpha; family Leporidae; genus Lepus; species Lepus europaeus. The sequence continues at coordinate 72,485,906 of NC_084829.1, read as the reverse complement.
CTTATGAGCGTACAAAAGGCACTCTCTGCACCCCTGAGATTTCAAGATTTTAGGAGCTGTGTGCCAGGAAATAACCCAAATACATATTTCTTGTGTATCACAGTATCACACAGGGAAACCAGTTAAGAGGCTGTGGTGGTGATTGCTGCAGTAGATGGTGATGTTCATGGTAGGATGGCTGCAGTGAAAAGGTTAGATTTAAGGAGTATTATGAAAGTAGATCTAATAAAATTTTGTCATTCAGTGGAATATGTGAGGTATGAGAAAAAGTAAAGACTCGATAACATTAAGATATTTTGGTTTGTATCTGGAGAGATGGAGTTGTCATTTTTCAAGATGAGGAACATTGTCAAAAAAAAAGAAAAGGTTTTCATGTTAGTAGGGGGTTGGGGGCTAAGCAGAACAGAGTCCAATTCTTGACTTGTTATGATCAGATGCCTTTAGATATTCAAGTTAGAAATAATGAGTAGGCAGTTGAATATGTGAATTTAGAATTCAGAGGGAGGCTGATGCTGCGGCTCAATAGACTAATCCTCTACCTGCAGCGCCAGCACAGCGGGTTCTAGTCCTGGTAGGGGTGCCGGATTCTATCCCGGTTGCCCCTCTTCCAGGCCAGCTCTCTGCTGTGGCCCGGGAGTGCAGTGGAGGATGGCCCAAGTCCTTGGGCCCTGTACCCCATGGGAGACCAGAAGAAGCACCTGGCTCCTGGCTTCGGATTAGCATGATGCGCCGGCAGCAACATGCCGGCTGTGGCGGCCATTGGAGGGTGAACCAGCGGTAAAAGGAAGACCTTTCTCTCTGTCTCTCTCTCTCACTATCCACTCTGCCTGTCAAAAAAAAAAAAAAAAAAATTCAGGGGGAAAGTTAAGGCTAGAGTTATACATTTTGAGGGTTAATCTATAGATGATGTATAAAGGCATAAGATGTAATGAAATCAAGAGTGATTTAGAGGCCAGCGAAAAGTGAGAAGGTCCAAATAGCCCTCAGTAACTCTAGTGCTTTGAATTGGTTAAGTGAAGAGAAACTATCAAAAGAGACTGAAAAGTTGGGGTGAGAAACCTTTTTCTGTCAAAGGCCATTTGGATATTTATAACATTCACAGCCATATAAAATTATTAAGTTAAAAATTAGCCTTCTGTAGGTTTATTGATTCGAGTCCTACAGTTGTCTTCACAGGGCCAGATCAAGTTATTTTGAGGAGCTTATATGACCCGTGGGCTGGATGTTCTCCACTCCAGCTAAAAATGAACAGGTAGTGAGGTAAGGAGGACAGGGAAAGAGTAGTGTCCTAGAAACCGGTTTCAAGGAAGAACATAGTAATAATCATGCCACATGCTGCTGCTGCTAGTTCACAAAGGAGCAGGACTGAGCATTAACCTTTGATTTAGTGTCATGAAAAACACTGGTGAACCTTGCAGTGGATGCCATCATCTCATGGTTTTTCATGCCAGAAATCCTAAAAATCAACCTAAGTACATTTGCCCTTATGCCATCTCTAGGCACTAAATTTTTTAGATTCTGCCTTCTCTATATTTTCCGATTCCATCTCTTTTTCCCATTCCTGCTGCCAACTTCTTAGTTTATGTTCTCAACATCTCTTGCCTGGATTATTGCAGTAACTTTCTGTTTGCTTCATCTACCTCTGATCTGGCGTTCTCTTCAGTCTTTCTGTATGTTGTTATCAGAGTATTCTTTAAAAAGACTAGCCTGAATAGTAAATTCTCTTGCTTAAAATTTCTCCTCTGTCTGTCTCCTTCTAGTACTTAGGACACTGTCTAAGCCCCTTATCATAAAATATGATTTTCTTCCTGACAGGCTACTTTCTACTTCTCTGTTCACATTTTCTACCACCCTCATACCTTTTGCTGCTATAATTTCTGGAATGTGACATGCTTCTAGACATACCTGAAATGTCCTTTTTCCTCATTCTACCATTTTTTTTTTTTTTCAAATTTTGTTCCTGTTAAAATTATGGAAAGTTTTTGCAGAGTCCTCTCTTTCCCCATCTGATGTATATGCTTTTCTCAGATTTCATAAGTAATAGTTAATGATGCCTCATAATGTTATCATAGTATATCCTATAATTATGGACTGATGTGATCCAGGAAGCTGGACCAGAAGTGCCTGGACTTGAACCAGGCACTCTGATATGGGATGCAGATGTCCCAAGATGCCATGTGCCAATCCCCATGTAACTGTTATAACAGTATATTGCTATAATTATCTTATTTCTATTGTTGTTTTTATCTTACTGTGCCTAATTTATAAATTAAATTTTATCATAAATGTGTATGAATGGGAAAAACATCTAGAGTTTGGTAGTATCCACAATTTCAGTATCCAGTCTCATTGGAGGGCTTGGATCATATCCTGTGCAGATAAGAGAGGTTGGGGGGAGAACTACTGAATTATAAAAATTCTATTTAAAACTCTGTTAGGATGGTCCAGGGATCATGACTACCTAATTTTTTTCTTAAAATTTTATGTATTTGGAGGTCAGACACACACACACACACACACACACAGTTCCATCTGTCAGTTCCTTCCCAAAATGCCGACAGCAGCTATGATTGGATCAGTCCAAAGCCAGAAACCTGGAGCTCAATCTGGGTCTCCCACATGAATGGCAGGGACTCAAGTACTTGAGTAATCATTTGCTATGTCTCAGGGGGTGCATTAGTAAGAAGCTGTATCAGAAGCAGAGTGGGTCCTTGAACACAGGCACTCTGATATGGGATGGGGACATACCAAGAAGCATCTTAGTGCTATACCAAATGCCTGCCTTATGGCTACCTATTTTAACAATTCTTTAAAAGACTTATTTAATTATATTTTAAATATTTATTTTATTTATTTGAAAGGCAAAGTTACAGGAGCTTCTTCCAGGGCTTCCGTGAGAGTGCAGGCCCAAGGATTTGGGCCATCTTCCACTGCTTTAGCAGGCATCTTAGCAGGGATCTGGATTGGAAAGGGAGCAGCCAGGACCTGAACCAGTGCCCATTTGGGATGCCAGCACCTCAGGCAGCAGCTTTACTATTATGCCACAACGCTGACCCAAGATTTATTTATTTATTTATTTGAAAGGCAGAGTGACCGGGAGAAATGAAGAGGCAGAGAGAAAGAAATCTTCTATTGCTAGTTCACTATCCAAATGGCTACAACAGCCAGGGCTAGGCTAGGATGAAGTCAGGAGCCTAAAACGCCATCCAGGTCTCCCACATGGATGGCAGGGGTTTAAAGTACTTGGGCCATCATCCACTGGTTTCCCAGGAACATTAGCAGGGAGCTGGCTTAGAAGCAGAGCATCTGGGACTTGAACTGGTGCTCTGATATGGGATGCTGGCATTGTAAGAAGCAACACAATGCTGGCCCCAACAAAGCTATTTTTAATCTGTATTTTAGGTAAAAAATAAGATCTGGGAGAACTCTTTAAAATTACTAAATAATTATCATGTTAATTATTGATGCTAATCTTATTCTAAAATGTCTTAAATTGACTTCCATATTGAAATTATCATAAGGTGCATTTTTTTTTTAAATAATTGGAAGCAGCATTGCAGTCTGATGAAAAGAATAGCAACTTTGGAGCTAGACAGATCTGATTCTCTATGAGTTGAGTATGTTCCCCCAAAAGATATGTTGAAATCCTAACTCTGGTGGGGCTATTTGCAAATAGGGTCATTGGATATAAACAAGTTAATATGAGATCATTCGGATGAGTCTCTATCCAATATGATTACCGTGCTTATACAAAGAAACATATACATTGGGGCTGGCACTGTGGTGCAGCAGGTTAATGCCCTAGCCTGAAGCGCCGGCATCCCATATGGGTGCCAGTTCTAGTCCCGGCTGCTCCACTTCCAATCCAGCTCTCTGCTATGGCCTGGGAAAGTAGTAGAAGATGGCCTAAGTCCTTGGGCCCCTGCACCCTCATGGGAGACCTGGAAGAAGCTCCTGGCTTCGGATCGGCGCAGTTCCGGCCATTGCGGCCAGATGGGGAGTGAACCATCGGATGGAAGACCTCTCTCTCTCTCTCTCTGCCTCTTCTCTCTCTGTGTAACTCTGACTCTCAAGTAAAAAATAAATCTTTAAAAAAAAAAAAGAAATATATACATTGAAGGAAGGTGATAATGAGGACAGAGAGAACAACAGAGATGGAGATGGAGTGATGAAGCTGCAACCCAAAGAACTCCAAGAAATGCTGGCCAAGGCCAGAAACTGAAGAAGCAGAACAGTTTTTACATAGAGGTCCAAAAGATGTATGGGCTTCTTTCCTCCCAAACTATGAGAAAATAAAGTTCTGTTCTAACACAGCAGCCCTAGAAAACTGATGTAGAAAAATACGAGCTGTTTTGTCTTGGGATGTCATTTAACCTGTGAATCTCACTTTCCTCATTTATAAAAGAACAGTTCTGGTATGGAGTAGAGATCTGGAAAATAACAGCTGACTTCTGCTATGGCTGTCCTTTTTCAAGGACAATTTACATTTGCCTGTCACCTAATTCATTGATCATTTCCATGTGTAAGATTGTAGTTTACTGCTTGGATTAGAAGTAAAAACCTTACTTTATGTTTCCATCTAGTGTTTCTAATTAAAAAAAAAACAGTTATTTTTCTTAAATACTTGCTTATTTTTATCTATGTAAAGGATGGGAAAGGGACAGCAAGAGCACGGGGAGAGAGAACAAGAGTAAGAGAGAGAGATGGAGATAGATCTTCGTCTGCTGGGTCACTCCCCAAATGCCTGCAACAGCTGCAGATGGGCCAGGCTGAAGTCCAGAGCCATGTTCTTTAATCCAGTTCTCCCACTTGAGTGGCAGGGGCCCAAGCACCTGAGCCATTACCTGCTGTCTCCTAGGATATGTTAGCAGGAAGCTGGATTGAATTCTGGAGCAGCCAGGAATGGAGAGAATGGCAGCCTAACTTGCTGGTCCACAACTCCTGCCCCTATGATCCATAGACATTTTAGGATATAAAGAGTTGAACTTCTTTGATTTTTTAAAAAGACTTATTTATTTGAAAGGCAAAGTTAGAGAAGCAGAAACACACACAGATCTTCCATCTTCCAGTTCACTCTCCAAATGGCTGCAACCACCAGTGCTGGACCAGGCTGAAGTCAGAAGCCTGGAACTCCATTTGGGTCTCCCACATGGATGGCAGGGCCCAAGCACTTGGACCATCTTCCTCTGCTTTTCCAGGTACATTAGCAGGGAGCTGGATCAGAAATGGTACAGCCAAGACTCGAACCATTGCTCATAAAGGATGCCGGTGTTGCAGGCCCACAGTTAACCTGCTGTACCAAGAGATAGCCTTTTTTGTTACTGTAAGTTTAGAACTAAGCCTCTGATGATTCTCTTTGAACAAAGAAATTAAATAATCTGGAGTAACTATGAGTTTTTAAAAATTTATTTCAACTGCCAACTTTTATAAGATTCTAATTAATTTAAATGTGGTAATTTATTTTTTCTTTTCTTTTTTTAAGGATTTTTTAAAAATTTTCAACATACCTTAATGGAAACTCATTTGATTTTTAAAATTATGGAAATGTGTTTGTAGGTTGTTGTTATTTCCATTTTTAGATAAGAACACTAAGGCCAAAATCACCTGACATTCAGATTCACATAATTGGTGCAGGAGATTGTATTAATGTTCCTGTGTTAGTCTGACTACTGTGCAACAGAGCTGTTACCTCTCTTGTATTGGACTGTATGTCAACTAATGTCATCCAAATTGAATTACCACTTTGACCAGTCATATTACACTTCCTTACATTTATTTTGTGGAAAACTTGGAGCCCTTTTGATTTTTCACATGATTTATGTAAAACGTACCTAACACGTTGTAGGGATATTTGTATCTCCTTAATATTAAATTTCTCTAACGGCTCTATTAAGGATTTATCTATTTATTTGAAAGGTAGAGTTACAGAGAGGCAAGGGCAGACAGACAAGACTTCTACTGGTTCACTCCCCAAATGGCTGCAGTGGCTGGAGCTGGGCTAATCCAAAGCCAAGAGCCAGGAACTTCTTGCAGGTATCCCACGTGGGTGCAGGAGCCCAAGGACTTGAATCTGTCAACTGCTTTCCCAGGTGCATTATCAGGGAGCTAGATCAGAATTGAGCAGCTGGGACTTGAACCAGTGTCCGTATGGGATGATGGTATTGCAAGCAGCAGCCTTACCCGCTACGCCACAATGCTGGCCATAGTAGTTTATTTTTTCTACTCCCCTTATCTGATGATGAAACTATAGTTATTACTTTTTTTAGGGCAGTTAGGTTTATTAGATGGTATCCTACTTGCCTGTATTTGTAAGGAGAATGTATTTTTCCACATTGATATCCGATGGGGCTTCAAAAAGTTCACAGAAAATTTAGAACACCTTTTTTAGATTAAATTTATTTGAAGAGTTATAGAGATGGAGAGAAAGAGAAAGAGAGAGGTTTGCCATCTGCTGGTTCACTCACCAGATGGCCACAATGGCCGGGGGCTGGGCCAGGACTAAGCCAGGAGCCAGGAGCTTCCTCTGTGGGTGCAGGGACTAAGTACTCAGGCTGTTCTCTGCTGCTTTCCCAGGTGCATTAACAGGGAGCTAGATTGGAAGCAGAGCAGCTGGGACCTGAACCAGTGCTCATATTCGGATGCTGGCACTGCAGATGTTGGCTTCACTTGTTGTACCACAGTGCTAGCCCCTGGAACATCTTTTAATTCCACTTTTCCATGATGTTTTTGAAGCTCTTCTGTAATGTCTATTTAATGAAAAGGAAGCATCTTATGTACTTTAATAAATATTCAGTACTGCAGTATACAATGCCTGCTTCTCTTACTCTGAAAATCCACATCTACTTTCCTTCTGCCAGGGCCTGGATTATATATATATACTGGATTATATATACTTGGTCTACAAAGACAGTAATCTCTGTGGAAAAGTTAGGGATATCCCTCATTTTTGAGTCTTCAGTTGAAAGCATTGTAATTTATATTACCTCTGTGAAGAACACACACAGTTGCTCCATGCTTACAGACTTCTCTTTTTGCCTGAGATTTCTGAATTACAAAGCAAAGAAATTTGTTGCTGTGATGTGACTCATAAAGTTACTCCTCTATTCTAGTCACCTTCAGGAGGGTAATATGATCTTCCTAGCCTCTAGCTGATGTCTGCTATACCTGATGTCATCTGAATGAACTTCTTTGTTGCTGCTGGTGTTTCTGTACCTTGTGCAAGTGCAAATGTACATGGGAAGTGTACAGTCTCCTGAAACTTTTGATGCTGCCATTACCAGGAGAGGGCTAAAATGTCCCCTCCCCACAACTCCATCCACATTTTGTTATTTGAATTACATAGCCACACTACTTTAGTTTATAATGGCTCAAATTGCAAACCCTTTAGCTTCTGCTCTGCAGTCATACTCTAGTGTTCCTTATCTAAACCCTTAATTTTTATTGTTACTGATTACCACTTGTTTTATAAATACACATTGTAGAAAATCTGATAACTGGAGAACTCTTGATGATCAGATCTTTATGTCTAATTCAGAACTTTACTTGGTTCCTAAATTCATGTGTCTTTTGGGTAGTCCCTGACTCCTGACTCCCTGTACATAACTTCTTTTTTTTTTTTTTTTTTTTTTTTTTGGACAGGCAGAGTTAGACAGTGAGAGAGAGACAGACAGAGAGAAAGGTCTTCCTTTTTCTGTTGGTTCACCCACCAAGTAACTGCCACAGGTGGTGCGTTGCAGCCTGCATGCTGCGCCGATCTGAAGCCAGGAGCCAGGTGCTTCCTCCTGGTCTCCCATGCGGGTGCAGGACCCAAGGACCTGGGCCATCCTCCACTGCCCTCCTGGGCCACAGCAGAGAGCTGGACTGGAAGAGGGGCAACCAGGACAGAATCTGGTGCCCCAACGGGGACTAGAACCCGGGGTGCCGGCGCTGCAGGTGGAGGATAAGTTTAGTGAGCTGCAGTGCCAGCCATGTAGATAACTTCTACTTAGCAGCAATCCTGGAGAAATTTGCTCATTACTAGATTAGGATGTGTTTCTATAGTACCTGTGATTCTTTTTTTTTTTTTTTTTTTAGATTTATTTATGTTTGAAAGGCAGAATTACAGAGAGGCAGACACATAAAAATTAAGGGAGAGGGAGAGGGAGAGCTACTTAGTTTTCAGAGAAGCACTGTCAGCAGAGATGACAGTGCAGAGATGCACTGTCAGCAGCAGTAACCTACTCTGGCTAGCTTACACAGGGAAAGAATCCGTTAGAAGAGTTTGTAGCTGTCATTCGAAATGGGTAGGAATTCTAGAAAATCAGAATTAGAGATGGGAAAAAGGGAAGTTTGAAAGCATTAAGTCTAGCTCAGATGCTACAAGCCAAGCTACTGCTGTGCCTGGTAACTTACACTCCTACTTGTCTGCTTGTCTCTGTCTCCTAGGATTGAACGATTTATGTGGGAGTGTTTGATTGCTGAATCTGGATCTTGAGCCTTTGTCCTGGCAACCATTCGATTAGGGAGTGGAAGCATCCATTTCTCCATTTAGCTGTTGAAATAGAGGTAGAATCCTTTCTCTCTCCAAAACTCTCACAATGTAGAATTTTAAAGTATTTGCAAGTGTGTTCAGATGCTACGCACTTTAACAACAATAACAACAACAATCATAATTATCCATCAGAAGTTTATCTTTATTCTTGTAACCTCAGGGTCCTGATTTAGTATGTCAGAAATGGTGTGGTATGGTGGAAAGATAATGGGTGTTGGAGACAGCAGGGATTGGCTCAGAATTACTGTATCTGGGTGATACTGGAAAAATTCCTAACCTTCGTAAATGTCAGTTTCCTAGTTTAAAATAAGAAAAATAAATGCCAATTTTGCAGGCTTTTTTTTAATTTAAATTTTATTTGAGAAGCAGAGAGGCAGAGACAGATGCAGATACAGAGAATTCCCATCAGCTGTTTCACTCATCAAATGCTCACAACCTCCACTTGGGGCTGAAGCCAGGAGCCAGGAACTCATTCCAGTTCTCATTTACGGGGAAGGAACCCAACTACTTGAGTCCTCACTGCTGCCTCCCAGAGGGTATGTTAGCTGGAAGCTGTGCTCATGAGTAGGGCTGGGATTTGAACCCAGGTACTCTGAGATGTGGGTGTCCTAACTGAAGTCTTAACTGCTAGACCAAATGCCTACCCCTGTACTTTTTTTTGTTAAATTTTATTTATTTTAGAGAGTTACAGACACAGAGAGGGAGAGACAGAGAGAAATGTCTTCCATCTACTGATCACTCCCCAGATGGCCGCAATGGCCGGAGCTGGGCCAATCTGAAGCCAGGATCCAGGAGCTTCTTCCAGGTCCCTGATGTGGGTGTAGGGGCCCAAGAACTTGGGCCATCTTTCACTGCCTTTCCAGAGAGAGCTGAATCAGAAAAGAAGCAGCTAGGACATGAACTGGTGACCATATGGGATTCCAGTGCTGCAGGTGGAGGGTTAGCCTACAGTGCCACAGAGCCAGCCCCCTTCCCCAGTACTTTTAAAATGAGATATGTATTAAGTGTTCATAACGCCTTACACTTAACAACACATTTGGCAAACAGTAATCACTAAAACACAGTGTGTTATTTTGGTCGCAGTTTACCTCCTTAGCCCTGTCTCATTTTCTTCCAACATGAAATTCTCCATATATCCAAAATGTTTATCCTCATTGTCCTTCGATGTATCTTGTGCTTTATAAATGTTTTCTTTTCCATATATTCTTTACTTTTTTCTATCTTTCTTTTGTGACTCTGGTCACATCCTTGGTTCTTCACAGTAAGAATGTACTGGTCTCTCTACTGCTGATTGCCTCTAAGCAAACCAGTTTGAACTTAGCATTATATAGCAGTATTCTTTGTATTCATCTTTGTTAAAATAATCTGCAAGAGGGCAAAGGGAACTCCTTATTCTTAGGAAAAAGCAGTTTAGTAGGTAGACCATTGTACATGGGCTCAGAAATCTTTGGTTCTTGCTTAGCACCAGCTATTGTTACTTGTGATAACTTGGGCAAGTTTCTGATTATATTCTTTTTATATCAAATAGAGATAATGCTAAAGGATTTTAGTGAAGATCAGATGAATACATATATAAAAGAAAGGCTTGTACAACCTGTATTGAATAGATATAAATTATAATTACTATTTGTATCTGTATCATACCTTGTACCATTCCTTGTACATCATAAAGCTTACTGTGTTAATGATAATTTTTGAAAATATTGTTAAGATTTTTCTAGAATCAAATGACATGAATCAGGCATGTGGTACAGCAGGTTAAGACGCAACTTGGAATGTCTGCATCCCATATCTGAGTGTTGGTTCAAGTCCCAGATACTCTGCTTCTGACCTAGCTTCTAGCTAGTACATCCTGGGAAGTAGCAGATGTTGGCTCAAGTACTTGAGTCCTTGCCACCCCTGTAGGAGACCCAAATTGAGTTTGGGGCTCCTGACTTTGGTCTGGCCCAGCCTTAGCTGTTTGCAGACAAGTGGGCAGTGAACTAACTGTTCTGCTGTCTCCATAATATCTCTCCCTATGTCACTCTGCTTTTCAAGTGGATGAAAAAAAAAAAAAAACACTAAAATAAGGCATGTGGTTTTAAAATATAGTTTAAAATTTATAATCAACAGATTGTGAAGAAAATGTTACAGTGTTCCTTTCATTTTCTTCAAATGTAATGTTCAGTGACTATTATCGGTTCCAAAAAATCTTTAGTTTTGTTAGTATAATTTATTAGCTCTCAGATTCCATCAAATTAGTTATTTTTGTTTATAAACAAAGAAAATATCTTCTTGTTTAATCATAACTGATTATATCTCTTTTATATTTTGCCCTAGAGACTGATTTCTAAAGAGTGGTTTGAGAAGTTTCTATCAGATACATGCAATATGGGAGTTGGTCCAGCTTAAAGCTTTTATAATTTTAATTCTTGAATCAGACTTTAAATAATTGAGAAAATGTAAAGAGATTTTTAGATATAGTTTTTCTAATTTTTTTTTAGGATTTACTTTATTTTTTGAAAAGCAGAGTTACAGAAAGAGAGGGAGAGACAGAGAGGTCTTCCATCCACTGGTTCTCTCCCCTGATGGCAGCAATAGCTGAGGATGGGGCAGGCTGCAGCCAGGAGTTTCTTCCTTGTCTCCCACCTGGGTGCAGGGGTCCAAGCAGTTGGGCTGTTCTCTCCTGCTTTCCCAGGCACATTAGCAGGGAGCTGGATTGGAAATGGAACAGCCAGAACTCAAACCGGCACTTGTATGGGATGCCAGCATTGCAGTTGGAGGTTTAACCCTCTACACCACAAAGCCAGTCCCTTTCTAAATGATTTCACTTTCTCTTTCATCTTTTCAGCATCATAAAATGTAATGTGTAAGTGGAATAGTGTGCATAAATAGGCCCTGGTGCAACGCTGTAGCCCAATAGCTCTGGTGAGGTATTACATACTCTTTGTTTCTCTTCATTTATAATCCTGTGTTTCTAGTTTCCTTTTTTGAATTCATTTCTAATTTCTCTTAGATATTAGCAGTGCAAGGAAGTTTCTCCCAAAGTTTCTCTGGTAAAAAAAATAATGGGATTTGCTGCTCCTGCTTCCCTGCCCGCCCTCAGGCAAAGTTTTAAAAGGGCCTGTTCCTGAACACGTGCTCTCTTGGCTCTGCCCCTGCTCTCTTGGCCTCTCTTGTCTCTCTCCTCCCTCCTCTCTCCTCTCTGTCTCTCTCTTACAGTCTCCTTCTCTTTTTCCTTCGCTGCCCCTTCACTCTGGTCTGTAGGGTATTCTCCAATAAACCCTTTCCCTTAAAAAAAAATAATAATAATAATCTTTGACGAAAAACATTTCTGTAGGAGATTATATCAGGATTTGACAAAATTAATTTTTTTATGTTTTCAATGAAACAAAAAATATCTAAAACTTCAGCTCTGGCAAAACCCGTTGTACTTACTGGTCTTGTACCTCTCTTCAGACTTGATCTTGGCCTCTTGTTGGGCCTTAGATTTAAGAGCAGTGTTTCTGAAGACATCTTTATTGACCAGCTTTTTGAGGACAAAACCAAATTTTATCATGCAGTTGTGTGGTTTTGAAAAAATGACTAGATGTTGTCATTAGATTCTGGTTTTAAGGCAGAGAGAAACAGACAGAAAGGTTTTCCCTCCACTGGTTCACTCCCCAAATGGCTGCAATGGCCGGAGCTGGGCCAATCTGAAGCCAGGATCCAGAAACTTCTTCTGGCTCTCCCATGCAGGTGCAGGGGTCCAAGGACTTGGACTATCTTCTGCTTTCCCAGGCCACAACAGAGAGCTGGATAAGAAGCAGAGCAGCTGAGACATGAACCGGCACCCATATGGGATGTCGACCCTGCAGGTGGCAGCTTTACCCGCTACAGCAAGCGCAGGCCCGGAAGATATAATATCTTAAAACAGCTGGCACTGTTTAACAGGCTACCTTAGACTAGATGCCTTAAACCGAAGAAATTTATTTCTAATTTTGGAGTCTGGGAAGTCCAAAATCAAGGTTCTAGTAGATTCTGTTCCTAGTAAGGGCCTTTTTGTGGCTTGTAGATGACTACCTTCTTGCTTTGTGCTCAGATGATAAAAATTGGAGAACTCTTGTCTCTCTTCCGTTTCCTATAAAGACACTAATCTCATCATGGGCCCTTGCCCTCTTTCATAATGGGAGGGAGTGAGTAGAGGGGGTTGAAGGATTTGGACTTCAATGTAAGAGTTTTTCGAGGACACAATTATCTGTAACATGCAGGTGGCAAGTAAGTATGTGAAAGTATTACGGGTAAAACAACGATGAAGAAAAGCAACCTCAATTTTTGTCTCACGTAGAAGAAGAATTTCCAGGCAGCTAAGACAGAGAGCAAAGCAAGATTTAAGTCAGAAACCTCCTGCTGCAGCAGCCTGAAGTAGGACTCCAAGAGAGGAAGACTGAGAAACTGGTGAAAGTGGAGCCTTTTTTTTTTTTTTTTTTTTGACAGGCAGAATGGATAGTGAGAGAGAGAGAGAGACAGAGAGAAAGGTCTTCCTTTGCCGTTGGTTCACCCTCCAATGGCCGCCACGGCCGGCGCGCTGCGGCTGGCGCACCACGCTGATCCAAAGGCAGGAGCCAGGTGCTTCTTCTGGTCTCCCATGGGGTACAGGGCCCAAGGACTTGGGCCATCCTCCACTGCACTCCCGGGCCACAGCAGAGAGCTGACCTGGAAGAGGGGCAACTGGGACAGAATCCGGCACCCCAATGGGACTAGAACCTGGTGTGCTGGCGCCGCAAGGTGGAGGATTAGCCGCGGCACTGGCCAAAAGTGGAGTCTTTTAAGCACAATTTAGGGGAAAAAACAGAGCAGCAGCTAACAATTAGAGAGTGGAGAAGCTCATTAAAAGGCTGGAATAGTAATCTTGTCTAGCTTGCTCGTGATAAAACAGAAAAGTCACCAGAAGGTTGTGATTGGTAACTTCTCCTTTCTAGTCTAAGGATAAACTAAATACTCAGAAGGGTGGAGTCACTACTTCCTTGCTGTTCTCACAAAAGATGTTCAACATCACCATACCATTAGGGAATTGCAAATTAAAAAAAAAATGGCATATTGTTATGTACCTAGTGAAATAGTAGACTTCTAAATGAAACACTGGCAACACCAACTGCTTAGAAGGATGTGGAACTACAGCAACTATTCATTCATTGATGGTTGGAGTATAGAATGGTATAGCCACTTTGGAAAACAGGTTGATAGTTTTCTTTAAAAGTAAATATTAACATATGATTCAGCAATTGTACTTCTTGTATTTACTCACATTAGTTGAAAACTTATGGCCATTCAAAAACATGTGCTGGGATGCTTTATATTGCAACTTGATTCATAAGTGCTGTAACTAGGAAGCAGTGAAGATGTCCTTAGTAGGGGAATGGATAAATAAGTCGTGGTACATGTGGACAGTGGCGTATTATTCAGTGCTAAAAAGTAAATGAACTATGAAGCCATGAAAAGACATATAAAGCCTTAAATGCATATTACTAAACAAAAGAAGCCAGTCTACAGCCTGCACTGTAGCACAGTGTATTAAACTGCCACCTGTGTCACTGACATCCCATATGGGCACCAGTTTGTGTCCCAGCAGTGCCACTTCTGATCTATCTGCCAGTTAATGTGCCTGGGAAAAGCAGCAGAAGATGGCCTGAGTAATTGGGCCCTCATCACCCACGTGGGAGACTTGGATGGAGTTCCTGGCTTCTGGCTTCAGCCTGGCCCATTTCCTGCCATTGTGGCCATTTGGGAACTGATCTAGCAGATGGAAGACCTCTCCTTCTGTCTCTCCCTCTCTGTAACTGCCTTTCAAATCAATAAAATAAGTTAAAACAAACAGAGGTTGGTGCTGTGGTGTAGTGGGTGTAAAGCTGCCGCCTCGAGTGCTGGCATCCCATATGGGCGCCGGTTTGAGTCCCAGCTGCTCCACTTCCAGTCCAGCTCTCTGCTATGGCCTAGGAAAGCAGTAGAAGATGGCCCAAGTTCTTGGGCCCCTGCACCCATGTGGGAGACCCTGAAGAAGCTCCTAGCTTCGGATCGGCTCAGCTCTGGCTGTTGCGGCCAGTTGAGGTATGAACCAGCGGATGAAAGACCTGTGTCTCTCCGCCTCTGCCTTTCTGTAACTCTGCTTTTCAAATAAATAGGTAAATCTTTAAAAAAAACAAATAAACAAAATAGTCTGAAAAGGCTACATATGGTATGATTCCAACTATGTGACATTTTGGAAAAGGCAAAACTATGGAGACAGAAAAGATTAGCAATCTGGTAAATGGGGAGAGAAGGATGAACAGATTGTACAGGATTTTTAGGGTAGTGAAACTGTTTTGTATGATGCAGTGGTGGATAGATGTCATTATACATTTGTCAGAACCCATAGAATATACACAATAGCCAGGACTCAAACCATTGCTCCAATGTTGGTTGTTTAACCCACTGTTCCACAATACTTACCCTGTGGGTTTTTATTGGAACTACATGATGGGAGCATGATTGATTGAACATTGACTTAATGGTTGAACTACGTTTCCAGCACACTCTGCTCCCTTCTCCAGAGGCCATAGCTGCTGAACACTAGATCTTTCAGGTGACCAGCCCTCATCCTGAGCTATCTGGTTAGCATTAACTCTGGTATGGGTCAAGGGATTTAGGAATAACATATATTTCTGTCACCTCGGAAATTCCAAGGATGAAGCTCCCTGCCAGGAACCCAGCACGAAGGGGAGATACATTCAACACCAGGTTTTGAAAAAATAGTAACCCTTGAAAACCTAGTAATTTTTAAAATGTAAAAATGTACCATGGAAAGTTGAGGTGACTGAAAAGTATTTTAATATTGAAAGATTTAAGAGGAAAAGCTGATTTATTGACTTTTATTAATCTAACATTTTGATAATTTTAACTTTGTAGCTGTTTAAATTTTTATGCATCATATAATTTTGAATTTTAATAGAATTTCCTGTATAAAGGTATTTCTTATGGTAGAAAGTAGAGAGGATTGGAAATATCAGCTAGCAGGACAAAAGAAGCCCCTTCCCAATATTTAATATTTGACACTGTCAAAATAAACAGGTGATCCTGAAAACAGTTGTCTGGGCTCTTTGTCTACTTTTTCTTTTAATAGCAAGTTATTCCCGAATGTTTCAGGTATCCATTTTTCCAAGGAGATGCTCAGTTATATTTTTCTTTTGCAGATTGATTATACTGGAACAGAGCCTTCTAGTCCCTGCAATAAATGTTTGTCTTCAAATGTGACACCTTCACCTTGCATTTGTACCATTAACTTCACACTGGAAAAATCATTTGAGGTCTGTATTTCTAAGTAATATTTTAGAAAAGCCATACTTTAAAAAATGCTAATACTGTATTAAATGTTTCTTATTAGGTACTTTCATTTTCTAGGGAAGTCACTTTATTTGAATCCATTTACTTTTGAGGAAGATTGTTTTAGATGTTTGGCTTTTGCATTTTGATGTCTGATAATTAAATATATTTATTTGAATGGTTTACTAAAGTTAGTACTTGGTAGATAGAATGAAAAACATTTTATTTTACTGGAATTTTTACATTTTCCATATATGTGTTTTACTTTTTTTCAATTTAATGTTTTTTCTTTTGAGATAACATGTAATTTGTATCATTGTCAAAGGCTTAATGGCTCTACTAACTAAAGAGTTCAACAAATAGTTACTGGAATATTTTATAACTTCAAAAATCCATTTTGTTTCAGGTTTGTATCTGCATGTACTTGTATTTTAAATTTATTGCTTCTATGTAGAGTAGACATTGGATTTAGTCCTTAGAATACTGGTCATGATGCCTGTGTCTCATATCAGAGTGCCTGGGTTTGAGTCCCAGCTCTTCTACTGATTCCAGTTTCCTGCTAATAAGCACCTTGGGAGGCAACAAGTGATGGCTGAAGTAGTTAAGTCCCTGTCACCCGCATGGGGGACCTGGGTTGTAGCTCAGCTTTGAGCACTGGCTTGGATCAGCCCTGGCTAGCCATTATGAGTATTTGGGGAGTGAACCAGCAAATGGGGAAGCTCTCTATCTCTGTCTCTCTAAATAAATAAATAAAATTATGGTTCAAATTGTTTTGCATGTTTTTAATAATAAAACACATTTAACTGCAGAAAATAAATGCTAATTATCCTAATATTTCATTTTTTTTTCTGTGAGATACAAAGCATTACCAAAAATGCACATACCTAAACCTTACTGACTTTCTATGCTTTGATAAGTAGTTAGGACTCCATTTGTCTGTTCAAGCATGTATGCATGTGTTGTGTTTGTATGTTTGTCTGAGTTCCCATTGTTCTGATGTTCTTGGTAACTTGAGCATATGCTAAAGGACACAAAGATTCAGAATAGACCAAGTGGTACTTTCCTCTTCCTGAAAATTGAGCTTAAAAAAAATTATTCTTCAGGGAGCAAAACTGCTTTAATATGCCAACTTTATAAATTTTCTGGTGCTTCAGATTTTCTAAAGGACAGGATGGCTTTCATAACCATGGGATATGGTTGCCATCTAGTGGTTGTAGGTGCTCTTGCACCAAGATGAAGGACAGGATAATGCCTTTGAAACAAACTTGAAAACAAATTTGGAATTTAATTATTTAGGCGTGTTTCAATAATAGCATATAGATTCAAGACATCTTTAAAAGTCCATTGTTTTTCAATGTGGTGAGAAACTATAAAGATACAAATAACTTATGCTTTACTCAGAATGTGGAGAATCATGAGAGATTAGTAATGATTTAGAAGCTTCATTAAATCTCCTCACACAAATAAAAAAAACCTTATTTAAGAACTTCTCTTCTGTAAAGGTGACCAACCTCCAATTCATTCTTCTGTGGGCTGTTTGTTTCTTCCCAAGTTTGAGTAGTTTTAAAGGCTTTTCAGGGAATTACAGTAGGTTATTTTGTCTCAGTATTCATTGAAAGAATCTTTGTTAATTTCCAAACTGAATTTACTGTATTGGTTCCTAATTAAGATAATACTCCTTTTTAAAAGCATATCCATCCCCTGTGTTTCTAGTATGTAATTTTTAAAAATTTATTTTATTTGAAAGGCAGATAGACAGAGACAGACAGATGGAGTGAGACCTTCTATCCACTGGTTTACTCCCCAGATGCTTGCAACAGCCAATGCTGGACCAAGTCACCAGGAGATCTGAACTCAATCCAGGTCTTCCACATAAGTGGCAAGGACCAAAGTGCTTGAACCATGATTTGCTGCCTCCCAAGGTATACATTAGCAGGAAGCTGAATTGGAAGCAGAGTAGCCAGGACTTGAACCCAACCCCTGCATGATGTACTTTTGACCAGCCACCCCTCCAATAAAAAAAAATTTCCCATGTAAACATTTCCTTTTTACAGGTTAGAAAATTTATATGGTTTGTATAAGAAAAAAGAGTACAGATTAGAGAAGAGACAGAATACAAACTTGCAGCCAGACCGAATTTATTCAAAGAAAATAAACTCACGGAGGTCAACCAGCTGCCAGTGTCTGCACACAGACTGAACATGTGGCAGAGGGCCCAGACCCCAGTAGGTTGGGTCTTTTTATATCTTAGGTGGGAAAGGAGTGGGGGTGGGGCAGTAGGTGGAGGTGAGCTTCCCCATACAGATTCTTCAAGATTGGCCCACTGCTTTCCAAACTTGGGGAAGAATACAGTGGGTGGGATGATGAGCAATAGGGTGTGAGACTGAACTGGTCTCTTTTTTTCTTTTTGAGAGAGAGAAGTCTTCCATCCGCTGCTTCATTCTCCAGATGGCCTCAATGGCCAGAGCTGGGCCTATCTGAAGTCAGGAGCCAGGAGCTTCTTACAGGTCTCTCACACGGGTGCAGGGGCTCAAGGACTTGGGCCGTATTCTACTGCTTTCCCAGGCACAGTATCAGGGAGCTGGATTGGAAGTGGAGCAGCTGAAACTCAAACTGGAGCCAATATGAGATGCTGGCACTGGAGGTGGTGGCTTTACCCACTACTCCACAGCACCGGCCCCCTGAACTGGTCTCTTGACAGGAGGCAGGGGTAACAAGAACCTAAAATGGCTGAGGCTTATGTCCTTGTTCCATCAGTTTGGTGCTTGAAAATCAAGCTTTAAGTGATTTTTTTTTATGAAAGTAGCAATCAAATAAAGCATACTTAGAGTACTGGATTCATTTCATTGATGATAAGAATATAGAAAATATAACTGGCAACCAGGAGAGAGAGAGTTTTAGTCACTCAAGATGCCTTTTTAGCATCTTCTGAACAATTGTTATGTATGTAGGTTTACCTTCCTTTCCCAAGTTATTTTAAAGGTGCCTTCATTAAATAAAGTACTTTTCTAGATTGTTATAGTGATCATTGTCTTAATTTACTAATTTGTTAATCACTGATAGTATATAGTGGCCTATTGATAAATTAATGTATTCTGGTTTAAGTTCAGAATTTACTTGGACAGTAAATGCCAGTTTGATCATTATCCCTCTGAAAAGTTGGTAAAATCAGGTGATAGCCAATCAGAGTTAGAGGAAATTTTAAATTGAAAGTAGCTCAAAGTAGACTAATACAGTCATTGTGGGTTTTTAAATATTTTTATATTTTCATTTTATTTGAAAGGCATATATATTTTTTTAAATTTTTTTTTTTTAAATTTTTTTGACAGGAAGAGTGGATAGTGAGAGAGAGAGAGAGACAGAGAGAAAGGTCTTCCTTTTTGCTGTTGGTTCACCCTCCAATGGCCAAAGCGGCCGGCGCATAGCACTGATCCGAAGCCAGGAGCCAGGTGCTTCTCCTGGTCTCCCATGCGGGTGCAGGGCCCAAGCACTTGGGCCATCCTCCACTGCCTTCCTGGGCCATAGCAGAGAGCTGGCCTGGAAGAGGGGCAACTGGGATAGAATCCGGCGCCCCAACCGGGACTAGAACCCGGTGTGCTGGCGCCACAAGGTGGAGGATTAGCCTGTTAAGCTACGGCGCCAGCCGAAAGGCATATATATTGAGAGAGTCAGACAGACAGAGATTGATCCTCCATCTTCTGGTTCACTTCCCAAATGCCTGTAACAGCCAGAGCTGGGCCAGGCCAAAGCCAGGAGCCTGGAACTCAACCTGTCTCTCCACCTGAGTGTCAGGGACCCAAATACTTGAGCTGTCTATCACCTGCTGCTTCCTAGGATGAGCATTAGTAGGAAGCTGGATTGAAGGTGGAGGAGTAGCTAGGATTCAAACTAGGCACTCTGATGTGGGATGCAGATGTCCCTAGCTGGACCAAAAAGCTCATCCCACTTACCCTGAGGGTTGTTTTATAGTGTAAATGGTACTTTTTTGAAGGCTTTAAGGATAATTTGAAAGTTTACTTTTGGATTTTTATAATATACTTTCTTTAACCTTATTTATAATTATATGGTTTTAAATTACTAAGAACTTGCAGAAAATTAATAATGTGTCCTGCCTTCACAAATTGTAAACAAATTATGAAGTCCAAAATACAGTGCTTTTATGTAAACATAAAACAGGTTTATACATAATAGTTTTTATATGAAAAAAATTTCCCCTCTGTTTCATTAGGGCAATGTGTTTATGTACTATGGACTGTCTAATTTCTATCAAAATCATCGTCGTTATGTGAAATCTCGAGATGATAGTCAACTAAATGGAGATCCCAGTGCTTTGCTTGTAAGTAAAATGAAATTTGAAACTATGGTATGTGTGAAATAAGAACATGTAGTGATGTTAGAAATGTCAAATTATTTAATGATGTTAGGATGAAATTAAAATATTGACATTTCTAGTTTACTTACAATGTGTTTTTCCTGGAATATGCACAGATGGATGATGTTGGACAAGCAAAAGACATATTGCTACCTGCTTGTTTCTACTAGTGTCTTTGGGGTTTTTGCTTCATTTATCTGTTTGTATTGGAATTTTGATGAGTCTAGCATTGTGAGTGTAAAATGTGTTCTGTTTGAGTTTGTTCATTATTATACCAGGTCAATATATGCAAATAAGCTACTTTTGATTTCTGGGAATGTGTTTTAAATTTGAATATGGATACTTTCCATTTTTTTTTAACTTGTTCGGAGTAAGACCAGTCAAATTCAAAAAGTAGAGTACTGGAAAGCAATCTGTGAAGCTTTTTGAAAAATGCTGATTCTTTTCTTACAAACTGCAAACTGAGATTTTAGTTTAGACTAGAGATTGATAAACTTTTTCTGTAAAGGGCCAGAGAGTTTTTGGCTTTGTAGTTCACACGGTTTCTGTTGCAGTTACTCTACTCTGCTGTTGCAGCTATAGGTAACACCTAAATGAATGGGTATAGTTGTGTTCCCTATTGCAGCTCTTACTCCATCTCTGGAGGTCCTGTCATCTTGTGGCCTGCTGGTTTTCTGTGTGCTCTTTGGTGCAATATAACTTCTTTATGTATTTACTTCATTTATATCCTGTTCCAAGTTACCACTCTTTGCTTTGCTTGAGTGTCCCCCACTCATCCAATCTTGCCTCTTGTTTCCAGCCCTTTCTCCACTTAGCAGCCATATTGGTCTTTAATAAAAAATGCAAATACCACTTCCCGTCTTAAACTCTTTCAATCATTTGTTAACACTTGGAGCAGTTATGCATAATCCTGAATTTCATCACTTATCATTCTCCCTCTTAGTATGTTCTAAGTTTATTCACCTTTGCTTCCTCAGAAATACTTTCTTAATGCAATATGTTGTTCTCATTGTTTAAAACTGTGTTCTTCCTGCTTTCCTCATGGCTGGAGCTTACTCTTTTTTTTTTTTTAGGTTTTAACTTATATGACACTTCCTCCAGAGACAAGCATCCCATTGCCATAGATTTTGAAGTAGCTTTTCCTACCCTCTTCCCATTAATTACTCACATAGCATATTCATAACACTTACTATAGTTTATAATTATATATTTATCTATTTGTTTATTATGTTTACCTAACCATATTATAATCTCATGAGGGCAGGATGCATGACTTTCTTTAATTACCATATACCAAGTGTTCCACTAGTGCTTAGCACATGGAAGAAATTTAATACATATTTGTTGAATGAATATAGACATCATTATCATGGCTCTTATTTTGTATTATGGTTGGTTATGCATGGGTTTATTTTCTATGTTATATTTTGAATTGCTTAAAAGATTTTTTATTTGTTTTTCTTCTGGGACCTCACGTGGTACATGCTGTATGTTAGGTGCTCATTAAATTGCTTTTCTAAGACAATAAATGCCAAGTACTTAGTATTACTTAGTTTAGTACCTGACACATAAGTAGTAAATATTTTCCTTTCTTTTAAAACTAATTTAAGAATTTAGCAACTAGAACATAGTTGTCCTGTATGCTTATTTACATTTAATAACCTTTTAAAAAATAAATCATAATTTTCATCAAAGTATTCAGAAAGTAACAAGTCAGTTACATATTATTTCTCTTTATAGTCTTAGAGTACCAACTTTATCAATATAAAAGGCTTAGGGACCAAAAAGAAAATATTAAAGAAACATTATGAAATCCTTAGCACATATTTTGTTTTCCTTCTCTTGTCTTTTCTACTCGCAGAGTATTTTTTCTAGTTTCTACATAAAGAATATAGATACAAGTCAGGTTTGGTCAGTAATGGAATAACCAAAAGAGAAATAAATAGGATCTAGTTAGTTCCAAATTGAGGTTACCTTGATCTCTTTTGTGTTCTCAAAATGTGGATTAATGTGGCCTGAGAGTCCCAAAACAACCCAGATATACACCTAACTTCAGACTTGGTACACTCTTTAGTTTAACCTTGTAATTACTACATCTTCTTGAGATTTTCAGTAGGACTATCTTAAAATCGAGTATGAAGGACAGGCAAATAGTATGCCTTGCCAACATTTTCGTTTTCTTTGTGTCTGGCTGTACAATTCAGAAATTGGTATATTCTAGGAATCTGCATTAAACTCCTTTCTTCCTTCTTTTCTTAAGACATGATATTTAACCCCAAATTACAAAATTTAAATTATCTCATTGGATATGTTCACTTTATAATTGTTTCCCAGTTTAATCAAGGGACTTGCTCCAGGATTTAGAACCTCAATTCTCTTACCTTCCAATTTAAAATCCCTTTTATTATATCACAATTGGATCAACAATAGACCATTTCTTAATTTTTCCTTAAAAAAAAGTTTTGTGGTTATCATTTTTATTTTGATTTGAAAATTAAAAAAATGTTAATTTGGTATATGTGTCTATGACAGAATATATCTAAGTAAAGATTACATTATAAATATAATAGTGTCAAGGAATATATGTTGAGTATTTAAATGATATTATTTATGTCCGTTTATATTAATATAAGAGGGGAGAATACAGGAGCTGAATTTTAATCTGTAATTAGTGATAGCTCATAGTCTTCCAGATGCCAAAAGTAATAACTTTTCTCTTTGTTTCCTTTAAAAAACAGAATCCCAGTAAGGAATGTGAGCCTTATCGAAGAAATGAAGATAAACCAATTGCTCCTTGTGGAGCTATTGCCAATAGCATGTTTAATGGTATGATCTAGACACATAGATATTGGTATAGAACTATATGAAGGGGTCTTCAAAGAGTTCATGGAAAATGTATATTATGAAAAACTACATATGGATTTTGAAAATTTTTTAGCACAATAAACATATATATATATTAAACACACACACACACACATATATATATATATATATATATATATATATGGTTTATTTATTTGAGAGGCAGAGTTGCAGACAGAGAGAGGGAGACACAGAGAAAGAGGTCTTCCATCCACTGATTCACTCCCCAAATGGCTGTACTGGCTGGAGCTGGGCTGATGTGAAACCAGGAGCCAGGAGCTTCCTCTGGATATCCCACGCTGGTGCAGTGGCCCAAGAACTTGGGCCATCTTCTACTGCTTTCCCAGGCCATCAGCAGAGAGCTGGATTGCAAGAGAAGCAGCCAGGACATGAACTGGTCCCTGTATGGGATGCTGATATTGGCATCCACAGGTGGAGGCTTAGCCTACTATGCCGTAGCTCTGGCCCCATAAACTTATCTTTTAATTCCATTTTTTTCTGTGAACTTTTTGTAGTACCTCCATTTTATTACAGTTTGTATAATCTTATTACAGATTTGATAGCCTGGTAAACATGAGTGAAATTGAGAAATTCAACCACTTTAAGATAAACAGCAGTTAGGTACTGAATGGGGAATTATAATCCTTTGACTTTATTTTAAGCATTCTTACATTTAAGAATTTCTTTCTCTGAGAAGAAAGAAGCAAAGATATTTTGCTAATACTCCTATTTCATATAAGAAAAAATAAAAGCCAGGCTTTCTTCCAACTCAATTTATTTATGCTATTAAAAAAGAAATATATGAGATCATTTAAAGCAGCACTGTGATAGAAAAATAAGGTGAATCGCAAAGTTGATCCGTGTAAGTAATTTTTAAGTTTCTGTAGTAGTTACATTAATAACTGTAAAAAGAAACAAGTGAAATTAATTTTAATATTTTACTTAACTCAGTATGCCCCAGATATTATCACTTCAGCATGTAATTGTCTATAAAAGTTATTGAAAAATTTTATATTCTGTATTTTCTTTAGAAGTCTTTGGTTTCTGATATGTGTTACATACTTAGAGAATATATTCATTTGCATTAACCATAAGTGCCTTTTGATTACCATATTGAACAGTGCACAGAGAGAAATGGATAAGCCAGGAGTTATTAGGCACACGATTGAAAGGAATAAAAGAGAGACAGATTTACCTTGTAATTTTATTTGAGCTAATATTAAAACATTTGATTTTTTTACATAGCATCTAGCCATATAGAAATGTGACTTAGAACTGTGTTGAGGAAAGGGAAGTCTATGTAGAATTATAAAGTTGCTTTTCTTAATTCACATTTAATAGAGAATGGATTTGTATGATGTGCTTCCTCTGTCACAACCACATTTGGGGCCAAATAACCAGATACTCATTCTCAGAATAAAGCAGATGTTACAGATTTTTAGTACATATTTAGTAGTGTTTTTCTTTTCTTTTATTTAGATACATTAGAATTATTTCTGATTTCCAATGAATCTGATCCGACACCTGTGCCTATTCCTTTGAAAAAGAAAGGTATTGCTTGGTGGACAGATAAAAATGTGAAATTCAGAAATCCCCCTGGAGGTGAAAACCTGGAAGAACGATTTAAAGGTAAAACATTATTAATATCTCTTAAAAAAATAAACTAGGAGTTTTCATGAAGTATCTTAAATTTTCTATCATTAGAATCTTAAAATTGTTTTTTAAAAAAGAACAAATTTTCTTTCCTCCACTTTGTACCAAGTTAGATAAAAATTTTTTATGTATTATGATTCTGAAGGGAATGTATAATTTTAGTCATAAATTCAATTTCTCTGGTGTTGCATATAAGTAACCTGCCTTTTTGGTATGTAGTCAGTATTCCTACTTAGTATTTTCTTAATTGAGATATCAACCATATAGCAATTTTTTGTTGTTACATAAGGAATAGATTTTTCTCTAGATTGTAATACTTCTTTAGAATATGAGTATGTGCCTTCGAAATTAGAAAAATATTCCAGTTGTGTTGTGCATCTTTTTTAGAAGTGTGTAAATTTTCATTGAAAATCATAATAGAATTAAATATTTTGTCTACATCTCCCTCCCCTGCTCTTTTTTAAGGTACAACAAAGCCAGTAAACTGGCTTAAACCAGTATACATGCTGGATTCTGACATTGATAATAGTGGATTTGTAAATGAGGATTTTATTGTTTGGATGCGTACTGCAGCATTACCTACTTTTCGTAAGTTGTATCGTCTTATAGAGCGGAAAAATGATTTACATCCAACATTGCCAGCTGGACGATACTATTTGAATATCACATACAGTATCCTTTTCTGGTTATATATACAGATACATAGAATTTGAAAGGATTCTAGTCCAGTCTTAGCTCAGTTGTGTGATGCATTCTTTGTGCTTGTGTTTTGATATCTGCATTTTTTAAGTATATGTATATATATGAAATACATCTTTTAATTTTTTTCCTAAAAATGTCTTAAGTTTGTATATACTTCATAGTAGGGTTTGAAGCAGATAATTTGGTAAAATTACTTAAGATATAGGTGCTTGAGCATAATGTGAATGCTAGTGAGTTTATATAATACTATATAAAGTTGATGGTAATGGGCTGTTTTAGTATACATTTTTAGATATTGAATGGCAATGGGTGTGTTAATTCATATCAATATAATTTTTTCATAATTGTTTATCTTCATAATATCAAAATATTTTTATAATTGACTACATTGTTCTACATTAATAACTTATGTTCACATTTAGTACTGATAAAATATTTATTCCATTCTGATGGCATTTCAACACTGTGTTAAGTACTTTTCTCATATTATTTTGTTTAATTCAAGCAGTAACATGCAGTAGGTATCATCTCCATGTCATAGACAAGAATACAGGAACAGAGAGCATTTGAGTAACTTACAAGTTACTCAGCTAATAATTAGAGTTGGGGTTCATGACCAGGCTATTGACTCAAAAAGGTCATGACTCACCTTTAGTCCATACTATAGGCTGTATCCCTAGCTAGTTGCCTCAGGTAGTCAGACCAAGCCATAGCTGTGTAGAGGTAGTTGTTTTTTAGGAGGGAAATATTGGATAATTTCCTCTGAATAAAATTTTTAATATCTTTTAGTCTATGGTTCATTGTTTATATAAGATTATAAGAGTACTGTGAATGAAAAGATTCCCAAATGATATCATTTTAAATCATTGCATTTTTAATTTCCCATAATCCAAATGAGCCATGGTTTTATAATGTGTCAGTAAGTGGTTAAATTAATAGCCTCGCTTTCAAAATAATGCTTACTTTTATATTTTATTTTCTTGATGTTGTATTTGAATAGGCAATTGAATATGGCCTGATAGTAGCAGAAGATGGAAAGTGACCTAAGATTTTGAGACTAGGCACACATAGGAGCAATTTTAGAGCTAGTTTTAGGTACTATAAGAAAGAATATTATCCTGATGGAAGAGCCAAAAATAGAAGGATAGTTCTGTATATTCCTAGGGCTTCGAGCAGGTTAAGCAGATCCAGATTCCAACAGGTCAGTGAACAACTTGGAGCCATTTGGGGGTTTATATCTCCTTAACTCACAGTGGTGGTAAGAAATGTACAAGGAACAGCCACTTGCCCCCAAATGCCGTGGGGGCCACAAGAGATATCTGCCTTTGTGTCCATGGTGGCAGTTGGATGCATGCATGGGGACATCTATACACATCTGCACTTAGCCATACACAGCTGCCTACATGTGTCCTCATGCATCCACTGGAAACCATATTGACCAATAGCTACACTCACCAATAGCCAAGCCATTTGCTTAGATGGGTTTACAGACAATAGTGACTGCCTGGAGCCAAACCATCACATAACAGGGCTGTGGCCAGCCAGCCAAGCAGGTAGGCCTGTCGGTTACCATGACACTGATTATAGGGGCACGGAAATAGGGGAACACAGAGATAAGAAGGCAAGGGTAAAAGGCATGGGAACTTGATAACTTCACCTTCCCTAGTTCATCTCCTCAACATTCTGTCACAATTATCATCTGAAAGGTCTAAAAAAAGCAAGGGTATGTACCAGCCTGTAGGCTAGAGTGCAGTAAAGCAGGATTTGGGGGAATTCATAGTTAACAGATGATTTGTGTTCAGGAAGTCTGCAGCAGGACTGGGAGAGTGAGAGGAGAACTGTCAAGAAGAATGCAGGGTCTCTCCCAGATAGACAAGACAGAGATTTGGGCCTGTGAAACATCAAGGGTAAATTATCAAAATTAGATATAGGGTAGGCATTGTGGCACAGCAGGTTAAATCACTGCTTTGGATACCTGTATCCCCTATCTACTCCACTTCTGATCCAGGTTCTTGCTTTCAGTTAATGGGCATGGGAGGCAGCAGAAGCCAAGTATTTGAGTTCCTACCACCCATGAGAGAGACCTGGATGAAGTTCCTGGCTCCTAGCTTCAGTATGGCCCAATCCTGGCTGTTGCAGGCATTTGGGGGAGTGATGGGAGATACCTATCTCTTTCCCTTCCTCTCTTTTCTCTCCTCCCTCTCTTCCCTTCCCTTCTCTCCCATCCCCTCCCCTCCCCTTCCCTTCTCTCCCATCCCCTCCCCTTCATTCCCATCCCCTCCCCTTCCCCTCCTCTTCTCCTCCTCTCCCCCTCCCCTTCTCCCCTTCCCCTCCTCTCCCCTCTCCCCTCCCCTCCCTCCCCCTCCTTTCCCTTCCCCGCCCCTCCCTCCCTCCCTCCCTCCCTTCCTTCCGTCTCTCCTTCCCTCCCCCAACCTGTCTATTGTTCCCTCTCACTTTGTAACTCTGCCTTTCAAATAAATAAATAAAACATATATATATATATATATATATATTTTTTTTTTTTTGACAGAGTGGACAGTGAGAGAGAAAGGTCTTCCTTTTGCCATCGGTTCACCCTCCAATGGCCTCTGCGGTGGCGCACTGTGGCCGGCGCACCGCGCTGATCCAAAGGCAGGAGCCAGGTGCTTCTCCTGGTCTCCCATGCGGGTGCAGGGCCCAAGAACTTGGGCCATCCTCCACTGTACTTCCCGGGCCACAGCAGAGAGCTGGCCTGGAAGAGGGGCAACTGGGACAGAATCTGGCGACCCTACCGGAACTAGAACCCGGTGTGCCAGCGCCGCAGGTGGAGGATTAGCCTATTGAGCTGCGGCACCGGCCAAAACTTTTTTTTTTTAAATTGGTATAAAACGAGAATTAGATATTAGTGTTAATTCAAAAACACATTTTTATTTTCTTCTTAGGGTTGGGCTAGAGAAAGAGAGATCAGCATGGATGATTTTATACTATCTTCCTCATTGTTTTGGGTTAATTAGAGCTCTTAAAATAATTCCTACCCCAGGTTAGAATTGATTTAAAGGTACAAGTGTTGTGGCACAGTCAGTTAAGCCACCGCCCGTGATACTGGCATCCTATATGAGTGCAGTTTAGAGTCCTGGCTGCTCCACTTCCAATCCAGCTCTCTGCTGATGTGCTTGGGAAAGCAGAAGAAAATGGCCCAAGTGATTGGGCCCTTGCACTCTTCATGAGAGACCTGGATGGAGTTCTAGGCTCCTGGCTTTGGCCTGGCCCAATCCTGGCTGTTGCAGTCATCTAGGGAGTGAATAAGTAGATGGAAGATATCTCTCTATCTCACTCTGTAGCTCTGCCTTTCAGATGAATAATTTTTTTAAATTGATTTAAGAAATCAGACAAATGGAGCATGCTGTTTGTAGTCATAGGGTTCCATCTATGGAGATAGAGACTTGCAGAAGCTAGAGAAACAGATGGGGCCTAACACTGCTTAAAGATATGTGTTTGAAAAAGTTTTAAACTTTTCACATAGGGATCTGGTTCTATCTTTTTCTCTGTCCTAACTCTTGCCAGAATTCTAGAATTGTTCCATGTAGATAATTCATACAATACACTGGTATTCCCTGTTTTAAATCTTTCTACCAGACACAAATCACATCAACTCTTTGTAGTCATCAACCCTGTGGTACAGCATGCATTTTGTCTTTGCTCCACATCAGCAGGTTAAAACTTTGGTGTTGTGCTTTTTGACCTTGTGCTCAGAGTCCACTCATAGTCTCATAATTATACCTTGTTATACATGTTCTATGAGTTCACAATTTTTAAAAGGTTGAGAGAGACTTCCAATTTTTTGATTGTTTCATTTTTCTCCTGCTCTGTCACTCTCTTCCTATAAGGACTTCAACACTGTTCATCTGAAGTATCTTTTCATATTAATTTAGTTTGAAACCTTTTGCCCCTTCTGTGTAATGAGAGCAAAAGCACCTAGAAACTATGTAACCTTTAGACTGTTTTGGTAAATTATTTTGGCTCTTAATACTAACACTTAATTTGCCAGATTAGCTTTTAATATAACGTATATAATTCCTTTGTGATTTAGAACATATGAGTAAGGTATCTGTATATCATAGAATTAAAAAGTGAATTATAAGTAATTAAATGCTAACTCAAAATTGTGTTTTAAACATCAAGTACTAGAAATGGAAAAATCTTCCTATACCTTCTTCAGATTATCCTGTACATTCTTTTGATGGACGAAAACGGATGATCTTGAGCACTATTTCATGGATGGGAGGAAAAAATCCATTTCTGGGGATTGCTTACATCGCTATTGGATCCATCTCCTTCCTTCTTGGAGTTGTGTTATTAGTAATTAATCATAAATATAGAAACAATAGTAATACTGCTGACATTACCATTTAATTTTATATTCTGAAAACAAATCTACTGCATGTGCGTCAAGGCCAGTCCTATTCAACCTAGCTTTCGAATGCTGATGTCTGGTTAGTATGTCATTTTGAACTTGGCACATAACTTTTTTTTTAAACAGTCTTTGTCCTTTGCTTCTTTCCTACGGATGAGTTAAGAAAATATATGACGGGTATAAAAAATTAGCCTATATGGATCATATCAACACTGTAACTGCTGAAATGGCATTCTGATGTTTGCTTTTTATTGAGACGGGCCACGTGATGCATAGAGCCTTTGTCATGTGAAATGCGTCTACTGCTTAAATGTTTATGCTGTGTTGATAATATTCTATTGACATATGATGCTGTATATGTGTGCCTATTGTGTGAAGAAAGGGATTACAAACTGTATGAACATAATGACTTGTTAACCTTTCAGAATACAGAGTTACAGAAAGATGAAGAAAGACCAAATATAAATAAAACACTTCATCATTTTCATGTGTCATGTGTAAAGGCTTAAAGTACCATCTTTGTTGAGGTGGTTCATGTATTCAATTTATCCATTACAGTTCTTTTTTAAGCTTAGCTTTGATATCAAAGGACATGCTTGCCTTGTCTAGCATAGGAATTAATGCTAATGTCTAAAGAGATTAGATAGGTCCCAGAGAAGATAATTTAAAATTATTCTTCCCATTTGATGAAAATATTAAGGTCAGGAACCCCAACTCACTTCAAATCTTTTTCCATGTGATAATTTCCCTTGAAGCCTATACTTCCTAAAGGAAGGAAGAACATAGGTGAGATAGGAAAACTACTTGGCAGACCTTCATCTTCTGCCTCAACTCTAAATCATATGTATAGCTCAGAGGAGACTGTTCTTCACTTTTGGGGTATATTTAATATTTAGAAAATTACTTCATCATTGGAAATACCTCAAGCTGTTTTTATTTTACAGGTGAGTGCTTTGGCTTAAGTACTAATATTATATTCCGGAAATTTTTGAAACCTTAGTTTCCTCTGTATTTCATTCATTTTTTGCATAAAGGTCAAATGTGGATGTGTATACACACATTCTCTTTAGTTGAGATACCAATTGTTTTGGTTGGTTTTTCTAGACATTCTTTGGAAAGGTGTTCTATAAATTTCCTAATTAAATTCTGGGGATTTTGGAGAATGTACATGATAAATTATAATATATGTGGTTGAAGTTATTTTATTTTCTACTAACTGGAATTATTTTAATATTCCTTATTGAATAAATGCTGTAATTTGTTTGCTATGGGAATTATTCTTGAAGTGAATGTAAATTTTATTTTTTCACATGCATGAAAATGTATGTATTAATCAGAGGTGACTTAATTGCATTGAAATTCTTTTTTTTAAACTAAAATAACTCCTCTGTTTATGTAGAAGAATGTCTGTTTATTCAGAGTTTGTAATGATTTCTTTCAGTTATATTTTAAATCAAAAGGCCTGGGTAATTATCAGTTTTAATTAATATATGCCTTTTTAAATAAAAACAAAATAATGTAATGGTTAATAGTAGAAATGTGCCACACTTCTTAAGTTTTGTATAACATAAAATTCAGTTAAAAGAGCTTGTAATTTATAATGACTTTTAACTGGTAAAAATATTACTTAGTTACTTGATTGTTAGAGAATTCTTTGTCTAAAAATATTGTTTTGTCAGTTCTTTAGAACATTATTTAATCTGAAAATTGTCCCTCTTGCATGTGGCAGTTTATTTTCTGGGGTGCATCACTGCAGGGCAGGAGGGATTTCTTCCAGTCTTTCCAGATTAAGTCTGCACTGTGTGAGGAGGACTACCATCCTTCATCTCTTTCTAACTGGGGGACCAAAAGTGCCACTAAAGAAAAGTTGAAGAAGAGCCCTTCCAACACTTGTTCATCTG
Source organism: Lepus europaeus (assembly GCF_033115175.1). Taxonomy (NCBI): domain Eukaryota; kingdom Metazoa; phylum Chordata; class Mammalia; order Lagomorpha; family Leporidae; genus Lepus; species Lepus europaeus. The sequence continues at coordinate 72,454,173 of NC_084829.1, read as the reverse complement.
TGGAGAAGATGGAATCTTAAAATACATATGGAGTTTTGTCAGTTTTACAAGTACATTGATGGCTTAAGTTCTTCCCTGTCACCTGCTATTTGATCTTAAAGGGATTCCTGTCATTAAATATGTAGAATATGGAACATTGATATGGCCTCTGTGAAGCATGGCAAGAGGGAAAACATTTCTTATAGGTTTAATGCTCATGTTATGGATGCATTGTTATATTTAACTTTCAAAGAGTCATAATGTATTTTAAGGCAACTAGGTTAAGTAGAAGGCATGGAAAAATGCTTTAGTATATTTTGACATATGAAAAGTTTGCCAGTTGAAGAAATTATTCAATAAGTAAAAGCTAAGAAATGTCATTTAAATAATAATACAGTTTGAGAATAAATGAGTAAAATTAACTGTGTACTACCTAATAGAGAATCATTCAACCGAGAGAAGTCAAGTGAATATTATTTGCTTATTGGTTAGTGACAGTTTATTTGTAGCATTGATTATATTAAAAGATAACATTCTGTATTAATAAAAACGAGCAAAATTAATTTTGCCATGTTCAAATGTCTTGCTAAAATAATGGTGTCCCAGTGTTGTTACTGATGTTTAGCACTCAGTTTTAACCCAGGGTCAGTGAATCCAGGATTTAACTTCTCCATGCCTAGATTTGATAAAGTGTGATTCATTGTTTAATTTATTTATATTTATTAATCACTCTGACATTGTTAACCATAAAGTTTATCTAAATTACTTAAAATACATCTCTTCTTACCTAGAAGTTGTCAGATTGTCACCCAAGTTACAGACAGACTGACTGAAGTCTAGTAAATAGAAAGAGAGGCAAAGATAATGAAAATAAAGGAAACAGCACAGAGGAATTGAAAATCCTTACTAGTAAAGGGAGCTGTTAAGAGGTAGGGTTAATGAATGCTGTTCAGCCTGCTATCTCCTGTCCTCATGGAAATATTATTGCCATTGAATTATTATGTGGCATTTCTTTGTTACTTACGCTGTAAAGTTGTGTTCTTTATGAACATAGCTGAAGGGAGGGTGGAGGGAATAAGGCAGTGCTCCTGTTAAAAGAACTTTGATGTGTGTCTGTTGTAGAGTTTGGATGATGGTGGAATATTTTGGAACCCCCTTTTAACCCATGCACCATTCAGTAAACATAAAAGCCACATTTCTCCTAATGTTATTTGAAATTTGAAAATAAATATATTGTCTAAAAACACATCAGACCATGGTGACCTTATTTGCTTATATATATCTTTAAAATTTATCACAGCAACATGTGTGCACAATTTAATCAAGTAGTGAGTTCTGAAGGCTTTCTAATAATGATAAGAAAAACAGTCCTATCTAATAATGGTAAGAAAAACAGTCCTAGCTTGAGCTTTACTTACTTTCCAGAGACAACCTCTTTAACTCCAAAAGGTGCTTCTTCTGTTACCTATCTCAGTGTATGCCCTTCCTTTTATTGCTTGATCTAAGTTTTGATAATATTCCATGATGATTTATCTTTCAACACATATACATTGATTTTTCCTTAGTTTAGCCAAAGAATAATTAGTTGGCAGGTTAGCATTCATAGTTACATCTTTTTTTTTTTTTTTTTTTGAAGATTTATTTATTTATTTGGAAGTCAGAGTTACAGGGAGAGAGAAGAGAGAGAGAGTGGTCTTCCATCCGCTGGTTCACTCCCCAGTTGGCCGCAATGGCTGGAGCTGTGCCAATCCAAAGCCACAAGCTAGGAGCTTCCTCCAGGTCTCCCACACGGGTGCAGGGGCCCAAGGACTTGGGCCATCTTCCACTGCCTTCCCAGGCCATAGCAGAGAGCTGGATCGGAAGTGGAGCAGCTGGGATTCGAACTGGCGCTCAGATAGGATGCTGGCACTGCAGGCAGTGGCCTTACTTGCTACACCACAGCACTGGCCCCAGTTACATCTTAAGATTTGGTAAACACATTAAGTATTGTTTAATTATGGCTATGTACGGGAGATGGGAGGGGTGCGGGTGGGAGGGAAGTTATGGGTGGGGGGAGCCATTGTAATCCATAAACTGTACTTTGGAAAATTATATTTACTAAATAAAAGTTAAAAAAAATTATGGCTATGTAAATATTCTGTTTGTTAGCAAAAGCAGTATAGAGTGATTACATTTTCTTTTGTGTAATTATCTTTTTTTCTGTAACTAATAATAAGCCTAATTTTTAACATAACCTGTTGCAAACCTATCTTGATATTTTTCCCAACTTCTGTGTCAAGTCCACCATGTTCCCATCACTAGTTTTAAAGGGTTTCTGTACCCAAATGACAGATAAAAGTCTGTTTTTACTAGAGATATTCTGCCATAGCCCATTGCTAATCTATACTGATTATTCTTTTGTCTCAATATGAATTCCATTTCTATGACCTCACTTTGCCATCCGTATGTGTTGAGTCTTCTGTTTCCTCCTTTACTTTCCTGTACTCTGAAGTACTTTGTAAAATACATATCTTCCTAAGAAATCACATTTGAAAGGTAAATCTCCTGAGTCTTTATGTGCTAAAATATGCTTATTCTACCCTCATATTTCAGATAGTTTGCATAAGCAATTTTAAGTGGAAAAATCATTTTCCTTCAGAATTTTGAAATTATTGCTCCATTCTTATATGCTTTTCATTGTTGTTTTTGAGAAATCTTATCCTATCTTAATCAGATATTGGGCTTTTTAGATAGATGGGGAATTTTATTTTCTCCAGTTTATATGCTATTGTCTCTCTTCTTTCAGAATTCTTTGGTTTGATCTTACAACTTTAACTTTTGTCTATTCTTTTTTAAAAAGATTTATTATTTGAAAAGCAGAGTGACACAGAGAAAGGGTCAAAAAAAAAAAAAAAAAAGAGAGAGAAAGAGAGAGATCTTCCATCTTATGGCTCACTCCCCAAATGGCCACAGCAAGCCAGATCTGGGCCTGGCCGAAGCCAGGAGCCTGGAACTCCATCCTGGTCCCCGATATGGGTGGTAGGGGCCCTACTTGGATTATTTTTCCACTGCCTTCCCTGGTGTTTTAGCAGGAAGCTGGATTGGCAGCAGAAGTGGAGAAGCCAAGACCTGAAGGAGCCCTCTGATATGTTGCCATGGAAACTGGCAACAACTTGCTGTGCCACAACACAGGCACCAACTTCCTTTTATTGAATTTGTAATTTATTTTTAAGAGCATTTCAATTTCCAAGACTTCTTTCATTTCTGTTGTTTCCAAAATGTCTAGTCTTGGTTCATAGAATATTTTTTCGGAAGAGATATATAGATGCATGTATACTGTTACTTTTCTTTCTTGCTCTTTTAACACCAAGATTTTTTTGTTACTTTAAATTTGTGCACATAGGCAACTTTCCTCGTATTTCTGGCTAGTCTTGGCAATTTGCTATATGTGAGTGGACTCCAAAGGACTATTCGAAAGCTTTCTGTTATACCAAGTGCCTGACAAGGGATAGCCTTCACCAGCAAAGTGCCACTCAGCAAATTGTTACCTTGTTTGTGTAAAAAATAAGTAATAAATAGTTGACAGGTCAGCATTGGTAGGTAATCCATATTTTGAGAAGTGCTGTACTAAGGAATGGTTGCCAGGTTCCTTTGGCTATGGGTCTTTTCTTTGAGTTGTTGTTCTCTAGGCAAGAATTCACTAGTCTTCTGTGGAAGGAATGGGCTGTGGGAGGGTCTGTTTCTTCCTGCTTTTAACTCTGCTTCCATTTCTTCCACCCACCTCCTGATTTCTACTTCATGTTATTTCCTTTTATCTGTTCCTCTGGGTATCCCTTCCACCTACTTGTCTCCCATTAATTTCTCCGAATAAAAAAGTTCTGGGTCTAACTGTGGGACACAGTGTTGCAGATGAGGCATCACATTTGTGTGGCTAAGGGGGTAGGGAAAAGGTCTTCAGGATTTGACCATCTGTTATATGTAATTTTTAGTTGTGATTTTCAGGACTCTGCTGTGATTTAACTTTTACTTCCAAATCTGAGCTGCTCAGGGCTTGTGGTACCAGTCAGCACTTCTCACTGGTATCCCTCTTGTAGTTCCTTTAGATTGCAGCTTCCTCTGTCCAGCTCAGTATAATTTCATCAGCTTTCCATCTTCCAGAAATTTGTTAAAATCACTTGTCTGTTGGTATTTCCTCTCTAGTGTATGCTTTTGGGCTCCTGTATTTTTTTGAAAAAAAAAAATTTAGATTATATAATAAACCTTAAATTTTTCTGGTAGTGTACAGTTTTGTGAGTTTTATCACCATGCTAGGATACAGAACAGTACTATCACTCCCAAGAAACTCCCTTATGCTATTTCCTCCTACTCATAACCCCCAGCGGCCACTGATTGTTTTCAGCCCCCATAGTTTCATCTTCTAGAATAAGTGAAATCATAAAACTTTTTGGAACTGGATTCTTGTATTCAGCCTTTGAGATTCATCTAAGCAGATGTCTATCATTTTTTCCTCATCTTTTTGATTCCTTTCATTTTACCGGTATGGGGAGGAGAAAAGAGAAACTAGTGGCCAGTCCACTGTCCTAAATCACAGACACCTTGAAGCAAATATACCCCCCACCTTTTGGAGGTTTTATAATATTTTTGAAAAATCTTAAAAGATAACCGTGCTTTGTACTTTGAGTGACGATAGTAGGAGCCTGTCTGGCTATCTGTCACAAGCTTTTCTGTCCAGGGTAACGTAGAAGAAGATTCAACTCACCATACATCCTTATGAAGCCTGATAGGCCACTTTTTATTTCAAGTACCAGAAATGCAGGAAAAGTAGTTTTTTTTTAACTTTTATTTAATGAATATAAATTTCCAAAGTACAGCTTATGGATTATAATGGTTTTCTCCCCCCCCCCAACTTCCCTCCCACCCACAACCCTCCCCTTTCCCGCTCCCTCTCCCCTTCCATTCACATCAAGATTCATTTTTAATTCTCTTTATATACAGAAGATCAGTTTAGTATATATTAAGTAAAGATTTCAACAGTTTGCACCAACATAGAAACACAAAGTGAAAAATACTGTTTGAGTACTAGTTATAGCATTAAATCACAATGTACAGCACATTAAGGACAGAGATCCTATATGAGGAGTAAGTGCACAGTGACTCCTGTTGTTGACTTAACAAATTGACACTCTTGTTTATGGCATCAGTAATCACCCTAGGTTCTTGTCATGAGTTGCCAAGGCTATGGAAGCCTGTTGAGTTCACCGACTCTGATCATATTTAGACAAGGTTGTAGTCAAAGTGGAAGTTCTCCCTTCAGAGAAAGGTACCTCCTTCTTTGATGACCTGTTCTTTCCACTAGGATCTCACTCACGGAGATCTTTCTTTTTTTTTTTTTTTTTTTTTTTTTGCCAGAGTGTCTTGGCTTTCCATGCCTGAAATACTCTCATGGGCTTTTCAGCCAGATCCGAATGCCTTAAGGGCTGATTCTGAGGCCAGAGTGCTGTTTAGGACATCCACCATTCTATGAGGCTGCTGTGTATCCCGCTTCCCATGTTGGATCGTTCTCTCCCTTTTTTATTCTATTGGTTAGTATTTGCAGACACTAGTCTTGTTTATGTGATCCCTTTGACTCTTAGTCTTATCATTATGATCAATTGTGAACAGAAGTTGATCACTTGGACTAGTGAGATGGCATTGGTACATGCCACCTTGATGGGATTGAATTGGAATCCCTTGGTATGCTTCTAACTCTACCGTTTGGGGCAAGTCAGCTTGAGCATGTCCCAAATTGTACATGTCCTCCCTTTCTTATTCCCACTCTTATATTTAACAGAGATCACAGGAAAAGTAGTTTTACAAATATGCTCTTGAATCAAATTGTACTTGAGCTCCCCCTTTCTCCCTCTTGCCCTTGAAAATAAATGGTCTAAAATAACACCTTGCATATGTTCTTAGAACAAAGTTTACAAAATGGTAGTTTATGTTTTATTGTCATATTCAACTCCATTTGGACAGTCACATCATGATTACAGTGTCCTGTGTTCACTGTCATCTCTGTCTGAAAGATTGAGTGCAAAGAGTACAAGCTGATAGGCTTTTATACTTACAAACTGTATCTTCAGATTGCTTAAATTCCTATGTGTCCATGAAATAGGAATTTTGATATCCACCTGACAGATTTTGTTTTGAGGAATAAAAAAAAAAATTTGATAGATAAAAACCATTCACCACAAACATAGACATAAGCACTCAATGAACAATTCCCAATTCCTTCCTGTCAAGTGAAGTAAATGAATCCTTATATTGATCTTTATGCTCCATTTCATAGGGATGAATTTCCCTCTTCATCTGTGGCATCTATGAATAATTCTATTGATTTTATTCCTACTCATGTACCTTAGTTTCCTTCTTATATTCCTTATTTAGGCTCACCATATGAAATACTGGAAATTTTTTGAGATCATGTTCAGTGCCCTTTTCTCAGCTTACACATATTCCTTAAACAATCTTAAAATCATAATCATTTCTAGGCCGGCGCCGTGGCTTAACAGGCTAATCCTCCGCCTTGCGGCGCCGGCACACCGGGTTCTAGTCCCGGTCGGGGCACCGATCCTGTCCCGGTTGCCCCTCTTCCAGGCCAGCTCTCTGCTGTGGCCGGGGAGTGCAGTGGAGGATGGCCCAGGTTCTTGGGCCCTGTACCCCATGGGAGACCAGGAGAAGCACCTGGCTCCTGCCATCGGAACAGCGCGGTGCGCCGGCTGCAGCGTGCCAGCTGCGACGGCCATTGGAGGGTGAACCAACGGCAAAGGAAGACCTTTCTCTCTGTCTCTCTCACTGTCCACTCTGCCTGTCAAAAAAAAAAATCATAATCATTTCTAATACCATTTTTACATTGACTTTTTGCCTTGTTGCTTGACATCTCCTGCAAGCCCTGGGCTGTTTACTATTTATCTCTTGAGAAATGAATATTGATTAGATTAATTATGGAGAAACTGAATTGGTTAGACCAAAACAGGGATCATCTCATACAAACCTAGATTCCTCAGTTACATTCTCTCATACAGACTATATGAATATATATTCATATAGAATGGTTAGTCTTACTACTTACAAATATAAGCTAGACACCTTAGCTCTCCTCTCTAGCTGCCCAATTGAATAAGTCACTACAGTGTCTTAATATTTAAAGGTTCTTTCTGTTAGTTGGGTCTCCAATCCATCCCCTTATATATGAGGGAATCATCAAAACGTTCATGGAAAATGCTTATTAAAAAACTATAGGGGAGGCCAGCGCCGTGGCTTAATAGGCTAATCCTCTGCCTTGTGGCGCTGGCACACCGGGTTCTAGTCCCAGTTGGGGCGCCAGATTCTATCCCGGTTGCCCCTCTTCCAGGCCAGCTCTCTGCTATGGCCTGGGAAGGCAGTGGAGGATGGCCCAAGTGCTTGGGCCCTGCACCCCATGGGAGACCAGGAGAAGCACCTGGTTCCTGGCTTCGGATCAGTGTAATGCACTGGCCGCAGTGGCCATTGGAGGGTGAACCAATGGCAAAAAGGAAGACCTTTCTCTCTGTCTCTCTCTCTCTCTCACTATCCACTCTGCCTGTAAAAAAAAAACAAAAAACAAAAAACTATAGGGGAGTGGGAGTCCCATATGGGTGCAAGTTTGAGTCTGACTGCTCCATTTCCTATCCAGCTCCCTGTTAATGGCCTTGGAAAAACAGCAGAAGATGGCCCAAGTACTTGTTGCCCTGCCACCCATGTAGGAGACCTGGATGAGGCTCCTAGCTCCTGTCTTCAGCTGAACCCAACTTCAGCTGTTGGGGCCATCTGGGGAGTGAACCAGTGGATGGAAGATCTCTGTCTCCCTCTCCCTCTGACTCTCAAATAAATATATAAATCTTTCAAAAACAAACAAAGGATGGGGCTTTGGCCCACTGCTTAAGATGCTGCTTGGGTGTCCACATTTTGTACTGGTGTGGCTGCGTTTGAGTCCCAGTTCAACTTTGGAGCCCAGCTTCCTGCTAAAGTTCACATTGGGAGGCAGTAGGTGATATCTCAAGGTGGTATCCTTGCCATCCACGTGGAACAACTTGATTAACTTCTGGGCTCCTAGCCCTGGCTGTTGTGGCCATTTGTGGAGTGGACCAGTGGATGGGTGATCTCTGTCTCTCTGACCATCAAGTAAAAATTAAAAAAAAACATATTTCAAGAAATTTTTGCACCAAAGTAAGTATCTTTTGATTCATTTTCCTACAGACTTTATGAATTGCACTAGTATATCCTCTTATCTAAATCTGTTCACTGCTGGTACAGTTCAGGTTTTCTTTTTTTCCCTTTGATTACCAGAAAAGCTGCCTAACTGACTGGTAACTCATGTTCGAGTCACCCTTTCACTACTTGTAGAGTGATATTGAAATAGGAGTTCTGACTTAATAGCAGCTTTCTGTTTAAACCTTTGAATGGATCTAAGGCACTTGAAAGATAAAATTTACGTTCATCATGAAATCAGCCTTCCACACTTAACACAATCATCCATTTGTCCTGCTAAACCAAATATTTGCAATTCCTCAAGACATGTGTTCACCCTTTCTTTGTCTCTGCAAATGCTATACCTCTGCCTGGAATTTTATGTCTGTTAATCTGTTTCTCCTCATCCAGCCTTTCCTCCCATAATAACTGGCACTTATTGAGTTACCTGATTTAATCTTTATAGCCATTCAGTGACGGTAGTCTCTATTATCTTCATTTTAAAGTCAGGCTGAGGTAGGAGACCAGTAATGCATATTGGGTAAAGTTGCAGCCTGAGACACTGGCATCCCATCTGGTCACCAGTCTGTGTCCTAGCTGCTCCACTTCCAATCCGGCTTCCTGCTAATGGCCTCGGAAAAGCAGCAGCAGATGGCCCAAGTGCTTGTGCCCCTGTCACCCAAGTGGGAGACCCGGGTTGAAGCTCTTGTCTCCTGGCTTTGGCCCAGCCCAGCCCTGGTTGTTGTGGCCACCTGGGGAGTGAACAAGCAGATGGAAGATCTCTTCTCTTCCTCTCTTTCTGTAACTCTGACTTTCAAATAAATAAATCTCTAAAAACATTAAAGACAGCTGAGCTATGAACACATTGTATAACTTGCTTTCAGTCAAGTAACTATTAAGTGACAGATTCAGGATCTGACTTCCACATTCTTAACTACAGCAATATTTTGTGTCACCTTTTCTAGGCCTCTGTTTTCACAGTTCCTAAAGTATCCAATTCTTGATTCTAAATTCAGATTATGAATCATGTTCTTGCCCTCAGTGATGAATGCTTCAGAGATCTGCTTCATTTATGAGTTCTACTGTACTCTGCTAAAATATGGCCTGTTTTGCTACTTTTTAAAAAAGATTTACTTATTTGAAAGAAATAGAGAGAAAAAGGAAGAGATGTTCTATCTGCTGATTGACTTCCCAAATGGCTGCAACAGCTGGAGCTGTGCCAGTCTGGTGCCAGGAGCCTGGAGCTCCATCTGAGTCTCCCAGTAGGTAGCTGGAGTCTAAGCATTTGGGCCATCTTCTGCTGCCTTCCCAGGCTCATTAGCAGAGTGCTGACTTGCAAGTGGAGCAGCCAGCCAGTCAGTGCCACAATACTGGCCCCAAAGTGTGTCTTTCCAATACCTTCCTAATTATTACTGCCTTCCTTGAATTTCCCATTGTACTTTTGTTTTACTAGTTACCTGGAGAACCATTTATTTCTGAATGAATTTTGCTGTTATGTATGTATTATAGGTTTTTTTTTTTTTTTTTTGACAGACAGAGTTAGACAGAGAGAGACAGAGATAAGGTCTTCCCTCCATTGGTTCACCTCCCAAATGGCCGCTACGGCCGGTGCGCTGCGCCAATCCGAAGCCAGGAGCCAGGTGCCTCCCCCTGGTCTCCCATGCGGGTGCAGGGCCCAAGGATTTGGGCCATCCTCCACTACCTTCCCAGGCCACAGCAAAGAGCTGGACTGGAAGAGGAGCAACCAGGACAGAATCTGGTGCCCCAACGGGGACTAGAACCTGGGATGCCGGCGCCACAGGCAGAGGATTAGCCTAGTGAGCCGCGATGCCGGCCTGTATTATAGTTCTAATGAGATTATATACTAGAGAAGATCAGAGATTTAAAAAATACTCCCTTGAATGTATTGCAAAGTGTTACATTCACAGTAAGTAAAAAATAGAGGCAGTGACTTACTCATGTTCATGTTTTTTGAAATTGTTTATCATACATAAGGACTTTAGAGCCAGAGACACAGATCATTAGCCTAGCCCCTCAACTTTAATGATGACTGAGATTATCATTAAATTTTTTAGCCAATATTAAATAAAATAATACAACAACTGAAGACAGGAAATAACCCTTGATTTCCAAAGGTGATCCATGGAACTACATGATAAGCAAAGAACATTTGGAATTTTGTTGATATGCTCTACCTTTTACCTAGAAAATAATTTTCATAGATTAAACATTACATAAGGTGTTCTATATCATTTTTTAAAATTGGAATTAGATTAAATATGGTTCCAGAATTACAAACATTCAAAACACAAAGCTATATTCTGCTTCTCTCTGTTTTATTGTGACTTACGGTTGCTACATGCAACATCAAAGTCATGGTGGTTGTTTTTTTAGAAAGATTGGATAACTTCTTTGGTAACTTGGCATTACTAACTGTAAAATGTTTTCATTAGTACTTCTCACATGGTTGTCCATTTCATTGACATGATCATTGTTTACCTCAGATTTTCCACAGATCTATAAGAAAACTGCCAGTTACCCTATTTAAGAACTTTGTAGAGCAAGTACATTCTCTGATATTACTAAAGAAGCCACATTGATGTTTTGGAGAGGAACTCATTTTGAAAGTAACTTCTGGTTCAAATCCAGTAACAAATTTCAAGTGTGGGCCGGCGCCGTGGCTCAACAGGCTAATCCTCCGCCTTGCGGCGCCGGCACACCGGGTTCTAGTCCCGGTCGGGGCACCGATCCTGTCCCGGTTGCCCCTCTTCCAGGCCAGCTCTCTGCTGTGGCCCGGGAGTGCAGTGGAGGATGGCCCAAGTGTTTGGGCTCTGCACCCCATGGGAGACCAGAAGAAGCACCTGGCTCCTGCCATCGGAACAGCGCGGTGCGCCGGCCGCAGCGCGCTACCGCAGCGGCCATTGGAGGGTGAACCAACGGCAAAGGAAGACCTTTCTCTCTGTCTCTCTCTCTCACTGTCCACTCTGCCTGTCAAAAATAAAAAAAAAACAAAAAAACAAAAAAAAACAAAAAACAAATTTCAAGTGTGGCTGAGAAGACCCAGTAGAGTTTGATGGGCACCCAGGCAAATTGCAGCTATATTTTCTTGTCAGGATAATGGTAGTTTACTGAGTAGTAGCAGAGACAATGGGTTAGAACCCTGGTACTGAAAAACATTTAGGAAAAGTCCAAATGTAGTAAAGATTTTTTAAAATTTTATATTCAATAAAATATGTTCTCTTGTGTGGCACACTATTTTACCAATATTTATTGAGCTTTTTCTATGTGGTAGTTATTCTAGGTGCTGGGAATATACGAGTGAACAAAAGAGTTTTGGGCAGAATCATATTCTCTAATCTGTGTTCTTAAAAGGTACGTTCCTGTGTGGATGATAGATGAGTGGAAGCAAGTGGAAGAGTGGAAACAGGGGAAACTGTTAAAAGGCCTTTTGCGGTAACTGGAGAAAGAAATGATGATGGCTTGGCCTGGAGTGAGCGTGGTGTTGGACATTTGGGGCCTGGAACAAGGAAAATTGTGGAGGTCTCTATGAGGAATGGAAAGCAGAATTTAATTTTGGTTGTAAATTTAAGGTGCTCATTAGATATCTAAGTAGAGATGTCTCAAGGTAAAGGGAATGTCCTTTAACTTGGAGATGGGTAAGGGTCAGAGAGGGTAAGGGTTGTTAGAAGAAAGGAATTTCAAACCACGGTTTGAATATGATCACAAAAAATGAATGTTGAAAAAAAAGGTAAGGTATCCTAAAATTTAAATGTTGAGGGGTTGAGGGTTCAGGAAAAAAACTAAAAGGAGCAGCCACTGAAATAGGAGAACCCCTGAAAAAGCAGTGATTTTGAAACTATCCATGTTATATTGTGTTGCATCTATGGTTTATTTGAAAATTAAAGCAATATTGTAAGGGAGTGATCAATTGTGTTAAGTACTGCTGATGGATGGGGAGGATGAAAATTGAGAAATATAGTTTATTGAGCAACATGGAAGCTAGTGGGCATACTAACAAGAGCAGCAAAAGCCTGCCCAAAACGGGATTCAAAAAAATTAAGGGAGGAAGGTAAGACAAGTCTTAGAGAAGTCTGTGTTATCTTGAAAGAACAGAACTGGGATAGCTACTGGACTCAACAGGTTTTTAATTTGAGAATATGTTAATAGGATGATACACAAAGGAGAAAGTTTATTGTATAAAGCAAAAGAAACATAAGTGTCTACATCTATGTTTGGATCTATTTAATGTGAATTTTGGTTCCTTTTGGATGATTATACACTTCTAGACCTATCACCCAATATATATCATTAATCATTAAGAAATTCACAAACTCAGTCCTTGAGAAATTTACAGTTTAGTCCAAATTAGAGAAAACATAATAGCAGCACATCTAACAAGTTTATAGACAATAAACTTAAAAAAATCCTCATGCCTCAGCTATTGGCATGTGCAGCTTATGCACAACAACTTGGTTAGATTGCTTAATTCAGAGGGCAGAAAACCTGGTCCTTTTAGTCTGTAAGGAAGACATGAATTGGATATATACAAACCTTGGTGAGAAGAGAATTTGAACTGAGACAGGTAACTTGGTAAGCCCATTAACACACAGTAGATTGTGGAGGGAAAAAAAGATTCATTAAGGATTCATAGGGATAATTTTAATATTACTAATTTTTATCCGCACATTTCACCTTTGCTGAAGCCATATGTTGTTCATTAACTTTTATTTGAAATAGCAACGGAATAATTAGTGAGTTTGTAAAAAGGTAAGATATTTATTGTAGTGCAGGGTAGATATTTTTTGCTTGCATACACTTGAGGATGCGCACAGGGAGTAAAGACACTTGTTATGGGGACTAGAAACACGACTGATGCTAGACACGCCCACAGTTTATCTGTACAACAGTAACTGCCATGCCTCGCGCCTGCAGTCATGTAAGTAATGCTCTGCTGGACCTGAGGTCACGAGACTCGGGTCCAGATTTGCCATTACACTTCTAGTTCCTCAATTAAACGTCTTGCCTGTTTGCAGCGTTTCCTCGGCCTCTAGCGAGCCGCCGCGTTCCAGGACACGGGAAGAGCTTCCTGCTCGGGGGGAGTTCGGCAGCAGCCGAAGGTACAGGATGACAAAAAATTGGCATCCCGACACAGCTCTTTACAGCAATATTCCCAGCACAAGGAACAATAACGGCTCCACCACAGTCTCCTCGACGGGAAAGGAAAAAAACCGTATCCGTGTCGAGGAATTATCCTTTCCGTTTTGTGTTTCACCAGCGTCACGTTACCGTTAGCTCTGTTCTTCCCAGCCTGAGTCAGGGGCTGGACAGTTTCATGCCTTCTCGCTTAAAACCCACACTAGTCTTCTGTGTGGTCTCGCATGACTTCAGCCTGTTTTTGTTTTTTTTTTTAAAGTACAGTCTTTAAAGCATCACTGCCCGCCTCTCCGGTCTCAAAATCTGTTTGTTTTTCCCCAGTCTGAGTGCCAGCGCCCAGCGGTCCGATCAGTACAGGAAGGGTCGGGAACGGGCCCACGAGACAGCCGAGGCGGCGAGCCGGCTAGAGCGGCTGGAGCCGTACGGCCGTGCCGCTCTCACCGCTCTTTCGCTCTCTATGGTCGAGTGCAAGCCCCTCCTCCGCCCGGGAAGGCTGGGTTCTTGACGGCTGCGCAGGGCCGCGAGACAGTTCCGTTTCCGGTGGAGCGTTTCTTTTTTCCGTTCCTGGCTTTCGGTTGTCGCGGTTGGTGGACAGTAACGGAGCCAAGATGCTGCGAAATCTGCTGGTGAGTAGCTTCTGCCCTTGCATTCGAGACGGGGATAGGGTTTGGGAGCGAAGCTAAGGGACCACGACAGACGAACCCTCTCCTGGAAATGAGGCCGAAAACGGCTTGTGAAGTCACCTTGGCCCGTGTCCTTTTTTCAGCTGACCTTTCTTTCCCTTTCAATCTCTTCCTCTCGGCCCAGGCCGTTGCTGGGTAAACTGTAGGGAGTGGAGCGGCTGGGAGGCCCGCCCGGGTTACCCTGAGGTCAGTAGCTCCGATGTAACACCAAAGTCCAGATGGGGAGTTTCTGACCTTCGGAAGCACCAGGCGGAAAGGTTCGGCTGGTACGGAGAGGCTTTGACTGAGCTTTGAGAGCATCAGAAGGTAGTTTACAAGCCAAGTCACTGCATTTTGCGCGGGACTTCGGGGAGTAGGCATGGCAGCAGTGCAGTGCCGATTCTGCCCGGTAGCTGCTCTACATACCTCCACCGACTTGGAGCATGAGAAATATTCTTCCAAAATGTTGAAAAAAAGGAAAATGCAACAGTGATAATTTTCTTTCGCAATTCAGCAAGGTTTTACTTAGCTTCCCAATATTATTTTCGAAAGTGGAGTGCAAATGTAATTACTTAATTCAACTAAAATACAATTTTTTAAAAAAAAAGGATTTTGTACCCTACTAGCTTTTTCTTAAAGGGAAATGTAATGAGGGATGCGTTTTATTTAAGTAGGAATCAGACTAGTGTATTTTGCTAACAAATAGATTTTTAATATAATGATATGAAAACATCAGCATAGGTTATTTTTTTAATCATTTTTTTTAAAATGTAATATTGCTAAACATATTTTCTTTGAGTTATAAAAGGCTACAGGTTCAATTTAGGTAGAAATGAAAATGGTGTTTGGGGTCTGCAAAGTGTAAAATGAAGAGCAGAGCAGAGGGTGAAACACAGATGGAAAAATGTGGCTGCTGGTCCATGGCTTTGCTACTTACACATCAGTTAGGCTTTCTGTGGCTGTTCGCGCTTCTATACAAGAAAGGATTGAATGTGGTTGGCTCCAAAGGATTCTATTGGTTCTAAATCTGTTTAATGAATTTCTGCATTTCCCATTTCAGGCTCTTCGTCAGATTGCCCAGAGAACCATAAGCACTGCTTCACGCAGGCATATTGAAAATAAAGTTCCAGAGAAACAAAAGCTATTTCAGGTACTCAAATGTTTTATAGGAGATTATTATTATAATAATTAGACTAGCAAGAGTTGGAGATTAGGGAAAATCTAGAGATAGCTGATTGCCAGTGGTCCTGGTGTATTAGAGGAACAATGTTGGAAATCGTCTTTTGGCAGGTAACTGAAAAAGGAGAAAGGGCAAGCAGAAAGAAATGAGCAAAACGAATATAAGTCAATGATAAATTGTTTTTGGAGTTTGGTGGATTGGCATTTGTTGCATGTGGTTGCATAGGAATAGGCAAATAGATGACAGAAAGGGCCTAAACACAGAACAAACATACATGTAGAAATGTAATATATGCTAAAAGGTGCTATTTCATATTAGCTGGAAAGGACACAGTATGTTAGTATTGAAATAAATTGCTTGTTTTTTACAAAATAGTTTATTTTTTTATTTGAAAGGCAGAGAGAAGTGGGAGTGGTGAGGGGAGAGAGAGATTGAAGAGAGACTGATCTTCATTTGCTAGTTTACTCCCCAGATGCCTGCAACAGTTGGGGATGGGCCAGGCTAAGGTCCAGAACCCAGAACTTGATCCAAGTCTCCTATGCCAGTATCAGAGACCCAAGTACTTGAGCCATCGGCTGCTGCCTCCCAGGGTTTGCATTAATTGGAAGCTGGGGTGGGATTCTGATATGGATCTGGACATCGAAAGTGGCAGCTTAACCCACTGTGCCACAGCTGCCTACAGATGAGTGTTTTAAAGAAAGTAAAGTTAGATTCCTTCTATGTAATAATCCAAGAAAATAAGTTGCCAATGTAAGTGTTTCTCCCTCAAAATATAAGAGAATACTTAACAATCTTAAAGGTGGGGAAGGCTTCTAATGAGAAAAATTGCAAGGTTTGATGCCATGAAAATTTTGAATTTAGTTATAAAAGACAAGTGACAAATAGCAAATTTTGAAAATATGACAACTTAGTAAAGAAAGAACTACATATCAATAAACAAGAAATGCAAATTGTCTGCCATCAGTCCTGGCCCCAAACAGGGACTCCTGAGGAACGCTGCTGGCACTGCCCGTTGCCACCACAGTTTTATTTTGGGCTGGCAGTGGTTTGGGAAGCACTAGTGGCCACAGATCACGTCTTTAACATTGAACAGAGAGCGTGGTTTTTCTCCTGGAGATGAAGTAGGAAAACCAGTACTGACTGAACAGGCTGTACCTGACTTCAGAGCAGAAACAGCCATGCCGCAATGTACAAGGCCAAGGCTATGACGGCTGCCAACATTTCTAAGACCCCTCTGGATAAATACACTGTAGACCAGCTCAACTAGACCAGCTCAACTACCTTCATGGTTCTAGTCCTGAGCCATCACCCTTCTGATTTTAGAGGTCACAGTGTTACCTTGTCTTTACCTTACCTGGGAAATAAAAAACTATCTTATGTGAAAACATGACCAGAGTCTTATTTTAGTATATGTGCTGCCAAAGCGATCACTAGACCAGAGTCCTATTAAGACAAGCATGACAAAAAGAAAAGAAACTCAAAATAACAATTTACCACCCTGACTCACGCCCCTAAGTGATAGTCAAGATTTTAGAAAGATATGAAATAGGTTATATTGGCCAAGCATGGGAGATAGTACCTTCATACACAGTACTTTCATACATGCTGAATAGTATAATTGGTATGAAAGTTTTGGAGGATATTTAAGAATAATATTAAAAACAAATTATATGCCCTGTCATATGGGAGGCCCACTTATAAGACTCTTGAAAACATAATAGCATAGGTATTTTAAAATAGGAAAGAACATTTTAATTTAAAATTAAATGTTTAATTTAAAATTAAATTTCATCTTATCAAACCTTGCAGCCTAGCAACCTAAATATCCATTAATAGAGGATTGGCTGATTCACTTATTTTCCCATGGTGGAATGCTGTGTGGCCATTGAATAAGGTAGACTTAAATGAATTAACAATTTTTTTTTTTTTTGACAGGCAGAGTGGATAGTGAGAGAGAGAGAGACAGAGAGAAAGGTCTTCCTTTTTTGCCGTCGGTTCACCCTCCAATGGCCGCTGCGGCCGGTGCATCACGCTGATCCAAAGCCAGGAGCCAGGTGCTTCTCCTGGTCTCCCATGCGGGTGCAGGGCCCAAAGACTTGGGCCATTCTCCACTGCCTTCCTGGGCCATAGCAGAGAGCTGGCCTGGAAGAGGGGCAACCGGGATAGAATCCAGCGCCCCAACCGGGACTAGAACCCGGTGTGCCGGCGCTGCAAGGTGGAGGATTTGCCTGTTGAGCCACGGCGAACAGAATTTTTTTTTAAGATAGTGTTAAATGGAAAATAGCGGGCTGGTGTTGTAGTGCAGCATGGATTAAGCTACCACCTGCAGCACTGGCATCCCATCTGAACGCTGGTTCAAATCGTGCATGCTCTATTTCTGATCCAGCTCCCTACTAATGCATCTGGGAAGGCAGTGGACTATTACCCAAGTGCTTGGGTTCCAGCCACTCAATGGGAGACTTGGATGGAGTTCCAGGCTTCTGGCTTTGGCCTGTTCTAAACCCTTCTGTTGCAGCCATTTGGAGAGTGAACCAGAGAATGGAAGGTCTGTATATCTATCTATCTATCTCTCTCTCTCTCGCTGTAACTTCACCTTTCAAATAAATGTCATTTTTTTTTTTTTTTAAGATTTATTTATTTATTTGAAAGGCCGAGTTACAGAGAGAGAGCTTCCATCTGCTGGTTCATTCCCCAAATGGCCTCAATGGCCAGAATTGGGCTGGTCTGAGGCCAGGAGCCAGGAGCTTCTTCTGGGTCTCCTATGTGCATACAGGGGCCCAAGCACCTGGTCCATGTTCTGCTTTCCCAGGTGGATTAGCAGGGAGCTGGATCAGAAGTAGAGCAGCCAAGACTTGAACCAGTGCCCATATGGGATGCTGGTACTGCAGGCGGCGGTTTTACCCACTATGCTATAGCACCAGCCCCATAAATAAGTCTTTTTAAAAAACGGAAAATGGTATATGACATACCATTATAGAGCATAGTCTCATTATGTATTAAGTCTGTGGAAGATATATGCCCATACAAGCATTTTAAAAGTCTAAAATATGTACATATTGTTAATAGTTATCTCTGAAAGGAAGACTTAGTAGAGTAAAACAATTGACCTTTGTAAATAGATTTTGAGTTGCTTTTGTTTATTGTGATTTCTAGTTTTTTCCAAATAAAATTTCAAGCAATAAAAAAAGTGTCATATGTATTGCATAAAAATATTTAACAGACACACTAAGTATTCCGTGTCAGATGCTAGACTAGATGCCAAGGATATAATTTAAGATGATAAGCCAAAATCCCCTCCCTCCCTTTTTAAGGGGGAAAACAAAAAAACAACCTTATGCCTAAAGTGTGACAGTTATTAGGGTGGACTGTTAGGCTAGCAGTTAAGACACCATGACCCTGGGGCCAGTGCTGTGGCACAGTGGGTTAAAGCCTCACCTGAAGCTACAGGTATTCCATATGGGCACCAGTTCGAGTCCCAGCTGCTCCTCTTCTGATCCAGTTCTCTGCTATGCCCTGGGAAAGTATTAGAAGATGGCCCAGGTCCTTGGGCCCCTGCACCTTCGTGGGAGACCTGGAAGAAAGCTCCTGGTTCCTGATTTCAGATCAGCTCAGCTCTGGCCGTTGTGGCCATTTGAGGAGTGAACCAGCGGATGGAAGACCTCTTTCTGTAACTCTGTATTTCAAATAAATAAAAATAAATCTTGGGAAAAAAAAAAAAAAAAAGACACCATGACCCACCTCAGAGTACTTGGGTTTGATTCGTGACTCTGGCTTCCTCATCCTAGTTTCCTGCCACTGCAGACTCTTGGGGGGGTTGGGGGGGGGGCAGTGGTGATGGCTCATGTAATTGGTTTTCTATCATCTACATGGGAGATGGACTGAGTTCCTGGTTCCTGGCTTCCACCAAGCCTTTGCTTTTGCTTTTGCTTTTGCATTTGCATTTGTAGAGTGAGCCAGTGGATGGGATCATGCTAGCTCTGAAATAAAGTTTTTAAAAAATTATTTGAAATAGTTACATACATAAAGGGAGAGATACATGGAGACCTTCCATCTGCTGGTTCACTCCCCAAATGACCAATTGGTCTAGGCTAGGCTGAAACCAGGACCCAGGAGCTTCATCTGGGTCTCCTACATGAGTGGCAGGGACCCAGGGACTTGGGCCATCCTCCACTGCTTACCCAGGCACATTAGCAGGGAGCTGGATCTGAAGTGGAGTAACCGAGACTTGAACCAGCACTCAAGGAGTGCAGGTGACAGCTTAACCCATTGCGCCACAGTGTCGGTCCCAAGAGATAAAATGTGATAATTATTGATTTTTTTATATTTAAGTTCTTAAAGCTTAAAAAAAGCTTGAAAAAACTCACTTTTTTATATTCCTTGGAAAGACCATCTATATTGGATCTCAAGAGTAGTAGTAATATAGAAAGAATGAAGAAAATGTAGGCCTTTTAAATTTTGATGTTTAAAACTATTTTAATTCTAGGGGCCTAAGCAGCTATTTTATTTTATATGAATAATTAGTCTTTTGAAACTCAATTGGAGATAAGTGACTCATCTAATCATGTCTTTTTTTTTTTTAATACATTTAGGAGGATAATGGAATTCCAGTGCATCTAAAAGGTGGGGTAGCTGATGCTCTCCTGTATAGAGCCACCATGGTTCTTACAGTTGGTGGTAAGATATTTGGAATGTTTGAAGATTTATAGAAAAGCTATAGTAATGATAACTAACAACTACATAAACATGGAGTCTGTCTCTGGAATCTGATTTGATATTGTGTCTCATATAAACATTCAAGAGAGTGATTAATATATACTATATAAGAATATATTTTCTAAAAACTATAGAACAGTGAAGTTCTATTATTATCATCTTATGATAGAGGTGGCTTTTTGATTGTGCCTATTTTTCAGCCAAAAACGTCCATTCTGTCTGCCTCTGATAGCAGTAGCTTTTAAAACATTTTGACTGATGCATAATATAAACACATTGTACTTTAACTCCCTGTACATGCGTATTTATGAATGAAACCTTGTACAGAACAATGCTTAGCTTTTACCATTTGTAAGCACTTTGATGTCTTTCCAGTGTATTGGGCAGGTCCCTCAGTATTAGCAGTGTCCTATCACATGTTGGTGTCATAGGAGTATAGTTAGGATTTGAATGATTGCTGTCTAGGAAAGGGAGGGAAACTATTTGCATAATTGTGTGCCCATCATATTGATAGACATACACATGGATTTCTGTAACTCCTATGTGAAACTTCATTCCTCATTTTAAAATTGAGGAAATTGTGTTGGCTATCCAAACAGTATTGCTTCTATGTGAAAAAGCTGAGATTTGAAACTTAATTCAGAGTCCTACACCTCATGTGAGGTGCTTTCTTTGGCTTGAATTGAATACAGTTAAAGGTAGAAGGGACTTTGATGAACAAGACAACAATCAGATAGGGACATTTGTGTTTCATAAATAAGCTACATTCTTTTCAGTCAATTCGATGATTTCTTAGACATGCTGGTAATGTTTTAAAAGTAAAATTCTAGTTATTAGATTTTTTAATATTAATTTGATTATTTAAAAATTATATCCCTGTTGGTTTTACAGTGATAATGTATGTTAGGGACTTTAAAGTTATTTTAACCTCTTTTGCCTTTTAAATCATCCTTAGTATTTCTCAAGCAGTCTTAGGTTATATATATTTTCTTAATGTTATTTAAACATTTTTTTTTACATTATTATTGGCAAATATGTTACTGTGTTGTATCTTGCACTTTCTGTAGCAATTAGCTAACATCAAAACTAGATCAAATGTGTTTTACAAATACCTTAAAATTTTCTAGCAGCTATCAAAATGCTTTTTGGTGCTCCCATTAAGGTAGTCTTAATACCAGCCTTTCCTTTGTCTTACAGTTTTTGAGCTGGAATATTAACTTTATATGTTTAAATATCAGAATTTCTTATAAATCTTTTGTTTTTGTTTCTCAGGAACAGCATATGCCATATATCAGCTGGCCATGGCTTCATTTCCCAAGAAGCAGGATTGACCTGAGTCATCCCAATAATTACTTGGTTCAGTTCCATTCAGCTCTCTATGAATCAGTAGCTTGATAAATAGCTGAGCTCTTCTCTGGGGATCAATATTTATTGACTTGTACTAACTGCCACCAATAAAGCAGTCTTTACCATGCTTTGTCTTATTTTTATCACTTTAGACTAAATTATACCAATAATTCAATTCAGCATTTGGTCAGTACTAATAAATTTTAGGGAGTAAAAAAAAGATTGTTTTGTCATGAAGCTAGTATAAAATATTATGATATTATTATAAAATAACATGAATTTATGACTCAGAATTGTATAGTAGGTGGTCTTTAATTTCAGTTGAACTTGACACTTGAAAACATATTGCTTTCCTCTGCCCCTCTTCTGTTCTATATCCCTGGGATATGCTGAAACCTGGGGATAAAATGCAGGTAATTTTTGACTCCTGAGGTATAAGTTTGTTTCATTTATTTCAGCTATGTGAGAGTATGTTTAAATGTAAGAGTTTTCCCGCAGTTTAGAGCTAGGCTTTAGTTAGAATGGCTGTAAAGTAATTCAGTACTTTCTTTCCCACACACAGAGTAGGCTTTTATGATGTTATATAAAAGTATACAATAGTCAGTTCATTCCTAAAAGTTACCTTTTGAGGGGAGCACAGCTCAAACTTTGTCTCCTGACATGACTAGAAACAATTATAGCCATGTAATGAACCATGTAATGAAACCTTGCTAAATCTCTATCTTCAGCTGAATAAGTAGGAAAATACCTAGTGCGCATGGTTGGTTATTCTAAAGAATGTGAAACACAAAGAGTGGTTTTGGGCACATGCCAGGTGTGAGTAAATGTTTGGTATGCCCTTGCTAGCTCTCTGACTACAGGAGCCTGTCTTTTTGCCTCCTGTCCCCATCAGGTTAGCACAAGGCAGAGACCATCAGCTGTGGTTAGGCCTGGTAGGGTAGGTTCACAGTTTTATCCACACGCCAGATGCCTTTCGTTTTTCAGCTGTGCTACATTAGCATACAGCTTTCATTCTTGTAAGATGGCTGTTTCAGCTCCAGCTAACTCATTCATGTTCTAGCAGGAAGAGGGATAAAGGCCAAAACAGCACATGCAAAATAAATGAGCTCTGTGTTTTTAGAAGACACTTATTTTACTTATTTGAAAGGCACCGTTACAGAGAAAGAGGGAGAGAGAGACGGAGAGAAACATCTTCCATTTGTTGGTTGACTCTCCATATGCCACAATGGCCAGGTCTAGGCCAGGAGCCTGGAACTCCCATTTGTTTCCTACTTCAGTGGTAGGAGCGTGAGCACGTGGGCCATCTTCTGCTAACTGGCGCTCATATGGGATGTGAGACACAGAAGGTGGCTTAACTTGGCTTAACGTGCTGCGCCATGATGTTGGCCCTCATGAGCTCTGTTTAAAGCTCAACACAAAACTTCAGGTTTTATCTCTTTGGCTGTAACTCTGTCACATGATTGTGCCTGGATTCAGGAAGACCAAGTGTCATGCAGGACATTCTGCTTAGCAAAATAAGTGTTGTTGTTGTTGTTTTTTTTAAAGATTTATTTATTTGAAAGAGTTACACAGAGAGAAGAGAGGAGAGGCAGAGAGAGAGAGAGGTCTTCCGCCCACTGGTTCACTCCCCAGATGGCCACAACAGCAGGAGCTGTGCTGATCAGGAGCCAGGAGCTTCTCCCGGGTCTCCCACGTGGGTGCAGGGGCCCAAGATCTTGCGCCATCTTCTACTGCTTTCCCAGGCCATAACAGCTGGATCAGAAGAGGAGCAGCTGGGACTAGAACTGGCACCCATATGTGATGCCGGCACTTCAGGCCAGGGCGTTAACCTGCTGCGCTACAGTGCCGGCTCCAAAGATTTATTTGAGAAGCAGAGTTAGAGAGGTCTTCCATCCACTGGTTCACTCCCGAAATGGCTGCAACATCAGGAACTGGGCTGACTTGAAGCCAAAAGCTGCTTCTGGGTCTCCCATGCGGATGCAGGGGCCCAAGCATTTCCAGGCATCTTCCGCTGCTTTCCCAGGCACATTAGCAGGGAGCAGGATCAGAAGCAGAGCAGCCGGGACCCAAACTGGTGCCCATATGGGATCCTGGTATTGAAAAAGCAGGCCAGGGCTTTAACCTGCTGTACCACAGTGCTGGCCCCATTGTTTTGTAAAGAGAGACTGTTGAGTTGGTAACTAGCAATCTTTGCTGAACCACTTTGTTTTTTAAAAGAATGAAGTCAACCTATGAAGGTTCAGATTCTAGCTCAAGTGTTTTCTGGTGCAAGTTGCATTTCATTGGCTGATATCTTCCCTATTTTACTTTAGTTGAGATAGATACCTGTAGCCAAGAACCCATCCCAGATTTCCTAGCTATCATACCATCTAATGGAACCACTGCCGTGTACCCTCCACAGTAGTTCAATGTTTAATAAATGGCAGCCATTGTTAGTTTCTCATAGCAGACAGTGTTTCAAAAAGACCTACTTAGTGGGGCATTTGGTGCAGCAGTTAAGATACCACTTCAGACATCTGCATCCCATATTGGAGAGCCTGGTTCAAGCCTTGGCGCCTTTTCCGATTGCAGTTTCCCACTAATGCACACTCCAGGAGGCAGCAGTTGATGGCTCATGTATTTGTGCCCTGGAATTTTTTAAAATCTTAGGGAACCCAAAATGCAAAAGAGATATAGAGAATACAAGAATTATAACAGGAATTATGCAGTTGCTATTGGTGATTGGTTCAGTGTTCGCACAGAGAATCCTATCTACAAAACTAGGAATCTTCACAGGCATTCAGCTTGGGACCCTCTTCCTGGGTTCTGGTATGCATCCATGTGGAGAACATCATCTTAGGAACCACTACCCTGAGTTTCTACTCTGTACCACTGGTCTAGATGCCAGGGAACCATAGCTGAACAAAACAAGCAGATTCGTGTCATCACAGAGTTTGCATTGTTGAGGAGAGACAGGGAAGATGGTGCATACAAAAATAAGCTGGAAAAAATGTTAGAAGACAGTAAGTTTTATGGGAGAAAAAAGACCAAAGGGGAAAGCTGGCATGGGGGTGGATGATGAATTGCTTTATTAAAGTGGTCAGCATAGGGTTCAATGGTGAGAGTGTAGAAGCTGTGCTAGTTATCATATATGGGGAAAAGAAAAAGCTTGCAGCAGGTGCCCTAAGGTGCATGTTCAAAGAAAAGGAAGGCAGGAGTAGATACCACTGAGTGGGTGAAGAGAAAGAGGTAAAGAGGAGCACACCAAGGAGGGCCTCGTAGAGTCCTGTGAGGACCTCAGCTTTTACTCTGAGTGATATAGGGATCCTTTACAGGGTTTCTCATGTAACAGTGACTTACATGTTACAAAGAGGGTTGGGCT
This sequence comes from Lepus europaeus, assembly GCF_033115175.1. Taxonomy (NCBI): domain Eukaryota; kingdom Metazoa; phylum Chordata; class Mammalia; order Lagomorpha; family Leporidae; genus Lepus; species Lepus europaeus. Next base: position 72,429,554 of record NC_084829.1, on the reverse strand, counting down.
AGCTGTCATGTTAAAATAGACTGGAAGGGCCGATGCTGAAGTAGACCCCTTAGGATGCCTACTGGAGCAACCTAGGTGATAGAGGGTGGAGACTAGAAGCAGGTGTTAGTCATGGAGGTGACTTACAGTGGAGGATCTTTACCAGCCACACAGATCTTACCCTTTCTGATCCTTTCCTCTCCCCCTTCTTCCCTCTCTCCTACAGTTACTTATTGAAAATAAAGCACTTTTGTGTGTGTGTGTTCCAAATGCTTATTTTTTCTCCTTACCACTTATTTTCTAATGCATGATATACTCATTACATTTATTATCTGTCTCTTGCCGCTATAATGTAATAATCAGGAGGGCAGTTTTTGCCTTGCTTTTTCCTTAGCAAGCATCTAAAGCAGTGATGGTTCATAGCAGGAGCGCAATGAATATTTGTTGAATGAAAACATAAACCAATGAATTATTTCTCCGGGAGTGACCTGCTCATGGTATGTCCAACCTCAGGCTGAAGGCTGGGGAATATAGCATGAAAAAATAGCCTAAAAAGTAGTTTATAATGTTGACAGTAACAGCTCAAGTAGAAGCAAGATCTTTGTTCCTTAGTTAAGGATTAAACAACAGAGAGCCTCACATTCCGCTGACACTTTCCAAGTGTAAGAAAGCGCTGCGCCAAGGCGGCTATTGGTAAAACGTCGTTTATTAAGTTTCCTCCACAGAAATGTGCCCTTACTGCCTCCTCCACCGCTAAACCCATCATCTACTCTGCAAACCAGGACCACGGGACGAGGGCGGGCTAACCATCGCAGTCACGGCCTCGTGGCTCCTTCCCCTCCGAGGCCAGCAAGCTGAGGCGCAGGGGGAAAAGGCCCTGGCAACTTCCTCGGGTTCTCTGGTCATCGTGAACCTGGGCAGTTGCCGAGGGTCCACCCCCTCCCCACCAAAGTGCGGGAAGGAAAAGAAACCTAGCCACTCAGCCAGCAATTTTGCTTCGCAAACCGGCCAACAGCAGGGGAGGGAACCCTCCACGGACCGAGCCCGCTGTCGGCCGCATGCGCAGCAGGCCGCGACCCCGGCATCGTGCGCGCCGATTGGCTGCCGGCGGGGCGCGGGGCGGGGCGCGGCAGCACGTTGCCGGGCCCCTGGAGCTTGAGAGCCCCGCCGGCTCCGGCCCTGCCTGGCCCTGACTGGCTGGGGCGTGCGCCTCGTGCTCACGGGTCCAGGAGTGTCCAGGTCCGACGTGGGCCACAAGCGTTCTCCCTACACCCCGCCTCCCCAGGTCTTTCGGTCCCTTTGGGCCCCACTGGCCGGCCGAGGTGTCGAGGCGTCGACTGCCCTGACAACTGCTGCTTGTCGTTGGCTGAATGGAGTCCGGCAGGGGCGAGCGTCAAAGACGCGGCCGGGCCCAGTTTCGGCGGGAGGGCGGTTTGCCGGCCTGGTCGCCGCCGGCTGCACAGCGCCCAGCCATGCACTGTGTCCCTAAGCCTCCCGGCCGTTTGAGAGATTCCCTCAGCCCGCCTATAGCTGTTGCAGGCCGGGTGGCCGATGGGCACCTTCTCGGCTGCACAAGGCAATCCGACGGGGCACGAAGGCGGGCGGCTCTTCGCGGTGGTCGATAGACCACGATGGCTACGATTTTGGGGTTGCCACCCTCGCCCTTCCAGTCCCTGAGGAAACCAGGTTCACGTGACTCCTCCTTCCCGCCATCCCGGAGCCCTGATCGCCATACTCACCGCCCCGGATCTTCGCTCTTCAGAAAAGCCGGAGAAGCGAGGAGGAAGGAACAGAACTCTTAAGTTTGAAAGCACTTTCCCACCCAGGAAGCAACACCACGTTTCACCATTGGGACTGTCTTCCCCCTGGCAGCGACGGCAGCGGTGGCAGTAGCGGGGGTCGCAGGCTCGGACCCCGGGCCTGAACTTGCCACCTGGGGGGGCGAGGAGGGGCTGGCGGCGTCGCCGGCTCCGCAGTGCGGGCCGGTGTCCGCAGAGTCTATGGTCGCCCAGCCGGGAAGTCTGGCAGAGCGCGCAGCAAGTCGTGTGGGCGTGGAGTATGCGGACCGCCGGCTTGGTTGTGGGACTGCTCTCCCCTGCTCTCAGACGGCTGACGAGGACAGCGCTAACGATCATGCAAAGCCCCATGCACCGCATGCCTTTCCTTTTCTTCCACTTTGGAGACGAAAAGTCGCTTACGGGACTGGTGAGTTTCCAGAGTTTGAAGTGACCTCAAAGCTTTACTAGGGTGCAAGAAGCTTGTTGAAGGGGAGCTCCTGAAGACTAGTGCAAGGCGAGGACGGCTGTTTCTAGACTCACACTTTGATCCCTGAAGCCTAACGCTCCAAACTCGTGGGAGGAGGCGAAGGTATCCGACTGGGATGGAACACCCTGGCCTCCAGCAGCCTTGGGATCTTCTTTGAAAGAAGATGGCCTTGTAAAGAGTATTTCTAAAAGGTAATCGTTGTTATTAATTTCATCTAGACAAATATATGTGATAATGGTTATTACCACAGCTGTCATTTATCCAGTCTATCCTTGAGACATCAGGCACAATGGTTTATGACAAGTATCATATAATCATTTCATCCTTACAGCAACATTTTAGACAATCACCTTATTTAAAAAAAAAAACCACACAGGTAAAAATATTAAATGGAAAGAAATATGGGATTAGGTTTTATACTAGTTTTTCCAGGACTTCCATAACAAAATACCACAAACTGGGTGGCTCAAAAGATCAAAGTATTTCTTTTCTTTTCTTTTTTTTTTTTTGAGACCATTTACTTAATGAATATAAATTTCATGAGTACATCATTAGGAATACAGTGATTCTTCCCACCATACCTGCCCTCCCACCCTCACTCCCTCCTTTCTTCCTCCTCCTTCTCCTATTCTCAGTCCCATTCTCCATTAAGATTCATTTTTAAATTCACTTTATACACAGAAGACCAACTCTGTACTAAGTAAATATTTTAACTATTTTGCACACATGCACATACTAAATATAATAAACAGAACAAGCTTTACAGTTGACTCTCATGACTCATTTAGGACAGAGGTCTGCATGGGAAGTAAGTGCACAGTGACTCCGTGACTCCTGCTGTTATTTTAACAACCCTTTTGTGTGTGATATCAATGATCACCTGAGGTTCTTGCCATGAGTTGCCTGGGCTACAAAAGCCTTTTGAGATCACAGTCTCTATCAGTTTTTAGGCAAGGCCAAAGGCAAAGGGAAGTTCTTTACTCCCTTCTTTGATGGCCCCTTCTTTTCCACTGGAGTCTCACTCATGGAGATCCTTCATATAGGATTTTTTTTTTTTTGCCACAGTGTCTTACCTTTCCATGCCTGAAATGCTGTCATGGGCTTTTCAGCCAGACCAGAATGCCTTAAGGGCTGATTCTGAGGTCAGAGTGCTATTTAAAGCAATTGTCATTCTATGAGTCAGCTGTGTGGATTGCTTCCATGTTGTAGCATTCTCTCCTGTTTATTTCTATCTATTTTTATTATTGGACACTAGATCATATTTATATAATCCCTTTAACATTTAGTTGTATCTATAAGCTCATCTTAACACTAAGTTGGTCACTTTCAACACTTGAGGTGGCATTTTTACCACTCAGCTTAATGGGATTTGGGTTCCCATGGGAAGTTTTTAAACTGTAACTTAGAAGTAAGATCACAGGCATGTATGCAGAACTATAGAGCTTTACAGTTACAAACTTTCTCCTCCCTCCCTTATTCCCACTATTATTTTTTTCCTGAGATCTATTTTTTCAATTGACTTTGTATACATATGATTAATTCTGTGTTAGGTAAAGAGTTGAACCAATGGTATTCAGAAAGGAAAAAAAAAAAGAAAATAGAACTATTCCTCAACAGTCATGACAAGGGCTGTTCAGATCATTGCTTTTCAAAGTGTTCAAAGTGTCAGTTTCACCTTTTTCAGGTTCCTTTAAATGCTCTGTTAGTTCTCATCAATCAGAGAACATATGGTATTTGTCCCTTTGGGACTGGCTTATTTTACTAAGTATGATGTTTTCCAGAATCATCCATTTTGTTGCAAATTACCAGATTTCATTTTTTACAGCCGTGTAGTATTCCATGGAGTACATATTCCATAATTTCTTTATCCAGTCTTCAGTTGATGGACATGTAGGTTGATTCCATATCTTAGCTATTGTGAATTGAGCTGCAGTAAACATGAGGGTGCAGATACCTCTTTTATTTGCTGATTTCATTTCCCTTGGGTAAATTCCCAGGAGTGGGATGTCTGGGTCATATGGTAGGACTATATTCAGGTTTCTGAGGAATCTCTAAACTGTCTTCCATAGTGGGCTTACCAGTTTACATTCCTCCCAACAGATTAGAGTACCTTTTTTCCCACATCCTCACCAGCATTTGCTATTTGTTCATTCCTTTATGAAAATCATTCTAACTGGGGTGAGGTGAAACCTCATTGTGGTTTTCCCTGATGGCTAGTGATCCTGAGCATTTTTTCATGTTTCTGTTGACCATTTGGATTTCTAAAGCACTTTTCTAGGCTCAGAATACAACTGTAAGTGGACAAGTTCCTTCCTAAAGCTTTCCTTTTATTTGGTGAAGATACACAACAAGTAAATTAATTTGTAGGCATAGTAATATCCTATAGTGGGGACTGTAGATAAGTAGGGTGATCTGTTAGGAGAAACAGCAGGTTGGAAGCTAGGAAAGTTCTCAGAGTTTGAATTCAGACCAGGGTGGGGTGGGGGTGGGGTGGGAAAAGGAGCCAGCCAAAAGTCAGGAGAAAAGCATTCCAGGAAAAAGAAAACTGCTTTGCATGGCTAAAGTTCAGAATGACGACCAATGTTGTTGGAACATGGAAAGCTGGAAAAAGCAGCATTTGTTATCTCTTTCCAAATGACTAATACAGCAGATGGCCATGTTACACACAGGGTCTATACTGATCTTTTCTGGTTTCACAATATTATGCAACACAATCTGATAACCATAACACTGATTTAGCAAGAATCCCAAACATAAACTAACATGTGGACATTCTATCCCAGGAAGTTATTGTTACTATTATTAGCAAGAATAAGAGGCTGAGAAAATATCGTTAGAGAGAGATGAAGCTGCAATCACGTTGAACTAGACTTCCAGTCTAGATCTGTCTTATTCTAAAGCCCAGCGCTTTATCCTCTATGTACCATACTACTTCCTAGGAAAGAAGAAAAGAAGAAAAGAACAACTTTACTAATTGATTTCCCCACAGACTTCATTCCTTTAAACACTTTTGTATCACTGGTTATCTTTGATGAAATCAGTGTCATAATGATTAGCAATGTTTTATTCTCTGATTTCTTAGGGTTCCATGACTGGCCATTTGTCTGCCTCAATTGCCCATCTCTATGTATTGAAAAATGTAGTTTCACAGCTGCTTCTTGACACCTTTAAAAAGCAGCAGCCTCGGGCTGGGACCATGGTTCACTTGCTAATCCTCCACCTGTGGTGCCGGTACCCCAGGTTCTAGTCCCAGTTGAGGTGCCAGATTCTGTCCCGGTTGCTCTTCTTCCAGGCAGCTCTCTGCTGTGGCCCTGGAGTGCAATGGAGGATGGCCCAAATCCTTGGGCCCTGCACCCGCATGGGAGACCAGGAGGAAGCACTTGGATCCTGACTTCGGGTTGGTGCAGTTGCTGGCCATGGTGGCCCTTTGGGGGGTGAACCAATGGAAGGAAAATATTTCTCTCTCTCTCTCACTGTCTAACTCTGCCTGTCAAAAAAAAAAAAAAAAAAAAAAAAAAAAAAGCAGCAGCTACAGGTTAAGGGTATTTTGAAAGGTTCATTTAACTAATAGTGAAAACACCAGATATTTTTATATTTTTATCTAATTATAATATACCAGAGAGGGAAATGAAAAAAATGCTGCCAATAGATTGTTTGGAAACTAGAGGACTGTCTGAGCAAATGTTAATTTCAAAGCACTCTTGAAGTCAATCACAGGAAAATGAACTCATATTTTGTTGCAGACTTCATGCTAGAATACATATACACATATATATCTTTGTATAAAACCTTTGGATTTAGTATACGTATAACTATATGTTATAACTTTGGATTTAGTATGTGTATAACTTTGGATTTAGTACTGACTTCAATTTACAAATTTGCTATTAATATAATGACACATGGATTTTTAAAAAAAGATTTTATTTATTTATTTTAGAGGTAAAGCTACAGAGAGAAGGGGAGCCAGAAAAATCTATCCACTGGTTCACTTACCAAATGACCACAGTGGCCAGAGCTGGGCCAATCCAAAGCCAGGAGCCAGGAGCTTCATCCAGGTCTCCCACGTAGGTGCAGGGGCCCAACTACTTGGACCATCTTCCGCTGCTTTCCCAGACCAGAGAGCTGGATCAGAACAGATGCAGCCAGGGCATGAACCAGTGCCCAAATGGGATGCTGGCACCACAGGTGGAGGCTTAGTCTATTATGCCACAGCGCCATCCCCTGGATTGTCTTTTTCATTTGTGGTTCTATCAGATCTGTATTGATCTCTTGTTGGAGACCATCATCTTCCCTCCAGGAAATTGCTAAAAATTATTCTGATAGTTCTGATAGTCTGGTGTCCTTGTTTGACTGGTTCTTTCTCTTTCTAGGCCACTTTACCTCAGCAAATGCAATTAATGAGAATAGTCCATGGCTGTTAGTGTTTGGATGCTCTTCTTCCAGAGCTTTTCCCTTCAAGAAGAGCTGCTTTGGGACATCAATATGTGATAAGCCATATTGACTGCTTTGGTCATACCTTTACGATTGATCATTTTATAACCTTAGTTTTATCCTAATAATAATGAATTTTATAAGTTTTCTTTTGACTTTAGTTAAAGCCTACAGGGAAGGAATAGTCTAGGAATTCCTTGTCAAGGATGAAGAGCAAGGTCTGTTTTGTTTCCATCTATTCATATTTATTAAAAAGCATATGAACCCTTCTCTAGAGCACTTCATTAAGTACCGTGCTTGCATTATATTATTACAAGAATGTTTCAGAGATATTGCATGTTTGGTTCTAAACCAAGCTCAACAAAGGTAGTATCATGATAAAGCAAATCATATGAACTTTTCAGTTTCCCAGGGCATATAAAAGTTATGCCTACACTATCCTGTATTCTATTAGGTATGCAATAGAGTTATTTCTAAAAAACAACATACATATCTTAATTTTAAATATTTTACTGCAAAAAATGCTGATGATTATCTGAGCCTTTAGTGAATCATAAACTTTTGGCTGGTGGTAGGTTTTTTGCCTCTGTGAGGACAGCTCCTGACAGATCAGGGTGCTGATCACTGAAAGCTGGGGTAGCTGGGACAATTTATTAAAATGAAACAGTTACTGTGGCTGGTGTTGTAGTGTAGCCTGTTAAGTCTCTGCTTGTGACACTGGCATCCCATATGGGTTACAGTTCAAGTCCTAGCTGCTCACTACCTATCTAGCTTTCTGTTAATGCACCTGGGAAAGCAGCAGAGGATGGCCCAAGTCCTTGGGTCCCTACACCCACATGGGAGACCTGACTTCAGCTTGGCCCAGCCCTGGCCCTTGTGGCCGTTTGGGGAGTGAACCTGCCGATAAAGGAACTCCCTCCCTCTCCCTCTCTTCTCTCTCTCTCTCTCTCTCTCTCTCTCTGTCCTCCTCTACCTTTCAAATAAATAAATAAATAAATTCATTAATTAAAAATCCATGAAACCACCATGAAGTTTGCTGCACTGATTCCTACTTTCATGAAGATTTCTCTACAGCATGAGATGCTGTTTGACAACATTTTGCCAACAGTAGAACTTCTTTTAGCCATAAAAAAGAATGGAATGCTGACATTTGAAATAAAGTGGATGGAGCTAGAGATCATTATGTTAACTAAAATAACCCAGACAACAAAAAAGACAGATATCACATGTTGTCTCTTATTTGTGGAAGCTATCCATGTATGCGACAGTATACCCTTCCGTTCCTAATCATTGATCGTGATCAATGTCGTGAATTCCTCATTTTGTGTGTGTGTGTTTTTTTTAAAGATTTGTTTATTTACTTGAAAGTCAGAGTTACACAGAGAGAGAGAGAGAGAGAGAGAGAGAGAGAGAGAGAGATCTTCCATCCACTAGTTCACTCCCCAGATGGAGCAACAGCCAGAGCTGCACCGATCCAAAGCCAGGAGCCAGGAGCTTCTTCTGGGTCTCCCACACAGGTGCAGGGGCCCAAGGACTTGGACCATCTTCTACTGCTTTCCCAGGCCATACACGACAGAGAGCTGGATTGGAAGTGGAGCAGCTGGGACTCAAACTGGCGCCCATATGGGATGCCAGCACTGCAGTCGGCAGCTTTACCTGCTACGCCACAGTGCTGGTCCCAGAATGTGATGATTTTTAACAGCCCCTTGTCTTTACTGTTGAGGAAGAGTTCTTTTTTTTTTTTCTTCATGTTACTTGTTGAACTCTTTACTTAGTGTAGGGTTAATCTTCTGAGTATAAAGTAAACTGAAAGATCTTTGTTGAAAAATAAGAATGGGAATAGGAGAGAGAAGAGGAAGAAGGGTGGAAGCATGAGTGCAAGGGAAGGTAGGGTAGAAATTCTCACTATGTTCCTGAATCTGTATATATGAAATACATTAAATTTGTATACCTTGAATAAAGTTTAAAAAAAGAAAAATAGATACAACTTTAAAAAAAATTTGAGCCAGTTCTCTCAAATCTGTCACTACTTTATTAACTAAATTTATGTAATATTCTAAATCCTTTGTTGCCACTTCAACAAGGTTCACAGGAATAGATTCCACCTCAAAAAAACCACTCTCTTTGGTAATCTATAAACAGCAAGTCCTCATTCACTAATGTTTTATCATGGGATTACCGAAGTTAAGCCACATCTCCAGGCTCCACTTCTAATTCTCGTTCTCTTGTTATTTCCACCACAGTTACTTCCTCCCTTGAACTTTTGAACATTTCAAAGGCATCCATGGAGGCTGGGATCAACTTCTTCAAAACAACTGTTACTAAGTCATAAATTCACTTAATGGCATGTAGAATGCTTAATCTTTTCCAGAAGGCTTTCAATTTACGTGGCACAAATCCATCAGAGAAATCACAGTCATTGGCAACTATAGCCTTACCAGATGTATAACATGTTCAGAAGTTATTCCTTGTCCCACAGGCTACAGAATGGATGGTGTATTAGCAGGCCTGAAAACAGCATTCATATCATCATCATCTACATCACAGCTCCTGGGTGGCCAGATATATTGTCAACAAACAAATATTTTGAAAGGAATCTTGTTTTGTGAGCAGCAGGTCTCAACAGTGGACTTAAAATACTCAGTAAGCTACATTGTAAACAGATGACTGTCTTCCAGGCTTTGATGTTATATTTGCAGAGCACAAACGGAATAGAGTTAGGACAATTCTTAAGGGCTCTAGGATTTTCATAGCAGTAAATGAGCATTGGCTTCACCTTATAGTCACCAGCTCCAGTAACCCCTAACAAGAGGGTCAGTTTGTCCTTTGAAGTTTTGAAGCAGGTATTGACTTCTCTTCTCTAGCTAGGAAAGTCCTAAATGTCATCTTCCAGTGTAAGACTGTAGTGTCTATGTTGAACATCTCTTGTTTAGTATAGTCACCTTCATTAATTAACCATCTTCTGGATAACTTGCTTGTAGCCTCTACATTAGCATTTAATGTTTCACCTTGCATTTGTATGCTTTGGAGATAGCTTCCTTCCTGAAACTCATGAACCAACCCTGATACCTTCAAGTTTTTCTTCTGAAACTTCCTTAGCTATTTCAGCCTTCATGAATTGAGCAGATTTAGGGTCTTTCTTTCTTATTTCTTTTCTAAGATTTATTTGTTTATTTGAGAGGCAGAGTTCGGGGTGCGGGGTGGGGGGGAGGGTGTGGTCTTCCATCCTCTGGTTCACTCTCCAATGGCTGCAATGGCACAGGCTGACCGGAAGCCAGGAGCCAGGCACTTCTTCCAGCCCTCCCACATGGGTGCAAGGGCCCAGGCACTTGAGTCATCCTCTGCTGCTTTCTCAAGCCATTAGCAGAGAGCTGGATCAGAAATGGAGCAGCTGGGACTTGAACTGACACCCACATGTATGCCAGCACCCATATTAAATGCCGGTGCCATAGGTGGAGGCCTAACCTACTATACCACAGCACTGGCCCCAAGAGTTAGGATCTTCTTTGGATTACACTTTGGTTTAAGGGAATATTGTGGCTGATTTGATATCTGTCTAGATGACTAGTATTTTCTTCATATCAGCAATAAGGCTGTTTCACTTTCTTATCATTTATCTGTTCACTGGAGTAGTACTATTAATTTCTTTACGATCTTTTCCTTTTTATTCACAATTATTTGGTGAAGAGGTTTAGATTTTAGCCTGCCTTGGCTGTTGACCTACCTTCCTCACTAAGATGAGTGATTTCTAACTTTTGATTTACTGAGAGATATGTGACTTTTGCATCTGCTCAAACACTTAGGTATCATTGTAGGATTATTTATTGGCATTATTTCAATATTGTTGTATCTTATGGAACAGGGAAGCCTGAGGACATTTTTAAAGCAGACAATGCTTCAATCCATTTTTAGGGAATAATCTGAATTTTTGTTTTCTTGTTAGAACAGAAGTATTCAGAAGCATAGCTATGCCTACTGCACCAGCAACTTTTCCAATGTTGCTAGAGCCTTGGCCTTTTTGCTGAATAGTAACTTGGCCTATCATAACGGTCTTCTTAGAACAACTTAAGAAACCTGCCCCAAAAGAGAAATGTTGTCACCTCTTTAAAAACAGAAAGTAGGCCGGCACCGTGGCTCAACAGGCTAATCCTCCACCTTGCGGCACCGGCACACCGGGTTCTAGTCCCAGTCGGGGCGCCGGATTCTGTCCCAGTTGCCCCTCTTCCAGACCAGCTCTCTGCTGTGGCCCAGGAGTGCAATGGAGGATGGCTCAAGTGCTTGGGCCCTGCACCCCATGGGAGACCAGGATAAGCACCTGGCCTCTGCCTTCGGATCAGCGCAGTGTGCCGGCCACAGTGCGCCGGCCACGGTGGCCATTGGAGGGTGAACCAATGGCAAAGGAAGACCTTTCTCTATGTCTCTCTCTCTCACTGTCCACTCTGCCTGTCAAAAGTAAAAAATAAATAAATAAAAAAAACAGAAAGTAGCTCCATTTTTGACATGACTGAGATTTCCACTTTTGATACAAGCATTTAGACTTCAAAATTCTTAGGACTCTGTTTCAATCAGGTTCAGATGCAGAGAACCGTGAGCCTCCTCCCCTCTTAGCAGTCTTGGCTGGGAAGCTACTCTTCATAGCAGATTGGGAACTGGAATTGGCATCCACATAAAGGCGAGGGAAGGTCTACTTTTTCATTCATTTCTTGTTTTTCAGGGATTCCTGCTTTTTCAATGTATCTTGTGATAAAATGCAAGGACTCCATAGGCCTTTGTGATAGGAGAGTTTTCTTTCTTTTCTTTCTTTCTTTCTTTCTTTCTTTCTTTCTTTCTTTCTTTCTTTCTTTCTTTCTTTCTTTCTTTCTTTCTTCCTTCCTTCCTTCCTTCCTTCCTTCCTTCCTTCCTTCTTTCTTTCTGAACAGTGAGAGAGAGAGACAGAGAGAAAAGTCTTCCTTTTCTGTTGGTTCACCCCTCAATGGCTGCTGTGGCCGGCGCACCACGCTGATCCTTAGCCAGGAGCCAGGAGAAAAGTCTTCCTTTTCCGTTGGTTCACCCCTCAATGGCCGCTGTGGCCAGCGCACCACGCTGATCCTTAGCTAGGAGCCAGGTGCTTCTCCTGGTCTCCCATGGGGTGCAGGGCCCAAGGACTTGGGCCATCCTCCACTGCCTTCCTGGGCCACAGCGGAGAGCTGGCCTGGAAGAGGAGCAACCAGGACAGAATCCGGTGCCCGACTGGGATTAGAACCCTGGGTGCTGGCGCCACAGGCAGAGGATTAACCTATTGAGCCATGGCGCCAGCCAATAGGAGAGTTTTCTAGGAAAGGACCACAGTTTTCTTCTGAGGGAAATAAGGGCTTCAATTAAAATGATTCAACTGGAAACTAATGTTCACAAATCAGTTCAGATTAGGTGACAATTTTTTCATGTAGTAAGTTCCCAGTGCTGCTTCTGAAACCACTGAGGAGCTAGGAAGCTCTAGGACAGGAAGAAAGATGGGGAGTGAGGTTTGGTGGAGCAGTCAGAAGGTCCACAACATTTGTTAAGTTTATCATGTTACATGGGCATAGTCCATGATGCCTCAAACAAGTACAAGAGTAATCAAAGATTACTGATCATATATCAGACATAGCAGATTTAATAATAATGAAAATGGGTCTTCTCTAGGGGCCAAGTGCCTTTTCCTGATCTCCACACTCTTCACCATGTGTGCCCTGGTCATCTGCTTCCAAGAGACAAAGGTCCAACTGCATTACTTCTCTGCCAACTTCACTCCTATGAGACATGGGGTAAGGGCTAGGGGAGACCAGCAGTAGCTGCAGCAGAACCATGGTCTCGTGTTCCACTGTGCCCCCTGCCTGCTCTACCTGGAGCTGCTCTGTGCCCTTTGGTTTGGGACTGAGCTTTTTGCTCTGGTCATTTCCTGCCCTGATAAGGTACACTTCCTATGTAGCTCACTTAACCTGGCTGACATTTTCTTTCTGTTCCCTGTGCTGGTGGAATTGGTGTTGGGTGTAAAGACTGAATGGCAAACTGTCTAGGCCTAACCTTTTGGGGCCATTCGCTCTTTCTATAGCCTCAAGCTGGTCCGCCTGTTGGCTTCCTGGAAAAGTTGTTGGTCCTGAGATTTATGGTTCACATCCTGCATTCATCCTGGAAAGAGGTGTGTGCCTTTCCTGATTTGATTTGATTCCTCCTCTACAGGAGGAGTAAGGGAACTCTATGTCAGGGGGAGCCTCATTTTAAAGATATCTTTACATGCCTATGGTGGACTGTCATAACACTCAACACTGTTGGCTATGGAGACATCTATCCTCTCTCAGCTCTGGGCCAGCTGACTACTGCTGTTACAGCCACGGTGGGCATGTGTACTGGTGTCTTGCTGGTACCCATGCTCCTGGTCTGCTTCCAGCGCTATTATGCAGTAACCCTGGCTCACCAGAAACTAAGACCCAGTGGAATCTTGTAATGGGCACATTGATCAAAAGGAGGGGACCCCATCTTCCTTTCCTTCCTTTTTCCAGTTTTTAGGTACAGATAAGGATTTCTGGCTTTGGATTTGGCAAAGAATCCTTCAGGAATAGTCCCAGGTTATGGCAGTTCTTGCTAGTCAGGATCAGCTAACCAAGGCCTATAGATCAGGTTCCTCCCTGTTATTAAGGGGGCACCCTGGAGGAAGAGGATAGGGGCAAGTCTAGCTAAGCCTCATCTTCCTCTTTTCCCACTCTGGAGCTTTCTCTTATTTTAGAATGACCAGGAAAGAGAAAGGATAGCTCTTCCTGGATTGCTGCTATATCCCCCTCTCAACTAGTTCTCTCCTCCCATCTATTCATCCTGCGCCCCCTTCTCCAACTAGACCCTAGTCTCGATGGGAGAGACTTGAGTGATCAACATCAGTTGCCTATGGGTATAAATGGTGATTGGCTGTGAGTATTGATAGCAATCTTCAGTTATTATCTGACAGCAACTGGCTATGGCTAAGGATGACTATTGGTACTTTCAGTACCCAGACATAGCCAGACTGTAGTACTGCTCTTCATACTGCTCCTAAGAAAATGCTTCTAAGAACCATAGGAGGCCTCTGAAAATTCTCAGAGACTCCAAGCAGATGCAGGTCAGCCAGATATGAACCTGAAGTACTCTAACTTCATGACCTCCTCAGCCCATTTTATCCTTGCCCAATCCTCCCTGCTCCTTCCCAAACCTTTGATTATTTTCATGGTATTTCAGATATAGTATTAGCATCATTAATCACAATACATTAGTCAATGTTAGTCACAGTATCTCAGCCACAATAACAATATGTAGTCACTGACAGACATGCTGCACATTGCATGGGTAGGAATGAGGAAAATGGGATTGTTGGCAAGCATAGGTAGGCAATTTCCTCTTCCAAATTTTTAAAATCAATTTCTGGATTTTACTCATTTACAGTTCTTTTTTGTTTTTCTGAACACTTTTCAGTACCCACAGTGGGTCTACCTCCAATCCTGGCTGCTATTGAATATACCCATCTTCCCACCCCTTCCTCCTCTTCTCAACTTCTCCTTCTTCCTTCTTATTTCTTCTTTCATCTCCTCCTCCTTCTCCTCCTTCTCTTCTTCTTCCTCCTCCCCATCCTTCTCTTCCTCCTCCTCCCTTTTTTTTCTTCTTCACTACCTGTATGCTCTTCCTTCATATTTTTTTTTTGTGATGCCCCTCACTGTGAACCCCTCTTGGAACTGGCTTCCAGGACAGGGAGAAGGGACCTCCTCAGGCCTGACTGCAGCTCAAGCCACTGGTTTGTCTGAGGAAGTACCACCAGGCCATTGGACTGCACTGGAAGACTAAAGTGATCTCTTGCTGTTGCAGAAGCTGTGAGCATAAATTCTGTTTACAAAATGTTTAAATAGAAAATCCTTTGAGGTTTTCAATAAAAAAAGAAAAAGAAAATGTTTGAACGTTTGTGAGAAATTCACCACTAGGGGGCAGCATTGGCTAAGGGGGGTGGGGGGAGAAATTGCACATTCCTCCTGTTCCCAGAGTTAAATATTTCAGTAATCTAGATAGAAAATATCAGGACCTAGTCAGTCAGAAGTCATCTGCTTCTCTGAACTCCCATAGAATGCTTATATATCTAACAGCAAACGTGCTTTGCATTAATTATTTCTCCCACTTGGTTGTAAGTTCCTTGATATAGAGCTTTCATATGCTCTTTTAGCCTATTGAATATTTGTTTAATAAATGAATATTTATTATTATAACATATAACGAATATAAATAAATATAAATAATGTATAATAACTAATATTATATATTATATAATATATAATAAAATATAATAATGACCTTTTAAGGCAGACATGAGAAGAAATTAAGCTTATTAACAAATTAATTGCCTCAAATACATATATTTTTTGTGGTGAGGATATTGTGGTGTTGTGGCACAGCAGGTTAAGCTGCCACCTGTGATGTCAGCATTCCTTATCTGCATGGGTTCAAGTTCACGGTGCTCCACATCCCATCCAGTTCCTTGCTAATGTGCCTCAGAAAGCAGCAAAAGATTGTGCAAGTTACTGGACCCCTGCCACTCATGTGGGAGCCCAGGATGCAGTTCCTGGCTCCTGACTTTGACCTAGCCCAACCTCTGCTATTGTGGCCAAAGCAGCAAGGGATTCTACCGGGGCTCACCTTTTGAATTGTCCATGCCATGGTTAATTAAATTAATTGATCTGATTTAACCAGAGCCAGGTCATCAAGGTCAAAAGCTGTGGACCAACTGTCCAAGATTAGTGAATAACATAAATCTTCTTTGGAAAACAGAGTTTAAAGCTCTTCATGAACAGTTTTCTACAACACTTAAACAAAATCAGTTTCTAAACACAAATATTTATAGCATCAAGGTTACACACAGAAATCCTTAAAACTAGTAAGACGAGGTTTTGAAAATTGGGGGTAGGAGGACTCATTACATGCCTTAGTCACAGAGTTAGAAGCACAATTCTGTGATTTCAAAATAGAAAAATAAGTATAGATTTTGCTTATATTCAATGATAACTAGTATTCTCATATAACATTGGGGTCTTCAAAAATTAATGGAAAATGTATGTATGCATGGATTTCAAAAACTTTTTGCACCCAATAAACTTGCCTTTCAATTCAATTTTTCCACAAACATTTTGAACTACTCTTGAATTATATTGAAACAAAGTAGTTGTAAATTTTATGCTTTATATTCATAAAAGTACTTGCAAAAATAACTTCTTAATGCTTCCCTGAACATTCCTGCTTAAAACAAAATAAAACAATTGAACCAAAGAAACTTGGAGAGTGAATGATTTATTTCCACATAGTGCACTACATGTTCCATATTATATATCATCGACTTCCTTTCCTTTTCTTCTTCCAATATGTATAAAATATATCTTTTCTCTTTCTAAATGGTTAATCCATCCCCAAGAATTTTTCTTAGTGAAACTGTTTTGAGGGGCCAGCATTGTGGCATAGCATATAGGCACTGATTTGTGTGCTGACTGATTCACCAGAATTAGACAGTGAGAGAGACACCCCCCAAGTGGCCGCTACAGCCAGCGCATTGCAGCTAGCGCGCTGTGCTGATCCAAAGCCAGGAGCCAGGAGCCAGGTGCTTCCTCCTGGCCTCCCATGCGGTGCAGGGCCCAAGCACTTGGGCCATCCTCCACTGCACTCCCGGGCCACAGCAGAGAGCTAGACTGGAAGAGGAGCAACCGGGACAGAATCCGGCGCCCCAACCGGGACTAGAACCTAGGGTGCTGGTGCCGCAGGCGGAGGATTAGCCTGGTGAGTCACGGCGCCGGCTGACTGATTCACTTTCAATCCTTCCCTCTGCTAATGCACCTGAGAAACCAGTGGAAGATTGACCAGGGGCTTGGGCCCCTGCCACCCACGTGGGGGACCTGGATGGAGTTTTAGGCTCCTGGCTTTCAAGGCCTGGCCCTTGTAGCTTTTTGGGGATTGAACCAGGGAATGGAAGATTAGTATCTCTCTCTGTCCCTCTTTCTCTATAGCTCTGACTTTCAATAACTAAATAAATCTTTTTTTTTTTCTTAAAAAAATACATTGCTTTGAAGAATACTTACATCTCCTGGCTTTCATTCCAATAATTTATTGGAAAGAAGAATTGTTCAGTTTGATTGATACTGAGTAAACAGGCATTCAGAAGAGAAAGTGACAAAATTTGCAGATGCTCTTAGGGATGCCTCCTGCCTTTACCTGGCCAGCTCTCCTCCCAGGCCAGCTAAGTAATGAAAGTCAACAGGGTGCCTTCCCCCAGGAGGTTCACACCTCCCTTAGGATGAACCCATGTGAAGAGATAGATAGGTCTGGGCCTCTTAACTTACAAAGCCTAAAGCCCAACAGATTATTATCAAGCCCCTTCTGTCAGGTTCTATTTGCCTCTCAATCAGAAAACTTAATTGTAGCTTAGACAGCACCTTTGTTAGCTCCTCTAATAATGACTCTGTCCTTTGTTCTAGACCCTGTCTAGCGCACTTGGGTCTCATTCCTTTGTAATCATAACCTCTACTCTACCTCCAATGGCTCTACTCCCAACCTGTGTGTACTGATGGTCCTCTTCCCCACTTAATGCTGTATAATTGTTCAGACCTGGTAAATGCCACTCTTAGAATCATTGGTTACTATCCTCACCCTGTCTTTTATGACCTTGTCTAAATATGATCAGAGTCGGCGAACTCGGAAGGCTTCCATAGCCTTGGCAACTCATGACAGGAGCCTAGGGTGGTTACTGGCGCCATAAACTAGAGTGTCAATTTGTTGGGTCAACAACAGGAGTCACTGTGCACTTGCTCCTCATGTGGATCTCTGTCCTTAATGTGCTATACATTGTGATTTAATGCTATAACTAGTACTCAAACAGTATGTTTCACTTTGTGTTTCTATGTTGGTGCAAACTGTGGAAATCTTTACTTAATATATACTAAATTGATCTTCTGTATATAAAGAGAATTAAAAATGAATCTTGATGTGAATGGAAGGGGAGAGGGAGCGGGAGAGGGGAGGGTTGCAGGTGAGAGGAAAGTTATGGGGGGAAAGCCATTGTAATCCATAAGCTATACATTGGAAATTTATATTCATTAAATAAAAGTTAAAAAAAAATTTGCAGATGCTCGTGGTTCTTACTAGATGGACAAAACAATAGAAAATCAGGACTACACCTTCAGATAGGTAAGAGAATAGGCGGGACCTAAAAGGCCAACCAAGAGGATTTCTTCCACACTGACCTTCCTACTTCTTGTTTGTCTGCTCATGCCTGTTGGAGGGATGGACAAACCTGACAACCACGCAGCCTTGGGCCTTGTTAGTGTAGGACAACCTTTCCCATTGCTGATTTGCTATTTTTCCACTTTACTCATTATTTTTTGAATGAGATTTTTTGAAAAGATTTATTTATTTATTTGAAACTCAAAGTTACACAGAAAGAGGAGAGGCAGAGAAAGAAAGAAGTCTTCCATCCACTGATTCACGCCCCAGTTGGCTTCAATGGTTGGTGCTGCACCAATCCAAAGGCAGGAGCCAGGAGCTTCCTCTAGGTCTCCCACGTGGGTGCAGGGGCCCAAGGACTGGGCCATCTTCTGCTGTTTTCCCAGGCCATAGCAGAGAGCTGGATTGGAAGTAGAGCAGCCGAGACTCAAGCTGGCACACATATGGGATTCTGGCACTTCAGGCGGTGGCTTTACCTGTTAAGCCACAATGCCAGCCCCCTCCATTATAATCTTAAGAGACTGCTGTCATATTTATGGGTCATTCTTTTTTTAGAAAACTTTTATTTAATAAATATAAATTTCCGAAGTACAACTTTTGGATTATAGTGGTCCCCCCCCCCCAACCACCCTCCCACCAGCCATCCCATCTCCTTCTACCTCTCCCATCCCATTCTTCATTAAGGTTCATTTTTAATTATCTTTATATACAGAAGATCAACTTAGTATATACTAAGTAAAGATTTCAACAGATTGCACCCACACAGACACACAAAGTATAAAGTACTGTTTGAATATTAGTTTTAACATTCATTCACATAGTATAACACATTAAGGACAGAGATCCTACATGTGGAGTAAGTGCACAGTGACTCCTCTTGTTGATTTAACAATTGACACTCTTATTTATGATGTCAGTAATCACCCAGGGCTCTTGTCATGAGCTGCCAAGGCTATGGAAGCCTCTTGCGTTCACCAATTCCAATCTTATTTAAACAAGGCCATAGTCAAAGTGGAAGTTCTCTCCTCCCTTCAGAGAGAGGTACCTCCTTCTTTGATGGCCCGTTCTTTCCGCTGGGATCTCACTCACAGAGATCTTTCATTTAGGTCATTTCTTTCCACAGTGTCCTGGCTTTCCATGCCTGAGAAACTCTCATGGGCTTTTTAGCCAGATCCTAATGCCTTAAGGGCTGATTCTGAGGCCAGAGTGCTGTTTAGGGCATTTGCCATTCTATGAGTCTGCTGTGTATCCCGTTTCCCATATTGAGTCGTTCTCTCCTTTTTAATTCTATCAATTATTATTAGCAGACACTGGTCTTATTTATGTGATCTATGGGTTATTCTTAAACTGTTGTTAATGGCACATGACTGTTTTCTATTTTTTTTCTTTTTTTTGCCTCTCATGATAGTGACCTTACTTTAGCAAGTAGAGATAAATTAGTATATGAATCTGTTGTTGTTCCTTCTGTTTCTGCAAATTTCCTTGTGTAGAAAAAGATCTGGGATTCCAAAGTGAATATGAAATGCTATGTCAGACAGTTGTCTTTGACAGTGTCCAGAATCAGAAACTGTTGGAGGGGCTGGCGCTGTGGCAAAGAGAGTGAGAAAATCCAATGAAAATGTCCTCACCAGGATTTATTTGTTATTTCACTGCAATTAATGGAAATATGTCATTATTCCTGGGATCATTTTGGTACTATGGAAATTACTTGGGATATTTTCTAATAACAAAAATAGTAGACTACCAATCTTATCTAGGTTTTTCCAGGTCTGTCTTGCAAAATTAACCATTAGGAAATATCTTGCTTATCACAATAGTACACTTGTTTATATGAGAATGTCATTGGAACACTAACATATTTGAGGGTGTCACTAGTGGTGGCATTTGCCTCCATTCTTTTCACTGACAGAATAATGACAGTTCAGTGAGATGAAAGAAGGCACAGGAAAACAAAGTTTATTAAAGTATGTTCCAGGGCCGGTGCTAAGGCATAGCGGGTAAAGCTGCCTCCTGCAGTGCCGGCATCCCATACATGGTCGCTGGTTTAAGTCCTGGCTGCTCCACTTCCAATCCAGATCTCTGCTATGGCCTGGGAAAGCAGTAGAAGATGGCCTAATTCCTCAGGCCCCTGCATCTGCTTGAGACTACCCAGAGGAAGCTCCTGACTCCTGGCTTTGGATTGGCACAGCTGTGGCCATTGTGGCCAATTAGGAAATGAACCAGCTGATGGAAGACCTCTCTCTGCTTCTTCTTCTCTCTCTGTGTAACTCTGCCTTTCAAATAAATAAATAAATCTAAAAAAAAGTATGTTCCAACAAAGGTATGGGCCAGTTGAGGGAAAATGCGGCCCCCTTTCCTCATGCTTTGGGGTGGTGGATTTACCTGCTACACCACAGCGCTGGCTCCCATAATATGCATTTTCATGAAATTTTTGTAGACCCCTCTTACGCATGGATTTCAAAATAATTTGTACTCAAACTTTTTTTTTAATTTGTTTATTTATTTGAAAGTCAGAGATAAAGAGAGAGAGGGAGGGACACAGAAAGATCTCCATCCACTGATTCACTCCCCCAGATGGGCAAAATGGCTCTGGCCATGCCAGGCTGAAGACAGGAATCAGGAGCTTCATCCAGGTCTCCCACATGGGTGGTAGGAGCCCAAGCACTTGGGCCAGTAGCAGGGTGCTGGATGGGAAGTGGAGCAGCTGGACTCAAACTGGTGCTACTATGGGATACTGTTGCAGGCGGCAGCTTACCCCACTGAGCCACAACACTGGCTCCTAAATTTATATTTTAATTCTCCTTTTCCACACACTTGTTTTTTTTTTGACAGGCAGAGTGGACAGTGAGAGAGAGAGACAGAGAGAAAGGTCTTCCTTTTGCCGTTGGTTCACCCTCCAATGGCCCCGTGGCTGGCGCGATGCGGCCGGCGTACCGCGCTGATCCGAAGCCAGGAGCCAGGTGCTTATCCTGGTCTCCCATGGGGTGCAGGGCCCAAGGACTTGGGCCATCCTCCACTGCACTCCCGGGCCACAGCAGAGAGCTGGCCTGGAAGAGGGGCAACCGGGACAGAATCCGGAGCCCCGACTGGGACTAGAACCCGGTGTGCCGGCGCTGCAAGGCGGAGGATTAGCCTATTGAGCCACGGCGCCGGCCCTTTTCCACACACTTTTAAAGACTCTTCTTATTGTAAGTCTTTACTTATTCAGTGCAAAAGACGGAAAACTGAAAGATTTTAATATTGTCCAGTTTCAGTGACACTCTGGAAAGTAAAAGACTGAATTTATTGAAGAAAACCAATTATCTCTGATATGTAAGTTTGGGAGAGGTAGTCAATAGCTATTGGATAAAAACATAAAAGGTAAGTATAATTTTATTTCTTACCAAGATCACAATTTGTTAGAAAACATGCCTGATTATAATAATCATGACCAGTAATTAGAAAAATAAGTGTATAGGACCTTCCTTCTGGTGAGGGAGGGTAAGCCACTACCTGCAATGCCAGCATCCTAGATGCGCCCTGGTTTTAGTCCCAGCTGATTCATTTATGATCCAGTTCCTTAAAAATGCACCTCGGAAAGCATGATCCTAAAGATGATAGCCCAAGTACTTGGGGCCCTGCACTCACTTGGGAGACCAACATGAAGCTCCTGGCTCCTGGCTTCAGCCTATCTCAGCCCTGGCTATTGTGGCTATTTGGGGAATGAACCAGCAGATTGAAGATTGCTTGTTCTGTTTCACCCCCAGCCCCGCCCAACACTGCCTTTGAAGTAAATAAAATAGATCTTTAAATTTTTTTTGTCAAATGTTGTTTTATTTTGTATAGTACTGTTCTACCAGATCTACCTCCTTATTTTAAACTAGGTTTCCCAGACTGTGAGTGAGCTTCTATCTTATGTGGGGTTGGGAACTGGTGGTGGGGAGGAGTAGACAAAACTGTCTCCTTTGCAATTGTAAGATTCCATGGCTTTGTCACCAAACCAGAACAGGTTTGTCTTGGCAGGGTGGATGGGGTCCGGGGAGAACGGGTAGAAATCAAGTCTCCACCAGAGAGGATGTCACACAGAGTAATTTGCGCAGCAAATGAGGTTGTCACTGGGAATCATTTCCAAAGCTGTGACTTTCTGAATGAGGGGAAATAGGTGTTTTTTTTTTTTTGATTTATTTATTTATTTGAAAGGCAGAATTACAGAGAAGCAAAGGCAGAGAAAAGTCTTCCCTCCACTGGTTAACTCCCCGGATGGCTGCAACTGCTGGAACTGCCCCAGTCTGAAGCCAGGAGCCAGGAGCCAGGAGCTTCTTCCAGGTCTCTCAGGGGCCCAATGACTTGGGCCATTTCCCACTGCTTTCCCAGGCCATAGCAGAGAGCTGGATCAGAAGTTGAGCAGCTGGGACTGGAACCAGCACCCATATGAGATACTGGCACTGCAGGTGGCAGCTTTACCCACTACCCCACAGTGCCGGCCCCATTGTGTGTGTCTTTTATTCTGGGGAAATGCAAGAGGGGAAATACTTTCAGGAGTGGGCACAGGCTCAAACAGGCAGGCACAGTTCAGAAGCACAACTTGACATGTGTCTCATGTTGGGAATAAACCTTAAGCTACTGGGGCAGAGATCTTAGCATTACAATGAAGGGATAGGTGAACTTTGGATATTTTTGGCCACATGTAGGCAGGCATTGCCCTTGCAGCAGGGTCAGGATCAGTCCCTGGTGGCTGGTGATTGCATCTCTCCCAGAAACCCTGGAAAAAATCTTTGAATAACATCAGGTGCTTTGGAATCTTTAGGGTCTTGAAGAAATGAGTCACAATAAAGACTTTTGAGCTGCTGGGGGTATTTGCTGTTGATAGTTTCATTATAAACAGATCAAAACTCAATAGTTAATTTTTATCTAGCACTTACTGTTCGCTAGGCACTGTCCTTAATGTTTGTAAACTGTGAAGAAAATATTAATGTTCTAAGTCAGAGAAAATTTTTGACAATTAAATTCTTAAGTTCATGTCTTAACAAGTATAATGCCTTATGACCCTAGTGTTCTGAGGGATAAGGAGAATCTCATCTTTAATTCAAGGACTCCTGGTTTCCTACAGTAACCATTCTTTGTTTTTCAGGCAGGTGGGCACATGCCTGCTTGGAATAAAGACCATATTTTCCATCTTCCCTTATAGTCAGGAATGGCCATTTGTATTAGGATTCTCCTTAGAGCTAGGATGTATAGATACAGATGCACATAATATGAGAGGGCTTTATTAGGGTAACTGGTTCACATAACTAGAGAACCAGGAAAGCTAGTTTAGTGTGGCTCAGACCATGGCCAAAGGCCTTAGATTCAGGGGAGCCTATGATGTAATTTCAGCTGGATGCCAAAGGCCTGAGAACCGGCCAGGGTGGGGTGGAGGGGGAAGTGGGGGCTGATGGTGCAAGTACCAGAGTCCAGAGGCTGGAAAGTCTGGAGTTCTGACATCCAAATGCAGGAGAAGGGTCTCCTAGATCCAGAAGAGAGAAAGAGAGAGAATGAATTTGTCTTTTTTCTGCCTTTTCGTTGCACCCAGGCCTTTAGCCAACTGAGTGGTATCAACTCATGTTGGGTTAGGGCAGATTTTTCCCTACTCAGTCAGCTGTGACTCCCATGCCAGTCTCTTCTGGAAATATCCTCACAGACATACTGACAAATAATGCTTTCCCAGCTATCTGGGAATATTTTAGTCTAGTCAAGTTACACCAGAGACTAACCATCACGTGACATGACTAAGTTGTGGCCAATACAATGGAAACAGAAGTATTGTGAGTGATCTCATTGAAGCCTGCTTTATGTATATGCTTTCATTAGATAATTAAATTCTACTATTTTCCTTGACTTTCTGGTAATAGTCTTTTGGTCCATAAAGTTACATATCATGCTAAATGATCACTGTGTGTCCAAAGATGGTACAGCATGCAGACAGCTAGATTTCTGTGTTCTGAATTCTTTTAAAAGCCAAAAACAATAGAAAGCAGACAGTTGGAGTCAAGCCATTGAATTGACAAATTGAAATAAATAGGATGTGAAACAGTAGCATAGTAAGCATGAAAAGTGAAATAGATCAGTGAGATCTGTATTGATTTTTTAGTCAGCAAAGAATTAATAGGTCAGTCTGTCAAAGCAAGAAATGCTGACTATCCATATAGAACAGTCCTGTTAATTTATGAATTTACATTTCAGGATTCTCAAACTTATTTACTATGTCCTTGCAAAGGGAGCTCCCATTTTATTATGTCTCACTGCCATAGAGTTTTTCTTCCTCCTTCCTTCCTTCCTGTGTTTCATAGTCAAAACTTTATTTGCTCCACTAAATAAAGAGTTTGACAAATAAAAAAGTGAAAGAACACAGTCCAAGAGGAAAACAGGCATGGGCTATACACAAAAGCAAAGCAAAAATGTTCAATTTCATTCACATAAAGCAAATTACATGCCTACATTTTCTCCTTTTCACTGATCACATTACTGATTTTGATATTTTTTCAAAACTAGAACTGATCCATAAACTACTGCCATCTCTGTTTTTGTACATTTGACTCTCTTACCTGGCTGATTCCTACTGAACCATGGCTCAGCTGGGAGTACATCATTTCCAGAAATCCGATTTAGATGCCCACTGAGAATCCCTCAGCTGATACACTTATTGCGCCATGTTGTGACTATTTTTGTTTCACTGCATTGTAAACTCTTTTAAGTCATGGATTACATCATTCACCTCTGTGTGCCTAGATCCAGCAGTTGATGTCAACTAAAAATTCTTATGTGAGTGGACTAGAGCTCTGCCTTCGGGATTAGGGCAGGTGCTTTTATAAAGAGATTTAAGGGAGCTCTTAGCCCCTTCCTGTAGGTGAGGACATGGCAAGAGGATGCCATCGATGAAGCAGAGAAACTTTACCAGATCCCACATCTGTTTGTATCTTCATCTTAGACTTCTCAGTGTCTGGAACTGTGAGAAATAGATGTCTAATGTTGGCGCAAGATGTTCGTGCAGTTGTTTAGATACCACTTGGAATGCTTTCATCCCATATCGGAGTTCCCGGTCCAAGTCTAGGCCCCTCTGCTTCCTATCACATTTCTTGCTAAAATGAACCCTGGTAGGTGGCAGATGATGGCTCAAGTACTTGGATCCCTTCCACACATATGGGAGAACTGGACTGAGTTTTGAGCTCCTGGCTTTGGCCAGGCCCAGCTTTTTTTTTTTGTTGCAAGTATTTGGGAAGTGAACAAGCAGATGGAAGCTCTATCTCAGTTTGTTTCTGCCTCTCTTTCTTCATTTCAGATAGAATGAAAATAAATAAATAAAAATTTTAAAAATGGTTATGTTTACAAATTTTCCAGTCTAAGGTATTTTATTATAGTGGTCAAAAACATTCATTGCAATGTGTTATAAATTCTTTTTTGTTGTTAACATGATTTTTTATGGGGCCAGTGCTGTGGTGCAGCAGGTTAAAGTCCTGGCCTGCAGTGCTGGCATTCAATATGGGCATTGGCTCTAGTCCCAGCTCTCTGTTATGGCCTGGGATAGCAGTAGAAGATGGTCCAAGTCCTTGGGCCCCTGCACCCTCATGGGAGACCTGGAAGAAGCTCCTGTCTCCTGGCTTCGGATTGGTGCAGCTCCAGCCGTTGCAGCTATCTGGGGAGTGAACCAGTGGATTGAAGACCTATATCTCTCTATCTCTACCTTTCTTTGTAACTCTGTATTTCAAATAAATAAAATAAATCTTTAAAAAAAAATTAAAAAACCCAAAAAACAAACAAACAAAAAAAACACATGGTTTTAGTCTCGGATTGCAAAAAGTCTTAAACCACATTTTTCTTTAATACATTTTTTTTTTAATTTTTGACAGGCAGAGTGGACAGTGAGAGAAAGACAGATAGAAAGGTCTTCCTTTTGCCGTTGGTTCACCCTCCAATGGCCCCCGCGGTAGGCGCGCTGCGGCCGGCGTACCGCGCTGATCCGAAGCCAGGAGCCAGGTACTTATCCTGGTCTCCCATGGGGTGCAGGGCCTAAGCACTTGGGCCATCCTCCACTGCACTCCCTGGCCACAGCAGAGAGCTGGCCTGGAAGAGGGGCAACCGGGACAGGATCGGTGCCCCGACCGGGACTAGAACCCGGTGTGCCGGCGCCGCAAGGCGGAGGATTAGCCTAGTGAGCCGCGGCGCCGGCTCTTTAATACATTTTTAAAGTTTGATTGAGGAATAGTTCACAAATGACTGCACAGATTCTTTTAATTATATAGTTCAATGAATATGGGCAAATATATACAGGTCCTATAAACATACAATAACTGTGATATAGAGCATTCCTATTACCGTTAAATGTTCCATTTGTTCTTCTGCAGTTAATTTTCTAGCAACTCTCCATTCGCTGGAAATCACTGCTCTGATTTCTGTCTGTAGTTTTGCCAGTGCTACATAGTCTTATAAGTGAAATCACACATGCCATGCACTCCTTGCATACTTTGCTTGGAAAAATGTGTTTGAAACCAATTTATGTTGCATCTATCAGTAGTTTATTCCTTTCATGTCTAAATAGTATCTGTTGTACACCTGATCTAAATGTGTGCATTTGTTTAATAGACATTGTAGTTGTTTCCAGATTTTGCCTATTATGCATAATGCTGCCATAAACATTTAAATACATGCCTTGATATTCAAGTACTTTATCATTTCTCGAGTATATATATAGAGAGTTATTTTTGGAGGTTATATATAATTTCCTGGGAATTACATGGTGTGTGTTCAACTTTCTAATAATGCAAAACTTTTTGAGAACATGGTACCAATTTATACTTCTGTAAGAAATACATAGGGGTCATAAAAAATTCATGGAAAATGCATACCATGAAAAAGCTGCCTGGGCCAGCACCACGGCTCACTAGGCTAATCCTCCACCTGCGGCGCCAGCACACGGGGTTCTAGTCCTGGTAGGAGTGCTGGATTCTGTCCCAGTTGCTCCTCTTCCAGTCTAGCTCCCTGCTGTGGCCCGGGAAGGCAGTGGAGGATGACCCAAGTGCTTGGGCCCTGCACCCACATGGAAGACCAGGAGGAAGCACCTGGCTCCTGGCTTCGGATTGTCGCAGGGCCCGACCGTAGCGGCCATTTGGGAGGTAAACCAACGGAAGGAAGACCTTTCTCTCTGTCTCTCTCTCAGTGTCTAACTCTGCCTGTCAAAAAACCTGTCTGGATCTCAAAAATGTTTTGCACCAAAAACAAACTTATCTTTTAATTCCATGTTCCTATAAACTTTTTGAAGTACCTTTATATGCGGTTTCAAGTCCATATGTATTTTCAAAATGAATACATAAGTATACTTGCATCTGATGTTTTGTTTTATATTTTCCAGAAATCACTATGTTATTTTAAACAGATTTGTATATTTATTTGAAAAACTGAGTGAAAGATGGTGGGTGGAGGGGAGAGAGAGAATCTTCCATCCATTTGTTTACTCCTCAAAGGCCTGCAACTGCCTAGGCTAGTGCAGGCTGCAGCTAGGAGCCAGGAATTTCATCTTGGTCTCCCACGCAGGTAGCAGGAGCCCAGGGAATTGAGCCATCATCTGCGGGCTCCCAGGTCCATTAGCAGGAACCTGGATCAGAGGTGCAGATTAGCTGGGTCTCAAACCAGGTACTCTGATATGGGATGTGGGCCTCTGATGCAGCAGCTTAACTTGCTGAGCCAAAATACCCACTCCTCAGTTATTTTTTAAAATGTGTGAAAATTAATGGACAGATGTACTGAGGCCTATGGTTTTGTTATTGTTAGTTTAGAAAGATGTTGAATAGGATCCATTTCACTCCACATAATTTCTGATCTGTTTTAGTTAGTCATAACTTCAGATTCCTTCATTGCAATCTCTTTGGTCTCCTCCAGTTTTTTTTTTTTTTTTTTTTTTGAGGTACTTGTTGGAGTTCAAAGACATCAGAAAGCTGACCTTGTAGGACTACTTCCTCAGAGTGTTTCAGGGCCATCTCCAAAGGCCTGGCCAATCAGATTTTAGGGGTCCAAGTCCAGAGATAGCAGGCTGGAGAGGGTCCCCGAGTGGGGAGTAGAGTATGGGAATAGCAGGTGCCAAGGTGAGGGAGAAACACTAGTGACCAACAACCTACTGAGAGGACACCAAACTGAGAAGCCCCATTACTGCTCTGGTCACTGTGGGAGGTAGCACTGCCATTTCCTAGGTATGCAGCTGTAAGCAAGTCACATAACCTACCTTCTGCTTTCACATTGGTATTTTAAATGTGGGATGCTGAGGAAATGATATGAGTTCCTTGTGCTCCAAAGGACTATCTGTGGGCATGGTGCAGTACCACTCTCTGTGTTTCATGAGTATCTTCCTGAATTTAGACCAGCTTAAAAAATATTTCCCCTTCCTTCAATTCTCTTTGGTTTAACTTTAGTTTGACTTTTACTCTCTACTTAGCAAACAATGACTTTGCTCTCTGAGATTCATGTAATCTCTGTTCTGATCCTTTAAAACATCCTCTACATGTGAGAGAAGGTAATCTGTGTCCAAATTCCTTTCCACTGTGTTTCATCTCTGACCCAGAGAACAAAACTGTGAGGCTCAGCCATGATGGGGATGTGCCTTGGTTCCAGGTTCTATGACACATCAAATATTCAAATTACATTTCAAAGCTCTAGAAGTGCTGGAAGGAGCCTTCCTGAATTTTGAGAGGAAATTGGGGTCCCTCTGTGACTCACTTGTTGTCTTCCTGCAGCCTTCCACAAGATCAAATATTGGAACACATTCATCCCACGTCAGACTGCTTTGAGCTATTGTCTTCAGAATGTCTGTAACTCATGGCCCTCATTCAGCATAATTTTCAGATTGGCTTTACTTGAAAGCAGAACCATCCTGTGAGTCAGGTGATCTATGGATATAGCAAGTCAGAGAACAGTGGGGCCCTGGAGTCATCTCTGATGACATCATTCCACTGACATTCAAATTATATTTCAAAGATCTAGAAGTGCTAGAAGGAGCCTTCCTGAC
This sequence comes from Lepus europaeus, assembly GCF_033115175.1. Lineage (NCBI taxonomy): Eukaryota > Metazoa > Chordata > Mammalia > Lagomorpha > Leporidae > Lepus > Lepus europaeus. Next base: position 72,400,633 of record NC_084829.1, on the reverse strand, counting down.
TTTTGAGAGGAAATTGGGGTTCCTCTGTGACTCACTTGTTGTCTTCCTGCAGCTTTCCACAAGATCAGCTGCAGTCATTTATAAAACACCTGAATTTTCCTGGAAGCCTGTAATTGCTTTCTTTCTTTTTTTTTTTAACTTTTATTTAATGAATATAAATTTCCAAAGTACAGCTTATGGATTACAATGGCTCCCCCCGATAACTTCCCTCCCACCTGCAACCCTCCCCTTTCCCGCTCCCTCTCCCCTTCTGTTCACATCAAGATTCACTGTAATTGCTTTCTATTTATACCTTCTTTGCTTTCCAGCATAATGTGTTTTTTTTTTTAATAAAAAAGTGACATGTAATCATTCCAATGTCATGTATGATAGGAAAGGTGAAATGGGCCGGCGCCGCGGCTCAATAGGCTAATCCTCCGCCTTGCGGCGCCAGCACACCGGGTTCTAGTCCCGGTCGGGGCTCCGGATTCTGTCCCGGTTGCCCCTCTTCCAGGCCAGCTCTCTGCTGTGGCCCGGGAGTGCAGTGGAGGATGGCCCAAGTGCTTGGGCCCTGCACCCCATGGGAGACCAGGATAAGTACCTGGCTCCTGGCTTCGGATCAGCGCGGTGCGCCAGCCACAGCGCGCCTACCGCGGGGGCCATTGGAGGGTGAACCAACGGCAAAAAGGAAGACCTTTCTCTATGTCTCTCTCTCTCACTATCCACTCTGCCTGTCAAAAAAAAAAAAAAAAAAAAAGTAGGAAAGGTGAAATGAAGTTTGTTGTGAACTTTTCAATGGAATAAATGACTCGCTAGGGAAAACACATGTCAGTGTCAGTAGTCTGACGTGGGATGAATGTGTTCCAAGAGGCAACGTAACTGATGTGCCACAGTGAATAGGATCATGTGGCTTTATAAGAAGAGATGTGAGAGCTTACTTCCTTTGTCTCCTCACTTTTCCTCATCCCCATGTGAGGATACAAGGAGAAAAAAAATCAGGAAGAATGCCCTCATCTGTCTGTGGCTCCCTGATGTTGGATTTACAGACCTATAAGAAACAACTGTTTGTTGTTTAAACCATCCCATCTATGGATTTTTGTTACAGCATCCTGAACTAATGAGATTGTTTTTGTATGCTTTACAGGGATTTATTAATTCATCAGTAATGAGATCTGAGCTAGTGTTCAATATGCACATCATAAACAATTCTCCATCAATTCTTTACATTGGTACCTCTACTATACAACCTTTCTTAGCATAAGTTTAAATTCTGGTGTTATATTTATTTACTTATTTTAACTTTTTATTTATTTATTTTCATTTTATCTGAAAGCAGAGAGAGAGAGAGAGAGAGACAGAGAGAGATCTTCTACCTGCTGTTCACTCTTAAAATGTCTGCCACAGGCAAGGTTGGGCCAGGCCAAAGGCAGGACCCTGGAACTCAGTCCTGGTCTCATCATGGGTGACAGGGACTCAAGTTCTTAAGCCATCCCCTGCTGCCTCCTTGGAAGCAGGATCAGAAGTAGAGAAGTCTGGACTTGAGTCAGGCACTCTGATATGGGTTATGGGTATCCCAGGTAGCATCTTGTATTTAAAATGAATAAAGCCATTCTCCTGTAATCATATTGTATGATTCAGATTTAATTTTTTAGGATAGACTTTTCCCTACTCTGAATTCATAGTATCTTATCTGTCTCTCACAGAAGCAAGTTGAACATTTTTGCTTTTCATAGGATAGTACAGATGTTTGCCATTGGATTGCTACTATCAGTGGTAGAGTATGCTTTCTTCTCCCCGCCCCCCAAGATTTATTTAATTTATTTGAAAGACAAAGTAACAGAGAAAGAGAGAGAGAGAGAGAGAGAGAGGTTTCTGTCCACTGGTTCACTCCTTAAGTGGCTGCAATGGCCAGACCGAAGCCAGGAGACCCATACTTGTCTCTCATGTGGGTGGCAGGGGTCCAAGCATTGGGGCATCTTCCACTGATTTCCCAGGTGAATTAGCAGGGAGTTGGACTGGAAAGAGAGCAACTGGGACTTGAATCCACATGCCCCATGTGGGACACAGGTGTTGTAGATGCTGGCTTAATCCACTGTGCCACAACACAGGCCACTTTTCTTCTTTCTTAGTAAGGGAGCCTCAGATTTTTAGATAGGACATAGATTTTAGATAGGACATAGGAGTGGCTATATAGACGTAGGAGTGGCTAGCATAAAGTACATTTCCAAATTCCTCTCTTACAGCTGGATGTGTCCACATGCCTAAATTCTAGCCAATGAGATATAATCAAAACTGCCAAACAGCAACTTCTGGGAACCTTCCTCAAAAAAAGTAAATGTCTTTAATAAAAATTATCTATTTATTTAAAAGGCAGAGTTAGAGAGGGAGAGATAGAGATCTTCCATCTGCTGGTTTACTCCCCAAATGGCCACAATGGCCAGGGCTGGGCCAGGCTGAAGCCAGGAGCCAGGAGTGTCATCTAAGTCTCCCACAAGGGTGAAGGGGTCCAAGGACTTGGACAGTCTTCTGCTCTTCTTCCAGGTGCGGGGAACTGGATCAAGCTGGGACTTAAGCCCGTTCCCATATGGTATGCCAGTTTGCAGTTGGCAGCTTTACCTGCTGTGCCACAATGTATCTGCCACTTTGTATCTTGAAATAGCGGCCTCACCTGTGGAGCAATAAGATAGAAGGAACCTGTGTGTCAAAGGACTTCATGGGACCCTACCAGCTGTGGATTGCTTACCTCTTGATTTTCATGAGTGTTTTTGTGCTCCTTAGTTCTTTTCTCTTTACTAGCAGTTGAAGCCTCTGGAGTACAGTACAGAGTCAGTTGTGGACACTAGAGAAAGAGGAGTGATTAGAAATGGGTGAGGCAATATTCTGTTGGATTTTCAAAGGAGGATTCAGAAAGAAACAGATATTGCCTGTCCTAGGTCTCAAGCCCACTGTGCAGTGAAGTTTCCACCAAACTCATTGAGCATGCGGCTATGGGTCTGATGCTGCTTGGTATAAGCTGCAAACAGACGCAGGAGCTAACTGTTCCCCCATCCCCACCCCCACCCCCAACTTTCTCTAGAGCGGAAACTAATGACACAGAAACATTCCATCTTCTTTGGAGCTCTGTCACCTGTACTGCCGTACTGATAGTGTTGGGTGGACCAGGCACATCTAATTGCATATGTTACTTCCTACTTGTAGCAAGTTTTTGTTTTGCTTTAACTTTAAAGATTGTAGATTCAGGGCTGACACTGTGTTGTAGTGGGCAAACCTCTGCCTGTGGTGCCAGCATCCCATATGGGCACTGGTACAAGTCCTGGCTGCTCCATTTCTGATCCAGCCCTCTGGGATGGCCTGGGAAAGCAGTGGAAGATGGCCCAAGTCCTTGCGCCCTTGCACCCATGCGGGAGACCCAGAAGAAGCTTCTGGCTCCTGGCTCCTGCCTTCAGATCAGTTCAGCTTTGGCCCTTGTGGCCATCTGGGAGTGAACCAGCAAATGGAAGACCTTTCTGTCTCTCCTTCTCTCTCTCTCTGTAAATATACCTCTCAAAAAAAAAAAAATAAAATCTTAAAAAAGAAAAGAAAAGAAAAGATTGTAGATGCAGATCTGTTGTAGATGCAGATCTGTTGTGATAGGTGGTAAACTTCCAGGCTCTATTCCAACCCATTCTTGAGGTAGCAAGGCAATGAGTTCTAACTTGTTTTATAATACTGATGACATGCTAAGAAGAGGGTACCCAGAATAGTGGAAGGGAGATCAACCTGGTAGTTGGTATTTGCATTCTAATCCTGGCATTGCTGATAAAGACACAACATTGAGCAAGCTGCATAACTGCTCAGGGCCTTAGGTTTTATAAGTAGGAAATTGGTTACCTGATTTCTAAGATGCCTTTTAGTCACTCCACTGTGATAATTATAGTAGTACTAAAAATCGTAAAGGTACAAGACTTCATCATCATTAGATGAAGCCCATCACATAGTTCCATTGCTTTCTTTACAAGTATGCAACTAATGTCTGGAGTATAAACATAGTAAAAAATATTACCTGCATTTCAACAGAAGAAATAAAGCAAAATTTTCTCAACTTTGGATATACTTGTGTGCATGGATTTTAAGAGTTTTTGCAACAAGATAAAATCATTTTCCATTTTAATTTCATATATTCCATCTTCCATGAACTCCTATATTTTTACATCAGTGTTAGAATGAACACAAAATAAATTTCATCCTGAGTATCCTCTGGGGAATGAAACTGCATGTTTTTCTCTGATTTAAATGTCAGTGCTGGAGACATGGATTCTCATTAGGAGTAAGAAAGTGGCAAGGACAGAGGTTAGGGAGGCAGATGGATCTGGGTTTGACTCTGGCTACTCCCAGCTCTAAGACCTTGGTGGATAGGCCTTGCCTCTTAGTTTGATGGTTTTTCTCATAAGAATTTTCCTATTACTGGATAGATTGAACCTGAAGTTAACTCCTCGCTTGGACCTTGATTTTGGGACCAGTCTCCAGCTTGTTAGTCATTCTTACCTGACAGTTCCAGTGCCTCTTCCAGGTGACAGTAGAACTCCCAGTCCACCTTAGCTTACAGAATTACCCAGGCAGCTTCAAAAATATGCCCAGCCCTACCCCACCTCCACCTTGGAGGGAATTTTAAAGGTCTAAAGGTGGAATTCAGATAGCAGTGAGTCTTACATGCAGCCTGGCTTGAGACCCATTGGCCTAGACCTACCAGGACCATCTCAAGCCATAGAGTGGGCTCTCAATAGGGCAGAGTAGGAGGGAATACCCCAAGGCAACACAGAGCCCACACAACATCCACACTGCAAAATCCAGGATTTCTTTGCTGACACTTTCCCCTCAACTCCCATATAAAAATTTGAATGAGCATTGAGCACTGCTACAAAATACAAGACTAGACATGTGAACTTCATTTTCATGAGTAGTATTAAAAATCGTAAAGGTACAAGACTTCATTTCAAGAAAGGGTTCATACAAACATAAACATCATACTCAATCAGGAAGTTTTCAAGTTGCTTCCCTGCTAGGAACATTGTCTTAATATCAGAGTTTAGGAACATTTTGGGAGTAGTTTGTGGTTTTGTTCTACAGCTATTACTACCAGAAAAAAACCAAAAAACACATGAAAAGCCATTTAACAAGAAAAACTGCACCCCCTGCTCCCACCTCCAAGTACACCATGTGTAAGAATTTTAAATTATTTTCTCAATTAAAACAATAAGCAAGGACTTCATGTACTTCCAGTCTGATGAGTGAAACACTTGGGCAGAAACTGTTTCAGCATTTCCCAGATGCTTTCTGTATCACATGCAGGGTTATGTATTCAGCCACCCATGAACAAGCCTCTTGGAGAACCAAGGGAAAATAATGCTATCCTTTCCCCTTTGCATGGCTGCCTGTCACACAGGGTCAAATGTGTGTGTTTGGTGGTTTCTCGTGGTTTTCAAAATCCTGAAAGAAAAGACAGATATAGCTCTTAAAACAAACCTTTTGTATTTGAATCTGAGATACTATTTTAATTGTATTATAATTTAAAAAATAACCAATAAATTTTTTTAAAGATTTATTTATTTTACTTGAAAGTTACGGAGAGGCAGAGAGATAGAGAGAGAGAGAGAGAGAGAACCATCTGCTGGTTCACTCCCCAAATGGCCGCTATGGCTAGAGCTGGGCTGATCCGAAGCCAGGAGCCAGGAGCTTCTTCCAGGTCTCCCACACAGATGCAGGGGCCAAAGGACTTGGGCCATCTTCTACTGCTTTTCCAGGCGATAGCAGAGAGCTGGATCAGAAGTAGAGCAGCCAGGACTAGAACTGGCACCCATATGGGATGCCAGCACTGCAGGCAGTAGTTTTACCGACTATGCCACAGTGTTGGCCCCCACCAATAAATTTTGCTAGAAAAAAAAAAAAACACCACAAGGCTTTTGATTATCTACAAGGCATATCTAAAGCCATTCTGTCATGCATCCTAAAACTGGCCTACCTGTGGCATTTCCCTCATTTCCTCACAACATCATTACTGTGGGAGTCATCTGGCTTTCTTCAGTCATCTTAAGATGTGTTCCCAACATCACATCTTAAAGCCAGTTACTGTCCTCTTTTCAAGCTATGGCTGTGAGCACCATGTGTAGACCCTCAGCATTTCTTATTCCACTCTGGGACCTCCTCGCCCAGTGTCTTTGCTCTATTCCCAACAAGTTATTATGATCTTTGCTGCCAGATTGCATTTTTCTGCATTATGATTTTTATTAATATAATTTCCATGATTAACATTCATTTAAAATTTTTTCATTTATTTTCACTTTATTTGAAAGGGAGAGAGGAGAGAGAGAGAAAGAGAGAGGAGAAAGAGAGAGAATGTTCCATCTACTGGTTTACTTCTTAATGACCACAATAGCCAAGTCTGGGCCAAGCCAAAACAAGAAGCCTACAACATCATCTGAGTTTCCCTTGTGGGTGAGAGGGACCCAAGTATTTGAGCCATCACCTGCGTAATGTGGGAAACCAGATTGGAAGCAGAATAGCTCAAACCAGGCACTTTGATGTGGGATGTAGGTGTCCCAAGCAGTGACTTTACTACTGTCCCATATACCTGCTCATTCATTTTAATACAATGGAAAGACTATGGATTTAGATGTCAGAGAGTTAGCATAAAGCAACTGTTTTTTTTTTTTAAGATTTATTTTTATTTATTTGAAAGATAGAGTGAGAGGTATAGACAGAGAGAGGTCTTCCATCTGCTGGTTCACACCCCAGATGGTCGCAACTGCTGGAGCTGTGCTGATCCGAAGTCAGGAGCCAGGAGCCAGGAGCTTCTTCCAGGTCTCCCACGTGGATGCAGGGGCCCAAGGACTTGGGCCATCTTCTACTGTTTTCCTAGGCCATAGCAGAGAGCTGGATTGGAAGAGGAGCAGCTGGAACTAGAACCAGAGCCTATATGTGATGCCACTACTTCAGGCCAGGGCTTTAACCTGCTGCACCACAGCACTGGCCCCGCATGAAGCAACTGTTTAGTCTTATGGTTAAAGAGTCCACATTTCACAATGGAATATTTGGGTTTGATTCCTGGCTCTGGCTCCTGACTGCAGCTTCTTGCCAACATAGACCCTGAGAGACACCAGTGATGGCTGAGGTAACTGGATTCCTGCTACCCATGTGGGATTGAATTTCTGGTTTTGGCCTTGGCCCTGCCCCCATTGTTGTGGGCATTCAGTGAGTGAACCAAAGGATGAGAGCTCTCTTTCTCTGTTTACCTGTCTCTCTCCCTTTCTTTCTCAAATAAAATAATAATAATAATAATAATAATAATACCTAGCAAATCATTTGACTCCTCTGAGCTCCATTCTTTCTTCAGAGCACAGAGATAAAAATTAAATTTTGTGGGACTGCCATGTGTGAAATGCTTTATGTGGTATCTGGAGTACAGTAGGTACTTTGTGAATCATAGTTATTATTATGTGTAGTGGATTAAATTTCAGATTCTTAGCTACTTCCAAACCCAATTCTATCCCAGTTGTGTTCAAAGACTTTCTGCTAAAGTCATTCTGCTTTATTTATTGCCCTGTACATTTCCTGCCCTTTGCTGTTTTTTCAACGTGTCATTTTGAACTTTGTGCTTGGAATGCTCACTCCTAGCCCTTTAAAGTTTTTCTCCTCCAGAAATTCTTCAGGGACCACTTCAACATTCAAGGCTTCCTCTCTCTCCCATGAGTTCCCAGCGGTTCTTGTTGGGAGACATTTCTCCAGGAGTCTCTCACATGTCTGCATATCGACTCAGCAGAAGCACTGAGTGCCTTTCTGCCAGATGATCTCTTCATGGGTGATCTCTTCAAGCAAAAGGCGGGTCTGTTTATTCTGCAGGATAGCAAAGACAATGTGTCCTAGCAAGGCACAGGTCAGCAGGCTTACTGCTCTTAAAAAGACCTTGGATTCCATTCCTATGATGCAACCCGTTGCATATGCAAGGGATACCTGGTTTCTCTTTGCATTGCTCTGCAATCACTGAGCTTGGGAAACTGATACAAAACGTACTACTTTGGCTACTGCAGTTGCTGAGAGCAATAATGTTCTCTGTCTTTGGTCCTTTATGTGTTTTTTAAGTTTATTTATTTTTTTACATATTCGAAAGGCACGTTCTACCAACATCCAGGAAACTGGCAGCATAACTTGTTCATTTGCACATGGGATACACCTTAGATCTTCCTTGTTGTTCTAAAAACAATCATTATTTGTATATTAGGTTCTTACAGTTCTTATATATATTCCATAAATATGCATATATTTCATAGGCCATTCTTTGCTTACTTTTCTATTGCTATTGGTTTGTAAAGAAAAGGTGTCGTTTTCTTTTCTGAAGAATCTTTCATATCCCAGACTGAGCTGGTTGCTTCCTATGATGTCACTTATCTGTTCCTCTATCCCATGTATTTCCGTCCCTTGAAATTATTTTTCTCTTTGGTCCTTCAGCTTTTTTTTATTTAACTTTTATTTAATGAATATAAATTTCCAAAGTACAGTTTATGGATTACAATGGCTCCCCCCCCCCATAACTTCCCTCCCACCCGCAACCCTCCCCTTTGCCACTCCCTCTCCCCTTCCATTCACATCAAGATTCATTTTCAATTCTCTTTATATACATGAGATCAGTTTAGTATATATTAAGTAAAGATTTCAACAGTTTGCCCCCACATAGCAACACAAAGTGAAAAAATACTGTTGGAGTACTAGTTATAGCATTAAATAACAGTGTACAGCACATTAAAGACAGAGATCCTACATGATATTTTTTAAAAATTAATTTTCTATGCCATTTCCAATTTAACACCAGGTTTTTTTTTTCATTTCCAATTATCTTTATATACAGAAGATCGATTCAGTATATACTAAGTAAAGATTTCATCAGTTTGTACCCACACAGAAACACAAAGTGTAAAAATACTGTTTTAGTACTAGTTATAGCATCACTTCACATTGGACAACACATTAAGGACAGATCCCACATGACATGTAAGTACACAGTGACTCCTGTTGTTGACTTAACAATTTGACACTCTTGTTTATGGCGTCAGTAATCTACCTAGGCTCTAGTCATGAGTTGCCAAGGCTATGTAAGCCTTTAGGGTTCGCCGACTTTGATCTTATTCTGATAGGGTCATAGTCAAAGTGGAAGTTCTCTCCTCCCTTCAGAGAAAGGTGGTCCTTCAGCTTTCAGTTACACACTGTTGTCAGACTTCTTTTGAATCTTATTTATTTGAAAGTCAGAGAGGGAGAAAGAAAGAGAGGGAGAGAGAGAGAGAGAGAGAAATATCTTCCATTCACTGGTTCACTCCCCAAATAACTGCAACAGCTAGGACTGGGCCAGGCTGAAGCCAGGAGCCAGGAACTCCATCTGGGACTCCCATGAGGGTGGCAGGGACCCAAGTATTTGAGCCATCATCTGCTGCTTCCCAGGAACATTAGCACATTAGCACATTAGCAGGAAGTTGTATTTTTTTTTTTTTTTGACAGGCAGAGTGGACAGTGAGAGAGACAGAGAGACAGGTCTTCCTTTTCCGTTGGTTCACCCCACGAATGGCCGCTGCGGCGGCGCTGCGCCGGTGCACCACGCCGATTCGAAGCCAGGAGCCAGGTGCTTCCTCCTGGTCTCCCATGTGGGTGCAGGGCCCAAGGACTTGGGCCATCCTCCACTGCACTCCAGGCCACAGCAGAGAGCTGGCCTGGAAGAGGAGCAACCAGGACAGAATCTGGCGCCCCGCCAGGACTAGAACCCGGTGTTCTGGCGCCTCAGGCAGAGGATTAGCTTAGTGAGCTGCCGCGCCGACCGGAAGTTGTATATGAAGTGGAGCAGCAAGGACTTAAACTGTCACTCTGATAGGATGTTTAAGTGTGTGCCCCTTGAATCATATTTGACTTTCCCATATGTTTATTTCTGGTCTTTGTTGCTATATTTACATTGCTAATGGACAAAGCCTTCTTTTGACTTGCCTGAAAAAAATCTCCCTGAATTCCTGGTGAACATTATACCTAGAGTCACAACATTTGCAAAGGAGCACTCAGGTCACAAATGATTGAAGAGTGAGGCTGATCAAATAATAACCATCCTTTTTATTATCTCCACCAGAGGGCGCATTTCACGTTGGATTTTAAGAGTATGCCTGTTGGGATCACCTCTGCTTTCAGTAAGCAGCTGTCAGCGCTCCTATTTACTGAATGAATTAGTAAATGTATGAAAATGTGTTAGAAAATGGAGTGTTGTTCTGGTTCCACTTCACCCTACACAGGAACTCCAACCTGGAGCTCTTTTGACTATAACTTCATTATTACTGCATTTCAGTTCATGAGGAAGTGAGCTTGAAAACCCAGACCAAGTCTTGAAAAATGAGTTCCTGTGATTTTTTCACATTTCCCACCAACTTGAAAGTGTATGTCAGTGTATACACAGTGATGGTTGACACAGAGCTGTGACCTGACTAGAAATTCTGCACCTTATGCCAACTGGATAGTTACAAAATCAATTCCAGGTCTCTTGTAGTAGGAAGGGTGACTTACATAGTATTGAGTATTATGGAGGCAAAGGAAGGAATAGTAGAGAGTTGCTTTCTGAACTCTTAAGTGAATTTATTTCCTTTTATGTTTTACACTTTTCTCATGGAGCTTAGAACTAACTGAAAAATCAACTCCCAGAGTATTTGACTTTTACTGAATCTAACAGATACCTCCAAATAAGTTCCTGTATGCAGATGTAGTGTTTCCTGGAGCTTCAGAGTTTCCTATGTGACCACAACTTTTTGAGGTCCCATGAGCCACTTTGTATGGTAGCATATATACAATGCAGTGTCAGCTTTCTGCTCCAAAGATACTCACCCTCTGATAGGGGAGGTTGATTCCACACCAGTGAGACCATATGGGTGGAGTAGGCACCAAGAAGAACTTGTTAAGAAAGCGAAGGGTGCAGTGTGCCCCGTCCTTTCCTTTAATTGTGGTTGTGGATTCCTGTGCTTTGCTGGTGCAGAAAGAGGATTGTAAACCGATTCTCACTTTTCATGTTAAAACATTTGGTGGGCACAACCTCCTGGGACATGTTAGTGGGCCATGTGAAGGTGCTTCAGGTGTGAGCAGCTATTGCTTGGCAGTTTTGAGGGCTAGGCCTTGTCCTAGTTATCTTTGCATCAGGGTTGCACAAGTATATAGACGGTGCTCATTAAGTGCCAGTGCTCTTTACATGTGTGTCCCGGAGTTGCACACAGAGATCCAGAGCACACGAGTCAAGACATAACGTTTCTGACTCTTGCTGGTGAGGCTGCCTCTCTACTTTTGTGAGTCAGAGCAGGTGGACCACTTCTGCCTCCTTCACATCTTTAACTCAAAGGGTGGTGAGAGCTCTTCCACCCACGACCCTTACAGCCTACTCTGAGGAAAGTGCACACACAGCCCCCAAGAGCTGCAGAGTCAGTGCGTGTTTGATCTAAGCTGCTCCTTTGCGCTCCACGAGGTACACTGGCCAGGACTGTCAATGGAAACTCTCCATTGAAACTCTTACCTGTTGCTGGAACGCTGGCCAATTTGACTTTAAGTAATTTAGAGGAGAAGCCCCTTAGCATGCCCAGAAGTTAAAGGCAGGCTGTGGTAACTTCTTCGTGAAACCGGCTCCTTATCGCCTGTCCACTTCTTCTAGGGAGAAAACTGACCAGAACCCCGAAGCTTTGGCGCAAGAATATCGATAGGCGTCTAAAAAACCGGTACAAAGAAAATTTATGGCTCCCTCCCCTTCGTCCTCTTCGCCTGCCACCTCTCAGCTTGTCCTGAGAATCAGACGCATTTTCAAGAGCTCACCCCAAGACTTGTAAAACTGTCAACAACTCCCGAGGTTCTGCTTTCCATCACCTTGACTGCCGACCCCAGAGTTTGTGCTGACCGCTAGGTCGCGCTGTCGGACAAGAAATCAGAGTCAGGACCCACCGGGCACCCAGGACTCGGAGGGAGAAGAGGTGGGAGTTGGAGGAGAACGAAGAGGGAGGGCGATCCCAGATTTGGCCCAAGGAGTGGAAGCCATAGGAAGTCAACCAAACAATAAATCCACCCAGCTGCGTTTCAGTCGACAAATATCAATTTACTGCAAGCCTTGAGGATCCCAAGGGAGACAGAACTGGATGCACCACTGACAGGGGCACGATGGATGGGGGTGCTCACGTTTTTACCCGCCCTTGTCCTCTTCCCAAACTGGGAGTCTAGCTTAAAGGCTCCAGGGACCAAACAGTGTATCCCTGGGTACCCCCTTGAATGCACTCGCATTGCACCCGTATCCCCTGGGAACAAGAGTGTTTGAGATTAGCTTGCGGAGATGTCCTCTTCTTCCCTCCTACTTTGAAAGTTTTGTGCATGGATTTTCTTTTCTCTCTCTCTCTCTCCCTCTCTCTCTCTCTTTTTTCAGCAGGCGCTTTGTGTAAAACCCTCTGCAGCTACTTCTCCCAAAAGCATTAACTGAGTATGTGAGCGAGAATGTCTAGAGCAGCAGCATATGCCCACGCGGGGCCCCGGCACGCCATTCCAGCAGCAGCGGGCGATGCGGGCGCCCTCGGGGTCAGACACCTCCTGCATCCACTGCGGCCTCCAGCTTTGCGAGGAGAGAGCTCAGGACTGTGATAGGCTTCCCTGGGGGCGACTGCTCGGTTCCCCTGCTGATCTATGCATCTGCAGCTCTGAGCCAGACCAACATGAAAGAACCCTTCTTAAACCAAGCAAATCCATCCAGAGTTAACATCTGGGCGAAACACTATGCCCAGCCAGACTGGGCAGGCATGCAAGGAAGTAGTTTTCCTTGGCTAGTCAGGGGGTGCCCTTGTCCTTTTGAGCGGGGAGCTTCCTCAGCAGTTCCCGGCTTCTGGGCCAGGGCGATCGTCCGCTGCTCCGCACCAAATTTCGCGCCGCGACCGCGGCCCGCGGGAATTCCTTGCTCTCAGGATGTGTTCTTGGGCTGCCCCCTCCCACGCAGTCTGTGAGCCGGGCTGGATCTGATCCCCAGCGCTCTGCGTGTGTCGGGTCGGGACGCGGGCGAAGCATGGCTCTGGTGTTTAGGTCCGCTCCGCAGAGGCTAAGGCGAAGGCTGGTTTGTACCGCAGATCGACTAGGCTGTGTGATGGCCTTTTGGCGCACGTCGGGTTATTCGCCCCCTCGACGCGCTCCCGCCTGGGGGGTTTGGCCAACACTAGGGCTGTGAGGATCTGAAGAGGGGAAAGCCTGGGCCCTGTGTGCGCTCTTTGTGCGAGCTGCCCAGCTGGACATCGAGTGGGCCGTGCGTACTAGGGGAATGTGCCGAGGTGGCGATTTCTACTTTTTTTTCCCCCTCCATCTTCCCCCTCCAGTGTTCTCTCTGGTTTACTCCCGTTCTCTTTGGAGGCAGCGAGAGGTACAGGGTGAGGGTAGGGGGCGCCCTGAAGTTCCGGTCATCCTAAAGGCAAGGTCGGAAGTTACCACGCCTAGCAGTGGGAAGGCTGAATCTGCAGACGTCAGATCAACAGGAAAGAGGGGTTTATGGTTTATGTTGGAGACAGGAGCCTCTGCTTCTATCACCGGGAGCAGTCATTTACGGGGACGCTGCTCCTCAGTTCGCTCCCCCGCAGGCCTGGCAGCCTACCATCACGAGATGGCACTGGCCACACCGACGTTTCTTATCACAGCCCGTCCCGCAGCGCCTTTCTGAGGCCGACGTGCGAGTGCCCTCGGCGTCCTCGCGGGCGCCCTGGGCAGCCTGGCAACCCCGAGTGCCAGCCGCCCAACTCAGGGCCCAGAGGCGAGCTGTGTGGACGGGGCGAGCCGTGAAAAGAGGGTACAGTCCCCGTAGGCCCTCCAGTAGTAACTGAGGGTGTGTGTGTGGGGGTCCCTTCGAGGTTTCAACCTACTGCACTTTGCCCCTTTGACCCCGCGGGGTTCCCAGGGCAGAGCTTCCGCCCAAAGCCAAGTTTTACCCCTGCCGGGCTGGGCAGAGAAATTTCTGTAGTAGATGTAATTTGTTCCTGAGTGGCTTCCTTTTCTGGGGACCCCTGGGCTTCAACGCTTCCCCAGTCTTCCCTCTTGGCTCAAATTAAAGATTCCCGGTTCCATCCCCAAGCTCCGGGAGAGCGAGACAGGACTGGGAAAGCCATCCCATCTCAAAGGCCCGTGCGGGCGGCTGTCCGCGTTTCCAATCGCCAATCGGAGATTGAAAAAGACAGAAGGCCCGCCGCGTGCGCAGACAGTTAGTTAATGGAAACCCTGCAAATCGGTTTTAAGTGCACCCAGGACGGAGGGGGAGGAAGGTGGAGGTGGCGTTGATGGGGCCTGGGGACAGGATGGAGGTGGGGGTGCAGTGCGTGGCACATCCTCGCGGTTCTGGAAACCAGTCGCTTTCCCGCTCCCCATTGTTCTTAACTTAAAAAAAAAATCTATTAAAGAAAATCGCAGGGCCAGGGAAACCCGAGCTCCCCGGCCCGCCCCAGGCGGAGGAGTCCGCGGCTCCCCTTGGCAGGGCACCCGGCTGCGGCTGTCCCCCTCTCCCCACCCGCCCTCTCCCCGCCCCCCGGCGGGGCGCTGCTACTACGGCGCTCGCCACCTCACGCCGAAGGAATGCTCGAAGTATGCACACGTTCCCAAAAGTAGACCTCCTTCACCGCCGGAGGAGCATACATCACCCGTGGCAGCCGTCCACCTTCCCAGGCGTTTCGTAACCGAGTAAACTGAGAGCTGGGAACAGCCCTCTCTCTATTAAGTAGCCCGCGGCGCGGAGTCTCTCCCCACTCGGCGAAGGCGAGCCGCTCCAGACGCGTCCGCGCGCAGCCTGCCGCGCTCCCCGGAGCTCTCCGCTCGCCCCACCACGCCCGCCGCTCCTCCCGGATCGCGCCGCCGCCGCTGCCTGTACGCCCGCGGCCGCCAGGTGCTCCCGGGGCGCAGCGCCGATTGCCCGGGCAGGCGCGGGCCACGCCGTGCGCCGGCTTCCCCGAAGCTGGGACCCACTGTCGCCGCCGCTACCTCGGTCACCGCGCCCTCAGGTCGGCCGGGCTTCTAGCGTCCTATCCTCCCACCCCGTCCTCCGCGAAGGTAGTCGGGGAGTCTCGCTTGTATCCTGCACCTTGCCGGGAGCGCCTCCCACCCCCAAATTCCGGGCAAAGAGCGTTTGGATTTGTAAGAAGCGTGCGCCAGTAGAGAGGGATTTCGTGGTGGGCTTGCGTTTCGCGGGGGAGCAAGAAATGTGGCTTTTCTTGAGAGCCCACGCAGGGCGGCGGTGCGCGCCAAGCATCCCGTTGAGCAGTTCGGGTGGCGGGCAGTTTCATCCGCAGATGCTGTGGAGTTCGTGGCGGAGTTCGCGGGTTCCCTGGACATTCGGTCCTCACCCTCTCCAGCGGTGGCTCTGAGGGGCCCGGGAAGGCATTTCCGAGACCCCCGTGCGCACTTTGTATGGAAGGCGGGCCAGGCTGCGCGCCCGGGTGTGCGTCCCGGCGCCTTCCTCCGCTGCTTTTCAAGTACCTACAGGGTGGGTCAGAGCCGCCCTCGGGAACTCTCCTCGGCCGGCTTCTCCCAACTTAGTGAGAAAGTCCTTCTCAGACCTCCTCTGCGGGACCTCTGGGGAGCGCCAGTGCCGGAGAGCGCAGGGATTGCCGCCGAGGGGCGTCCTGGGCCCCTCCCGGAGCGGGGCCCGGGGAGCGGAAAAGGGACCCTGAATCGGCATCGTCAGAGGACCCTCCCGTAACCGGTTCGGGGCTCTCTGGGACTCCCCTCCCTCGCCTCCCACCTCAGACCGCTGAGGAGGATGCGAGGCAAGAAAGGAAAGGAGCGCCGAGCTCCTCCCTGGATGACTCGGGGACGTTCAGGTCCCGGTGGGTAGGCGAGAGAGCAGGGATCGCGCGGGGGCCCCGTGGGGAGGGGTCCTGTGGGAGTCTCTCTGTGTGCAATTTTCAAGTAAACTTGACTCGAAAGTTAAGAACCCGGCCTCTTCCCGCGGCGGGCAGGGAGGGGCGAGCCGGCTGAAGCGGACAGGTCTCCCCTAAGCCCCCTTCTCCTTCCCCGACTCATTTTCATTGATGGGGGTGAAGTGAGGGGAGTCCACGCTGCCACGTCGAGGCAGCCACTTCCAGACGTGTATGTCTGAGAATTCTCAATGGGCTGTTACTAGGCATTCCGATAAATGTTTTGGCTAAGAAAGAGAATTTCTGCTTTAAACGTATATGATCGGAATGCCGGGCGGGCTGGCGGGCTGGCGGGTATTCTGCGGCGAGGTGATTCATTTTTGCCTGTGAGCCAGGCCGTCGATAGGTGGCGCTCCAGGCCCAGGCAGCGGCGCGCCCATTCTGGTTTTTATTGAGGATTCAGCTGTGGCTTTTTTTTTTTTTTTTTTTTTTTTTTTTTTTTTTTTTTTTTTAATCTGCACACAGCTTTTCGGTGGATCGATTGTCAGCGTTTAACTTTTCGCGAGAATGGCTGCCAACTGCGTTGGAAATTATTATAGCAAAGCTAAGGCCAGATGCCGGGAACAATGGGCCAGTTTCACCTCTCGCTTTTCATGGGTGGAGAGGAGGGTTAGAAATGTCAAACAGTTGTTAATTAGGAAGAAAGATCTTGCTAGAGCCTGAGTGTAGCGCCAACGTCTTCATCTTGGCTTCATAAAAAGGAGCTCCGGGCGATTTGGCACGCCTGCTCATTAGACATTTAAAACACAATTTACACCCAGGCTGAGGGAAGCTGCCCGAATACCTTGTGCCAATACTTTGGAAAGACGTGGTTGGAGATTGTCAGCTTCCTTTCTCAGGGAGGGCTTGATCTTTGGCTCATTTTCCAATTCCAAAGCCGGACTATGCCCTTCCCCTTCCATTTTTCAGTGTGCCTCGCCTGCTGCCTTACAAAAATTTATGGACCCCACAGTCAAGTCTTTTTATGTTCACCACTGGCAACTTGCCCGTTCAGCTCATTGCCAGTAGCTTTTGTTTCTGGGTCAGACCCTAGCATATATTAGGCGATTCCATTCTGTTGACATGGATGAAGCACCTACTGTGTGTTGGGAAACCACGAAAGATGGGTGAAACTCTTTGTCTTTAAGGAATTAATACTTTAGTTACAGAATCAGAGTATATTCTGCTGTGGACATAATTGAAATTCTCCAGGACAAATGAATGCAGAATGCAAAGATTACTTACATGAATGAGACTTTTTCATTAAAAATGACTTGGGAGAACAGACAGAGGGGTGTTCTGCCTCTCCTATTGCCTTGTCTCTATTAAGTGTTTTGGAGTTGTTTTGTCCCCTCATCTCTGCTGAAGGATTTATCAGATGTGGAAACAGCACAGTTAGCAGGAGGTTCAGGTTTCCGCGGGGCCTGCCATCCTTCTGTATATTCCATTTCAGACCTTAAAGAGCTGCCTATTTGTAGGCAGAACAGAATGAAGAAAAAAAGAGTGTAAAGGAGCTTTATTATACTTTTCCAAATCACCCCGAGACCACTAAAGTACAGTTACCTAAAGAGTTCAGCAGTAAGGAAAAAGCAGCCAAATACAATCTCCAGCTGGAAGAGACATTTAGTTGAGTAAGGGATAGAGTGACTTCTGAATTAGCCATCACCCTGACAGGATGAAGTCATGTGGGGGCTGGCAATGCCCTCACCCAGGATGCAAAGCAGACCAGTGGCCAGGAACACAGGACCCTCTTTAAACATGAACTCCCTCTTGGTGCCCTGATTAAACTTCTGTAGCTGAGCTTGACTTCCACACATCCACAATGGGCCCATTATGTGCTGGCGTGGGCCCTGTGGTTATTAAGGCAAATGTGATCGGGTTCTGGAGTGGGTCCAGGCTACAGTTGTAACCTGGTTCCAGGCCTGCCCAGACCCGGTTCTCATGCGGTCACTGCTTCCTCCCGCAGATCCCTTCATGCGGCCCTGAGCTGGGAGACCAAGCATGCGGATCAGGCTTCCCCCAGCACTGGCCGCCCTGGGCGCGGCCCTGCTCCTGTCTTCCATTGAGGCAGAAGGTAAAAGACTCTTCCTTCCTCCTTCCTGAGTTGACACTGCAGAATTCGAGAAAGGAAAAAAGCCCACATTTTTTCTTGCCTCTAATGCTTGCTCTGTTTCCCCTGCACTTGGTGCTTTCTCCGGTGGTGGTTTCTCTCCTTCAGAGAATCACGCCCTTGTCCCGAGGTTTGTCCACTTTCCAGCTGTCAGCCAGCTCTTTCGTATTCTGCTTCATGCATTTCGTGCAGTGCTGTGTGGTCCTCTTTGTGCTTGTCTTTGCGGTGTGCTGTCCACACCGCCACCGCCACAGCCGCCTCCCGAGAGGACCAGCTGCCCAGGAGCGGGCACGGCTGCACCCGGCTCTACCAACAGGACGCCTCGTGGTGGTCGTACCCAGGAGCCCTGGCGCGCGGGCGGGCGCTCTCGCTTGGCTGGTAACCGCCAGGGTCGGGGCTGCGACTTGAGGGACCCCATGAAATAAAGGACTGCAACAGCGCTAGCTCTGCGCGTGTTTGTTTTGTGCGGGAGTGCAGTGCAGCCGAAGCGGCCGGGGGATGGGTGGCGAGCAGAGACCGAGGAGGATCCCAGGGTGCTCACGTGTCCGAGCGTCGCTGCCGCCCGGGTCTGACTCCCGCTGCTCCAAGACACGTGGCGCAGACCAATGCGGTTCAGACAGGTTGGGGCTGGGCCAAGGTTTCTAGCCCGGGAAGCTGTCGCGCGGCAGAGGAGCCGGGCGCCACTCCCAGCGCGCTTCCCTGGCTCCCTCCTTCTGAATGGAGCCGGGAGGCAGCCTGGGGCTGTGAGATGGGCTTGAAGAAACGCTCTGTGGGGGCCTTTGGAAAAGGAAGGGCTTCTGTTGTGTACACTTGGTGCCTCGATTTCTCAGTATGCAACCCATTTCTAGATCCAAGCATTAACCCCTTAGGGGCCTCTGTGTTTCTTCCTCAATTGTCACTGGAGACCCGAAAAACTAATTTTATTATTCTACAAGGTAAACCGGGGTGATGGCTAAAAGACATCCTTTTTTCCCCCAATAAGGAAATGCCCCTGTTGAAGTTAAGGAGAAATACTTCCGCATGGGGCAGTTATGCAAGTTCCAGGGGAAGATGTGCTTTTCTCGAAGTTGTTGCAAAAGTGGGGCTGTGTTGTGACAATATTGAGATTTTAAAAAAACTTTTACTTCAAGACTGCAGGTACAAAAATGAAATTTAGGAGAAGCAGAGAGTATCCAACATGTATGGAGTGTTTGGGAAAGTGACGGGCTCGCTGACTTTTCTCGACTGATTGTATTTTATGACTGTAAAGGCTTTTCAGAATGGCTTCTGTAAAGTAGCAGGCAAGGAAGCCTAGCTCTAATGATTTTTTTTTTTTAAGATTTATTTATCTATTTGAAAGACAGATTTACACAGAAAGGGAAAGACAGACAAAGAGATCTTCCATCTGCTGTTCATTCCCCAAATGGCCACAAGGGCTAGGGCTTGGAAGCCAGGAGCCTGGCACTCCATCCAGGTCTCCCAGGTAGGTGGCAGGGACCCAAACACTTGGTCTGTCTCCTGCTGGTTTCCCAGGTTCCTTAGCAGGGAGCTGGATTGGAAGTGGAGCACCTGGGACTCGAACTGGCACTCAGATGGAATGTTGGTGTTGCAGGTAGTAACTCAGGCTGGCCGACCTGTCACACCAGCCCTAAAATGATCTGTCTATGTCATTGTTGGGAAGAAATTTAATTTGAGGAACTTCTGGAAGCCCTAATAAGGATAAGTTTTAGATATATCACTGAAGTAGCCCATTTATTGCTCAAGCAAATAAATATTTGAAAAAGTTTTGAGAATTCTTAGGAAGAGAATTGGGTAAGAATTGAAATAAGTGGACAAAAATCAGTTCAGAATTGGATAATGATTGGTTAACAAAGTGCAGTTAAAAAGAATGTTTTACTATGTGTGTTTCCCATTATTTCCGTGTTACTTGTATTTATCTTTTAAATTTGTATTTATTCCCACTTGGTACAGTTTCGTCTTTTGCTTTCTTAAGCTGTCTTTTCCTGTCTTCCACCCCCTTCAGTCAGTACTTGAGAGTTCTATTTTAATGGGATTTCCCCCCTTTATTTTGGCCTTATTCTCCAGTTTGGCACTGTAGAAATTTTATTTGATCAAACATTATCATTTCAACATGTGTCTGCATAAAAATTACTAGCTATTTTACATTTTTGGTACTAAGTCTTTGGAATTGGGTGTGTATTTTATCCTTGCAGCACATTTTATTTTGAACTGGCCACATTTCAAGTGCTTGATAGTCACATGTGTCTGCTTGCTTCCGTGCTGGACAGCACAGCACAGCTGTGGTGTTAACTACCAATTAAGTGGCCCCAAGAGTCTTTTCTGGAGACAACAGGCTAGAAACTGAATTCCTTTGAAATATTAACATTGGGGGTGTTTCACAATTTCGGCTTCTTCACCTTTATTTGATATTATGCCATTTTGATCTCAGTCCTAAAGTAGTCATAGTTACTGTTCTTTTGCTTTCATGATTCATAATTTTACCCCTGTACTCATACTGTTTTCAGACC
This sequence comes from Lepus europaeus, assembly GCF_033115175.1. Lineage (NCBI taxonomy): Eukaryota > Metazoa > Chordata > Mammalia > Lagomorpha > Leporidae > Lepus > Lepus europaeus. Next base: position 72,380,105 of record NC_084829.1, on the reverse strand, counting down.
AATTTTTACTTACTTAAAATTTTATATGTTGAAAAACCAGTGCTTTTTTGATAGTAATTTAAAGATTTTGGCATTTGCATTTCTTTCTTTTTGTAGTGGTGCTATCTTTATCCTGTGTTTTTTCTTTGTCTACTTGTATGAGGAACTATATTTTCTATATTATGTTATCTTGTCTTATAGAAATAATGGTGAAAATTATTTTTTTTTTTTTGCCTGCAGTGTTTGTAATTGCTATCCACAGAATAGACATCAACTTCATAACTTGGCTAGTGCTTTGTATGACCTGGTGTGTGTGAATTACTTCTAGTTCATTAAGTATCATGTAGTTTGTTAATTATCCTTTACCAAACTTAGCACTGTGCCTTTAATGGTTAATGGCCAGCATTCCCTGAGAATTGGATACCTTTCTTTCTTTTTTTTTTTTTTTTTTTGACAGGCAGAGTGGATAATGAGAGAGAGAGACAGAGAGAAAGGTCTTCCTTTTTGCCGTTGGTTCACCCTCCAATGGCCGCTGTGGCCGGCGCATCGTGCTGATCCAAAGCCAGGAGCCAGGTGCTTCCTCCTGGTCTCCCATGCGGGTGCAGGGCCCAAGGACTTGGGGCATCCTCCACTGCCTTCCCCGGGCCACAGCAGAGAGCTGGCCTGGAAGAGGGGCAACTGGGATAGAATCTGGCGCCCCGACCAGGACTAGAACCCGGTGTGTCGGCGCAACAAGGCGGAGGATTAGCCTGTTAAGCCACAGTGCCGGCTGGATACCTTTCTAATTAATCTAAATTTCAGGTGAATATACATTTTGTGAAAAATAGTTCTGATTTTCATGTCTGATTTATAGCTTATAATATGTAATGAACAATGGAATAACAATTCATCAGTGAGTTGAGGCCATAAGTTTTTATTTTTTTAAGATTTATTTATTTATTTGATAGAGTTACAGAGAGTGAAGGAGAGACACAGAGAGAGAGAGATCTCTCACTGCCAATTCACTCCCTAGATGGCCCCAATGGCTGGTCCATGCTGAATCCAGGAACTTCATTTGTGTCTCTTATGGGGGTGGCAGGGGCCCTATACTCAGGCCATCTTCCATTACTTTTCCCAGGCCATCAGGGGAGCTGGATTAGAAGTGGAGCAGCCAGGACACAAAGGAACCAGTGCTCATATGGGTTGCTGGTGTCACAGGTGGCTTCTTAACCTGCTATGCCACAACACTGGCCCGAGGCCACAAGCTTTAATTGTTCTACGTCTTCGCTCAGAGGTGAATTAATATACAGTTCTATAATCCTATGTCTGATTTTCATTATAAAAATTTCAAACTAGTGGAAAATTTAGTGATAATTTAATTTTCTAGTTTTTCTTCAGTCTAACGCTCTCCCAACTGAGCTATTTTGGCTGCTTGTTAATTTTCTAGTTTTTCTAATGAGAGAGTGAGGCCCAGAGAAGCTGAACAATTTGGTAATCTAATATACTTACTGAAGGACACAGCACAGACAGGACCCAGGACTTCTAGTCGTTGTTTAGTGCTGGTTTGGCCACACTGTTCTTCCATTTTGTTTCACAGTTGGTCGACTCAGTCAATTTAATGAAAGAATACATTTTGTAATGTGTACAAAATAATATATTGCTTGTCTGAAATATTACATTTTTAATTGATTATTTTGGGTATCTTGTAAATCCAAATGAAATAACTTTCCATGACATGGCACAGATGATTACATTCATTTATACTAATGCTGCAAAAAAACCCCATAAATTAATACCTACTGAGTATAGAAAATTCATCATACTTTGCATACTTCTAAAACCTCCTTCCTCTGGGTATTATACTTTCAAGTGTTGTTATCTCAGATACCAGATTAAAGGTCTCATTAGTTCATCCAGATTATACTTTAGTAGTGGATTCTCACATTTGCTTTGTAAGTAACACATTATATACTCTTAATGAAAACTTATTGTTTTCCTTTTCATCCATTCTTCCTTCCATCCATCCTTCTGTTCATTCATCTCTGGCAAACTCATTCATATATGTGTGTGTGTGTGTGTGTGTGTGTGTGAAGATTTCACTTATTTATTTGAGAGGTAAAGGTACAGACAGAGAGTGGGAGAGACAGAGAGAGAGGTCTTCCATCCTGGTTCACTTCCCAGTGGCCACAACAGCCAGAGCTGGGCTGTTCCGAAACCAGGAGCCAGGAGCTTCCTCTGGGTCTCCCATGCAGGTACAGGGGCCCAAGCACTTGGACCATCTTTCAGTGCTTTCACAGACCATAGCAGGGAGCTGGAAAGGAAAAGGAGCAGCTGGGACTAGAACTGGTGTCCAAATGGGATGTTGGTGCCTCAGCTCATGATGGCACAGTGCCGGCCCCTCACTCATTCATATTACAGGCAACTGTATATAAATATTGGTTTCTAAGAGTTAATATTTGAAATATTTCTTTTTTCTTGCATTTAATCTAGTATAGTAGAAAGCTGTGTACTTTGGAGTCAAACTATGGGATCAAAATGTTGCTGCCAACTGTGTTTACCTCTCTGCAATTCACCAAGTCATTTATAAAGCAAGGATACTAAGGCCCACCACTGAGTTGTTATAAGAAAAAAGAGAGACAACATATAAAGAGACTAACTTTCATTTATTGTGTAGAAGACACTTAGCAAGTATTAGCTACTATTATTATTATTATTCCTACAATGTCCTAAATCTTGCCAATTTATGCCAAAAAATTTCAGCAAAATGAGGCTTTCCAAACATTATTAATAAAGATGAGATTAAATCACTATAGTTACACATACTTAAACTCTTAGTTTTTCACTGTCTGTATTCAGGTTTTTTGATGATCATTATTTATGTGTAATTTTAGTTCTATTTCTCTTGATTGAGATTCTTATTATATGAAACTATTATATTTGCAACTATAATCCATATGTAGCTAGTAATATTTTAAACATTCCAGCATCAGTGTTGTTTTAGGGAACACTAGACTCTGATGATGCAAGGGTGATTGTGGATTATTTTTATGTAGAAGAAAGTATTTTCATAATTAATAAAAATTATTTTTCTGCGGGTTTAAGTTGAATTGAGTCATACATTTACACCTACTTTGTTATTTTTTCATGAAACAAACATACAAATAGAATGGCAAGCTTGAGTTTTGTACCTGTGATAACACTGGCAGAAGAAAAGCGGAGTAGGCTCTCTGTTGTACACATGCTGGTCAGCCATTCTTCCCTACTTTTGATTTCCAAGCACCACATGTGGGTTTCTATGGACACCTTAAACTCCTCTGAAATGTTAAAGACTTTTCCCCACAGTCAATTTTTCAGTTTATCTGGAATCCTGGTCATTTGGATATCAACAAGGTGGGCTGCTGCTGCCCTCCAGCAGTTTTAACCTAATGTCTGCTGCTTCAGGTCAATTTCCTTCCAAGGTTGGTGGTACTGTTTTTCCATGTACTGATTTTTTAAAAGCATGCTCAGGCCAGTTGTGTCTGCCTTTGCATTAAATTTGTCCTGAGCCATTGCTATTGGAACAATATTTTATAATGATATTCTTAATACCTATTGTCCTATTAACATTTGTTGCATGCTTGTTTATACTAAGTGAGAACTACGGCTGAACTTTGCGATATAATTACAGACAGAAAAGTGTTGAATAATTAAACTATGCATGTGGATTAATAGTCTAATCTCACTGCCTGTGTATGGATAGTAAGAAAATAACATCCATTCCAGTCCTAGCATATCCAGTGAAAATACAAAGTCATCTCCTCCAGTTGGTAGCAGCAGTTCATTAAAGCAAATGTTTCCTTAATTTGTTTTATTTCCATTAAAATGTGCTATTAATATGATATAAACCCCTAACCCCAGTTAAGTTCGATGACTCATGTCTCAGAGCTACTACTGTATTTTAATTGACCTTTATAAAAATCTAAATGGAGATTGTAATCACTCAAAACAGATGCAAAAATTCTGACTCATAAGGTATACTTTTAAAAACATTTTAAGAAAAGTATGGATGAAAATCATCTTACTTTATTGACTTGCTTCACGAGTAATAATTTTAAATGCATTGACCATGCACTGACAGTGAGTCAGTCCCTGCTGCATGATGGGGCATGAACATTGTAGAGAGAATATCATTATAAAATATTTTGGAAACGTCTTTGTGTAATGACTATTGTACATGGAGGCTTTTGTTCATTGTGGGAAACTAAAAGCAAGTCAACATTCCATTGACACATGCATGATGCTGTACAGTTTTGTATGTAAACTATTCCTTTCTGTACTATGCAGTTATTCGTGTCATTGGCTTCTTCAAGTTTTTATGCACAGTCATGTCTTCAGATTGCTCATCCTTCTTCACTGTTTCTTTAAGTTCTGTAAATAAATGTCCATAGATAAACATTGATGTTGTCTTTTCATAATTAACCATTGTTTTGTAAAGGACCATACTGGCATTTTAGTTTAAAATGCCGTTTCTAGTATGGAGTATACCTGCTGCAGAGGAAAAAAAACAGTGTTAGTTTACACCTTGGAAACATACAGCAAGTTGGTGTAAACAGGCAGAATATTAGTTTTATAAACATCTGTTTATCACTGTATATATATATATATATCTTATAAATAATTGACATTTATTATTTTTGAATATTTATATGAATGTGAATATACATTTAAATATATATCTCCTCGTGAGACATGATTAAGTTTCCCATGATTCCTCCTTTTCATTAAAATGCATTTTTTCATCTCTGCCACAGATTGAGATTTATCAAAAAAAACCACAAAACAATAGCAGGCAACAATGCAGAGAATGAACCAAAACACCATTAATTCTTTTCCCATTATGGAAAAAAGTATTATGTCAAAATGTTCTAAATTAACTTCTATGATTGTAAGCAGGTTGTGATTTGGCATGCTTGTTCAAAATGCATTCAGCATGTATTGGAATTCCTTTAATTGTTACGTGAATTGTTTGCATATGTGGTTATTATATGTGATCTCATTTACTTGTATGTACTTGTATCCAAATATGTTTCTATTATGCTTGATTTTGCTGGCCATTCTTGAATGACCTAGCAACTCAAGAATCAAAAGTGTTTTGTGCTGTCTTCTGTAATATGTATACTCTCTGATGTTTTGTCATATCTTGTCAGCTTTTAATTTTATTCTTATCCAACAAGTTATCTTTTATATTTGTTGGAAACAAATTTATGCAAAGACAATTTTAGTAAGCTTTGCTCATCACAATTCATTAATTAAATTAGCCATTTTGTAACATCGGAAGATGTAACTAATGTTTACTCTCTCTTTTGCAGTTGACCCACCTTCAGACTTGAATTTTAAAATTATAGATGAAAATACTGTGCATATGTCATGGGCAAGACCAGCTGATCCAATTGTGGGTTACAGAATAACAGTGGACCCTACAACAGGTGAGTTTTGAGATGTTGAGGTTTCAGGACAAAGACATAAAAAATGATATAATTCTGTCTCCTCCTTCTCTTTCCATTTCATTGTGAAGAAGCTTAGGTTTAGAAAGCCTGAAGGAGTTGGTGGATTCAGGTCTCTAGATTTCTGGGTTGGTACCCCTGTTATATTTTTATGGTGCTGACCTTTTATTAACATGGTTTTTGTTTTTGTTTTTTGCTATGTGAAGCTGTTATTGAAGATGGATTTTTAACTTTTTTTAAACCGGATCATAATATTGTTAGTAATCATTGATTTTATAAAATAAAAGTGTAATTTCTTGGCATTCTTCTTCAATTACCTAATCTTTTTAACTTTTGAAGTGTCAAGTGATGACGGAGTTATTACACTGACTCAGGGCCTACAAATTTCAGTACTCAGAAAGCATTATTCTGGGATTCTGTGAGTGACCACAAAAGTTTACTTTGGCGAGGTAAATTCCTTAGACCATAGGCTGAATCCTTGGAAAATAGAACAAAATGAAACAAAAATTGGTTTTTGTTGTGCTCAAGCATTATCTTTAGTGTTGCTCTAGTGAGGAGAATCAGTCTCCTTTGGTTAACTTTTAGTTCTAAAGTGTAATGAGAAAATAACCATTTCACTAACCCTGGCCAAGTGGTAGGAAGAAGTCTTAGGCTGGTTGACAGTAGGGATGCATGATGTCAACATATCACTAGAGCTGTGTTTGCTTATCTTATGGCTCTCAAAAAATACTAATGATTTTAAATGCTGATTTATCAGGGAACTTTAAAAAATATGTGATCTGAAAACTTGAAAAAGGGACAAAAATTTACTTTTGCTTCTTTGAATCTTTTTTCTCTTAATACATTTGCTATTAACTAATTCATTCATTGCAAAGCAGAAAAACAGTTCAAATAGAGCCCACCCAATTTCTAGTTATTAGAAATTACTGACTCCCAACATTCTCAAAATTGGCATTAGGAGTACCCAACCCAGGAGAGCCCTAGTGTCTTCTTGTCCCTTGGGAGATCTTCATTGGTTTTGTATATTCCACATGTTAAGTTAAGAGCTGTCTCAGAGTTCTTCTCTGCCTATTACTTTTCCTAATTATTTATGTTTTGGTGAAAATTCAGTGTAATTCAAAATATTAATAGGCACTTAGTCCCTAGGAACTATTATTTCCTGATCAAATTTAGAATGAGTAGAATTGTTACCATTTAAGTAAGCAGTAAGCTGTACCTTGAAAATTTTGTTACCCAGTTCAGTCAATTCAGAGGACAATGGTTACCCATTCAGGCATGCATCCATTTGCATATGGAAGATGCATTTCTTCCTAAAAAAGTTATTTCCCACTAGGGGTTAATTTTAACCTATGGGTTTTGTTTTCCTTGAGTTTGTCTTCATTCCTTCTCTTTCTCTCTCTGCTTTCCTCCAATTATCTTTATTTATACATATATATATATATATATATATATATATTTGGATAATTCAAAGTTCCTTTCTGCTCTATATATCTTTTGTGAACATTTTGTTATTTACCATTAGTCTCTAAAATCAATGAGTTTTAGTCTGATACTCTCATATATTTAATCCAGAGGGATCCTGAGCCCTCAAGCAAGTATTGAATATGATTGTAATAAAAAACAACAATGCTAGTCCACTTATTGAATTTCTGGAACTCAGAATGTTAGTTTTGGAAGACAGCAGAAAATAATATTTGAATGTCTTGAAAAAATGTATGTGTTGGATTTTTTAAGATTTTGAGTACATTTGGGAACTACTGTGTTTTGTGTTATGTTTTACATTAAAAAGTTATGCTGCATTTATATTTTTTCCTTATTGTATTTCCAGATGGGCCCACTAAAGAATTTACCCTTGCAGCTAGTACCACTGAAACTTTATTATCAGATCTTATACCTGAAATAGAGTATGTGGTGACAATAACTTCATATGATGAAGTGGAAGAAAGTGTGCCAGTTATAGGCCAACTAACAAGTAAGCACACATAAAAATTCAAGTACTTTTATGTTTTTTATTTTGCAGAAAAAGTCTTGAAATTCAGATTTGATCTTTTATTACACAAAGTTAATTTATATCAGTGCTAACTATTCTTTCTATAATCCTATTTTTTTGGCAGATATGAATAATTCATTCCTGATTTATAACCCTAGTTTCTGGAAGCAGCAGGAATGTTATGAGTGAAAAGTATTAAAAACATTAAACTCTGCCAGGCAACAATGTCAATGTCTTTTTAAAATATCTCTGAAATCTCACTGAAAATAATATATTTGCAAGAAAATGCTTTTTGGGCACTGTTTTCTGACCAGCTGGGCATTACCATATATTTGGAAGGCAATAGCTAAAACAACATGCTTGAATTTATTCTCTTTTAATGAAATATTTGAGTTCATTTCCTTTTGTAATAATAAGGTTTTGATTCAGTTCAAACAGGTGATCCGACAAAGGCAGGGGAGAAGAAACCTGGAAAAACAGAGATACAAAGTGAGTGTTTCCCTTGGATTTGTAGAAGTCACGAATATAGTACAGATAGTCTGATTAAATATATAAATCGATCTATTCCTTTGTTGATTTCTATAAGCTTTATCTGGAAGGTACACAGACAATATAACAGTAATGTATAAGCAAGTGGGTATATACCTGTTAGGACTTTCTAAGTTTTCATTCTGTTTACTTGATATTCCTCTTAATGGGACTGTTTTGAATTTGCATGTGTTCAAACTTCTGTTGGAATTTCATAGGAAGTGAAAAACAAAGCTTCTCCTTGGACTCAACCCATTTCTCAAAGACAAACTGGTAGAAATACGTGGCTCTTAGGGATATATGAGAGATATGGGAGTGGAACATGAGAGAGAATACCTCAGCTAGTGTTTGAAGCAATACAACTGCCATGAAAGTGCCTGAGTCTAGGTGTCTGTTAAGCTCATCTCCAGAGTGTTTACATGGCCTTGCTTGGCAGTTACAACCTTTTCCAGAGTCTCTGTAAGACATCTCTGACAAATTGGTGCATTTGTAATCAGATGAAAGCAATTTTATTTAGACTAGGATTTGCAGTTTAGCCTCCTTTTGTCTTTTATACTGCTTTGTCTGACTTACTGGGATGGCCCTTAAGGGGTTTCTTGGACTTCTGATTTTCCACCTTGTAAAACTTGGATTTATGACCCAGAAATACAATAAAAAGATTATAAACACGAAGCCTCCTTTATCTGCAGATTTTCCCTCCAGATCACTGTTTTTTATTCTTTCACATGTCTAATAATCTGCAATGAAGTTTATGCTATGCAGTTGCAGTGCAAATATTTTCTCCAAACATCAATATTTATTCTAAATCAAAGCATTATGCCAAATATGGACTTTTTAATAGATTTAAATTGACCTATTAAATAGTGTGCAAAAAACATTTAAGCGTGCAACTTGTGTTTGGTTTGCAAGATTTTCCAAGACCCTTTACTTCTCCTAGCCAAATATTTTTATTTATTATTTACCAAATGATTTTGAGGACAAAAATATCTTTAGAAAATTACTCAGTATTTTTTTTTTTTTTTGGACAGGCAGAGTGGATAGTGAGAGAGAGAGACAGAGAGAAAGGTCTTCCTTTTGCCGTTGGTTAACCCTCCAATGGCTGCCATGGCCGGTGCATCGTGCTGATCCAAAGCCAGGAGCCAGGTGCTTCTCCTGGTCTCCCATGCGGGTGCAGGGCCCAAGCACTTGGGCCATCCTCCATTGCCTTCCCAGGCCATAGCAGAGAGCTGGCCTGGAAGAGGGGCAACTGGGATAGAATCCGGCGCCCCAACCGGGACTAGAACCCGGTGTGCTGGCGCCGCAAGGCGGAGGATTAGCCTGTTAAGCCATGGCGCCGGCCAAAAATTACTCAGTATTGCCTAAAAATATAAATTTTCATGAAAACCAACCTGATACCCTCCATCACAGAGAGAAAAAAAAATAATACATTCAGTTATGAAAGCCTATCTTGTAGTTTACTAATCTAAGGATACCACTGGAATTTTTTACTTTTGAATTAAAACAGTTATCTCTGTTTATTTAGTAAAAGTACATTTTAGTTGTCAAATTTGAATGCATTGATAATCAGGACAAGATATTTGTGCTGCATCCTGTTATGCTTGTTACCTCTGTTCTACCACATTAACTCTGTAGACTAAACCCAATACAAACCTTAATTATATTGAAAAATTCAGAAGAATATTTAAAAATTTGTTCTGTTCTTCAACTCAACTGCATTTGTTTGAATAGTACTGCTATTATTTTGCATTTATTTGTTTTTAAATACCCAGGAATGAAAACATTTTGCTTAATTTCTTTTGAATGTCTCCAAGATGCTTTATATAATTTGTATTTGAAAAGGTAAGTGAGGATATAGTTTATAAAAAGGGTAGATTGAAAGCACAAATATGTGGATTATATGCTACTATAGAGCAGATTGTATTTCTATGTATCTCATCTTGTGTAATGTTCTATATAGCAGCTTAAAGATTGATAAAGGTACTCAAAATGTTTCTATGTGTGTTACAGAATTTTATATTCTTTTATGCATGTGGTTGAAGAACAATGGGTGAATATGTTCTAATGAACAGAATGATTTAAAGAGTCAACAATTTTGTAGTGTTAGCTGGTATGTCTTGATGATGGATTGATTTAATAATATATCATTAAAAACACATCAAATGTATTTCAGAATGCTCCGTTAGTGCCTGGACTGATTTAGTTTTCCTTGTGGATGGCTCATGGAGTGTGGGAAGAAATAATTTCAAGTATATCTTAGACTTTATTGCTGCTCTTGTGTCTGCTTTTGACATTGGGGAAGAAAAGACAAGGGTTGGAGTTGTTCAGTACAGCTCCGATACCAGAACTGAATTTAATTTAAACCAGTACTACCAAAGGGATGAACTTCTTGCTGCAATTAAAAGAATTCCATATAAAGGTGGCAACACAATGACAGGTATATTTTTCAGACTTTGTTATTGTTTAAAATAATTTAAATGTCTATTTAAGAAAGGAATTTAAGCATTGGACAGTTATCATACATTAAATAATTTTGAAATTAATCACATAATTTTTTGACTTTGGCAACCTTGTATATTCCAGAGTGAATGAACACATTCCTTTTTCTGTTAGGGGATGCCATTGATTACTTAGTCAAAAACACTTTCTTGGAGTCTGCTGGAGCAAGAGTTGGCTTTCCTAAAGTGGCAATTATAATTACGGATGGCAAATCTCAAGATGAGGTGGAAATTCCAGCAAGAGAGCTTCGTAATATTGGAGTTGAAGTTTTCTCATTGGGTAGGTTAAGTTTAGTTAATTATTTTCATTTTATAACTGCTTGTTTACAGCCCTTGTCTATATTCCTGTGCTATGGTCTTTTTGTTTGTTAAATTCTTTATTTAGTGGGGTATTTAGCCTTTGACTATCATGTAAATGAAAAATATGTTATCTTGAAAATGAAAATCAAGGGAAAATAAATTAATGAACATTAAAAAAAGAACTATTTCAATGAACTTACTGCTTGGGAGATGAAGGACTAAATCCTCAAGGAAGGATTGTGATTAGAAGCATTCCCTGCATTTTATGATGTCATATTATGCCAAAGTATCTTTGACTGAACTTTCTTCTTACCTATTTCCCTCATGTTACCCCCTCCGCAAGTGCATTAAGTGAAGTGGTATTCATATTCTGTGCCAGTTTTCTACTTTCCAAAGTATACTGGGCCAAAGATTCTAATAAAGATCCTCCTTGTATTATCATTAAGTGTTTTTTTTTGTGTGTTTCCTATATTATGTAATACTTGAAGAATTCAGAGGGCTCCAGTTCATTCAGGACTCTGGAAGAAAAAAGTATTATCTTTACAGATGGCAGAGACAAATGATGGCATGGTTCAGATGAGAGCCCACTCTGTTTTACTAACCACTCATTTTCCTCTTTGGCTGGCCACTTTATGTGGAATTATAAAATGCTTTTGTCATCTGAGCAGTTGCACATTCATAATGAAGCAAAAAAGAATTCTGATGACTTAATAAGGATTTGAAAATGTCTTCAGTTGTGAGAGTAGGAAAGCAAAGAACTTCTTCAATTTGGCACTTTTCCCAATTCAAAAAATCCTTGTCCTTTCGTTTTTAAGGTATTAAAGCTGCAGATGCAAAAGAACTCAAACAAATTGCCTCCACACCTTCCCTGAACCATGTTTTCAATGTGGCCAATTTTGATGCAATTGTGGATATTCAGAATGAGATCATCTCCCAGGTGTGCTCAGGTGTTGATGAACAACTTGGTGAATTGGTTAGTGGAGAAGAAGGTGAGTGGATTGTTTGTTGAGTGTTCCCTTTGTGTTAGCATTTTCCATCATCGATAGCTTTATGAGCATCCTAAAATATACTCACATATACCACTCAGTGATTCTCTGTGTACTCCATTTGTATTGTTTTTCAGTAACTCAAGTTGTTGTTTCCATTTTATCTTCCCTTTCTAACCAGTGAAACTTTTGATAAAAACATTTTTTCATTGTAAAGTTCTTAGCATTGTTTTTAGAAAAGAAGTTTTGATTTTTTATTTCCTTTAAAGCCTTTTTAATTTTTTTTTTTTGTTTAAAAAGCAGAGAGAGGGAGAGAGGAAGAGAAAGAGAGGGAGAGTAAGAGTAAGAGGGAGAGATAGGGAGAAAGCGGGAGAGAGAGCGAGATCTCCTATCCACTGGCCCACTTCCTAATTGCTAGTCAGGGCTTCACCAGGTAGAAGCAGGGAGTATGGAAATCAACCCATGTCTTCCATATGGGTGTCAAGGGCCCAAACATTTGAACCATTACCTGCTTCCCCAAGGTGTGCATGAGCAGGAAGCTGGAACTGGGAAAGGAGCCTGTACTTGAGACTAGCCACTCCAATATGGGAATCAGGTGTCCCAAACAGCATCTTAACTTCTGCATCAAATGCCTAAGACTTAAAGCAACTTAACTTAAAGACTCTTTTGCATACAATAAGCATCTGTCCATAATTACCCTCTTCTGGTACTTGCTTTAATTACTCTGCACTCTGATTTAAACAGTGTCTGGCTGGAAAGACATTTGTTTTAGTATTCTACAACTTAAAGTAATAACACTTTTTTATTAACTGGCTAAGGACAAAGATTTTCCATTATTGCACTCTGTGCAGTGTTTTCAAAGCATTTAAGGATATTCCAAGGACCAGCCAGTTTGATCTTCCTACATCTGGAAAATTTTCCCATTTATAGCAGTTACTACTTCTAAATACACAGAGGGAAAGAAAAGGCATTTCAAAAGACTTTTCATAAGTATCCTTTTGAAGATTCAAAGTCACAATTCAAAGCCTTTCTGTTTTTCCATGATTGCTGTACTTTAAGCCTTAGAATCAACACGTGATTAAAGTAAGTTCTAAATAGCTGCATCTTCAGTCATATAAGCCTTTTAATCTCCATATCCTTCGTGTTTTGGCAATGCTCATTGGCTTTAATTCTGTCTCATAACTTCTCATTACTTCATGGGCTCCAAATCTTTTTATTTTACTGCCTAATGTCTGACTTTTATTTTGCTCAGAATTATAAAATTCATCTCTCTCACCTCTGCTTTTCCTTGATTACCTCTCTTATCAATCTCTTAGAGCACCCTAATTCTTCACTGTGTACATGCAAGGGGAGAGCAAACCTTGTTCTACCACTGTTTGAATTCTCTGGGTAGGGGAAACATAGCTGCATCACAATTGTTCACATTTTTCCTGAGTATTCTCTCTTCCATTGCCATTAGTCTGAGGCTTTTGTTCTCTGACTTGTGTGTCTGTATCACTCAAGAGGTTTGGCTGCCCTCCCACTACTTCTCACTTAAGCATCACTTTTATGTGCAACATCTGATTGTCTTTTGAGGTGGTGATGAGTAAGCATCTCCCTTTTGTTCCACCTGCGTCTTGTCTTGCAGGCTGATTTGTAAAATACTAGAATTATATCTTCTGGATAGTTGATTCCATTGACCAATCTAGAATTTTGAAGATTTGTCTGAAATATATTAAAATAGTTTATATTAATTATTCAGTGCGTCACTATGTTTGACACTGAGGATCAGGGTTTTTTAGATTATCAACATTTATGTATCAATAAATGTGTTATAAACTGTTGTTTCACCTGTGGTGCCACTGTGACCATGTTGAGGCTTTTTTTTTTTTTACCCTGAAGTGGGAATAAAATTGTTTAAAATTAAAATAATCTGACACAGCCGGCGCCGCTGCTCACTAGGCTAATCCTCCGCCTTGCGGCGCCGGCACACCGGGTTCTAGTCCCGGTCGGGGCACCGGATTCTGTCCCGGTTGCCCCTCTTCCAGGCCAGCTCTCTGCTGTGGCCAGGGAGTGCAGTGGAGGATGGCCCAAGTGCTTGGGCCCTGCACCCCATGGGAGACCAGGAGAAGCACCTGGCTCCTTCCATCGGATCAGCGCGGTGCGCCGGTCGCAGCGCACCAACCACGGTGGCCATGGGAGGGTGAACCAACGGCAAAAGGAAGACCTTTCTCTCTGTCTCTCTCTCTCACTGTCCACTCTGCCTGTCAAAAAAAAAAAAAAAAAAAATCTGACACTTAAGAACTGCTAAAGTTTTCTCTTTCTTGTTATATTACAAAGTATGTTTTAAAGATTGTAGTTTTATGACATTATTAAAAGAGGAAAAGCTTTATAAAGAATTGAATGAATCATTGATTTAATTAATATTTGTTGAGTGCCTACTTTGGATAAAGGAAATGTGTGAAGTGCTCAGGGAAAAAAGGGTATTGGGCAACTGTTCCTGATATACATTGTTAATTTGAATAAGGACAACTGAAGATCCAAATCCAAAGACCTACTTAATAAAGTTACATCTCATTATTAATCACTGTCTGCTTGTTACTTTGTAGTTGTTGAGCCTCCTTCAAATTTGATTGCCACGGAAGTCTCATCAAAATACATTAAGCTAAGTTGGAATCCATCTCCCAGTGCAGTGACTGGCTATAAAGTCCTCCTCACGCCAATGACCACAGGAAGCCGACACCATGCTCTAAGTGTAGGGCCTCAGACGACCATGCTCAGTATTCGAGACCTCTCCGCAGACACAGAGTACCAGATCAGTGTTTCCGCCATGAAAGGATTGACATCCAGTGAACCCATTTCAATAATGGAGAAGACTCAGCCAATGAAAGTTCAAGTGGGTAAGTTACAGAAAGTTTGGTGTATGTGAAGGTCCTTTTAACAATATGCCTTACTTGAAGTTCAGACTTATTTTAAACAAAATATTTGCAATGGATTTTTTTTTTAAGATTCATGCTTGCCAAGAAACCTGACATCTGCATCTTAATGATTAATTCATATTTGTTTTTGGAATTTAATGGGATGTTTTTCTCTTTGCAGAATGCTCACGTGGTGTGGATATAAAAGCTGATATTGTGTTTTTGGTTGATGGCTCCTATAGTATTGGGATTGCAAACTTTGTTAAAGTGAGGGCCTTTTTGGAAGTTCTTGCAAAAAGTTTTGAAATTTCACCAAATAGGGTACAGATAAGTCTTGTCCAATATAGCAGAGATCCTCATACTGAGTTCACTTTGAAGAAATTTACCAAGGTTGAAGATATAATTGAAGCAATAAACACCTTCCCCTACAGAGGAGGCTCTACGAACACTGGCAAAGCAATGACTTACGTCAGAGAAAAAATATTTGTGCCTAGCAAAGGTTCAAGAAGCAATGTACCCAAAGTCATGATTCTTATCACTGATGGAAAATCATCGGATGCTTTCAGAGATCCTGCTATAAAACTAAGGAATTCAGATGTCGAAATCTTTGCTGTTGGTGTGAAGGATGCTGTTCGTTCAGAGTTAGAAGCTATTGCCTCTCCTCCTGCTGAGACCCACGTGTTCACAGTGGAGGATTTTGATGCTTTTCAGAGGATATCTTTTGAACTCACACAGTCTATCTGTCTTAGGATTGAACAAGAATTGGCAGCTATCAAGAAAAAAGGTTAGCAGACTTTGGAATGTGAAAGTTACCTCTTTGTGAACAATGTATTTTTGGTTCCAAAATTATGGATAATGTATTTCTTCAGTTTTTTTTTAACATACAGGAAAAAAGCAGCTTTCCTGTATTCAAAATGATTGAAATTAGATGATTTATTGGTTTGTTCTGTTTTATTTATTTTGAGAGGCAGGGAGATACAGAGGTGGAGACCACTCTTCTCTGCCTCTTCGTTCTCTAATGCCTGCAACAACTGGGAACTGTTTTTTAAAAGGTTTACTTATTTATTTATTTATTTATTTATTTATTTAAAAGGCAGAGCAACAGAGAAGGAGGGAGGGGGAAGAGTGAAAGAGGGAGAAAAGAAGTAGAGAGGAGGGAAAGAGAGAGAGAGAAAGAGAGAGAGGAGTAGAGATCTTCCATCTGCTGGTTCGCCGGAGCTGAGGACTCCATCTGGGTCTCCCACAGCGGTTATAGGGGCTCAAGGCCTTGTGCCATATTCTGCTGCCTTCACAAGTGTGTGAGCAGAAGCAGAGTACTCCAGTAGGGGATGCCAGCATCGCAAGCAGTGTCTTAGCCGAGTGTGCTTCAGTGCTAATCCCAAGAAGAAGGAATTCAATCCAGGTTTCCCACGTGGCTGGCAGGGACTCAACTATTTGAGCCTTCACCTGCAACCTCTCTGGGTGCAGATTAGCAGGAAACTGGAATGGAGAGAGGAGCTAGGACTTGAACCCAGGAACTCTTAATATGGGATTAAGGTGTTCCAACTGGCAGCTTAACTGCTAGGTCAAATGCTGTCCCAGAGTTAGATCATTTAGCTGGGAGATATAATTCTCATCTGGGTATGAATATTTCTTTGTTTAAAAGCTGTTTACTCATAAGAGATTGTTTCAGTGCCTGGGTTCTCAAATAGGTCTTAATCAGCTTTATCACATGTATTTGTCATATCCAGTGAAAAAAACCAATTACTGGGACTGACTTTGTGGTACAGTCACCATTTGTGACACTGGCATCCCATGTGTGTACCTATTTGTGTCCCAAATGCTCCACTTCTGATCCAGCCCCCTGCTAATGGCCTGGAAAAAGTAGCAGAGAATGTCTCAAGTATTTGGTTTTCTACCTCCCATGTGGGAACCTGGATGAAACTCCTGGCTTTCTTCTTGTTCAGCCCTGGCTATTGTGGCCATCTAGGGAGTGAACCAGTGGGTGGAGGATCTCTCTCTCTCTTGGTCTGTTCCTTTCTTTCAGTAACTCTGACTTTCCAATACATAGATACATCTTTTTGAAAAGAACCCACTTATTGTCTTAATATGTGCTGGATACTGAGCTAAGTCCTTTGAATGAAAAATGACTAGAATATAGTTCTGGACCTTTGAATTCTTTTATGCATGTCTTCCTGTACACTTTTTGTGTATTATTCCTCAAATCTAGAGTTCCTTATCCTATTTTCTATGTGTCTTCATTGGTTGAATATTTTCAATATTTCAGTAAATTCTCATGCCTTTCATAAAGGCTTCCTGAACTGCTCTAGCACTATAACACTTACTGCCTTGTTCATTCTTTTGGCATTCTCATGTACTGCTTGTTTTGTTACTAACTTTGTATTCTCTTGCCTCTCCAATCCAATCTTATGCTGCCTGAAGATATGCA
Organism: Lepus europaeus; assembly: GCF_033115175.1. Taxonomy (NCBI): domain Eukaryota; kingdom Metazoa; phylum Chordata; class Mammalia; order Lagomorpha; family Leporidae; genus Lepus; species Lepus europaeus. Next base: position 72,363,040 of record NC_084829.1, on the reverse strand, counting down.
GGGTACATTGAACATTGTCTCTCCCTATGACTTAGTTTAACAAATGCTCTTTTGCTATGCTAGGAAAAAAAACCATTCATTAATTAGTACTTTGAAGTATCTCTTTACTTACCACCAAAGGTAAATTTCCAAGTTCCAGAGATGTATGGGAAAATTGTGATATTTCACTGTAGATCTGCTATTGGTTAAATATTCCAGTTGTGGTCTGGATCATTTTACTACTTTGTCTTAAGAAGCTCAAGAGTCAAATTCAATTTTAATTAGTCATTTCTGCAACATAACTTTTATTATGCTATGTAAATGGTCAAGACCTTCTTGCAGGACTGTAAGTGACATGCTTTCTCTCAAGGCTCATGTGTGGAAGGTTTACTCAAAACATTGGTCTCAAGGACCTCTTTAACAAATGAATATAAGCCATTTCATTAGGTTCATTTTTGTTTTGCAGATTTGAAAATTTGAAACTGTGTCTTTCTTTAATTTTCAACAGCTTATGTGCCTCCAAAGGATCTTAATTTTTCCGAGGTGACTTCTTACAGTTTCAAAACCGACTGGTCTCCTGCTGGAGAAAATGTTTTCTCATATCATATCACCTACAAGGAAGCTTCTGGGGATGACGAGGTCACAGTGGTGGAGCCAGCATCCAGCACCAGCGTTGTTCTGCACAACCTGAAGCCAGAGACCCTGTACTTGGTCAATGTGACAGCGGAGTATGAGGATGGCTTCAGCATTCCTGTATCTGGAGAGGAGACCACTGCAGAAGGTGTGATGGAGTTTCTGCCACCCCTTTTCAAAAACTAGTAATTTATTAAAGAACAAAGTAATGTTTTGTAATAACCATCTGTTCTATAGCCAAGAACTGTGTCTTTCTAGGATTTGGCAACTTTAAAATATAGTTGTTCATGAGTCTTTTTAAAACTGGAGAAATATTTTTAAGTAAAAACAAAAACACCCTAGATTTATTTTGATGAATTTCAGAAGGGACACAGATAGTTGTTAATAGTTACAGAATTAACTTTTGGCAAACTGTGTACTGCTAAAAGCTAGAGAATTTTTTTTCTCTGAAACATTTTTCAAATAAGATTGACATTTTTCTTTTGTGTGTGGTTTAAATATATGTCTGCCTGAAGGCCAGCAAATAAACTAAATGATGAAAGACATAAGATTTTTGTGATTATACAACCTTGAAGTTCATGCTTAGATATTTCCAGTGACTTCCTATAGAGCTGACACTGCTGCTTGAGGAGCCTGGCTCTTTTTCTTCAGCACTGTGGGGTGGGGATGAGAAGTACATCTAAAGAAGAAACTTACATTTTTGATTAGAGGCCACTACATTCATATGCACTTGAGGTTTTGGCCATTGGGCTATTGCAGTAGAATTTGGTAATGCCATTCTAATTTTCCTGTTGGTAGTGAAATCTGGGATTTAAACTTTCTTCAGTCAATAAGGAAGTTTCTGACTCTATACTTTCATAGAAACAATTATTGAGCTCTTGCTGTGCTAAGTTTTCCATGGATTGTCTCATTAAGCCACTTCAGTAATCCAATACACAGTCATGTTTTACTGATGAGTAATCTGAGGCTCAAAATTTCATATCTATTAAGCTTCAGTGGCTAGATTAAAATCCATCAGACTGTCTATCTCATTTATTCTGCCTAATTCAGTCCATGCTATACACAGTGAGTCACAGGTGTAAGTCAGCCAACATTTCTTTCTATTCTTGAGAGATACATTTCCTTTCTTTCTCCCTGGGGCAATCTAATGATGTGCTGAATATTTAAGTGAACTTCCAATTCTTTGTGGGGTAAATGCAGGTGCATTGCACTATGTTTTTACTCCAGTGGACTTAGAGACATAGCCTTTAGTTCACTTTTCCTGAATGTGTTGTCCATATGGGTAGTTTGCTGCGTTGAACAAATAGATAATTTAAACATGTTGACTAAACCCAAAGTCAATTGATGTTCCCATTTGGGCTTGCTGAAAATTTCGTTTAAGACTGAATCTATGAGTGTTATCCAATTTAGCTTCAAGGTCTAACTAGCATTCATTAAGTACCTATCATGTGCTTGCTCCCTCACACATTTGTATATGGTCCAATTGCACTCTAAGTCAAATGACTCTTCAGGTAAAAAAGTTAGCTATGAAACTGATTGGATAAGACAGTTTGGTCAAGTAGATAAGTGTGGTGGTCCTTGGTCTGAGGCATTGCTTCCCTACTTCTATGAGAAAATTTAATAAAAGTAAGCTGTTGTTACTTAGATTTGAAGAAATGAATTGGTTTTATTCTGCAATTTTATGGAATATAAATATACCATTTAATAGAGTACTTATTGTTTTAGTAGTTTGCTTTTATATATATCCATATGTGATTAAAATATAAACAGTACTTAGTTTCTAGATATTATAGAATATTTGCTGTTTCAGAATCTAGTTAATCTTTTGCTAAATGAATACAGTAATAGGTTTGTCAAAAAACTGCTCAAGGTTTGTTTAGAAAATGCTGTAATTTAGTGATCAAAAGCTAGATTTTGTATTTTGCATGTAAAATTAGCCAACTTATTTTTGAACATGTGTATATTTTTAATTTCAGTAAAGGGAGCCCCTCGAAACCTGAAAGTGACAGATGAGACAACAGACAGTTTTAAAATCACCTGGACTCAAGCTCCAGGGAAAGTTTTAAGGTATCGGATTATATATAGACCAGTTGCTGGTGGAGAAAGCAAAGAAGTTACTACCCCTGCCAATCAGAGGAGAAGAACATTGGAGAACCTGACTCCAGACACAAAATATGAAGTATCTGTAATTCCTGAATATTTATCAGGACTTGGCTCTCCACTGACTGGAAATGCAGCCACTGAAGAAGGTAGGGGAAATACACTGACAATATTTGGAACACCAAAATCTCAGACTAGATGGGAAAATTTAAACAGCCATCCAGGTAACACAAATCCTGAGACATTTTGAATTATCTGAGTATCTTACACTGTAATTTTTTTTACAGTGAAGTTAATCAAATTTTTGACTTACTCATGACTCTATATTTGTGTAAATATACTATGAATATTATGATAGAAGCTAAACATTCTTTGAAAATAATATCAATTATTTTAATAAGAATTGAGGTATGACTAGTGGACTAAAAATCAAACTGCTGTGTACCATTGAAACAGACTATGCTTTTTTGCTTCATGATTTTTTTTTAAAGATTTATTTATTTACTTGGACGTCAGAGTTACAGACAGTGAGAGGGAGAGACAAAGAGAAAGAAAGTCTTCCTTCCATTGGTTTACTCCCCAGATGGCTGCGCCTATCCGAAGCCAGAAGCTAGGTGCTTCTTCCTGGTCTCCCATGTGGGTGCAAGGGTCCAAGGACTTGGGTCATCTTCTATTGCTTTCCCAGGCCATAGCAGAGAGCTGGATTGGAAGAGGAGCAGCTGGGACTAGAACCGGTGCCCATATGGGATGCTGGCACCGCAGGCAGAGGATTAACCTACTGAGCCACGGAGCCAGCCTCTGAATCATGATTTTTTTTTTTAAAGATTTATTTTATTTATTTTAAAGGCAGAGTGACAGAGAGAGGCAGAAGGGGAGAGACAGACAGAAATCTTTCTTCCACAGGTTCATCCCCAAATGTCTGTAATAGCCTAGCTTGATCCAGGCTGAAGCCAGAAGCCTGGAACTGCATCTGTTTCCTCTCACATGGGTTGTAAGAACCCAAGCACTTGGGCAGTCTTCCAGTGCTTTCTCAGATGCATTAATGGGGAGCTGGATCAGAATCAGAGTTGCAGGAACTTAAATGGCACTCTGATATGGGATGCTGGAGTCACAGATGGTGGCTTAATCTGGATAAACCTGTTGTACCACAATGTTGGCCCCGATTTTTTTTATTTAATATATATAAACTTCATTTCAAAAATATAAATTTAGGAACATAGTGATTCTTCCCACCCTACCCTCCCTCTCACCCACACTCCTACCCTTTTTCCTTCTCCCTCTCCTATTTCCATTCTTATTTTTTACTAAGGTCTGTTTTCAATTAACTTTATACACATAAGATTAACTCTACACTAGGTAAAGAGTTCCATAAATAGTATGAAGAAAAGAAAACCTCTTCCTTAACAGTTGAGACAAAGGCTGGCTTCAGATTTTTAAACATTAACCTGTTTTTATTTAAATGTCATGATCAAGTTCCCAAACAAATTCATAGATTTGCTTCAAATTATTAATGCTTAATGTCCTAGTTCATTAAGAAAACTAAGGCATTCACATTTTTCTTTATTCCCCATACTTAATTTTTTTGAACAGCATTATCATAAAGAACATTTAGTAGTAATGAACTGTTATTGAGTACCTATTTGTGTTAGGTTCTGTGCAAACTCTTTTTGTATGTTATCTCAATTAAATCCTGCATAGATTCTGTGAAGCTGTTATTATTATCCCAGTTTTAAATAGCAGCTCTGAGTCATGTAGCTAAAAAGTGGTTGATCTCAGTGTGTGAACTTCATGTCCTTCTACAGATGCTCACAAGAGTGTCCACTGTAGCTTGGTCTGCACCACACTCCTTTGCTCCCACTGTACCACTCTCCCTCCTTCCTCCTGCAGCCTCACTCATTAGCCCTTCCCACTAGAGGCCCTTTCTCCTTCCACCTTTCTCTCTACCGCTTAGGAAGTAGCTACTTCTCGTATTGATTTTGTTGCTGGGGACCAAGGACTGTTTGTGCTGGGCATCATGAAATGATCCACTTGCTCACCATCATTCTGTTTTTTGGAGTAAAACTAGTGGAAAATGCCATAGAGTTGGGTGCCTTGAGATCCTTCGGGGATGACATGGCCAATCTACCAGGAAAGTCATGAAATACCATGCATCATAGTTGCATAGGGATGGGTAGCTGCTCAAGAGTTGTACCCAAAGCTAGGTCTCATGCAGGCTGTTTCTTTTCTCATTCCCTCCCTCTCTCCCCAGCACAGCAGCATTTTTATCACTTACCATTTTTTTTATCATATTAGCATTATTTCCTAGCTGTTACTGCTAAATGTACATTATACTGATAAAGTGTTTTTATTTAACATTTCCTAGAGGAGTTAAAAATCTACATTGTAATAATACTCTACATATAGACAATTTTATAGTGCTTTGTTTCACTTCAAGGCAAAAGTTAGGGAAAGAATTTTACATGAAATATTTTAACTGGTGTAAACAAAGAAAAGGAATTGCGTGTCTTTTGCTTTGCTTCTTCTAGCATATAGGGCCTTATTTAGAGATGCTTAAAACTTTGTTGGCTGGTCAGCAGTTAAAATTGTGACAAACCCACCCAGGATGCAAATTTGGTGTAATGCACACCCATTGTATAGTCACAAAGTTTTTTACAAGTTATTTTTATTAAATAATGGATTGTGATTTTGTTGTCATTTTTGAATGAAGTTAGAGGGAATCCAAGAGACTTAAGAGTGTCCGACCCTACAACATCAAGTATGAAATTATCTTGGAGTGGAGCCCCAGGAAAAGTGAAACAGTATCTGGTCACATACACTCCGGTGGCAGGAGGTGAAACTCAAGAGGTCACTGTGAGGGGAGATTCAGCAAATACTGTCCTGAGAGGATTAAAAGAAGGGACACAATATGCCTTATCAGTGACAGCCTTGTATGCATCTGGGGCTGGAGATGCTCTTTTTGGAGAAGGAACAACACTTGAAGGTAACTGTAATATTTTATGGAAATCCCTGGTTTTGTTTGTAACTTTGCATTTAGAAAGCTTAAAATGTTTTCCAAGAGTGAAATATGGCAATGTGAACTCCTTTCTCCTATAAGGAATTCATATTGAAAATGAATTATCATAAAACTGCCTGTGTTATTTGGAAATGTAGAATGTGAGTGACTGAAAAAGTTGAACTTCATTAGTAGGACGTGTCTTGGGGAAACAGAGTGCATAATAAGGATACACTAATGTGTTTATGGTGCCACAGGATGGTTAAGTGCAGAATGGTTATGTGACATTCAGAGTGGGATGGCACCTTGGAAAACATCTATGGATGAAGAATATTTGGATCGCTCAAGGTCATACAGTTGGTTCTGTCACTCAGGTCCCTCTAGGAGCCATTTTCTGCTTTTTAGTCAAGTGTTGTTTTCATTTACCATGCATAAACACATTAATAGTAGCTTGAGAAATATGAGAATACATGTTTCTGTAATTTGATTTCAAAGAGACCTCTAACCCTCAGTTCCATGTTAGAAGTTCAGAGTTAAAGCAATACTATGTAAGAACCATCAACAGGACTGATGCTATTTCCTGAGTCTCTTGAGTTGTCAGAGGGCTTCATAATTCTTAGAATTTTTAAAAATGATTTATTTATTTATTTATTTATTTGAAAGGCAAAATTAGAGAGAGAGAGAGAGAGGGAGGGACAGAGAGAGAGAGAGATTGATTGTCTATCTACTGGTTCACTCCTCAAATGGCAGCAATAGCTGGGGCTAGCCAGGCCAAAGGCAGTAGCCTGGAACTCAGTCCAGATTTCCATGTAGGAGGCAGGGCCCAAATACTTGGACCATCTTCTGCTGCCTTTCCAGTGCATCAGCAGGGAGCTGGATGGGAAGTTGAGCAACCAGGACTCAAACCCGTGCTCACATGGAATGCTGGCATCATAGGCAGCTAACTTAACCCACTGTGCCACAATGCTGGCCCTTCTTAGGGTCTTTTGTGATATAATGCCAGGTTAGGTTTATTTTAACTCACTGCAAGAAGTAAGTAAGTAGTGGAAGGGAAATAAAATACAAATTTTAGTCAACCACAATGAGTATGAGTTCTAACTTAAAAAAAAAAAAGAAATCAGTGGATGATTGCATTGATATTGATTAGATAGCTGAGGGCTTCAGTGGACCATCACTCTCTTCATCATCATTTTTATAGGACTTATTTTAAATGCTTACAGGAAAGAAATGAATCTGAAGTGCAGTTTGTTTTATAAAGTCGCAGTGACACTTGGCAAAATATCCATCAAATTTGATGGATCCAGAAATTTGGAGGATTGCAGATGTTGTTGTTGGCAGGACAAAGCTTAGCAGTTCTGATTGGAAACTTAAACACTCTGTCAAGAATTAAAAAAACAGATAAAACATCTAATCAAAGGAAGATTGATGAAGAGTTTAAAATGATTAGTTAAGGCAGGAATTTGGTGAAGTAGTTAAGTCACTGCTTGGGACACCTGTATCTCGTATTAGAATGCCTGATTCAAGTCCTTGCTCCTTCGTGTCCAATCCAGCTTCCTGCTACTGTGCACCTTGGAAGGCAGTGGATAGCTCAAGGTCTTGGGTCCCTGCCACCAACATGGGAGACCTGGATTATGTTGTGGGTTCCTGGTTTCTGCTTGGCCCAACCCTGATTGTTTCAGGCACTTGAACCAGCAGATGGGAGATTTCTTCATTGCTCTGTCTCTGTGTCTTTCAATTAATGAAAATAAAGTAAACTGACTAGTCCTTGAAATATGATTTTAGAAGGGGATTTAAGTAAAACATTAAAATGCCAGCACGTGAAGTACTGATAACCACATGAGTCCTGGTTGTGATACTCAGCTGTAACCCTTTTCTGTCTCGATTTAGATCAAATGGAAGATTGTTAAATGAAATTCTTTTGAAACTATAAAATACTATATGTGTATAAAATTCATCAAAAGGAAACCAATTAACTATATTGGATAGCTAAAAATATATCTCTAGCAAGTGTTTTAGAGATAATGATTGGCTGCATAAAGTTTTAAAATCATGAGAAAGTTGCCTTAAGTATAGAGGCATAATCCAATGGGTACGAGCATGTGATCTTCCCATTTGGTACAACCCAGAATTTTGGGGAAGTTTGTCCTTTTTGTTTGATCTTTTGAAGTGCTCTTTCTCATATAGTTTCCATAGGCTTTAGCACAGATTACTCATAATACTTTTTTTAAGGCATCAACTTTTGAACTTTTATTATTATTATTATTATTTTGACAGGCAGAGTGGACAGTGAGAGAGAGAGACAGAGAAAAAGGGCTTCCTTTGCCGTTGGTTCACCCTCCAGTGGCTGCTGCGGCCCACGCACTGCACTGATCCGAAGCCAGGAGCCAGGTGCTTCTCCTGGTCTCCCATACGGGTGCAGGGTCCAAGCACTTGGGCCATCCTCCACTGCCTTCCCGGGCCACAGCAGAGAGCTGGCCTGGAAGAGGGGCAACCGGGATAGAATCTGGCACCCCGACAGGGACTAGAACCCGGTGTACTGGCGCTGCAGGCAGAGGATTAGCCTATTGAACTGCGGCACCAGTTGAACTTTTATTTTTTACAAGAGTTAAGTGTATTTTTATTTGCAAAAACCTTTCTTTAAGGAGTATCATGGAATTTAATAATTTTATCCCTGCTTTTACTTTTTTAGCTTTCTGATATTCACGTGAGTTTTCTTGCTAATTTTAATTCATACTTGTGCTCAATCAAAATCTTGATTCTAAACATATTTACCAAGAATAGTTTTTTAAAAATTTTACATAACAAAAATGTACTTTTTGATTTTATAGCAAACACATTCTATTGGGTTGTGATTTTTCTAGGATAGATGTATGGGTATGTTTATAATTTTATAATGTCTACCAAGTTGAAGGAATGTGTGAATCCATGCATACAGACATGTACCTATATTTGATCAGAAATTATCTCTAAGGTAGAAATCATCACAGGCAAGGTAGTAAAACAGTTTTTAAAAATGTTTCCCATTTCCTAAGAAGGAAGAAAGCTAGATAACTTGCAGTTTTGCTCTAAAAATATGATTAATTTCTAACTGAGTTGCAATAATCAAAACCTTTTTTTCCCATTTACTCTAAAGCTCTTAACTACAGTGGAGGATTACAAAACAATGCTACCAGCTTGATTTTATTAACATATTTATCCCATTGCATTATGTGTGGTAAACTTGACAAATATGTGAAAGCATAGTTGTGACTAAATTAAAATAATAGAAGATTTTTCCCCTGGTTATTCCATTTCATTTTATTATATTAACTCAGCCAAATCCACATACCATATACAGGAATAGGATATGATGGTAAATGCAGGGAGTGGAAAGCCCAGAAACAGAGCCAGGCAACTGCTTTTGAGGGCTGCTGTTTTTCTAATCCATTTTTCTCTTGGGAGACGAGGTGGTAAGAACAGACCTTGAAGGAATGTTTCTTCTATCCAGAGGCATGGAGTCAGCCAGTAAGAGCATTCTGTAGGTTGAAAATTTTATTTATTACATCAAGTACATTGTGGCTTTTGATTAAAAAATAAAAAGTATATACACATCTATATATACATATAGATAGATATAGATACATATATAAAAGATTGAGTGTAGACTGCAGCTATCTCTAACTTGACTCTGATTGCTAGTTCTGTTTTTTGAAATGCGGCCAATGATCAGAAAATCCCCTTGTCGCTGGAAGAGAGATTTATCAGTGTTGGCACTGGGGAAGTTCATGGTTGGCTGTAGTATTGTATGCAATAGAATCACAAAGACAGAGTTTATTACTATTTCAGATCCAAATTTCAGAGAAATCTGAGCACAAATCATTAAGTGTGATTTACATTGCTTTGTTCCCCCTGTTGTTGTTGTTAAAGCAGGAAGACATAGAAGACTTAGTGTAATTACTAAAACACTGCAGTACATGTAAATGCATCTTAGGTCTTAGTAGAGCTTTTGGTTGTCACTGTTAGGGGAAAACTTGCTTTTATAATCCTTTAAATGAATACTCTCCATTTTATTCAGAGAGTTCCCACAAATGAATGAACGTTTCAGTTTGAGCATAATATGATTTTTAAATATTTTGAGTGTTTTTTCTTTTTGGTTAAGGAAAATATGACTTTTCAGAATTTCCTTTGTTTCAGTTGCTGTAGCAACCCGCCAATGTCCTAGACATGAATGGCTTCCTACAGATCAAACCAAGCTAACTCAGCTGACATTTTGTTACAATGAAGTTTTTAGCATATCCCAGGAATTCTGCATGATGAGGCTTCTCCAAGATGGACAAAACAAGGCCTCTGTGTTTTCCTGGATTTCCTGCTGTCTCATAATTTGGAAAATGATACATTCTGGGTATAACAATTCTGAGGTTGCCAGGGAACTTCAGCACAACCACTGAAGAGTAATTCTTCGACCATTTTTCTGTGAATTAATTGCTTATCAGAGGAAAATCTAAAACAAATATAGAGAGATAATGATTATAGAAAAAATATTTTTTCATTCATCTAGGCTTTGAAGTTGAATGGTAATTTGTGAAGAGGTTTTTAAGAACTATGTATTGCTTCAAGTAATGGAATTAACTTATCAATAGTGAACTTTGTCCTTTGGAGTGGTGGCTCTAACTCACTGGTTGTAAATCAAGCGTATTTCCACATGAACGTTATCCAGAAGCAGGTCTTCTGTATTCTGCTGTGGAAAGTTGGATGCCTTTTGGGCTGAGCTCTAATGGAAAAGACAAATTGGTTTAGAAGAGAGTTTACATTACATTTTCAATTTAACTTCTATTTTTGAAAGTGGTATGTGAGGCTCAGTGAAAGCTGACTGGAACAATCTATAAGATGAAATACAGTTTCATTTCATGATGATTAATTTTTCAGTTATCATCATTGGCTAATTCATGATATAATTATATTTGAATTGGATGATACTTTGCTTTTTTACAAAGCAAATGGAATTGTCTAAGAAAACAGAGGAAAGTTACTTATATGGGGCATTAACTATTTGGCTTTGTATGTGGAAAACAAGCAGTGTATATAAATCAACCTCAGTGGATGTACAGTTCATGAAGAATGCACCTGTCTAAATTACTTCCCAAAGCGGAAGCACAGATACGCATGCAAAGAGGCATGAGAAAAATGCCTTTGGCATGCATGAATATGTTTTACAGTCAGGATAGAAATGCTGCATGCCAAATTACTAAAGCCTGATATAATTTTGTACCTTTAAATTTATGACACATATGCATTGTTATTTCTTATACCTAGTGGTACCACGCTGGAAGAAGAGGATATATAGAAAAACTCTTCAGAGGAAATCAAAGGAATAAAAATGAAGGCATGCCATCATCATCATAAATGATGACTTATTTGAAACAAATTGAATTGTCAGAGACTCTATTACTAGAGATAAAAGTAATATACATAAAACACAAGATATAATCCAAGATATAATCCAATCAAGTACTTTGAGGTTAAATAACACTATAAACAATGTCCCTTAGGTAAAAACCTGAGCAAATCCCAGCACCACCATGCATTTGTAAGTCTTGGGACAGGAGAGGAGGGACTCAGGGAAGGATTTACTGCTAGAGCAGAGGAGAAAGAAAATGACAAGGTGACAAAGTTTACTGCTGCTGTTATTTCACTTTCCCATTTGAGGTACCGTGGTCTTTCCTGGAGAAGGGCTGCAGACCCTCCTTCTGACTGTTTTTCTTCCTTCTTGCTCTCTCTGTCCCTCTTCTTTCCTCTCAGGTATGTAGAAAAGCAGACTGTTGCCCAAACTCAGTCTAACCAAGCTAAACCCAAACAAGTCACATGATCTCTTCCTATTTTTACGAATGTTTGGAATTCCTTAGGAGGAGAAAAAAATGACAATATATTAAACAAATGACTGGCTATGTAGCACTTTAATCGAAGCACAGTCACATGAGAATGTAATCAACTCTTCAATAAGAAGCACCTGTTGAGAGCAGTGAACATCCTGTGTGTGTGGTGGAATGGATAGGATGAGATGAAACAAACTTCTCTGTTCTCTGACAGGCTTGAGATCATTCTCTTACCTTAAGGGGTAGTATGCTGTACATGGCAATGCTCATACCTATTCAACATAGAAATCACTAGGCATTCCTGCGGAGTATCCCTGTGAGCAGCAATTTTGACCAGTTTTGCTTTCATTGTGCCTGCTGTTATTTTGAAGAAGGCTCATTTCTTTTTCTAATTATTATTTTTTTCTAAAGATTTATTTATTTGAAAGAGTTACACAGAAAGAGAAGGAGAGGCAGAGAGAGAGCAGAGAGAGGGAGAGAGAGAGAGAGAGAGAGAGAGAGAGGTCTTCATCAGCTTGTTTACTCCCAGTTGGCCACAATGGCCAGAGCTGCGATGATCTGAAGCCAGGAGCCAGGAGCCAAGAGCTTCTTCTAGGTCTCCCAGGAGGGGCCCAAGGACTTGGGCCATCTTCCACAGCTTTCCCAGGCCATAGCAGAGAGCTGAATCAGAAGTGGAGCAGCCTGGACTCAAACTGGCATCCATATGGGATGCCAGCACTGCAGGCAGTGGCTTTACCCACTACGCCATAGTGCCGGCCCCTAATTATTTTTCCATTGTACCTACTTATGGAGTATAATGTGGTAATTCCATACATGTATTCAAGATGTGATATTACATGAGGTTAGTTTGCATTTCTAACTCCTTAAACATTTTTTAAATATAGTTTTAATACTTAATACTTAATACTTTAATACTTAATAGTTACACATATGTATTCTGATCAAATCTGGTCAATTAATGATTTCCTTTCCTTTTTGTCACTTTATATTTGGAGCCTTGGAGCCCCCAGATTTGTTTATAAAATATTTAATATGATATATCCTCATTTTTGAGTGAAAGCAAGTATGAGGGTTCCTTCCCATACCGACCAACCACATCTTCCAAATTAATGCACCTTTAGGCATCCGAGAGGAACAGTAAAATGAAGAGAAAAGAAAGATCTGGGGGACAAGAATAAGTAATTGTAGTGGAAGTAGAAACACAAGACAGATTTAAAAGATTTTTAGTAGTTAGGCACAACCCCAGATGTTCCTATTTAGGTGATTTGCAAAGGGCCTAGCCTTTGGTTCTCCACGCAATTCTATGCATTCGATCAGACTCAGTCCAGTTATTTTGCGGTGGAGGACCAGGTTCTCAGAACTGACGACCTGCTGGTGGCCTGCTCATCTGGTTGCGTCCCTAGCCCCAGGACCAATTTGGTTATTTGCCAGCCTGTGACCTAACAGTTATACCACAGTTGCCAACTAATTGTTTCATTTGTTGGTCTTCTGATATTTGGCCAAAGATTCTGTTTTTTTTTTTTAACTTTAATTTAATTAATATAAATTTCCAAAGTAGAGCTTTTGGATTACAGTGGCTTTTTCCATCCCATAATCTCCCTCCCATCTGCAACCCTCCCATCTCCCGCTCCCTCTCCCATTCCATTCACCTCAAGATTCATTTTCAGTTATCTTTATATACAGATCAATTTAATATATACTAAGTAAAGATTTCAACAGTTTGCACCCACACAGAAACACAAAGTGTAAAGCACTGCTTGAGTACTAGTTATACCGTCAATTCACATAATACAACACATTAAGGACAGAGATCCTACATGGGGAGTAAGTGCATAGTGACTCCAGTCGTTGATTTAACAATTAACACTCTTGTTTATGGCGTCAGTAATACCCGAGGCTCTTGTCATGAGCTGCCAAGGCTATGGAAGCCTTTTGAGTTAGCCAACTCCAATCTTATTTAGACAAGGCCATAGACAAAGTGGAAGTTCTCTCCTCCCTTCAGAGAAAGGTACAACCTTCTTTGATGGCCCATTGTTTCCGCTGGAATCTCACTCACAGAGATCTTTCATTTAGGGTTTGGTGTTTTTTTTTTTTTTTTTTTTAACCACAGTGTCTTGGCTTTCCATGCCTAAAATACTCTCATGGGCTTTTTAGCCAGATCTGAATGCCTTATGGGCTGGTTCTGAGGCCAGAATGCTGTTAGGACATCTGCCACTGTATATGAATCTGCTGTGTATCCCACTTCCCATGTTGGATTGTTCTCTCCTTTTTAATTCTATCAGTTAGTATTAGCAGACACTAGTCTTGTTTGTGTGATCCCTTTGACTCTTAGACCTATCACTATGATCAGTTATGAACTGAAACTGATCACTTTGACTAGTAGTATGGCATTTTGGTACATGCCACCTTGATAGGATTGAATTGGAATCCCCTGGCATGTTTCTAACTCTACCATTAGGGGTAAGTCTGATTGAGCATGTCCCAAATTGTACATCTCCTCCCTCTCTTTTTCCCACTCTTATATTTAACAGGTATCACTTTTCAGCTAAATTTAAACACCTAAGAATATTTGTGTATTAATTAAAGAGTTCAACCAATAGTATTAAGTAGAACAAAAAAATGCTAAAAGGGATAAAGTATTAAGTTGTTCCTCAACAGTCAGGGCAAGGGCTGATCAAGTCATTGTTTCTCATAGTGTCCCTTTCACTTCAGCAGGTTTCCTTTTAGGTGCATAGTTAGTTGTCACCGATCAGGGAGAACATATGATATTTGTCCCTTTGGGACTGGCTTAATTCACTCAGCATGATGTTTTCCAGATTCCTCCATTTTGTTGCAAATGGCTGGGTTCCTTTTTTTTTTTTTTTTTTCTGCTGTATAGTATTCTATAGAGTGCATGTCGCATCATTTCTTTATCCAGTCTACTGTTGATGGGCATTTGGGTTGATTGCAGGTCTTAGCTATTGTGAATTGAACTGCAATAAACATTAAGGTGCAGCCAGCTTTTTTGTTTGCCAATTTAATTTCCTTTGGGTAAATTCCAAGGAGTGGGATGGCTGTGTTGTATGGTAGGGTTATGTTCAGGTTTCTGAGGAATCTCCAGACTGACTTCCATAGTGGCTTAACCAGTTTGCATTCCCAGCAACAGTGGGTTAGTGTCCCTTTTTCCCCACATCCTCACCAGCATCTGTTGTTGGTAGATTTCTGTATGAGAGCCATTCTAACCCGGGTGAGGTGAAACCTCATTGTGGTTTTGATTTGCATTTCCCTGATTGCTAGTGATCTTGAACATTTTTTCATGTGCCTGTTGGCCATTTGGATTTCCTCTTTTGAAAAATGCCTATTGAGGTCCTTGGCCCATCTCTTAAGTGGGTTGTTTGGTTTGTTTTGTTGTTGTGGAGTTTCTTGATCTCTTTGTAGATTCTGGTTATTAACCCTTTATCTGTAGCATAGTTTGCAAATATTTTTCCCATTCTTTCAGTAGCCTCTTCACTTTCCTGTTTCTTTTGCAGTACAAAAACTTCTCAATTTGATGCAATCCCAGTTGTTAAATTTGGCTTTGACTGCCTGTGCCTCCGTGGTCTTTTCCAAGAAGTCTTTGCTGTGTCTGTATCTTGCAGGGTTTCTCCAATGTTCTCTAATAATTTGATGATGTCAGGTCATAGATTTAGATCTTTAATCCATGTTGAGTGGATTTTTGTGTAAGGTGTAAAGTAGGGGTCTTGCCTCATGCTTCTGCATGTGGAAATCCAGTTTTCCCAGCACCATTTGTTGAATGACTGTTCTTGCTCCAGGAATTGGTTTTAGATCCTTGATCCAATATAAGTTGGCTGTAGATGTTTGGATTGATTTCTGGTGTTTTTATTCTGTTCCATTTGTGTATCCATCTGTTTCTGTACCAGTACCATGCTGTTTTGATTACAGTTGCCCTGTAGTATGTCCTGAAATCCGGTATTGTGATGCCTCTGGCTTTGTTTTTGTTGTACAAGATTGCTTTAGCTCTTCAAAGTCTCCTGTGTCTCCATATGAATTTCAGCCTCATTTTTTCCAGATCTGAGAGGAATGCCTTTGGTATTTTGATTGGTATCGCATTGAATGTATAAATTTCTTTTGGGAGAATAGACATTTTGATGATATTGATTCTTCCAATCCATGAGCATGGAAGCTTTTTCCATTTTTTGGTATCCTCTTCTATTTCTTTCTTTAAGATTTTGTAATTCTCATTGTAGAGATCTTTAACGTCCTTGGTTAAGTTGATTCCAAGGTATTTGATTGTTTTTGTAGCTATTGTGAATGGGATGGATCTTAGAAGTTCTTTCTTAGCAGTGGCATTGCCTGTGTATACAAAGGCTGTTGATTTTTGTGCATTGATCTTATATCCTGCTACTTTGCCAAACTCTTCTATGAATTCCAATAGTCTCTTAGAGTTCTTTGGATCCCCTAAATAAAGAATCATATCATGTGCAAAGAGGGATAGTTTGAGTTCTTCCTTCCCAATTTGTATCCCTTTAATTTCTTTTCTTGCCTAATGGCTCTGGCTAAAACTTCCAGAACTATATTGAATAGCAGTGGTGAGAGTGGGCATCCCTGTCTGGTACCAGATTTCTGTGGAAATGCTTCCAGCTTTTCCCCATTCAATAGGATGCTGGCTGTGGGTTTTTCGTTAATTGCTTTGATTGTATTGAGGAATGTTCTTTCCATACCCAGTTTGTTTAGAGTTTTCATCATGAAAGGGTGTTGTATTTTATCAAATGCTTCCCCTGCATCTATTGAGATAATCATATGGTTTTTCTTCTGCAGTCTGTTAATGTAGTGTATTACATTGATTGTTTTGCAAACGTTGAACCATCCCTGCATACCAGGGATAAATCCCACTTGATCTGATGGATGATCTTTCTGATGTGTTGTTGCATCCTATTGGCCAGAATTTTATTGAGGATTTTTGCATCTATGTTCATCAGGGATATTGGTCAGTAATTTTCTTTCAATGCTGCATTTTTTTCCAGCTTAGGGATTAAAGTGATGCTGGCTTTATAGAAAGAGTTTGGGAGGATTCCCTCTTTTTCTATTGTTCTGAATAGTTTGAGAAGAATTGGAGTTAGTTCTTCTTTAAATGTCTGGTAGAATTCAGCAGTGAATCTGTTTTTAAAAACTTAAGGGCTTGGCCGGCGCCACGGCTCACTAGGCTATTCCTCCGTCTTGTGGCGCCGGCACACCGGGTTCTAGTCCCGGTCGGGGCACCGATCCTATCCCGGTTGCCCCTCTTCCAGGCCAGCTCTCTGCTGTGGCCAGGGAGTGCAGTGGAGGATGGCCCAAGTCCTTGGGCCCTGCACCCCATGGGAGACTAGGATAAGTACCTGGCTCCTTCCATCAGATCAGCGCGGTGCCTACCGTGGCGGCCACTGGGGGGTGAACCAATGGCAAAAAGGAATACCTTTCTCTCTGTCTCTCTCTCTCACTGTCCACTCTGCCTGTCAAAAAAAATTAAAAAAAAACAAACAAACAAACTTAAGGGCTTATAAGTTTAAAAAACTTATTTATCATGAGTACATCTTATTTCTTAAAATTCTTGAATGCAATCCTGCAGATTATTCAATGCTTGTGCTTTCTTTTGAAAAAAAAAAAAAAGTTATCAGGGGTGGGGCACAGTGGTGCTGTTGTAAGTCTCTGCTTGGGACACCCAGATGACATATTTGGAGGCCAGTGGAGTCTTGGGTAATCCATGCTTCCTATCCGGGTTCCTGCTAATGTGCACCTTGAGAGGCAGCCAAAGCCTTCATATTTCTGCCATCCATTTGGGAGACTCAGATGGAGTTTCTAGTTTGGCCTGGCCCACCCTTGACTGATGCAGGAACTTGAGGGAGTGAAACAGCAGATGGAAGGTCTCTTGCTCTTTCTGTCTCTTCCAATCTTTATGTAACTCTGTCTTTCAAATAAATAAATCTTTTAGAAAATTATCCCTGTGAGAGAGCAGTTTAAACTTAATGTTTAGGAATATTCTTATCAAACTGTTTGACAGGTAAGAAACCCATAAGAAGCAGTTTGTCTTTCCAATTTTGGCTTCTGGATTGAGATGTCTTCTTTCTTTGCTGTCTGCATTTCTTTGCTCCAACCTGGAATGTTGTAATGTGTCTGCAAATTATCTTTACATACCATAGACAGAAGATATGATTTTTATTGGCTTGCTTTCTTATGATTGAGAGTCTGCTTAGTATTTATTCAAATTAGTGTTATAGTATTAATTAGAACTCAGGAATATTTTGTAGTTGCTCTTTGATTTGCATTTTTTAAATATTTATTTGAAAGTCAGTTACATAGAGAGAGGGGGAGAGACAGAGAGAGATCTTCCATCTACTGGCTCATTCCCCAAATGGCAGCAGTAGCCAGGAAAGAAGCCAGGAACCAGGAGCTTTTTCCAGATCTCCCATGTCGGTACAGGGGCCCAGACACTCAGGCCATCCTCCGCTGCTTTTCCCAGACTGTTAGCAGGGAGCTGGATTGGAAGCAGAGCCGGGACAGAACTGACATTACATGGGATGCCAGCACATAGGCAGTAGCTTTACTCACTATACCACAATGCCGGCCCCTGTATCTTATTTTTTAAGAAAAGATTTATTCATTTATTTGAAAGGCAGGTTTATAGAGAGAGAGGGAGAGACACAGAGAGATTCTGTCTGCTGGTTTACTCCCCAAATGGCTACAAGCTAGGAGCCTGGAACTCCATCCGGGTCTCCTATGTGGGTGGCAGGGGCCCAAGCATTTGGGAGCATCTTTTGCTGCTTTCCCAGTCTCATTATCAGGGTGCTGGTACATATAGGATATTAATGTTGCAAGTGGTGTTTTAATCCACTGCCGCACAATGCTGTCCTCAATTTGCACCTTAAAAAGTTCTTCTGCGTATTGTTTTCAAGACACTAAAAAATATTTGTTGCAATTTTACTGATATTTTGCTCTGTTTCTCAGGTGTTAGAGCTAAAATAGTTGACTAAGATCCATGGGGTAATAGCTCTAGTGATGGAGGATTCTTTTGTTTTAAACCCGGAAATGTCTTTCTGAATGTGTTTTTGCTTCAACCACAATTCTCATTATTTTTCTCATAGTGAAATCATTAGCTTGTGTTTGTCATATTGATGTCTGTTGTCATGGAAATAAACAATGTCATAAATTCAGTGTGGTAGAAAGTAGAGGGTAATTAGGCTGGGAATCATAACCTCTAAGAAAAGTAGAAGCTGAAATTATTGCTTATAAATGATCCCAGTGTGAATTTGGAATATAATTCCCACATTCTAGCTAGCTTTATTTGTCTTATACATTTTTGCAATATCCTTAACATAATATTTGATTTACTTAAGTTCAAGTTGCTTTCAAGTAAGGTCATTCTACCCAGTCATTCCTGACTGCAATTTAGGAAATTTAGGAGAAGACACACATATGGAAAGGCAGCGTGTATCAAATCAAGGAAAATGCTGCATATTTAAAAACTTAGAGACTGGTTGTTGGGATATAAATTATCAAAACAAAAAAATCAGAAACAAAAACACCCCAACCACCAAACCAAATCAAAGAAACAAACAGCTTGAAATTACACTTTTATATTTTTCAAGTTGAGAAATTAGAAAGGTTTATGGCCATTTAAGCGGCAAATATGACTAAAGAAGATTTTCAAATGAGAATTACCTTCGAGTACTAAGGGGAAAAAGTCAATATGTTCTTGAAAATAAGTATTCTTGGTTGCAGTGAAATACGTAACTGATTTCCTTCCAGAGATGAGATGTCCTGTCAGCAGTTAAAGTTATTTCTAATGGAGTTAGAATTTTCCATTTGGACCTGAGGTTTGGTAGGCTTTCCAACTCCTGTTTTATTTATTTATTTCTTCTGAATTCAACCATATATGATAGACTTTTGTCCACCTAGATTTGTTTTTCATTAATTGGTTTCTTTATTTTTTGCACTGAAATTTAATTGTTTGTTACTAGTTGAAAGATACTCATTTTTACTCTTTGATTCAAGTTAAAAATAACCTTCAAAATTCTTGTAAAAGTGTGATAAATCATTTCCATGAAAATACAACAATTACTACTAAAGTGTATGCTAAGAAAGCACATAGTTCTCTATTGATATCATACTGTGGCATAAACCCTGGTAAAAGTAGCCAATGTAAAGTGACTCGAATATTTATCTTACATTTCAAATATGGAAAATGAGAGTTTTATTGGAAGACATCTGTACCTCCTATTAAGTTGAGGTTTCCATATTTTTCCATTTGGGTTGTATTTCTTTCTTTTTTTTTTCTTTTGAATGAAAGAGCCAAAATTTAGTAGCAGACGTTTTCGATCAGCTAGAATAAGTGGTGTGTTTTATTTTGATGACTAATCGTTTTTAAGTTTCCCAGAAGAATTTTTAGTTTCATTAGGGTTAAGCTGTATTGAAAGTTTGCAGTTCTGTTTTTCTTCACTGAATCAGCAAATAAAAGTTTCTCCAGAAAATGATTGGTGGAACTAACATTTGTAAGTGATAAGAGATTGTCACAGTTATTGTAAATTATACTCATCTATTGAAAATAATCTTATTTGAATTAGATTGGAGAGGAAAAGATCATGATAAGGAAATAAACATCTTTGTGAACAATGGGTTATATCATAAAGCTGACTGAAATGTGATGGGCTTGGGGATTAAGGCAGATTTTTTTCACGAGGAAAAATTTGAAGACATGTACTTCTTAAAATTTGGACATCATCCTTGTCCTGAAGATTTTTATAATCTGACTGGACACATGGGGGTGGAGTGGATAGGTATGAATCAAGTATAATTTTGAGGTTTTGTTCCTTCAATCTGTTCCACTGACACAACAGTACAGAAAGCTCAGAAAGAAGAAATGGACAATTTTAGACAAGTTGAGTTAAGATGTCTACCAGGATGAATGGATGCTTAAATATCTAGTAAATATTGAAAAATCATTCCTCTTTAATTTCTGTTCTAGAACGTGGTTCACCTCGAGATTTAATTACTAAAGATATCACTGACACTTCGATTGGGGCTTATTGGACATCTGCCCCAGGAATGGTTCGTGGTTACAGAGTCTCATGGAAATCACTTTATGATGATGTTGAAGCTGGAGAGAAAAATCTTCCTGGAGATGCACTTCATACCATGATAGAAAATCTTCAACCTGAGACCAAATACAAAATTTCAGTTTTTGCAACTTACAGCAGTGGAGAAGGTGAACCTGTTACTGGAGATGCCACAACTGAATGTAGGTAACATCATGGGTATGTTTGGGTGTGTGTGAGTGTTTCCTAATAGTTATCAGCTCTAGTGACATATAGTTGAACTACTTAACTTTTATGCTTTATATGGTAAATGTGGAATGAACAAGTAAGATCTTTATAGGATTGTGGTCTAAATTAGGACTATGTTAGTATCTAAATATTATATCACATTTAGAAATACTGTATCACTTTCAACTGCCTATGTTTGTCTCTGTGTTTCTCTACCTCCCCCTCCTGCCCAGTGGAATGATCAACTACTTAGGATAGTCAATTGGTAAGAAGTTAGGGAGCCATGGAGACAAAGAGAATTCAAGCATATTTATAGCTGTGTGACCTTAGTCAAATTACTTGACTTTCTTTGAATTTCAGTTTCTTAAAATATAGATGATCTTACCTTTTAGTGTTGTCACAAGGATTTAATGAAATTATAATCCTTGAAGCACCAAGTATTATATCTAGCCACTTAGAGGTGATTGATGAATCATGAGTGGTTGCTGAGATAATAATTATTATATAGTAAATACTAATCTTAGGCTTTTCATTATATTCCTGATGTGTTTGGTAAAGTTAAATCAAAAGTCTACTGAGTTTTCTGGTAGCTTAGATTTCCCTCTGTATCATCAATATACTTTCTTCTGAATAATTATGAATGATCTAACTATTATCATTTATCATCACCTGATGTGAAGAATGTGTCAAAGTTTCTTAATTCTTTTTTCTAAAAATATACTTGAGTGATAATGATGTGTCAATGTAGGTTTCACAATTGTAGCAAATGAACCACTTTGGTGGGAGTTGTTAAGAGGTGAAGAGAGGGTGGGATGGGACTGGGAGGCTATGCATGTATTGGGAGCTGGGAAGGATACATATGAAATCACTGTACATTCTGCTCAGATTTTCGGTTTCTAAAGACCTTTTAGAAAAGTCTTTAGCATTGCTTTCATCCAAAACTAAATCTTGAACTAGACTAGAAAGTCACAGAGGAGAAATTTTCTTTTGCTCATCCAAGTACGGCAGTTAGTTTAGCAGCAGTACCAGTGGCTATCTGAGATATATTGACAAAATGGGAAAAGAACTTACAATGTGTGTGTCTAAGAGGGTGTTACAGCCTTTTATAGCTTGTGGCATACCTTTGAATGGCTTGAAAAATCTTGCTTTTTAGTCTTGGAAAACCAACAAGCTTTTTTTTTTTTTTTCCCTTCCCTAATACCCAGTTTGTCTAGGATGAGATATGCTGTATTTTAATTTAGTTTCAATTCCTTCATTGTAAAGAATTAGGAACATTTCAGACTCTATGTGAGACCTAGGGATGGTTTCCTCTGTTCCTTTCAGGGGATTCTTTCCCTGATTTTGGGGAGTTTCCTCACACATATGTGCTAATACCAGGTTGAAGACTCAAGGGGGACCTTCTGCATATTTTTGGAGCTTTCCTCCAAAAATTATATAGTCTTTACTATATAATAATTATAATCTCAACAACCACTCATCATTCATCAGTCACCTCTAAGTGGCTAGCCACAATACCTGGTGCTTCAAGGATTATTATTTCACTTAATGCTCATGACAACAATGCTGTGCACTGTAAGTTCTAGTTGCCTTAGACTCCCTATACTAGCAACACCATCATATCAATTAAGGGAGACCACCAAGCTCCACCTGAATTCCCCCTTCCTGTACTGAGACCTTGGAATTTCCTCCAGGCAAGAAACTGTCAATCATGGAGCCTACTCTCCTTTGTTTTTCTCAGTGATCTCAGGGATCACTGTCCTGTTTAACTGATGTCCATATCTGGACATTACTGTTTCTTTTGTTTTGTTTTAGTTTTTTCCCCATTGGACTTTTAGTTGTTTCAGATGGTCTTCCCCATTTGAGCATGAACATTTCTCTGAAAATCAGGAAAGATTCTTTGCTGATTTTTAAAGATTTATTTATTTATTTGAAAGGCAGAGTTACACAGAGAGAGGAAGGCAGAGAGAGACAAAGGTCTTCCATCCGCTGGTTCACTCCCCAATTGGCTGCAATGGCCAGAGCTGCGCCAATCTGAAGCCAGGAGCCAGGAGCTTTTTCCAGGTCTCCCATGTGGGTGTAGGGGCTCAAGGACTTGGGTCATCTTCTACTGCTTTCCCAGGCCATAGCAGAGAGCTGGATTGGAGGTGGAGCAGCCGGGACTTGAACTGGTGCCCATATGTAATGCTGGCACTGCAGGTGATGGCTTTTTACCTGCTACGCCACAGCACTGGCCCCACCTTGCTCATTGTAAATTTCCTTTTGCTTAAATTCTTCCTAAAGAACATTCTTACAAACTTTTTTTTTTTAATTTTTTTTTTTTGACAGGCAGAGTGGACAGTAGAAGGAGACAGAGAGAAAGGTCTTCCTTTTTGCCGTTGGTTCACCCTCCAATGGCCGCCGTGGTAGGCGCGCTGCGTCCCCGATGGCAGGAGCCTGGTGCTTATCCTGGTCTCCCATGGGGTGCAGGGCCCAAGAACTTGGGCCATCCTCCACTGCACTCCCTGGCCACAGCAGAGAGCTGGCCTGGAAGAGGGGCAACTGGGACAGGATCGGTGCCCTGACCGGGACTAGAACCCGGTGTGCCGGCGCCGCAAGGTGGAGGATTAGCCTACTGAGCTGCGGCGCCGGCTCTTACAAACTTTTGAATTAAATTACTGTACTTATAACTCATTATGTATAAAAAATTATACTATTGACTATTTATGGATGTTTGGTGACCTGTTTTTAATATTTATTAAATTTATTTTAATAAATAATATTATATATTAAACAAATACTATTTACATGCACTTTTTCAAATAGTCAGTATACACCAATTTATCTTTTGAGCCTTGAGATATTTTTATGTATTGGATATTCTTACTCTTCTTTGTTAGAGTTATACTATACAAATCAATTACAAATAATGTTAACTATAGAAACCCTGAGTACTCACTCATTTATGGATTACAACTTTTTCTGAAAAGGGCCAAGTAAAATTTCTAACCCCACATTCGTGATTTTAGTGTTCTCCCTAGCTTGGTTACTGGAGTAATTCTTTATAGATGGAAATATAAGGGAACAATTCCAAACCTCATCTGCGGAAATGGTTGTTTTCTTCACTAAAGTCTCTAGCATGCAAGTAGGAAATCCCTGCAATATGAACTTCCACTTTTTAGTATGAGCTGGATGAAAAGAAAATCTTACTGAGATGTCAGTAAGATTAGGCTCACACGCCATCGTGAGTTTATGGGTGATTACAATGCTGAACGAGAGAACTGTGTACATGCTTAGAGAATCACAGAGTTTCTTTTCACATAAATGAGTAGTTGGACAAATATATTTTCTTTGAACATAATAAAGATTGAAATTTTCCTTTTATCTCACAGTATCCCAAGACTCCAAATCCTTGAAAGTAGATGAAGAAACAGAGAATACAATGAGAGTGTCATGGAAACCAGCACCCGGAAAAGTTGTTAACTACCGTGTTGTGTATCGTCCCCAAGGGGGAGGGAGGCAAATGGTTGCCAAAGTGCCACCCACAGTCACTTCAACAGTGTTAAAGCGACTTCAGCCCCAGACCACATATGACATCACAGTTCTCCCAATTTACAAGACTGGTGAAGGAAAGATTAGGCAAGGATCAGGAACAACAGGTAAATAATTTTTTATGGGAGAAGTTATCTAATGTTTTAAAAGAAGATTTTGATATATGTACTTTATTTTCAAATGTTTAAAATTGATTCCATAATAAATTATAATTATTAAATGGTATACCTAATTAGTATATTATTTTTACCAATCTAGTTCCTGTTCAGGTCATCCTATATATTAATGTTCTAATGCTAAACTAAGTGAAACTCTGAAAATTATTTACACATCTACTGGGATAGTACTCTGTTAACAGTACTTTTATAGGATATGGTGTCTTGTGCTACCAGAATTAAAAACTGTTTATAAATACACATTTTTGTAGGGGCTAATAATGGAAAATCTCCAAAGCCTAATCTTATGGATAATATTTTAAAAATCTTTGTATCATTACAGCTTCTCGATTTAAGTCACCCAGAAACCTCAAAACATCTGACCCAACCATGTCAAGCTTCCGAGTGACTTGGGAGCCTGCTCCTGGGGAAGTGAAAGGTTACAAAGTCACATTCCACCCAACTGGGGATGACAGAAGACTGGGGGAGTTAGTGGTTGGACCATATGACAACACAGTTGTTTTGGAGGAACTTAGGTACGACTTAACTTCATTTGTGTTATATGACAGAATAATTTATGTAAATTAGTAGGCTTTACAAGAATAATAACTTATATGTCTGTTTGCCAGCAGAGTATTTAAACTCAGCTAAAGCTTGGGCAGAATTTCTGTTTTAATTTTACTGTTAGGCGATCAGGAGTGGTGTTTTTTTTCTCCCAACAGTACCCTGAAGTTTCAAAATTAGCATTCATGGTACACAACCATATGGAAATGTGGGGGTTTCTGTGCCTTCTGGAGGGGACCAGCTAACTCACGCTGAGATCTTCAGTGTGAGCCCTCCTCCAGTGGGACGCATGGGAGGGAGAAGGCAGGACTTTGTGCTTGCTGCCAGCTGGCCAAAGAGGGCCAGGCTGGGCTGATTAAAGGTCTAGCTTCAGGCTGTGCAGTGGGAAACAAGGAAGTTTGAGTTCAAACAGCACCCTTCATTCGTTACAGTGAAGAGAATGGATTACTGTGCATTGCGTTTGGACAGTTTATTTGTTAAGGCACTCACTCAATAATATTGCGGTCTCTAGTTATGCTCATCATTTACTTTTACTAGAGTAGGGAAGATGAGATTTATTGGGAATACAATGTTAGGCATTGTGTTGGGTGCCTTGTGTTACCTTGTGAGGCACAACATTTCAGTCATTTTCCTGAAGCCCACTGCGGAGAAGCAGTAAGAGTTGTTCCCTGTTATAGGCAGCACAAAAGCTGGTGCTGGAAATAGCTGGTGTTCTCCGAATGCTCCCTGGCCATTTCCCCTTGGTACTTTGATGGGAGGTATATTTCTTCTCTTGCAGTGTTGTACGTTGTAAGTTCTTCAGAGTGAAATGAATGTCCCATACAGACCATATACTTTAACATTCCAGGGCAGGTACCACCTATAAAGTAAATGTTTTTGGAATGTTTGATGGAGGAGAAAGTTCACCACTCGTTGGACAAGAAATGACCACCCTTTCTGACACAACTGTAATGCCAATTTTATCCTCTGGTAAGATATTGAGTGATATTCCCCTAGGAAAACTTAGCATTGTGAAACTTTCAAATGTGAACTGGTAGGCTATCAGATAGTGAAAAGAGACTGCTAAGCTTTTACACAATTCTCGTGCTCATCAAAAAACTTCTTTATGTATCTCATCATGCATAGTTTTGACACTGTTTTTTAGGGCTTCTCTTGTCAGCATTGTATTCTTTACAAATACTAGTTTGTTATTGAAAGCTGATTTTTTTTTCCCTAAGTGTAAGTGTTGTGCATTTTTTTTGTTTGTTTGCTTTTAGTGACTAAGATGCAATTTTCTTTTGTTAAAGTAATAACAGAAATGGTTTATTTGGGCCAGACAAGCAGAGTGAGTTTACATCAAATGGTGGGCAGCCACGACTTGGGAAGCAGAACAGTAACATAAGCTCTTTGGATTTTTGCCCTGACATGATTATAGCCTTGATGTACATGAAGCTGGTCTCTAACATTCTTAGAGGCAGAAATGATAGATAGAATTTACTTCTAAAGAATTTTTATCATTAACTAAGAAACAGTAGAGCCAGGCATAGTAGGAGTGGATTTGCAAGGGCCTAGGTGCTTGGAATAGCACTTGGGAAACCTCCATCCTGATGAGGTATGAAGTACAATCCAGGCACATTTGAACTTTGTAGTATGATGAGCATTTCTTATATTTTGTCAGTGACTTTTTTATGATGTAAAGATCAGATGCTAGGATCACAACAAATGAAAATTCATGTAATATAAGTCCTTAGAAAAGGAAACATTTTAAAACATGGATGTAGATAAAATAAATGACTGTTAAATCTTGCTGTTTTGCATTAATTTCCTGTTGGTTATTTTATGATGATATTAACTGACTTATATTTTTATTTTGTAGCTTGTACACTGTGGATATTGGGATTATTTTCTCTCCCCAAAGCACCCTAGCTTTGTATCAGTGTTTGTGCTTGTTGTGTCTACAGCTCTCAATTTGTATATTTGTTTGCATACTCTTCTAAATTGTCTTCCTTCTTTCTTCTTTAAATGTGCAATTTTCACCATCTGTGCTTATCTTATTTTTATACATAACAGATGTCAATTATTAATGATATAATATAATTATGTATCATGTTTTTGTTTTATTTTTTATTTAGGTTTTAAAAAAACATGCCTTTACTTCAAGAAAGTCTAATTTTAAATTTAACATGTCTAATCTTTTATATGTAAGAATTACCTGGGAACTCAATTATTTTAAGAGATAATTTTGGCTCACTAAAACCACTTACAGTTTACACATTTTATCAGTTGATCTCATACTTGTCTGCTAACAACTATGAAATGTTTCAGAAGAATGCAACATCTAGTCTTTAGATCACATTAGAACTTTATTAAAGTCTTATAACTAAAGTCTTATAGCTACTTACTGCTACTAATTTCATCTCCTGAGTTTGTGAGCCCATCACATTTACAGTGATGATCTGATTCAGATCTCTAGTTTTTGTGATTGCGGTCAGGAAATATAGTCAAAAATGAAGGGAAAGATTTGGCACTAAATATTATTTGGAAAATTGATAATTTTTGTGAAAGTTGTTTTTTTTTTTTTTTTTTTTGTGGTCAGTATATCATTTGGACCTGTTTTCAGAGTCTCCTACCCCAAACCATTGAGCTAGGCCACAGTACCGAGATAGGCAGTACTGAACATCCAGGTGCAGAGCATGGCTAGGGAGGAACCCTGCCAACAATTGGATCCTTACTGTCCTGTGTCCTGATTGCGGTGCCAGGGATGGAGTGTCTCACCCGAGCTGAAGCAGACATTGTGTTGCTGGTGGACGGGTCTTGGAGCATCGGCCGGGCAAATTTCAGAACCGTGAGAAGTTTCATTTCTCGCATCGTGGAAGTCTTTGATATTGGCCCCAAAAGAGTACAGATTGGTAGGTTCTAGAAGAAGAGCATTAAAGACATTTTGATACTTTTGTTATGTGCTTGTATATTTGCTGATAACAATGGTGTTATTTTAGCCCTCGCTCAGTACAGTGGGGACCCCAGAACAGAGTGGCAGTTAAATGCTCACCGAGACAAGAAGAGCTTACTGCAAGCTGTGGCAAACTTACCCTACAAAGGAGGCAATACTCTCACAGGTGAGCGAGGGTGCCCTGGTACTCTTTCTGTGCTTGGGTCAGAGCGTGTGGCTGAGTAGTGATGTAACGGATTCTCTCTTTTAAAAACCCACTAGGCATGGCTTTGAATTTCATTCGCCAACAGAACTTCAAAACCCAAGCTGGCATGAGGCCTCGTGCTCGCAAGATTGGCGTTCTCATTACCGATGGAAAATCACAGGATGATGTTGAGGCACCTTCAAAGAAACTTAAGGATGAAGGCGTGGAGCTGTTTGCTATTGGTGAGCTCTGAAAAGGAGAGCAATGCCTCTCTGGGGTCACAATGTAGTAAGGACGTTTTTGTAGTTAAAAAAATATTATCTGAAGCACAAGAAAAACTAACATGTCTTCCCTGTCACATAATTTATCATAATGATGTTCCAGGAAGTGAATTCATTTTCTTCTTGTGATGGGACACAACCACATGTTTTGTTTTGTTTTGTTTTTAAGGAGAAAAACAGTGGATTAAGAGGAAAAAAATATATCATTAATAAGATTCAGGAAAATTCTTGTTATGTTTTCCACAGAACCATTTTTATTTTTGATATTTATCATTTTGCTTTCCAGAAAAAACATTGACAAGACACTTTTTTGGTGGGAAATTGTTGCAAAAAGCATTCAGAAGAAGGAAATTTAGGATATCTTTCAGTTCATGATATTCTTTGCTCATATTTTGTGACTGCAGATGAGTAGTCATTTTGTCATTGAGGACAATAATATGTATTTTATAGTTAATAAAATTTTAATCCTTCATAGTTTGCCATCAAGAAAACCCTAAAACATTTGCTTTATTCCATTCATTTTCTTTTCTGAGAAGTACTTTTAATTTATGTGTATCCATTTTTCAAGGTATTAAAAATGCAGATGAAGTTGAATTAAAGATGATTGCCACTGACCCGGATGATACACATGCATACAATGTGGCAGATTTTGATTCACTGTCCAAGATTGTGGATGACCTCACCATTAACTTGTGCAACAGTGTCAAAGGTCCAGGTAAGTGTTGCCCAGGGTTTCCTTTCCTTAGCATTGTTGACATTTTGGGTTAGATAATTCTTTTTTGGGTTGGGGAGAGCCCTGGTTTGTTCATTGTAAAATGGCTAGCTGCCTTATTGGCCTCTGCCTACTGGGTGCTAGTAACATTGCTGTAATAGTTAAAATATCTTCAGATGTTGCTAAAGATCTGCTGGGAACAAGGGAAGAAGCTGGTCCTGGTTTAGAATTGCTGCTTTTATGCTCGCTTTGGCAGCACATATAGAATTACTGCTTTTTTTTTTTTCTTATTTGTTTCTTGGGATGACATCAAACTAGAAAATGTCTTCTAGTTTATCTGAGGATACATTTAGTGTATATGTGACTGCACAATATGCCCCCTCCCCACCCACCCACACACACAGACAAATGAAGGAAGGGAGACAGAAAGAAAGATGCTTTCCTTTTTGGTGTAGAACTATTTTCCAGTAAAACATCTTTGCTGTAACTACCATGTGGCCATTAGGTAGTTGTGCTAGACTTTTAGTTTCCGAAAGTTCATATCTTTTTTTTTTCTTAATTCTTTTCTACAAGTAGGAATGGAAGATGGGTGAAAAGTCTTAACCTCTGATTTTCTTTGCCTCAACTGTAGATGTTCAAATTTGATACTTTGCACATGTAATCCCTAAATACAAACAGAAATTACAATTTTAGAGATTGAATTTTAGAAATTATAGTCTTTTTTTTTCTTTAACAGTAAGAAACTGAGATCTAGAGAATTCAATTTACTTAGTAAGGGTCAAATGGTTAAAGATGTTTTTATGGATCTTTGAAAAGAGTAGCTCTGGATAGGAATTAGGATTTAGAAATAAAATTATAAAATTGGATGTATAGTGACAAAGGAAGGTAAAGAATAATTCATATCTGTAATCATAGGACAAAGTTTGGTAAGCAATCAAATTGAAGGTATTTAGAAAACTGATGATGAAAATCATGGTCCTTATTTTATGAGAAAAGTTACTTTCAAGTACATGTAAATTTTGGTAAAAAACTATCCTTCATTAACTTATTCCAGTTGGAAAAGTTGGCATGAGTTTAACAGATAATGTTATAGGAATATTTTACATGTTTTGAGTGTTGGGGATATATTTATTTGAATGTTCCTTCTTGAGTTTCTTTCTCTAAACTTTTACAGATTTTCTTTTTTTTTAATTTTTAATAAGAGACTGACCTTTTCCCTGGAGAATAGATGAGCCAGGCAGCCAGAATTTGTAGGCTTCTGGCTCTAGATTAACTGAGAGAGTTGTAGTTTTATTCAGTTGGAGAGAACTCTGAATGGGGATGAAAACATCTTTTATCTGTTTTCCTTTTTTTTTTTTAATCAACTATGTAATAGATGCATTCATTCTAGTTTCCCAGACAGTAAAATTAGTTGATGATTTTAAGCTTGACTGTGACTCAAGTATAATAAGGGTTAGGGTTCTAAGAATGGACATACTTTCCCCAGTTTTGGCTTCAAAGAAAGTAAAAAGAGTTTATATCAGAATGATTTGTTATGCTCAGGGAATCACTGGATAAATTCTTTTCTCTTTAAATTATTATTTGGTCCATCTTACTGTTGGTCCCATTGAGTTTAATGTTTCCATTTCCATTGATATTAACTATAGATATTGTTATATTTGTTATTTCATCTGTATGTATGCACAGACAACAGAATCATAGCAGTATAATGTTCCTAAAATTTTAAAACATTTTTATTTGTTTAGCTTAATGTTATTTGAAAGGGAGAGGTAGGGAGACAAAGTAGAGAGAGGGAGGGTGAAAGAGAAATCTCTCTTCCATTAGCTGGTTTTCTACCCACATGCCTGCAACAGTCAGAGCTGGGCCAGGCTTAAGCCAAGAACCTGAGGTCAGTCTGGGTCTCCTCTGTGATTGGCAGTGATTCAGGTGTTTGAACCATCACTTGTTGCCTCACAGGGTGTAAATTAGCAGGAAACTGGGTCGGAAGCACTTTGATACTGAATATGGACATCCCAAATGGTTTACTATTGCTGTGCCAAACATCTGCCCCAAATGTTCCTGAATTTTGAAATACTTGTTTATTTTCACTCTCTTTTGAATGTGATTATGATTAGGTTTTCTTATTACTGTCCTAGGTCCTATGATGGAACTAAACATGAATAAGAAACCCTCTTTGCTCAACTAGTAATTTAACATTAGTGCCATGTGTAGGACTGAAGTGGATTTTTAACAGATTAAGAAATGATTTTGACTGTTCCTATGTATTTCCTAATCTCAATGCATAAACTTAAATTTCTTTTAACCTATAAGAATTAAGAGTCCAGTTGGCCTGTTAATAGCAAATTTACATTTCAAGTGACTTTTCCTGGGCAAGTTTGCAATGTGATAATCAGATTTTACTTTAAACTGACTAGTTTGCTTTCTTGTGTGGGTGTACTCACATTTTAAAGTATGAACCACAGTTAACTAGTGGTCTCAGGGGTAGTGAAACACTCACTTTTTTTTTTTTAATGGCTTAGTTGAAGTATAAGATACTGATCATGCTGTGTTAGTGATTTTGGGGTGGGGGGATGATTCAGCCATGTTTTGTGTTGACCTAACAAAACTGTTAAACGATTGTTGATTACACTTTAAAGTGCATTTGTCTTCTATTTTATGAGGAACCCAGTGCAAGTCACTAAATATTGTCTAATAGTGACATCTGCCTACGACTTGTAATAACTAAAGTTAATTGAGCTTAAAGGAATTGTTACCATTAAAGTCTGTGTTTAAAGACAAAAAAAAAAAAACCCAATTCTGTACTCACAGAGTGTAACATATAGTCAAAGAGATAAGACATTAATATATACAATCAAAATGATAGTAAGGACAGTGAACTTATATGGTGCCAATAATGACAGAGACAATGGAGAAGCTGAATTGTCAGAACTCAAATAATTATTAATTGATATATACTCAAAGGTGGAGCAAGGAGACAGCTTTTGAGTCTTGGTGATTGGCAGTCTGGTGATGTAAAAAGAAGAAGATCAAGTCAGGAAAGACAGTGACATAGGCTTGAGTATTCGGAGGCCAAAGAACCCTTGTACAACTCACTCAGAGAGGTCTGTTGAGCCTCAGAGAGGTCTGTTGGGCAACAGGCTCACCACTAATTTATTGTAGCTACTCGGTATATTTAAGGAAGATGTAAAATTTTGTAATAAGGATAACAATAATGTTTTGATATAATTTCAAATTTCATTACCTTGCCATAATAATGAAAATGTGTATATGCTTTATCTCCATGTGTAGGTGACTTGGAAGCACCTTCCAATTTGGTTATATCCGAGCGAACCCATCGTTCTTTTAGAGTGAGCTGGACACCCCCTTCTGACAGTGTGGATAGATACAAGGTGGAATACTATCCAGTTTCTGGAGGGAAACGCCAGGAAGTGAGTAGATGACATTTACATTCACTCCTTTCTGTTGCTGAGATTGGGCCCTCTTCATTAGGGTCCCGAGAAAAATGTTGGATGAAGGGCAGGAGGGAGGCAGAGTGGAACACAACTCAGTCAAGAATGGTGCTTTCTGCTTTGATTGCAGGCACTTCCATTTGGACTTAACTAAAGGGAAAGGACTTTGCTTAATTGTTGCTGCAATTCTATGAATTGCAGAATGTCAATATTATTTTTAATTAAAATTTAATTAAAGGATGCTTGGTTTATTCATGACTATGTAGTAGAATCACAGTTAGAGAAAAACATTAAATATGACCTATTTTTACCCACTCATTTTACAAAAAAGGAAACATTAGCTGGGAGAACAAATTATATGAATTGTCCAAGTTCTCATTGTAATCTGGTAGTTTCTAAAAACAGAAAACAATGGTCTCATTCAAGTATTCTAAGTTCTTTGCAGTTAACTATTTTGTAAGTATAGTAGAAAAGAAAGAATTGATTATAATACCAGTTATTATTTTACATCCTTCTCTCCCGCCAGTTTTATGTGAGCCGCCTGGAAACTAGCACAGTGCTGAAAGATCTGAAGCCTGAAACTGAGTATGTTGTAAATGTGTATTCTGTGGTGGAAGACGAATATAGTGAGCCTCTAAAGGGCACAGAAAAAACCTGTAAGTCAAATTAAAAGCAAATTTCTCCTTGTTCTGTTTTTTGAGATAAAGAAGTGATGGCCCATGTGGGATTTTTTTCCAGCCAATTTTCTTATTCAATATCCATTCAAGAAATATCTACCTAATGCCTTCTTTGTTCAGGTGGTCCATAAATATCTGGTAGTTGTCTGCTCTTCCTGGCTGCTCCTGCCATCACAGGATCCCACTGGTCAGATGGGTAGTCACGGCCATAACTGATTTAGAGAGAAAAATATCTTTAATAGTATTATTCAGTTCTTAGTGTGTTGAGGCTTTCTGCTTTTAAGAAATCTCTTAAAATGCAAATATACTTTTCAGGGGGCTAGTCCATCAAGCCCCTTTCTGTTTGTGATACAGTGACATTTTATCAAGGTACAAAGCTCTTCAGAAGTAAGAGATGAGGAAAGGGGCCATGTGGGGAGTGGGTGTTTCACTGCCAGCAGAAGATCCTGCATCACCAGCAGTGAAATAGGCCATCTCTGCACAGCTCCTCCTCCTAAGCTTAGGCCCGCTCTCCACACGGCACCTTTCTTCATCTAGAGAAGCTCGGAGACTTTGACTATGAGTGGAGCGTTTGGGGGAGGTGTTCCTCAGTCCTATTCCTGGTGGTAATTCCAAGGCCATATGAAAATGTTCTTTTCTGCCTCTTGCTTAAGCACCAGGGGTTATAAAGGAAACCATTTTTAAGAGGAAGGAATGAGTCTTTATCTAGGACCAGAACTGACTTCCCTTTTTCTAAGGTCCTTAGATTCTTATCTCTCTGCCTATACTCCTTTATATTAGACCATAGAAAGTAGGATATAATGTACTTTACAATGGACAGAAGTAATGTGATAATTCCTGAAAACTTTAAACTCAATATACTCAATATTAGAACAAAAAAATAATTGAAACTATGTTGGTGTTAAGTAGAGAAGAGATTGTAACCCTTTTACTCTGCCTTTTGGACTTGTCTTAAAAAAATCTCATAAATCTTCTAATTCCAGTTATTAATGTATGGTACTCTCATTTCAAGCTTTTCTAAAGAAAAATGAACTAAAATATTGTATTGATTACTTATGTATGAAGCTCTTTTATTTAAGAATAAAAATAGTCAACTTAATGATGACCCAGAAAAATAGATTAAAGTCTCAGGAAATTGATATCCATTTTGGCTTCCATGTGAACTTACCAGAATGCCATTTACAATCTGAAAAAATTTCCCCAATCAAATGGGTGTGATGTGTGGTCATGTGTACTAAGTGCAATGAACAATAGCACTGGATAGGGGGTGGGCTTTGGGAAAGATTATATTAAATCTCATTGATTTCTCACAGCAACCCATTCTATTTATCATATATTTATATCAGTAACTTATGAGGACACAATTATTAAAAAGTAAATGGCATGAAAGGAATTAGTCTAATGTCTGCTTTTATGTTTTGATAGTGCCAGTCCCTATAGTCAGCCTGAATATTTATGACATTGGCCCTACCACCATGCGTGTGCAGTGGCAGCCTGTGGGAGGAGCTACCGGCTACACTGTATCATATGAACCTGTTAAGACCACTGAATCCACAAAACCCAAAGAGGTGAGATATGTATATATATATAAATATATGTAAGCATTGAGTTCCTGAGACTATAGTTTTAAGGTCCCCATTATGCTGAAATTATTTATGCCCTTATTTATAATTTTATACACAAGTAGATAAATATAAAATTAGGGTGTGGCCTGTAAGATAGTTTAAGAAAACAATGGCACAATAAAGGAAATGCAATTCTTATAAAATAAAAATAAGAGCTATATTATATCTAGTGGTTATTAATAGGATTTAATCAGATATTCCCAGAAAGTGGAAGTGCTTGATTTGAGTGTCATATTTCTGTTTGGCATATCCATATGCAGATGCGTGTGGGGCCAACCGTGAATGATGTGCAACTGACTGACCTCTTTCCCAGCACTGAATATGAAGTCACAGTCCACGCTGTCTTGCATGACCTCACTAGTGAACCTGCCACTGCTCGGGAAATGACCTGTAAGAGACTGCTATTTTTCCTTCCCTTCTTATTGCTATAAATGTATTGTTCATTAGACTATTTTTTCACATAATGCTAGTGATAAATTGATAATTTGTATATCAATTAGAGTTGCAATTTTTGAATTTGGGAAGAAATGCTTTATTTCTAGACTATGGCAGCCTATTAAATTGATTCTACGATATACATTATTTTTCACATTTAATATGCCTGATATTGGCATGTGACTTACAATCAATGGTCTCTTATTGCTCTTGGCAAGTTATCAATCAAGGGCTAAAGCATAAAATAATGGTGCATCTTATA
Source organism: Lepus europaeus (assembly GCF_033115175.1). Lineage (NCBI taxonomy): Eukaryota > Metazoa > Chordata > Mammalia > Lagomorpha > Leporidae > Lepus > Lepus europaeus. The sequence goes on along the minus strand of NC_084829.1, from coordinate 72,327,408 downwards.
ATTGATGTTGTCTTCGATCTATGGAATGTATGTTGGATTGATGAGAATGGAACTATTTGTGAGTATAGTTTTGGAGGAAGATGTTGGATTTGATATCAAGATATTCCAAATTCTGTTGGAAGTCTATGGCATATATGAATAACTGTGTTTTAATTAAATGAAATTGTCAATTAATTCATTAATCCAAAAAATATTAATTGTCTATTATATTCCAGTCATTGGGCTAGGTGTTGAGAGCACACCATTAAGTAGTACAAAGCATTGTTGAGTATATGGAATCCTTCATGGTTTACATTCCTCTTGTGTGTGCTGGTGAGTCCCTTTTGGGCTTCCTGCTTGTTTCACTAAGAATTTAGGTTTTTTTTATTTTTTTTTTTTTAAGAGAAAATGACAATGATTGCACTTAAGATCGTTGTCTACTTTGCTGCTATTTTGTTTCATGCTTGCAAAGGTGGACATACTGGGGTAGATAACTTAAATTTGCTAGTCTGAGCTCATATTTCTGAGGAAATTAAGAAGTACAAAGAAACTTTGAGGAAGAAAAAAGGACTAAGAGGACAGAGGCATCGCAGTTCAGAGAAGCGAAAGTCCTATAGTGAAACTCATTAACAAATGTATTTATTTATAAATATTTATTTAAAACTATTTATTCATATACTTATTAAGCACCTTTTTAATATTGGACTGTGTTTGGAGCTGGTGAAAACTGGCAAATGGACAGTGAGGAGTCAGCCAGGAATGGAGACACATGTCCTGAGAGTGTTGAGAATATCCAAGAGTCACAATGAGGAGAAACAAAAAAGTTGGTGTGGTATTGGAGTGCCACAGTAGAGGAAGGGAAGACACAGACACAAAACCCTGAAGGGATGGCAGTGCGGAAACACGGAGGTAGAGAGAGAGATTCTGGAAGAGAGATGTATGTACAGAGTCAAAAATGAGGGGCAATGAGAGAATGGGCGACTGGGTAACTGGAAAGAGATATATTTCTGTACAGCAAGAGAAAATGTATTCACTCATTATCTTACTTTCTTCTTTAAAGGTAATTTCATAAATATTTATCATTTAAATTTTCTTCTAACCGTTTAGGCTTCTGTGAGTTTTCTGTTAAGCTTGTGGGTTTCTTAATCTTCCTTCTTTATTCACATAACCATTTATTTTTCTATCACAATCTTAAGGGAGCATAACATTTTATTTTCTATCATAACTAACTTAAATACCTGATAAAGAAATATTAGCTGTATATTTATGATAGATTATGATTTATTATGGCTAGATGATAATAAGTGGTGATAGGGCATATTTAAATAGCATGGAAGGAGATTAACATAAATGAGGAATTAGTATTTTGATAAATGAAATATATCCCATTTAAAAAAAATTCATCTGGAAAAACTCTGCTCTACCTGGTAGAATTATGGTACTTTATGATCATAGTCATTTTTTCAGTTATTTTGCTGCACATCTTAAGGTTTTTTCCAAATAACTTCTTGAAAGCTCGTGTGGATGTATTATAGCTTTCTGAATGAGAACACACGTGGATCTAATATCTCATGCTTCTCTAGTGCCTTTGCCTAGACCTCAAGATGTGAAACTCAGAGATGTTACTCACAGCACCATGAGTGTCTTTTGGGAACCTGTGCTTGGAAAAGTCCGGAAATACGTTGTTAGATACCAAACCCCAGAAGAGGATGTCAAAGAGGTAGGTTGCAAGCTAGAAAGGATATGGAAATACAGGTTAGAAAGGATGTGGCAATACTTGCCTAGATTAAAGCATATTTTCAGTACTTTATATTTTATTAATATAGTGCTGAAAACTTGATAATTACAAAGCAATTTTTGAAAATCAATGATAGATTGGACTGTCTTGTGTTGAGCTTAGAAATGTTTTACAGGGTGATATTAATCTCAAAACATAATCTCTTAGTAGATAAAGAGTTATAGAATCTAAGTGGTATTTCCTTCTCATCCAGATGCCTTATATGGTGCTCTTCATTCTAAGAATTACTAAAAAAGTCATAATGTTTCTAAAAATAGATGGTAGCAAGAGGGGGAGTTTGTCAGATAAGAAGAAGATAGGACGACTGAGCAGGACAGAGGGGAAGAAGGAATGTGTTAGTACAAGAGTGTCCCTTTGAGGATCAACATTTCTGAGATGACATTGGGGTGGACAGTTGTTTCCATGACCATCTGCTTTAAAGTCAGAGAAAATTAAGGGCACTTCGCCATTGAATGGATTTAAAACTAGTGTATGTTTGAGAAAGTGTTAGTATAATAATTTTGTATGTTTTCTCTGATTTGTGGTAACTCATATAGAGTACAAAACAGTACTGTATATGAGCAAAATTGACACTTTGAGATTTGACTATTGTTTACAGCACTTGTCTATACTCTTGAGGGACAGTTTTTTGTTAAATTCTTTATTTAGTGGAGAGTTAAACTTATGATTCTAAAGTAAATTGAAAGTATGTCATTCTAAAAACTAAAAGAAAAATAAAAGGAGATAGGAGGGAGGGAGAAGGGTAATGTAAGAAATATCATTATGCTATTAAATCTGTATATATTAAATACATGAAATTTGTTCCCTTTATATAAATTTTAAAAAGTGAAAAAAAGAATCTCAGAAGCAATTTCTGAACATAGAAATAGTTTCTCTAAGCACCCAGTTACTAATTCTGCTGCTCATTTGTTCATTATAGAAAAGCTGAGTTAAAAATGTGCACATACTCATTTCATTCTGCATTTCCATTTTGAAAGGAGTACCAAGGCTGGTGGCTCTCACAACGTTCTTGTTCATGGAAAATAAGATGGTGCATAGGAGACTGCTTCTCCATGGTTTCAGTTTATAAAGAATTGGAATAATATTTTAATAAATTTACATTATGTTTGTAGTCCTTCAAATAAAAATCATATAAAATTTGGTGTGTTATTCAATGTGATCTCCTGAGTTATTTAAAAATCACACCTTGAATATAAAAAAGAACAAACCCCAACCCAACAAAGGGAACTGGTGTTACTGGTTTCTTAGTTGGCCTAGGACCCAGTCTGGTATCACATCAGGTGTAAACCTCAGATAGCACTAATTCCCTGATGTCTTTTTCAGGAGGAACCATTACTGTGATTGATTAGCTAGGTCTGCTGTGTGAGGGGCATCAGAAATTGCAGCAAGCCAGCAAATGCCAGTATTAGGACACAGCAGGCATTGTTTTCCATGCATTTGTGTGAACAAAATGAAGAACCAAAAACACACTAAAAAGGCACACACCACCTGTGGAAGCATTCTTGGAAAAATACCATTTGACCTTATGTTTTTCTGAGATGATAATTCATTAAGGTGGAAATAAGTGATTTTGTGCAATGAGCTCATTTATCATGTGTGACACCACTCACAGTGACGTTGATGTATCTTCATTTGGTGCCTATAGAATCTTTCTGCAAGCATCTGACTATTAGAGTAGAATACTGTTTATAAGATTGTCCATCTCTCCCCTCTTAGATAATGACATGGAAAGAAGGTAGTGATATGGGCCGGCGCCGTGGCTTAATAGGCTAATCCTCCGCCTTGCGGTGCCGGCACACCGGGTTCTAGTCCCGGTTGGGGCGCCGGATTCTATCCCGGTTGCCCCTCTTCCGGGCCAGCTTTCTGCAATGGCCCGGGAAGGCAGTGGAGGATGGCCCAAGTGCTTGGGCCCTGCACCCGCATGGGAGACCAGGAGAAGCATCTGGCTCCTGGCTTTGGATCAGCGAGATGCGCCGGCCACAGTGGCCATTGGAGGGTGAACCAACAGCAAAAAGGAAGACCTTTCTCTCTGTCTCTCTCTCTCACTATCCACTCTGCCTGTCAAAAAAAAAAAAAAAGTAGTGATATGAAGAGAAACACGTGGAAAATGATTGGTTGTTTGAACCCTCGGGCAGTCATCATTTATCAGCTATGGTATATACTGGTATATATGTAAAATATATTTTCCCCCTTTGGAAATATTTAAAGTGTGTACAGTTTCTGGATTCTCATGCAAATTGGAAATGCTGCCTTTTCATATCATGCTTCTCATTTTTTTATGCTGAGATGTACAGTAAACAACAGAGCGATGCCAGAACTAAACCCTTTGTGAAAATCATTCATCTGCTGTGTTATAATTTTAGGTAGAGGTGGACAGATCACGGACCAGCACTTCCCTCAAAGACCTCCTCTCACAAACCCTGTACACAGTCAGCGTTTCTGCAGTGTATGATGAAGGGGAGTCTCCCCCAGTGACTGCCCAAGAAACCACCCGTGAGTTGTGCTCCTGATTTATTGATAATTGGGATACAGTGCTTCACATGCACATGTGACTGAGCTTTACTGGGTCATTTCCTTTCTTAGTGTTATTTTACCCAGCATTTAATAATGCTTAGGTTTGTAGATTGTTTTTCATTTATTTTCTTCATAGCCCAGTGTCCTTTCTTTTATCTTAGTTTCAGTTCCTTTTGGGATATTTTCAGCTACTCCCATTAATTCATTTTCCAACTAATAAAATGTGTGTTTTTTATGTGTGTTGGACACTTTTTCTGGAAAACATTGATGTGTTATCAGATATTTTTTGAGATCTCACCATATGTAAAGTGCTTTCAGGGGTAACAAAATATAGCATCATGCTATCAACAGTTTATCATGTAGCTGTAGAGCAAAAATAGTGGTTAATACATGGAGTTGGGTAGATGGCACAGAGATTGTGTGAAATGGGATTCCAGAGAAGGCGATTTGGATACAGCAGCATAACATGGGTGAGACATAGGACAGCCTGCTAAGGAATTCTGCTGCAGCTCCCAGGAATGCCACTCTTTCTCCTGCTCATGGCACTTCCATTGTATTTCACCCAATTATTTCTGCCTGTAATTCTTATTCTGTGTATTCTACTAGCAAGATAAATACTATACTTATGAAAGCAGAGATATTCATTTTTCTCCATGTTGTACCTCCCATGTCTGGCACATAATTATTCAATCCAGTGCTCAACCAACAGTTACCTGATTCAAACAGTGGTAAAAAATTAAGTTCTAGATTTAAGCTTATTTCAAACAAGTATAATGGCGCCATATATGTAAGTTAAATTTCTATTATCCACGTTAGAAAAGGTAAAAAGAGATAGATGAAGTTAATCTTAATATTTTATTCAAAATAATATGTCTGAAATTTTATCATTGCAACGTTTATGAGCATGATATTTGTTAATGAGACATTTCAAAATCTTGTGTGATTGTTTTTTGAAGTCCAATGCATATCTTACACTTACAACACAGGTAAATCCATGGTAGCCACATTATTAGTGCTCACTGGCCACAAATGACTAACTTCTAGAGAAGTTAAACAACTTGCCAAGTCTCACCCAGTAATCTAATGGCAGGAACAGTGTTACAGTTTGAAACTTTCACTTCCTGCCCCTTAAATCTTTTGACAAAGACTTGAATAGTTTCTTCCTTTGTGCCCCTGTTCTACCTGATTAGGACATCTTGTCAAATTGCACAACCTGCTCCTTAATTTTGGGTTTATCAGCTTCTCTCTTTTGACTCTACCATTTATTTGCCATGAGAGATCTCTCAGCAATTTCAATGTCTGTATGGAATCAGTTCTTATCTGGTAAGGATCATGGTTAGAGATGAGAATTGATGCATATGAATAGCCTGACAGCTCTGTGCAAACTTAATAGATGTAATAGTGAGAAAAAGAAGTCAGGAAAAAAAGCCTGGTGAAACAGATAATTCACTATACTAGATTAATATTTTCAATGTTTGTTTTCAATCTTTAGGATTTCCAAGTAAGTTTTAGATATACCCAAAATGTACCCCTAAGAATTGGTTTGTTTTGCAGTTATGCTTGTGGAAGTGATACCATTCTATTTATCTTATTGGTCCTTTGATTTATAATTATTAGGAACACATTTTTGATGGCTTCAGATTTTGTGTAATTGGCTTTTTTTAAAAAAGGTTTATTTGAAAGACAGAGTAACAGAGAGGAGAGAGAGCAGGGGGTGGGAGAGAGAGAGATAGCTTTCATTTGCCATTTCACTCCTAAATGCCCGTGATACTTGAGACTGGGCCAAACTTAAGTTAGTAGCCAGAAACTCCATCCAAGTCTACCTCATGGGTGGTAGGGATCCAAGTACTTGAGCCATTACCGGCTGCCTTGAAGGCACATTAGCCGGACGCTGGATCACGTGAGGACCCCAGGTACTCCAAGATGGGATGCAGACATCCCAAGTGGTGACTTAACAAGCTGCACCACAAATCCCACCTCAGGTAGGTGGCTTTGGTTACCAGGAGATAGAGAAGTAATCGACACTAAAAGTTCAGGACTAGTGGCAATCCTGAATTGCTTGTGTTGCAAACCAACCAGAGTCTCTGGTCAATGGAGAGACTGTGATTTGGAATTTTACTGGTCATCAGGGCTACCTGGCATTTTGCATTCTGGGTCAGTACAGTTTGCTTTATATCATGTGTAATATTAGTGATTTATAGAGAAAAGCTTATGCATAGATTACTAAGGTATGATTGTAATTCAATTACAACTGTGAACATGTTCAGAATTTCTTTTGTGTGGTAATATTCCTAGGTTGGAATTCACTGTATGTTTAGGCAGGAATTTCATCAGCAATTTTCAGAGTATAATACTTTTGGTGTTGTTTGAAGTAGGATAGACATTTTCATTTTTAACTTCAGTGGTTATATCTGTAAAAATGGGTTTCTTTTGGGCATTAGAACAATAAATTCTGAACAACAAATGAGTAACTATTTCCTTGGCCATCATCTTGAATGTGCTATATAGTAGTATACTTAGTTCATGACTTTCTGGGGGAAAGGAGGACTTCTTAACCAGGGATCTGTATATGGGGGAACTTCAAAGTGATCATGGAAAAATGGAATGGAATTAAAAAATAATGTGTGTTTTCCCATGAACCTTTTGAAGACCCTTCTTATGACTTGGAGGCTCTTTGATGACTAGAACAGACAGGTCCATGAACTCTCTGATATTATATACTCGAACTTGTGCTTTGTTTATTGCTGTGTTTAAGAGTTCGTGACTTTGATTAGATTCTCATGGAGTTGAAGACACAAAAAAGTTATGAACTATAGAGCTAGAAGTTGCTGCTAAATGGCACCTTTAAATATGATTTTAATGGAATATCATTACTAACGAACTATATGAAAATAATGTGTGCAGTTTCCAGAGCTCTGTGTTGTATTCATTTTCTAATGAATTGAATTGGTAAAATATTTGGTTCTAAGCAAGATATTAAGTGTTTCCATGTCAAATAAAATACAAAAAGGCAATTTATTATACTAATTTAAGTTTGTAATTCACATTAAAAAACTTAGTCTGTCTTTTTTGATGATAGGACCTGTTCCAGCCCCCACAAATCTAAGGATTACTGAAGTAACACCAGAGAGTTTCAGAGGAACTTGGGATCATGGAGCTTCAGATGTGTCTCTCTACAGAATAACTTGGGCACCTTTTGGGAGCTCAGATAAGATGGAGGTAGTATTAACTCTATTTTTTTTTTTACATGTATCATTTCATTATAGGGGAGATTGTTTGAAATATGTGTTACACTGTTATCAGATAAACATTCTATTTACCAGATAAACTTTTCCAAATAATGACATTTGAGCTCATAGCAGGAGGAACAAAGTAGGAGGAACATTTGATTAAATAATGTTAGCAAAATGCCATTGAGTGTATATAAGTGGATACTTAATTTTGTCTGGGTGTGTTTTTGTCCTCTTTCCAAGACCATCTTAAATGGAGATGAAAATACTTTGGTGTTTGAAAATCTGAACCCCAACACTCTCTATGAAGTTTCTGTTACTGCCATCTATCCTGATGAGTCAGAAAGTGATGACCTGACCGGCAGTGAGCGCACATGTAGGTATTCAACTTTCAAATAGGATATTGATATTTTAAAGTTAGTTTTCAAAAAATAGAGCTACAGCTACATTGGTGATATTTTCCCCAATTCTGTTTTTTTTTTTTTTAGTGCGTCTGATACCTTTAACAACACAAGGTAAGAATTTAATTTGGTGAATTATTTGTTTGAATGAACAATCGATGAATGAAAAATACTATAAAACACACTTTTGAATAGGTATTCTACTTTTTATTGTAAGATATCAGTTGTCACTGCTTTTAAATAGGCTTTTTAAGAAATTAATTAGTTAAGTTTATCTGAGATGCAGAGACAGACACAACACAAAGATCAAGTGAGTGAGTGAGAGAAGGTTCCCAGCTGAAGCTCAGAGCCAAGAAGGCAACCTTTTTCTCCTATGTGGGTGATAGGGATGGAATAACTTGAGCCATTACCTGCTGCCTCCCAGGGAGCACGATAGCAGGAAACTGTAATCAGGTATGGAGCTGGAACTCGAACCAGGCATGCTGATATGGGTACCCCAACTGGCTTTTACCTGTTAAACCAAATGCCCACCCCTTACATGAGGCTTCCTTTCCTTTTTTAAAAGATTGATCTCTATCTATCTATCTATCTATCTATCTATCTATTATTTGAAAGGCAGAGTGACACAGAGAGGGAGAGACTAAGATCATCTATCCACTAGTTCATTATCCTAATGGCCACAACAGCTGGGGCTGGCCTAGCCTGAAACCAGGAGCCAGTATCATCCAAGTCTCCCACATGGGTGGCAGGGACTCAGTTGTTACTTCCAAGGCACATTAGCATGGAGAAGGATGGGAAGTGAAGTAGCCAGGACTTGAACTAGCACTCTGACAGGGTATGTGGGTGTCTCAGTGAGGGGCTTGGCTCACTGTGCTACCGTGCATGTCTCTATGAAGACTTTCTTAAAAGAAAAAACAAACTTTGTTTTGCTACTACTTGTTGAGGAGTATATTAGCTTGGCCTACCATAGTAAAATATCAGACTGGATGGGTTAAACAATAGAAACATATCCCTATCTCTCATTAAATGGTAAACTCCATCCAGGTGTGGGGTCTCTCCTCTGTTTCTCTGTCAGAGAGTAGGTATTCAGAAAATTTTGTTACATAATACTTTAACAAATTAATGATTAAACAAGGGAAGGAAGAAGGGAGGAGAGACAGACAGTTATTCTATAACAAATAACTCTACGTTTAGGATTCCCTTGGGAGCACTCCTTTGAGGTTTTCCCTTGCTGAGCACCTGGGGACTGGAAAGATCAAGGTGCTGGCCAACTCAGTTCATAGTGGTGCTTTCCTCCTGGCTTGTATACAGCTCCCTTCTCACTGTGTTTTCACATGGTAAAGAGAGAAAGACAACAAGGTCTCTCCTGTCTCCTTCTATAAAGACAAAATGGAGGAATCTGGAAAACATCATGCTGAGTGAATTAAGCCAGTCCCAAAGGGACAAATATCATATGTTCTCCCTGATCGGTGACAACTAACTATGCACCTAAAAGGAAACCTGCTGAAGTGAAAGGGACACTATGAGAAACAATGACTTGTCCTGACTGTCAAGGAACAACTTAATACTTTATTCTTTTTAGTACTGTTTTGTTCTACTTAATACCATTGGTTGAACTCTGTAATTAATACACAAATATTCTTAGGTGTTTAAATTTAGCTGAAAAGTGATCCCTGTTAAACATAAGAGTGGGAATAAGAGAGGGAGGAGATGTACAATTTGGGACATGCTCAATCAGACTTGCCCCTAATGGTAGAGTTAGAAACATGCCAGGGGATTCCAATTCAATCCTATCAAGGTGGCATGTACCAATGCCATACTACTAGTCAAAGTGATCAGTTTCAGTTCATAACTGATCATAGTGATAGGTCTAAGAGTCAAAGGGATCACACAAACAAGACTAGTGTCTGCTAATACCAACTGATAGAATTAAAAAGGAGAGAACAATCCAACATGGGAAGTGGGATACACAGCAGACTCATACAGTGGCAGATGTCCTAAACAGCATTCTGGCCTCAGAACCAGCCCTTAAGGCATTTGGATCTGGCTAAAAAGCCCATGAGAGTATTTTAGGCAAGGAAAGCCAAGACACTGTGGTCAAAAAACAAAACAAAACAAAACAAAACAAAACAACCAAAACAAACAAAAAAACAACAAAAACACAAAACCCTAAATGTGGAAAGAATGGGCCATCAAAGAAGGATGTACCTTTTTTTGAAGGGAGGAGAGAACTTCCACTTTGACTATGGCCTTGTCTAAATAAGATTGGAGTTGGCGAACTCAAAAGGCTTCCATAGCCTTGGCAGCTCATGACAAGAGCCTCGGGTATTACTGACGCCATAAACAAGAGTGTTAATTGTTAAGTCAACAACAGGAGTCACTGTGCACTTACTCCCCATGTAGGATTTCTGTCCTTAATGTGTTGTATTATGTGAATTGACGGTATAACTAGTACTGAAACAGTACTTTACACTTTGTGTTTCTGTGTGGGTGCAAACTGTTGAAATCTTTACTTAGTATATACTAAACTGATCTGTATATAAAGATAATTGAAAATGAATCTTGATGAAGAATGGGATGGTAGAGAGAGTGGGAGATGGGATGGTGTGGGTGGGAGGATGGGGGGAAAAAGCCGCTATAATCCAAAAGCTCTACTTTGGAAATTTATATTTATTAAATAAAAGTTAAAAAAAAAAGACTCATCCCATCGGATGAGTCATGATCTCAACTAACCCCACAGGCCCCATCTCTAAATACTATGCTATTGAGGCTAGGGCTCTCACCTATCAATTTTGGGGTTCATAAGCATTCATACCAAGGAGCCATTTAAGACTCAACAACTGTCTTTATTTTGGTGTCAAATTTAATTTTAAGCCCAGAGGTATGAAGCTCTCTTGATTTCCTTGGTAATCATACATAATTCAGGGGTGGCATTGTTCTGTGTGCTTACCCTGTTTTCAAAAATTTTCTTTCAGCTCCGAAAAGTGGCCCACGAAACCTTCAGGTGTACAATGCAACATCTAACAGTTTGACTGTTAAGTGGGATCCTGCTAGTGGTCGTGTGCAGAAATACAGAATCACTTATCAGCCTTCAACAGGGGAAGGCAATGAACAAACGGTAATTTGTTTTATAAAGACTATAACTTGGATAAATTCTACCTCTCCTCTTTAAATGCCTTTCTCCCTAATGCTTAGTCATGCTTAAGTTTTTCATGGGATGCAAGATTTACTATATTGAATGCGGTCGTTTGACTCTTTACCTGGTGCTATGAGTGGTAGGCCCTAATATAAGCTGAGTGAATGTTCTCATGGGAGATGACAGTTGCTCCTCATAGTAGCTTCAAAGCATCAGGCATGCTCACCAGCTTATTCATGGTTCTCTTAGAAGGTGTTAGCACTGGATTATGGATTTCAGAATCTAATAGTTTTTGAGACTCTGTAGGGTTTCCGTCCTCCTTTGAAACTGTATCAAATGCTGAAAATTTGTGAAACATAATTATAAAGTTTATTTTCTTTTATATATTCCAGTTTTTTTCTGGGTTTGGAATGTCATAGGGTTCCTTCTAAATCTGATGTTTACTGACCTTGTAGTCCATTCACCTAATTCAAGCCATTTTCCCAGGCCATTAGCAAGGAGCCAGATCCAAAGTGGAGCAGCCAGGACTTGAACCAGTGCCCATAAGGGATGCCAGCGTCACAGGCTGTGGCTTTACCTGCTACTCCATAACTTGGGCCCCGTATGTGGGTCTTTTTTTTTTTAAAGATTTATTTATTTATTTGAAAGTCAGAGTTACATAGAGAGAAGGAGAAGTGGGAGGGGAGGGGATTTTCCATCCACTGATTCACTCCCCAATTGGCTGCAATGGCTGGAGCTGCACTGATGGAAAGCCAGGAGCCAGGAGCTTCTTCCAGGTCTTCCACACAGGTGCAGGGGCCTAAGGAATTGGGCCATCTTCTACTGCTTTCCCAGGCCGTAGCAGAGAGTTGGATCGGAAGTGGAGCAGCTGGGACTAGAACTGGCATCCATATGGGATGCCAGCACTGCAGGCAGTGTCTTTATCCACTAAGCCACAGCGCCAGCCCTATCCATATGTGGGTCTTGACACCTATGATGTGTCTTGCTAGTTCAGAGATGTTATTTGAAGTTCAGGTGGGCAATGACTTTGGGTTTGTGGTTCAAGGTCTTTGATACAACCTTGTAAGAGGACTTAGACGCATTAGAAACATTCCTGTCTTTAGTGTCACTTCTGAGTTTGTCTTTTGAGGTTTCCATAGCACCAGTCTTAAGTAGTATGATGCATTTGGACTGAGAAATTGTTTTAGTTAAATAGATTGTTAATAATAAATAGAAGCTGTAACCAATGGCTTTTATATAAAAATGAGATAAAACAAATGATATGGACTGATATTTTAATTTTAGAAACAGAACTTCTTTTTTTCTGTGCCAGACCAGATTTGGTAAAACTAAAAAGCAGGTGAAGCTTGTCTTTAGCATTTCCTTTCTTGATGACACTGGTATTCCAACTGTTTCTCTTGAGTCTTGTTTACTGTCCTTCAGCTGTTTGCTATCATTAGAAAGAGTCTCATAAACTTATCCCCTGGGAAGTATGAGCTGCTCATCCTGTAAGGTTTGTTATTGTGAGGGATATTTGGATTTTAATGCTGTCCCTGAAATAATCAAAGTAATGCATCACTAAAGCTGGAATTATTTTTGTGGAGTTGGATGGGAAAAGTAGGTCCATACACCTCTGCTTACTCATAAGACTGGTTTTCCTAAGTAGATGCTCTAAGACTTGTTGTGTATCAAATTTTTATGAAGATGGCTTGTATTGAAATTGATACATCTATTTCATAACCTCAGATTATAAATTTATTAAGATTAGTTACTGCAAGTCAACTTGTTCATGTTGAGGATGCCTTCAGTGACTTGCTGAGGTCTTCTCTGGAACTCAGACTGCTTCAGTGGATGGGTGCTAAGCTGGAAACATCTGGTCTGTACTGGCGCATACAGCCATGTACATGTGCACTGACTTGTGGGCAACATGCCATTTTCATGTGATTTTAATTAGCATGGCATAAACATCTTAATTCAGTAGACTGTTAACAAATCGTACAAATTTTCTTTCAACAAGATAGCTAGACGGCCTTAAGCAATGAATAAAATACTTCAAACTCCATAATTTGTGGAAGTTGAGAAGCTTCATGGCACCAGGCTGTTATGGTGGAGACAACTAGGAACTCTTGCCTGAGTGTGGCTTGGCAGACAATCTGGTCCTGTCGTTTACACAGCTAATTCTGTTAGAGTGACACTGTTTTAGGGGAAACATGAAGATCTTCAGATCTTTTGCTGAATCATTTTAATGTGTTTCTAAAGTAAATAAAAAACATCTGCAAAAAAGTGAGACTAATGCTGAATGGTGCAGAGCGCTTCTAAAATTATGCAGTTCTTTGGTATCTTAAAGTCCTTTTGTAGCTCACTTGTGATTAATCCCTTCTCTTGGAAGAGTTCTGTGAAATGTGTTTTGGATAAAATTTTGCAGTGCTTGTGGCTGGCAAGTTGAGATATCTTTTTGAGTTCACCAGTTTTAAAGTTTGGGATGCTTTTTGTGATTTGAGGTGCATATTTTTCATGTAAAATTCTACCATAAGATGTGTCTTAAGCTTTTGCTGTGGTACATGATTCCAGAAGCTTCCCAGGGTCTCAAACAGCACCTCTGTAGAAAGCTTTTTCGAGCAGTTTGTTGAGATGGTGGTTGATGGTGAGACTGACAGCTAATATTCACCAAGGCCTGTTTTACTCAAGACCACAATAGGAGGACGGCAGAACAGTGTGGTCCTGCAGAAACTGAAGCCCGACACTCCTTACACGATTACCGTGTCCTCCCTGTATCCTGATGGCGAAGGGGGCCGGATGACGGGAAGAGGCAAGACTAGTAAGTAAAACCAAAGTCCTTGTAGCATCTTTTATAACTGCTGCCAGAATTGTACCTTATCTCAAAACACTACAGGTGACTTTGATTCATTAAAAATAGTACTAATGTTAAATATCAATTTTTGGAATTTTCCATCTCTGTGGGTAGATGAGACTTATGTACCAGATTAACATTTTGCATTTATTCACTACTTCAATAAATATTTGTGGGGTGTCTGCTGTGGTTTACACACAGCAGACAGTTGGATGCCTGTGAGTTATCATGGAACTTGTATTTTGTGTATGCTTGCTTGTTAGGATCATCCTGTGCTATGATTTCTGTGCATTTCAGAACCTCTGAATACTGTGAGGAACCTAAGAGTGTATGACCCTTCTACCAGCACCTTGAATGTTCGCTGGGACCATGCAGAGGGAAATCCTCGTCAATACAAACTCTTTTATGCACCAACAGCAGGTGGCCCAGAGGAATTGGTAATTATTTCCTGGAGTGAAATATGTTAGCTGTTGAGTGATTTAAAAGGGGAACTGAAAGAGTTAACCAGTTTGCTTTAGTGTTGAAGTTCATATTTATTTACTAGGACCTGACTAAGGGTGCATAGTTGATATCTTAAAGCCTGTGTAGTAGGAACATTGCAAACTTAGGGCCTGTGGAAGAAGTGGTCATTCCAGGAGTAAGTGGGAGTATATAGAAGTCTTCACAACCTCCTGTGATAGTTCATAGAGGGGTAAATCATTATATCTCGATATTATGGAACATGATTCTTGACTTCATCTTGAGTTGGTTTTATATTGTTTACAAGGTTTTCAAATCAATTACTTTGTGCCTCATTCAAATCTTTAGGTACCAATCCCTGGGAATACCAATTATGCCATTCTCAGGAATCTGCAGCCAGATACCCCATACACCATTACAGTAGTTCCTGTTTATAATGAAGGTGATGGAGGACGCACATCAGATACTGCAAGGACATGTAAGTAAAAAGGCAGAAAAGCTAATATTTCATTTAAGTGCTGCTTTTCATTATAAAGTCTGTAGAGGGCCATTAAAGAAAGTGAGGCAAATTCATGATGGAATTAAAAATATTATAATTATCCATAGTACACCTCCCAAACACTACCAACCCTTAACATTTTAGTGTATGAAATAAAAAATTTATAGTGAAAATTATTTTCCTTAAGATTTATTTATTTATTTGAAAGGTAGAGTTACAGAGAGGGAGAGAGGCAGAGGCAGAGAGAGAAGTCTTCTATCTGTGGTTCACTTCCCAAATGGCCGCAACGGCCAGGGCTGGACCAGATTGAAGCTGGGAGCCAGGAGCTCCATCCGGGTCTCCCATGTGGGTGCAGGGGCCATATTCTGTTTTCCCAGGAGCATTAGGAGGAAGCTGGATTGGAAGTGGAGCACTTGTGCCCATATGGGATACAGGCACTGTAACTTACAGCTTAACCCTCTACTATGCCACAGTGCTGGCCCCAGTGACATTCTTTTAAAATAATTTTAGGATTTTAAAGTGTGTATATAATTATTAGAATGTTACTTCAGCTCTTCAGTTTCTCTTACCAAAATTCATTCAGCTTGCTTTGTGCTTTATAAAATTGCATGAAGCATTGTTTTCCAATTGGCTTACATGGTGTAAATTGTTAAACTGTTCATTGCATTACTTGGATTGCGTACATTTCTCTGGTTTGCAGAGGAAGTGCTTTTGGACATTAAAATTCTGTAGGCTTTAATTTGCCGTTAATATCTTAAGAAATCAGTTTATGGTGGTTTTACTATTCTTTGAAGTACTTCCTGAAGGCTTTTGTGCATGCTGATAAATGTTTCTTTGGCTTTAAAAATATACTTCCTGAGAGTTAAAACAAAGACAGCATGGGTGGTTTCTTTTGATAAAAAATGTAGTGGTCTGGAAAGATGACAGTATGGGCTAAACTAGAATTTGGGATTAGTACATGGATTTAATTGGTAGATTTCTCTAAGTCCCTATTGAGAATTGAGTGTATCATATTTTTCTAAGCACAGAAGTTGTTAGTAGCTATTGTTGAATAAAGAAGGAATCAATGAAAGAATGAATGAGTGAATTAGAGTGTCTCCATTGCTGTTGTGAGATTTTACTTAGAAGATAGATCTTGTGAAATAGTTGTCCTCTTCTCCCTGGAAAACCAAAGCCCCTTTCCTGTTTCTTTCCCCTTATCCTATGCCCTTTAGGGCCAGTCCAGTTCTTCTACTTTCACTAGCTTGTTTTTATTGAAAACATCATTGCTTCCATATAGACAGAGATCATAGTTGCCTAACTTTGACTAAATTCAGATTTGGAGAGTTTTAATTTGCTTTTGTATATAGATAATTAGAAGTTTAAATGGCATAACATTTCATCCTATTATAGAGTTTAGGTTGTAGAAAAGTGATAAAAGCCTGAAACACATAGGCAGATTCAAGAAACAGGTGTTTCCTTTCATTTCCTCAGTGGTGAGAGGACTGGCAAGAAATGTGGAGGTGTATAACCCCACACCCAACAGCCTCGATGTTCGCTGGGATCCTGCTCCTGGGCCTGTGCAGCAGTATCGTGTTGTGTATTCTCCTGTGGCTGGCACAAGACCCTCAGAATCTGTAAGTAATTTTGTCACCTTAGAGCTCAGCCAAAGAATTTGTAGATTCTGTTGTGCTTCCTACCATGGCTGCTGGCAGGGAACAATAAACCTATTACTGGTGTGTCCCTGCCTCTCATGGAAATTGTATTTCTTGATAAATGCAGTTGCATGTTTGTGCAGTTTCAGTAGCCTGTAAGAGCCCAAAGCACAGACATGCCAGTATATAATATTTACAAGATTTTTCTAAAAAAAGATTTATTTTTTTTGAAGGGCAGAGCAAGAGAGAGAGCGAGAGCGAGAGCGAGAGAGAGAGAGAGAGCGAGCTAGTGAGCTAGTGAGCAACTGAGAGAGATATCTTCTATTTGCTGGTTCACTCTCCAGATGGCTGTAACAGCCAGTTCAGGGCCAGGCTGGAGCCAAGAACCAGGAGCTCCATTATGATCTCCCACATGGGTGACAGGGGCCCATGTACTTGAGTCATAATCTTCTGACTCCCAAGTACATTAGTAGGAAGGTGGATTGGAAGCAGAGTAGCTGGATCTTGAACTTGCTCTTTGATATGGGATGCTGGGTTGCAAGCAGTGTCTTAACCTGCTGAAACACAATGCCAACCCCTAAATGATTATTTTAGGTAAGTTAAGGCAGGTGTATTAATTCTAATATTAGTTCAGGAAAAGAATTTTGGGAAAATTCAGATTAATCAAATGAATTAAAACCCCCCATGATAAATGCAAACTATTTCTAGACCTTATCAATATGAACTTTTGCTGTGAAGTACTAATGTCTTTGTAATGAGGCTATCTTAAAGCTTGCCTTATTGGCTATTACAAATATCCCTTATCTATTCAATTAATAATATTATTCGGTGTATTTTTAAGTTGACTAATAATTTAGAATTCAGAAATTTACTAATTTGGATAAAAATCTTATCAGAACACCCAATGTCAAGTAAATTTATAGATTAATTTAGCTTACAAGTCTTTGCAAAAATAAAAATGATCATGAACAGAGATAAACAGCAAGCAGTTGTGTATTTTGTAAGAATCTTGATTTTCTTGCCCCTGTGTATGATAGGACATATTACACAACATTACCTTTGTCTCTCCTCCACTGGTGTGGAAATCCTTCTCTTATGTGTATCTAACGTTCAGGATGTTCTTGGATAAATATCATGAACCCTAGATGTTATGCTTGAGAATCTTTATCATAAACATAAATGGAGATGATTGAAGCTATTAAGAGTCAAAAATGAATGAACCTTCTTTAGAATGGAAATTCCTTAGGATGAAAGCACCTAACGTTGTGGCTTTGGTCAAGCCTATGAAGAAGCACAGTTGGCTGCTGACATATCTGGGCTCAGCCTTGTATTATAAATATTAGTATGTTGGCTAACCACAGGCTCTGTAAGCAGTTGGGTTGTTGTCAGGCAGAATTTGGCATTTCTTCCCCTTGTAGATTGTGGTGCCAGGAAATACCCGCACAGTGCACCTGGAGCGGCTGACTCCTGACACACCCTATTCTGTGGACATCGTGGCCCTGTACTCGGATGGAGAGGGCAATCCCAGCCCCAGCCAGGGCCGCACACGTGAGTCTTCCCCATTCTCTTGTAGCTAGATTGGCAGGGCTTCTCTGAGAGAGTGAGGAGAGGGAGGTAGGTGGTGAGTGGGGGTATAGTGAACTTTCTCCCTCTGCTAGGGAGGGGATAGGCTTCTGCATGGGATTCTGCTTGGGCATCTCCACATTCACATTCAGACTAAAACTTTGGGCCCATGATTCTCCTGTGTGCTTAATGAACTTCATTTCATCATTTTTCATCTGGGACCTAAATTAGGGAGGGTTCCTCTCTGGCCTGCAGTGGGTCTTCTCACAACTAGGCACTTTGGAAATGTAAAAGCTTGGCTTTTATGTTTCATTAAACAGAGGTGGTTAACTAGTAAAAACAATCTCTTTTTTCCACATCTGTATACTTAAGTTTAAACTTGGTTCTATGTCACTGAAAACAGAACTGTAGCTGTGATCTCACATTGAAAGCATAGAAGATAGGTATTTTGTCTTAAGGGAATAAACCATTTATCACAGTGAATCATGAAGCACCTGCATGCAGTTTCCTTAATCTGACCTGGGTAATGCTCCCAGGGAGGCAACAAATTCTGTTTTATTTATTTAGTGCCCAGAGGTGGACCAAGGAATCTGAGAGTCTTTGGGGAGACAACCAATAGCCTCTCTGTAGCCTGGGATCATGCTGATGGGCCGGTTCAGCAATACAGGATCATTTATTCTCCCACTGTTGGTGATCCAATTGATGAATATGTAAGTCTAACATAACACTTGAGACACTGTATAACTTAGCTGGTTGGAGGGTAAGGTTTAACTGTCCTTGACTTTTGTGTGACAGTCATGTGTTACAGGACTTTCTCTGGCATGAAAATGAAACCACCCTAGTCAGGGCTTCCATAGCACAGAGGAGCAGTTTTTGGGCTCCTCTGTCTTAGAAAAACCTCATCTCTTGATCAGCTGCATGTTTTCAAAAAGTTTCATTTATTCATTTTTAATTATTGGAGACAGAGAGAGACGGAGAGAGAGAGAGAGAGAGAGAGAGAGAGAGAGAGAGAGAGAGAGAGAGAGAGAATGAGAATGAATTATCTTGCTTCCCCTAATTTACTCCCTAAATGTCTACAACAGCTGAGGCTGGGCCAGGCCAAAGCCAGGAGTGCAGAACTCAGTTTGGATCTCTTATGTGGGTGGCAGACCCAAGTCTTGAGCCACTACCTGCTGTTTCCTTAGTAGGAGGCTAGATCAGAAGCAAAGTGGGGGCCTCAAATCTAGGCAGGTTGATATATGATATAAGCATCCCAAGTGGCATCTTAACTGCTGTACCGAATGCCCACTCCTCACCTGCATGTTTCCGATCACTTAATTTATACCATAGAAACCAAGTCTAGTGAAATATGATACTCATTACTCTGGAATATTTAAGGTAAAGTTCAAATGATGTGATTATCCAAGCTCCCATAATCCTTACTATATAAATCCATTTGTAACTGATGGAAAAAACTTCACACTGTATTTGAACTTTAGTGGTTTAATTGTGATAGATTACAGAAAGTTTACCCATCATGTCGATTGTAAAGAAGTCAAGTCTGTGGTTTGCAACCTTAATACCACACACAATCTCTTATAACATACTCTCTCCATGCAGTTAAATATTTCACCTACTTGAAGGCTTTAATTCAAGTCCCCATCTTTACTAATAGAAAAATATTGAGAATTTCTCATCAAAATGAGCTGAACAGGATTACCAGCTAGTTTGCCAGAGCAGTGAAGCTGATGTTCGGTGTTTGTTTATGCTCGCCATGGACAAATATGCAGTTTCCCTTTACTTCTGAGACCATTAAAATATAATTTCTTCTACAAATTTATTATTATTTTCAAAGATTTATTTATTTATTTATTTGAGAGGTAGAGTTACAGACAGAGAGAGGGAGAGACAGACAGAAAGCTCTTCCATCCACTGGTTCACTCCCCAAATGGCTGCAATGGCTGGAGCTGGGCTGATCTGAAGCCAGGAGCCAGAACTTCTTCCAGGTTTCCAACATGAGTGCAGAGTACTATGCACTTGAGCCATCTTCTACTGTTTTCCCAGGCCATAGCAGAGTGCTGGATCAGAAGAGAAGCAGCTGGGACTTGAACCAGTGGCCATATTGGATGACAGCACTGCAGGTGGCAGCTTTACCTGCTACTCCACAGTGTTGGCCCCCTAAATGCCTTTAATATCTGGGGCTAGGCAGGCCAAAAGGGCTTAGAACTCAATCCAGGTCTTCCACCTGAGTGGCAGGGACCCAAGCACTTGAGCTATAATCTGTTGCTTCCCAGAATGTGCATAAGCAGGAAGCTGTATCAGAAGTGGAGACTAGATTTTAACCCAGGGTCTCCGATATCCCACACATACCAAGGGGCAACTTAACCTGCTCTACCACAACTCCTGTCTCAAATTGGTATTCTTGTGGGCAGAAACTGAGTCACAAGTAGCTAGTGCCATGCCTGACCCACAGTGGGAACTCGGTACATTCTTGTTGAAGGTCTGTGTGACTGCCATGTCATAATCCCTCTGTTTCTATTTATGCACGCTCAAGGAGGCAGCAGGTGAGGACTCAAGTAGTTGGGTCCCTGCCATTCACATGGGGGATCTGGACTGCGTTCCAGACTCCTGGAATTAGCCTGGACAAGTCCTGTCTTTGACAGCATTTGGGGATTGAACTAATAGAAAAATTCTGTCTTTCTGTATTTTGTTCTCTCTGGCTCCCAAATATATAAATAAAAAAAAAGAATAAGATTTCTACCCCGTCAACATAGGATGTTTACATAATAGAATGATTTTTGAAGAAGCTTTATTCTCCAGTGATGGGAAACAGCAGGAGGGAGGTGAATTACCTGCTGAGTGTTCCAGTGCTCAGTAGCCTATTCTGAGGTGCTGTATGTGTGCCTTTAGTCCTCATGATTTCTTTCAGAGATGCTAAATCACATGGCTGTTAAGTAGCTCATCTGGGATTTGAGCCCAGATCTGTCTGAGTCTGAAACCATTTTTCCACACTGCATAGAGGTACTGTAGACAATTTGTCTTACCACAAGAGTTGTATAGCCCAAAGAAAATAGGAAAAAACCATTGCTGTTTATGAGAATACATAAAACAATATTGTCTTTTATCTCTAGCTGGTAATAAATTTATAATTTAACCTCATGTGTAGACCACAGTCCCAGGCAGAAGAAACAATGTAATACTGCAACCCCTGCAATCTGATACTCCATATAAAATTACTGTCATTGCTGTTTACGAAGATGGAGATGGTGGCCATCTTACAGGAAATGGAAGAACTGGTAAGCGTCTTCGATGTTTTCTCTTTTTGGGTATGCGTTGAAGTTTTCAAGATTTTGATGTTGCTTCTTATACATTTTAACACCTTATGATTTGGGGGTACGCATTTAGCCTAGCAGTTAATATGCCCTCATCCAATACCAGAGTACCTGGATTTGATGCCTGGCACTGGTTCCTACTTTTCTTGGCCTATGTGAACATTTTGGGGATGAACAAGTGAATGGGAGCTCTGTTCTCTTTCTTTCTCTACCTCTCAAATGTAGTCTTTAATTTTTATCTTTATGGACACTTTTAAACATTACATTAATATTGTATTAACACTTATGTTAGACATTAAATTTTGTCAAAACGATGATGACAACAGAATTACCAGTGTTCATGCCCCTATTCTGACCTACACTGGTGGCAAATTTCTTATAGGATAAAGAATCTCTAGTTTGGTTGCTCATAGGAGTCTCCTGAGAGCTTTAAAAAATACTAGTGCCTGGGTGCTATTCCTAGAGATACTGAGATAGCTGGTCTGAGGTATGGTCTGGACATATGGATGTTCCAATATACAGCCAAGGCTGAATGCTACTGGGTTAGCATAAAGGCTGGCTGGACTCCAGCTCTGAGTTCTGTTCCGGTTAAATATTGACATTCTTGTTTTTCTGGTTCATGTAGCAAAGTTCTATGTGGGTAACATGATTTCAGATTTCTGTTTACACTTACCTGCCCCAACCCTTTTTGTGCCCAAACAACATTTACAATATCACAGAAACTGGCATAGGTAATATTTGAAAGCTGCTAAGAGAAAAGGAAGTAGAGCTGATCCACTCAGTCCCTCAAGATCAGCAGTCTACATGTTTATTGATACTGTTGTCTAAAGGACTAAAACAGTGGAGACTAAGTGCCTGAAGATGATTTTAATTTAAGAAACTGACTTTTTCCACTATCCCCTGAAATTTTTTAAGAATATATTTTGGTTAGTTTTTTTGGGAGGAAAATGGCATATATCACAACTTTGTGCTTATCAAAATATATTTAAAATATTTACTGCATCTTGAATTTTCTAGGAAGGGTCAAAGTTCTGACTAGTTTTTCCAGTGGAAAATAAATCCCAAGATATATGTATGATTTTGCTAATACTATGAGTAATAACCCAGTGACAAATGATATGCTATCTGCACAGCATTGACTTTGCAAGTTGTAGGTTTGGGGGCTGTGCCTCTGGGTTAAGAGTTTAGGTTATTCTGGTGGAGTACAGAGTGGTGTGGGGGTGGAACCTTGTTTTAGTCACTGTGTGGCCTTGTGCAAGTCATATCATATTTATGTGATGAAATGGTTGGACTATATAGCCTCTAAATTGCTTTCTGGTTCTAGGAATCTATAACATTCTAAAAGTCTACTGTCTCTTTTGTTTTCTATACTTCTGAGCCATATAATGTAACAATTCAGGATCTTCTTTCTGCTGGGGAAGTTGTTCTGGAAATCATCAGTTCCTGAGACCATTTCAGTTGCTGTTTGAATTTGGAAAACTACTAAGTTTTATTGAACACTTCAATGGCTCCTTGTTTTCTGGACAAGGACATTATGGGACATTATTAAATTGCTTTCATAGGATAGCCCTATTCAATTATCATAAAGTTTTGTGCTCTCTTTGTGTACTGTGGAAAGGTCTGTAATATGTGCTAATGTTTGTTTGCAGTGGGACTACTTCCTCCTCAGAATATACACATCTCTGATGAATGGTATACAAGATTCAGGGTGTCTTGGGATCCTTCACCTTCTCCAGTTCTTGGCTATAAAATTGTGTATAAACCAGTGGGTAAGGAAGCCTCTTTATCACTGTAGAAATGCTTTGGGGGTCATTTGTATGTGAAGATATTTTCCATTGCATCACCTACTCCTGTATTCTCCTGCTAGTTCAGTGGGTAATGTTTCTAGAAATTCTGTTTTAAGCCAGTAGTCTGAAGCACTGTTGTTACTAGAGGTATAGGTGAGACTCTTACTAACTTACACGATTGAAAAGTTTGATCTGGTCTATAATGTTGCAATGCTGCTGATGGTTAGACATCCTATTTGTTATTATTATTATGAAATAATGCATATTTATTCTATAGAAACTTCTGTATTTTCCCAGTTATAGCCAGATGTTACTCCATTTTGGATACAAATTTAAAAATTCTTTCCTTAAATATTAATTTTTTTGATTAACAACAATGGCACATACCTCTGGAGTATAATGCGATACTCCAGGCATGAATATATAACATTGATTAAATCAGGGCAATCAACATACTTGTGTCTCTATCACCACCCCATATGGGCATTGGATTTACACATATTAGTTTACCCATGGTAGGTTTCTTGTCAGCTCTGCACTGGCATTTTAACCTAAACTGACATCAGCTCTGCTTCCATTGTGCTATCTATGTGCTTAGCAAAATTTGAAGAAAAATGTTCTTTGTATCAAATTTGCTAGGGAATTTTCCATATCTCAAGGAAAAGTCTGATTTAGAAAAAATGAAGGAAAGGAAATGAGAACTTGTGTAAGAAATGGAAAGAGAGCTTAAAGAAGAAAGGGGAGTTGATAACTGAGAACTCTCTATAACCAAACTGTATGAAATGAAGTCTAAGATAGAAATTCTTAATCATTTCTGTAACAAACAGACAAATATTAACGAAGCACCCACTATGTGGAAAGCCCTATGTTGGCAAAGTAGGACTTAGAAAAGAGGCATGAGAATTTATTCCCTAAAGAAAAAATTGACCATTTTTTTTTACTACATTCTAGGTGATGGGCTTTGAGAATGAAAGTGAATAATTCAGTCTCTATAGTTTCACATTCACCATTTAATGTAACATGTATTACAGTAAGCAAGTGCATGAGGGACTGTAAGAATTAGTGGAGCTCATCCTACCATTTGACTCTAACTTAAGATCTTTAAGAAAAATTTGAGGCAACTGATGGAATATTTCTGTGATTGTTATTGAAGGTTCCAATGAGCCCATGGAAGTTTTTGTTGGAGAAGTGACATCGTACACATTACACAATCTCAATCCCAGCACGACCTATGATGTGAATGTTTATGCTCAGTATGATTCTGGACTCAGTGTTCCTCTGACAGATCAAGGCACCACGTGTGAGTCATGAATCTTTTCGTGGTTGTAAGAAAACATGTAGTGAAAATGACCAGCCCAGCTTGTTTTAGTTTTACTGTTTATTAACATTTGTATGTTTTCTTAGCATTAAGTAGGTAGGTCAATTTGTGCCCCATTAAACAAACCTATCTAAACTCATAAGTAATGTAAGTGAGTACATAAAAATGTATATGATGATGTTTCTTCTGCATAAAATATTATATTTTGAATTTTAAAATATAAAATACAGAAATTTTCATTTTGTCTATGAATGGTCTGTAAAATTAAGATTGGGCGTGCTATTTATTTTTGACATTTGATGTTAAGAGACATATTACCTAAATTCATTGATTAAATGAATTCACTGATAAGTTAGTTGAACAATTGAATTATTATTATTGACTTGGCCCAGAGACAGATGTAGTAGTCATCAAATGCTTTGATAACCACTTAAAGACTTACCACATTGCCTTTCAGAAAAATTTATTATTTTTTCTATGAGACTTCTTTGATATAGTTTTATGAAGGACTCTGTGGACCTTCCTTGCCTTGAGAATCAGTGATGCAAATAAAAGTCTTTTGTGATTGTGCCATTTTCATATATGTTTCATATGAGGAAACTTTAAAATTTTAGACATTTATTTTTCAGCCATAGTGAAAATTTGAAAATTGTTGTGATTCAAAGTATTTTTTCCATTATTTACAAAATGAATCTCTTTTTTATTTTGTAGTGTATTTAAATGTGACAGATCTGAAAACTTACCAGGTCGGGTGGGATACATTCTGTGTCAGATGGTCACCTCACCGGGCAGCCACCTCCTACAGGCTAAAACTAAGCCCTGCAGATGGTATGTGGATTAAAAAATGAACTGGAGCATAGTGGATACATTTTAAATTTCAGTAAAGAACAGTTTGTTTATAAAATGACATGTAGAGATGTCTTTAATGTGATTGATGATAACACTGACATTTTCCTTCCTCATCATAATCAGGAACCAGAGGACAAGAAATTACTGTGCGTGGATCAGAAACTAGTCATTGCTTCACTGGCCTTTCACCAGACAATGATTATGGTGTCACTGTTTTTGTGCAGACACCAAACCTCGAGGGACCAGGTGTCCCTATCAATGAACATACCAGTAAGTTTTCAAATACTTTGGAAAGTTTTCTAGGCTTCAGAACAGAATGCTATAGGTGTGGGAGTCATAGGTGCCTTCCATTCAGGCCCTTCTCTCTGTAGGTAGCAATAGTGATGATGGCGGGAAAGGGCTAACTGCAGGATAGATGGCTGATACTGAGAAGATGTAGATGTACTCATACTGGTGACTTTTACTCCTTTGCCCTCCTTGAAGGCCTTATATTCTCCCTTTACATCTTTGCTCTACTTTCTACAGCTATAGTTGATGTTGTATGAGTACCAGTGATACCAAGCATGTGTGGATAGAACAGAATCTCCCTTGTGTCTGGGAAAACAAGATTGGAGCCTTATTTTCTAAGATTTGATTTGTAGTTGGCAACTTAAATTACTCTTCAAATTTACCTTTGGGGCCAGTGCCGTGGCTCAGTTGGCTAATCCTCCACCTGTGGCACCGGCACCCCAGGTTCTAGTCCAGGTTGAGGCGCTGGATTCTGTCCTGGTTGCTCCTCTTCCAGTCCAGCTCTCTGCTGTGGCCCAGGAGGGCAGCGGAGGATGACCCAAGTTCTTGGGTCCCTGCACCCACTTGGGAGACTGGGAGGAAGCACCTGGCTCCTGGCTTCGGATAGGCAAAGCTTCGGCTATAATGGCCATTTGGGGAGTGAACCAACAGAAGGAAGACCTTTCTCTCTGTTACTCTCTCTCACTGTCTAACTCTGCCTGTCAAAAAAATAAAAATAAAAAATAAAAACAAATTTTCCTTTGGGAATATGAACTATTCACATGTTGTGATTTTCTAATTATTATTTTCAAAATTCTAGCCCTGAAACCAACAGAAGCCCCTACAGAGCCACCTACGCCTCCTCCCCCTCCCACCATTCCACCAGCCCGTGATGGTAAGTACAGCTGACTAGGCAATGAACTCATCAGATAGAGATTTATAGACTTATTTCTGTCCCATATGTTCATTTGTAGTTGAAGGAGTATAGAACATTTCTGATTTATTGTTGCTGCCAAAATTCTTTTAGATTCAAACAAAATTCCAGGTAATTTTTTTCATTCTATAGGTCCATTTCGGTGTGTAAATCAGTTATGAACTTCAACATTTTGGTTGGAATTGTTTCCTCCATTTTGCTGATTGAGGTCTAGGCAAAACCTTCCATAGTCCATAGTCACATGTAGGCATTTCTTTCCACTGGCTGCCATCATCAATGGGAACTGAGAGCCTTTTTGCCTACACGTAAATGAGGCCTTCGGATTTGGAATTCCTGGTTTTTGGCCTGAGAAGTGCCCTGGATTACACAAAGCTAAAATAATTTCCTTTCACACAAGGGTTCAGATATAATTACTTGCAGTAACTTACAGAGATGTTAAGGTTGATCTCTCAGTAATTTGGCAGCAGTTGTTTAGTGCTCCATCAAATTAAATTAAATTAATTGTTCTTTAATAAATTAATTAATGTTAATTTATTAAACAATTCTTTTTCCCATATTCTGTTTCTAGCTTTCAATAGAAAGCATTTCATATTTTTTTCTTTCCTCTTAGAAGGATCTAGATTGTTACAATTTCCCCCCAATTTTTTTATTGTATTTGTTGTCTAACAGCAAAAACACTCATTTTCAAATTTATCTACACTAACAAATTGAATTTAAGCACAGGTATTTTTATATTGATCAAAAAACTATGAAACCTGTTATAAATAAAGATAAATAAAGATAAAATAAAAGTATATTATTATAGGATAAAATAATAATGGATTTCTTTAAATTAAACTCTTGAAAGAAATTCAGTCATCTTGACTTTAAAAGCATTGTTTTACTCTTCTTTTTTGAGGTAGGCTTTCTTTTGTAGAATAGTTTCAGATTCTCAATGAAATTGAACAGTCAGAATAAAGTTCCACATTGCCCTGCATCACTACCAACATCCAGAGTGGTATATTTGTTACAACTGATAGGTTTGTACTGGTGTATCTTTGTCACTCAATGTCTAATTTGCATGAGGGTTCATACTGTCATATAGCCTATGTGTGAAGTTTTTATAAACTTAAATGTTATTATTTTAAAAGTTTTGTTTTTAGAGTCCAAGTTTGGAATTCAAATGAAAGAAAGTTATTTTATGTCTCATCTCCCATCTCATGTGATTTTAGTGGCCTAATTTAGAATTAACAATCAATTTATTTACATCAGATCTTTGGTCATTATATTAAAAATCTCCAAACTCACTGATGGCTCTCCTTCAGTTTTACGTAGTGCTGCTTTTCAATGGATTTCTTCTCCCATTTATTGTTTGAAGCTACTTGAAGAGTTCCACGAGGCAAAAGCATATCTTTGCATAATGGATCTGAACAGGAAAAAACTGAGAGCACAAACTGAAAGTCAGTTAGCCCATTACTTCTCAAATTTATTGTGTATTTGAGCCAAACGGGTATGTTATTGCGATTCTGATTCAGAAAGTCTAGGGTAGGGCCCAAGACTCTGCATTTCTGATATGCTTCCAGGCAGTGAGTGCTCTTGCTTCTGAACCACATTTTGAGTAGAAAGTTGTTTCACTACATTTTTCGGTGATATAATCTCATTTGAGTGAAAGAATTCATGAGATGTGAGGCTTCATCTCTCTGTTTTTTTTTTTTTCCCAGTATGCAAAGGGGCTAAGGCAGATATTGTGTTCTTGACTGACGCCTCTTGGAGTATTGGGGATGATAATTTCAACAAAGTTGTAAAATTCATCTTTAATACTGTGGGAGCCTTTGATGAGATCAGTCCTGCTGGGATTCAGGTCAGTGTCATTTTACTGGCTAGCTATTCATTTGTAATATTGTGCTTTTTTCTTGAACTTCTCTTTTTAAGTGGAAAATCTTTTCAATATAAGCTATGTTTTGACCTTTACTATTTGCTATTTCTCTTACATATGTAATTTTGAGAAGGAATTGGCTGTAAATAATAAATAGACAAATAAGATTCCTCTAGATACTCTCTTTGGCTACATGACATTCATATTGTAGAATTTATGGGATTTGGATTCTAACTTCCTGGTTAAGACTTCCAACTATGACACATTTCCAGAAAAGGTCACCCAAAGTTCCAGACATTCAAGTATTGAGAGTGTCATACCCTGAAATGTTAGAAGAATCCGTGCTCACTGATGGGTCAATGAAAACTGTTCTATACATTGAAGCTATTACCTTGACCAGAAGAATATCCATTGTTGACCCAAAGCACATTTCATTTGTTTCCCTAAAATAATAATTACCAGTTTTATTGCTGTGTAGTATCTGCAAATTTATTTGTTATTGTGGAGTAGAAACTTAAAGAAATTTATATTTCTATAAGAGACCTCAAGGAATAATTCATCATTTAGTCCTAACCTGCTTGTAAAACTGAAAGTCTTCTGTGCCATTCTCAATGTACCCCTGAGCTGATGAGGATTCAGGTTCAGTGGCTTGAAACTATTTTGGGCAGTCTTCCCAGCTGCCTTGAGAATCTGATTTAAGTTATTATTAGCTATGTCTTGGATTCTGCAATCTTGAAGACCCACTTCAAATTCCAGCCCTTCTGGAGAATGGCTCCCTGATGGCTTTTGGAATTCCATGCTCCTGAAGTATTTTGTCTATGTTCCTTTTATAGCAAGTATCACTTCATATTGTCACTATTTATGTGACTCTCTTCTACCTAAAACATTGACTTCTTAAGGGCACAAACTGTATCTTTGAAAAAATTTTCTTCTCTTTTTCTTTCCTGTTCCTTTTGGTGAATTTTCTTCTTTATTTTGGCAGTTTGTACTTCATGGTGGTGTCTTAGAGGCATTATGAAAATAAGATATTTTGAAATAAACCACATAATTGCCTAAACAAGCCATGTCCTATTTTATGGAATAGTACTTCATGGAATATGCTAAATTTCAAATCCCCAAATAATCCTGTAGACATTGTTCCAACCCAAGAGAGTAAGAACTCAGCCTGATTTTATTCTTAATATATCAACAGCCGAGCTATTTTTCATCCTTTTAGATATGGGGTTTCTAATAAAAATGGCTAACATATTTCATTAGCTTCTATGCACGACTTTGTACACATAAGATTATTCATCTTTAGAACAACTCTAGAAGATAAGTTTAATTCATTTCCATTATGCTAATAAGTAAACTAAAAGTCAGAGATGTGGGGAACTTGTTTAGTTGACAGTGCTAGGGTTTGGTTGCAGGGAATCATGACTACAAAGCCAGTACTCTTCCCACTAAATCATATTGTAGTTAAGTCTGTGGTGTGATCATAGTGATATTGTTATCCATGAAGACTGGATGTAGTCAATGAGAAAAGTGCTGGGCTGAGAACCAGCCAAACTGTTCAACCAGCATTTGGGTTCCAGAAGACATGCTCTTAGTGTTTTCTTCTTCATATTGTTTGTTGAACTCTTTTACTTAGTGTAGATTTAACTTTATAATGATTAAGTAGACTGAAAATAGATCTTTATAAAAATTGAGAGTGGGAATGTGAAAGGGAGGAGGAAGAAGTGTTGGAGCATGGGTGGGAGGGAGGGTAGGATAGAGAGTATCACCATGTTCCTAAATCTATATATATGAAATACATGAAATTTGTATAACTTAAATAAAATTAAAAAAAAGAAAAACAAACAAGCAAATAAAAAAGGAGACATGTTCTTACTTCTAGTACCTGCTGTTACCTAGATTTTCCCATTTTTTCCTATATCTCAGGTACCAGTGAAGTCTATGAATTTTCTTTACTAATGCCATTTATGATAATTTCCTTGAAGATTGCAAGTTAGAGAATTTAATGGAATAGCCTCAGTGAGTGTAAGACTAGCTATAAAGAGCTTAATATTCAGTCAGATCTGAGACATTCTTATACCCCCTCTATGATTCTCTATGATTCTCAAGGCAGCTGGGAAGACTGCCCAAAATAGTTTCGAGCCATTGAACCTGAATCCTCATCAGCTCAGGAGTACATTGAGAATGGCACAGAAGACTTTCAGCTTTACAAGCAGGTTAGGACTAACTGATGATTCTGTAGTTAGAGAAGTCACTCAGAGTTTGAAACACAAATGAGATGGCTTATACTCACTGCTAAACCACATTTACTTTCAGGTTTCATTTGTGCAGTACAGTGATGAGGTCAAATCTGAGTTCAAGCTGAATACCTACAACGACAAGGCCCAGGCCCTGGGAGCCCTCCAGAATATTAGGTACAGAGGAGGAAACACAAGAACAGGTACAATGAATCACAGGATGTAGACTGCACCCCCAAAGCATTTGGGATGGTAGAACAGAGTGTAAGACCTCACTGTAATATCTGACTTCTTATGAATTGGAAGTGTGGTTAAAGGTATTTTGGTGGTTTTCACTGAGGTGACACTAAGATGTTCCATGTCCTGCTCTGTAGGCAAGGCCCTCACATTTATCAAGGAGAAGGTCTTGACCTGGGAAAGTGGCATGAGGAAGAATGTCCCCAAGGTGCTGGTTGTGGTCACAGATGGTCGGTCTCAGGATGAGGTCAAGAAGGCAGCTTTTGTCATCCAGCAGTCAGGTAGGCATGGACATGAATTTGATTGTACTCATTATTTTAACAGTTTTTGATGTTCAGAAATGATTGTAAAAGACTAAAGTTGCTGATTTTACTTTATTGTTTCTATTCTACTCTGTAGCCTATACTTGTGTAATGTTAGTTTATATTTAAATTATAGAATGTCTTGGTCTTTGCTCAAAAATGACGTAGTATATTCTCTATAGAAGATGTGATTCCAGGTTTGTCGAGGGGGTAAATCAGATGTTACCACAGCTGCTTTCTGTAGCTGGAAGGCTACAGAAAACAATGACAATGGGATAATCTTAGAGCAGGCTTTTTTTTTCATAGCAGAAATGAATCTTGATGCTATTTCCTATGCAAGGAGCATCATTTTGGTGCTTTAGCTTCAGCTCATACTTGCAGATGCAGACCTAATACAGATTGCTGAAAAGTATACTGCAAAGGAGGAGTATTGAGGTCTCAGGAGGACATCTCGGGGCTAGATTTGCTAGCCAAACATCCTGAGGCTTGTGGCAACATTGCCCTTTGGATTATTTAGGATTACTACGTATGAAAATAGGAATTTACAGGACTTAAGATTAATACCTTTCTTCCACTCACTGCCTTAAGGAGGATCCAAAGTGGATATATTTTAGAAAATCCTATGCTATGTGTTATCTATTGTGGTAAATTGTAAGATGCTTCATTACATGAATTTTTCATCTGCATATATATGATTTTAATGGCTGGGTCTGGGCCAGGCTGAAGCTGGGAGCCAAGAGCTTTATCCAGGTCACCCACATGGGTACAGGGGCCCAAGCACTTGGGCCATCTTCCATTGCTTTCCCAAGCCATTAGCAGGGAGCTGGATTGGAAGTGGAGCAGCTGGAAATTGAACTGGTGTCCATATAGGATGCTAGTGCTGCAGACAGTGGCTTAACCCACTATACCATAGTTCCATCCCCTTCTTCTTTTCCTCCTTCTTCCTCTCTTCCTCTTCCTCTTTTTTCTCTTCATCCTCCTCTTCCCCTTTCTCCTTCTCCTCTTCTTCTTCCTCCTCCTTCTTCCCCTCTTCTTTTAAAGCTTGATTTATTTATTTGAAAGACAGAGTTAGACACACACACACACACACACACAGAGTGAGAGAGATGAAGAGAGATCTTCCATTGGCTGGAGCTGGGCCATTCCAAAGCCAGGAGCCAGGAGCTTCTTCTGGGTCTCCCACATGGGTTCAGGGGCCCAAGCACTTTGGCCATCTTTCGCTGCTTTCCCAGGTGCATGAGCAGGGAGCTGGATCGTAAGTGGAGCAGCTGGGACTTGAATTAGCACCCATATGAGATGCTGGCACCATAGGTGGCAGCTTTACCCACTACACCACAGTGCCAGCCTCAATTCAGTCTTCTTGAGATTGTTCTTTGCACTAATCTTTTTATAATTCATTGCCATTATGTTATATCACATTTGGGCAAATTTCTGCATATTTTAGACAACTAGCTGATTTAAATTTGTGGTTATGAATGCTTGGTAATCAAATTTCAGTGTATATAAAATTATAGTCCTTTTTTTGAGAGTGAAAAACTTGTTTATTTGTATTAGCCTAAGTAAAGAAATGTTTACTGCCAGTGGGAGTTGTGGATTCCATTTTGAAGGTGGCCAAAGTGCTGCTTTTGATCTTAAGTTTGTTGAGAAAATCAGTTGCAAAAATTCAAATTTAAAATAGCCCATTCTTGGTTTCTGAGTCACATAAGCTTCAGATGCTAATGGGATCTAAGAGAGCTGCAGAATTCATATGTACATTAGGACTGTGGGTCTGAGAAGGCAATGTACATGTCATAAAGTCTTTCTGTTATTAAAATATTCATCTTTTAATTGTCAGGATGTTATTTTAGATGATACAATGGATTGAGTTTTCTAAGTCAGAAAATAGAAATACTTGAAAAAATACATAGTCATCAGAAAGCACATATTTATTCATTAAAGATTGTTCGTGTAGAAAACATTTGCTCTATGCATAAAAAATCCCAGAATCATTTCTGCTCTATTTTGAATTGCTCAAACATAAAGGATGGGAAAAATATATGATTCACTCCAGAAATGCTGCTTTGCAGGATTCAGTGTCTTTGTAGTTGGTGTGGCTGATGTTGACTACAATGAGCTTGCCAACATTGCCAGCAAACCAAGTGAACGGCATGTGTTCATTGTGGATGACTTTGAATCCTTTGAGAAGATTGAGGACAACCTTATTACATTTGTTTGTGAAACCGCCACTTCAAGTAAGTCATGATCAACATAGATTCATAACTTTACTTGTCTTGAAAAATATTTATTTATAGACAATCTTTTATCCTATATGAGACCAAGTGTGTGCATAAATAGATCCTGGGAAAACAGTTGAGAAACTGATGAATCATTGTTCCATTGAGATCATGCTAAATGTGTGCTTGTCAGAAGTCCATTTTTAGACTTGAAGATGGAATATTCCTTGTATGGAGATAACTCATTTTACATGTTCTTTTCCCACTATCCTAATGCCTGTGATAGCTGGGTAAATTAACTTCTAGCTTAGAGTTGCATATATAGAAGCATTTCTCTGAGATTTAAGTTTTC
Organism: Lepus europaeus; assembly: GCF_033115175.1. Lineage (NCBI taxonomy): Eukaryota > Metazoa > Chordata > Mammalia > Lagomorpha > Leporidae > Lepus > Lepus europaeus. Next base: position 72,293,709 of record NC_084829.1, on the reverse strand, counting down.
CCTATTAGTAATCAATAGGTATTTGTGCTGTCAACATCTGAGCTTCAAGAGAGCAATGAGTCAACCAGTTTCTGTATGTGTGCTTCATAGAAATTCATTTGTTCATTTGATTTTAAAGTTTTTTTTTTTTTTTAATACCAAGGCCTGAAACTCAGCTGTTAAACTAGAGTGAAGGACTAAAGATTGATAAGTAAAACAGTTTATTCTCTTCTGTATCCATCAGTATCAATTTCTTTGGCTATTAGATAATGGAGATAATTTTGTGCCAGTTTAGAACCCTGATCCTTGGCAAAGTTTTGCTTTACAATTATAATCTTTCCCCTCCTTCAACATTATATTAAAACTCAGAACTGTGGTTCTAGGTGGCAATAGTGAGCAAACTTCAGTGGTCTCTTATGAAAACTTATTTGGAAAACTTATTTGGAGCTGTGTTGGTTAATTTGGGGCAGGGACTAGATTTGTCTAGCTATCCCAGGTATCCTGAATGTAGCCCTTTGTTATCCCTAACTCTGTGTGGGCCCAGGGTGAAAACAGATGCACATCTGTTATTGTTAGGTGTTGTTTGGGAGCTAGTGTGAGGCTTGGAGGCTTGCCAGAAGAGAAGGCTCAGGAGGGATGAGCTCCCTCCATCTTTTCAGGAACCTAAAATTCTTTGGGTGAAATTTTTTTTTAATATGCTGAAAAGCATATGAAAAATCTTCTCTTTAATTGTATTTTATTATTCATAAGAACATTATAAAATTATAATTGGACTAGAGAATATTCAGAAAATGTTTGTTACACTAGTTGATAGTATAATTTCTCCTGGTCTACAAGAAATAACTTATAAAAGGTTAGATTGGTAAGTTAGTTTTTAATAAATGAATGAACGATTTCATGACTTGAAATACATATAACACTACTTCCTGTGTGTATATATTTGTAAATCAGGTTGATGAATCATACACACTGTGTATTGCAGGTTGTCCTCTCATTTATTTGGATGGCTACACCTCACCAGGTAAGCATTTGTATCCTTGGGCAAATTTATTTCAAGATATAAGCAGTAAAATAACTAATGTACTAATTTTAATATTTTTTGATGTAAAGGTTTTAAGATGCTTGAAGCATACAACCTGACAGAAAAGAATTTTGCTTCTGTACAAGGCGTGTCTTTGGAGTCAGGGTCTTTTCCCAGCTACTCAGCTTACAGGCTTCAGAAGAATGCCTTTGTGAATCAGCCTACAGCGTAAGTGTGACACTTGGATGCTTTTTCTTATAATGAGCAAGGGATTCTTAGAATCTTTTGTGACTTCCTAAAATTTTAGAACTGTCGAGAGACTTCTTATGGATGACCCAGTTTGGGTTCTTTAAATTACAGTTGGGCCACTTGTCTTCCATCAGGTTTTACAGCAGTTCCCATGCAGGACACTAGGACTCAAACGTCTTTATTCCCAAACCCAAGAATCTTAGCGGGGTACCTCAGGATTATAGATAAGTGATCCTTTTGAATTTAAGGCTAGGATTGTAGTTTTTCTTGTAATAACAGAGGCTGTGAAAACAAGAAGACAACATACTATTTTGAGTATTTCTCCCTGTGGTTCAGAAGGACTGGATGGAGGAGCAGGCATTTAATGTACCAGTTACAACACCAGTTAGTGTTCTCCATTGGAGTGCCTTGGGTTAAATTCCCAGCTCATGCTCCATACCCCAGCTTCCTGCCAGAGCATGTACTGGAGGCAGCAGTGAGCACTTAAGTATTTGGGTTCCTGCCACCTATGTGGGAGAACAGGGTTGTGTCCTGATTCCCAGCGTTAGCTCTGGCTTAGCCCCTGTAATTTCAGGGATTTGGGGAAAGAATTAGTGTATGGGAGTGTGCTGTCTTTCTCTTTCTCTCTTCCCCATGCCTCCCTCATATATATATATATATATATATTTTTTTTTAAGGAGGTACATATATATACATATGTGTGTATATATATAAATATGTATGAAGAGCTGGACAGAATATATGCAGATGAGAGCATGCATTCTTTTTACTGATTCAGACCTCTGGAAAATGAAAGACCATGGTAGTTCCGCTTGTCCATGAGCAGAGATGTTAGTTTTTATTGGATAATATTGTAACCATCTGTTGAGTAGCTCTAGATGTTATTTTACTTCATGAGAGTTTGACCTGGACATGATAACCAAAATATGTATTTCTTATTCATTAAAACGAAAACTTTTTATGTTGAAAAATATGGGTTTGGCATCTTATGGAGAGAAAAGAACAAGAAGAAATAAAACTTTCAGAAACTTAGGACAGTATCAGAAAATGATGTCTGAAATTTGAAATGCTCTGGGAAAGCTAGTGGAAAATCAGAATAAAACCAAAGCTAATTTATTTTAAGGAGGTACATATTGTTTTGTTGTAGTTTGACCACATTGTAAGTTCCTACTCTTTCATGGTTAGTGAAACAGGTTCAAAGTTCTAGGTTTTCCAGTGAATTTAATTCCTTCAGCTACCTCAAGCTATGATTCCTACCTTTAATTTATTGTGTATTATTAATAAAGTTTATGATAAATTAAGTTAATTTAGCTGGTTTTAATGGCAAGAGAGAGGACTTTTGACTAAAATGAAAGAAACATAAATATAATGCAGCTGTATTTTAAAAGCACTGGTTAACTAAGGAATGAGAGAAAATGGGCCAGGTAAGAGATGAGTTAATGTGGAGGAAATATTGTTTTCACATGGAATGTTATAAAGATAGTTTTTGAACACATAAAAGCCATCCTGCCACTTTCCCTAGAGCCTATATTTGAGGCCAGAAGGCAGCAGTTTAGTGCAGAAGTACTGGTGGCATGGCTCTCAGACATGGGCCCCCAGAGACATTCTGAGCCTTCTGCCAAAATTCCTGGAGGAATAACTTCTTTTCTGTCCAAGAGTTGATTATCTAGGCCTTTTTCCTACCTTCAGGGAGAAAGTGTTATGTGGTCTCAGGCAGAAAATCAACAATTCAGCTTCAGAGGTTACCCCAGGACAATGATGGATTTGACTCTGTAAGGACACAGGGGACCAACTTTTTTGTCTCATGTCTTAGAGCCAAAAAACCTTTCTTTTTAATTGAACCATATCCTTTTATCATCACTAAACATTTGCACATGTCCATGGACTTAACATTTAAAATTGCTTTTATTTTTGGGAATCATGAGCTTCTTGAGTGATTTATTTGACTACAAGGGAGGAACTGGGAAGTGCAAAAACTATTAGTGATAGAGCAATATCAACAGTGTAATCTGTTTTACCTATGATTTCATCCTGTTGGCGTTAGAAATTAAGTATAATTAGCAAGATTCACTCTCTTTAGATGATACCTGCAGCTACAATGCTTACCATTCTAAGATTATTATATAATTTTATAATCCTCTATGTGTCTAGAAGAAATTTGTTATTATCAGTAAGATTAAAGTAAGATAAAGTGAGCATGAATATGGTAATTTCCCCAGATTTTTGTCACTTTATCAGATGATAAGTAATTTATTACCACTTACATCATGGCTCTTTAGTGTTTGTTCTTTTGATGTATTTCCTAAATTTTCTTCCTAACATGGAGTGACACATTATTATAAATAGCCTCTGATACTACCATACTAAGATTCTGTTCCAAAGATTTAAATGTATCTGTTTCTGATGATAAGTCCTTATTTATTTGTTTGTTTTTATTTATTTTGTTTTATCTAATAGAGACCTACACCCGAATGGACTTCCTCCTTCATACACGATTATATTACTGTTCAGACTTCTTCCAGAAACTCCCAATGACCCTTTTGCAATTTGGCAAATCACAGACAGAGACTACAAACCACAAGTTGGAGTGATTGCAGATCGTAAGGATTTTTATCTTCTTTTAAGGCATATGGATACAGTTTTTTCTTTTAAGATTTATTTATTTATTTTAAAAATCAGAGTTACAAAGAGAGGAGGTGCGTGCGTGCATGCATGTGCGTGCGCGCACACACACACACACACACGGAAACACACAGATCTTCCATCTGCCGGTTCACTCCCCAAATAGCCACAACAGCTGGACTAGGCTGAAGCCAGGAGCCAGGATTCCTTTGGGTCTCCCACATGGGTGACAGGGGTTCAGACACTTTTCCAGGCACATTAGTGGAGCAGCTGGGACATGAACTGGTGCCCATATGGGGTTCCTTGCTATACCACAACACTGGCTCCACATACGTAGTTTTAATTATGTCTTACATTTCCTTCTCTCTTGTCTATGGACACCTTCTGAATTTTTATATTTACCTGATATATGCCTTTTGTTTGGACTTTTCTAGATATAACAATTGTATTTTATCACATATGAAGCTATCACATTTTCTGAAATCTCTCTGAATTATTTGCTAATACTTTCAATAAAGTATACCATGCATGTGATCTAATAACCATTTTATGTTGATTACAGCTTCAAGCAAGACATTATCATTCTTTAACAAAGATACAAGAGGCGAGGTGCAAACTGTTACATTTGACACAGATGAAGTAAAGACGTTATTTTATGGAAGTTTTCATAAGGTAAAAATGTGAGATTGTCTGAGTCTTATTTCAGAGCAAAGAATATTACTTAAAAATTAAAACTAATTTCTTTTTATTATTTCTTAAAATGTTATGCTAAATGCTAAGATCATAGATATACATTTTTAAAAATATATTCATTTTATAGAATTAAATTAATTCAAATAAATAATTTAAAAATAAAGTGACAGTTTTACTGATAAAAAGATAAATATTATTAATATTTGATATATTTCCTTTTAAATATTTTTAAAAATTTTTAGCTAATAACAATTTTACATATTTCTGGGATGCTGTATGATGTTTTGATATACATATACTTTGCTTACTGTTCAAATCAGAGCAAGCAAATCTGTATCCTCATTTATTATTCTTTATATGAAAATATCCAAAAAAATGTTTTCTCTTAAACAAAAAAATTATAGTACATTAGGATTATCTGTAGTCACCCTATTATGCAAGAATAGAACACCAACTCTTCTTTGTCCTGTATAATTATAAGTAGCACTTGTTAATCAACCTCTCCCCAATTCTCCTAGTCCCTGGTAACCATCATTCTACTCTCAACTTCTATGAGTTTGATTTTTTTTTTGATTATGTGTGAGATCTTATAATTGTCTTTTTGTTCTTGGTTTATTTCACTTAACCTAATGACTTGCAGTTCCATCCTTTTTGTTGTGAGTGACAGAATATAATGCTTTTTTATGGCTCAGTATGTATCACATTTTCTATATTCATTTACCAGTTGATGGACACTTAGGTTGTTTCCATTTCTTGGCTATTGTGAATAGGGTTGCATTTAACATCAGGATACAGATTCCTTTTTAAGAGATTGGTTTCATTTCTTTTTTATATTACATTTTGATGTATTTTCAATGCTCATATCTTCTAAACATTTGCATCATTATATATGATACTGTTCACCTATTTTTATACTTACCATTTTATTTATTTTTAAGAATTATTGGTTTATTTATTTGAGGGGGCGAGAGAGGGAGAAGGAGAGGAAAAGGGAGAGAGAGAGAGAGAGAGAAAGAGAGAGAGAGAGAGAGAGAGAGAAAGAGAAAGAGATCCTCTGGTTCACTTCTCCAAATGTTTGCAACAGCCAGAGCTGGGCCTGGCCAAAGCCAGGCATTTGTAATTCAATCTGAGTCTTCCACATGTGTGGCTGGGACCCAAAGACTTGGGCCGTCACCTACTGCTTCCTAGGGTGCACGTAAGTTGGAAGCTGAATCAGAAGCAGAGTGGAGAATCAAACATAGGTACCCCTATATGGGATGCAGGCATCCAAAGAGGTGTCATAACAGCTGAGCCAAATGTCTACCACATGAATCAAATTCTTGATTAGGATAGTAAAGGGCTGTCCTTATTGAGCTCAAAGGAACTTTAATAAGCTTACTGATGGTAACTTAAAAAAGTAATAAATGAAAACCAAAAATCTCTAAGTAAAATAGTATATACCTAGTAACTTCAACAAATTCATGGGAAATGCATATTATGAAAAATTATCTATAGTTTTCAAAACTTTTTAGCAAATAAACATACCTTTCAATTTAACTTTCCATGAAATTTGGACATACCCTCTTTTTTTTTAATTAAACTTTTATTTAATGAATATAAATTTCCAAAGTACAGCTTATGGGTTACAATGGCTTCCCCCTCCCAAAACTTCCCTCCCACCCACAACCCTCCCCTTTCCCGCTCCCTCTCCCCTTCCAATCACATCATGATTCATTTTCAATTCTCTTTATATACAGAAGATCAGTTTAGTATATATTAGGTAACGATTTCAACAGTTTGCCCCCACATAGTAACACAAAGTGAAAAAAAATACTGTTGGAGTACTAGTTATAGCATTGAATAAGAGTGTACAGCACATTAAAGACAAAGATCCTACATAATATTTTTTAAAAAATTAATTAATTTTCTATGCCATTTCCAATTTAACACCAGGTTTTTTTTTTTCATTTCCAATTATCTTTATATACAGAAGATCGATTCAGTATATAATTAGTAAAGATCTCATCAGTTTGTACCCACACAGAAACACAAAGTGTAAAAATACTGTTTCAGTACTAGTTATAGCATCACTGCACATTAGACAACACATTAAGGACAGATCCCACATGGGGTGTAAGTACACAGTGACTCCTGTTGCTGACTTAACAATTTGACACTCCTGTTCATGGCGTCAGTAATCTCCCTAGGCTCTAGTCATGAGTTGCCAGGGCTATGGAAGCCTTTAGAGTTCGCTGACTTTGATCTTACTCCGCTAGGGTCATAGTCAAAGTGGAAGTTCTCTCCTCTCTTCAGAGAAAGGTACCTCCTTCTTTGATGGCCCCGTTCTTTCCACTGGGATCTCACTCACAGAGATCTTTCATTTAGGTCTTCTTCTTTTTTTTTTTTTTTCCATGGTATCTTGGCTTTTCATGCCTACAATACTCTCATGGGCTCTTCAGCCAGTGGACATACCCTCTTAAAAGGCTTTATCTACTTAAAAACTTCCATGAAGTACAGTGAAATAAATGTCTCATTAGGAAAGCATATTCTGGTTTGGTGAATATAATTGGCTTTAACTGATCCTTATCCAACAATAGATGTTGGATCTGGCAACGTTTATTTGAGATTTTTTGGCTCATTGATACAACTACTAAACGTACATTTGAGTAACTTACTGAAAAGTATTTACTTTTTCTTTTTCTTTTTTTTTAACTTTTATTTAATGAATATAAATTTCCAAAGTACAGTTAGGCCGGCGCCGTGGCTCAACAGGCTAATCTTCCGCCTAGTGGCGCCGGCACACCGGTTTCTAGTCCAGGTCGGGGCGCCGGATTCTGTCCCGGTTGCCCATCTTCCAGGCCAGCTCTCTGCTGTGGCCCGGGAAGGCAGTGGAGGATGGCCCAAGTGCTTGGACCCTGCACCCCATGGGAGACCAGGATAAGCGCCTGGCTCCTGCCATCGGATCAGTGCGGTGCGCCAGCCGCAGCGCACCGGCCGCGGTGGCCATTGGAGGGTGAACCAACGGCAAAAGGAAGACCTTTCTCTCTGTCTCTCTCTCTCACTATCCACTCTGCCTGTCAAAAATAAAATAAATAAATAAATAAATAAATAAAGTAAGTATAGTTAATGGATTACAATGGCTTCCCCCCCCCCATAACTTCCTTCCCACCCGCAACCCTCCCCTTTCCTGCTCCCTCTCCCCTTCCATTCACATCAAGATTCGTTTTCAATTCTCTTTATATACAGAAGATCAATTTAGTATATATTAAGTAAAGATTTCAACAGTTTGCACCCACATAGAAACACAAAGTGAAAAATACTGTTTGAGTACTAGTTATAGCATTAAATCACAATGTACAGCACATTAAAGGCAGAGATCCTACATGAGGAGTAAGTGCACAGTGACTCCTGTTGTTGATTTAACAAATTGACATGCTTGTTTATGGCATCAGTAATCACCCTAGGCTCTTGTCATGAGTTGCCAAGGCTATGGAAGCCTTTTGAGTTCACCGAATCTGATCATATTTAGACAAGGTTATAGTCAAAGTGGAAGTTTTCTCCTCCCTTCAGAGAAAGGTACCTCCTTCTTTAATGACCTGTTCTTTCCACTGGGATCTCACTCGCAGAGATCTTTCATTTAGGTTTTTTTTTTTTTCAGAGTGTTTTGGCTTTCCATGCCTGAAATTTATTTTTCTTTATACTCTCTGAAGCTATTGAAAATATTCTGAACAGTATTAGTAGTTGATATTTTGAAATTTCTAACTTTTATCGAATGCTTTATTGTATTTGAGTCAAAAAAATGGAAGCGGACGACACTGTGTTAAGTGAAACAAGTCAGGCACAAAGAAAAACAAATATTTCCCATTCCACTGATACGTGGAAGTTAAAAAGTTGATCTCAGAGCAGTAGAGAGTATAATAAGGGTTACCAGAGCTTGGGAAGGGTGTGGGAGAGTAATGGATGGAGCACAGAGGTGCAGTTAGATAACAGGAATAACTCCTAGGGCTTATAACACAGGAGGATAATTATGGCTGACCGAAATTGATTTTATATTTTAAAATAGCTAGTAGAGAGAATTTTGAATGTTGCCAACACAATGAAATAGTAAATGTTGGAGATGATGGATACAATTACTTGATCTGATCATTACACTTTGTATACATGTATTGAGATGTCACACTGTACACCACTAATATGTGCAACTAGTATATGTCAATTAAAAGTAAAAATATATTTTAAAAAGCAGCATTTTTCTAGAGATCTATAGTGATAGTCATTAATTACTGCAAATCAAGGTAATTTTTTTAAACCTTCCCTTCTTGACACACCACTTGGTTTCCCATTGAGGCGTTTGCATTCTTTGGTTTCATACATTGCCTCTTCTTCCTGTCTTCTCCCCAGCAGGTTCACCATCTTCCTTTAAAAATAATCCATGCTTTTCCAGCTGCTCCTTTCCTTTATCTCAATGATCATTTTCTCCCCCATTCTTTGACCTGATTCTTTTTCTTTAGGGATCTTAGTGAGATGTCAGTATATTTAAGATGTATGAGTATAACGTGATGTTAGGATATACATTATGGAATGATCTCCAGAACCAAGCTACTCAGCATAGTCATTATCTCCATATAGTCACTGTGTCATGTGTTAGTGAATGTGAAAGATATAGTTTAAGAGCTAGCTTCTTAGCAAATTTCAAGTGTATAATACACTTCCCTATTACTTTAACCCATTCTCATTTCTCTCATCATTCAAACATTACCTTCAGTCACTACTCAACTATTTTACATGCATTTCTAAGCCAAGGATTCAAGCACTCATTTCACTTTTCATCTATTTCCTGAATGGAAGTTCTTCACCTTGGTGTGAGAATGAATAGTAGTCCAAGAGAAGAAAATCAACAACAGGGAGAGGGCCCTCCGGAGAGAAAATAGCTAAAATAGTGAATGACAGACAGTTACTGCTTCTTATGAATTCTCTTGTAAAACTTTATTTGTGTTTGCTTTGTATTGTTAACAGAGGATATGGATCCATATGAGAAATCTGTGATAAGGGGAAAAACTAGAATAGGTGAAAAACACACTTTTAGGGAATGGCAGAACCTAGGGAGGGGTTTGAACGACAAGAGAGTCCCTATTTCTTTCTCCTAGTCTATGGCCAACAAAGTTTGACAGTTGGGAAACAGGTTGGTTACCCTCATTATGTGGAACAATGATCTATATCTGAAGAGCTCAATCTAAAATATAACATGTGTTTAAAATACAATAAAACACACTGAACAAATTATAGCAAAATGTGCTTTTAGGACGTGCTTCTTTATGGTTAGCAATGAATGACAAGTATACTTAGAATAATTCAGATACAAATTAAAACAGTTTTGGCTTGAAAAAATTCTTTTGGATATTGTGGTTTCTCAAATACTTTGTGAATGTTTGCTTCTGTGGTTGTTCAGATAACAGCCAATAAAATAGTTTTAGTTATTAGATAATAAACATCCTAGAAATGCTTGTATGATATTCTTGAATTCCACATTAGTTGATTCTTCTGGGGGCATGTAAACTTTATTTTTAGTAAGCTATGCATCCTTTTATATAAAAGTAATATAAACTCACTTTATCATAGATATGTGAATTAATGTTTTGGTGGAGATTCCATGTGGGAAAAAGAGTTAGTTAAAAAATAAAAATTTAGAAATTGTTCTTATGCTATTGACTAGAGGGAATTTGTGTTCCTTTTAACTTGCTGCCAAACTTTTCGTTACAATTATCAAGGACATTCTTGTGTATTTGTGCTGTGATAACTGGAAACTATGAGCATAGCTATTGAGTTAAGGACTACCCACAGCCATTCTTTATATTGTTGCAACATAAATGTTTAATTAATTATCTGTTTTAGTAGATTTCTTAACATTCTGTGTCTTCAAAATCAATCAACATAAGCTTCTTCCCTTGAAAGGAAATAGAATCCTAAATTCTATTGATTTCCAGAGTTGAATTTCTATAGAAGACATGCTAGTTTTTTACTAGCATGCTAGTTTTTTATCTAGATGGCATGAAGGTTCTCTATGGCTGAGATTATGAAATAACAAGCTAAGAATTGAATTTAGCAAGGTCAGTGGAAGACATATGAGGCTCCTTTGTACTCTGTATAAGATCTGAGAGATTTATTAACTCTACTTGGATAGTTCTTTATAAAGTCATTTCATCCACTACATCCTCTCTAGTCATCTCAATAATATTACCTGATGGGGAAACAAGAAACTATGCATGTGTATGTGGACAAGGGAAACAGACCCAGAGAGGTTCAATGGTTGTCTCACTTCATTTTATTATTAATTGACATCATGGACATTGTAACCTGGTTCTTGGATTTTTAGTTCTTGATTTGGGAACAAGAATGGCTTAAAAAGCACTTTTTAAACATTTGTGGTCTGAAATATGCAGAAGTTGGCTAATTTTTTAACAGAAATTTTACAATGGAAACATTATCTTTTTAGGTTCATATTGTAGTGACTTCAAAAAGTGTTAAGATTTATATCGACTGCTATGAAATTATAGAAAAAGACATCCAAGAAGCTGGGAATATCACTACTGATGGTTTTGAAATTCTTGGGAAACTTCTTAAAGGGGAGAAGAAGTCAGCCACAGTAAGGAATGCGTTTTTGTTTTTCTTGGTACTTTTGTTAAGATTGATATGACATTTTCTAAATAGTGCAGCAACTTTTTTTTTTTTCAATTAGTTTTAAATTGCCAAAGTTGTTAGGTTGATACTCCGGAAAAATTAGACTGAGAAAGTATGCTACTAATAGAACATAATAATGTACTTTACCACTAGAAAGAAAATAAGGTGTCCAAGCACCAGAGAACACCATGTAGTCATATTGAAGCAACACCAAATTGGAGAGAGCAATGCAAACAGTTGCCAGCATACCCAGTGAAATCTACACAAGTTCCTTTTCTGTTCTTCAGAGATAATAGCTGTTAATACAGATTTGTGCAATCAGATCATTAAGTGTTTGTGGACACGAGCTAACAAGAGTCACTGGAGCCTGTCTGTGTTCACTCAGAGGAGTCACCCATCTGTCTCAGAAGGATCAGTGTAATAGGGCAGCCAACTGACTGCATTCATCTCAGTGTCCCTGCATCACGTTTAGGCTGCAGCATGCCAGCTTTTCTTAGAATGCTGTCTAGTCATAAAGATTTAAATCTTAAGTGTTTACTGTACTTGGCTAATTAAGCTCATAATAAATGTCAATTAACAAGCATATCCTAAAAGCAAAGCTAATCTCCTTTGGTTTCTACCATTATTTTAAAAATAGCATTATTTATTTAATTTAGTTTTAGCTTCTGTGTACATGATTTTTCTTCTAGACTCAAAAGGGAAATTTTTATTTCACAATATAAAAACAAGGCATTCAAATGGAAGATAATAATGATTAAAGTCCATTTTGTTGACTGTTGAAGTTATTTTTTAATTTAATATTCAATAGAACAATGATATCTGGTTTTTAAAAATAATTACTATGTCAAAACTTTTTATTTTTTTGTCAAAAGAGATTTGTTTTTAAACTGTAGAAGAAAACAAAGCATATGCCACAGTGAGATAGTTTGGTTGAGGATCATCAGAAAAGTTATTAATTCCTAAGTAACAATTTCTGAAAAGAAGAGAGTTGATTGTATAAAAAGTAAGGAATGGTCTCTTTATTTTTCTACAAAGATAAACTCTTAATAGTTGGCTTAAATATATGTAATTTTCAAATTCATTTAAATGTAGAAATTAATATTCTAATGAATCACAACCAAATTCACTTAAGGACTTCATTTTAGCCAAGGAAGTGAACCAAGAGTGGAAATTTCACATATGTCTCTCACTTTACTACCTCTTTCTCTTAGGCACATGTTACTGTGTAGTTTCCTGTGAACAAATAATCACATTGATCTCAAAGACTAGCTCCCTTGAAGGAATCTGTGTGAGAAACTGGAAAAGATTAAAATGTGGAAATGTTGAAATATTTTCATGCATCTTTAGTTGCTGTTGCTGTTGGTTGTTTGCAGTTCCAAATCCAGAACTTTGACATTGTCTGCAGCCCAGTGTGGACCAGCAGAGACAGATGCTGTGATATTCCCTCACGGGTGAGTATAATGGAATTCAATTCTGTTGTAGTGTATCGATAGTCTCCAGGAATAACCACTGTGATGCAGACAGTGTGGGAGAGGAAGCTGCACTCAGTAGCTGCATGTCCAGAATGGAGCCAAGGGATACCCAATTTGCGTGCTCTCAGCTACCATAACTCAGGTTGGGTTTGTGTGACCAGTCCTTCCCTTGCAAGCTAGGAATGCATAAGGCCATATCTGGAAATTTCCCATTACAGTCAGAAAGGTCCTGGTGAGCCAAAGTATTTGATAAACCAACTTACTGTGAGTGTCCTGTTACTCATGAAAGTTCAACATTTTGCAGAATAAGCCATCACCTTTTTAGTATCTAGGACTTTTTAGATGGGTGAAATATTTCATATATCTTCTTGAGATGATGGATTTCCCCCCATAGTATCGGTTTGGGGATAACAGTTATAAAGTTGAATATTGATGATGGATTTGAAGCATTTTGCAAATAAAGAACTGCATAAATCTTGATGATGAATGTGTACTATTTATTCAACAAATATTTATCAAGTACTTATTAAAAGCCAATACTACTCTGTGTGGTAGGATTATAGCATAATAAGTGAGTAGTCTATAGGAAGACAGAGGGAGAGAAATGGTTTACAAATAGGTATATATTTGTACAATTAGTCATCTGTGTCTCTGATTCCATGGATTCAACCAAATTTGGTTAAAAACATTTGAAAAAACCTGCATATGTAATGCAATGGGCACATATGGACTTTTAAAATTGTCATTTTTCCATAAACAATACAGTATAACAATCATTTACACAGCATTTACATTGACAGTTTCAATCCCCTGCACATATAGAGGGATGTACATACTATGTTACAGAGGATTAAACCAGGATAAAGGGCTGGGGAATGACGGTGTGTACCATCAGCCCTTGGTGATAAGGCAAGACCTGAACGAACTGAGGAAGCAAACGTGGTTATTGAGGAAGAACATTGCAGACGGAGGGACCTGTACATGCCAAAGCCCTTTGACCACCATGTACTCAAATTATGTGAGAAGCAGTAAGCAGATCAGTGGGGCTGGAAAAGAGATAAAGTAAAGGGGGAAAGTGGTAACAATGAGATGGGCAGGGTGATAGGGTTCTGTTTGCAGAACATGTAGGTCCTTGCAGATTATGGAAAGCATTTTGTATATTTTTTTTCTGAATGAAATGGAAGTCTGTATTTGAAATGTGTAATATTTCTGTCATAGTGGTTTGGAGAAAATTATATTAAACTCTGTTGATCCCAGTGTTCTTGCAAATTTGTTTCCTAAAGTAGGCATAAAATAAAGGCTTAAAGGAATAAATCAAGTTTCAGCATAAGACTATTTGTAGCAATTAAAGAGAATATAAATAGGAGTGAGAATGAGAAGTTATTTTTCATCTAAATTCATAGATAAATTTTCTTTCCAAAATTTCAGAGAGATGAAGCGAAATGTCCTGCCCTTCCAAATGCTTGTACCTGCACACAGGACAGTGTTGGACCTCCGGGACCTCCAGGCCCTGCAGTAAGGAAACTGAAACTCTGTTTTTCTCCTTTGAAATTTTTGAAGTTATAATCTGCTTGCCAGTAGGGAGTACATAAAATGCTTCAATCCCCTCATGTTTTGTAAGATAGAGCAGGCTAAATTGCAGGCCATCTTTATAGTCTATCTAGAGATATGAAATAGAGTAAATCAGGAAGAAAATCTGATTCTCTTATTTGACACGTTTCTCCAGCCATTTAGGAATGATGGTATTGGCTAGCCTTCAAGGGTTTCTCTCTGAAAGATGTGAACCTAGATTTCTACTTGTTGGTATGACATGCAAAATACGCTACAATTCCTGAAAGCTTTCTAAAAATTATTCATTTATTTGAGAGTCAGGCACACATGCACACACACACTCACAGATACACACACTCTCTCTTTCTCATACACATACACACACACACAGCTAGAGAGCGAGAGAGAGAACGAGAGAGAGAGAGAGTGCGTGAGAGAGCAAGAGAGCGAGCATGCTCCCATCTGCTGGCTTCCCACAGGCCTGCAACAAGCAGAACCTGGCCCATGCCTGGGACCCAGGAACCCAATCCACATCTCCCATATGAGGGGCAAGAACCCAAATACTTATTAATACTGCCTCCCAGGATCTGCATTAGCAGGAAGCTGGAGTCAGGAGCATGGAGCTGTGAAACAGTCTCAGGTACTCTGATATAAAACATGGACATCCTAACTGGAACTTTGATGCAAGGCCAAATGCCAACCCCCTGAAAGGTTTTGTGTGTATGACATAGAGCCATGGGTGACAGCTGACCTAAGAACAACTGTATAGAGCCTAGAACTTGTGCACCTTATGTAGCAGATATATCATGAGAGTAACAAGAGGGCAGTTCATGTATATGATGATATCATAAACTGTGGGTGAAGTCTTGGGGATTGGAATAACTTGTGTGAGAAGACTATGAACTGGTCAAAGTGCCAGGCAGATCACTGATGACTACAGTGATAGGTCATATTGAACCCTTTGATTTACTGAGTCCCAGTATCTGGACCTGGGCTGTTTTGAGGAATGGATGTGATAGCTTTAGGTTCTGCTGACTTCTATGAAGGAAATAGATAATTAACATAGCAACAGCTCAGAGATTCTCAGAATACCAAATTCTACTATACTTGAATCAGTGCAAATAATAGTAAGTTGATTTCAGCTTAATTACATACCAGCTTATCATTTAAAGCATCTAAATTCACTCTTACTTATTTTTTAGTAATAATGACTTATCTGATTTATATTTGTAACCATAAAATTATATCCTGGATGTGACATATATTTTTGAAAATAGAGATTTTTTTTTCTTTATCTGTGTGGTGACACCGGATGTCACTTTTGTATTTATTTCATATTCTTTCAATATTTTCTCAGTTCTGGTTACTTTAAGGTATACTTTTTTTTTTTGCACATTATTTTCCCTGAAGAACATAATTCATATAACTGCAAAACACATTTTTCCTTTTACTGTATTCAAGTATCTGTAATGTTTGCCTTTGCCAATAAACTTCAGATTTTCAAACGAACTTCTTATTTTGTTAGCAGTAAGGTTCATGATAGAAAAATAAGACACTTAGAATATACAAAGTTGGAAATTGTCTTTCCCTGCATATTTGCATGACATAAAATATTTTAATATATTTTGTAAGTAGCTATAAAGGTATTGATTGGAAAATGTACTCCTTAAAGTATTTTTTAAAAATTTTTTATTTATTTATTTGAGAGTAGAGTTACAGACAGAGAAAGGAAGAGACAGAGAGAAAGGTCTTCCATCTGCTGGTTCACTCCCCAAATGGGAGTGAACTCCGCAATGGCTGGAGCTGGGCCAATCTGAAGCCAGGAGCCAGGAGCCTCCTCCACATCTCCCACACTAGTGCAGGGGCCCACGCCTTGGGCCATCCTCTACTGCCTTTCCAGGCCATAAGCAGAGAGCTGGATTGGAAGAGGAGCAGCCGGTTCATGTCCCGGCACCCATACAGCATGTTGGTGACACAGGTGGAGGCTTAGCCTATTATGCCACGGCACCGTCCCCCTAAAGTAATTTCTATTTGCCATGTTCTTCCAACTTTCCTTATGTTCACATTAAAATGTACTCTTACTGTATATTCTAGGGAGGACCTGGTGCCAAAGGTCCCAGAGGTGAAAGAGGTATCAATGGAGCAATTGTAAGTAAATGTTAGAGTGCATTAAAATTTCATTTATATGTTGAAGTCTGATTATTCATATTTCCACCAAGAGAGTATGTGGTCTTGTGTAAGTTAGTTCATAGTGTGGCTCAGGTAACATAATTACCTCTACCTCATCTCTGAATGTCAAAATGATGGATGAGACTAGTCAGAGAAAGAAATGCATGCAATGCGTCTCACAGCTATAGCGAATACACATAGGAAATCTGCAGAAGAACCTTAAGGAGTTTCTTTTGGGGGTGATCCTGCTATCAACTGGAAGACCCTGCAGGCAGAAGAGTTCTGGTAGAAAGTAGGACCAGTTTTTGAACAGTTTTATGCTGCTCATGTTTCTACTTATCTCAGAAAATAGCTGAGCAGTCACAAATGGATTCACTACGGGGTCATTGGTCTCTTCTGCCAGTTCCACAATAGTCTCCCATAAAACAACTCATCATAAGAGCATTTCATGAAGATAATGTGTAGTTTATTAGTGATAAGCTAACAGTTAGGAAAGGGTGAGATTGGGATGCTAACCCAGGACTGTCTAAATTTGTGTCCTTCCCACCTTATCTATCTGATTGCAAAAGAGCTCTAGCATAGAGCATCCAATCCATGGATATCTGTTCTTCTGTTGCTTGATTTATACATACTTCAGTTCCAGGAGTAAGCCTAAGTCTAAGAAAAATCAAGACTGCCTTAAAATGAATC
The DNA here is from genome assembly GCF_033115175.1 of Lepus europaeus. Lineage (NCBI taxonomy): Eukaryota > Metazoa > Chordata > Mammalia > Lagomorpha > Leporidae > Lepus > Lepus europaeus. Next base: position 72,276,606 of record NC_084829.1, on the reverse strand, counting down.
CAGTGAAATTTTGACTATGATTGTATATGAATGTAAATATATGAATGTTTTATATTTAATGTATTTTAGGTAAAAATCTACTTCTAATAGGACTTTAATGAAATTTAGGTGTTCTTATGAATTTATTGTACTTTATAATTGTTCTTTTAATGTATTAGTCTTAAACAGAAACAAAGAATGGCATTAATAAGTACTTCTATGGGTGTATAGATTTCCAAAATGTTTGTAAACATTATATAATTAGTGTTTTAGCATTATGGAAAAACATTTCTGATTGCATGTTAGCACTGGGAAAGTATTTCATTGTGTTTTGTGTGTCTTTCTGTTGTGTATTTTAGGGGCCCCCTGGTCCTCGTGGAGATACAGGTCCTCCAGGCCCCCAGGGTCCTCCAGGCCCCCAGGGACCCAACGGACTCTCGATTCCAGGAGAACAAGTAAGCACAAAGACTTTCTGTATTCAATAAGGATGGTGGCTTAACACTGAACTTACCTGGAACATTTTCTATATTTTTGCTGAAGTCAAGCATTTTCTCAGAATTCAACAGGGCTTATCATTGAGATGAAGTCTTATAATGACTGTTATTTCATTTTAGATATGCAAACTAAATTATGCAAACATAACTCTGTAGATACTTACTGAACCTTTAAAATTTTTTTCTTATAAGAAATGCATATATATCTTATGTTAAACTATATTCTTTTAAAGTGGCTATATTACTCTATTAGTACCTGCAATGACTCCATTACATTGTAAGTGGAAATTAGTATATTACAACTGTGGTTTTAACAGTGAGCAAGAACCCAAAATATGGTTTATTCATTTCCTTCAAAGATACCCTTCTGTGCTCATCTCTAAAGCTCTGCATTTGATTTAAGAGGTGATGATGATTTCATACGTGACTCATGTCCCCCCTTTCCCCTTAATCTCTGAGAAATGCCTGAGCACTGTCTCCCTGTTGTCAACTCCAGGGTCGCCAAGGGATGAAAGGTGATGCTGGAGAACCGGGACTTCCAGGCCGAACAGTGAGTTGTCCTCGAAGCTGCCTTTTCTTTCATCTTTCGTGCATTATTTTCAATGTTACTTTTTTGTCAAAAATGACTCAGCAGCAAAGCAGAAGACTGGATACATGCTTCACTTTAACTCCACTTCATACCCTGGCCTTAGCCTTCCAGTGTGTGATGTTCATTTCAGCTATTTGCTTGCAGACTGGGCATCTGCTACATGCCTGACACTGTGCTTGGCTCTGGTTTCCTGTTTCTTTTTAGAGTCTCTGGAGTTTTATTTAAAAAAAAAAAAAGCGTTTTGGAGAATAATAAGGATCCTATACTGTATAGGATTCACTGTCTTATTTCCTTCCTTGTAGGGAACCCCAGGATTACCAGGCCCACCAGGACCAATGGGACCTCCAGGAGATAGAGTAAGTTTTCTTGGGCAGGCTGTAATGATGTAGGAAACCATATCACAGCATTGCTTGTTTGTTAAGAACCCTCCATAATGCAGTTTGCATGACTGGAAGTGTGGAGTCATGTATTTTTGGAAGGCTGCAAAGCTAATGCCAGTGGGCCATCCAATATCAGCTCAACCTCAAGATCTTTGAAAGAAAATCGTGGGACTTTAGGGGAGTCCTTACAATTTTAATTTTGGGGAAAAAATTTCATTTTATTAGAGAAAGAAGTCCTGCAAAGGATTTTTAGCAAATAAAAATAGAATTTTAGCGTGTTGTTTTAAGTCCTAAAATTAAAACCTTTGCTATGAGGCAGTTTTTATGTAATTCTGAAAGTAGCCTTGATTTTCAAGATAACTTCTATGGCCGGCGCCGTGGCTTAACAGGCTAATCCTCTGCCTTGTGGTGCCGGCACACTGGGTTCTAGTCCCAGTTGGGGCGCCGGATTCTATCCCGGTTGCCCCTCTTCCAGGCCAGCTCTCTGCTATGGCCCGGGAAGGCAGTGGAGGATGGCCCAAGTCCTTGGGTCCTGCACCCGCATGGGAGACCAGGAGAAGTACCTGGCTCCTGGCTTTGGATCAGTGAGATGTGCCGGCCCCAGCGGCCATTGGAGGGTGAACCAACGGCAAAAAGGAAGACCTTTCTCTCTGTCTCTCTCTCTCTCACTATCCACTCTGCCTGTCAAAAAAACAAAACAAAACAAAACAAACAAACAAACAAACAAAAAAACAAAAAAAACTTCTATGAAGTCAGAACATCCTCTCTACATCACTGGAATTCAAATACTACTTCTAGACCTTGGTGATAGAGTAGAGAGCTGGTGTTTAGTAGGGACTTTAGCCCTATGGCAGCTTTTGGGTTTATTCTTGACTTAGGATGAAAGCAATTGTAGGAAAGTAATTTTTTCCCAGGGCAAGTAAAGAACATAACCTCTATTCTCTGTTCATCAATAATACAGAAACTTTTGGTTCCCTAGGAGACCATGAGTGCTTTAATAAGACTCCAGAGATTTTAGAGTTGGTCAACACAAAGGAACAAATAACTTTTCAGTATCTTGTGGTCCAGACAAGAGTCTGAGAGTAGTCTGCATTCTGGCTAATACGACAAGTAAAATGTGTGACTTTCAGTAGGATCTGAAGGGGACAGCTCTGTGACAGATGCCACTGGACATGTTGATTTATTAACCTCCAAGATACCACCTGGGCAGAGAGGTGGGTCACTCAGATGGAGCAAAAACTTTCCCAGATAATGCAAAATGGTCTATGATACGACAGTGGAATTTATCTACTTCCATGCCTCTTTTAAGTTGGAGAGGGAAACGGGAGAGAGAAAGTAAAGAGAAAAACTGTTTTTTGGGATCTGAGACCTGGAGGTGGTATGGAACTATACATTCTTCTGACACTTTTAAGACTGCACTTTTCTACTCTTTGAATTCTTAATTTACAATAAATGGCAACCGTGCAAGTAAAAAAGTGGCAAGCTAATCATTTCAATTATGAAACATACCCAAAATATTGTAGTTGAGAAGCGATGACAGGCTGACTCCTTGCTGCTGCTACTACTGACTCCTTGTTGTGCCATCAAATTCATAACATGGCCAGATTCTGAGGACACTTCTCATCAGCGAGGTCTCTGAACTAGTGGTCAGGCAGCCACATTGCCATCGTCACTGCATTCCTGAAAAGTGAGGGACTGGGAGGGTCTGTGCTTTTCCACTTGCAAACTCTCATCTGTGTCCAACTCTGTGGTGAGGCCACCCAGTTCTGTTGGAATGAGGTCAAGGAGACTTTTCAAGAAATCATTCTCCTCTTTTCTCCACAACCTATACAGCTCTCTACTACTGAGAAAACTACCATGAATGTTGAAAGTAGAGTGCAAAGCTGGTGGGATGTACACAGCTGTGGAATTAGAGGGACTCTGCATATTGGGATCTCAGATGGAAAAAAAGAATCTTGTACTCAGAGGTAGAAGCAAAGAGAAGAAAGCACAGGACAACAAGGTCAAGGACTATGGAGAGGGAAGGGTGACTTGTTAACAGGATGGAGTGGACAAGAACAAGATGCGTGGATTGTCTGCAGCACAGATGATTTTAACAATCAGACACAACTTGGGAAGCTGTTAGAATACCTAATACACATGTGTATGTGACATGTGTATCATGTTGGAGGAAGTAGCAATAATTGCTGCAGCTTTGTAGTTACTCTCAGCCACCACCAAGTGGGCAGAAGTAGTAGTAATTAATACAGCTTTGCAGCAAAAAGTGAATAATAAAATAAAAAAGTTAGCACCACATTCTGTAGATGGCTCAATGGGTAGCCTTTCTGAGGCCATTGGCATAAAATCTGCCTTGCCCCATCTTAGATATGTTTCTCCTAAAAGAAAATGGTTGATCTGGAAGTTCCTATGATGACTGAAGAAGGATATTAAGAAATACGATACTTATCTTAAAAAAAGTGAAAAAGAGGGTATTGTATAGCAGTTGAGGAATCTTAGATGGAAGAAGTGCCATTCAAACTGTCCAAGCCAAACTCCTGATGTATTTTTGCTTCTTAAGTGGCTCTCAGCAATAATGTTGATGTTACATCAGATGGACTTGAGGTCTGCTTTTTGTTAAGCTGGCCTAGACCTTTCAGGAAACATTCTGAAATCTTATACCTTTAAGTTTCTGAGAAGTTTTTTTGGAGGGAAGTAGAATATTTCTAACATTTTAAAGAAACAATTTAAACTTCTATTGTAAAATCAATGAAGTAATGAGATGTGTGGATACCTACAGCAGGCAGGGATCCAAATGATCCCAATTCTTGCTAGAACCCAAGAATGTGGATGAATTGATCATTCTTATTCTCTGCAGAAAATGAGACAAAAATCTCCTCTGACAGAGGGAAGGAACAATCATAAAAAACTGACTGACTCAGAAATCCTCGGCTGGATTTCAGAGCTCTGCTGTTGGGAATGAATGTGAACTGGGTAGCAGGGGAATCATTCCAGGCAGAGGTCATTTGGCACTGCACAGAGAGAGAAAAGTCAACAAATGGATGCAGGCGCATGGGCCAACGAGTGAGCCTGCGGGAGCTGAACTCTGTTCCCCATTCCTGGTCAGCCGATGCACATGCAGTTCTGGCTGTCATGGGAGATGAGGAAAGACATGCTATTCACAAATTTAACTGCTTATTATGAGGATTGAAGATTTCCTATCTGTGGAGTCCAGGACAGTTAAGACAGCTTTGCCTCTTTCTTGGCGGGAGCAGAGAAATTGACCATCGATGCTGACAGTCCTGCCCCAGCTGCCTGACAGTTGCTCAGGAAATGGGAAGAATTCCAGAATCAGGCAGATTGCCTCTCCTTCTTCATCTCCTAGGTGGCACTTACCTTTCTCAGCATCATTCCTTAAGTCCTGCGTTGATCCTTCCTGAACCAGCCTTGTGGACATTGACTTTTCAGTAAAAAGGGTCTCTCTTCCCTTGGACTTCTTGATATTTTTTTCAAAAGCAAAGTTTGTCATCCTCATCAAAAAGAATCTGTCTTCTTTGGAGAAGATTAAGCTAGCTCTTAAAATGGTTTTATTTTTACTGTATAAATAATGAACACAGAAATTATCCAGTAAAAGGCATAAACAAAATTGAAAGAAATTTGGGAATGTATTTGTCTTTCTATTGAAAGTTTACCTGCCAAAAAGCAACATAACATCTCTTCTCCTGTGCATCTCTCCCTAATATATGATTAATTCCATTTTTACAACAGGGCTTCACTGGAAAAGATGGTGCCATGGGACCCAGGGGGCCGCCTGGGCCACCGGTAAGAACAGAATGGGTTACCTTGTTGTATCCCTCAGCCCCACCCAGTGCCCCCATTTTGCTAGAGAACAGCCAGGTATCTTACTTTTAGCACATTCCACGTGTGTAGTGGGTTATGATGTCGAGGGAGCTGTTATTATTTTCTTAAATCATAATGTGCTGGAAAAAACAAGAGCAGAGTTAAAATATAGTCTTTCTGTTTCATCAGGTTCACTTGATGCCAAATAGCACAAAGTAGCCTCTTTCTTTGTTCATCCCCAGCCAAAGCTTTCATTCCCTATTTAAAAATAGGAATTGCTTTCTGCAAATTCACTTTGTAATGACTTTACTGGCTCTGGTCTGTAAATTGTGAAGTTGATTATATATATTTCAGTCTCAAAATATATTTTAGCACTGTATAGTTCCCAAAGGTTGGACTAGGATTTTCAAGACCTTTTCTTCATGTTATCTAAAATATATAAATTTTAATATAAGTACTCTTCCTTAATTTATAATTAATGTATTGTTCCTTTTAGAAGCTTTTAAAACTGGCTTCACTTCCTGAGTTTACTTTACATGGGATTTTCCCTTTGTCATAACATTCCCTTTCTTGGTTGTGTGTTGTAGGGAAGCCCAGGCTCTCCAGGAGTCACAGGACCAAGTGGGAAACCAGGAAAACCTGGAGACCATGGAAGACCAGTAAGTAGACAACTCCATGGTTAATTTGTGCACATAAATAATGAGAACTGTAAAAGTTCTGACTGATTAGATTATCTTTACATTTGTGTTTGAGGCATTTGTTGAAACTATGCTAAACCCATGGATTTGACATGGTAGCAATTCTAAAGTTTTTCTCCCTTGGTAGTTATAATATTCTGGGATAAAAGTTGTGGTCATTGGGTTTCTCTAAAATGAGAATGGGGTTTCTTTAAAATGAGAATGGGATTGTGAGCCAAGACACATATTTCTGCACTGTACAAACACTCAGAGCTGGGTCAGCAAAATGATTCTTTTTATTTGGAGTGGCGTGCTGCTTAAGTCTGAAAAGTAAGTGATGATGGTTCATAGAGCCTGCATCCTTAGTTTGACAATGTTCATCCTTGAGCAGCATCATCCAAGCTGTTCCATTTGGTCTTTTTGCTTTTCTTAAAAAGATTTATTTATTCATTTGAAAGGCAGAGATCTTTCTGCTGATTCACTCATGGCCACCACTGCAGGGGCTGGGCCAGACTGAAGTGAGGAGCCAAGGTCTTCTTCTGGGTCTCCCACATGAGTGCAGAGGTCCAAGCACTTCATCTTCCACTGCATTCCCAGGCACATTAGCAGGGAACCAGATGGGAAGTGGAGCAGCTGGGACTGTAGCCAGTGCCCATATGGCATACCAGCACTGCAGGCAGAGGCTTAATCTTCCACACCATAGTGCTGGCCCTGGCATTGGTAGAATTTTAGTCCCAGAATTAAAAAGATTTATCAACTTTATTGGTCAGTTTTGCTTTTTTAAAACTCACCCCAATTTATATCCAATTTAGCTTAATCAGATGTTTTGGGTTGAAATCACAGTTGAGATAGTATTACATGTATCTGATGTTTTCAAATTAGTGTCTCCAAATCTGAATTTGAAGTTTCTAAAATATCCACAAGTATTTGTCATGGCTGTCAGGCTTCATATTCTTCGTATTTGTATTTGCATACTTGCATGCATGATGTGTGAATTTATTTTAAGTAGTCTGGGATCTGATATAAAGATGATCTTACAAATAATTAAGCCCAACTATTATGAATGACATAGTTCTCAGAGCTGTTCTCTGGATAGAACTTCTGTTTTCAGTATTCAAGTTACATAAATTCAAGTTTGAAAAACTTTTAATGCCAAATAAATTTAAAGCAGCACATTTATGTGTCGTAGGCAGTTTTCTGTGTTTACATAAAGCTGACTAAGCAGCATGAACATGGAAGGACTCCTACTATACATTAAAATCTGCATGTGCTCTACACACAACTTCATTACTCTCTCTGCTTCAATAGATCAAAGCAGAACCTTTATAAGAGTATTTCTGCTCATTCAGAATTCCATTTTGTTTTACTATGATTTTGATAGTGTCTTATCTATGAATATTACTTATGTAATTGATGACTGCAGTTAGAAGCCTGAAAGAAATGCTTACTGTGTTTACTTGAAATGTGATCTTTAAATACTGGCAATAAAGATGCATTCTTCAAGACATGCATAATAGAACCATCTCAGGATGGCAGTAAATTTAAAAAACAAATCAGAACAATCTCAAAATAGCACTAAATGTAAAAAAAAACTCCTAACATTTGTAAGGAGTCCCAAAGTTAATCAGTCTTTCCACAAAAAATGAATACTTTCAGCAAAGAGATAGCCAAACTTCAGTTTTTCTTGTGATAATCATAATTTGTTATATATTTATCTGGGTCTTATCTCCCCCTCTCCCTTCTCTTTATCTTCCTCATCCTTCTAAAGTGGCAAGTTCCCCTCTATTTTGTCTCTATTTTATCTTATCTTTTTCTAAAACCAAAAATAGTAAAGTAGTGTTCTTTTAAAACCAAAATTAGCAGACAGCTTGGCTCAATCACTATTCACTTACATCGTTAGCCATTATAACCACTGGATACCTTTTTCCTAACTGATAATACCTGATGTATAGTTTGATGTTTCTAAGAACTTCTTGTTCTTTCTAAGAACTTCTTGTAGAATATTTTAGTCATTTAATCAACATATACTTATTCAGTGCCTACAGTGTATGCCAACCTGTGTTCTAGTCTCACATGGTGCAACAGTAAATAAGGCAAAGTTCTTGCCTTCATGGAGTCTAGAAAGGTTTCTAGACAAAATCCACGTAAATAAATCTATAGGTTCCAGTGATGGTGAGTGGTATGAAGTAATGGAGAAATGGAATGAGAGGTTAGACAGCGACTTTGAGGTGGTGATGAGGTTGCTGTTTTAGATATGATATTCTGGAGATCTCTCTGAGGAGGTATCACTGGAATGATGCAGGAGAGAAGGCTATTGTCTGTGGCAAGAGGGTTTCAAGGAGAGGAAGTAGTATGAATAAAAGCCCCGACTGAGGAATGAGTCTGGCATGTGAAGGGAACATCCAAGAGGCAAGAGTACCAGAAATGAAGTGGTGATGGATAAAAGGATAAGAGTTGATGTCAGAGAGCTGGGAAGAGGTGATTTTGTGGATCAGCTAGCCCATGGAAAGTAAGACTCATTTTATTCTAATTGTGATGGGAAGCTCTTGGAGCCAAAGGAACAACATAGTTTAATTATCTTCCCAATAATTAAATTCTCTATGGAGAATAGACCAAAGGGGCCAAACAGGAAGCAGGAATACCCATTAGGAAGGTACTGGAATAGTTCAACCAAGGATCATGATTTGGATTGCAGTTGTTTCCATGAAGATGGTAAGAGGTGATTTGATTTGGGATATTATCTGAATATGAGATTTGTCAATGGTTTGGATGCTCCTTGTGTGATAGCAGTTGGAATCCTGGAAATATATTACTATAACACAAAAACTCATTGCACTCTCAAGAAAACCTTCTCCAAGATCATTCATAGTGAGAGGTCTCTTACAGAGTAGGGACAAATATTCTCCGGTTGCTTGGATATGGGACCATTTGGATTGAGTTATTTAATAAGGGAGACATCCCTTTCTTTTCACATGCCACTGTGTAAAGAATCACTGGAAGAAGTTAGAGATAGATATTAAGCTAGGGAGTTGACAAAAGCCCATTGATTCTTGGTGAAACAATGATTAATCTCATGGACATTCTACGATACCTAGCTGAGCTAACCAAACATGTGATATAAAGCAGAGTGAGATTGTTACAAGGACATCTTTGTTTCAGTTTCAAGCTTGTATCTTGAATGGCATGGTAAAAAGTATGAATTCTGGGAAACCTTCACATTTGTACAAAGAAAATTCATACCTGAACTCTGAGCAATGTTTTAGAGGACATACGCTTTTCAGAGAGAGAGGGGGACAGAGAGAGATTAGATTTATTTTTATTGAAAATCAGAATATGAATAATGTGGATATAAATGTAGTGTATCATTTTGTTGTAGAGTGGCTGAGCCTAGGTTCTTATCTCCAACACAGGCAAGAATTTGAGGCTATCATGTAGGTAAAGGTCAAAAGAGAAACAAGATTTACTTGTATGCAAAGCAAAAGTATACTTTCAACAGTGAGCTATACTCAGTGAGTTTTGGGACCATCCTTTTATACTATTTGGAGGCATAGCAGTGGGATCTGGGGTAGGGTCTATTTGAATATTCATAGAAGGCAGAGTTTGGAGTGGGGTTTGAATGCTACCGATTACCTTGCCCTTTTCTGGAAATCTATGAAGTGTCATGATGTCAGGTTCATGATGGGAGTAGGAATGTCAGCTGTGGTGGTTTTATTTGAATGACATTATAATGAGCTAAATTCATTGTGGAGATGCCACTGGCAGCCATGTTGGTTATTTTTGGCAGTTACTGGTTCTCAGAGGTGTGTTCATAGAAGCTGCGGCTTTCTGCTGCATGGAAAGGGTTGGGAGGAGGCAGATTTGGGTGTTGCAGGCAGGGCTGCAAGCACAAAGGCAGCATGGAGGGGCTACCAACCTCAGCTTCTGCTTGCTAGCTACCTCTTTACCTATATCAATTTTGCTAGTTCATGATATATTAGGCCTTGTTCTCTTTTATCATGTCCATCTGTGCATCACTTTAGATCATGTTTGTCAGTTTCTAACATGTAACATTCCTCTATTTCAGGGTCCGTCTGGGTTGAAAGGAGAGAAGGGTGATAGGGTATGTATTTCAGAAAATTTGATTTACATGTATTTTGTGTATTAAACATTGAAGTCTTAAGCTATAGAAATAATATGTTAATGCTTCTTGTTGCTTTAATTAACAAGGGAGACATTGCTTCTCAGAACATGATGCGAGCAGTTGCAAGACAAGTCTGTGAACAAATGATAAGTGGTAATACTTCTTTCCTTTTTACTAAAAGCTAATGATATCTTAAATACTGTCATTAAGGTAAAATAATAACCCAAAGTAAAATGGTTGCCAGTTATATTTATGTTTAATCTGATACAAAATCATATATTAAAGAGGCTTTCCATTTTCATATTAGGATTTTTTATAAACTTCCTCAGTGTATATGTGGAAGCAGATAATGTCTTGAGTACTAAGACATTGGTCCTTTAAGTTTTGACCTTTAAGTTAGATGATGACCTTGAGGATGGAGGCACACCAAAGTTAATTTAGTCATAGAAGGTTGTTTTTGATTTTTCTTGTCTCTCCTTTTTTCACAGACTTTTACTTCATATTCCATGAGGCCTATTAAGTAACAAAGTTCAATGTCTGTAGTCTGAGGGTAGACTTAAAATCCAGGTCCCCTCTTTGAGATTAATATGTGTTTCTCAAAGTGTGGTCCTGCCTTATAATAATCTATTTGTGTTGCTTGTTAAAAATGAGGGTTTCTGGGCAGTGACCCAAATCTAGCTAATCATTTTCTTGGGTATGAAGCCCAGAAACCTGTTGCTTTCATGGTACCCCATAAAGAGTTGCACGCTGATTATCCCTACCTTAGGCAAGCACAAAAATCATAGAATTTCTTAAACAAGCTTCTCTTGGTGTGACATCATCTGTCACACCTCAAGGCTTGATTTCAGAGCTACATTAAACTTTAACAAGCTTTCATATTCATGGTAATGCATGAGGCTTATAAGTCAGCATTTTTTGGAAAACATTTATAAAGGATCATTTTGTATGGGGTGACTGGAATGTCTTATTTCTACTTTTAGGATTCCCATTAGAATGTTCCTTGAGGGAGGAGGGAGATAAGTCTCAGTCTCTCATCCTCCCCTTAATTGGGTTTCTTACTAACAAGCCGTATTTTTATTTGTAGGTCAGATGAGCAGATTCAATCAGATGTTGAATCAGATTCCAAACGATTACCACTCCAATCGAAACCAACCAGGCCCGCCAGGCCCTCCAGGTCCCCCAGGCAGTGCTGGTGCCAGAGGAGAACCAGGGCCTGGGGGGCGACCAGGCTTCCCAGGCACACCAGGGATGCAGGGACCCCCTGGTGAACGAGGTAGGCATTTCTGGCTGCATCACAGGGATAAAAGAAGCACTCAGCAAGTTGAGGAGTTGGGTCAGGTTGAAAGCATCTGGAGGACTGAACTTGGCAATCTACTTAATTGGTCTTGTTTGAACAGCCCTAGAAGAGCTGTCTGTCCATGAAGCTGGCTGTCTCAGCAGACAACTCACAGGCCAAAGAGATCGTATCTTAGAAAACACGATGCTTTTGTCAGGATATCTCAGTAAAGATAATGCCATTTTCTGATTTGTTGCTGTTGTTAATGAGAAAAGTTATATGTTAGCAAACTCAATCAGGCACTGGAATTGTATTAATTGATAAGACTGTGCCAAGAGCTGAGCAGCAACAGAGTATGCTTAAGCAGTCCTATAGTTTTAGATTCATATTCTTTTGGCTCCATTATTCAGGGCTTGGCACTGATCTTGTATTTTTGTTTGATTTTAATTTCATGGTAGATAAGTGTAACTGAAGGAAAAGAAGCAAAATAGGATTGCTTGTTTCTAGATGTTTCAGGATTCTTGTACTCACCTTGGTAAAAAAGTAGTTAATATTTAGACAAATGATAGTTATTTCTATAATTCTGATGTTTTAGAAGCTATACTGATAGGGCTACAAAACATAGGAAACCTTTAAGATTTTTTTCAATAAATTATAACTATTTACTCAAGAGTTCTATCCTTAATTACTATTTTACAATGTATTAGAAATGTTTCCTCCTAATTATTTTTTCCTCCTTAATTGTAGCCAGATTTACTTCTTGGCCATGGGTTTGGAATTACAGAAATGTCTAGAAAGAATCTGGCTTATGGAACGAACTTCTGTGAAAAATTAAGTTCTTCTTCCACTAAGGAAAAGAATTACCTGAATCAAGTACTATCAGATAAGGGGTGGGTGTTTAGCCTAGTGGTTAGGATTCAGGCATCCCTGAGTGCCTGGGTTCAATTCCCAGTTCTGGTTTCTGACACCAGCTTCCTGCCAGTGCAGATCCTGGAAGGCAGCAGTGATGGCTCAAGTAACTGGGTTCCTGACACCCACATGGGAGACTGGTTAGTGTTCCCGGCTCCCAGTTTTGGTTCCATCCCACCCCTGGCCACTGAGGACATGTGAGGTGTGAAACAGTGGAGGACAGGGCAGTGCTTGTTCTTAATTCTCTCTCTCTTTCTCTCTCTCATCATCTCTATACCTCTCCAATTAATAAACAGCTTGTTTAAGAAATTATCGTTTCCAGATAATTTTCCTCTTGTGCTTTTTTTTTTTTTTCTCTTCCTTAGGTTTGCCAGGAGAGAAAGGTGAAAGGGGTAATGGTTCTCCAGGACCTCGAGGGCTACCTGGCCCCCCAGGTAGGTTGTAATGAGATAGATAAAGGGTATAGATACTGAGAGAGCACACAGTCCCCAAGGGAGTCACGGTCCCCTCCTGTTGATTTGAGGCATTCATATGGCATATGCTTCAGCAGGTCCAATTTGCATAATATCCTTCTCATGCTTTATGTTCTCTAAATGAATGTGTTCTATTAGGCAATTAAAGTAACTGTAACATGTGTTATATGAGTGTTAGTGACAAAGAGGGTGATTATTTTTTCTAATAGAAACAAAAATCCATTTCCCTTTTTTAGGGAATTCCTAATTGTTTTGTTTGGTCTCAAACCTTGAGGATGGTTACATTTCCTGTTTCTTTTAGTGGTTCTTCAATAGAGAGCTGACTGAAAAAAATATGTCCTCACTAAAAGGTCTGATGGCATTGCAAAATTTCATTTACAGCAGCTTTCCTGATATTTTAGGAATAAATAATAGCTTTCTAGTTGTTTTATGCTTTTCAATTACTGGCTTGAAAATGAATTAGTTTCTTCAGTATAAGCTCCCCATGAGACTCCTGCAAACATGGTCAGCTCTATGGTTGAATCTTCACATTTATGTCAACCATAACTCAGTATCACTTGGTCCAAAAGTAACTGCTTCCCAAACATAATCTGGAGGTGCTGAACAGACACGCTCGCATTTTCATGGCAGTTCAATGTGGCTGCTTAATGCAGCACTCTTCTCTCTCTCTATGAGGATGGGAACAAATCAAGAACTCATTGTGATCTTTAATTTGGCCTAATCCTTACTAAATCAGTTACTTTTGAATAAAATTGTTAAATAATGTTGTTTTGCATAGTGGATTTCTGACTTTAACTCTTGATGAGTCAATGGTAAGAAAGTTTCACTTTGGTACATCTTGGGTATTTCCTGAGAAAATGTTTTCTTGCCATATAACAGTGAATAGTCTATCTTGAGGCAGTGGAGGTGTCACTTAAAATATTGTTGACTTATTCAAGTATGATATATTTAACATGAGAGGAAATGTGTTTGTTTCAACTCTACACTAGGTCCACAAGGAGAATCTAGAACAGGTCCACCAGGGTCCACAGGTTCCAGAGGTCCCCCTGGCCCCCCTGGTCGTCCTGGAAACTCAGGTATCCGAGGACCCCCAGGTCCTCCTGGATACTGTGATTCATCCCAGTGTGCCAGCATCCCATACAATGGGCAAGGCTATCCAGGTATGTTGTTGCCATTGTAGGCATTCAGTTTCGCCTGAAGTAAAGAATCTTTATGGCTGTTAAGAGCCCTAGGAGTAAAGAAAGGTTGATTTGAGCCTTTTTTGAAGACAGCAATTCTTTCAGTTGTTTTGGTTATATAATAATAGTGTTCTCTCCCAAAGAATAAACATTGTTTCACTCTTAGAAACAAGATAATTATTTTCTATTCCTTCTCATATTTCTCTGTTTACCAAATCACAATAAACTTCTCAATATTTTCTTGGGAGCTCAGAGTGCTACCAATTAAATTTTCTTTTTTTCCAACTTAAAAGTTGGTAACAGGAATTTGTTGAATACAATTATAGAATGCCATGAATATATATAAAAAATATTTTGGAGGCCTAATTTGTAGAGAAACTATTTGATAATGTGGTGCAGACAGTGGAAAATAACCCACTATCCCTCATTATGCATGGAATTAACTTATAAAATCTGGGACTGAGTAGTTTTTCTTTTCTTGAAAGGTTGTTAATGAAATTCTAGTTGTTGACAATTATACCTGAATTTGTGGGATGGGAGGACCTGGGATATATGCTGATATGGTAATAAGATAGTCATGCTGTGGTCTACAGTGACCTTTTCATTAATGCATCCTCAAGCATCTTGCAAGTTTTAAAAATGGTACTGCTGTTTGATATGGTTTGCTACTAGCAAATAGTGCATGAGTAGTTGAATATCTAAATATCTATATATCTATATATTCATGTGCTTAATTACTTGTGACCAAAAGTGATCACAAATCTTAATGTGTATTTCTCATGAAACCCATTCACAAAATTACCATTTAATTCTTTGTAAGATAAATTTAAATCACTTTATGACATATGTGAATAACTGAAAATATATGGATATATATATATATACTTTAACCATTACATACTTAGATGGATGTGTATATATATTTTTTGCATAGTAATTCAACTTTTAAAAACTATCATCTTTGACCTGTTTCAGGTTCCGGCTAACACATTTTCTAAGTCGCCAGTGCTGCTTACAGTTTGAATACATGAAAATCCTGTTTCTGAGATGTTTGCGCACGTGCTTATTAGGAAATGAGTCTGTATGGAAATCTCAGCCCAGATATGGTTAACGAACCGGGTCGACATCATAAAGGAGGGTGGAGACTCTTTATACTAACTTGAACTAGACAAAAGCAGTGGTGTCAGATTATAATCCTGATGCATTTCAGTAATAATGTAGAAAAATACTTTTAAAAAAGTTCAAACACACAGCCATGAGGAGCCTCAGTTGTGAAAGAGGTGCATAACAAAACTACTAACCAGCGGAGATGATGATGCCATTTTAAGAAAAACAATTAACCTGGTTAAAGAGAAATGTGTTCTGTAAATAATAAACTAATTGTGGCTTGTAAATGATTTGTATGTGATCCTGTCTGCTAAAATCACTTAACAATTCTACAGCAAGCTTCTGCATCCAAGCCTGCTGCTTGCTCTTTGCCGGAATAACACCGAATGGAATCTTTTGATCCCTTGCTTGTTAGCCATGTGTCTGATTCAGGGCATGTGTCTTTTTCTTTTTCTTCTTCTTCTTCTTTTTTTTTTTTTTTTTTTGTATGTGTACTTTCATTTGGGTTTTGTAACCACAATTTTCAAGCCAAAGTTTCAAACTTTCTTCTTCGTTTTGCTATAGTCACTGGTGTTCCTCACCCACTAGCTGTAACTCAGTCTGTGTGAGGGGCGGCCACAGAACATGTCATGTACTGTATATTACCTGGTGATAGTTTTCAGCTCCGGAGTTCAGTTGCTGGGAGCCAATAAAAGTTCCCCACACCTCCTCATCTTTCCAAGTTCTTTGAATTGAGGAGTTTGAAGTCATGAACAGTTACTTGGGGATTTGCAAAAATCCTACCTAGGTACTGAGTTTACAGTTCTTTGGCTTCTTCCCAGGTATTTGTGCAATGATTGTATTTACTGCTGGGTTTTTGAAGGTGTTTTTTAAAGTGCCATTTCCTTATTTGATCGTCACCAAATTCTTTCTGCACGTGGAAGTAATCAGAATTCTGTAACTTATCTATTTATAGTTATGAGACTAAGACTGGAGTGCCACCACCTCGGGTGGCCATTTAGCTTTTGCTGTGTGTGTGTGCGTGCGTGTGTGTGTGCCTTCCAAATCATGCCATAACTGTAATGTTGAATCGGACAGAGCCCTACGTGCCCGAAGGCGGGGCCTACCTGCCTGAGCGCGAGCCCTTCATCGTGCCGGTGGAGCCTGAGCGGACGGCGGAGTACGAGGACTACGGCGCCGACGAGCCTGCAGAGGAGCAGCCTCCCCACGCGCGCTGGCGGCGCGCCCTGCCCCGCGGCCCCGGGCAGCGAACCTGAGACCAAGCGCCGCGCCGCCACGCGGGGGGGAGGCGTAGGGAGTCTCATTTACAGGTCTGATGGAGCTGTGTACATCTTTTCCGCGATGTTTCTTCCGGCGTTGCTTCATCCAAGAGTACCCACTCTGACTGTAGAGACCCTGGTTTCCGCAGGACGCTTAGCTCGCAGCACGCAGCCTGTAGACACCTTTGCCTTTGCCCTTGAAACACTTGCAAAATAAGTTTGTTTTCCACAAAAGCTGCAAGACGAGAACATGCCCTGTGCCTTTAGTTAGCACAGTGGGCGGCTTCAATGAAACTCTTAGGTTAAGCAGTAAGTTCTGGAGCTCAGAGCTACTGCACATTTCCAGAGGGCAGTTTATCTTTTTCATTACTTTTTCCGCAATTCAATTCAATGCAAGTAATTCCTCTTCTAAAAACAAAAAGGAAGGAAACGTCAACTCTATTGCAATTGTTTATCTTCCTCTTCTATCTCCTGTTATACTTTAGAGCATAAGATGCTCTTATACATCTCTCTTAACAACCACAATCCTTAAGCCATGTAGCTCAAGTTATTGTATCAACTGGATACAGTTCCATATGCCTTAAACCTCCTTGTTTTAGACACACTAACATTTATGCCAAATTGCAGATTATTCTGCAGAAATGGAATTGCATGTTTGTGTTGTATATTTAGTATGAACTTTTTTTTCCAGAACATGTTTCTTAGTTATCAAAAGCAGTTGGAAAATGTTTGCAAGACTATGAACATAGAATTGCTGCTTTTATATTTTAACTGCAGATTGTGAATTTCACTGCCTTATATTATTTATTTCTGAAACAAAAGAGGCATTTTTCAATAAAACTACTGAAAATTTGACATGTATGTTTTTTTTCTTCTTCAATGGCCCTTTTGGACTGCTCATGCGGTTGTTACAACAAACAAATTCATATCCTTGGATACAGTTATAAATCTTGTTAATACTATTAAATTATGCTAAATAAGTTTAGATTTTTAATGATATGGTGAAGTCATAGAAAAAGAGTAGAGAGAGACTTAAAAAGCCCAGAAGACTCCAAAGACTTTATTAGGAATGCAGAGGATGTGTGGGCTGGTGGAAAAACAACTAGGTATCCTAGGAGACCCCAAACAACCAAATAATCTCCAGCAAGCCACATGATTTTGTATGCATTTAATCATTTTCCTATACTCTATTTTGCCCACTAAAGTCTTTCAGAGGTATTTTTATATTTCATACCCTCATTTTCCATCTAACTGCAACAACATCATTCAAAATATCAAAGAAAACAATATAAATGTTGATTTGAAAGAGTTAATCAATTGAAGAGAGAGGGGGAAGTGATAGATTTCCACAGGGCAAAACATCTGCATTAAATATATCCTAGAAACCAAGATCAAAAGCAGTAGATGACATGTGTGCATATATTACATTCAGGAGACTTCAAGTAGATTTCAGACTCATAATAATTTCACCTGTAATCCTCAACATTGACACTTTAAAAATATTTATTTTCATTTCATTTGAAAGGCAAAGACACAGAGAAATATATTCCATCCATAGGTTTACTTCCAAAATGCTTACAACAGCTGATCCAGGAGTCTGGAAATCAATCTAGGTCTCCTATGTGGGTGGCAGGAACTCAAGTGTTTAAGCCATCACTGATGCCTCCCAGGGTGTGCATTAGTGGAAAGCAGGGCTGGGACTCAAACCCAGGACTCAAACCCAGGACTCAAACCAACATGAGATATTGGCAACCCAAGTAGCATCTGAACTGGTATACCAAAGGCCCCTCCCCACCAAATGCACCTTTTTTGTTTTAAGATTTATTTATTTATTTGAGATAGAAGAGAGAGAGAACTATCTTTCATCTTTTATCTGCTGGCTCACTCCCTAGATAGTCACAACTGCCAGAGCTAAGCGAGGCTGAAGACAGGAGCCAGCAGTTTCATCTGGGTCTCCCACATGGGAGTAGGGACTCAAACACTAGAGCCATCCTCCGCTGGTATTCCCAGGCCATTAACGGGGAGCTGGGTCAGAAGTGGAACAGCCAGGAAACAAACCAGGGCCCACTTGGGGTGCTGGTGTCACAGGTGGTGGCTTTACCAGCTGCACCAGGACACTGGCCCTACCACATGCTCTTTTAAAGCTAGAAGAGACCGCTGAGATTATCCAACTCTTCTTTATGTAAGAGGAAACAGACACAGCTACTTAGTATGAGAACAAGACTAAGCTGCTGGGTCTGTGGTTCTTAACCTAGTTTATCACCAGATGCTTTTCCCACACCTGCTGGTTTGATATTCAACTTTCTGGGAAGAAATTTTCAAATCTCAAAGTTCTATTTTTGTTTTGATTAATTGCCAGTTCCCTTGAGTTTCTGATGTTCTTTGAGGAACAGCCTCTGTGTCAGGAGCCTGATGACTGACCCAGTGGGGGTCCAGAGTCACATGGATTTGAAGCACAAAGGAATTGGCTCCTCTCACTGTAGATGTGGGTATGATTTTTCTTCTAAGATTTTATTTATTGGCCGGCGCCGCGGCTCACTAGGCTAATCCTCCGCTTTGCAGCGCCGGCACACCGGGTTCCAGTCCCGGTCGAGGCACCGATCCTGTCCCGGTTGCCCCTCTTCCAGGCCAGCTCTCTGCTGTGGCCAGGGAGTGCAGTGGAGGATGGCCCAAGTCCTTGGGCCCTGCACCCCATGGGAGACCAGGAGAAGCACCTGGCTCCTGCCATCGTATCGGCGCGGTGCGCCTACCGTGGCGGCCATTGGAGGGTGAACCAACGGCAAAAGGAAGACCTTCCTCTCTGTCTCTCTCTTACTTTCCACTCTGCCTGTCAAAAAAAAAAAAAAAGATTTTATTTATTTATGTGAGAGGCAGAGTTATGGGCAGAGTGGGAGAGACAGAGAGAAAGGTCTTCTATCTGCTAATTCACTCCCCAAATGACCGCAATGGCTAGAGCAGAGCTGATCTGAAGCCAGGAGCCGGGAGCTTCTTCTGGGTCTCCTATGTGAATGTAGAGGCCCAACCCAAGCACTCTGTGGCTCTCCCAGGCCATCAGCAGGAAGCTGGATTGTAAATTGAACAGCTGGGACCCGAACCAGTGCCCATGTGGGATGCTGGCACTGCAGGCAGTAGCTTTTACCCACTATACCACAGCATCGACCCTCAGAGACAATCTTTTAGGGACAAGTAACATTGATTACTAAGTCATCTTATACTTGTGGTTAGAAAACTGGATTTAGATATGAATTTTTAAGTGAACATATATTAACAGTTTCACCCTTAGATCAGATTGCTGAAGGCTATTGGGGAAAAGGCATCACATAGGCTTGTTTTCAGGAACCAACCTATAGACTACATCTTCAACCAATCTCTTGCTTAATTCCATATTCATTATATACAACTGTGTAACCCTCCTCAAAGTTCCATAGACAGCCTGAAGTGAACACATCTGGTGTTTATTAGGATGAGGTTAGCTGTGAGTAACAGAAAATCACAAAAGAACAGTGACTTAAAGAAGCAGAAATTTCTTTGTTTCTCATGTTGAGAAGTCAAGGACCCAGGCTCTTTCTATCTTGCAGCTCTCCTGTTGTAGTTTCCATGGTCAAGTTAAACGTATGGGACAAGATGGTTAACAGGGCTCTTGTTATTAAGTTCACATTCTACAAGAGAAAAAAGAAGGGGTGAAGATAGCACCCCTCTCTTTAAGGATAGTTCCTGGAGTTACAAACACAGTTTATATTACATACCATTAACCAGAATTTAGTAAATTGACTACATCTAGCTATAAAGGAAGTGGGACTTACTGCTTTTATTATGGGTGGTTGTATGCTTAACTAAAAACTCTGTTCCTATTTAAGAAGGGAAATGACAGCTGGAGGTCAACCCAAGGCTTTACTTTGACATGTTGCCAAAATCTTACTATATCTCACCATAAATGTAATTTTCTTCCATTGTCAGCACCAACTACCAAGTATTCAGGCTAGAGATTTGAAAGCCGTTGTGAACTCTTCCTTCTATGTCTCATATCCAATCAATCAAATTCAGCTGATTGAGCTCCTACATGTGTCTTAATCATCCTTTTTTTCTTTCTTCTTTTTTTTTTTTTTTTTGTCAAGCAGAGTTAGACAGTGAGAGAGACAGAGAGACAGAGAGACACTTGATCTTAGCCAAAAGGCCGAGAAGCGAAAGAGACAGAGAGAAAGGTCTTCCTTTTCTGTTGGTTCACCCCCCAAATGGCTGCTATGGCCGGTGCGCTGCGCCAATCCGAAGCCAGGAGCCAGGTGCTTCCTCCTGGTCTCCCATGCAGGTGCAGGGCCCAACCACTTGGGCCATCCTCCACTGCCTTCCCAGGCCACAGCAGAGAGCTGGACTGGAAGAGGAGCAACCGGGGACAGAACCCGGCGCCCATATGAGATGCTGGCAATGCAGGCGGAAGACCAACCAAGTGAGCCACGGTGCCATCCCCTCCAAGGTCTTAACTTGGATTTGAACTCATTACAAATTGTGCTGCTTTGAAATGACAAATTTAGATACTCTACACTTTGGGTACTCCTACAGCAGCTGTTCTTCAGCTTCACTGAGATACCCAGCACAGGGAATCTTCTCTGTTTTTCCCATCCATCAACACTTGCTTGTCTCTGCTTCCTTCTTATCCTGCTCGGATTAAGTGTCATGGAAACATAACTATTGATCACCCTTAGTTCCAAGAGAATAAAAAACTAGTTTGTCTTTAGCTACTGCCTTTAGTTATGTTTTGTTAATATTTTTTTTCTCTCTCCCTTATCATACCACAGACAGATCTCATTTCTTGTGGGTAATTTCAAGCAAAAATGCTCCAGGTTAGCCCAGTTCAATTTAATTCAATTGAAAGCTTTAATCTCAAATCCAATTTAGTATTCATTTTTCTTTCTACCTTAAAGCCACACATTAGATAGGAACTTGGACTGCTGCTAACAGTACAATACCACAGACTGGGTAAGTTAAAGAAAATATATGTTTATTTTGGCTCACAGTTTTGGTCAAAGGTCAAGGGGCCACATACAGTGATAATGTTCTTTTTGGCAGTCCTAAGGTGGTACTGGGAATTACTTGGCAAGGGACAGGGAGTGAATGCCTGTGTGTATACTAACTACTCCCCATTTTTTTTTTTTTTTGACAGGCAGAGTTAGACAGTGAGAGAGACAAAGAGAGAGTTATAGACAGTGAGAGAGAGACAGAGAAAGGTCTTCCTTCCGTTGGTTCACTCCCCTAATGGCCGCCACGGCTGGCGCTGTGCCAATCCGAAGCCAGGAGCCAGGTGCTTCCTCCCGGTCTCCCATGTGGGTACAGGGCCCAAGCACTTGGGCCATCTTCCACTGCTTTCCCAGGCCACAGCAGAGAGCTGGACTGGAAGAGGAGCAACCGGAACTAGTACCCGGAGCCCAACTGGGACTAGAACCGGGGATGCCGGCGCCGCAGGTGGAGGATTAGCCAAATGAGCCATGGTACCAGCCTACTCTCCATTTTCTTATAAAATTACCCATGTTCAATCATGGGGACCTCTACCTAATGACCTGATGATACCAATCCCCTCCTAAAGACCCTGCTTCTAGATACCATTACTAGACAAAGTTTCTACCCTCTTAATACTTTACAATGGGATTAAGCTTTAACATGAGTATTGGAGGGGACAAAACATTTTCAAACTAGAACAACTGCAGAAATGATATATGAGCTCTTTATAACAGCTTCTCCAGAATGGGGAATAGAACTGAACAAAGAGGAGGTTAAGGTGTTCTCCACTTAACCTGTGCTACTAGAATACTTTCTTGGATGTCAGTACTTACTATATGTCAGGTGCCCAAATGCTGCTCCTCATAAAACTGCCTGTAAATTATTTTCAGGGACGCTACAGGGGACCTGTTCACTGCTCATTTCTTTCTTTTTTTTAATAGAAAACTTTCATTTAATATAAATTTTGAAAGTACAACTTTTGGATTATAGCAGTTCTTCCCCCCATGACCACCCTCTCACCCACAAACCATCCCATCTCCCACTCCCTCTCCCATCCCATTCTTCATTAAGATTCATTTTTCATTATCTTTATATACACAAGATCAACTCTATACTCAGTAGAGATTTCACTAGTTTGCACTCACACAAAGTATAAAGTACTGTTTGAAGACTAGTTTTACCATTGATTCTCATAGTACTACACATTAAGGACAGAGATCCTACATGGGAAGCAAGTGCACAGTGACTCCTGTTGTTGATTTAACAATTGACATTCTTATTTCTGACGTCAGTAATCACCCGAGGCTCTTGTCATGAGCTGCCAAGTCTATGGAAGCCTCTTGAGTTCACAAACTCTGACCTTATTTAGAGAAGGCCATAATCAAAGTGGAAGTTCTCTCCTCCCGACAGAGAAAGGTACCTCCTTTGATGGCCCTTTCTTTCCAACAGGATCTCATTCACAGAGATCTTTCATTTAGGTCATTTTTTGCCACAGTGTCTTGGCTTTCCATGCCTGAAATGCTCTCATAAGCTTTCTAGCCAGATCCAAATGCCTTAAGGGCTGATTCTGAGGCCAGAGTGCTGTTTAGCACTGCCCATTTATTTCTAAAATGAAGTGTCCCAATGCTGACTCAGCTTTTGCTCCTCACAGCTACCTGCTATCAATGTTCTTTTTCCTGGCCTGATGTCTTTTAAGGAGAGATTACAGCTAGATGATTCAAATCTGGCTACCTTCTAGGTATCCATTTGGCCAGGGGTGACTCAAGCATCCTTTGCAAGCCAAATGAAAGAAGTTTGCTTTGACAGATTTGCTTTCTGTTTGCTTTACTATGTCTCATTCATTTTCCCCAGACACACAGGCATGTAAGCCAGGTCTGCAAATCCACTGTGTAATATGTCTCCACAATGAGATAACATGCCCTTCCCATAGGTGTGAGTGATTCTTAGGGCCTCCCTATGTGACTCCTTTGTGTGATGGGTGGAGCACTCTTTCTACAAAAGCTACAACTCTCTACCCCACAAAAATAATTACCTGCTTCAATGGATTCTTGATTTTCAGTCTTTTTCAAATATAGGCTGTGTGGGGGTGGACAGTGGTGGTTTTGGTGGCAGAGTCAGTTCTGCCAATTCTTGGAATTCCTGCAAGGATGGGTTTTCTGGCTTTCTTTAGAATGCGAGTGATTGTTGTTTTCATTTTTATAAACATTTTTTTTTCTAAATCTGAGTTAAAAGTCCCATTTAATATTTTCTTACCCAGAGTTGGTGCTGTGGTGTAGTGGGCTAAGCCACTGCCTGTGGTTGCCAGCATCTCATATGGGCACCAGTTCAAGTCCTGGCTGCTTTACTTCCAATCCAGCTTTCTGCTATGGCCGGGAAAAGCAGGAGGATGGCCGAATTACTTGGGTCCCTGCACCCATGTGGGAGACCTAGAAAAAGCTCCTGACTCCTGGCTTCAGATCAGCTCAGCTCTGGCCATAGGGGCCATTTGAGGAGTGAACCAGTGGATGGAAGATCTTTCTCTCCATTTCTCCCTCTGTCTGTAACTCTATATCTCAAACAAATAGATAAAAAAAATCTTTTTTTTTTATTTGACAGTTAGAGAGAGAGAGAGACGGAGAGAAAGGTCTTCCTTTCCATTGGTTCACCCCCCAAATGGCCGCTAAGGCTGGCGCTGCACCCGCCCGAAGCCAGGAGCCAGGTGCTTCCCCCTGGTCTTCCATGTGGGTGCAGGGGCCCAAGCACTTGGGCCATCCTCCACTGCACTCCAGGCCACAGAAGAGAGCTGGACTGGAAGAGGAGCAACCGGGACTAGAACCCTGTGCCCATATGGGATGCTGGCATTCAGGCGGAGGACTAACCAAGTGAGCCATGGCGCTGGCCCTGATAAAAAATCCTAAAACAGATATTTGCTCTTTTACTCTCAATCATATCTATGTATTAAAACCCTACTTGTAATCTTCATAATTTTACCCAGATACTGAGCACCATTGAAGGAAATCATGTATTGCAGAAGATTTTTATGTCTTTAAATCCATGATGATCAACTTCAACTTTCGTCAACACTGCTCAATAATTTTGCTAGCCCTATTCTCAATTCAAGTCAACAAATTTTCAGTCTCCGACCCTATTCCTTATCCTGATCAGGAGATTTCATGCTACTTCTCATAGAAGTGCTTATTTCCTATAAGAATGAGAAGCTAAACTGGAACTTTATCTGTTTGTATCAATGTACAAAACCACCTGCATCTCTATCCATCCCTTCCCCCTGTTTCAATAGAATGAGCACTTCCTCTCCTGAGATGTTCATTCCTTCCTTCTACAAATATTGGGTTAAATGCTAAGTCTAAGGTATTGTTCAAATGGTGCTAGAGCTCTGTAGTGAACATAATAAAACATAAAGTCTCTTTCCTTGTGTAGATGATACTTTAAAAGTGGGAAACAGATGGCTGGTGCTGTGGCTCACTTGGCTAATCCTCCGCCTGCGGTGCCAGTACCCTGGGTTCTAGTCCCAGTTGGGGCACCAGGTTCTGTCCCTGGTTGCTCCTCTTCCAGGCCAGCTCTCTGCTGTGGCCTGGAAAGGCAGTGGAGGATGGCCCAAGTGCTTGGGCCCTGTACCCACATGGGAGACCAGGAGGAAGCACCTGGCTCCTGGCTTTGGATCTGCGCAGCGCACCGGCTGTAGCGGCCATTTGGGGGTTGAACCAACGGCAAAGGAAGACCTTTCTCTCTGTCTCTCTCTCTCTGTATAACTCTGCCTGTCAAAAAAAATATATTGTCTAGGGTGCTAATATTATGAAGGAAAATAAGACAGGCAATGCTGGGTATGTGTGTTGCAATTGTATTAGTCTACAGAGTTCTCAGGAAATGCCTCTTTGATTCCAGACCTGAAAGAAGGGTGGCTGAAAGCATGAGGCTCTAATCTATCTGACAGCTGTATAATCTGGAGGCTTTCATAATAATGTGGATTACAGCCATACTCCCAGCATGGTAGTTCTCACTTTGCCTGCACATTGGAATCTCCTGGACAGAATTAAAAATTTTTCATTTTTGTACCTCATTCTCATATAAGTTCAGGCTAATTGAACTGGGGTGACTGATGATAAAGGTTTTTAAAAGCTCCTTAACTAAGGGTTTGGTGTTGTGGCACAGTGGGTTAAGTCACTACTTGTGACATCGGCATCCCATATTGCAGTGTTGGTTTCTAGCTTATTGCTAATATGTGTGCAATGGCAGTGGAAGATGGCTTACATACTTGAGCCTCTGCAACCCATGTGGAAGTTCCTGGCTCCTGGCATTGGTCTGGCTCAGGCCTTGCTGTTGTAGCTTTTTGGGTAATGAACCAGCAGATGGAAAATTTCTCTCATTCTCATTTCTTTCTCTTCCCCTCTCTGCTTTTGAAATGAATAACTTTTTAAAAGAAAGCTCCTTCAGTAATTATTAAGTACATCTAAAGAGCCATTAACTATCTACAAAGACTCTTATTCAGCATGTTGGAAGTGGAGGCCCAAGAGTATATATTTTCAATATATTCTTCATTGAGTCATATGATCAGCCAGGATGAGAAACTTTTATTCCTTTTTTCTTCAGCTTTGGAAATCATCTTTATGCTAACAAATCTACTTATATCCCAGGTCTTTCTTCTGACTTTGGTATATCTCCAGTTGGATGTTTTATAGATATGTCAAATCTGATATACACAAAATAAAGCCCCCTCTCTCCTTCCCACATTGGTTTTTCTACATGTGTTTCTTGTCTCTGTGAGTGGCACAACTCTACTCTCAATTGCTTAACCCAGAAACCTTGGAATTCCCATTAATTTTCTCTATTGCTCACCTCCCACATCCCATCAATCACTAACCCCTTTTGATCCTATCTCTTAAGCATCTTTTAACTATTTTCTCTCTCTGTTCTCTCCTCCTCTAAGCTCCATTGTCTTATCCAGATTATTCAGGAGTCTTCCATTTGATACTTTCCAATCATTCTTCCTTCCCATCCAGCCAAAATGATGATTATGAATGCAAACATAGTCTTATCACTGCATTCTTTAAAATCTTTTAGTGGTGCATGTACAAAAATCTTATTGAGACTGATGCCACCAAGGTTGGGCTTTTTTTCCCCCTTTACATCATCCTCACTTTTCTCCTCAATTGATATTTTCAACCATAGTAGACTTCCTGCTTTAACCTTCTTTTTAAGATACATTTTTTGAAGATTTATTTATTTGAAAGATAGAGTTACAGAGAGAGGTAGAGACAGAGAGGTCTTCCATCCTCCGGTTCACTCCCCTGATGGCCGCAACGGCCAGAGCTGCACCAATCCGAAGCCAGGAGCCAAGAGCTTCTTTCGGGTCTCCCACATGGGTGCAGGGGCCCAAGGGCTTGGGCCATCTTCTGCTATCCCAGGCCACAGCAGAGAGCTGGATAGGAAGAGGAGCAGCCAGGACTAGAACCGGCGCCCATATGGGGTGCTGGCGCTTCAGGCCAGGGCTTTGACCTGCTGTGCCACAGTGCTGGCCCCTAACCTTTCTTAATCCTGAAGCTTCATAGGTGTATTTTCATTTACCTAGAACTACCCTACTCATTTGGTCAAACTCTATTCATCCTCTAATTCAGGACACCTTTCGTATTGCTTCCACAATTCATTGCAATGTGCATTAGTGCCTTTAATTTGCCTTAAAAAACCCACTTCTTTATTTTTCATACTTATTTATTTAAAAGGTAGGGCAAGAGTGAGAATGAAAGCAAGAGTGAGTGAGCAACAGAGATCTTCTTCCCACTGATTCACTTCCCAAATGGCCACAACTGCCAGGTCTGGGCCAGGCCAAAGCCAGTAGTCAGGAAGTTATCTATTCTGGTCTCCAACATGGCTGGCAGGGGCCCAAGTACTTAGAGCATCTTCCATTGCTTTCCCAGATGCCTTAATAAGAAGCTGGGTTAAAGCGGAGCAGGCAGGACACAAACCAGCACTCTGATATGGGATGCTGTCACTGCAAGTAGCAGCTTAACACACTGCACCACAATACCAGCATAAATACTTTCCTTTTGATATATAATTTTAATCATACTAGTAATTCCTTATTCAATGTTTGTCTTCCCTGTTGCGTGGCAAGTTTCTGTGAGAGCAGGAACCATATTTATTTGTTTACTGTGTGTGTGTCCTGCAGCTGCCACAGTGCTGGCATTTCGATGTACAATAAATATTTGTTGAATTAATGACTTTAAGTGAAACAAACAATTTTCCTGGATATATCAGCTTATTTGAAACTCAGCAGCATGCTGTTTGAAGGCAGAATAACTCAAGGATAATTGGACTTCATGCCCATCTTGTTGCCAAGCAGAAGGGGATGACACTGGGCTGCTTCACTCTTTGTGGGGGCCATTAATGACAGGAAGGCTAACTTGTTTCTTACTTTGGATATTGAGGAGATGAACATGGGAAGGTGAAGTTATCAAGTTCCAATGCCTTTTGCCTTGCCCTCTTATCTCTGTGATCTCATTTCTCTGTGCCTCTATTGTAACTGCTATCATGGTAACTGACAGGTCCATCTTCTTGGCTAGTGGCCCACAAGCTTGCTGTGCAATAGATTAGCTTTGGGCCACATTTGTCTGTAGGCCCATATAAGCAAACGGGGGGCATGCTAGGCACAACTGCTTGGGGATGGATGTGTGGCTGTGTCGGGGCCAGTGGCCCTGGCCCGACATGAAATGCAGTAGGCTGAGGCTGTCCCTTATCTAATCCTGTTTCCAAGACTTTTCGTCCCATATTCCTGCAGGCAGGATGTGACTTCTGATGAAGGTTTATGATGTTCTTTGCTCTATCTGCAGAGCTTGTACCCTGATCATTGCTACTTTGTAAACTTGCTCTATTCCTGTGCTATGCATGATTGCACACAATGAATGTTATCTGTATGGGGTCTGGGGTATATATCCTTGTCTTTCTGTGTGCTCGCTGCTGGAGACTGAAGGGTTTCCTTAGGGAGACTGCCTCCAGTCCCTCATCGCCGGGCCCCCTACTTTGGCTTAAAACGCGATGAGGCAATAAACGTGGTGATAAATTGACTGAGTGCTGCGTGTCTCCGTGTGGTTTGTCGGGTGGCCTCCGACATGGCTGTACATGGCTATTGGTGCACATGGCCGCTTGTGGACATGCATATGTGGTTATCGGTGGATATGTGGCTGTATGTGGCTATTGGTGGACATGGCTGCTTGTGGACATGCATATGTGGTTATCGGTGGATGTGTGGCTGTATGAGGCTATATGTGGGTCTATGTGGATGTCTCTCTCTGATTGCTGCCATGGACACCAAGGTGGATATCTCCCATGCCCCACTGCTCTTGGAGGCAAGTGGTTGTTCCCTGTGCATTTCTCACTGCCGCTGTCAGTAAAGGAGATATAAACCCACAAAGGACTCTGAGTTGTTCTCTGGCATGTTGGATCTGGATCTGCTTCTTTCAGGCCTAAGCCCCTGGCACACCTTGAGCTATTGGACAATTGTGTTTCTGTTAATTGTCATATTCTCTACTTGTGAATTCAAAGCAGTGTTTGCAACGAAGAGTAGAATAATTGTGCATTATCAGGACGAGCAAAGCCAGGACTCGAATCCAGGTACTCTGATGTGGGATTTGGGGTCCCAGGTGCTGTCTCTACTGCTATACCAAATGCCTGCCTCTCCACAAATATTTTAAAGATAGGAAATGAAATGGACTGGATTCATAACCTATTTTGTGCCTGGTGTGGTGCTAAATGCCTTCACTTAGGTATTTTTATAAATATTATTATCTCCATTGTAAAGATGATATAACAGCTTCAATAAAATTAAATTGTGGGGCTGGCACTGTGGTGTGGTGGGTAAAGCCATCGCCTGCTGTGCTGGCATTCCATATGAGTGCCGATTCGAGTCCCGGATGTTCCAGTTCCAATCCAGCTCTCTGCTATGGCCTAGGAAAAGCAGTAGAAGATGGCCCAAGTGCTTGGGCCCCTACACCCACGTGGGAAGACCTGGAGGAGGATCCTGGCTTCTGGCTTCAGATTGGCACAGCTCCGGCCATTGTGGCCAATTGGGGACAAGCGAATGGAAGACCTCTCTCTCTCTGCCTCTCCTTCTCTCTATGTAACTCTCTTTCAAATAAAATAAATAAATCTTAAAAAAATTTAAATTGTAGCCCAAGATCATAAATTAAAAAAAAGAGACAGTTTCCAGTATACTCCCTTCTGCTACACTATGTTTATACTATACTGTTTATTTGGTGCTACAGGCATAATCCTATCTACAAATCGTTATGTGTTATGTATTAGAAGGGCAAGCTTTGCTCTCAGATCTAGGTGCAAACTTTGACATGGATATTTTCTAACTATGTTCCTTAGCCTGGTGCCGGCGCTGTGGCACGGCAGGTTAATGCCTTGGCCTGGATATTTTCTAACTATGTTCCTTAGCCTGGTGCCGGCGCTGTGGCACGGCAGGTTAATGCCTTGGCCTGAAGCGCTGGCATCCCATATGGGTGCCGGTTCGAGACCCAGCTGCTCCACTTCCCATCTGGCTCTCTGTTATGGCCTGGGAAAGCAGTAGAGGATGGCCCAAGTCCTTGGGCCCCTGCACCTGCATGGGAGACCCTGAAGAAGCTCCTGGCTCCTGGCTTCGGATCAGCACAGCTCCGGCCGTTGCGGCCAATTGGGGAGTGAACCAAATGGAAGGAAGACCTTTCTCTCTCTCTTTCTCTCTCTCTCTCTGCCTCTCCTCTCTGTGTAACTCTGTCTTTCAAATAAATGAATAAATCTTTTTTAAAAAAAGTTCCTTATCCTGTCTGATTCCCAAGTCCTGAAGACTTGGGCCTAACTTATAATTTTGTGGGATGATTAATGCCAATATTTGTAATAGTTTTTACCATAAGATTAAGCTAGGTCCAGATCCTGTGCAAAATCATTTGGCTCCTCTACAGCTATTGCTCCAGCTCTAAAGGGATTGTGCTTGTTCATTGCCCTTCTAGAGCTTTCTTACCTCCTCTTCATTATTTTCTTTTCATTATTTTAAGTTTTGGCACCTGTTTCTTTCCCCTTGCATATTAATAGCTATAGTGTTGATTTTCTTCAGCCTTATCAATGGAATGAGAGAAACTAATTATGTGAGCATTCTAACACACTGGCTACTAAATAAATGCTGTCTCCTTTTCCTATTCTAGCCATCCAATAGCTCTGATCATAACATATCATTTGTATTTCTCAGTGCTGCTTCTCAGATCATGGTGAATACCACTGTCTAAGGTTTTAGTAAGGATCTTACATGAGAGGCATGTAATGATCACTGCTTTGAGATGACTAGATGGAAAAATGTGGAGGAGAAAAATGGAAGGGATGTATGAAACAGTAAAACTCTGGGAATAGTTTCTTTAATCCTCCATCAGAATTTTTTAATGAGGATAGTTTCACAATTTTTACAGCAATTGGAATTATGTCTTAAATAACATTGTGTTCTTAGATTGTGGAGCCAAGGGTTATATTTTAAGAATAAAAGGCTTAGGGAGGGGCCAGCGCCATGGCATTGCGGGTGGAGCCACTGCATGCAGTGCCATCATCCCATATGGGTGACGGTTCTAGTCCCGGCTGCTCCTCTTCCGATCCAGCTCTCTGCTGTGGCCTGGGAAAGCAGAAGATGGCCCAAGTTCTTAGGCCCCTGCACCCATGTGGGAGATTTGGAAGAAGCTCCAGGCTTCTGGCTTCAGATTGGCGCAGCTCCGGCCGTTACTGACAATTGGGGAGTGAACCAATGGATAGAAGACCTCTCTCTCTCTCTCTCTCTCTCTCTCTCTCTCTCTGCTTCTCCTTCTTTCTTTATGCAGCTCTGACTTTCAAATAAATAAATATATTTTTTTAAAGGCTTAGGGAGAAGTCCACCTGGGGATTGTCAGTGGAACTGTGGAAAAAGCAAGGCTCTGGAGCCAAGAGGACCTGGGTGTGATCTGGACTTCCACTTCTTTGCTATTTTTGGAAAATTACTCACCTTTTCTGAGGTTTATCCTCCTAATTTATAAAATGGCTATAATGTCCCTTTGCAATGTATTGGAAATAATACATATACAAACACATTTATAAAGTAAATGATTTCTAACTTGGTGGAAATTTATAAATGAGTAGGATTGTTTTTTCTGTATGAGTGTGCTTTAAAAAGTTTGTGAAAAACAGAATTAAAAGATAGGTTTGCTTTGGTGCACAAATTGAAATCCAAGCATACTTTTTTTCATAATACATATTTCCATGAGCATCTTGAAGGACCCACATATGCATGGATTTAAAAATATTTTTGCACCACAATAAATTTATCTTTTAATTCCATTTCCCAAAAACCTTTTGAAATATCCTGTCACTTGGCACATGAACTATTTCCATGTGGATGCTCTGTTATTGATTATAATGAGTGGGGCATCAGCAAGTTGTTATGGGAGAGAATGTACCAGAAAAAATTGTAGCTTTTCTAAAAAAACATTTTTATTCTTGTCTAAATTATTCCTGATTGGACATTCTTCTCAGTCCTCAAGTTAATCAGTTATTCAGTGAAATTATTTTTGTCATGCATATGACTTAGCAGAGATCTATCTCAAGTCTAGAAGACTTTTAGTGAAGCAAATCTCTACAGCTGACATAAGGATTAGAGGCCATAGTGGTAAAGGCATATGTTGAAGAAATGGTGGGTATTGTTACTGGAGGAAACACCTGATAAAACCCATCAATCCAGATAATGACACCAAGGTATTAATTACATTTACTGCTGAACTAGATGCAACACAGTTACTTAATATGGCTTTATTTTGGATATTTTTGAGAGCTCTCTCAAATTGAGCTACGAAGTAGTTTGTTGATGATATTATTTCTATAATTTCTGGCATATTAAATGTGCAAATATCCCAATGTATAGATAAACAAATTATGTATATAGAAATCACTTCAGCAAATGTAGAATTTAATAACTGACTTATGAACACAGTGAGTGCCTCTTGGCCATCTCCCCAACCACTGAAAACATTCCACTCATTCACAATTGAATGAAGAATAACAACACATGTCCACCAGGAGTCTAAACCCTCTTTGATGCACTGTGGCATGTGGCTGGGTGAGGGGAGGTACTTAGCCATCCCAGGACACAGGAACTTCAAATGGACCTTTTGAGGGGTTTTGATTCCTGTGGGCAGGCAACTACACCACTGAGTACTTTCCATGTGAAACCCAAAATTTCTTCCTGGAACTTGTGGCTAGGGAGGAAGTTCTTAAAACATGTGGCCCATCTTGTCATTAAATCTTTCTCACCAGTGCATGGAAAATGACTGACCATTCATTTATTAATTCTACAGTGAAATTATCTTAAAGAACTCTTTAAAATAGAGTGTGATAATGTGAGGACATGTTTTAGATGATATAGGAGTAATTTAACTAGGCTGGCATTGACATGCAGTGAGTGATCGGGTAGAAAGGAAACATTTTAGATAAGATTATGCCTGAGCTAAGACCAAAAGGGAAAAAAAAAAAGAATTACCTTTTATCACTCTCATGGATGGTGCTAATTTGAATGTTTTAAAAAATATGTGGTGTCATCTGGCTCCTGGCTTCGGATCAGCGCCATGCGCTGGCTGCAGCGGCCATTGGAGGGTGATCCAACGGTAAAAAGGAGGACCTTTCTCTCTGTCTTTCTCTCTCACTATCCACTCTGCCTGTCAAAATAAATAAATAAATAAAAATTTTAAAAAAATTAAAATAAAAAAATATGTGGTGTCATTATTCTTTAAGTGTACTTGAAAAGTATGCAGAAAATTTATATTCTATAAAGGTCAAACAAGTGATTGTTCTTTCAGATTTGTAATGAGTAGTCAATATTTAACTTGATTAATAAGCATTATTAATAATAGCAAACATTTATCAAGTGCTTTATCATGGCTGCTATGATGCCAAACATATGATGAATGTTAAATGAGTCAATACATGGGTCTGGTGTTGTGGCACAGTGAAGTAAGCTGCCATCTGGGATGCTGGCATTCCATATGGGCACTGGTTTGAGACCTGGATGCTCTACTTCCAATTTCAGCTACCTCCTAATGTATCTGGGGAAGCAGTAAAGGTGCCTAAGTTCTTGGGCTTCTGCACCATGTGGGAGCCCTGGAAGAAGTTCCAGGACCTAGCTATGACCTGGTCCAGCCCTAGCTGTTGCAACCATTTGGAGAGTAAACCAGTGGATGAAAAAAAAAAATCTCTCCCTCACTCTGTATCTCCCTCTCTGTCTGTAACTCTGTCCTTAAAATAAAAAGCAAATAAGTAAATAAATCTTAAAAAAGAGTCAATACATAAAAGTAGTTAGATCATTTTGAACATTTTGAGTAATGCCCCAAAATTTTTAGTTGTTATTATTATAATCAACTATTTTATATAATTCATTATATAATGGATGAAAGGATAAAAGGGAAAGAAATGGATGTGGGACAGAAAAGGAAAGATTAAACAATTTTTTCAAGATCACATAGCTAGTAAATTACAAATTTTGGATTGGAATTCAGGTATCTCTAACTCAGTACCTGAACCCTGAATCATTATGATATATATACTCCAGGTTATTGAAATTATTCTCTAACAACCCAGAAATGAAGTTCACATTAAGTAATAATAAGGAGAATATGAGTTTATGCTCATTACTCCACTCTAGATTACTGTTGGTTTATTTTTAGTCAGTTTATTTTTTTAATTAATTTATTTTTTTGACAGGCAGAGTTAGACAGTGAGAGAGAGACAGAGAGAAAGATCTTCCTTTTCCGTTGGTTCACTCCCCAAATGGCCACTAGGGCCGGCATGCTGTGCCGATCCGAAGCCAGGAGCCAGGTGCTTCCTCCTGGTCCCCCATGCGGGTACAGGACCCAAGCACTTGGGCCATCCTCCACAGCCTTCCCGGGCCACAGCAGAGAGCTGGACTGGAAGAGAAGCAACCAGGACAGAACCCGGTGCCCCAACCGGAACCAGAACCCAGGGTGCCAGTGCCGCAGAGGGAGGATTAGCCAAGTGAGCCGCGGCACCGGTCAGTCAGTTTATTTTTAACATGTATATGGTAAAGAACAAAAAATTTGTTCACCAGTGAAACTTAAAAACTTCTAAGGGGGTAGCCATGGGTACAATGGGTAAGACTGCATTTGAAATATCCATATACAATATTGGAATGCCTGGGTTCAAGTCCTGCCTCCAATTCCAATTTTACCTTCTTACTAATGCACACCCTGTGAGATAGCCGGTGACGGTTCAAGTGCTTGGATCCCTGCAATCCAAGTGGTAGATGGGAAATGAGTTTTTGGTTTGTGGCTTCAGCCTGGCCCAGTTCTGGCTATTATTGCAAGCATTTAGGGAGTGAAGCAGCAGTGGAAGATCTCTCTCTCTCTCTCTCTCTCTCTCTCTCTCTCTCTCTCTCTCTGTCTTTCTCTCTCTCTCTCTCCTCAATAAATAAAACCTCTAGGAGATGAAGGATACACAGAGGCAGCAGACATACCAGCAGTCTGATATTACTGGTGAAAAGTCTCACTGGGCATTTGAAATGAAATTGGATTGGTGTAAGGAATCACAAGTGGGAGTCAGTAAGGGAAGTGACCATTTCTGAAAGAGCCAAGCAGATTATATTGGAGATATTTACACATTTTACCCTCTACTATTAGGTCTGAAGAAGCATGAAGAAATTTACCAGTCACATTTATCAAAGTCCAGCAAAACAAATATCCTAAATTTTTTTATTTATTTACTCTCCGACCTCTTCCTCACAATTCCATTTGTTTTCCTTCATTCACGTCTCTTTCAACTTCTGTAATGCATTGATAAAATCTCAGACAAGCAATTAAATCTGAAGACAAAAAGGTAGTCTGAAAATACTTTTGAAAACCAAAGTCCTTACTCTCCTTGTAACCAGAGGTCCCAGATGGAACCAAGGGTACAAATCAACCATGATAAGATTTCCCTTTAGATATTCTAGTCTGGGGTAGTACATTCTGAGGATCTAACACCTCCAACATCCACCTCTAAACTTGCTCCCTTTAGATGGCAACTTCTTTCACAGCCTCTCTTTGCAAAGAATGGGAGGGTCTGCCAGCAGAGGTCTGGAACAGAGGAAAGATCCATTTCTTTTAAATCAATTAATTAGCTAATTAATTAGAAAAAGGGTAGAAAAGAGATCTGGTTGCAATCCAGATCTCTCAGGTGGATCGCAGGAACTCTGATCTGAGGCTTCACTGCTAATTTCCAATGGTCTGTACTAGCAGAAAATTGGCTCAGGAGCCTGAGCCAGGAATGAAATTCAGATGTTTGGATATGGGAGGCAGGCATCTTAACTGCTAGGCTAAATTAATTCACTTAGAAATGTTAACTTAAGAGGCAGACAGAAATACTGCAGGTGGAGGAGGAGAAGCGGGCACCCATCTATTGGTTTACCTCCAAATGCCTGCAATGGCAGAGGCTGGGCTAGGGCTGAAGCCAGGAGTCAAGAACTCAATCCACGTCTCCCAAAAAGGTTGGAAGAACACAATTACTTGAGCCATTATTACTGCCTCCCAAGGTCTGCATTAGCAGAAAGCTGTAGTCGAGAGTTAGAGCTGGGAACTGAACCTAGGTTCTTTGATGTGAAGTGCAGACATCTTACCTGCTACACTAAACACTCATCCCCCATCTGCTTATTGAATGGAGGTGTATAGCAGTGCCCTAGATCTGCTCCCCAGAATAATAACCACAATAGTGAAAATCATTTTAAAATCCAACCATTTAGTCTTTGGAAATTGTTCTAAGTGCGTACATCAAATAAGCAGCATTTATTTGAAGAAACTCAATATATTGTGTAAGATTGCAATATTCTGACATTGAGCCATGAGTTGCTCCTTGACACCACCCCCACCCCCTGGGCTCAGTTCAACTGGATAGCATTTCAGGTGGGAGTGACTAAAAGGGTGTTTTATTCCCCCAGATGTTAGTCAAAGACTAATTTATCTCCTTGGGATAATGAAGCAGCTAAAATTTCTCATCCCCTCCAGCCCTTCTCCAGATTCAGAGGGTACATTCTAAGTAAATGAGGCTCAGAGATAAAGTGTTTCTTCCTCTACCTAAATAACTTTAGAAAAGTGGGTCCCAGTTTGCTCTTACCTTTGCTTTCTTCCAGGGTAGAGGTTGCACTCTAGGGCATGCAAGCTGAGAAGATGAGAGGCTATCACCCCACTTAGGATCTAATGCAGAACTTTTACTCTTAGAGAAATAGGCTGGATCTATACCCAGCTCCAGAGCAGTGTCTCAGAGGTTTTGCCTGGGGTGGAGAGCTGGGAGATAGAGACAGTTCACAGCACCAGGGCTCCCAAGTTCTCCCTAAAGTAATTTATTTTATTTAGAACCAAGTGTAGGGATATTCAATTCAAAGATACACAAGAAAACAAAGCAAATTTTCGTGATATTCAACTGCCTCTGCAATGGGGTCACAATTTAATTGGATTAGACCTGAAGGAATTTATGCTCCAGGATGTTATGGAAAACAATAGAGCAATTAGTGGAACATAACATCTGGATCAGATATAGATAGAGACAGATAGGTTAACTGAGAAATTACAGAAAGAAAACTGATCTCTGTTAAAACAACTGTCATTTTAGGGTAACTTTGTATATCCTTTGGGGAACAATACAGAGGCTTCACTACTCAGGTAAAGTGGATTTCAGTAAAATAGTCTGGCTAAATCACTAAATACATAGTATCAAGAAGAGGAAATCAGTATTCAGAGTTACTATAATTTATTACCTAAAATATACAGTTTTCAAACAAAAATTACAAGACATGCAAAGAATGGGAAAGTGTAACTAATATACAGGAAAACACAGGAGACATTACCTGTGGGAAAGTGCAGATGCACATTAGGGTCAGGTATAACAAGACTCAAAGTAGCCATTATAAATATATTGAAAAAAAAAAGGAAACCACATATAATGCTGTAAAGGAAGATGAGATGACACTGCTGTTAAGTGGAGAATATAATAATGAAATAACAACCATAAAGGAAATCAGATAGAAATTTTGGAGTTGAAAAATATAGTAACTAAAATAAAAAAAATCAGTAGGTCAAATAGTAGATTTAAGCTATTAGAGGAAAGAATGAATAAACTTAGATGAATGAATGAAGATAGATCAGTAAAGATTATGCTATTAGAAAAAAAAAACCAGAAAAAGCAATTAATAAAAATGAACAGTTTCAGAGGAATGTGAGTTTAGTATGCCAACATATATGCATGATGAGAGTACCAGGAGAGGAGATAAAAACAGAATCAGAATAAATATTCAAAATAATAATGTCAGAAACTTCCCGAATTTGATGAAAATCATTAAGAACTTATATACACAGCCAAGAAACCAAAGAAACACCCAAGTATTACAAAG
Organism: Lepus europaeus; assembly: GCF_033115175.1. Lineage (NCBI taxonomy): Eukaryota > Metazoa > Chordata > Mammalia > Lagomorpha > Leporidae > Lepus > Lepus europaeus. Next base: position 72,238,946 of record NC_084829.1, on the reverse strand, counting down.
AGATACACACCAAAATATACTGTAGTCATAATGTTGAAATAAAGACAAAAATAAAGTTTTGAAAGCAGCAAGTGAAATATAACTCATCATATACAAAGGAACCTCAATAAGATAAGCAGCCAATTTTTCATCAGAAACAACAGAGGTGAGGCAGAAGTAGATAACATATACAAATGATGTGAATGGAATGGGAGAGGGAGCGGGAGATGGGAGGGGTGCGAGTGGGAGGGAAATTATGGGGGGGGGGAAACCATTGTAATCCATAAACTGTACTTTGGAAATTTATATTTACTAAATAAAAAAAAAGAAAAATACTGTCAACTAAGCATCTAATGTGCAAAGTATTTTTCAAATATAAAAGTGAAGTAAAAACATTTCAAGACAAATTAAAACAGAAGCTCTGTCTAGCAGACTCATTTTGCAAGATGTTCTTCAGGCTGAAAGCAAGCTATAACAACATTCAATTCATTAAAGCAAGCTATTCAATTCATCTAGAAAAAAGCAAAAAATTCTGGTAAATTTAAGTATATAATTATTAAAGATCATTAGATGCATATTGTTCTTTCTTTCAATTGAAAGCACTTCAAAGGCAATTACATATTAGTGTATGTATATAATTATATTGTGCATATAACATATACAAATGTAATAGATAACAATAACACAAAGGAGGTAAGTAGAAATAAAGCTTATTGGAGTAAGGAAGTGAATTGATAGAACAGAATGAAAAATGATAAATAGCATTAATATAACAAACTGTAAATTTATAATCATTCTCCTGTTTCTTTTTGTAATATTATTAGTCAAAAACTTAAAATTTATTTGAAAGAGAGAGAGAGAGAAGAGAGATCTTTCACCTGCTGATTCACTCACCAAATGCCCACAACTGGAGTTGGGCAAAACTGAAGCCAGGAGCCCAGACTTCAATCCAAGTTTCCCATGTGAGTCACAGGGCCAAAGTACTTGAGCCATCAACTGCTGCCTCCTCAGTGTGCATGTTGGCACTAAGCTGGAATTTAAAGTGGAGCTAGGACTAAAACCCAGACATTCAGATATGGGATGCAAGTGTTTTAAGTGGCATCCTAACCACTGTGCCAAATACCCAACCCTTAAAGTTTTAATATGTAATACTTATACATCTTAATGGGTTATAGCACAATATCTCAATACACTTACACAGAATAAAGTAATAAAGCCAGGCAACTAGCCTTTCATTTTTCTTACTTTTCTTTGTGATTGGAGCCCCAAAACTTCTCTCTTCCAGTTCTTTACACAGCTTGTAAAAGTTACTGTGAACTGGGACCGGCACCATGGCACAGTGGGTTAATCCTCCACCTGCGGCACCGGCATCCCATATGGGCACCAGTTCTAGTCCCAGCTGCCCCTCTTCCAGTCCAGCTCTCTCCTATGGCCTAGGAAAGCGTTATAAGATGGTCCAAGTGCTTGGGCCCCTGCACCTGCATGGGAGACCTGAAGAAGCACCTGGTTTCTGGCTTCAGATCAGCGCAGCTCTGACCATTAGGGCCATCTGGGGAGTGATCCAACAGAAGGAAGACCTTTCTCTTTCTCTCCCTCTCACTGTCTGTAACTCTACCTTTCAAATAAATAAATAAAATCTTTAAAAAAATAAAAGAAATTACTGTAAACTACAGTCACCCTGCTGTACTATAGAACCTTTTACTTCTCTCTGATTGTGTTTTGGTTCCCATTATCCAATCTCCCACTATTCTTCCTCAACTCTTCCCTACCTTTAGTAATCACTATTCTAAGTTAAGCTCTACTATGCTTTTTAATTTCTACATATGCCAGAACATGCAATATTTGTTATCTTTTGCTGATTTATTTCATTTGACATAATGACCTTCAGGGGCCAGCAATGTAGTGCAGTGGGTTCAGCTACTGCTTGAAATGCGAGGGACCCATATCTGTGTGCTGCGTCTGATCAAGCTTCCTGTTGATATTCCTGGGCAGGCAGTGAATGATGGCCCAACTGCATGGGCCCTGCGACCCTCATGGGAGACCGGGATAGGATTTCTGTCTCCTGGCTTCAGCCTGCTGTAGCTTTGGTGGTTGTGGTCATTTGTGGAGTAAACCAGCGATGGAAGATTCTCTCTTTCTCTCTATCTTTCTCTCTCACTCCCCATCTCTGTCACTCTGCTTTTCAAGTCAATCTTTAGAAAACATAATGACCTCAAATTCTACCCAGTTTGCTGTAAATATGATTTCATTCTCTTTTGATATGATTATTATTTTTTAAAGGTTTATTTATTTGAAAGGCAGAGCTACAGAGAGGCAGAGGCAGAGGCAGAGAGAGAGAGAGAGAGGTCCTCAGTCTGCTGGTTCACTCCCAAGATGGTCGCAATGGCCAGAGCTGCACTGATCTGAAGCCAGGAGCCAGGGGCTTCTTCCAGGTCTCCCTTGTGGGTTCAGGGGCTCAAGCACTTGGGTCATCTTCCACTGCTTTTGCAGGCCATAGCAGAGAGCTAGATCAGAAGTGGAGCTGCCGAGACTTCAACCGGCGCTCATATGGGATGCAGGCACTGCAGGCAGTGGCTCCACCCGCTACGCTGCAGTTCTGGCCCCATTTCATTCCATTTTATGGTTGAGTAATGTACTATCATGTATATATTACACACATTTTTTGTCCACTCATCCATCAGTGGACAGAAGTTATTTCAACATTTTAGGTATTGCAAATAACACTGCAATAAACATAGGAGTGCAGATATTTCTTTCATATACTGATTTCAAGAAGTAAAATAGTTGGATCATATGATATATTTATTTTCAGTTTTTGAAGAATCTCGATGCTGTTGTTTATAATAGCAGTAATAATAGTAGTAGTAATAGTAGTAATGTACATTCCCATCAACCATGTATAAAGGTTTCCTTTTTTCCATATTCTTGTTAATATTTGTTATTCTTTCAATTATCATAATAGTCAAGTAAAATTTACTTTTATTTTATTTGAAAGGAGAAGAGAGACAGAAAGACATACAGAAAGATATTGAGATAGATCCTCTATCTTCAGGTTCATTAGACAAAAATCTACAGCAGCCAGGGCTGGACTAGGCTGAAGCCAGGAGCCCAGAACGCCACTTGGCTTCCCATATGGGTAGCAAGGACCAAACTACTTGAGTCATTACCCAGGGTACACATAACCAGGTAGCCAGATTGGTAGTAGAGAAATCAGGACTCAAGCCAGGCACTCAAATAGGGAATGTAGGCATCCCAACTTATGATTTTAACTATTTTGCCATAAGCTTGCTCCCATAAGAGCTGCTTTGACTTAAGTGAGATGATGTATTATTGTGATCATTGTGGTTTGGATGTGCATTTCCTTGATGGCTAGTGATATTGGGAAATTTTTGTTTGTTTCTTTTTTAAAGATTTATTTATTTGAAAGGCAGAGTTGTGCGCGCACACACACACACAGAGAGAGAGAGAAAGAGAGAGAGACAGAGAGAGAGAGAGAGACTCCCATACCATATACTGGTTTACTTCCTAAATGGCTGTAAGACCAAGACGGGGCCAGGCCAAAGCCAGAAGCTTGGAATTCAATCTGGGTCCCTTACATGGGTGGTAGGGATTTAAATACTTGGACCTTTTCTGCTACTTTCACAGGGACACTAGCAGGGAGCTGGATTGGAAGTAGAGCGGTTGGGACTTGAACCACTGCTCATATGGGATGCAGATATCACAGGTGGTGGCTTAATGCACTGTACCACAATGCTGGCACCATCATGTATTTCTTGATCATTTACATTTCTTCTTTTGAGAAATATCTGTTCAGATACTTTGCCTATTTTTTAACTGGATCGTTTGCTTTTTTGTTATTATTTTGAGTTCCTTATATTTTCTGTTTAATAATCCTTTGTCAAATGAATAATTTGCAAATATTTTCTTCCATTCTACTGCCTATCTCTTAACTCTGTTGATCATACCCTTTGGTTACATTAGTTCTGTATCATCTCATAAAATCAGATATCATGATGCCTCCAGCTTTATTCTTTTTGTTCAAGATTTCTTTCTCTATTTGGGAGAGTTTGTGACTCCATGTAAATTTTAAGATTGTTCTGTCCAGTGCTGTGAATAATGACATTGATAACTTGAGGGGATTTCCCTGAAATCTGTAAATCACTTTGGATAATATGGTCATTTTAATAATATTATCTCTTCCAATCCATGAGCATGGGGTATCTTTCCTTTTGTGTGTATGTGTCTTCCACAACTTACTTCATTATTGTTTTGTAATTTTTATTGTAGAGGTCTTTTAAATACTTGCTTAAATTTATTCCAAGGTATTTAATTTTTAGTAGCTTTTTGGAATGGCATTGCTATGAAAATTTCTTTATTAGTGAATCCATTATTGGTATATAAAACTGCTACCAATTTCTGTGTGTCAATTCAGTATTTTACAACTTTTATCCATTTTAATAGTCTCAGAGCTTTTGATTTCCATCTATTTAGAATCATGTTAACTTCAAACAAGGATTATTTGATGCCCTTTTTTCATATTTGTATGCCTTTTATTTTTTTCTTTTGCCTAATGGCTCTAAAAGTTCCAGTACCATATTGAGTATGAGCAGTGGGAGTGGACATTCTTGTTGGATTCTCCATCTTAGATAAATGCTTTCAGTCTTTCACTATTCAATATATGGCTGTGTATTTGCCATATGTAACTTCTATTATTTTGAAGTATGTTCCCTTTATACCTAATTTGTTCAAGGTTTTTTTTTTTAACTCATAAATGAATACTGAATTTTATTGAATGAATTTTCTCCATCTTTTGGAATTTTTTTATGATTTTTATTCTTATTTCTGTGAATGTGATGCATCATATTTATTGATTTGCATATGTTGAACCATCCTGGCATGCTTGGGATAAATTCTACCTATTCATGATCAGTTACCTTCCTGATATGCTGGTTCACTCTATAAATACCAGCAATAGCTAGGGTTGGCAGCAATCAGAGCCAGGAGACAGAAACACAATGCAGGTATTCATGTCAGCGGCAGGAACCCAATTACTTGAGCCATCATGTCTGTTTCCCAGGGTCTGCAACACTAGTAAGCTGGAGTCAGGAGTTAGAGCTGGGAATTAAAGTGAGGTACTCAGATGTGCGATGTGAGCTTCCTAACTGATGTTTTAACTGGCTGTCTAAACACAGGCATCATATATATATATATATATATATATATATAAAACAGTAGGTACATATATATATAAAAGTATATTACATATATATATAAGTATAAATATATATGTAAGTACCTACATATATATACACATATATATAAGTACCAACTGTATGTACTATACATATATATATATATGTAGGTACTTACATATATATGTATATGTATAGTATATGTACTATACATATAGTAGGTACTTATTGCTATAAATTTTCCTCTTAGAACTGTTTTTTCTGTGTCTAATAAGTTTTAGTATGGTGTGTTTCTCTGTTCATTAGTTTCAAAGAATCTTAAAATTTTCCTTTTGATTTCTTCAATGATCCATTTTTCTGTTCAGGAGAATGTTATTCGGTCTTCATGAATTTGTATAATGTCTAGATTTTCTTTTGTTATTGTCTTCTAGCTTTATTTCATTGTGGTCAGAAAAGATACATGATGACTTTGAGTTTTAAAAATTTGCTCAGAGTTATTTTATGATTCATCATAAAGAATGTTCCATGTGCTAATGAAAAGAATGTGTATTCTGCAGCTGCTGAATGGAATATTCTGTAAATGACTGTTAGTTCATTTGGCCTTTACTGTTTTCTGAGATTTATGTTTCTTGATTTTTTTTGTCTAGATGATCTGTCCAATAATGAAAGTGAGGTCTAGAGATCCCCCAGTATTATTGCATTGGAGATTATCACTCCCTTAATTCCTACTAATGTTGGCTTTATAAAATTGGGTGCAATAACATTGAATACAGTCATTTACAATCACATTTTTTTGAATTGATCTTTTGATCATTGTATAATGACTTTCTTTATAGCTTTTGTCTTAAAGTCTATTTTTGTAGTTATTTCTGCCCACATTTGCTTTCTATTTGTATGGAATATCCTTTTCAATCTGTTCACTTTCATTTTCAGCCCTGTGTGGCTTTCTTGTAAGTTGAATGTCATATTATTGGGTATCACTGGGTCTTTTTAAAAAATTATTCATTCAACCAGTTTGTATCTTTTAATTGGGGAATTAAATTCATTTATGTTTTTTAAAACTTTTATTTAATAAATATAAATTTCCAGAGTATAGCTTTTGGATTACAGTGACTTTTTCCCTCTCATAACTTCCCTCCCACCCGCAACCCTCCCATCTCCCGCTCCCTTTCCCATTCCATTCACATCAAGATTCATTTTCAATTATCTTTATTTAGTATATATTAATTAAAGATTTCAACAGTTTGCACCAACACAGAAACACAAAGTGTAAAAATACTGTTTGAGTACTAGTTATAGCATTAATTCACATTGTACAACACATTAAGGACAGAGATCCTACATGGGGAGTAAGTGCACTTAACAATTGACACTCTTGTTTATGGTGTCAGTAATCACCCTAGACTCTTGTCATGAGTTGCCAAGGCTATGTAAGCCGCAGGCGGAGGATTAGCCTATTGAGTCGCAGCGCCGGCCAATTCACCTGTTTGTTAAAGTGTTAGCATGTCTGCCCTCTGGGAGAAATTTCTTTTCTATTAGGACTTACAGTGACACACAGGAGATGTCACTTAGAAGAGATCACAGGATTGGGATTAGAGTGGATTTGCAGGGCCGGCGCTATGGCGCAGCAGGTTAATGCCCTGGCCTGCAGTGCCAGCATCCCATATGTGTTCCAGTTCGAGATCTGGTTGTTCCACTTCCGATCCAGCTCTCTGCTATGGCCTGGGAAAGCAGTAGAAGATGGCCCAAGTCCTTAGGCCACTGCACCCACGTGGGAGACCTGGAAGAAGTTCCTGGCTTCGGATTGGTGCAGCCCCGGCCATTGCGGTCAATCAGGGAGTGAACCATCTGATGGAAGACCTCTCTCTCTGCCTCTCCTCTCTCTGTGTAACTCTGACTTTCAAATAAATAAATAATTTTTTTTTAATAAAATGAAGTGGATTGCCCACTAACTAGTTTGGTGATCTATGGGAAAACACTTAGGCTTTCCTGACTTTCTCTTTTACCTTATGTAAAACAAGCAGAATATTATTTCTTGATCCCAAATTAAGCACAGTGCAAATGGCTGAAAGAGTGGTAAAATGAACTTGATAACAAGCCTTATATTTTTCAGTACTGGAAACAGATACAAGCACGAAGAGGTCAAACTAGAAACCTTCTCAGGCACTGTATGGAAATGTTACCTTTGTGAGGAACGCCAAGGAGAAAAAAACTCTAGTTTCTGGCTAGGTACCAGGGATTGGCTTCATTGCTTTGACAACTGTGCTAGAGTAGCAGCCTCAAGATCCCAGGGGCTCTTTACAATCACTTTACGATTTTTTGTGCAGTCTACACCCTGTGTCCTTGTCCATTCAGTTCCAAGACTTTGTCAGTTTCTACCTTGTCACTCTTAATTTCATTTTATTTTCTTGCCCCAAACTGCCTTTTTTGTAGGATGTTTCTGTGGTTTTCAGAAACCTTGAAATCTCAATTTATGGTTTCACAAGGGGCATTTTCCTCCATGTCTTTACCTGCTATGCACAATGTCGTGCTATGCATGATGCCAGCCCCACACCTTCATATCTTTACCGTCTCAGCTGGTGGGGAGGGTTGGGACTCAGCTGTCATAAGAGCCAAAGAGAGCAGAAAAGGTCACCAGCCCTGAGCTCAGTGGGAGATAGAAACAAAGGGCCTTGGAAGAAGAATGTATTCATGACATAGTTGTGCATAAAATTCTAGCAGGTTCTTTTCCCTGGGGAAGTACAGCATGTGCCCCACCCAGCACTCTGGACAGCTCTAGATACCCACCCACATTCAGCCCTTGCCCTACCTTCACATGCATGTCCATTGTCCAGGCAGGCCCTACCCTCCAGTGGTGGTCCCTGCATACAGTCTCTTGGCACATGCGAGAGAAAACAACTTCATTCATACATCAAGGGTCCAGAGTCACAGCAGGACAAGAACACCAGGTCCTGGGGACAGGAAACTGGACCGTGGCAAACCACAAGCAGAACCTTAGGAGAGAAGAGAGGTGGTCCACATTGGAGAGAAGCCCTGGGCTCAGGAGTCGGTGGGACTAGGCTTCCCAGGCTGTGGCCCCCAGGATGTCTGCAGAAGCAGCACCAGGTCTGAAGGGGGCAGAGGAGCTGCCATCCTCAGTCAGGGTCCGAGTTGAGATGGGAGGAGAGCTGCCCAGCCATGGTCTCATATATGGTCTCCTGCAGGGAACGTGAGGCGACCCTGGGGACTCATTCCCTTGGACTGGATGACTCTCTGCCTGCAGAGCTTGTCAAACATGTTCACCAGCTTCATGGCCTCATGCTCCTTCTGCTCATCTGTGGTTGGAGTTGGGTGGCTTTTCCTCCATCCTCCTAGTCACTGGGTTTATGCTGGCCTTGGCTTCCTTGTACTCGTCTGGGTCCGTTTTCCCAGTACAGGCCCTCAGGTTGGTGTCCTGCTATGAGGCCCTGGCAGGCAGGAGACCAGCAGCATTCCTGTATCCCGTGTACTTGATGATTTGGGGCAGTCTTAGAGCACAGAGCAAACGAGAACTTAGTAGCCACCCTCTTCACGTCCTTGTCCAGGTGTGTCTTGAGGTGGACAAACTTGTTCCGTAGCAGCTCCCCCACCTCGATCCGGGTCCTTACGTCCCACGGCAGGTGCAGCACTGGGGCCATAAGGAACATTTGCATGCTGGAACACTCAAGTCAGCAAGCTCAACACGCTCAGCCCTACCCTCCTTCAGCCTGTGTGGTGGAATGAGAAGGCCATGCTAAGATGGCCGCTGGCAATGGAGCCTGCCTGGCAACAGGCTGTCATTGGATGGCTTCAAAAACTGCCTGACAACAGGCTGTGATTGGTTATGGCATACACTGCCCCTTGACCATATTGGCTGCCTTGGCTATATAAGCAGCTGTAGCAACTGAAATAAACAAGTCTGCAGGCTGCTAGCTTCTGGCCCGCTTTCACCTGCTCTCGGGGTCTGTGTGATGACTGCGCGCCTCTTGCCCCCACCACGCTCCTCTCAGAACGAATCCACAGCAACAAGCCTGTGTGTCTGGCTGAGGCTCCAGGGCGAGCAGGACATCCAGACTCCTGAGGGGCAGGTTCCCCAGCAGGTTCGCTGTGTGGCCACGGAATTCCTCTGTGCGTTCTCCAGTTGCATGCAGTAACCACCAAACAGTGCCATAGAAAGGTCCCCAGGTTCCCGGAAATGGCAGCGTCTTCCTTGTCCACTTCCTGCTAGATGGAGTGTAAGGTGATGTTGAAGAGCACTTTGAGGATCTCCGTGGGCTGTCCGGTCTCCTGGGGAGGAAGGAGGGCAGGCGGGCTCTCTTCCGGGATCACTCTAGCCTTAGCTGCAGCGTAGCGCCGTCAGCAGGAAGAGCAGCTGCTAAGTCAAGGAAGCGGACGTCGTGCGGGAGGCGCGTCTCCCGGCACAGCCCCGCGCGCTCCCGGAGCCTCGCTTGTAGGCAGGCCTCCGCTGCCAGCACCTGCGACGCGGGGCTGATCAGCACGAGGAGGCAGCACAATCGTCTGAGGGCCTCGAGGACAACGTCCATACTGCGCACTCCGGGATGCGCCCCTCGGAGGGGACGACCCCGGCTTAGCGGGCCAGGGCCGCGGGCTTCAGGCAGCTGCGGCCCCGGACAAGATGAGGACACTGCAGCCAGGTGACGCGGTGGGTGGCGGGCGAGCCCCGCTCCAGGACTAAGACCAGCAGCTCCGCGAGTCTCTGGTGAGGCGGTGAGAAGAGCATTTGCACCTGCCGCAGCCCGCACTGCCTCAGTTCCGCACTTAACCTTCCGGTCCTCCCACGGGACGTGTCTGAGGCGAAGGTCTCTGAGTGCTCGCGGTTGTCCACCTTCCACCTGCAGACCTCCACTTCCTCGCCTCCACGGCGTCCGCCATTGCTGGGGCTCCATGCCCGGAAGACGTGAGGTAAACCTCTCCCCGCGCTCCGGGCCTTGTCCACCAGTCCCGCCCTGGCCCCGGAAGCCCGGCCTCCGGAGCGCGCGGGAGGCTGGGACCCGGCATGCCCATAATTCTTTTTTTTTTTTTTTTGACAGGCAGAGTGGACAGTGAGAGAGAGACAGAGAGAAAGGTCTTCCTTTTGCCGTTGGTTCACCCTCCAATGGCCGCCGCGGTAGGCGCGCTGCCGCCGGTGCACCGCGCTGATCTGATGGCAGGAGCCAGGTGCTTCTCCTGGTCTCCCATGGGGTGCAGGGCCCAAGGACTTGGGCCATCCTCTACTGCACTCCCTGGCCACAGCAGAGAGCTGGCCTGGAAGAGGGGCAACCGGGACAGGATCGGTGCCCCGACCGGGACTAGAACCTGGTGTGCCGGCGCCGCAAGGCGGAGGATTAGCCTAGTGAGCTGTGGCGCCGGCCCATTAATTCTTTTTAACTTGCTTTTTCTGTCCACACACAAAAGTAGATTGCCTAAAAACAATATTAGTAATTAATATAGCCAGTATAAAGAACAGTGTGGCAATTTCTTGAGAAAATAAAAGCAGGTTTCCTGTAAGAGTTCCCTATCCTCCTTCTGGGAATTTCTGAAGAAAATAAAGTCAGTGTGTGAAAGGGATACCTGTATTCCCATGTTCAGTGCAGAACTATTCACAGTAGCCGAAATATGGAGTCAAGTGACTATCGGTAGATGCATGGGTAACAAAAATGTGGTATGGATACAAAAAATTTAGTCATAAAGAAGAAAGAAACCGTGTTAGGTGGAGCAAAATGGACAAAACTAGAGGACATTATGTTAAGTGAAATAAGTCAGGCACAGAAAGACAAATGCTACCTGTTCTCTCTCATGTATGAAAATTAAAAAAATAAATATGAATATGAATAGCGAATACTAGAGGCTAGGAAGAGTGGGGAGGGGGAAAGAGGGAAGTTGGTAAAAGGCACCAAGACATAGCCAGAAGTAATAAGTTCTGATGCTTTAAAGTATGGTAGGGTGACTACCGTATACAATAATTATTATTTTTTTTGTGAAGAACTGAAAGGAATTTGAAGGCTCCAAACATGAAGAAATGATAGAAAGGAAAATGATAATTACCAAGATTTGATCAATAGGCACTGCATAAATGCATTGAAGAGTTTGGTGAACCAATTCCTATGGATATAATTAAGATATTATTTTTGATATTTATCATAGATTATGTGGAAGTTCTAATAATTCTTTATTTCCCTAAAACACTAGAATAATTAACTCTATTAGGAAATGTAAATATTTTCTAGTTATTCTGCTGCTATTATTTTCATAGAAAAGATATGTGATAATCATGACAAATGATCTGAAATGAATTTCTTGAATCCCCAAGTGCCTCGGAATCTTTTTATTTATTTATTTTTTTATTTGACAGATAGAGTTATAGACAGTGAGAGACAGAGAGAAAGGTCTTCCTTCCATTGGTTCACTCCCCAAATGGCCGCAGTGGCCGGAGCTGCGCCGATCCAAAGCCAGGAGCCAGGAGCTTCTTCCTGGTCTCCCATGTGGGTGCAGGGGCCCAAGCACCTGGGCCGTCCTCCACTGCACTCCCGGGCCACGGCAGAGAGCCGGATTGGAAGAGGAGCAACCGGGACTAGAACTGGCGCCCATGTGGGATGCTGGCGCCGCAAGTGGAGGATTAACCAAATGAGCCACGGGGCCGGCCCCAACCTCGGAACCTTAAGTTATAGTTTCTTAAGACCTTTTAAATTGTGAGCTATTGTAATTTTTGGATAGCATTTCATTTAAAAAATTTTGATAACACCTACTGGCAATAATGAGCCCTCCAGTATTTCAGCTGTAAGTGAGCACAGAAACCATGTGGTGGTTTCAGATACAATGCATGATATCCAATATGCAGCTCAGCTGAAAGTGATATTGTACCCACCTTAAATACTATGTTGGGTATTGATGTTTCATTGATGTTATTGTTTTGATAGGATTCTAAAGCTTTATCAATTCAAAGAAAATTACTGAAGATAGAGTTTAGGTATCTCTAAAACAGATAAAAGTACATTTAATACAAAAATTTAGACTCATTCTGTAGGTCACAGGACAAACCAATAAGGCAGTATCTTTAGGATTTTACTACGTGCTCAAATTACTACACTGTGATATCATGAAGAGATTTTGGTTTCCTAGAGAAACGGTAGGGTTGGAAGATGGAAACACTTGTGAAAAGATTTGAAGAAATATGAGAAAGGGAGACAGGTGGGCACAGGGGTGGGTTGGGAGTGGGAAACATGAGCCAGGTGATTGAGAAAGGGTCTTGCTGTTAAACTGAGAAGTGCTTGTATTGAGGATGAGTTTGAAATGGGGAGAGGATTAGGGATACTTTGCCTGGAGCATGAGGTGGTCAGAGGGGCTTGTTTATTTAATCTTGGCTCTTTTCCTGGCACAGCAGGAAATTCTGGAATTTTTCTCCTACAGTCATTGGCTAGGAAACAAAAAGAGCCATGAGCCAGAGTGAAGAGATTCAGACTGAGGGCACTGGGTTACTTAAGGATTTTTTTTTTTTTTTTTTTTTTGAGATGACTACTTTCAAAGGGGAGGCAAAATTTACTTTTAAAAGTTCTATCAGGCGGGGCTGGTGCTGTGGTGCAGTGGGTTAAGGCCCCAGCCTGCAGCGCTGGCATCCCATATGGGAGCTGGTTCGAGTCCTGGCTGCTCTTCTTCTGATCCAGCTCTCTGCTGTGGCCTGGGAAAGCAGTGGAAAATGGCCCAAGGTCTCAGGCCACTGCACCTGCATGGGAGACCTGGAAGAAGCTCCTGGCTCTTGGCTTTGGACCAGCTCAGCTCTGGCTGTTGTGGCATTTGGGGAGTGAACCAGTGGAATTGAAGACCTCTCTCTCTCTGGCTCTACTTCTCTCTGTAAATCTGTTTTTCAAATAAATAAAATAATTCTTTAAAAAAAAGTTCTATTCGGCAATTTGTCAACATATGTTTGTACAGAATCAGTAGGCCAAAAGAACAACAGATTTTCTCCATCAGGCATCTGTCTTTGTGCCTTTTGCCACACTTTAGACAAATCTTAATTTCCTAACCATTTCTAATTAGGTGAAAACTCAAGCTCTATAAATCCCAATGGAAGTGTTATATTATTATTTAGGGATTTTTTTTTTCATGTGCTTCTGACTCTGATTTTTATTAGGATTATGTAGATAGACGTTTACCATGAAGCTGCTCACTGTTCAAATGGGCAATTACTCTTCTAAACCTGTATTATCTTAAGGGAAGAGCATAGACAAAAGGAGACAAGAAGATACAGTTCTTGCTCCAGGTACAGCATGTTTTCATTTGAGAATATATCAAGACAACAAACTCAATTGTTGTCCCAGTAATTGATGTATTTAGATTATACTGAAGAATAAGTGAGATTATCCAGACAGCAATCAAACAAAAAAGCTTCTCAATCAGTACTAATGAAAATCCATCTTATAGGTATATGTTATTGTTAAGACATGTAGTACTTCTAAAGGGTACTTCAAGAAGATCATGGAAAAAATGGAATTAAAGTTAAATTTATTTGATGTTAAAATTTTTTAAATCCATGCAGTTTTTCATACTCTGCATTTTCCATTCAATTTTGGAAGATCCCTTGTAGTATTTGTTGTATAAATGATTGAAAAATACACTCCTGATAAATGAGTGACTTACCTTGGACATTTTTTTTGGCATCAAAAATTATATCTTTTAATTTTCCATGAGTCTTTGGAAGTACTCTCACAGAGTCCGCTGATAATTGACAAAGGAAGAAAGGCAAAGTGACGGGGGAAAATAGTATTCTCCCAATAAATGCTGCTGGAAAAACTTGACATTCAGATATAAGATATTAACAATTTAGACAGACATTATACTTTTCACAAAAATTAGCTGAAAATATAGTCCTAAACATAAAGCACAAAAGTCTAAATTGTATAAAAGATAAAAAGTAGAAAATTTAGAAGTTCTTTACCATGGACATTTGATGTTCCCATATAAAGAATAAACTACTAGCATATGTCTCCCCATGGAATTGTCACAGCTTTGGTTAGTTTGTTTTTGCTTTTTCCTGTTTCTGTTTGCTTGGTAGGGAATAGGGAAGATGTAAAATCTGAGGATTCCCAAGTGCAGTTTGTCAATCTTGAGGCCTTTATTTCAATGGAGCACGCTTAAAATATTGTTTTGTTATTAGTTTATTCAGAGAAACTATGCCTTTTTTTATGGTAAATTTACCTTTTTTATGGTAAATTGATTAGTAAGACACACCATGCTTTTCACAGGTTATCAAGACATGATACTAGTACAGGAAAATAGAAAATGTGAAAGTAATACAATTTGGAGCACAGCAGAAATAGTAGCCAATTAATGGGCCCCTTTATCTGGAGAGTTCTCATGTGTGGCAAATCTAATTATTTCCTGTCTGTCTATAAGCATCAAATTTCTCCTTAGAAAAATGTATTTCTTTAATTACCTTAGCTCATTCTTTCTTGTCACTTCTTGACAAATGAAGTGTTCATTGCTTTCATTTCCTTCCCATCAATTCAAGCCATGACTCTGGCTGCATTCCCATGACTCTGCTCAAATAGCCCCCTCCAATGTCAACTAATGACCGCTGTATACACAGAACTTTTTTTCTGAACATTCTCTTTGCTATTTACTGTATAAAACGTTTTTGGTCTCCCTCTCTTTCTTAAAACATTTGTTTGTTCTCACAATGTTAGCATGTTGCACTTCTGTTACCTGAATGGTTGTTCTTTCTTGTTTTTGATGGTTCTACTCTCCTTTGTTTCCTAAATATGTTGACACCCACAGGATTGTCTTGCTCCCTGTTTCTGTTCTTCAGTTTGGATCCAACACCTTGCAGGGTTCCCTTCAGACCATCAGCTTGCATCTCACCCTTAGCCATGCAGTCCTGGAGGGGCTGACCTAGTTCACTGATTCCGAGGCACAGCACCTGGCTTTGTGCTGTCCATGTAGCATATTCCATTCCATTCCTCCCACCTCACTATTGACACAGTGATTGGTTGAGTAATGGTTATGTGGCCTCAACTGAACAAATTAATATCAACCCTGGAATATTTACTAGAACTAATGGAAACAAAGTTTTTGTTTTTGACAGTGATGACTTCTTAAAATACAAATACAGGTGTAGTTTTATCTTTACAGAGGAAGTGAGGTATGTTTTCACCTATGAGGAAGGTGCCTCGAGTCCAGAGAGAAGAATATATCTGTGTAGAGTGTCAGGTTCAAAGAAAATGAGTATATACTCAGAGTTGTACTGGCTTGGACTGGGGTGTTTAAGCCTAAATCATGAGCTTTAAGTATCTTTTATCTTAATGAAATTTATAAGGATTGTACCTTCATATAATTATGATACAATAATATAATGAAAATTATGTGCAAATTATACAATGAGAATTTAAAAAAAGGATAAAAATCACAATTGAAGATTTAACAATGATTCATGCCTCTAGTTTGAATATCTGTTGATGTTTCTTGGCTGAATTAATTAGTACTGTGTAATTTTTACAATTCAGTGTTCCTTCCACACTTATTGGTTTGCATTCTAGTCTACAGAGAAACTTTATTTATTTATTTGTGTTTGCTTATTAACTTATCCAGTCATTTATATTAGCGTGGACTCATTGATACTCATTTTGCTTACTGAATTTATAATCCATTAATATTGCTTTTTGATGCTCTAATTGTCCACAGTGTGGTGAGTGGGAGGCCCTTCAAGCTGTCCTTAATTGCCTTTTAGGCTATATTCTTGCTTCTTTTCTTCTAAGATTTTAGGATCTTCTAAGATTTTAGTTACTTTCTGTTAACAACAAGAACATTCTCTGCATGCTGACTTATTGTCTCAATCTTTGTTACCTCAATGTATGTGACCACTTTCTTATTGTCACTGTTTCCTGTAACATGGTAATGTTTCTCATTTGAGCCTATGTAGTCCGCTCCAGGCCACTGTAACCCTGTACCTTCTGCTTTTCTGCTTGGACCCTAAACACCCTGTGTGGATTTGCAGCTGTCCTTGTCCTCATGAACAGATGCTGTCCTTACCCTGCTTGAGCTCTGACACTCTCCTCTGCTTCACTTCCTCCTGTACAGACTTGCACAGTATGTATTTTATGGTTTGTATATTTTGGACCTGAGTTCTTATAACTTTGTTGAGGAATTTTGCATCTATGTTAGGAATTGGCCAACTATATAGTAAACATAATGGACTTTCAGGACATAAGGTTTCTAGCATATATGCTGTGCTCAACTCTGCTGCAGCAAATGGATGGATATGGCTGCATTCCAATTAAATTTTATTTATAGAGGGCAAGCCCAAAGAGTCTAGCTTGCTGAAGTCTGTAGTTCTGGTCTGTAATTTTTCTTGGTTTATGTTCATGAGGTCTGTTGTTTTGGTTTGGAATTTTCCTTTACTGTAATGTCTTTGTCTATTTTTGTATCAGGGCAATGCTGGCATGATAAAGTGAGTCGGGAAGTGTTACTCCTCTTTTATTTCCTGAAAAGATTAGACAGAAATGGTATAATTTCCTTCTTAAATATTTGGCAGAATTCATCAGTGAAACCAGCTGGGTATAGGATTCTCCATCAGTTCACTTTAAAAAATTTATTTGAGACATGGAGTTATAAACAGAGAGAGGAAGAGACACACAGAGAGAGGTGAGAGGTCTTCCATATACTGGTTCACTCCCCAAATGGCAGCGATGGCCAGAACTGGGCCGATCCAAAGCCAGGAGCCAGGAGCTTCCTCTGGGTCTCCCACACAGGTGCAGGGGCCCAAGGACTTGGGCCATCTTCTACTGCTTTCCCAGGCCATAGCACAGAGCGGGATGGGAAGAGGAGGAGCCGGGACACAAACCGGTGTCCATATGGGATGCTAGTGCCACAGGCAGAGGCTTAGCTTACTACGCCACAGCACTGGCCCCCATGAGTTCACTTTTGACATTGCTTTCACAAACTGATCTTTAGAGACCAGGAACTCCTAACAACCAGGAGAGATGCTTCAATGATAATGGCTTTCTAACCAACTTTTTTTTTTTTTAAACAAGTAATTGACTACTGAAAGTTTTTTTTTTTTTTTTTTTTTTTTTTGCATACAGTATGAACTTTTCTCAGAAATTCCTAGATGGAGATTTGGTTCATTTATCAGAAATAAAAAGGCAATTTTTTTCTTTTTCTTGTTGAAAGAGTAGCATAAGAAAAGACTATGTATAGGGTATATATACACACACAAACACACCCTAGTGAAAAGACAATATAGAATATATTCTGCTTTAATTATATGACACTATCAGGTTTTAGGTTAACATCTTGGACAATGTATGTTAACGTCTTGTAGTGACATATCATCACATAATCATGAGAGTAGGATGTCAGTTGAGACTATTTTTGAAATATTCCATTGAAAGGAAAGGCTGATAGTTTGTCAACGGCATACACAGAAAAGTAATTCTTCTTGGACTCATGGAATAATTATTGATTGAAGTGGAGAAAATCACAATACTCTTACCTACACGAGTAGCAATGTACATCCACATGCTGAAAACAAATAATGTTTAGATCACACACACATGATCTATAATAATACTAAGGACATTCAACATCCCTGCATTATGCCCATTCTCAGTTAATTTTCTGTCAGCCACCACAGTGAAAGCAGATGAGGAAATGGGGATACAAGTGTATGTTGATCTTGCAAATGTGGATGCTTGTGGTGTACTTGTTTTCCAACAAATAAATTATGAGAAGCAAATTCCAAAATTAATGATCCTTCTGTTCTTGTGAAGGATACATTCCCTAGCAGTGAAGGAATCCCTGTCTTTTGATCTCACTGCCAAAGGCGTGTTTATGCTGTTCCGTTTGCGATCTGAATGAAACATTTTTGTTCTGTGGACTATGTGAACAACAGATTCTGTGTGCTTTCTTTACTTTTAAATATCATCATCTTAGCCTGTGGCAGCCATTGAGTTTTAAGACAGATGTTGCACTGAGTGTCTTACATTTGTCCCTCCATTGTTACTCTCACTCTCAACTGTATTCCATGCCAAGCAAGCTGACCTTTTAGCAGTGCATTAAGGGTATCCCTTTCTCTCTGTCAGTTGGATTTGGCCAATAGGGAGGTACCCACAGAAGGTCATAGTCAAGAAGAATCCCAGACTCCTCTTGTGTATTCTTAACTGGTTGAATATGTCCCTCAACTGAAGATCACAGCTCCTTTAAGGTGATCTTTTCCATACAGATCTGAATTAGTTAACAACTGCTTCCCCTTTCTTGCTTAGGAGTGGTAACTGGAATTTCTGGCCCTGAGGCTCTGTGGTTTCCCTATACCCTGCCCGCATGTCTGTAAGCAGCTGTTCTGTTAAACTCCTTCCATGTTTCTGTATTTGACTGTGACCTCTGTTTCCTAGTGAGCCCTAAACTGATACAGAAGCATCATTACAACAAATCTCTTTTCAATCTTTATTTCTCTGCTGCCACATTGCAATACTTCTTAGCTTGACTTTTCTTGATGGAAGTAATTTCATTAGAGAACTTGCACAGGCAACAGAAAGCTATGAAGTCAATCACAAATTTCCAGTAGGAACTTAGCTCTGTGTATCGGTAAAGATAATTGAATACAAGCTGCTTACATTGTGTTTTCCCAAGATTCTGTCTGTAAGTTTTTGGAGTTCTTCTTGTCTGTGGCTGTGTTCTAAAGCAACTTACTGCCACATTTGACCTTCACAATCTAAGTAGAACAAACTTCTCTCCTTAACGATATTACCCACAAAAAGAACTAAGTGAGGAGAGTCTTCTGAGCTACTCTGTGTGCGAAAATCTAGTTCAAATCTAGGGAATATTCAGGAATGGTGGTGGTCATTTGATTTTTAAGAATTTTTAAAGATTTATTTGAAAGAATAACAGAGAGGGGGGAGGGAGAGAGAGAGAGAGATAAAGAGAAACTCTTCAATCTATTGGTTCATTCCCTAGAAGGCCAGAGGGCCACAATGGCCAGGGGTAGGCCAGGCCAAAGCTAGTGGCCAGGAGCTTTATGGGGTCTCCCACATTGGGTACTTGGGCCATCTGCTGCTGCTTATCCCAGGCTATTACTGAGAGCTGGATAGGAAGAGGAGTGGCTGAACCTGTGCCCGTAAGAGGTGGTAGTGTTGCAGGCAGTGGCTTTACCCCAGTATACCAGAATGTTGGCCTCAATGATTACTTTAAAAACAGGGTAAACATGGGGCCGACTTTGTGGCTTAGTGTGTTAAGCCACTGCCTGCAGTGCTAGCATCCCACAAGGGCACTGTTTGGCCGCTCCACTTCTGATCCAGTTCCCTCAGAAAAGTAGCAGAAGATGGCCCAAGCACTTGGGGCCCTGCCACCCATATGTGAGACTAGATGAAGCTACTGGCTCCTGACTTCGACCTAGCCCAGGCCTGGCTGTTGTGACCATCGGGGGAGTAAACCAGTGGACAGAGGATCTCTCTCTCTCTCTCTCTCTCTCTCTTCCTCCTTCCCACCCTCCCTCTCTCTGTGTCTCTCTCTGTCTCTCCTTCTCTCTCTGTAAATCTGCCTTTCAAATAAATATTTTTTTTAAAGAATACAAAGTCTCTTTTCATGGGCTTACATTAGGAAAAAAATCATGTAAATATAACAGTTACAATAAAACATTTTTGACATTTAACCCATCCAAAGGAAGATCTTGTATTTATGTCAACTACAATACAAACCTTCTATTGGTTTTCTTTTTTTTTTTTTTTTTAATTTTTGACAGGCAGAGTGGACAGTGACAGAGAGACAGAGAGAAAGGTCTTCCTTTTGCCGTTGGTTCACCCTCCAATGGCCGCCGCGGTAGCGCGCTGCGGCCAGCGCACCGCGCTGATCCGATGGCAGGAGCCAGGTGTTTATCCTGGTCTCCCATGGGGTGCAGGGCCCAAGGGCTTGGGCCATCCTCCACTGCACTCCCTGGCCACAGCAGAGAGCTGGCCTGGAAGAGGGGCAACCGGGACAGGATCGGTGCCCCGACCGGGACTAGAACCCGGTGTGCCGGCGCCGCTAGGCAGAGGATTAGCCTAGTGAGCCGCGGCGCCGGCCTTCTATTGGTTTTCTTAGGGATCACATGATACTGGCTATTTTTTCCCTCATTCTATTGCTCTAGGACTTGGGGTAATGTCTCCTATCACTGCTCATTACCTCTAAATGTGTCTACTGCTGGTTTCCTTCTGGAGGCAAAGTGCTGTTCAGATCAAAGATTTGTTGATGCCTCATATTCTCCGTGTCGTATGGAACTATTAATGTTTCCATTTACAAATGGTGTTTACCTGCTCATTTGTCACAGTTCCTTCCCCTAGAATTTAGATAATGAAGTAAAAACTACTCTTTGATTAATACATGGTTCATTGTCCTTGAATCAAACATATGTACCCTAAGAAGGTGGGGATTTTGGCATCTGATTGGGTACCATTTTATAGTTTTTTTTTTTTTTTAAAGAGTTTTTAACCTCAGCTTCTTCACTTATAAAATAGAGCATATAATAATATTTGCCAAATAGAATTGTGATAATAAAATGAGATATGAATATGAAGAGCTTAGCAAATATATGACACAAAGTAAACTTTCAATAAATGTTAATAATTTTTTATCATTACAAAAGTGCTTAAAATTTCAAAACTTTTGCCCGCACTTGGGAAAGTAAAACTTTATGTAGAAAAATACTCACATGTCAATGGATGTACTTTCAAAGAATAATTTGGTAAATAACTGAGCTGATTTGAGATACCTTTCCTCCAGACCTACATTTTTGTAATGAATTAAACACTCCAATCACAGATTATTTTCTGTAATTTCTCAGAACTAAAATACCAGAAGTCTGGGTTATATCTACTCCCATTTATTAAATACTGATAAAATATTTTTATCACACTAAGTCCTAGAACTATCAGTTTATCTGTGAGTGACCTGGTTTATCTATGAATTGACAGTGGTAGGAACATGTATAGGCCAAAGGAGTAGGTGAAGCTTAGGATTCAGGGTTCTCTAAAGAAACAGAGCCATTACAAAAAATTTATTTTGTGGGATTGATTCACATAATTATGGAGGCTGAGAAGTTCCATGCTCTACCATCTGCGAGCTGGAAGCCAGGAAAGCTGGTAGTGGTGTTCTAGTGCATCCCTGAAGCCCCAAAAATGTGGGAATCAAGTTCTAAGTTCCAGTTTGACCTGAAAGTCTGAAAACTAGAAGTACTGATGACCAAGGATAGGAGAAGTTGGATATGATCTAGTTCAAGAAGGGAGTGTGAATTCACTTTTTTTTCACAATTGTGTTCTGTTTGAGCCCTCAAAATGTTAAATGATGCCTGCTACATGGGTGATAGTGTACCTTGTTGATTCAGTCTTCTGATTAAACTGCTGTTATTTTCCAGTATGATCCTTATAAATCACATCAAGAAATATAGTCATGAGCTGCATAAGGATGTTTTAGTCAAGGACAAGCCACTTAAACCAAGATAGTCCCACAAGATTTTAATGAGGCTGAAAAATTCCTATGACCTAGTGATGTCATAGTCATAACAATGTAGCATAATGTGTTACTCGTGTGTGGGCTGATTCTGTGTCATGTAAAAGTATAGCACATCTGATCATGTATAGTGCATAATACTTGATGTTGACAATAAATGACTACTTAATAGGCTTTTTATCATTATCATGGAAGGTATTCTTTCTATTTAGAAAAAAATGTTACTGTAAAACATGCTATGTTATACCAGCAACAGCCTTATACATTTTGTGCTTACCTTATCAATTACATAATTCTCTCTTGTGCTTGATTTAATCTCATTTTGTCTTGTTTATCATGGTCCTGGGAGCAATAGTCTACCATATAGCCTGTAGCATCTGTTTAAGAGTCATATAATGATAAAATCACTTAATGGTACATTTCTCAGAATGTATTCCTGTTGTTAAGTGTCACATTACTATATTGTTTTGTATCCACTATCTAGAAAATTCTTAGTCGACACACAAATTAACCCTCATGTAAAAATTTAGATGGAGAAAGCAACAGTGAACAATGACACTATATCACATTTAACATATGCCTGAGTTTTTAAGTAATGAGTTTTTAAGTATCAAAGTAATGATGCAGCAATTCAAATATTGGCTTTTTCTTCTCTTTCCAATCTGCAGTTCTTCTATCTCTGCTCTTTGACATTAATGTTAGCCATTTGACATATGTAGTTCCATATTTTTATGCTTATCTGCAAATGTACCCACAATATAATGAACCATTAAAAATTGTACTATACAAATTATTTGGTACCCTTCATTTTAACATAAAAATAAGCAGTGAGTATATTTTCATGTCATCGCATATTTATTAAATTTATTATTTTTAATGGCTACTACATACTCCATAGATCCTCTGGTATGATTTTTACTATGGTTTGTCCAGCTTTCTCAATTGAAGAAGCTGGAGGTTACGAGCTTTTGGAACATATTCATGAACATTCATCTTTAGGTATAGATCATCTAATCTCTATGGACAGAATTGCAGACATAGAATTGCTGGAACAAGGGTTATTCACTTTTTAATTTTGATAAATATGCTAAGTCACCTTTTAAAAATATGTCAGCTCACATTTTCACAATTAGTATAAAACAACCTTTGCCAATACTAGATGCTATCAATTCTGAATTTTTCCCATTGGTCAGTAAAAAGATGGGCTTCATTGTTGTTATTTTGTTTTTATTCTTTGCATTTTCTAGACTCCTAGTGAAATTGAACATTTTTAATATATTTATTGGTCATCAGATTTCATTTCAACATACTGTCTCTTATCCTTATTCTTCTAACTACTACACAATTTGAGGGGCCTTTGTGTATAGCTATTTAGTGAAGGTTAATTTTAATGGTTGAAAATTTTTTCTTTCAGTGAGAGAAAATGTAACCTTTACTGCAGGGACATTTTATATTTTAGTGAAGTTACATTTATCTATTTTCTTTTCTGAGAATTCTGAGTTTTCTTTGAAAATGGTCTACGCATACCTTGAACTCTATTTTAGCATATTTATGGATTTAAAATCTAAAGCTTTGATTCATCTGAAATATGACTTTGTTTTTTTCTAGATATGTGGCAATTGTGTCAATACATTCAATTAAAACATCTATTAAAATTTAAATTCCATTTTTTCATATATTAAATATTTCTTTGGATTTTCTACTCAGCTTCATTTATTTATTTGTCTATTTCATGTCAAATATATTTTTGATTATACTGTCTTTATGTCAGTTTTAATATTTAGTAGGGCAAGTCTTTTTTAATTGCTTCTTTCCCATCACATAAAATATATAATTGTTTTAATAAATTCCAAATAAGGTCCCATTGGGTTCTAATTGCAGTTTTCTTAAATTTGTTTTATTTTGAGATAAATTGACATTTTAATAATAATAAACTGTCCTTTTAAGAGATATGGTATATCCTCTCTGTTAAATCATTCATCTTATTTTAAAACCTTCAAGTAATCCTTATGAAGTTATTGTAATATATTTGTTTTGGTGAAGATTTTTTATTTATTTGAAAGGCAGAGAGAACAAGAGCAAGAGAGAAAGTGAAAGAGAGAGAGAGAAATATTTTCCATCTGCCAGTTGACTCTCCCCAAGTGGCCACAACTGCCAGGTCTGGGCCAAGCTGAAGTCAGGAGCCAGGAATTTCATTTGGGTCACCAAACTGAGTGTCAGGGGTCAAGCACTTCAACCAATTCCATCAGGTCTTCCATATGGATAGCAGGGACCAAAGAACTGCTTTCCCAGGCACATTAGCAGGGAGCTGAATCAGAAGCACAGCATCCAGGGATTGAAGTGGTGCTCCAATATGGGATGCCAGCATCTTAGGTGGAAATTTAACACACTGTTTAACACACATTGTGTCACAATGCTGGTTCCTTCAGTATCATTTTACAACTTGGAAATAAATACATGAAAGTCATAATTTTTTGTTAATTAAATAATGTTAGAAAGAAGGACTGATATTGTTTTTTCAGAATGTTGTGGTTTAGAGATTGTTAGATGATGGTGTGCCTGTGGTGCCATATACTTAATTAGTCATAAGCTTTTTCAAAGTGTAAGGCCAGAGATGAAGTTCATTTCACTGGAAAAATGCTTACATCTCTGATTCTGAATGGAATGCTACGTTTGCCTAAGGACTGTAGAATGCCAACTTTTGATGTGTGTTTTTTGGAAGAAGAATGAATTTCTTCCACATTAATTCCTTTTCAGCAGGACTTTTTCCTGTCTGGTTGAATATTTTTTGGGTACATTTATTAAAAGCCAGCATGTTCTATTTATTTACCAGTTAATATTACTTGGAATATAAATCATTTTTCCAGCATCTACTTATGGTAATGGTTTGTAAGTTTGGATCTAAATAACAAAGTGTTATATTTTATGGACTTTTATACTTCATAATTTCATATACGTTATTTCTTTGTCATATTTCTTTTTTTTTTTTTTTTTGACAGAGTGGACAGTGAGAGAGAGAGACAGAGAGAAAGGTCTTCCTTTGCCGTTGGTTCACCCTCCAATGGCTGCCGTGGCCGGCGCGCTGCGGCCAGTGCACTGCGCTGATCTGAAGCCAGGAGCCAGGTGCTTCTCCTGGTCTCCCATGGGGTGCAGGGCCCAAGCACTTGGGCCATCCTCCACTGCACTCCCGGGCCATAGCAGAGAGCTGGCCTGGAAGAGGGGCAACCGGGACAGTATCCAGCGCCCCAACCGGGACTAGAACCTGGTGTGCTGGCGCTGCAAGGTGGAGGATTAGCCTAGTGAGCCATGGTGCCGGCTCTTTGTCAGATTTCTAAGAGGCAACCATTGCTGTGACATAAAAAGATTGTAAGAGATCTCAACCAGGAAAATAATTTCTCCTGTGAGAGTCATTCTCATACATAGAATGAACTATGCATTTGTTCTTTTTAAAAAAATATAGGATAGGGAGAGATTTTTGAGCACTTAGGTTTGTGGGGTAGCATCAGCAACACTTCTTTTTTTTCCCTCAAATTATGAATATTAGTTTAAATTGTCCCAAGCCATTGCAAAATATTCCTGAGTGTGCCTTCTTTACTATTAGAGACATGGATTTGCATTGCTTTTTGCAGTCACATTTCCTCAAGGCATGTGTGGTTCAAACCACACATGTAGAGTTTTATGGATTATTTTAAACAACATGAGGAAGTGCTTACACCAGCCCAGTTATAAGACCTCATTTATTATAATAGCAACAGTAACCATCACTTTCATTGAAAACACTTTCTGCTCTCCATAATCATGAGTTTGTCAGCATCTTTATTAATGCTATTTAATGTTTTTTTTTTTCCTTAAAGTCTTAGATAATTGAGTACTGAAGTTGGTGGACCATCTCTGCATTTAATTAAAATAGTTGCTTTATGAGACTGAGAACTTAAACTTAGACTATTGTTTGGGGTCTTTAGGGGATTCTTTTAGTTTTGTGCAGAGCAAAAACCAGCTCCAGACATTTGTTTCCATTTTCTTGGGAGAGTGTATTTACTTTGTCTTCTTTAAATTAATGAAATCCTTGAACTGGATGCTAAGCTTCCTTTTCTTAAATAAGTACCTTTACACAAAGTATGTCTTATACATGTATCATATATTATTTAAGAAAATATTTGGTCCTGACAGTAATCAAGACACTCAAATTTCATAGACTTAAGTCATCAGTGTTCTGAACAATATTCAGATAAAGAAGTGTTCAAAATATTGTTAAAATATGTTAGAAACCTGTTACCAGTTAACTCAGGTTTCCATTGCAACTTATGTAACTGATGAACAATCCATGGTCTTGATCTAGCAGATAGAGTGTCTCTAGTAGAAATGAAAACACTTTTCACCAGGGCCTATCCACCTCTGTTAAGAATTTATGAACCAAATAACAAGAGAGTTTTCCTTTGTTGAAGTTGTTGTTGGATTTGATTGGCCAGAATTTTGCTGAGTATTTTTGTGTCTGTTCATCAGGGAAATTGGTCTGTAGTTCTCTTTCCCTATTACATCTTTTTCGAGTTTAGGAATTATGGTTATGCTGGCTTCATAGAAAGAATTTGGGAGGATCCCCTCCCTTTCAATTCTTTTGAATAACTTGAGAATTGGAGTAAGTTCTTTAAATTTCTGGTAGAGAATGAGCAGTGAAGCTATCTTATCCTAGGCTTTTCTTTTTTGAGGTCTTTATTACTGATTCAATTTACATCTTTGTTCTGGGTCTGTTTAGGTTTTCTATGTCTTCATGGCTCAATTTAGGTAGGTTGTTTGTGTCCCAGAATCTATCCATTTTTTCTAGGTTTCCCAGTTTGTTGGCATACAGCTCTTTGTGCTAGTTTCTGATGTTTCTTTATTTTCCCTGTGGTGTCTGTTGTTACATTTCCTTTTTCATCTCTAATTTTATTGGTTTGGGTCTTCTCTGTCTATTTTTTTTTTTTTTTGATTAGCTGTGCCAGTGGTGTGTAAATTTTGCTTATTTTTTCAAAAAAGCAGCTCTTCATTTTGCTGATCTTTTGTATTTTTTTGGTTTCAATTTTATTGATTTCTTATCTAATTTTAATTATTTCTTTTTTCCTATTGTTTTGGGTTTGGTTTGCTGTTGTTGGGGATGTCAGGAAACGGGACATGTATGGCGATACTGCCCAAACGCTGACAGACGGGGCAAGCCCAAAAAGCTGTGTCCCAGAAGTAAAAAAGGCTTTCATTGGGCAAAAGATTGCAAGACCAAGTCTTTAAACTCCCAGTGGGGCAGCCCTCAGCCCATCAGGTAAGAGGGAGTCCTACCACCATTAACTGGTCAGTGCCTATCTTCAATCTGAGGCCAAAATTGATCCTATATTTAGATGACATTGCCTTTGTGGGTTTAATTGAAATGGGGGCAGATGTCACGGTCTTAAAAGCTAGGGACACAAGGAAAATGCAACATTGGAAGACAGCGCCCAGGCCCAACCTCCAAGGCATTGGAGGATTAAAATTGGCTGATCAGGTCATCACACCTGAATCATTTACCCACTTGGCCACAATGCTGGCCCCCTAGTGTTGGATTCTAATAAGCAGAGCTATAAGATAATAAATTTGCTTCCTTAAGCTTCACATTTTGAGGTAATTTCTTAACAGCAGCAATAGAAAATTAACATAGCCAGCATGAAAGTACTGCTGTGTCTACTTTTTTTTTCTATAATCACAATCTTTTCATTCCTGATGGTGAAAGTAAAATTGTTTATGACTTTTTTCTGATCCAGAACTCAGAAGGTCAGAATGGAGAGAGGACCAGGTCAAAAGCTGAGATATTTGGGTTCAAGTTCAGGTTCTGCTACTTGGTAATTTTATAATGTGGTGTTTAAAGCCATCTGGCTCTCATTAAAGTTGACAATATGTTTGGACTAAGATAACCTCTAATTCCTTTTAGTGCAGGCCCTTGGTGATTTTTCCGAGTGCCTTCCTCATTCTGAGTGTCAATGTTAATGGGAGACTGTCTTTTCTGACTCTATCTACCAAGAAGTGGCGTTTTAACCAAGGTTCTGTGAATAAGAGTTTTATGCATTGTCTTTAATTTTGAAAAGTAGTTTTCTTTATTAGACAGAGTGTGGATGTTTAAATGTATTTGCTACAGGGAAACATATTACCCTGATTTTTATGAATCTTTAATAGGGAGTGAGAATCAAGCATGTGATGTGAGAGGATGAAGATAAAATCTGGAACCCAAAACTCTCATTTTAATTTTCAGCATAATATAAATCACCTATTTTACAGTTATCGGAGGGTAGAATTAATTGATTACATAATCTTCTTTCAATATGAAATACATATTCTTTGATAATGTATTTAAAATTTTTTTTTATCCCATCAAGAGTTTTGCTTTTCAGGTTTGTAAAGTGATTCTCTTGTTTACTTAGAACATTCTATGTTATATTTTTGATGTGTAATCTACTTTATTCTGCCTCATAAACTTTTTATTCCTTTGATTACTTTCATTAACATATTTACTTATAAATTAGAAAACCATTCAACAAGACATAAACTTATGTCCTTATTAGTTATTTTGTTAATAACAATAAGGCCTGTTAAATGATATGTTTATTATATATTAGATAAGTTTGGTTACTGAGATAGACAAAATATGTTTGTTTTTAAATTATTTTGCATGTCAGTTATAAAACCTTTACTTTGCAATTCACATTCTGCTTTATTGTCAAGCAAATGATTAGGTGATTATACACATTAGACAACATTTTCACTTTATTTTTTCATCTGAAAATCAGAAATTTGTGTGAAAATATGCCTTCAAGTCAAGCTGAGTTGTGTAAACTGATACGTAACTTTCAAGAACACATATCATAGAATGTTAGAGTTAGAAGGGACCTCAAACTATTGCTATCATCCTTGTCCTCTTCGTCCTCATCCTCATTATTGTTACTTTAAAATTTTTCTTTTACTATGGTAAAAACAGTTAACATGGTATCTAATATCTTAAGATTTTTAAAAGTCTCAAATTGTTACATGTAGGGACAATGTTGCATAGCAATCCTTTACAACTTCTTACTCATTGCAAATAATTGTGATTTTATGCCCCTTGATTCTCAACTCCCCATTCCCCCCTCCTTTGAACTTTGCCAGTCACATCCTACTCTGATGAATTTGATTATTTTGGATACATCATAGAGGTGGAATCAAGTCAGATTGGTTCTGTCACTGGCTTATTTCTCTTAACCTAATGTTCTCTAGGTTCATTCATGCTGTCACATGTTGCAGGATTTCCTGTTTTTCTTTTTTTTTTTTTTTTTGGCTTGTATTAAGTGTGGTTTTATTATTTATTCAATTCCTTCCTTCTCCTGAAATGTTCGTTTCTGAGAGCAGAGATGATGTCTGCTTCATTCACTGCTGCTTTTCCAGCCTCTGGAACTTGGCCTACCTCAGTGTGTGCTCAGTAAGTGTATGAGGAAGGTGTGGCTCTGTGTTGAGAATCCACTGAAGGAAAGACAGACTTGGTCTGCAACTTCTATAAGTGTAGCCTCTGATGAGGTCTTTGCTGTTTTTGTTCACTGCTATGCTGACCCATGACCCTTGAAGATGTGATTCCCACTCACAGTTGGATTTCTGTGATGCAAGGTATAAATGTATACCTTATTTGAAAAGATTTGATTGTTTAGGATGATGCCTTTCCATCACAGAGGATGAAGACAATGCTGGAGGGTAGGCACAGTGGAACAGGTTACTGGGGATGAGCACATTGGACTTCTTCTGGATGTCAGCGCCTCGGGGTGCAGGAAGATGCCTGAGGCTTGGCATCCATGAATAACATTCCTGAGCATCATGATCTTGCTCTTGTGGATAGTACAGGTTATAAGTCAGGTTCCTGAAGTTGTTACGTTGTTGTTGTCTCCCATCTCGTTACAGCTGTAGGAGCAGATGAAGATGCCTCCCTTCCAGCTGTAGAAGAAGCACTTGCAGGCAAGGCAGCTCTGCACAGAGCTGGCCAGTGCCATGGCCTCCTTGTCTTTCTGTAGCTCCTCTTTCAGTGAGTTCAGCACCCAGGCAGCTTTACAGCTTCTCCTGGGGGTGGGGAACCCAGAAATGGGTTCCTGAGCCTGGGTCAGAAATGAGTTGCTGGCCCTGTACTGGGTAGGATAGTTTGTGTGAGCTGGTCCTCATCCTTATCCTTGCTGCTGGGGCTCAGGCCTCCATGGCTGATGCCTGAGGTCTGGGCTGCTTTGTCTCATCGCTGCCCCTCTCTGGCTCCTGGGAGCCAGCCTTGGAATCTGGCTTTGAGAAGCTGGTGCTGGGCGGGCAGGGCTCTGGCGGTGAAATGTCACAGGTCCTTGGGCTCAAAACCTGATTCTAATTCTCTGGGTCCAAGGACATTAGAGTGAGAGCCCTGTGTAGGGGGCAAATTCAGAGAGGACTTGATCAGTTCTCTATCAATTTCTGCTCTAATCTTTAGTGTATTCTTTCTTCAGCTAACTTTGGATTTAGTTTGCTCTTATATAATCCCATTAGGTATAAACTTAACTTATTTGAGGTTATTCTTTTTTATTATAGGTACATACTGTTTATAAATTTCCCTCTTAACTACTACTTCCATTGAATCCCACAAATTTTGATAAGTTGTATTTTTTTTCATTTATCTTCAGGTTTTTTAAAAATTTCTGCTTTGTTTATGTCCTCTGACCAGTTGGTTGTTCAGGATTATGCTATTTAATAGTTATATCCTATATTTGACAAGCAAATGCCAAAATAAATTTCCTAGGACAAGGTTTTCCATTAACTCCCATAATAATAAAACTTTTTGAAGATAGGAGTCATGGATAGGGTTAGATTACAGCATTAGGAGCTTTTCTGCCAAACCAGAATACTCCCTGGGCTGAGTCTGAGGTCACCAGACAATGTTTAAAGATAGCCTGATATCTAGACTGCTTCCCACACTGGGGTATTCTTTCCTTTTTAGCTTGTATCTATTATTAAACACCTGAAATGGTATTTCTACTACTCCTTTTCCAACTATTTCAAACTCCTATTTGGATTACCAATTATGGTGTGGGCATGAGTATATTAATTTCCAATCTAAGTTCTTGCCTCATGCAGAGGTAAGAATTTCAAGTGGAGACTAGTAATGTGCAAATAGGAACAGGATTTCTTTAACAGTGAGGGAATTAGCATACCTTTATATGTGAATTTGAGCTGATGCCCCAGTTGGGGAAATACCTATCACGAGTGGGCCAGAGGGTTGCCATGAAAGGGGGAGAGAAAGAAAGAATGGTACCTGTAAATGTGGTTCATGATGAAGAAAAACTACTTCCCACTCTCTTTTTATAAGGTAGGGTATTGTACCAAAATTGGATATGCAAACAGAGTGGGTTCTAAGTATATGCCATGGTCCCAGCAGAGACAGTGCATCCTGGGAAGGTGGGGGTATTAAGCTGACAGTTAAAGAGATCAGTGACAACTAACTGAACACCTAAAAGGAAACCTGTTGAAGTGAAAGGGAAACTATGAGAAACAATGACTTGATCAGCCCTTGTCCTGACTGTCGAGGAACAACTTACTATTTTATTCCTTTTAGTATTTTTTTGTTCTACTTAATACCATTGGTTGAACTCTTTAATTAACACACAAATATTCTTAGGCATTTAAAATTAACTGAAAAGTGATCCCTGTTAAATATAAGAGTGGGAATAAGAGAGGAAGGAGATGTAAAGTTTGGCACATGCTCACTCGGACTTACTCCTAATGGTAGAGCTACAAACGTGCCAGAGGATTCCAATTCAATCCTGTCAAGGTGGCATGCACCAATGCCATCTTACTTGTTAAAGTGATCATTTAAGTTCATAATTGATAAAAAAGATAGGATTGAGTGTCAGAGGGATTATATAAATAATATCAGTGTCTGAAAATAATAATTGATATAATTAAAAAGGAGAGAATGATCCTACATGGGAAGCAGGATACACAGCAGACTCACAGAATGGCAGA
Organism: Lepus europaeus; assembly: GCF_033115175.1. Taxonomy (NCBI): domain Eukaryota; kingdom Metazoa; phylum Chordata; class Mammalia; order Lagomorpha; family Leporidae; genus Lepus; species Lepus europaeus. The sequence continues at coordinate 72,207,315 of NC_084829.1, read as the reverse complement.
TGTCTTAAACAGCACTCTGGCCTCAGAGTCAGCCCTTAGGGCATTCGGATCTGGCTAAAAAGCCCATGAGGCATGGAAAGTCAAGATACTGTGGCAAAAAAAAAAAAAAAAAAATGACCTAAATGAAAGATCTCTGTGAGATCCCAGTGGAAAGAACAGGCCATCAAAGAAGGAGTTACCATTCTCTGAAGGGAGGAGAGAACTTCTACTTTGACTATGGCCTTATCTAAATAAGATAAGAGCTGGTGAACTCAAGAGGCTTCCATAGCCTTGGCAGCTCATGACAAGACTCTCAAGTGATTACTGATTTCCTAAATAAGAACGTCAATTGTTAAATCAACAACAGGAGTCACTGTGCACTTACTCCCCATGTAGGATCTCTGTCCTTAATATGTTGTACTGTGCGAATTAACGGTAAAACTGCTACTCAAATAGTACTCTATACCTTGTGTGTCTGTGTGGGTGCAGTCTGTTGAAATCTTTACTTAGTATATACTAAATTGATCTTCTGTTTATAAAGAGAATTGAAAATGAATCTTGAAGAATGGGATGGGAGAGGGAGTGGGAGATGGGATGGTTGCGTGTAAGAGGGAGGTTAAGGGGGAAAAAGTCACTGAAATCCAAAGGTTGTACTTTGGAAATTTATATTTCTTAAATAAAAGTTGAATAAAAAGAGATAGGGTTACATTGCCATGTTGTGAGAATTCCAGCTTGCCTGTAATTTTACTAACTGCCTAGGTCTAGCATGTCACAGTTGCCTACAATACTGATTTCCTCACAGTTTCTATTATTTCACATAGATTTTTCTTTGAAAATATGTTGCCACTGAGCTATTATATTTTAGAAATTATAAATTGATGGTATATTTTATGTATACTTTTATGAGTATAATGTGACAACTCATGTTTTTGTAAAATTAGTTCTTTCTATACTTGATCTTAGCCAAAAGGCTGAGAAGTGATTAAAAATTAGTTCTTTCTGTCAAAGAACATAAAATGAATTTTCATTTGCCTACCTATTTTAAAAATGACTTTTAGTCAAAATTACATTTGTTTCATATATTTCTTGCAATAACTTTTTTCATTTTTCTTTTTTTTGCAATTACTTTTTAAGTATACTTTATTTCTTTATTAGATTTCTAGTAAGTCATTGTTCAAAGGCCAACCATTATACTGAATACAAGTTTTCCTTTGGTGCATTTCAAAGCACACAATGAAACTATACACAAATAATAAGTTATCTTTTATCTTCCAATACTGTATATATATATATATATACATATATATATTTCCTTTAATATTAGTTCAAAAGCTAAGACTTTCTTTACACTGTGGAATAAAAGGTGAGAGTAAACAATCTTCCATTTCCCAGACTTCTTGAATTATATCTTTTGCTTCATAATTAAATATAGTATTTGCCATACTTGTAGATATGTTTTGAAGTTAAGAACACTTCTTTCTGTATTAAACTTAGTTTTTTAAAAAAGATTTATTTATTTATTTGAAAGGCCAAGTGACACTGAATGAAGGTGAGAGAGAGTTATTCTGCCCACTGATTCACTTCCCTAGTGGAAACAGTAAATAATTCTGTGCCAGGATGAAGCTAGGAGGCAGGAGCTCCATCCTGGTCTCCTATATGGGTGGCAGGGGCCCAAATACTTGGGCCATCATTTGTTGCCTTTCCATGTGCATTAGCAGGGAGCTGGATCAGAAGCAGAGTAGCCTGAACTGAAACTGGCACTCCGATTTAGGATTCAGTCATGGAAAGTGGCAGCTTAAACCACTGCACCACAACCTGGGCCCTTGAACTTAGTTTTTCAAATTGGAAAATCAGGATTGATTAATATAGTTTATCAGTTTATCTATTTTTAGCATTTATTAAAATGATTGAAGGTTTAGATATTTTTCCTTTTAATTTCATTTATAGTTTTACCCTATATGATATATATTTATGCTCTATATATGAATGTGTGTATATAAATATATGTATATATATACATTTACGCATTTAAAAATTACTGAACTTAGGGACTAGTTTTGTGGCATAGCAGGTAAATCCATCACCTGCTACAAAGCATCCCATATGGGCACTGGTTTATGTCCCATATGCTCCACTTCTGATCCAGCTTCCTGCTAATGACCTGAGAAAAGCAGTAGCAGATGACCAAGTGTTTGGGTGCCTGCCATCCATGTGGCAGACCCAGATGAACCTCCTAGCCCCTGGCTTCGTCTTGCCCCAGACTGTCCATTGTGACTATCTAGGGGCTGAACCAGTGGATGGAAGATCTCTCTCTCCCTCTCTGTCTTTGTAAGTCTGATTTTAAAAATAAATAAATAATTAAATATTTTTTAAAAATAAAAAGTAGTGAACTTAATCTTCTAGTATGCTACATAGTGATTTTTATAGTATGCTAACCATGAGAACAGAATATAATTGTAGTACTTTTCCTAGTGTGTGTGTAGTACTTTTCCTAGTCTGGCTTTGGTGTAATGGTTATATGACCCATTGTGAAATGTTGTTTAGATGCCTTATGTATTTTAATATTATAGAATGGTTCAAATAACACCTGATTTGTTTTACAAATATTTAGTGGAAATTTCTCATATGCTTCTGGGATTACTGCATTTTTTTGAAAAGGGAAGATTCTTGACTAATTATTTATAGTGTAATAGATTGTCTACTGCTTTTTGTGTCAATTTTGCAAATTTGTACTTTCATCTTGAATCTTCAATTTCATTAACATGTTCAATATACTTATAAAAAGATTTATATATTTGTAATTATTACAATTTTAAAAAGTCGTCTTTGTTTCTGTAGTTAAATTCAATATAGTGTTGTTTTTACTTTCTTATTCTCATCTTTTTCTCTCAGAGACCTGCCAGATTTATGTCTACCTAATTTTAAAATTTGATTTTAGCAACCATTTCTCTTTCTTTTTTCATTTAGTTTCTTTTATAAACTGTTTACATTGTGCTGCTTTCATTTTTAATCATTCTTTTATAACAAAAGATATATGGTGATACAATTTTTTCTGTGACTTTATTCTTCATAGTTTTTGGTCCTGATGTATTTATTTATCTACTGCTTTCTCTCATCTTTCAGTGTTTTTTTTTGTCTTTATTGTTTTCATCTCTTCTGCAATATGAATAAATGTGGACTTTATTCTCTGAGTAAAGCTTGGGTGGCTCCTTCAGTTTGAGGAATCATTTCTTTTTTAAATTGTGGGACATTCTTTGCCAGCATTCTGCTGCTTTTCCAGTCTAGTTGGCAGAAATTGTATGGTTCTCATTTTATGGACAAACTTTCCCCAAATTCCATATTTAGTTCTAACATCTCTACTGCCATATTCCTATGGCCTTTTCACCTCTCTCAAGCTTATGTAGACTTATGAGACCTCTGTGAGCTGTTTAGCTTCTGTTCCTAATGGGAACTTATCTGGCTCCTGTAGATTTTTTCCTTTTTGCCTTTGAACACCTTCCCTCTGGTATTTATATTTGTTTCTGGTGATGGGATTGAGCTTTCTGCTCTGCAGTAATGACTAGATGCTCTATACTTTTTAACTCTTTATTTCAAATCACCTCTTGTTTTTTCCTGAAGATGGAGAAAATCAGCTAAATAAAAATAAAGGCTCATATGAGGATACTATCATGGGTTAGTAGGACTTGTCTCCCCAGAACTAATGCAAGACATTTAAACTATTGTTGTCTTAATGTAAAGAGTTGATGCATTAAGAGTACAGATGATCTGAATGTTGTGGGAGGTTTTAGGTATTGGAGGTATGTCCTTGGAGGGTGATTCTCATGAGAAGGTTGATTATTTGACTATTTGTGTTAATTTTTAGCCAGCTGTTCATCCTTTCCTTCCTGACTCACTATATGAACATGCCTCTGCACCCACCATAATCAGCCTCCACCAGACACTGGACTCTAGGAACACTGAATCTTGAACTGTAACTTCCAAACTGTGATATGAAGTAAATTGCAATTCCTGTGTGGACTTTCATAATATACAGTTTTCTTGAACTTTTTGAAGTATTCTTGAATGTTTTTTAACTAATCTGTCCTGGAAGGAAGCACATTTCTCCTTGGAGATGTTTAAAAACTTTAATCAATTAAATAATTAATTTAGTTATTTTTAAAGATTAATTTACTTATTTTAAAATCAGAGTTACACACACACACACACACACAGAGAGAGAGAGAGAGAGAGAGAGAGAGAGAGAGAGAGAGAGAGAGACGTCTTCCATCTGCTGGTTCACTCCCTAATTGGCCGCAATGGCCGGAGTTGCGCCAATCTGAAGCCAGGAGCCAGGAGCTTCCTCTGGGTTCTCCCATGTGGGTGCAAGGACTTGGGCCATCTTTCACTGCTTTCTCAGACCATAGCAGAGAGCTGGATCAGAAGTGGAGCAGCCAGGACACTAACCAGTGCCCATATGGGATTCTGGCATTGCAGTAGGTGGCTTTACCTGCTAAGCCACAGTGCCAGATCCTAAAAGCTTTATTTTTTAAAAATAGTTATTCACTTATTTGAAAGGCAGAGTTAGAGAAGGAGAGATGGAGAAGGGGGGAGAGATAAAGAGAGAGAGAGAGAGAGAAATATCCATCTGCTAGTTCACTCCCCTAATGGCCGCAATGGCTGGACTGGTCCAGGCTGAAGACCGAAGCCTGGAATCCATCTGGATCTACCATGTGGGTACAGAGGCCCAAGTACTTGGGCTATCTTCTGCTGCTTTCCTTGGTGCATTAGCAAGAAGCTGTATTGGAAATGGAGCAGCCAGGACTCGAACTGGCACTCACATGGGATGCCTGCATTGCAGGCAGCAGCCTAACCTGCTGTGCTACAATGCTGACCTAATCTAAAAGTTTTAATCACAGTCAGGTGTACTGGAAAATGCATGGTCTTTGAGAAGTTTAAAAATTTGAATTTTTTTTCTTTTTTTATTTGACAGGTAGAATTATAGACAGTGGGTGAGAGAGAGACAGAGAGAAAGGTCTTCCTTCCGTTGGTTCACTCCCCAAATGGCCACTACGGCTGGTGATGTGCCAATCCGAAGCCAGGAGCCAGGTACTTCTTCTGGTCTCCCATGTGGGTGCAGGAGCCCAAACACTTGGGCCTTCCTCCGCTGCCTGGCACCCACATGGGAAGCTGGCGCCACAGGCGGAAGACCAACCAAGTGAGCCACGGCGCGGGCCCCTCTTTTTGGCTTTCTAACAGCTGTTTTGTTTCTTGTTAAGTACAATTGATTTCTCTTCAAAGGAGGAATAAAACAGCCCCTCCGCCCAGTTGTTGTGAGGATTAATGTTCATGTATATGAAATAGACTGGTAAAAAGGAAGCACCTGGCTCCTGGCTTCGGATCGGCACAGTGTGCTGGCCGCAGCTCGCCGGCTCTGGCAGCCATTTGGGGGGTGAATCAACGGAAGGAAGACCTTTCTCTCTGTCTCTCTCTCTCACTGTCTAACTATGCCTGTCAAAAAAAAAAAAAGTGTGTACTAAATACCGATAGCTGCTATTTTCATTTCTGCCCATGAGTATGATAGTGAGCCCCTTTCCCTAATACCTTTGATGTATAGTTCATCAAGCCTTGGTAACTTTCCTTTATCTTGCAGTTTCTCTATCTTCAGTTTGATGATCACTAATCATCTGCTTATTAAAGATTAACTCACTAAATTAAGACAATGGTGCATGTGTAAGGCTAGTCCCATGAGATGCCATATCAAAAGACTCAGCATTTAATTATCATCTCTATAATTAATGTCTTAACACTAAAATCCATTTTGAGATGCTTGTAAGGAACTCCAGGCATAATTAAAGAGGGCAGTAGTCATCTACCTATAGAGCCCAGACTACTGGAGCTCACTTTGCTATCACGGAATTCTCAGTAGGACATATCAGTGTCACTATCATTGACCAAGGAAAGGATATGGATATTGTGAACTAACTAGAGATCTGCACATGAGCTGATCATATATTGGTCAATACTAATCTGATCGACATGATTCACCATCCTTTTTTTTTTTTTTTTTTTGACAGGCTGAGTGGATAGTGAGAGAGAGAGAGACAGAGAGAAAGGTCTTCCTTTTTGCCATTGGTTCACCCTCCAATGGCTGCCGCGGCCAGCGCATCTCGCTGATCCGAAGCCAGGAGCCAGGTGCTTCTCCTGGTCTCCCATGCGGGTGCAGGGCCCAAGGACTTGGGCCATCCTCCACTGCCTTCCCTGGCCACAGCAGAGAGCTGGCCTGGAAGAGGGGCAACCGGGATAGAATCTGGCGCCCCAACCGGGACTAGAACCTGGTGTGCCGGCGCCGCAAGGCAGAGGATTAGCCTGTTAAGCCATGGTGCCGGCCGATTCACCATCCTTAAGCCCTCAGGGAGTGCTAGAATTCAGCCAAGGCTGCTGGACTCTTTGTGCTATGTATTACAAGATAAACACCTATTTTGTTTCACTGCACGAGTGTCAGTGATTGGCTTGCTGTGTATCAGGAGAGCAGACACAGGTTTTGGAGTTCTACAACAATGATGAGACTCAGGCATGTGTTACAACTTCCTTGTGTCCCCAGTTTTATGCTACTTAAAGTTGATGGGGGCGTATTTATGTAATTGTGGTATATGTTGGGACTCAAAAATATTTAAGCAAAATTTCTTAATATTTTCTTTTGAAAGAACACCCAAATTCATTGTGTTACATAGAAGACTGGACAGTTTCCATGAGCTGTATATCATGAAGAGCAAGAGTAGCATTTGTGGGGGTAAAGAAGAAGAGATTCAAAGACCAGTTTTGAGGGGCAGACATTTGGTTCAGTGGTTAAGATGTCTCTTGGGATGCTCACATACCACATTGAAGTGCAGGGATTGGGTCCTGGCTCTGATTCCAATCCAGCATCTTGCTAATGTATACTTTGGGAGGGAGCAGGTGATGGTTCAAGTACTTTGGTCCCTGCCACCCATTTGGGAGATCTGAATTAAGTTTTGGCCTGTCTCAAACCTGGCCCAGGTTCAGCTGTTGGGGCACTTGGAGAGTCAATGAGGGACTGGAAGATCTCCCATTTTCTGTCTCACTGCCTTTCAAATAATATTAAAATAAATAAAACAAAGATCAGTGTTGATGGATTACTATCCTCATTTCTATCTGGTTCTGATTTTTGTTTAATGTCTGATGTCCCTTGCTATCCTTGACATCCCTTTCAGCACACTGCTCTCCCTGGCTCACATTATGCTCCATTCAGCTGGGCTATTGATTTCTGGAGGAAAACCATCAAGGGAGAGCTTTCACTCAAGATTTGCCTTTTAAACTTCAAAAAAGATATTTTATAAAAATGACACTAGAACAGAAATTTTATTTTCCTTTCTTTAAACACAGCCACTTTAAACAGAACATACTTTAGCTGATGTTTTCTAAGAGTACATCCTATTTATTTCATGTAATAGGAAAAATAATGTAAGTAAACTTTTTTTTTTTTGCTGTTGATAGACACTCCTTTCTTTTTTCTTTTTTTTTTTCATAAATGTGAATTTACAAAGTGCAACTTTTGTATTGTTGTGGCTTCCCCCCCAACCTCCCTCCCTCCCGCGGCCCTCCCCTCTCCCACTCCCTCTCCCAACCCGCCCTTTATTGAGTTTCATTTTCAATTACCTTCATATACAGAAGATCAACTTAGTATATACTAAGCAAGGATTTCAACAGGCTGCACTCCCACAACCGCACAAGGTATAAGGTACTATTCGACTAGTAGTGTTTTTACGTTTCGTAGTAAAACACATTAAGGACAGAGATCCTATGTGGGGAGCATGTACCCAGTGACTCCTGCCTGTTGTTGATTTAACAATTGGCACTCTTATTTATGACATCAGCAATCACCCGAGACTCTTGCTATGAGCTGTCTAGGCTATGGAAGCCCCTTGAGTTCACCGACTCTGAACTTGTTTAGTCAAGGCCGTATCACAGTGGAGGTTCCTTCCTCCCTTCAGAGAAAGGCGCCTCTCTCCTTGATGGCCTGTTCCTTCTGCTGGGGTCTTATTCACCAGGATCTTTCATTTAGATTGTTTTTTGCCACCATGTCATGGCTTTCCATGCCTGTGAGAATCTCATGGACCTTTTAGCCAGATCCGAATTAGACACTCCTTTAAAAGCTATCTTTCTTTCATTTGCTCTAATTTTCATGCCACACATTATATTGTCACATTGGTTGCATACTAATTGAACTAAAGAATGCATTAAAACAGCAGATGCTGATTGTTTATAGAATCCTAAGAGTTTTATGAACCATTCTATTCCATGGTTTGAAAAAATGGTTTGTAGGATATAAATGCTTAGTCAATCCCAAGAAACCTAGCATCCACATAAAGTGATGGAATTCTTAAAACTTATTTTCTTTAAGATCTTTGTTGGAATGCTTTATTATTTGACCCGATATGCTAATTTCAAGTATTGATTTACCCATTTCTCCCCTCCTAAAGCAATGAGTACCTGTCATTAGAATTATTCAAGCAGAGAACAGAAAGTTATATAAGGAGTGTAATGGATGTCTTTAAACTTACGTATGAAAACATTTTTTGAATTTCTCAATCAGTGAACAAGAAACTAGTTAAGAAGAGGGCTAAAACTTCACTGTCCCAATTTGTTTAAAATGGTCCTTTCCAAGGTTAAAATTTAATATTTGAGCATTTAGTATTTTTCTTCTTAATATGAAAACTTAAATTGTTTTCTTTTTTTTTTTATAGAGGCTGACAGAACCAGCTTTATTAATTTTTTTTTTTTTTTTGACAAGCAGAGCGGACAGTGAGAGAGAGAGAGAGAAATTCTTCCTTTTCCATTCACTCCCCAGTGGCCGCTGCGGCTGGAATACTGCGGACGGCGCAACACGCACTGATCCGCTGATCCGAAGGCAGGAGCCAGGTGCTTCTCCTGGTCTCCCATGCGGGCGCAGGGCCCAAGCACTTGAGCCATCCTCCACTGCACTCCCGGGCCACAGCAGAGAGCTGGCCTGGAAGAGGGGCAACTGGGACAGAATCTGGCGCCTCAACCGGGACTAAAACCCAGTGTGCCGTCGCAGCAGGTGGAAGATTAGCCTATTGAGCCATGGCACCAGCCAGAATTGATTTCTATCTAAATGCCAGTCAACCCCAATTCCTAACCAGGTCTTAGATCCCAATGTTGCAGCCAAGATGGAGGATCTCTCTCTCTCTCTCCCTCTCCCTCTCTCTCTCCCTTTCCCTCTTTCCCTTCTTCCCTCTCCTTCCCCATATCTCTGCCTCAATAAAAATGCCTGAAATTTTAGCGAAGAGATTTTGGAAGTCCTTTGGGATGTGTAAATTCAGTTCAAATTCTGGATAGGGCCTATATATTAACTGAGAAACAGGTGTCAGTTTTACCATCTGTGAAATGAGTATAATGATACCTGTCCTACTGGGTTGCTGTAAAGATTAAAGGAGGTAATGTACATAAAAGACCATAGCAAGTTCTGGCACAAGGTAGATAGTGAACAAATTCTAGGTTCTTCTTCTCATATTGTGTTGGAGTTGAAACAAATTTCATGAAAAAACCCTTTATAAAAAAACCCTTTATAAAATCTATGTTGACTATTAATAGAAGATGACTTACTTATTCTTGACATTCTTTAAGATTGTGATAATTCAAAAAGAAAGTGGTTAACTGTGAGCAAAGTTAGAGCTGAGGGAGAAATGGCTGGATGTGTGTGCATTTTGTTTTTATGAATTTTAATTATAAACCTAAGAATGTTCCTTTGGTTAAATATTATTATAAATTTCCTTGAAAAGATCTTTGTTTACTGACTCTTGAAAAGTAGTTAAATAACTGGTATTCCACATCTTGTAATAAGCTAAACCCCTAGCGAAAAGTACTCTAAGAAGAAAATCATCTACGAAGTGATTGTGTGGTGAAGTTGGCATATAATGGATAGATCCATTTCTTAGACATCTCTCAGATGCTCCTCCAGCAATAACTAGGTTGTTTATTTAGTTGAAGGGTTTAGGCATCTCTGATATCTAAATCTGAGGGCTATGAATAAAGAGAAGTGCAATTAACTCAGTGAACTTGAAACCACATTCTTCCATCTGTTGAGCCCAGTGTCAGACTGCGAAGAAGCCAGTGCTGTGGTAATAGGGGCAAACAACAGCTCGTGGAGAAATGTGCCCTTCTTCTTCTACCACTGCCCTTTAAAACAGTTTAGCTTGAGCATCTTTAGCATATCATGCATTTATCTGGATTGGATACATGGAAAAAAGTCAGCATCGTGCTTTGTGAGTCGCAGGCTGTGGGTTTGGCAGGACACGGGCATGGGTTCCCAGGCCACTTAAACCCACGTGAATAATGGTAACGGGACCCCTTTTCCATTTCCCACCCATAAACAAAATGAAAAGACTAAACAAAATGTTCTTTTTTTTATCCTAGTCAAAAACAAATACAAGAATGAGTGGAAGAAGGATCTGGTCAAATTTACTGTAAATGCCTCCAGTAAATGAGAAACCCTTTGTTCCCATTTTTGAAATGTCAGTACACTTTGAGTGCATATTTAACCTGTAAACTTTCATTTGCTGTTTTAGGTAAGAGGTGCTGTGGTCACAGTTGTATGAGGCTAGTCCATAAGGAGCTTGAATTTTTTTTTAATTTATTTACTTATTTGAGAGGCAGTTATAGACAGAGAGAGGGAGAGACAGAGAGAAAGGTCTTCCATTTGCTGGTTCACTCCCCAAATGGCTACAATGGCCAGAGCTGTGCTGATCCGAAGCCAGGAGTCAGGAGCTTCTTCCAGGTCACCCACTTGTATGCAGGGGCCCAAGGACTTGGGCCATCTTCCACTGCTTTCCCAGGCCATAGCAGACAGTGGGATCAGAAGAGGAGCAGCTGAGATTAGAACTGGTACCCATATGGGATGCAGGTGCCGCAGGAGGAGGCTCAGCCCACTAGGCCAGAGTCGGCCTCTTTTTTTTTTTAAAATTTAAATTATTTTATTTCAAATCGTATATATTTGTTTTCTGGGTGAATATGGCAGAAGTTAAGACCAGTGTTTGTATTTTTTCCCTTTCAAAACTCTACTAAAACACCGGTAAGATAATAAAACCAATATAAACTCCAGAGGAGATATGACAGAAGGAGAAGGTGGCAGTAGGTGAGATATGTCAACATGTTTTTGGATGCTAGGAAGTACACATTGGGGTAGTCACATGTATAAAAGAGCTATGCTGCTAAAGTGTCTAAAGAAGGGATATGTAGGAGAGCAGGATTTCCCTTTAAAAATCTAGAAAGGCTCAGAAGCTGGAGGCACCTAAATGGATGCAAATGTCAGTGGTGGCTAAAAACAGGGCATTCAGTCAAAAATTTGTAAATGAAGGTAATTCCCAGGTCTTTACTCCACCTGGAGCATTGATGAGTACTCCTCCTCTATTAATGTGGAAGCCTGCTGGTTTATTCTCTGCAGACAGTAAAATCCGATTGGTTCTTGATTTAGGGAGAGAGGAACGGCAGGACTGAGTTTCTAGGCTGAAAAGGGGAGTCAAGTGGTCATTTAAAAATTTATTTACTTTCATTATTTGAGAGAGAAAGGGAGAGAGGAAGGTAGGGAGGTAGGGGGAGAGGGCAAGGGTGAAGGTGAGGCAGAGGGAGAGGGAAAGAAGGTTTCTTATCTGCTGGTTTATTCCCCAAATGCCTGCAACAGCTAGGGCTGGGGTGCAGACAGGAGCTGGAACGCAATCCAGCTCTCCCATATAAGTGGTAGGAACTCACATACTTGAGCCATTACTGCTGCCTCCTAGGATCTACATTAGCAGGAAGCTGGAGTCCGGAGTCAGAAGTGGGAACCAAATCCAGGCTCTCTGATATGGAATGTGGATGTCTTATCCAATAGAATGAGTATACTCTCCTATCTCTCTCTCTCTCTCCCCCAAGTAATTTATAAATATGTTTATTTATTCATTTATTGGAAAGGTAAGGAGACAGAAAAGAGGAAGAAACAGATAATTTCAAATAACTTCAATTGGTTCAATTGATCTCAGGCACTCCAATATGAGATGCAGATATCTTAACCGGTAGGCTAAATATCCCTCACTAGTTGATTATTTTAACCAAAAGTTTGATAAGATTATATTAGGAAGATGGGGTAAGTGAAGTAAGGTTGTTATTGATGGTGGTGTAGAGTGATAGTTGCAGTATAATATAGTCTTCCTGTTTTGGGATATTAAGGAGCAGTGTTAAAAATTGATACACTAAGGGACTGACATTGTAACACAGCAGGATAAGCTGCCACCTATGGAGGCCAGTAGCCCATATCAGAGTGCTGATTCAATTCCTGGCTACTCTGCTTCTGATCCAGCTTCCTGTTAGTGTGTCATGGAAGGCAGCATAATGGCCCATGTTACCCAGGTTGGAGACCTGGACGGAGTTCCAGGATCCTGGCTTCATTGGCTCTGCCTGCTTCTTGTGGCCATTTTGGAATGAACCAGTGGATGGAAGATCTCTCTTTCTCTGTCTCTCCCTTTCTCTGTCATTCTTCCTTACAAGTAAGTATTGCAAAAGAAAAATGGAATTAAAAAATATTTAATACTTTATCCCTTTTAGTATTTTTTTCTAGTTAATACTATTGGTTGAACTCTGTAATTAACACACAATTATTCTTTTTTTATTTAATAAATGTGAATTTACAAAGTGCAACTTTTGTATTGTTGTGGCTTCCCCCCCCCCAACCTCCCTCCCTCCCGCGGCCCTCCCCTCTCCCACTCCCTCTCCTATCCCACCCTTCATCGAGTTTCATTTTCAATTACCTTCATATACAGAAGATCAATTTAGTGTATACTAAGCAAGGATTTCAACAGGCTGCACTCACACAACCGCACAAGGTATAGGGTATTGTTTGACTAGTAGAACACACAATTATTCTTAGGTGTTTAAATTTAACTGAAAAGTGATCCCTGTTAAATATAAGAGTGGGAATAAGAGAGGGAGGAGATTTACAATTTGGGACATGCTCAATCTGACTTGCCCCAAATGGTGGAGTTAGAAATGTGCCAGGGGATTCCAATACAATCCCATCAATGTGGCATGTACCAATGCCATCTCACTAGTTCAAGTGATCATCTTCAGTTCACAGTTGATCACACTGATAGGTCTAAGAGTCAAAGGGATCACATAAACAAGACTAGTGTCTGCTAATACTAACTGATAGAATAAAAAAAGAAGAGAATGATCCAACATGGGAAGTGGGATACACAGCAGACTCATAGAATGGCAGATGTCCTAAATAGCACTCTGACCTCAGAATCAGCCCTTAAGGCATTTGGATCTGGCTGAAGAGCCCATGAGAGTATTGTAGGCATGGAAAGCCAAGACACTCTGGCAAAAACAAACAATCAAACAAACGAACAAAAAAAAAACACCTAAATGCAAGATCTCTGTGCATGAGATCCCAGTAGAAAGAACGGACCATCAAAGAAGGAGGTACCTTTCTCTGAAGGGAGGAGAGAACTTCCACTTTGACTATGACCCTGTCAGAATAAGATCGAAGTTGGCGAACTCAAGAGGCTTCCATAGCCTTGGAAACTCATGATTAGAGCCTAGGGAGATTTCTGACACCATAAACAAGAGTGTCAAATTGTTAAGTCAACAACAGGAGTCACTGTGAACTTACGTCTCATGTGGGATCTCTGTCCTTAATGTGTTGTCCAATGTGAAGTAATGTTATAACTAGTACTGAAATAGTATTTTACACTTTATGTTCTGTGTGGGTGCAAACTGATGAAATCTTTACTTAATATATACTAAACTGATCTTCTGTATATAAAGAGAATTGAAAATGAATCTTGATGTGAATGGAATGGGAGAGGGAGCGAGAGATGGGAATGGTGTGGGTGGGAGGGAAGTTATGGAGGAGGGGAAAAGCCATTGTAATCCATAAAGTGTACTTTGGAAATTTATATTTCCTAAATAAAAGTTAAAAAAATGTTAAAACACTAAGGAATAGCAATGGAAGCACATTGTTTAGTGTTACAGAATTGAGTATGATAAAATTTGCTAAATTCATGAAGTAAGTTTCTTCTGGGGAATAGAGCTGTTTTTGGTAACAGTGAGGCAACATCATTTTTTTTTACAGCTTTTTGGCACTATTAAAAATTTTAAACTATGTGCTTGTATGAAATTTAAAACATGTATAAAACATTTGTATTATTGTTTGGATAGACTAAGTTATGTCACAGTGACAAACTAGAAAATTTTAATAGCAAAATGTAAGCACAGTATATTTCCTATATGTGTTTCATGTGCTAATGTGGGTTAGCAGAAGTCTGGTTTCTATGCTTCTGTAGTCACTCAGAAACCCAGGCATGGAAGCTCTGTGTCAACTGCATTGTCACAATCGTTGCAGCCATTGGAAAAGGGATTTTGGAGGTTTCTAGTTGGCAGTTAAGTGCTGTGTCCCAGAAGTGCCACATTGTTTTTCTGTTCACCACCGATATTACAGAACGACTCCCAAGATTCCACTCAACAAGAATGCAAAGCAGTTCGGGAGTTCATGGACACAAAAGGTGAGGAGAACCAAATATTGTGGAGCTGAATATGTATTACCTGCATCTTTCCATATTGCTTTGGTCTTCCCTTCCCACTGTCTTTCTTCTCTCAAAAATCTGTAATCTACCTCTCAACTACAGAAATCAGCCTTCATCCAAAGATTGTCTTTCTACCCTTTATGTCATAAAAATGCAGCCATAGTCTCATATGTTGCCCTACATTTTGCTCTTGTTACTTAGCAATATCATGTGAGTATGCTCCAAGGGCGACACATGTTGATCTTGTTAACTGCTACATAATGTAGCATGAATTAACTGAAATTTATTTAATCAATCTCCTATTAATGAACATTTGAGATATTTCTGGACTTTGTCACAATAAGCAGAACAGTAATGGACATTCTTAAGTCTTTATATATTAGGACTTTACCCTTTAAGATGATTCATAGAAGTAGAATTACTGCATAAAAGGGTAACAGAGATTAACGCTTTATCCAAGAAATTACTTTATTAACATTTTTTGATTAACATGCAACATTCATATGATTTATGAGATCTAGTGTAATATTTTAACACTTATATACAATAGAAACCAGTCGAACCAGGCAACTAGCATTTTCATTTCTTTATCTTTTGTTTGCACTTGGAGTTTCCAGCTCTAACTAGTTTCCTATAAAGTGATAAAGATCTATATTTCTACCAGTAAAAATCAGATCGCCAACTTATAGGCATACTCATAAGCACTATGTAATCTTTCTGTTTCTGAAGTGGTGGATTTCCAATTTCATTAAGAAAGCATAATGGGGTGCGGTGGACATTTGGTGCTGGGGTTAAGATCCTTGGCACACCTGTGTCCCCTATCAGAGTGCTTGTGTTTGAGCTCCAGCTCTGTTTCTGATTCTAGCTTCCTGCTAATGTACACTTTGGGAAATAGTAGTGATGGTTTAAGTATCTGGGTCCATGCCACCCACATGATGGACCAGATTGAATTTGGGGCTCCTAGCTTAGATCTGGCCCAGCCTTGGCTGTTGCAGCCATTTGGGAAGTGAACCAGTGGATGAAGATTCTCTCTCTCTCTCTGCCTATGCTCTTCAAATAAAATGAAAATAAATAAAAAAAGATATGATAAATGTACTTGAAGTGACAGATTTTTAAGAGAATATGTAAACTGGATAAAAATTGTCAGGGTAATAAACAATTTTTGATTAAGAAGCAGCTCTTGAACCAAAAGGAAGTCTACAATCATTCCGGAAGAGAAGAACATAAATAACCTCCAAGAAGCATGGGTGCTGCTGCCTAGTTTTCTGAACATTATGACTCACCCACTTAGAACACACATGGGACAGTGGTGGAAAAAATGTTGGGCTGGTTAGATTGAGAGAGGACAGAGCACGCATTCTGAGACTTGGAATGGAATACTCGGATGTCTTTACAGAAAAGTGATGTAACAGAAAGAGGTGCTTCAAAGAATATTTTGGTATGAGACTTCAGGTACATTAAGTGGAGATGTGCTGGATGCTTGCTGGAGTATCAGGCATAATGGTAGGTTTAAATGTCCCAGTCAACATTTTCTTATATTTAGCAGACACAATTTTGCTAAAAGTAAGAATATAGTAACAGAGTTTTTCTTTTAAAATCCTTGAAAAGTTGGAATGGTGGAAAACAAGATGTGAATGTTAAGAAAATAGAAGCTGTATTTACAGGTAAAGGAATGAATAAAACGAAATCACACCATGGGATTATGAATTGAAAAGAAAACAACTTTAGTCAGCAAAAGTTGACAAATTTGGCAGATATCCCTCTGGGCAAACACAGCTGTCAGAAAACGGGAGAACTTGAAGTAAAAGTATCTCCTAAGATGAGTAACATAATGTACAGCTGCCACATGAAGGAAAATTTTAATGTAGGTTACATTTTATACATATTTTTACCTATATATAACACTACTATAATTTGTTTGTGATTTAGATTGTTTAGATTTTTACAATTGCATATTTTTTTGGAAATTTTATTTCAGTCTATGAGGAAAGTAGGAATGCTGAATTTAAAATGTGGAGTTGGGGGTGGGGGGTGCTGTGGCATAGTGGGTAAAACCACTGCCTGCCATCACTGGAATTCCTTATGGGTGCTGGTTCATGTCCTGGCTGCTTCACTTCTGATCCAGCTCCCTGCTAATGGCCTGGGAAAAAAGTGGAAGATGGTCCAAGTGCTTGGCCTCTGCACCCACGTGGAAGATCTGGATGAAGCTCCTGGCTCCTGGCTTTGGCTTGGTCTAGCCCTGGCTTTTGTGGCTGTCTGGGGAGTAAGCCAGTAGATGGAAGAACTCTTTCTCTTTCTCTCTCTGTCTCTGTCTGTCTGTCTCTCTCTCTCTCTCTCTCTCTCTGTGTGTGTGTGTGTGTGTGTCTCCTTTTCTCCCTGTAGCTCTGGCTTTCATATAAATAAGTAAATATTAAAAAAAGAGTATAACTGAAGACTGGTTAAAGAAACTATGGGACATGTACACCATGGAATGCAACACAGTGGTAATAAAATAGATGAAATCCTGCCATTTGCAACAAAATGGATGCAACTGGAGAACATTCTACTTAGTGAAATAAGCCACTCTGAAAAAGGCAAATGCCATATGTTCTCCCTAATCTGTGGTAACCAACAGAGTACCTAAAAGGTAATCTATAGAAGTGAAATTGACACTTTGATTTTGAACAGCCCTTGTCTTGACTGTTGAGGAATAGTTTTTTTTTTTTTCATATTATTTGTTGAACTCTCTACTTCATGTAGGGTCAATCTTATATGTATAAAATTAATTGAAAATAGATTTTAGTAAAAAATAATAATAGGAATAGGAGAGGGAGGAAGAAGAAGAGTGGGAGAGAATGTAAGGTGGGAAGAATCACTATGTTCCTAAATTTTTATTTATTAAATGCATGATGTATGCATACCTCAAATAAAAGGTTTCTAGGTAAAAAGTAAGAGTGTAGAGTGGACAATAAAAAATAAACATAATCATTTTAAAAGCTAATGGGAGCAAATAGAAAGACAGATGGTATGTAGAGTTTATTCATAAAGAGGTGTATCACACGGGAAAATACACACAGAAATTCCCTCTTTGCTAATGAAGTACCCAAGTCACTCGGGCCAATAAAACTTGAGAAAATATAAAAAATGCCACAAAATCATGTTTTATTTAAATCTGAAATGTGCCAAATACCCTTTTGGAATTTCTTCCAGTTTTCTGCGTCTGTTTCTGCAACAAAACAGGAGGGATCATTTTGACCCTCACGTTTCACATTGTTGAGTGACAAGGACATCCTAATGAAAATTTCCCAATGAGAAATTCATTTTAGTAGGTAATCCTGAAAAGATTTCTTTGAATATTTTATTGCATTTTTTAAAATGGTAATGTAGTGTTTTCAATGACTATGTCTGGCTTTCCTTTCCCTGGACTGGTTTTATCTGCTTGTCTGGCCAGTGGTACAGGTAACATAGTATTTATTGCTTTACTTTCAGAACCCACATTGGAGGCATATTCTCCCTCAACATGTAGCACCTTGTCCTTTTCCATCCTTCTGCCTCAGTGTAATGACAGAAAATAAATGCTATACCGGTGCAGTTTTGTCATCCATCAGTTCATGCTCTAATTTTTGACAGTGGCATTAAAGGATACTTGGTGGAAAGCCATGCTTCCCTCCAAGGCACCAACATCAAAATATTAGATATTTAGGTTCCAAAACTAAACTTCCCCAAATATATTTTGATATTGCTCCCTGTAATTTGAGTATTCATGGCTTTATATAAACTATGTAGGTAAAATGCATAATCTGCTAAGAGAAAAAGGACAAAACAGAGGAACTTAACTTCTTTTCATTTCCCATTTTTGGTTCAGATTTTCAGAGTTAAAGTTCATAATTTTTTGTTTGTGTGGATAGTTGACTTTTATATAGGAACTAGGGCATTTTTTTAGATTATTTTTAACCTTTTTTTTGAAGGTTTTTATTTAATGAATACAAATTTTCATATGTACAGCTTTTAGGGATATAGTTTTTTTTTCCTTAACATTTATTTAATGAACATACATTTTCAAAGTACAGCATATGGATTACAATGGCTTTCCCCCCCATAACTTCCCTCCCACCCACAACCCTCCCCTTTCCCTCTCCCTCTCCCTTTCCATTCACATCAAGATTCATTTTCAATTCTCTTTATATGCAGAAGATCAGTTTAGTATATATTAAGTAAAGATTTCAACAGTTTGCACCCACATAGCAACACAAAGTGAAAAATACTGTTGGAGTACTAGTTATAGCATTAAATCACAATGTACAGCACATTAGGACAGAGATCCTACATGAGGAGTAAGTGCACAGTGACTCCTGTTGCTGACTTAACAATTTGACACTCTTGTTTATGGCATCAGTAATCACCCTAGGCTCTTATCACGAGTTGCCAAGGCTATGGAAGCCTTTTGAGTTCACCAACTCTGATCATAATTAGACAAGGTCGTAGTCAAAGTGGAAGTTCTCTCCTCCCTTCAGAGAAAGGTACCTCCTTCTTTGATGACCCGTTCCTTCCACTGGGATCTCATGTGCGGAGATCCTTCATTTAGGTCATTTTTTTTTTTTTTTGACAGAGTGTCCTGGCTTTCCATGCCTGAAATACTCTCATGGGCTTTTCAGCCGGATCCGAATGCCTTAAGGGCTGATTCTGAGGCCAGAGTGCTGTTTAGGACATCTGCCATTCTATGAGTCTGCTGTGCATCCTGCTTCCCATGTAGGATCGTTCTCTCCTTTTTTTATTCTATCAGTTAGTATTAGCAGACACTAGTCTTATTTATGTGATCCCTTTGACTCTTAGTCCTATCATTATGATCAATTGTGAACAGACTAGTGAGATGACATTGGTACATGCCACCTTGATGGGATTGAATTAGAATCCCCTAGTAAGTTTCTAACTCTACTGTTTGGGTCAAGTCAGCTTGAGCATGTCCCAAATTGTAAATCTCCTCCCTCTCTTATTCTCACTCTTATATTTAACAGGGATCACTCTTCAGTTAAGTTTCAACACTTAAGAATAACTGTGTATTAATTACAGAATTCAACCAATGGTATTAAGTAGAACAAACAAAAAAATACTGAAAGGGATAAAGTATTAAGTTCATCAACAGTCAGGGCAAGGGCTGATCAAGTCACTGTTTCTCATAGTGCACATTTCACTTCAACAGGTTTCCTTTTTGGTGCTCGGTTAGTTGTCACTGATCAGGGAGAACATATGATATTTGTCCCTTTGGGACTAGCTTATTTCACTCAGCATAATGTTTTCCAGATTCCTCCATTTTGTTGCAAATGACTGGATTTCATTGTTTTTTATTGCTGTATAGCATTCTATAGAGTACATATCCCATAATTTCTTTATCCAGTCTACTGTTGATGGGCACGTAGGTTGATTCCAGGTCTTAGCTATTGTGAATTGAGCTGCAATAAACATTAAGGTGCAGACAGCTTTTTTTTGTTTGCCAATTTAATTTCCTTTGGGTAAATTCCAAGGAGTGGGATGGCTGGGTTGAATGGTAGGGTTATATTCAGGTTTCTGAGGAATCTCCAGACTGACTTCCATAGTGGCTTTACCAGTTTGCATTCCCACCAACAGTGGGTTATTGCCCCTTTTCCCCCACATCCTCACCAGCATCTGTTGTTGGTAGATTTCTGAATGTGAGCCATTCTAACCAGAGTGAGGTGAAACCTCATTGTGGTTTTGATTTGCATGATCGACCTCTGCAGCTCATGCTCATCTCCTGCTGGAATCTGGCGTTTTATGGAAGATATTCTAAGAAATACTCACTTTATGCAACCTTTCTTCAGGCTGGTGTACTCAGGTGGTTTGTTCACAGCACGTTGTTCATACATCTTTTCCTTTCTTTATATTGCCACTCATTTTCAATTTCCAAATTCAACACCTTATCTAAAGCCCCAGTCAAACTTCTTCCACATGGTCTTTCTTATAGTTCTAACCATGGTGGTCTCACTTTCTCTGAATTCCTAGACGCTTAGCATCTGTTTCATTGAATTCACACTTCATTATTGGACAGGGTCTTACTGAACTCTGGATATGTCGTTAACATGAATCTTCTGACTTAGCATGCAGATCTTTGAAAGTGGAACCATTTTGTGGTAGAAATTCTAGGTACATAATAAGTGCATGATTATTCAATATTTTTTAAATGTTCAATATTTTCACTTAACCTCTGGAGCTATTTCAGATTTGTTTGGGATAGGTTCTAAGTTGCTAACAAGAAGAGAATAATTCTATCTGCCTTCCTAATGATGACTATACAAATTAGAAATGATCATCTTTGCTTTTAAGAGAGTGATTCACACTTTCAGTTAGAAATGACATTTTTGTAATATAAACTGTAGCAATTCTATGATTAAGCATATGGCATTTATACTAATTATAAATTTCATTAAGTATAACCATAGGGAACAGAATATACTCACTAATGTCCTATTTCTTTTGCTTCTTAATTTGATTACTAGGGTGACCTATTTCCTAGGCAGAGTGGAAAATATCTAGTGACAAAACTATTTCAAAATTGACTCATGGCTTTGAAAACTCCTTGAAGGATCATATTGTTTTCTTTTCCTGTTACATAGATATATTCCATTTATAAACTATGGAGAGATTAGAACCCATGTTTTTATAAGATTGGGTATAGCCCTAACAGGTATAATCTTTTTTAGACTAAAGAGTACTCATTAATTTCTCTACTTATTCAGCCTCTAAAAAATCTATTTGCTGTTATTTTGACATTGTCTGAGAAATGTGAATATAGGCAGTAGTATTTTTGTAAAAAATCTAAAATCTGGTTTTAAATGAAAAATATTATAAAATCAAAAATTTAAACAATGAAAAACCATTCTATAATACAGAGCATAAGTGACTTTAGTAAAAATTGTTCTAAAATAGAATGGAACTAGAAACTGGGAAAGTCAGTTAATGAATTGCTCTGAATCCTTGAAAGTGAGATTTACAATGTTAGGGACTAAATGCATGTGTCCTCCCAAAATTGATACATTGAAATTCTGACTTCCAAAGATGTGGATATTAAGAGGCAAAAACTATGAGATAATAGGATCACAAGGGTTGAGTCTTCACAAATGCGATTTGCTCTTATAAGAAAAACTCTGGGGGCTGGCATTGTGGCACAGCAGGTTAAGCTGCCACTTGGGAGGCCACATCCTATACTGCAGTGCCTGTAGTCCAGTCCTGCCCCCGCGTCTGATCCAAATTACTGCTAATGGAGGCAGCAGATGATATCCCAAGTACTTTGGTTCCTGCCTCTCTGGAAAATCTGGATGGAGTTCCTGGCTCCTGACTTTAGCTTGGCCCTGTCCCAGCTGTTGTGGGCAGTTGAGAATTGAACCAGCAGAAGAACGACCACTTTCTCTCTCTCTTTGTCATTCCCTTTCTCTCCAGTGCTCTGCCTTTCAAATCAATCAATCTTTCAAAAAGAAGGAAAAAGCACAGGGCTTCCTGTTTTCTGCCCTCCGCCATGTGAAATACTGCAAGAAGGTAGCCGTCTGCAAACTAGGACCAGGTCTGTCAACACCTTGATCTTGGACTTCTCAGCACTCGGGACCATAGGAAATAAATATTTAAATCCTTTAGTTCCTGGTAATTTGTCGTAGCAGCCTGCACAGACAAAAGTAACCTGAATATTCATTCTTGGTGTTATGTTTGTCCTGGTCTGAGTCTGGTATGCTCTAAAGACCTCTGGTTTTGAGAATTTTTTTTTTTTTTTTTTTTGCCCATGGAACATGCAGTTGTATATGCCTCTTGTCTCATGCTCCACAGCAAAGTGTTCTCTGTACTTCCTCATATGCCCATTCTCACCTTCCACTTGGCAGTGCTAGTCACAATATATAACAATTGCAATCAGACAAATTTTTCACATTCTTCTGGGTTTGACTTTCATACATGCAGAGGTTTCATTTATATCCCCAGTGCCAGATGCTGTAGAGGTAGAGCATCTACTACTTAATGAACCTCATAATCAGTCAACAGAAAATCATAAAACACATGAAGATGCCAATGTAGTGAGTGCTGGGCCAGTGGACTCAAGTGTTATGGAACTGAGAGAAGGGCCAGAAAATACTGCAAAGAATTAGATATTGAGGTAGAAGAGATCAGGTAGAAAAGGGCAGGACCTTCTGGGAAGTGAAAGCAGCACTTGTCAAGGCACCAGAACCTGAAACGTGGTCTTGAACAAAGAGCTGGGCAAAGATATGGGGGAGGGTTGCAGACAATTGGGAGTATTAATCAGAAGTTGAAGTCTTAAATGTCGATCAGATCCTATTTTTTTGTTTTACTATTTGTCTTTTACATATGCATCGGTATTAACTCTGTCTCCCGTAAATTAATGAAATGCCTGTAATTGAGAGATAGATGTCTACTTCCTCTGTATTTCCCTAGTGATCATGAAGCAAGTATTTGTTAGATGCTGATTATATGCACAGTATTATGTTAAATTCAGATTACTTGATAGGAGATTTCACTTCTCTAATAACAACTCTCTTTTAGAATCATTAATTTTCTGATAAAAAGATTCTGTTATTTAAAAATTAATTTTTTAAAAACATTTTTCTTTGTATATTAAGGTGTATAATATGATGTTATAGCATACACATAGATAGTAAAATGGTTGTCATATTGAAGCAAATTAATATCCACCAATATATTCTATTTTTCATTTTTGTATGTAAGAGCAGTTAAAAATCTCCTCTTTTAGCCTGAATTTCACACAGTACACTTCTATTATCTCTGGTCCTCATGTTGTGCAATAGATCTCTGTACTTGTTAATGCCACGTTTCTGCTACTTTGTATCCTCTGACCTACATCTCCCTGTCCTGCTATAATGATTGCTTTAGTCTTTATCTCTGTCAACAATTTTTATGTAAATAATTAGAATATTTTACTAGTAATATAATAACATGTAAATGTGTATTGTTCTTGTATATTTAAATTTGGAATACTCTTTTGATACCTAGGACAGGCAACTTTTATAATTTTGGAACATATTTTTTTTACTCATCTCAATCATCACAGTACTTGTTATTGTAGTCACGGTTTAGAGTCAACATGTAAATACTTTCCTGGAATATGTAATTATAGTGATTTAAGGAGACAGTAGTTTAATACCACTATGTAATATATATTATTTATGTATTTCAGAAGTGTAGTAGTTAACTCATGTTTTGCTAAATCAAAGTTATTGGAAAAACTTAACAGAAGTAAGACATTTAACAGGCTCATAGTTGAATACTTTTGTGAAAAGTCCCTCTCCATTTGGCATTTTTGAAAACGTAGATTTTTTAAAAAATATTTTATTTTTATTTATTTGAAAGCCTCACAGAGAGAGGGAGAGAAAGAGAGAGGGAGAGAGAGAGAGAGGGGTCTTCCATCTGCTGGTTCACTCACCAAATGGCAGTAGCAGCTGGAGCTGAGCCGATCTGAAATCAGGGGCCAGGGGTTTCTTCTGGCTCTCCCACGAGGGTGCAAGGATCCAACTTGGGCCATCCTCTGCTGCTTTTCCAGGCACATTAGCAGGGAGCTGAATTGGAAATGGAGCAGCTGGGACTTGAAGTGGTGCCCATATGGGACGCTGGCACTGCAAGCTGGGGCTTTAATTTACTGTACCACAGTGCTGGCCCAAGAAAATGTAGATTCTTGTCAGTTGCAATGGGTGGATGGTGCATATCCTCTTTAAGGAGAATCCGAAAGATTTGTCATGACAAAACACAAATTATATTTTAACTTTAGGATGTAAGTATACAGTGTATTTCTTTGGCAGATAAGAGTTGCATATCTTTATAGGATACAATGTGGTGTTTCAGTGCCTTTGTTAATTGGATATTGATCAACTTGGGGTTTTCCATCATCTCAAACATTTATCATTTCTTTGTGATGGCAATTTCAAAATTCTTTCTTTAGCTATGTTGAATTTTACAACACAATATTGCTGACTATAATCATCTTCTGCATAATAGAATATCAGAATTATTCCTTTTGTATGGCTATGACTTGGTACCTAATATTCCATCTCTCCTCATTCTCTGCCTCCTGCCCCTAGTCTCTGTTAACCAATAGTCTGATTTCTACTTCTATGAGCTCAGCATCTTTAGTTTCCACATGTGAAGGAAGTCATACAGTATTTTTAAAAAAATATTTATTTATTTTTTAAATTATTTTGTTTTACTTATTTAAAAGGCAAGTTATATATATGTTATATATACATATATACACGTATATACATATATATACATATATATGTATATACATACATACATGTATATATACATATATATGTATATACATATATATATATCTTCCATCTGCTGGTTCATTACCCAGATGGCCACAATGGCCAGAGTTGGGTTGATCCAGAGCTAAGAGCCAGGAGCTTCATCTGGGTTGCCCATGTGTGTGCAGGGACTGAAGGACTTGGGCCATCCACTACTGCTTTCTCAGACCATCATCAGAGAGCTGGATTGGAAGAGGACCAGCCAGGGCATGAACTGATGCCCGTATGGGTTGCTGGTGCCCCAGACAAGACTTAACCTAGATTTAATTTAACCCCAAATAATACTTAGCACTGGCCCCAGTATTTGTCTTTTTGTGCATGGTTTATTTCACATAACATGTGATCTCCTGATCTACCCATGTTGCTGCAAATGATGGGGTTTTGTTGATGGCATATAGACTAAATCCATTGTATTTATCTAAAATAAATACAGTAGAAATTATTGCTCAGATGCAGTTTTATTAATTTTTCTTTTATAAAGTTTTACTTATTTATTTTCAATTCATTTGAAAGGTAGAAAAACACACAGAAATCTTCTATCCATTGGTTCACTCTCCTAATGTCTACAACAACCAGGGCTGAGTGATACTGAAGCCAAGAGTCCAGAGCTTAATTTTGGTCTCCCACATGATGTCAAGGACGCAATTACTTGATCCATTATCTGCTGCCTTTCAGGATATGTATTAGCAGGAAGTTGGATCAAAATCAGAGGAGGGGAACTCATATTAGGCACCCTGATATGGGATGCTAGCATTCCAAATGGTGCTTTAACCATTGTGCCAAATGCCGATTCTGATTCTTCTCAAATAGATGTAAAAAACAAAAGACCTGAGCATCTCAACTCTAATGATGAGTTGATTAAATAGGTTGAACTACAGAATGTGATGAATTGTATTGCCATTTTCTGCAGCTGATTTCCATTTAAAAATCCTCACAAATTAATAAAATTAAAAATAGAATTAACAGCATGATGCTTTTGTTACCTATGTGCTTGACCTCCAAGAATAAAAGTCATTTGTCAGCCAGATGAACATTAGAAAAGATATTAAAAGTAATTGTTATCTGTGCAGAATATATAAAAAAATTTGTTTCACAAGTTCATTGATAATAGGGCATATTCAAAAAGTGTTTATTTTTGTCTGTTTATCTTTTTACCTACATATTATTACTATCAAATTAATTTTCTGAGCCTCTGTATGCTTGTTGAAGAGTAACTGCGTGGATGGATGATCCACTTGGTTTCTAGCTGTCACATTGGGAGTTTTCTTTGTGTGCAAGTTTTTTTTTTTAAACTAATTTATTTATTATTTGAAAGGCAGAGTTAAGAGATGCAGAGAGAGAGCGAGAGGAGAGAGCGAGAGAGAAAGAGAGAGAGAGAGAGAGAAGAAAAGAGAGTTAGAGATGTCTTCCATCCACTGGTTCACTCCCCAAATTGCTGCAACAGCTGGAGCTGAGCCAATCTGAATCCAGGAGCCAGGTGCTTATTCTGGGTATCCCACATGGGTGCAGGAGCCCAAGGACTTGGGCCATCTTCTACTGCTTTCCCAGGCCATAGCAGAGAGCTGGATTGGAAGTGGAGCAGCCAGGACTTGAACCGGTACCCACATGGGATGCCAGCATTGCAGGTGGTGGCTTTCCTTGCTATGCCATAGCGTTTACTCATTTTGAATTAGATATTCAATATATTCAATAGATATACAAATATGTATGTATTCTATTTCTTATATAAATTTTGGTCATTTTTCTAACTCCGTGTTTCACTTAACTAGTCTAATTTATTGACATGAAGTCAGATATAATATCTCATCTTTTTAAAGATATGTAGTTATAATTCTCTCTTTTGTGATATTGATAATTGTTCTCTCCTGGTATGTGTGTTTTTAATACTTTTGTCAATGGTTTATTTCAGTAGTGTATGTAAGAATAAATACTTGCATTGATTTTTCTCTGGGGTATTTTGTTAATCCATTTATCAACTTCTTATCTTTTTTGCCTTCTGTCCACATTTTTAAAAATTTATTTTCTGTTCTTTTTTAAATAAACTTGCTGACATCAGTTGTATATAACTGATTTTTGCCTTTCTTCTTTTCAAATATAGTCAGTTAAGGCTATCAAGCAGTTTCTAAATAAGGCTTTAACTGCAATTTACAAGTTAGACTGCGTTGTGTTTCCATTATTGTTTAAGTCTTTTTTTTTTTTTGGTGATTTCCACTGTGATTTTTTTTTTTGACAAATATTTTAGAAGTCTATTGTGGGGCCCATGCTGTGGCACAGTGGGTTAAAGCCCCAGCCTGCAGCGCCAGCATCCCATATGGGTGCCAGTTCGAGTCCCAGCTGCCTCTCTTCCGATCTAGCTCTCTGCTATTGGCCTCAGAAAGGAGTGGAAGATGGCCCAAGTCCTTGGGCCCCTGCACTCGCCTGGGAGACCTGCAAGAAGCTCCTGGATCCTGGCTTAGGATCAGCTCAGCTGTAGATGTTGTGGTCATTTGGGGAGTGAACCAGCAGAATGGAAGTCTTCTCTCTCTCTGGCTCTACCTGTGTCTGTAACTCTTTCAAATAAATAAAATAATTATTTAAAAAAATTTTTAAAAATGGAAGTCTATTGTGTATTGAATTAAGATTAATTTTAAAATTTACATTTCCTTTATTACTAATGTATATTTAGTTATATATTCTTTTAGTTGTTAATCCAGAGTTAAAAGGTTTCCTGCATTTTTAGTCTAATATCAGTGAATACATTTGTCAGATACTATGTAATGTTAAAAATATAAGAAATCAGCTTATCATCTGCCACTTTTTAAGCTATTGCTGCTTTTTGTTATTGTCTACTTTAATTCTGCATACATCTTAAATCCCATACAACATTATTGTTACTATTTTCTACCATCATAATGATTTAGACATTCCTCTTCTTTAATTGCCATATTTCTGGTGCAAATTATTATCTTTTTACCCAAGGAACTCATTCATCTTTTGTATTTTGTTTTGTTGTGATTTAAAGGTAACGTTTTCAAATATGTAGGTTTATGTGAAATATGACTATTTTCGTCCCATTTTTGAAGGCAATGATTCCTTTATTTTCTGGCTTCAATCATTTGTCTTATCTGGGATTCAGTCTTACTGTGGTTCCTTGGATATAATATTTTTATTGTAGTTTTAAAAGTATATGGCTGCTTTTATAATTATCCTTTCCAAGTAGTTTTACTAAGATGTGCTTGGACATTGTCTTGATTGTGGAGTTTTTTATGTTATTACTTAGTAACTTTCACTGTTCACAAAATTATTATCTGGTACTTCTTCAAATATTGCTTTTGTTCTACTAATTCTTTCCTGCTCTTAAATTTTCTTGACATATATGTTATGCTTTAAAAAATCATATACTAGGTATACTTGTATTTTCTATCCTCTTTTCTGCTCCATGCACCAGTTTGTATAATTTCTACTGAATTTATCTGTTTCCCATTTCTCTTACACTCAATCTGTTTTTTTTTTTAAATTTATTTGACAGGTAGAGTTTTAGGCAGTGTGAGAGAGAGACAGAGAGAAAGGTCTTCCTTCCATTGGTTCACTCCCAAAATGGCTGCTACAGCCAGCGCTGCGCCAGTCCGAAGCCAGGAGCCAGGTGCTTCCTCCTGGTCTCCCAAGTGGGTGCAGGGGGCCAAGTACTTGGGCCATCCTCCACTGTCCTCCTGGGTCACAGCAGAGAGCTGGACTGGAAGAGGAGCAACCGGGACTAGAACCCAGCACCCATATGATGCTGGCGCCACAGGCAGAGTGATCCACGGCGCTGGCCCTACTCAGTGTTTTTTTTTTTTTTCATAGGCAGAGTGGACAGTGAAAGAGAGAGAGAGAGAGACAGAGAGAAAGGTCTTCCTTTTGCCGTTGGTTCACCCTCCAATGGCCGCTGCGGCTGGCGCGCTGCAGCTGGTGCAACGCGATGATCTGAAGCTAGGAGCCAGGTGCTTCTCCTGGTCTCCCATGGGGTGCAGGTCCCAAGCACTTGGGCCATCCTCCACTGCCTTCCCGGGTCGCAGCAGAGAGCTGGCCTGGAACAGGGGCAACTGGGACAGAATCTGGCGCCCCGACCGGGACTAGAACCCAGTGTGCCGGCGCCACAAGGCGGAGGATTAGCCTAGTGAGCCACAGCACCAGCCATCAATCTGTTTTTAAAACACTATTATTCATTTGTCTTTTTTATAGTTCCAATTTATAATCAACTTCTCTATCTTGTTACTTATTTTCCAATAAATCAGTTACGATTTTTTAAGTCTATGATAATCTAATATATAGTTCATTTTGATTGTATTCATTTTCTTGGTTAAATTTTTAGATATTTTTGATAATGTTTTGCTTAATAACTGATTTTATGTATTCGTGAAAAAATCATAGAAGCTCTGGAGACTATTATCTTATTTCTGAGAGGATTTATTTCAGCTTCTTCTAGGTGCTGAAAATAATGGAAATTTATCTTTATATAATAATGAGCCAATTCAAGCCTGAATCTAAGACTTTAAAGCCTTCCTCTGTTTATAATTAGTATGTAGTCTTAAGATGTCATCCTTTACAATTTTTTTTAAAGATTTATTTATTTGAAAGGCAGAGTTACAGAGAGAGGAGACAATCTTCCATACTCAGGTTTACTCCTCAGATGGCTGCAGCAGCCAAGAGCTTCTTCCAGATCTCCCACATGGATGTAGAGGCCCAAGCACTTGGGCCATCTTCTGCTGCTTTTCCCGGGCACATTAACAAGGATATGGATTGGAAGTGGAACAGCTTGTTTTCTAACCCATGTGGCCCATATGGCATGTTTGCATCACTGGCAAAGGCTTAAACTGCTATGACATAGCACCCCCCTCAAGTTTTTTCCCCCCAAAGAAATAATTTATTTAATGAGTACAAATTTCATAAGTACAACTTTAGTAATACAGTGATTCTTTACTCCATACCCCACACTCCCACCCCCACTCCCACCCAACCTCCTCCTCCCTCTCCCATTCCCACTCCCATTCTCCAATAAGATTAAAAAAAAGATTCAATTTCAATTAATTTTATATACAGAATACCAACTCTAAACTAAGTAAAGATTTCAACAATTTGCACACATGACAAAAACACACACACACAAACTATTTGAGAACAAGTTTTACAGTCAGTGACTCCTGTTAATTTAACAATTAACAGTCTTGGGGCTGGCACCGTGGTGCACTAGGTTAATCCTCTGCCTGTGGCCCCAGCATCCCATATTGGCACGGGGTTCTAGTCCCAGCTGCTCCTCTTCCAGTCTAGCTCTCTGCTATGGCCTCGGAGGGCAGTGGAGGATGGCCCAGGTGCTTGGGCCCCTGTACCGGCTTGGGAGACCAGGAGGAAGCACCTGGCTCCTGGCTTCGGATTGGTGCAGCTCTGGCTGTTGGGGCCATTTTGGGAGTGAACCAACGGAAGGAAGACCTTTCTCTCTGTCCCTCTCACTGTTGGTAACTCTACCTGTCGAATAAACAAATGAAATCTTTAAAAAAAAATTAACAGTCTTATATATGACATCAGTGATCACCAGAGGCTCTTGATATGAGCTGCTAAGGCTATGGAAGCCTTTTGGATCCACAATCTCTGTTAGCATTTAGACAAGGCCATAGCAAAGTGGAAGTTCTCTCTTCCCTCTAACGAAAATACATCCTTCTTTTACGGCCACTTCTTTATGCTGGGGTCTTGCGCACAGAGATCCTTCATGTAGAACATTGTTTTTGCCACAGTGTCTTGCCTTTCTATGCCTGAAATTTTCTCATTGGCTTTTTAGCCAGACCAGAATGCCTTAAGGGATGATTCTGAGGTCAGCGTGCTATTTAAAGAGATTGTTATTCTCTGAGTCTGCTGTGAGGACTGCTTCCCTTGTTGGAACATTCTGTCCTTTTTAATTCTGTCTATTATCATTACCAGACACTTAATTTTATTTATATGATCCCTTTAACATGTAATCCTATCTGAATGATCACTTTAACACTTAATATGGTCACTTTAACACTTAAGATGACATTTTCACCTCCCGGCTTAAATGGTATTTGGGGTACTATGGCAAGTTTTTAAACTGTACCCTTAGAAGTATATCTGTAGGAATGTATGGAGAACTATGCAGCTTTACAGGTACAAACTTCCTCCTCCCTTTCTTATTCCCACTCACTTTTTACTGAGATGTATTTTCAGTTGACTTTATACACGTATGATTAATTCTATGTTAAGTAAAGAGTTCAACAAATAGTATGAGGAAGAAGGAAAAAACTATTCCTCGATAGTCAAGACAAGCACTGTTCAATTCATTGCTTCTCAAAGTGTTAATTTCACATCTACATATTTCCTTTTAGGTGCTGTATTAATTATTACAGATAAGGGAGAACATATGTTTGTCCCTTTGGGAATGGCTTATTTCACTCAGTATGTTGTTTTCTTTTCTTTTCTTTTTTCTTTTTGACAGGCAGAGTGGACAGTGAGAGAGAGAGAGAGAGAGAGAGAGAGAAAGGTCTTCCTTTTGCCGTTGGTTCACCCTCCAATGGCCGCCGTGGCTGGTGTGCTGTGGCTGGCGCAACGTGATGATCTGAAGCCAGGAGCCAGGTGCTTCTCCTGGTCTCCCATGGGGTGCAGGTCCCAAGGACTTGGGCCATCCTCCACTGCACTCCTGGGTCACAGCAGAGAGCTGGCCTGGAACAGGGGCAACCGGGACAGAACCGGCACCCTGACCAAGACTAGAACCTGGTGTGCCGGCGCCGCAAGGCGGAGGATTATCCTAGTGAGCTGCAGCGCCAGCCCAGTATGTTGTTTTCAAGATTTATCCATTTTAATTGCAAATGACTGGATTTCCTTTCTTTTCTTTTCTTCTTCTTTTTTTTTTAACCATTGTGTAGTATCCCATAGAGTACATATCCCACAATTTCTTTATCCAGTCCTTAGTTGAAAGACATTTAGGTTTATTCCATGTCTTAGCTATTGGGAATGGAGCTCCAGTAAACATGGTGGTGCAGATAATTCTTTTATTTGCTGTTTTCATTTCCCTTGGGTAAATATCCAGGAGTGGGATGCCTGGGTCATATAGTAGGTCTAAATTCAGTTTTCTTAGGTATCTCCAAACTGTCTTCCGTAGTGTTTTACCAATTTACTTTTCCACTAACAGTGGATTAGGGTACCTTTTTCCCCACATCCTCACCAAAATTTGTTGTTTGTTGATTTATGTATGAAAGCCATTCTAACTGGGGTGAGATAAAACCTCATTGAGATTTTGATTTGCATTTCCCTCATAGCTAGTGATCCTGAACATTTTTTCATGTGTCTGTTGGCCATTTGGATTTCCTCTTTTGAAAAATGTCTGTTTAAGTCCTTTGCAAATTTCTTAACTGGGTTGTTTGGTTTGTTTTTGTTGAGTTTCTTGATCTCTTTTTATATTCTGGTTATTAATCCTTTATCAGTTATATAGTTTACAAATAAATTCTTCCATTCTTGCCTCTTCATTTTCCTGACTATTTCTTTTGCAGTACAGAGCTTCTCAGTTTGATGTAATCCCATTTGTTAATTTTAGCTTTTGTTGCCTGTGCCTCTGGGGTCTTTTCCAAGAACTCTTTGCCTGCACCAGTGTCTTGCAGGGTTTCTTCAATGTCCTCAAATACTTTGAAGCTATCGGTTCATAGATTTAATTCATTTTGAGTGGATTTTTGTGTAAGGTATAAGGTAGGAGTCCTGCATCATACTTTTGCATGTGGAAATACAGTTTTCCCAGCACCATTTGTTGAAGAGACTGTCCTTGCTCCAGGGATTGGTTTTAGCTCATTGGTCAAAGATAAGTTGGATGTACATGCTTGGATTGATTTCTGGTATTTCTGTCTGTTCCATTGGTCTGTTCATCCGTTTTTATATCAGTACCATGCTGTTTTGATTACAAATGCCTAGCAGTATGTCTTGAAATTTCATATTGTGATGTCTCCGGCTTTTTAACAGAACTTTTGTAGACTTTACCAGGATCTTGCATGCCGTTAGGAATTGGCATATGCTGCTACAGAAAAAGAGTTTTTGGGCCAGTGCTGTGGCACGATGGATTAAAGCCCTGGCCTGAAGTGCCAGCACCCTCTATGGGTGCCAGTTCTAGTCCCTGCTGCTCCTCTTCTGATCCAGCTCTCTGCTATGGCCTGGGATAGCAGCAGAAGATGGCCCAAGTCCTTGGGCCCCTGCACCCATGTGGGATACCTGGAAGTAGCTTCTGGCTCCTGGTTCTGGATCAGTGCAGCTCCAGCTGTTGCAGTGATCTGGGGAGTGAACCAGCAGATGGAAGACTTCCTTCTGTGTCTCTATCTCTGTAACTCTGTTTTTCAAATAAATAAAATAAATCTTTAAAAAAAATCAGAAGAAAATGAGCTTCAGAATATCAGGTACTGTTATTTCCATTAGCTGAACTTTTTTTCACCTCAGATTTTCTTGCCTTGGCAGCCTTGAATTCCTATTTTTTCTTTTCAGATGGTGGTACTGTGGGAAGCCCTGGTTCCCCTCTCAGTTTTTTTTTTTTTTTTTGGGGGGGGGGAATTTTATTCAACAAAGAGTGCATTATTGGGAAAGCAGGTTAGAATTTTAGTGTGTTATCAGTGTATTGACCGTTTCCACAGGGTCTTTTTTTTTTTTTTTTTTTTGACAGATAAAGTTAGACAGTGAGAGAGAGAGACAGAGAGAAAGGTCTTCCTTCTGTTGGCTCACCCCCCAAATGGCTGCTACGACTGGAGCTATGCTGACCCGAAGCCAGGAGCCAGGTGCTTCCTCCTGGTCTCCCATGCGGGTGGAGGGCCCTGCGGGGCATGAGGGTGGCAAAGAAGGTGTGCTCTGCCTCTGGGCGCAGGTGACCTGAGGGCTGTGACCCTTCGTGATGATGGTGCTGAGGCAGGCTCGGCTCAGTCTCGGGCTGCGGCTTCGTGTCTTCTCCTTGCCACCCTGAACAGGAGGAGGAAGCCATTCCTTTGCATGCCCGCCCTGCTTGGCTGCGTGCCGGGGCTGGGCCGGGGGGCTACGGGGCTTCACCACCTGGTTGGACCTGCCCGGGGTGCCGATGACCCCGTGGATGATTACCATGAGCCCCCTGGCAGGGAGACCATTGGGGACTGGATGGGGAGGAACCGGGCTGCTGACAATGACAGCGAGGGCCTGGGCGACACCAACCACGGTGGGTTCAACGGCTATGCCGGCAGCCTCTTCTCCAGCGGGCCCTGCAGGAGGGATGATGAGGAGGCGGATGCCATCTACGCAGCTCTGGACAAGAAGATGGCGCCGAGAGGAAGTCAGATGGGTAGAGTCTGAGTTGTTTATGAGGAAACTTGATTGGGCACAGGCATCAGGAGAGATGACGTCAGCGCGTGGATTCTATGGAAACCGAGTGCACTATAGGGTAACCTTTAAAACGATTGGCTGGCTTCTCTTCCCCTCCCCTATAGCTTTGCGGTTTTTTGCTTTAAAAGAGGCTTACTGCACAATAATAAATGAGTTCCTTCTTGACTCGATTCCCTGCGGTGTCTGATTGTCTCTGGGATCAAGGGAGGCTGGGGAATGGGTGAGCGGTGCGCTTACCTTTCCTCAGACCCAGTCCATCCTCATTCGGGTGGACTAAGACCCTGCAGGGTGCAAGCACTTGGACCATCCTCCACTGCCTTCCCAGGCCACAGCAGAGAGCTGGACTGGAAGAGGAGCAGCTGGGACTAGAACCCTGTGCCCATATGGGATGCCAGGGCCTCAGGCGGAGGATTAACCAAGTGAGCCACGACGCCGTCCCCTCTGTAGGGTCTTGACCTGTTGAGTCCCTGCTTTCTAGGTATCTCTGTGTGATGCCTCCAAACACTGTGCTCATGGATTCTCTCTGGATGTATTTGGTGAGTTAGTCAGTCATTAGCATATGCAAAAGATGTGTCTAAATCTTTTTGGTATGTAGTACTGACGAAACATGGAAAAATTAAACTCTGTTTCCTTAGTCTTGGCTGGTACATTTTCTTTCAATTCACAAAGTTTATAATAGAAAAAGTAGGTCCCTACTCTATTACTTTTCATCCCATTCCACTTCCAGGAGGCGGCTACTTTCGATTTTTTTAGTTGCTTCTTCAAGAATTTACCTCTGTAATTCTAGATAATATATATATATATAGTGCTTTCTCACAACACTTAGAGATTGATTTCCTATTATAGTATCTAAAGATTTTTAAACTATGTTGCATCTCATTTTTTCAAGTATAGTCCACATTACAGAATTTGATTAAGCATTTTTCATTCTTGTTACGACAGGGAATATTGTCTGCTATTCAAATGATTAGTGAATATGATTTTGTCCTCTTTCTTTTACTGCTATGTATACTTCCTGGATTTAATTATTGTCTCATTTCTTCCATTTTCTTAGATTTTTTTCCAATCTAAAATTAAGTCTACCCATGTCATCCAATAGCTCTTTAGATTACCACTGTATTATTTCCTGTATGATAAAACTTGGCAGTTAATATGTGGCTTAAATTTTCCCTTCCTGTAGATTTTTCTTCTGGTGCCTTCACATTTCTTCTAGATTAGCTCTGTGAAATGATAATTGTTGTTCTCAAGGCTGGCATTGTGCTGGAATGGGGTAAAGCCACTGCTGTGATGCCAGCATCACATTTGGCATTTGCTGGGTCAAGATCCAGTTGCCCCACATCTGATCCAGCTCCTTGTCAATGCACCTGGAAAAGCAGCAGAAGATGGCCCAAGTGCTTAGGCTCCTGCACCCATGTGGGAGACCTGGAAGCACCCATGTGGGAGACCTGGATAAGCTCTGGGCTTCTTTTATTAGCATGGTCCAGCTTTGGCCTTTGTGGCTATCTGGGGAGTAAACCAGTGGGTAGAAGATCATGCTCTTGCTCTTAGCCTCCCACCTCCAACTCTGCCTTTCAAATAAGTAAAAAAATAAAAACTTAATAATAAAAAAATTGCCATTCTGCTATTCTCCTTTTAGAAGTTTCAGGAATTTTCTGTACATTGCTGCTATGCTTGATTTTTTTTGTTGTTGTTTAAGACTTGTTTTATTTGAAAGGCAAAGTTACAGAGAGAGTGAGAGAGAGAGAGATTTCTGCTATCTGCTTGTTCACTCCCCAAATGGTCTAAAGGCCAGAGCTGAGTCAGAGAGAAGGCAAGATCCTGGAATTCCATGAAGGTCTCTCATATGAGTGGCAGGGGCCAAAGTACTTGGGCCATCTTCCACTGCTTTCCCAAGTGCATTATTGGGGAGCTGAATCTGAATTGGAGGAGCTGGGGTTCTAACCAGAGCCCGTATGGGATGCTGTTGTTTTGGACAGAGGCTTAGCTTGCTACACCACAATGCTGGCCACTCCTGTGCTGGATTCTTATTTCTTATATCATGCTTTTTTTTTTTTTTTTAAACTACTCCCTCATTTTGGTGAATCATATGCTCCAGTAGCTTTCTGAGAAGGGTTGCACAGGAAATAAGTATTTGGAAATCATGATTGTCTGTAAGTGTCTCTATTCTATGTTCATACTATAGTTACATCTTAGTAAGACAAATGCTACATAGAAAATGCTTTTGCCTAGAATTTTGAAGGTGTCACATTTTATTTTCTGGTTTCCAATATTTTCATTGAGAAGTTCAGTAACACTCATATTCTCAATTCCTTGTGGTAATTATTATTAAGCTCATAGAATCTTCTCTTTTCTCCTAAAAATTCATAGCCAGGAGTCTTAGAATATTTTATTCTGTACCTTGGTTTCAGTTAGAAACTTTGTGTGTTTTTCAGTTTTGCAAAAATTTTTGCACTATTTTTTTTCAACTCTTCTGAAGTCCTAGTGGGTTTTGACATCCTGGACTTCATCATCTTCTTTCTCTTTGCCTATGTTTTTTGTTTTATTTTTAGGAATATTTTATCTCCCACTTTATGATATTCACTTTTGCTATTGTGTTGTCAATTTCTAGGATCTAGTTTTTAAGTTTCTTAATGTTCTTCAAAAGCAACATCTTGTTCTCTCATTTTATAAATAGAATGTACTTTCTTATCCCTGAGGATGGGTAATATAGTTTTAAAAAATATCCACGTCGCTATGACATTTGTTGGATTTGTATATAAACATAATGTTTTCTGGCAGGATATGAGCTCCCTTTGCTTGGAAAGTACTGTAGTCCTTTTAGTCTCCCAATGAAGCTATAAACTTCTTAATAGACACTTTATGCATATTTGGCAGCACTGATTTAAAAAGTAGAGTGAATAGCAAGAATAGGAATTTGGAGTATTAGAGGTTTTGGTGATAGTAAAAGTAATGTATGTATAGAATATTTTATATAAAACAATGATTTGGGGGAAATTCATACTTCAGAGCAATGAAAACATACCTTTCCTTCCCAGATCTACCAGTGAATTTTCACCTATGCTGTCCTAAGATACACCATGCTGGTGTAAATCCAAATAAGTACTAATGATTGAAAATTTATAAATTTACATAAATTAGTACTACATGGTCCTAAATCAATTCATTAGGTTAATTCCTATGAGAAGCACTTCCATTTTGACTATGCAGGCTCAAAACGTGCCTCCTCTTTCATCTACTCTGCTTTTGCAAATGAACCTCTCATTCTCCAGTCTTTGCATATCTTGCAGTAGTACTTTGTCTAAACTTTTATTTCATTAAATCTAGGATAGTAGAATAGCCTCTGAAATAGCCTTCACACTTGATGGTTTCAATAAATCTTGAAATATTCCTGTCAAACTTAGCTTGATCAAGTGGAGCTCTGACCAGATAATCCTCTGTAAAGAATAAAAATTCCGTAGACAAAGAGATCACACAAACAAGACAAGTATCTGCTAATACTAACTGATAGAATCAAAAAGGGAGAGAAAGA
This sequence comes from Lepus europaeus, assembly GCF_033115175.1. Lineage (NCBI taxonomy): Eukaryota > Metazoa > Chordata > Mammalia > Lagomorpha > Leporidae > Lepus > Lepus europaeus. Next base: position 72,169,573 of record NC_084829.1, on the reverse strand, counting down.
TCCAACATGGGAAGTGGGATACACAGCAGACTCATAGGATGGCAGATGTCCTAGACAGCACTCCGGCCTCAGAATCAGCCCTCAAGGCATTCAGATCCGGCTGAAGAGCCCATGAGAGTATAGCAGGCATGGAAAGCCAAGATATCATGGAAAAAAAAAAAAGACCTAAATGAATGATCTCTGTGAGTGAGATCCCAGTGGAAAGAACGGGTCCTTCAAAGAAGGAGGTACCCTTCTCCGAAGGGAGGAGAGAACCTCCACTTTGACTATGACCCTATCGGAACAATATCAAAGTCAGCGAACTCTAAAGGCTTCCATAGCCCTGGCAACTCATGACTAGAGCCCAGGGAGATTACTGACGCCATGAACAGGAGTGTCAAATTGTTAAGTCAGCAACAGGAGTCACTGTGTACTTACACCCCATGCGGGATCTGTCCCTAATGTGTCGTCTAAAGCCAAGTGATGCTAGGACTGGTACTGAAACAGTATTTTTATACTTTGCGTTTCTGTGTGGGCGCAGACTGATGAGGTCTTTGCTAATTATATACTGAAGTGATCTTCTGTATATAAAGAGAATTGGAAATGAAAAAAAAAAAACAAAACAACCTGGTGTTAAAATGGAAATGGCATAGAAAATTAATTATTTTGAAAAAAAAATTATGTAGGATCTCTGTCTTTAATGTGCTGTACATTGCTATTTAATGCTATAATTAGTAATCCAATGGTAGTTTTTTCACTTGATGTTGCTATATGGGCAAAATGTTGAAATCTTTACCTAGTATATACTAAACTGATCTTCTGTATACAAAGAGAATTGAAAATGAATCTTTACATGAATGGAAGGGGAGAGGGAGCGGGAGGGGGGAGGGTTGCGGGCGGGAGGGAAGTTATGGGAGGGGGGAAGCCATTGTAACCCATAGGCTATACTTTGGAAATTTATATTCATTAAATAAAAGTTTAATAAAAAAAAAAGAATAAAAATTCCTTGGTAGGCAACTAATTGTCTACCCAATTAAATGCTAATTCTTTTTTTTAAAAAAAGATTTATTTATTTGAAAGGCAGAGTTAGAGTTGGAGTTAGAGTTAGAGTTAGAGAGAGAGAGAGAGAGCGAGAGAGAGAGAGAGATCTTCGATCCTCTGGTTCACTCTCCAAATGGCCACAACTGTTGGCCCATCTGAAGGCAGGAGCCAGGAGCTTTTTCTGGGTCTCCCACATGGATGCAGGGCCCAAGGACTTGAGCCATCCTCCACTGCCCTCCCGGGTCATAGCAGAGAGCTGGATGGGAAATGGAGCAGCCGGGACTGAACGGGTGCCCATATGGGATGCTGGCAGTGCAGGAAGCAGCTTTACTCACTGTGCCACTAAACCGGCACCCCTAGGTGCGAATTCTTTTTTTTTTTTTTTTAAGATTTATTTATTTATTTGAAAGTCAGAGTTAAACAGAGAGAGGAGAGGGAGAGGGAGAGGGAGACGAGAAGGAGAGAGGTCTTCCCTCCGCTGGTTCACTCCCAATTGGCCGCAACAACTGGAGCTGCACCGATCTGGAGCCAGGAGCCAGGAGCCTCTTCTGGATCTCCCACGTGGGTGCAGGGGCCAAGGACTTGGACCATCTTCTATTGCTCCCCCAGACCATAGCAGAGAGCTGGATCAGAAGAGGAGCAGCTGGGACTAGAACTGGCGCCTATGTGGGATGCCGGCACTGCAGGCAGTGGCTTAACCCGACACGCCACAGCACCGGCCCCAGTGCAAATCCTTAAACTTGCCATTCAATCATTCTTTTCCATTTGTCCTCTGATATTTTTACCTAATATATTCTGGACTCCAATAAACAAAATTATCTGGCATTCTTTTGCAAATTCGTATTACCCCAGGATCCAGGCAGGGAAGGTTTTTAGTGAAGTAGGTTTAAACATATTTTTTTCCTTGAGGTATAATTGACATATAGTCATTAAAGTACACATTTTGAGAACTTGCATCCTACGCATACATTCATGAAGTTGTAACTACAATCCAGATAATGAAAATATCTCTCATCCCCAAAAGTTTTCTTACAGCACAGGAAGGTGCACCACGGGCTGGCCCAGAGGACCAGAAGACATTCAGGGTGTGAATCCCTCCTCTATGGGTCGTTTTTAAGCCTATGATTCTGCCTATATGACTTAGGCCATGAAATAGAGTCCCAGCCAACAAACATCCAACAGATGCAGCCAAGTGTTTGACTCTCTTCTGAAAAATGGATTTCTTTTTCTTTCACTTATTGTCCTCAAAGAGTACTTGTTTCCTGCAGCCAAAACAAACACACTTGAAGATGATGATATGTATTGTACCCAGGTACAAAAGGGAAAGGATTATCTGGCACAGAACCAATGGTTTTGACATGCTCCCTAGTTTCTGCCAGCACAACACACCTGATTAACTATGAGGATCATCCCATAAACTATGAACGTTTTTCTCTCTTTCATTCTCTCCTTTTTTTTTTTCCCTCTCTAGTATGAATCTGGGTGTGGATAAAGTCATTCCAAATGGAAGACCTAAATAATGAGTCTGTATGATTGGAGATTATAAGGGCTTGAATTTACATGCAAAGCCCTGGGGTATGCGGAACCACCCAGTCTACTGTAGATAGAGTACAAATCCTGAAGGGACTGAGCAATAACTGATTTTGGCATGAATATCAGCCACATCCATGTGCAAACAATGTTAATGGTTCCCACTCACACCCGTTTTCTTTCTAAAGGCAATATACATAAACACATTGCTCTATTTCATAATTTTAATCAGAGAGATTATTATTTCTTATCTTCTGCTATGGGGTGTAATTGAGAATCAAACATTGTTACATTAAATATATAAGAACAACCAGGCCGGCGCCGTGGCTTAACAGGCTAATCCTCCGCCTTGCGGCGCCAGCACACCAGGTTCTAGTCCCGGTCGGGGAGCCGGATTCTATCCCAGTTGCCCCTCTTCCAGGCCAGCTCTCTGCTGTGACCCAGGAGTGCAGTGGAGGATGGCCCAAGTCCTTGGGCCCTGCACCCCATGGGAGACCAGGAGAAGCACCTGGCTCCTGGCTTCGGATCAGCGAGATGCGCTGGCCACAGCGGCCATTGGAGGGCGAACCAATGGCAAAAAGGAAGACCTTTCTCTCTGTCTCTCTCTCTCACTATCCACTCTGCCTGTCAAAAAAATAAATAAAAAAATTAAAAAAAAATATAAGGACAACCACACTTCAGATAGTTTTGAACTAGGAATACCTTGAGCAGGGCTGAACCCTGTTCCTGAGGAAGATGGTACTAGAATTCAAATATAGGCTTTTGAAGCAGAGGTCAAGGTCTAGTAGCCTGAGGCTATTTAAGGACTGCTTGCAAGTTTGATTTACCAAAAGGATAACCTAGGATACCATTTAAGGCGTTGCAGGGATCACTGAAAATCTTCCATTTGTGAAATTGTGAGTGAATAAAATATCATTGCAAATGAACACTATGTTGGCACTTTTAAGGTAAACTTATGATGGGAATATAAAAGTAAACAATTAGGAGTCTAGCTGGATGAATTTTCATAAAGTGCATATACCTGTATATCCTCTACCTGTATAAAAAAAATTGACCATAGTTATTCCTTTTTGCCATTACTCAATAAGGTAACCAGTGTTTTGGTATGCAACATTATTGATTAGTTTTATTTGTTTTGAGGTTTATACAAATGAAGAGATAGAACATTTACAATTTGTACTTTTTTATAGGTTAAAGATTTATCTATAGTTTGTGTAGGAATTGTTTATTTTCTTCATTGCTGAATAATATTCCATCTTGTAAATATGCCATGGTTTATTTGTTCTGTTGGTAGATATTTGATTTTTTCAATGTCTGCTTGCCTCTAATAGTACTACTCTTTACATTTTCATATATGATATTTGTTATATATAAGTATGCATTTCTGAAGGGTGAGATTGTTAGTTTGTAGGATATGCTTATGTTCAGATTAGTAAATATGACGAAAGGACAAGTACATATTTACACTTTCCATTGTCTTCATTCTTCCAATGCCTCATCTGGGATTGTTTTGTTTTCCTTTTGTCTGAATAATAACATTTATGATTTTTTTCTTAGGCCTCCTAACAAATATTTCCTACTGTTTTTGTGAATTTGGAAGCATCTTTATTTCGCCTTCATTTTTAAAAAGTATATTTCTTTGGGTGTAGAATTTTGGACAGTATTTTTCTGCTCAATATTTTAAAATTGTGATTGCATTTTCTTTTGGTATTCATTCTTTCTGTTCAGAAATAGGATGTCAATCTTAATATTGCTCTTTTAAAAATTGTGGCTGATTACACCTTTTTATCTTTGGTTTTTAGCTGTTTTATGCTGAAAACATGATTAGGTATAGCTTTCTTTTCAGTTTTTTTTCCTTTTTTATTTCTTGAATATATGGTTTCTATCTTTCATTAATTTTGAAAAATTCTCACTCATGATCTCAATAAATTGCTTGATTTTCTTTATATAAAACCATGTTTCATGAGTAAATATGGCTTGATTCCTTTTTAACCTGGAAATGTGTAAATAAGATTTGCTTGTTATTTCTTTTTCTTACCTAATTGTCCTGGTTATAACCTCTAGTACAATGTTAAATAGGAGTGATGTGGGCAAATATATTTGTTTTGCTTCTTTTCTTAGAGCAAAGCGCTCAACCTTTTACCATTAAGTATGGTGTTAGTGGTAGGTTTTCATAGATACCATTTATCCAGTTGAAGAAATTTCCCATTTCTAGCTTGTTGAGTGTTCTATTGTAAAAGAGTGTTGAAGTTTTTCAAATTTTTTTCTTTGTACATTGAAATAATCATATACTTTTTGTATTTATTGTATTTACTGTGCATTATGTTAAGTTTTGAAAATTAAACCAACCTGCATTCCTGAAATAAATACAATCAATTTTATATACTGTATTAGATTCAGTTAGAATTTTTCCTTATGCATTTACAATGTCTACTGATTTTTAATTTTAGTTTTGCTTGTTTTATCTTCTCAAAATTTTTTTAAAAAGATGTTTGTTTATTCAAAAGGCAGAGTTGCGGAGAGAGAGGGAGAGACAAAGACAGAGATAGATAGATAGGTAGATAGATAGAGAGAGAGAGAGAGAGAATCTTCTATCCACTTGTTCATTCCCCGGATGGCTGTAACAATTGTGGCTGAGCCAGGCTGAAGGCAGGAGACAGAATCTTCTTTGAAGTGTCCTATGTGGATTGCAGAGGCCCAAGTGTTTGGGCCATCTCCCATTGCTTTCCAAGTCACATTAGCAGGCGGCTGTATTGGAAATGGAGCAACTGGGACTTGAACCAACAGCTATATCAGATGCCATTATTGCAGGTGGGGCTGAACTCGATATGCCACAGCATCAGCCCTTACTTGTTTTATCTTTCTTTGGTTTTGTCATCAGGGTAATATATTAGCTTCATACAATGAGTTGGGAATTGTTCTTCTCTATTTTATGGAAGTGTTTGTGATTTATATTGATTATTTTTTGAATATTTGCAGAACTTACCAAGGAAATTATTTGGGTCTGAAAGTTTATTACTAGTTGAACCTCTTCACTTGTTGTAGATCTCTTAAGAGTTACTATTTTTTCTTTTGTTAGCTTTGGTAATTTATATCTTTCTAGGAATTTTTCATCTAATTTTTAGCATGCTGTTGTTCGTGATATTATCATGTAATCCTTTATTTTCTGAAGACCTGTATTATTAATTCTCCTTTTTCATTCCTGATTTTAGTAATTTAAGTTTTCTGTTTTCATTTTGTCCAATCTACACAGAAATTATTGCTATTTAAAAATTATTTAAGGACATATTTTTCTCTTTTATCCTTCAAGGGCTCAAATGAAATATATAGGCAGTTTCACTATAAGGCGTGATTCACATTCTGTTCTACATTTTCTATTGTTTTCTCTTCAAATGTTAGTTTGGAGATTTTATTACTATCTTCTAGTTCACTAATTCTTTCTCCATCTTTGGCTATTCTACAGGTGAAACTTGCAACACTCTTAATATAGTTATTTTTATCTTTTAAATTTTTATTTACTTATTTTCATTTTAGTTAGAGAGAGAGAGAGAAACAGTGAAAGAGAACAAAAAGTGAGATCTTCCACTCACTAGTTTACTCTCCATATGCTCACAACAGCCAGGTGTGAGCCAGGCTAAAAGCCAGAGGCCCAGAGCTCAATTTAGTTCTCCCACATGGGCCAAAGGAACCTATGAGCTTGAGCCATTATCTGCTGCCTCCTAGGATGTGCCTTAGCTGGAAACTGGATCACAGAAAGAGGAGCTGGGACACAGACTGGCACTCTGATATGGGATGTGTGTATCCCAGGGGACGGATGTTTTAAACATTATGCCAAATGCCCACAGTGATGATTATTTTTAAATTTTAGAATTTATATTTTATTTTTTCTTGGAGATTTAAAATCTTTGGTTAAGTTTTCAATTTGTCATACTTTTCCTTAAAGATATCATTCACACTTATTTTAGAATCCATGTCTGGGGCTGGTGCTGTGGCACAGTGGGTTACCACCCTGGCCTGAAGCGCTGGCATCCCATATGGGCGCCGATTCTAGTCCTGGCTGCTGCACTTCAACCCAGCTCTCTGCTATGGCCTGGGAAAGCAGTGGAAGGTAGCCCAAGTCCTTGGGCCCCTGTACCAGTGTGGGAGATCGGGAAGAAGCTCCTGGCTCCTGGCTTCAGATCGGCGCAGCTCTGGCCATTGCAGCCAATTGTGGAGTGAACCATCAGATGGAAGATCTCTCTCCCTCTCTCTCTGCCTCTCCTCTCTCTTTGTAAGTCTGACTTTCAAATAAATAAATAAATCTTTTTTTTTTTTTTAAAAGAGTGCATGTCTGATAACTCTAAAGTCTGGAACAACTGTGGATCTGTTTTAGGCTACTTCTTGATCTTATTTAGTGAGAAAACTGGTAATTACTGATTGAATGCCAACCAATCACAGATGTTTTAGATGATAATATCTTACACCTCATGAGGAGACTTATGCTTGGTCAGGAGAGTAAAGACAGACTGCATCAATCCAGGATTATGCTCCCTTGATACTGGGTCATTAATTATAACACATTTTGGAAAATTAACCCCTCTATTTTAGAGGCAAGAGGCTTTGAATTTTAAGATACAATCTAGGAAATGAATCTTTGAGGATTTTACTTCAGTATCTGTGACTGTATAAATGCCAACATATTTCTTGGTTAGGAATGATCAATAGAAATAAAATAAGCTGTGCTTCTTTTAAGCATGGAGGTTCTTCATACTGGAACACTGCAGGATGTTTTCTTCACTGTCCCTCAGAGTAGTGGCAGTTAGCATACCGCTTCTCAGAGTAAGTACTAAATAATGCTTTGTCATTAATTTGAACACCAGAGGTGTTTGCTTTGAGTGTCCCATTTCAAAGATTGTTAGTACTAATTGTGGAACCAACCAAGTAAAAACACTCATAAAATTCAGTTTTGTTATGTTTATGACTATCTGTTAATCCATTTTAAAACTTAGTAGTAAACATACTCTTTCCTCTCCTTCCACTCTTCACGTCTTTCCCCCTCAACGCCCCTCTATGCCCACATCCATTGTTGTCTGTCTATGTTACTCTGGGCTCTGGGCACTGGATCTCCCTTTAACCAACATTCTGTATCGACCCCATTGCAATGATTGATTATTCAGCATCATCGTGGGCATATCCTATACAATACTTAATTTTGGGGGGTCACCATAAATCTTTCCTAAGTGCTTATCTTAAACCTCTTTCCTGAATGTTACTTGAGAAGAAACTATAGGAAGCTTTATTAAATAAGTCAGTCCCAACAAATTCTAAATCACTGCTGATTTCTCAGAAGTTTTGGGTTGGTAGCATGCACTTCACAGTTGTGGGCTGATCAAACCAAAGCATTAATTATGGAGAAAAAAATGTTAAATATGGCTTCAGATATTTCATGTTATATCAACAAGAGTTGAGAATTGGATCATGAAAGGGAATTTTATTTCGAATAAACTTTTTTTAAAGAATGAACAAAACTAATTTTCCTTGAATTCTTTTGCAAATAAAATGAAGAGAAAATCATTGAGTTCAATTAAATAATACTGTAATTTTATATTTTAGTTTATAAAACTAAGTATTGTTTATTATAGTACCTTGAAACACAGAGGGCACAAACCTGTCAGATAAGACAAAATGTTGACTTTCTATAATAAGACAAAGGATTATTTTCAATGTAAAGCGATGTTAATGTTTTTAGATGGAAAAACTCATTGGAATATGAATTCCCAAGTTTTTTTTATAAGAAAGCACTTTAGTAAGCCAGTGTAGAATGCTGACATTTGGCTCACATGTACATAGTGAGTCAGTGATGTGTTTAGACTGGAATAATTTAAGGGAAGAGAAATTTTAAAGGCTGTGCACTGGCCAATGTAGTTGAGGAAGTGACCTGGCAAAGTCTAAGCATGCAGCTTAGTGATATCCCAAAAGGCATTTATTAGTGCTACATTGTGATTAAAGAAATGTATCCTCAACAGAATGGCTGTGAATGTACATTTTTTTCTCTCTTAAAGAAATCACTTGAGGCCACTCCTTTGAGTCATCATGAAGTTGAGAGTTATACATTTCCAGTAAGTAATCATTGTGTTCCTACCTCTTTCCAGGAAGGAACAGCTTCTTAAACTCAATTCTCCCTGCCAAAGAAAGATTTCATTTGTGAGAAGTGATTTGAAAATTGTGTAGGAATTCCTATTTTGTGCTCTTTATATTAAAGCAAGGAACATAGTCAAGAGAAACAGCAGTGTAAACACAGTTAAACTTATTTTCACAAGACTAATTAGTAAGCCCAACCAATTCTGTTAGTTTATGAAGATAAAGTGTTCCTAAATTAGATTAAGATTTTATGACACAAGGAATAAAAAGCTAAGGAGAAATCCACTTAGTTTATTGTACTGAAAATTTAGACATACTCCATCTGAAAGTTAGTGATATCTTTTCAATACACAGGTGAGGAAGCTCTGTATGGGAAGATTATCTAGGTCCACTGTGACTGTGTCATCAGATCAGGTATATTTACCAGGAGCCTAACATCATTTTGAGAGGTTGGATTGGCAGCATTTTTTTTTTTTTTGGACAGGCAGAGTGGACAGTGAGAAGGAGAGACAGAGAGAAAGGTCTTCCTTTTCCGTTGATTCACCCCCAAATGGCTGCTGTGGCCTGATCTGAAGCCAGGAGCCAGGTGCTTCCTCCTGATCTCCCATGTGGGTGCAGGGCCCAAGCACTTGGGCCATCCTCCACTGCACTCCTGGGCCACAGCAGAGAGCTAGACTGGAAGAGGAGCAACTAGAGCTAGAACCCGGTGTGCCAGTGCTGCAGGCGAAGGATTAGCCTGTTGAGCCATGGTGCTGGCCCGCAGCATTTGGGATCAAAGACTTGTACCTCCTAAATATGTTTTGGGAATTCAATGTGGGAAAAGATTCTGCCTTTGGGAAAGTAAAATAACAGGAAGCTAGAATTAAAGTAACATAATCTAGGTAATACTGTGCCATGCACCAAAGCTACTTTAAATAGTACTCATCAAAATGTAACACTGTTAATACCAGAATCAATAAACAGATCAGTGAAACAAAGTAGAAACTACAGAAGTAGATTTTAGTAGATACAAGAATTAGTATATTATCCATCAACATGGTTGAATGGTAGTAGAATGGGTTATTGCATTATAATTTTTAAAAATGTGCTGTGATGATTGGCTGATATTTGGAAAACATGAAGTTAGAATTGTATTAATTATTTGATAAACAGAGATATTGGCAAGAGACAGAAAGAGAAAGGGAGAGAGAGGGGGGCAGAGAGAATTTTCATTTACTTGTTCGCTCCCCCAAATGCTCCTAGTGACTGGTGATGGACCAGGACGAAGCTGGGAACAAGGAGCTCAATCCAGATATCTCAAATGGATGATAGGAACTCAAATATTTGAGTCATCATTGGCTGTTACCAGAGTGTGCAGTAGCAGGAAGCTGGAATCAGAAGCAGAACTGAGATTCAAACCCAGGTACTGTGATATTGGATACAGGTATCTTAAGTTTCATCTTGCTAGGCCAACTGTCTTCCTCTTTACCTTGTTTTATATGACGAAGTAAATTATAGATGGATTAAAAAGTTAATTATAAAATATAAACCATGTTTTATTTTGTTCTACAAGTTGTTTATTAATTTCAGAATGAAAAATGGTAACTTTCCAGAGGAGAAACTTGGTAAATAACATTCTCATAGTGATAAAGGTTAAAATCACCAATAATGAAACTAACTGCATCTCATCTGCTGTGAAGCATCTAGGCAGACACAATATTGAATTCTCTTCCATAAAGATCATTATTGATGTGTAAATGCTTTTTCTGGGGTCAGCTTTGTGATGTAATGGGTAAAGTTACAGACTGACACCAGTATCACATATAGGTGCCAGATTGTGTCCTGGCTGCTCTGCTTCAGATACAGCTCCCTGCTAATGAATCTTTTTGTATCATATTTTCCAATTTTTATACCCTTTCTTTCTTTGTTTTTTAATTTACCTTTTTAAAATTTTATTTAAGATATATAAATTTCATGTATTTCCTATGTAGAGATTCAGAAACATAATGATACTTCCCACCCTACCCTCCCTCATGCCCATACTCTCACCGTTCTTCCTCCTCCTACTCCTATTCCCATTCTTAACTTTTGCAAAGATCTATTTTCAGTTAACTTTATATTTGTAAGATTAATCCTACACTAAGTAAAGAGTTCAATGAATAGTATGAAGAAGAAAACAGTGTTCCACAATAATCAAGACAAGGACTGTAAATAATCATCGAATCACAAAATATCAATTTCACTCCTATAGATTATGTTTTAGTTACGCTGTTATTTACCATGAATCAGATATTTGTCTTTTTTGGGACTGACTTATTTCACTTAGTATATTGGTTTCCAGTCGCATCCATTTTGTTGCAAATGATAGGATTTCATTCTTTTTACTATTGTGTAGGATTCCATTGTGTATATATAATATAATTTCTTTATTGAGTCTTCAACTGATGGATATCTGGATTGACTCCATATCTTAGCTATTGTGAATTGAGCTGCAATAAACATAAGGGTACAGATCATCCTATCATAGCTGATTTCATTTCCTTTGGGTAAATTTGAGGAGAAGGATGGCTGGATCATATGTAGGTCTATATTCAGATTTCAGAGGAATCTCCATACTGTCTTCCATAAGTTATCCCCACCAGTAGTGGATTAGGCTATCTGTTTCCCCACATCCTTTTCAGCATTTATTGTTTGTTGATTTTGCAAGAGAGACATTCTAATTGGGATAAAGTTAAACCTCATTGTGGTTTTGATTTATATTTCCCTAATGACTAGTGATCCTGAGCATATTTTCATGTGGCTGTTAGTCAGTTGAATTTCCTCTCTTGAAAAATGCTTGTCAGGTCCTTTGCCCATTTTTAACTGGATTATTTGTTTTGTTGTTGTTGAATTTCTTGAGCTCTATATAGATTCTGGATATTAGATCTTTATCAGTTGTATTGTTTGAAAACATTTTCTCCCATTCTGTTGTTTGCCTCTTCACTTTGTTGAGTGTTTCTTTTGCAGTGCAGAAGATTTTCAGTTTGATGTAATCCCATTTATCGATTTTGACTTTGATTGCCTGTGCTTATAGGGTTTTCCAAGAAGCCTCTGCCAAAGCCAGTGTCTTGCAAAGTATCCCCAAAGTTTTCTAGTAAGTTGATGGCATTGGGTCATAGATTTAGGTCCCTGATCCATTTTGAGTAGAATTTGTTTAAGGTGTAAGGTAGGGTTCTTGTTTCACACTTATGAATGTGGAAATCCATTTTTCCCAGAAACAGTTGTGAAAGAGACTGTCCTGTCTCAGGGATCGATTTTAGCTCATTTATCAAAGATAAGTTGGTTGTAGATGTGTGGACTGATTTTTGTAGTTTCTATACTGTTACATTGGTCTATTCATCTGTTTTTTTTACAAGTATCAGGCTGTTTTGATTATAACTGCCCTTTAGTTTGTCTTGAAATCTGTTATGGTGATGGTTTCGTCTTTGTTTTTGTTATATACAATTGCTTTAGGTATGTGGGGTCTCTTGTGTTTCCATATGAATTTTAACATCATTTTTTCTTTTGTAAAAAATCTTATTTATTTATTTGAAACTCAGAGTTACATAGAGAGAGAAGAGGCAGAGAGAATGAGAGAGAGAGAGAGAGAGAGAGGAAGAGAGAGAGAGAGAGAGGGAGAGGTCTTCCATCCACTGCTTCATTCCCCAATTGGCCACAATGGCCAGAGCTGAGCCAATCCAATGCCAGGAGCCAGGAGCTTCTTCCAGGTGTCCCACACAGATGCAAGGGCACAAGGACTTGGGCCATCTTCTACTGCTTTCCCACACCATAGCAGAGAGCTTGATAGCAAGTGGAGCAGCCAGGTTTCACCATTTGGGATGCTGGCACCTCAGGCCAGGGCATTAACCCACTGTGCCATAGCGTTGGCTGCAATTTAGCATAATTTTTTTTAGATCTGAGAAGAATGTTATTGGTATTTTGATTGAGCTTGCATTGAATCTGTAAATTGCTTTCAATAGTCTGGACATTTTGTTGATATTGATTCTTCCAGTATGTGAATATGGAAGATATTTCTATTATTTTTATATCTTCTCTATTTCTTTCTTTAATCTTTTGTAATTTTCATCATAAAGAGCTTTGACATCCTTGATTAAATTTATTTCAAGGTATTTTGATTTTTTTTGTAGCTATTGTAAACAGGATTGTCATAAAGTTCTTTCTCAGATGTGATGTTCTCTGTGTTTACAATGCTGTTGATTTTTGTCTGTTAATTTTATATCCTGTCACTTTAGCAAACTCTTTTATGAGTTCCAATAGTCTCTAAGTGGAATCTTTTGGTTCCCATATGTATATAATCATGTCATCTGTAAACAGGGATCATTTGCCTTCACCTTTTCCAGTTTATATCTCTGATGATTTCTGCTTCTTGCCTTATGGCTCTGACTAAAGTTTCCAAAATTATATTTAATATTAATGATGAGATGGGAATTCTTATCTGGTTCTGGTTCTAAGTGGGAATACTTCCAGCTTTCCCCATTCAATAAAATGCTGACTGTGGCTTTGTCATAATTTGCATTGATTGTATTGAGGAATGTTCCTTCTATACCCAATTTATTTAAGGTTTTCATCATGAAAGGATGTTATATTTTATAAATGCTTTCTCTGCATCTATTAAGATAATCATATGGCTTTTGTTCTTCAGTTTGTTAATGTGATGTATCACGTTGATTGATGAATCATCCCTGTGCAGCAAGGATAAATCCCACTTGATTCGGATGAATGATCTTTCTGACATGTCTTTGGATTTGATTAGTATTTTGTTGAGGACTTTTGTGTCTATGTTTATTAGGGAAATTGGTCTATAGTTATCGATCTCTGTTGTATCTTTTTCTGGTTTAGGATTTTGGGGTGATTCCCTCCATTTTAATTGTTTTGAATAGCTTGAGAAGAATTGGAATAGTTCTTTAAAAGTCTGGTAGAATTTAGCAGTTAAGCCATCTGGACCTGGGCTTTTCATTATTGAGAGGGTCTTTATTACTGATTCTATCTCTGTCTTGGTTATTGATCTATTTAGATTTTCTGTGTCTTCATGACTCAATTTTGGTAGACTGTATGTGTCCAGGAACATATCCATTTCTTCTAGATTTTCCAATTTATGACATAGATTACTTTTTAGTAATTCCTAATGATTCATTTTATTTCCTTTTTCATTTCTGATTTTTATTAATTTGGGTCTTCCTCTTCTTTTTAAAATTTTGGTTAATTGGGCCAAATTTGTATCGATTTTATTTATTTTTTTCAAAAAAACAGCTTTTAGTTTCACTGATCTTTTGTATTTTTCTTATTACAATTAAAAAATTTGTTTTCTCTAATTTTAATTGCTTCTTTCCTCCTACTAATTTTGGTTTGGTTTGTTGTTATCCTAGGTTCCTGAAATGCATTGATAGCTCATTTATTTGATGCCTTTTTAATTTCTTGATGTAGGCACTAATTTCTATAAAATTTCCCTCTTAATACTGCTTTTGCTGTATCCCCTGAATTTTGATATGTTGTGCTATCATCTTTATTCATTTCTAAATTTTTTTTTATTTTTTAAAAGATTTTATTTATTTATTTGAAAGGTAGAGTTATAGACAGTGAGAGGGAGAGATAGAGAGAAAGGTCTTCCGTTCGTTGGTTCACTCTCCAAATAGCCACAATGGCCAGAGCTGTGCCGATCCGAAGCAAAGAGCCAACTCCTTCCTCCCACTCTCCCACGTGGGTGCAGGGGCCCAAGGAGTTGGGCCTTTTTCCACTGCTTTCCCAGGCCACAGCAGAGAGCTGGATTGGAAGAGGAGCAGCTATGACTAGAACCGGCGCCCATATGGGATGCCTGTGCTGCAGGCGGAGGGTTCACCTACTGTACCACAGTGCAGCCCCTAAAAAATTTTGATTTCTCTTGATTTCTTTTGTGACTCAGTGTTCATTCAGGTGCTTGTTGTTTGGTCTCCATGTGTTTGCATATGTTCTAGTGATTCTTTTTTTAAAATGATTTATTTATTTATTTGAAAGGCAGCATTACAGAGAGGCAAAGGCAGAAACAGAGGGAGAGAGATCTTCCATCCGCGGGGCACTCCCAAATGGCTACAACAACTGGCATTGGGCAAAGAGCTTCTTCCAGGCTTCCCATGTAGGTACAGGGACCCAAGGGCTTGGGCCATTTTCTACTGCTCTCCCAAGCCATAGCAGAGAGCTGGATCAGAAGTGGAGAAGCCAGGACTCGAACCAGCACCCATATGGGATTCTAGCACTGCAGGTGGTAGCTTTTTCCTACTACAGAATAGCACCAACCCCTTTGGTGATTCTTTAGTTGTTAATTTCTGGCTTCATTCAATTGTGGTCAGAGAGAAGATAATGATATAATTTTGAGTTCATTCATTTTGCTGAGACTTGTTTTATGGCATAACATATGGTCTACCCTAGAGAAAGATCAATGACATGATGAGAAGAATGTGTGTTCAGAAGTTTTGAGATGAAAAGTTCTGTAGATGTCACTTAGGTCCATTTGGTCCATAGTGTCAATTAGCTCTGTTGTTTTCTTTGTTGTTTTTCTGTCTAGTTGATCTGTCACTTGATTCATGTAGGGGGTATTGTGTCTCCCTTTAGGTCCATTAACATTTGTTTTAAATAGCCATGCACCGTGGCATTGGGTGCATATACATTTAGTATAGTCACAACTTACAGTTGAATTGATACCTTAACCATTACATAGTGCCCTTCTTTATGTCTCTTAACAATTTTTGTGTTGTCTATTTTGTCTGATAGTAAGATGGCTACACCTTCCATTTTTTGTTTTCTGTTAGTATAGAATATCTTTCTCCATCCTTTCACTTTTAGTTTGCATGTATCTTTGTTAGTGAGATGTGTTTCTTGTAGGCAGTGAATAGATAGGTGTTGTTTTTCAATCTATCCAGCCAGGCTGTATCACCAGTGGCAAGATTTACTGTAGTTTGATCTAACCTTACTTTCCAAATCTGGTAATTTTTCTGGCTCAGGCCTCTGGGATTGTTGTGTCCATGCTTGTTGGCTGTACATCTGCACCTTCCACACAGCTCCAGCATCTCTGCTCCTTCTGCAGAATCTGTACTACAGTTTTCCCTCCAATTCTCCCCTGAGAATGGTCTTTCTCCATTTTTTCCTCTTTTTCCTATTTTCCCCTGGCCTATTACCCTTTACTATTTTCCACCATCATGGAATGTCTCCTTGATGCCATTTATTTCCTTGACTTCTGTATTTGATATTGCTAATACTTCTAATGATATATAGAATAAGAGTGATCAAAGTGGTCATCCTTGTCTTATTCCAAGATCTGAGGGGAAATGCCTTCAGCTTTCCCCCATTTATTGTGGTGGCTATTGGCTTATCATACATAGGCTTTATCATTTTGAGATATATCGAGGGTTTTTTTCTTTTATGATTAAGTGATGTTGTATCTTATCAGATGCTTTCTCTCCAACTATTGAGATGATCGTACAGTTTTTGTTCTTCATTCTGTTGATGTGATTTAGTATGTTGATTGATTTGTGGACATTGAACCATCCTTACATCCCAGAGGTAAATCACACTTGATTGTGATGTGTGATCTTTGTGATGTAGTGTTGGGATTGGTTTGCTAATATTTTGTTAAGAATTTTTCATCATTGGTCATCAAGGGTATTGGTCTGTAATTTTCTTTTTGTGTTGTATTTATGGTTTCAGTTTCAGAGTAATGTTAGCTTAATGAAAAGGGTTTGGCAGAGTTCCATATTTTACAATGTTTTGGAATAGTTTAAGGAGTATTGGAGTTAGTTCTTTTTAAATGTTTTGTAGAATTCAGGTATAAAGCCACCAGGTCCTGGACTTTTCTTTGACATGAAACTTAATTTCTTCTTTAATATTATTACTTGTTATGGGTCTGATCAGATTTTCAAAATCCCCTTAATTTAATCTTGGAAGATTGCATCAAGGAATTAATCCATTTCCTTGAGGTTTTCCAATTTTTTAGCAAATATGTATTTTATATAGTTTTCTTTTTAAAAGATTTATTTATTTATTTGGAAGGCTGAGTTACACACACACACACACACACAGATCTTCCATCCACTGGTTCACTCTCCAAATGGCTACAATTCCAGGGATGGCCCAGTCCAAAGTCAGGAGCCAACAATTTCTACTGGATATCCCATTTGGGTAGCAGGGGCCCAACCCATTGGTTCATCTTTTGTTGCTTTCTGAGAAGCATTAGCAAGGAGCTGGATTGGAAATGGAGCAGCTAGGACATGAACCAGTGCCCATAATGGGATGCTGGCCCTGCAAGCTGTGGCTTAACCTGCTGTACCACAATGCTGATCCCATGGTAATTTCTTATGTTCATTTGTATCTCTGTGCAACAGTTTTTTAAGATTTATTTATTTATTTTACAGGCATAGTTACACAAACATTTTATATGGAACATGCTGTTAATTTTGTAAAAATTTGTGTTGGTGTATATCTGCAAGTATACATGTGTTTATGAAAAAATTAGTTGGAAATATATTAAAACGTCAGTGGTATTTCTTCTGACTAGTAGGATTACAGAAATTTTTTTTGCTTTACAATTTTTACAATTTATACATGGACATTGATTTAGTTTTTAACTATTAGAAAATAGTGTTATTTTTTTTCCCCTACAGGCAGAGTGGACAGTGAGAGAGAGAGAGAGACCAAGAGAAAGGTCTTCCTTTGCCGTTGGTTCACCCTCCAATGGCTGCCGTGGCTGGTGCGCTGCGGCCGGTGCACCACGCTGATCCGAAGGCAGGAGCCAGGTGCTTCTCCTGGTCTCCCATGGGGTACAGGGCCCAAGCACTTGGGCCATCCTCCACTGCACTCCCGGGCCAGAGCAGAGAGCTGGCCTGGAAGAGGGGCAACCTGGACAGAATCTGGCGCCCCAACTGGGACTAGAACCCGGTGTGCCAGCGCCGCAAGGCAGAGGATTAGCCTTGTGAGCCAGGAGCCGGCCGAAAATAGTGCTATTTTAAAGTTAACATTCAGTACTTGCCTCAATAATGTACTTACCTCAATAATGAAATCAATTTACTTGGAATTTTTAAACTTACAATGTTTTGTGAACTATGTGAAGTTGACTAATGTCTTGATGAATATCTCTGACTCAAACATTGAATACATTCCTTACAAGTGTTAGCAAGCATGTGATATCCGTACTCTTCTTCCTCCGTGTCTATTTCCTCACCTTTAAACTGTAGTAAGAGTAGTGGAATGGTGGATTTCTTTATGTATATGGAATAATAAAAAAATCCAGACATTCCACGTGGGATTTGTCACCTTTTTGTTCTTGGCTAAGCACTCATGGTTCGCTAATAGAGCAGTTAGTCACAGGGTGACAAATATTTATTCCCTCTGGTAAAACAACATTTATTTCCTAAGATGGGAAAACTGGCAAAAGGGTATGATTGGGAAACTAAACCCATGTGCATTCTTTTTCTCCCCTTGATTAGCAATATACTTTGACCTTCTCCATTAGATCTCTTGAGGAGCTGCTCTGCATCCATGTCCCAATTTCCTCAGCCCTTGCCCAGCCACTTCACTTCAGAAAGGAAACTCATATACTTCCTGTTCTGAAATTGCGCTCTCCTTTGAATCCAGTGCCCAGCTCCAAAAGAGCTTGCCCTCTTTTTTTTGTCTCCTTGACATGTGAAACCAATTATCTGTCTTTATTTTAAAAGTCTCTTCTCTTGCCCCTTTAACACTGCATTATCCATGTTATTCAGTTTCACTGCACGATTTCACTGGCTCTATGTACTTTGATGTTTGCAGTCTGGGATGAGCAAGGCAAAATTAAATTTTCTTGTTTTAAATAAAACATCCGTAAAGATTATTAGTTTTAAAAGTTTACCCACAAACAACAACCCTATGTACTATGTACTTAGCTGGGAATTAGATATGTATGCTTATGTGTGTGTGTGTGTGTGTATGTGTGTATATGTATATACACATATATATAAAATGAAGGTGCATTTTATATATGATATTTATACATTATCATATGTATTCATATATATGCAATTGCTTATTATAAGATTATTTAATGATAAAGGGTATTAATATTTAAAGTCCCTTTTGTATATTAAATAATTTCTTTTCCAAATAGTACTATGAGGTAGAGGCTATTATTTCCCCCATTTTTTCAAGAGGAAAAGCAGGCACAGTGTTTAGTTTTCCCAGATCAGGGAGATGATAAGACTCAAATCCCAGATAGTAAGACTAAAATCCAAGAATCCGTGCTCTTTACCCTCAACTTTAATACTGCTAATGCTGTTTAAAAAATTCATGATCAAGTGGATGGACGTAGACAGCTACCAAAAACCACAGCAGTGTAGTGACTGTGGTTATAAAATACACAACATACTAGAAGTATAAAGGAGTATCACCTACACCATCCTGGGGACATAGGGGAGCCTTCTGAAGCTGAGTTTGCAACATGAAGTTGGGTAAAAGGCAGAGATGAACAAGCAGAGATTACTGTATGTCAGAGATTCACATGTGGTGCGAAGTAAGACTTTTTCTTGTGAGAATTATTGTAGGCAGGGTGATCCAGGTGAGAGACTAGAGGGCCACAACAAAGATATCTGCATTTAGAATGGAGGAGAGGGTCAGACAAATCTGTGGGAGGTAGAATCCACAGAAGTGGTGTTTGATTGTATATGGGGAAAGATTAAAAGGAAGAATAGGTTTTAGGAGTGACTTTTGTGCTATATGCTGGGGTGGAAGGTGATCCCAATTACTAAAATGAGGACTAGAGTAGAAGAAGCAGGTGTATTCATGAACGTGAGAATTTTGGTTTTTGAAATGGTGGTTTACAGTAGGTAACAGAAGATTGAAAAGAAATCTGCAAATGTGAAACTTGAGGTAGGACAAGTTGTCACAGAGTATGGATTTGGAAGCCTGAATATGTGAAGTATAGTAGTTGGTATATCTTGGTAGAGCAACAAAAGGAGTTAGGCAATAGATTCCATAAAAATATGGCTATGCAATGGAAGAATTTAGGCAGGAAAAGCAGCAGAGGCGTCAGAAGAACTTGTAGTAGGGCTGGCATTGTGGCACAGTGAGTTAAACTGCTGCCTGTGATGCTGGCATCCTGTATGGTCTCTGGTTCAAGTCCTGGCCATTCTATTTCTGATTCAGCTCCCTGTGACTGTGCTGGGAAGGCAATGAATTATAGGCCAAGTACTTGGGCCTCTGTGGGATACCTGGAGGTAGTTCCTGGCTGCTGGCTCTGGCTTGGACCAGCCCTGGATGTGGCAGTCATTTGGGGAGTGAACTGGCATATGGAAGATCTCCCTTTCTCTCTCTCTCTGTAATTCTGCCAAACAAACATACAGAAAGAACTGCTAGAGAAGTTTTTAAAGTTTCTCTCCTGTTTATAGAAAAGAAGTCTAAATTACATGAAATCCTGGTGGGAAAGTGTGTCAGGGGAAGAAAAACTAGAGGTGATGAGTTTGGCTTTCTTGCTTTCTCTTGTTTTCTAAGTGGCTTGGAATAGGCTACTTTCAAAGGATAAACAAGAAGATCCACATTGTGATGTCCAGTAGTTTTGCTGAACTGACCATGAGAGAGAGAAGAACTGAAAACAAAGATAAATAATGGGCTTGTCTGAAATGAGAATGACAGTTTGGGGACAGGAATCTGGCCACTTTTTTCTTGATTCCATGTTTCCAAATATCTTTTTCTTGGATTGTTTTTCAATTTGTATTTTGTTATTTGAATCATGGAATCATATGATACAGCAATTCCATGCCATTCTCCTAAAAGAAACAAAAATATATACCCTATAAAGGCTCAGAAAGTGTTCATAGCAGTGTTTGTTCCACAAGCTAAAAACTAAAAACGATAAAAAATATCCCCAATTAGTGAATGGATAAATGAAATGTGATATATCCACAGAGTAGAAAATTTTTAAGCAATAAATAGGAAGGGACTTGGTAAGGTTTCGATATTAGTTTGGATGTGTAATATCCTCTATAGGCCTATGTGATAAGAGCTTGTTCCCAAAGGTGGTACTATTTAGGAGCTAGTGAAACTTTTGGGTGGTAGAACCTGGTGAGAAGTCCATTGGGAGCACTGCTCTCAGAAGGTAATTCTCCTGTGACCTCTTTAGTTCTCATCAGATGGTTGATATATAAACAGAGTTTTGGTCCATCTGCTTCCTGGCTTTATAACATGGTCCTTCCTCTGTACATGCTCGGCCATCCAGCATGGGATCTTTACCACAGCTAAAGCTCGTGCCATGTCTTTTGAACCTTGAACCCCCACAACTGTGTGCTTCAGATACTTTGTTATAGTTTTAACAAAGCTGACTAGTATAAGGCTATTAGATATATGCTGTAACGTGAATGAATCACAAAAAAGTTGAGGAAAAATTAAACACAAAATATTATACATTGTATGATTTCATTTACATACAATTTCTAGAAAAGGCAAATTTATGAAGACAGAGTTAAAGTAGTGGTTTCCTAGAGGTAGGGCTGGGAACAGAAATTTACTAAGGGACTAACGGAACTTTTCTGAGTGATGAAATGTCCTAAAAATCTTTAGATTTTTTTTTACAATGATCTATAATGTGTGAATTTACAATGGGTGAACTTTGCAATCTGCAGATTATGCTTCTATAAAGATTTGTATACCATAAATTCAGAATCATTATTTTATTGCTCAAAAAGATGATCTATCCAACTGATTTTGTCACAGATTCTTCTAGTTGTTTCCCCTCTTATTTCTAATTGTCCTTCTTACTTCATCAAGAAGCTTCTACACATGATAATGCTTATCCTTTATTTGGTCTGGCTAGGAGACATAACAGATGATAGACACTTTCAGATAAGTTTAAACCTTGTAGTCATCTTTTAAAATGATTAAATCTCTTAGTTTAGTGACTGACATCTTTGGAGTTAATATTTGCAAATGACAAACAAGTAGGTTTGCTTGGATTTCACCTCCAGCACTAGGGACAGGATATTTAAAATGATCAAAATCACTGGGGCTGGAGCTGTGGCACAGTGGGTTAAAGCCCCAGCCTGTAGCACTGGCATCCCATGTGGGCGCCGGTTAGAGTCCTGGCTGCTCCTCTTGTGATCCAGCTCTCTGCTGTGGCCCGGGAAAGCAGTAGAGGATGGCCCAAGTCCTTGGGTCCCTGCACCCATGAGGGAGACTTGGAGGAGGCTCCTGGCTCCTGGCTTCGGATCAGTTCAGCTCTGGCTGTTGTGAATGGAAGATCTCTCTCTTTCTCTCTCTCTCTCTGGCTCTACTTCTTTCTGTAATTCTGTCTTTCAAATAAATAAAATAATTGTTTTAAAAAATAAAATGATCAAAATCACATTCTGAAGATTGGTGCAGAACTTATTTGGGATGGGAAAGCTTATTCTTCTTCTTAATTTTTTCATTTTCTTCTTTTGTTAAATACTGAAACTTTTTTTTTTTTTACTTATTTGAGAGGCAGAGTTATAGACATGAGAGAGAGACAGAGAGAAAGGTCTTCTATCCACTGGTTCACTCCCCAAATGGCCACGACAGATAGAGCTGAGCTGATCCGAAGCTAGGAGCCAGGAGCCTCTTTAGGTCTTCCATGAGGGTGCAGGGGCCCAAGCGCTTGGGTCATCTTCAACTGCTTTCCCAGGCCACTAGCAGAGAGCTGGATTGGAAGAGGAGCAGCTGGAACTTGAACCGGTACCCAAATGGGATGCCACGCTGCAGGAAGAGGATTAACCTACTGTGCCACAGTGTAGGCCCCTGTCATTCACTTATGATTCTTTGGGCTTATTAATGATACACATAGGCCAGAGGCTAGGAATTGGTTTAAAATTCTTAAGAAGTATGAAATATTCTTCAAAGATTTAATTCTATTAACTTACTACCTACTTCTTTCAAACTCTCTGCTCAGATTCATATTTAATTCCAACTAGAAATGTTCACTTGGAGTAAATGGGCATCACTTACTCCCAAGGTCAAAAATTAAAGTCAATATATTCTCCAACAGAAATGATTGTTTATGATTATGTGTTCTGTTGACTGCTAAATTAGAGCTCCACTAGGTGCTGGTTCTGTGTCCTTGTATAATTAATTTAAAACTTTCATTTTAGTTTACTTATGTATGAAGATTATACGAGTATTCCTTTGCTTTGGGGTACATGAATGAAACAATTTTTTAAAAGGGTTTGCTTGTTTTATTTGAAAGGCAGAGTTACAGAGAGGGGGTCAGAGAGACAGAGAGAGAGAGGGAGAAAGAGGAGAAAGAGAGAGAAATATTTTTCATCTGCTGGTTCACTTCCAAAAAGACCCCGGAGATGGGTCAGTCTTAAGCCAGGGTCTAGGAAATTTTCTGGGTCTCTCATATGAGTGCGGGGGTCCCAGCACTTGTCCCATCTTTTGCTGCTTTCCCAGGCCATTAGCAGGTAGCTGGATTGGAAGTGGAGTACCCATATGGGTTGGCGTCACCATAGGAGGTGGGTTTATGTAGTATGCCAAAGCACTGGTCCCAAAATACTTACTTTTTAAGAAAGAACTATAGACTGAATGGTTTATCATCAACAGAAATTTATTTCTCATAATCTTGGAGTCTGGAAGTCCAAGATCAGAGCACACCTGTGTCCAAGTTCTCATAAGGGCCTTGTTTTTAGTTGCAGACTTCAGACTTCTCATTGTAGTCTCACAGGGTAGGAGAAAGGTGACAGAGTTTCTGGGTTGTCTTTCATAAGGGCACAAACTCTCTTCGTAGGACTCCACCCTCATGATCGAATTATTCTAGAGATTTTTCACTTGCCACTGCCATCTCTGTAGGGGTTAGAATGTCAAATGGGAGATTTTGGAGGAAGAAAATCTTTCAGTTCCCTGCAGGTGGCTTCACCATATCAGCTCTGTGATATGACATCGATTCTTGATATGCACTGAATATTGATCCTGTCTCTATGACTTTCATTCTCAATTTTCCAGCCTTTTTAAAGAGCATATAATTTAGACTCTTTAAACGAATTCTTCAAAAAGTTTTTGTTTGTAGATTTCTGTTGCCTCAGAATAATAATTTTAAGGGATAGAGTTGTAGAAAACTTTCACCATTATGGAAGCTTACCTGGAATATTAAATGTATAAAATGGTGGGTTTTTTTAAACAAGAACATCCAAGTGCAGGTAAGCCAGATGACTTGCTTATGGGCTTGTAGCCAGTTGGTCTGAATTTTATGGTGATTTTGGGAGAAGGAGTTGGTCTAAAATACTGGAAGCTGTCAGGGTCCTCTGGGTCAGAACATGGTCGTGAGTGACTTATGCAGCTGTTGCCTCCTGTAAGTGATGGATAGAGATTAATTTAGATTACTTTTTGAGTTTTCCCAAGGAAAGTCTGATTGCCTGTTATGTAGACTTCAGGAGGGTAATTTGTAGGCTTCATGTTTGGAACAGTCCCTTTGTGGAATGCATATGTTGGGAGTGAAGGTGAAGAGGCATGTTTAGAAGCTGATGTTGCACAATTTGTTGTAGTCTACCTTTCTCAAATAGGTCATAGAAATAGAACACATGTCCTCACGTTAAATACAGAGAAAGGCATCAGGCTTCAGAGTTTAATGAGATGATTCAGGTGCCAGGCCAGACTCAGTCTTTGGAAGGAGGGTGTGTATTCACTATGCCTTCTACATAACAGATTGCTTGATAATTATAGCGTATAACTGGTTGCATTTTATACCACAGAGCAAGAGAGTCTCTTTTTACCAAATTATCCAAAAGTATTCACCAAAAGTCATGACAGGTGTCTTTATTTGACTTGCAGACTTCTTTGAAAAGGTCTTGGTATGAATAAGTTTTTGTCATGAAAACTTAACCTGGAGAGAGTTCTAAGTTGCAGAGAGCCTTTTCTAAATTGGCTAATAAAATTCCTCCACCTCTTTCATTATGAACCACATCCCTCTGTCTCCAGGAATTTCTTATTTTGAGAGGTTGCAAACTGGATCACATCAACATCTGCACACTGAGAACATGATACGGTAACTTTGAAGCTTTTAGAGGCCGAGGCTATATGTACATATCTTACCTTGTTACTTCCACATGGAATCTGTGCCTTCATCTCAGATTCTGTAAGCTTTCTGCCTTGGTCACACTGAAGCCACACTTCTATGGGATACAGGTAGTAATAAGACTTGCTTATAACATCAGCCATGGTGAGTTCATTGTGAAGTGTCTACAAGTTTCTTGCTCAGCTCTTTGGTCACTGTTCTCTATGTGACATTACTTCCATTTTTTCCAGATTCCTTTCTTTTTCTTCTGCATCATTACCACTCCTAATGGTGGCAGGAGGGAACTGTGTTCACCTTGCTTTCCCTTTTCTGTTATGACTTTCACAGTTCTGTTATATAGAAGCAGAAATGTAATTCACTATCTTTCATGCACATGCTCATGGCCTTGAGCAGCACAATTCTCTTAGGACAACTTGCACGTGATGAAGGGTCACAGCTTGGTTATGAAATGTTTGGGGCTAACGTTAGGGACATTTTGAGAAACATTCACTGTCTCAAGGGAGACTCTCACCTACTTCATCTATGCAGCATCTTTTCCAATGGGAATTTTCTAACCTTCTCTAGTGTCTAGTTCTTAAGAAAGTATGTCTTCTGTCAATTAATATGGAGTGGAAAACTTGGGTTCAATTCCAGGTCAAATTGTAGTGGTTGGTTTGTTAAGAATTCCTTGGGCCTGCTTTGAACAAACTCTGCTGAACACTCATAATAAGATGACTTTAGACCTGGCCAACCTACAGAGATTTTTATGCTGGATGTGCAAAGACAAAGATTTAACTCTTGGAATGTGGCCTCAGAGGGAATACCCCTAAAGTCAGGATAGAAATTTGAATAATTTCTAGGGGTGTAAAAAGCACCTTCTTTTCCTTAAAGATCACTGTGGTATTCAATTAGCACGAATCCTTCTCTTTCCTGTATTCAGGGAAAGGGAACAATTACTCAAATTCTTCTTTTAATAGCTATTGACGTGTACAGTTGTGTGAATCAAATTGTGAATACAATAGGAATGTAACTCTTATTGTTTATGAGCTGGAAAGCCATTGCATGCTGGACCAAACCCAGTTACAACTCAAGATGACAAAATATGTATTTCACTTTCTTAATCTCTATGTAGCCCCTGTCCAACCTTTATTAATATTCTTTAATACTCATTTCTATATGTTACATCTCTTTCCTGCTCTCTCTTTGAAAAATAAGTATTCAAGAAAAGATGGTGAATACATCCATACTATTCATGGGTAGCTGGACTAGAATTGCTGAATAAAATAAATTACAAAACTTTCTGTTAAATTTCAATCTATTTATACTATGGGCAATAATGTTGTATGCAGCAGACTCTACTTTATGGAAATTATACCACAGAGGCCTTGGAATATAATTTTTGACCTGAAACTAACCTAAATATTTTGAATGATTCTTATGGGATGATAAGATAAAATACTTGTGATAGAGATTTTCCTGGAAAAAAAATCAGGGCACAAGAGTATCATAATA
This sequence comes from Lepus europaeus, assembly GCF_033115175.1. Taxonomy (NCBI): domain Eukaryota; kingdom Metazoa; phylum Chordata; class Mammalia; order Lagomorpha; family Leporidae; genus Lepus; species Lepus europaeus. The sequence continues at coordinate 72,143,385 of NC_084829.1, read as the reverse complement.
TCTCATAAATTTTATTTTTACTATATCAATTCTAGGTCTTTTTTTTAAAAACTTTTATTTAATGAATATAAATTTCCAAAGTACAGCTAATGGATTACAATGACTCTCCCCCCCCCCATAACTTACCTCCCACCCGCAACCCTCCTCTTTCCTGCTCTTTCTCCCCTTCCATTCACATCAAGATTCATTTTCAATTCTCTTTAATCCAGCTTGTCATGACCTTCTTATTTTTTTATTAGCTGTTAGTTAATAGTAAATCTAAACTATTAATATCTACTCTGGAAGTTGGGCAAACTTAAGTTATGTTGATGGGAAAACTAACACATTATTAAAAATTCTTTGAGATCACTTTTTCTTCAGTAATACTCATAATGCATGCCTTGTATAAGTAAAATTCAGGATATTACTGCTAAATTTATTCAAAAATCATTTCCAACAAACACAAAATCCACCATTTCTAAGTAATTTTTTAAATGGGCTGCCTTCAGACATGGAGGTGCACAAGAAGGAAAAGGAATGAAGTCAGTATTTATTTATAGTCTGGAACAAATTGTAACTTTTTTCAAGTGTTTATCTAAGTGACCATATACAAAGCTATTTCTGGAGTAAACTTGTTCAAATAAGCCTATTTGAAATATAGCTTTTTAAAAACTCCACATTTGAGGACAGAACCTTTGATCATAGTTTAAATAGTTGATTTGTTTTTCATTTTTATGTTCTTCACTAATTTTCAATATCACTTTTTTAAAAACATTTATTTTATTTATTTGAAAGACAGAGTTACAGAGAGACATAGAGACAGAGAGAGAGGTCTTCCATCTGCTGGTTCACTCCCTAGGTAGCCACAATGGCCGGAGCTGTGCCAATCCAAAGCCAGGAGCCAAGAGCTTCTTCTGGGTCTCCCATGTGGGTGCAGGGGTCCAAGGACTTGGGCCATCTTCCACTGCTACCCAGGCCATAGCAGAGAACTGGATTGGAAGAGGAGTGGCCAGGACTAGAACCGGTGCCCATATGGGATGCTGGTGCTTCAGGGCAGGGCTTTAATCCATTGTGCCACAGCACTAGTCCCCACTTTTAATGATGGAATACATTTTTCTTCTGAGGGGGAAAAATATATATTCACATAAAGAGTAGGAATATAAAAGCTGTCTTTTATAGATATGTTCCAGTATAATATCCTGAAGGGTAGGGAAGAAAGATCTTTTTTAAAAAAATTAATTAATTTTTTTTGACAGAGTTACACAATGAGAGGGAGAGAAAGAGAGAAAGGTCTTCCTTCCTTTGGTTTATCCCTCAAATGGCCACTACAGCTGGCACGCTGTGCTGATCTGAAGCCAGGAGCCAGGTGCTTCCTCCTGGTCTCCCATGTGGGTGCAGGGCCCAAGCAATTGGACCATCCTCCACTGCCTTCCCAGGCCACAGCAGAGAGCTGGACTGGAAGAGGAGCAACCAGGACAGAATCCGGTGCCCCGACCGGGACTAGAAACCAGGGTGCCAGTGCTGCAGGAGGAGGATTAGCCTAGTGAGCCGTGGCGCTGGCCCTAATTAATTAATTTTTTAGGAATACAACATACCCATGTTCCCACCTACACTCCTACCCCACCTCCTTCTCCCTCTCTATTTCCTAGTTCTATTCTCCATTAAGATTTATTTTCAGTTAACTTTGTACACAGAAGACCAACTCTGTTAAGTAAAGATTTCAACAATTTACACACACACACACACACACTAAACTTTTTGAGAACTAGTTTTACAGCTAACTCTCATACTAAAACTTATTGAGGACAGAGGTCCTGCAGGGGAAGTAAGTGCACAGTGACTCCTGTTGTTAATTTAACAATTAACATTCATGTATGACATCAAAGACCACCTGAGGCTCTTGACATGAGTTTTCTAGGCTATGGAAGCCTTTTGAATCCACAGACTCTGTCAGTATTTAGACAAGGACATAAGCAAACTGGAAGTTCTCTCATCCCTTTAGAGAAAAATACATCCTTCTTTGATAGTTAGTTTTTTCCTCTAGGGTCTCACTCACAGAGATCCTTCATGTAGAACTTTTTTTGCCATACAGTCTTGGCTTTCAATGCCTGAAATGCTGTCACATGCTTTTCAGGCAGACCAGGAACCCTTAAGGGCTGATTCTGAGGTCAGAGTGTTACTTAAAGCAATTGTCATTCTATGGGTCTGCTGTGTGGACTGCTTCCTATGTTGGAATATTCTCTCCTTTTTAATTCTATCTATTGCTATTACCAGACACTTGATCTTAATTATATAATCATTTTAACACTTAATCCTATCTATATGTTCACGTTAACACTTAATATGATCACTGTAACACTTAAGAAGACATTTTTACCACTCAGCTTAATAGTATTTAGGGTCCCATGGCAAGTTTTTTTTTTTAAATTTTATTTATTTATCTAATTTTTTATTTTTGACAGGCAGAGTGGACAGTGAGAGAGAGACAGAGAGAAAGGTCTTCCTTCCATTGGTTCACCCTCCAATGGCTGCCGTGGTAGGCGCGCTGTGGCCGGCGCACCGCGCTGATCCGATGGCAGGAGCCAGGTGCTTCTCCTGGTCTCCCATGGGGTGCAGGGCCCAAGCACTTGGGCCATCCTCCACTGCACTCCCTGGCCACAGCAGAGAGCTGGCCTGGAAGAGGGGCAACCGGGACAGGATCGGTACCCCGACTGGGACTAGAACCGGAGGATTAGCCTAGTGAGCCACGGTGCCGGCCCCCATGGCAAGTTTTTAAACTGTACCCTTAGAAGTAAATATGTAGGAATGTAAGCAGAACTATGCAGCTTTATAGTAACAAACTTCCTCCTTCTTCTCTTATTTCCACTCATTTTTTTTAAATTTTATTTTATTATTTTATTTTTTGACAGGCAGAGTGGACAGTGAGAGAGTCAGAGAGAAAGGTCTTCCTTTGCCGTTGGTTCACCCTCCAATGGCCGCTGCGGCTGCAGTGCTGAGGCTGGTGCACCGTGCTGATCTGAAGCCAGGAGCCAGGTGCTTCTCCTGGTCTCCCATGGGGTGCAGGGCCCAAGCACTTGGGCCATCACCCACTCTTATTTTTTACTGAGATTATTTTCAGTTGAGTTTATACACATATGATTAATTCTAAGTTAAGTAGAGTTCACCAAATAGTATGAAGAAAAATAAATGAAAAAACAAAAAAATAAAACTGAAACTGTTCCTCGATAGTCATAACAAGGGCTGCTCAAGTCATCCTTTCACAAAGTGTCAATTTCACTTCTATAGATTTTGTTTTAGGTGTTCTTTTGGTTCTCACAGATCGGGGAGAACATATGGTATTTGTCTCTTTGATGCTGGCTTATTTTATTTATTTATTTATTTTTGACAGGCAGAGTTAGACAGTGAGAGAGAGAGACAGAGAGAAAGGTCTTCCTTCCTTTGGTTCACCCCCCAAATGGCTGCTATGGCCGGCACACTGTGCCAATCTGAAGCCAGGAGCCAGCTGCCTCCTCCTGGTCTCCCATGCGGGTGCAGGGCCCAAGCACTTGGGCCATCCTCCATTGCAATCCCGGGCCACAGCAGAGAGCTGGACTGGAATAGGAGCAACCGGGACAGAACCAGCGCCCCAACCGGGAGTAGAACCTGGGGTGCCAGGGTCACAGGAGGAGGATTACCCTAGTGAGCCGTTGTGCCAGCCATGGTGCTGGCTTATTTTACTAAGTTTAATGTCTTCCAGATTCATCCATTTTGTTGCAAATGACTGGATTTCGTTTATTTTATTGCTATGTAGTGTTCCATCGTGAACATATCCCATAATTTCTTTATCTAGTATTTGGCTGATGTACATATAGGTTCATTCCATGTCTTAACTATGGTGAATTGAGCTGCCATAAACATGGGGGTGCAGATATCTCTTTTATTTACTGATTTCATTTCCCTTAGATAAATTCCCAGTAGTGGAATGCCTGGGTCATATGTTAGATATGTTTCCATATTTCTGAAGTATCTCCATAACTATCTTCCACAATGGCTGTACCAATAATGGATTATTGTACCTTTCCCCCTACATCCTCTCTAACATTTGTTATTTATCAATTTCTTTTGAAAGCCATTCTAACTGGGTTGAGGTGAAACCTCATTGGGGTTTTGATTTGCATTTCCTTGATAGCTTTTGATCCTGAGCATTTCTTCATGTGTCTGTTGACCATTTGTATTTCCTCTGTTGAAAAATATCTGTTCAAATTTCTTAACTGGGTTGTTTGTCTTGTTATTGTGGAGTTTCTTGAGCTTGTTATAGATTCTGGTTATTAATCTTTTTTTCTGTTGCATGATAAAACTTTCAGGAGTATGTTGGATAGCAGTGGTGAGAGTGGAAATTCTTGTCTGGTACCAGATCTCAGTGGGAATGCTTCCAACTTTTTCCCGTTCAATAGGACACTAGCTGTGGGTTTCTCATAAATTGCCTTGATTGTGTTGAGGATTGTGTTCCCTCTATACCTAATTTGCTTAGAGTTTTCATCATGAAAGGGTGTTGTATTATATCAAATGCTTTCTTTGCATCTATTGAGGTAATCATATGGCTTTTGTTCTTCAGTTTGTTAATGTGATGTATCATTGATTTGCGAACATTGTACCATCCCTGTAAACCAGGGATAAATCCCACTTGGTCTCAGTGGGTGATCTTTCTGATGTGTTGTTGAATTCGATTGGCTAAAATTTTTTTGAGGATTTTTGCATCTATGTACATCATGGAAATTGGTCTGTAATTCTCCTTCTCTGTTGCATCTTTTTCAGGTTTAGCAATTAAGGTCATGCTGGCTTCATAGAAAGAATTTGGGAGGATTCCCTCCCTTTCAATTGTTTTGAATAACTTGAGAAGAATTGGAATTAGTTCTTCTTTAAATGTCTGGTAGAATCCAGCAGTGAATCCATCTGGTCCTGGGCTTTTCTTTGCTGGGAGGGTCTTTATTACTGATTCAGTTTCTGTCTTGGCTGAGTCTATTTAGGTTTTCCATGTCTTCATGGAAAATTTAGGTTGGTTGTATATGTCCAGGAATCTATCCATTTGGGAAGAAAAATCTTTAATCCCATACATAATGTTTACTCAGTGTAGACAATCAATTTAAAGAACAGATGAAAAAACCAAATTAATGACCAATTTCAATGAGAGTGTTTTATTAAAATAGAGCATGAATTTATAGCTTTATTTTTAAACTTTTTTTAAAATATAAGGATCAACTTTTAAGCAACAAACAGTATCTGCTGGTGACACTACTGTATATAGAGATAATACAACATAATCCAAAAACAAATACAAGCTTATAAGAAAATTAAACAAGACTACTGGGTCTAAGATCATCATATACAATCAAGAGGATTGCTATGTACAAGCAAGAAGCAAATAGAAACAATTTTAAAGAAAAAATACATTTAGGAAACAAATATCCATAAGATGATTGAGACAACGAGACAAAAAAGGGTTAATCTATGTACTATTTCATTTTTATTTTTCATTGTTATATATTTAAATTCTTTTAAAGTTTAGAGTTAATGTTTTTAACAGATTAAATGTGATTTGTATATACAGTTTTAAGAACATAATGATATTCTTTTCATTCTTTCCCTTTTCTCTCCTTCTTACACCTAGTTTTTGAAATAACATTTTAAATTTACATTACAGTGAAAGGTTTAATTCTTAACAGTAAAAAACTATAGTAGTATATAATTTCTATCAGTTTGCTTGAAAAAGATGTAAAATCAAGTTTTCCAAAATGATGTATTTGCAGCAAAACTGATACAAGCAATTCTTTCTTTTTAAAATTTTAGCTCCTGGCCTGCACCGCGGCTCACTAGGCTAATCCTCCGCCTTGCGGTGCCGGCACACCAGGTTCTAGTCCCGGTCGGGGCACCGATCCTGTCCCGGTTGCCCCTCTTCCAGGCCAGCTCTCTGCTCTGGCCAGGAGTGCAGTGGAGGATGGCCCAAGTGCTTGGGCCCTGTACCCCATGGGAGACCAGGAGAAGCACCTGGCTCCTGCCATCGGATCAGCGCGGTGCGCCGGCCGCAGCGCGTCTACCGCGGCAGCCATTGGAGGGTGAGCCAACGGCAAAAGGAAGACCTTTCTCTCTGTCTCTCTCTCTCACTGTCCACTCTGCCTGTCAAAAAAAAAATTAGCTCCTATGTACAAAGGGGAAAACATAGTATTTGTCTTTCTGTGTTTGGGTTATTTCACTCAACATGTTGTCTTCTAGTTCCAATTATTTTGCTGCAAATGACAGAATTTCATTCCTTTTTTGGCTGAATAATATTCATACATGTATGTATATATATCACATTTTCTTCATCCATTTGATAATGGACACCTATTTACAGTTTGTTAAAAAATCCCTATACAGTTTTCCATAATGGCCTATCAATATTGTATGAGAATTCCACTTTTTCTACATCCTTGCCATTATTTGTTGCTCTCTGTCTTTTGGATAATAGACATTCTTACGTGGATGAGGTGGTATTTCACTGCCATTTTGATTTGCATTTCCATGATAGCTACTGATAATGAACATTTTTTCATATTTTTGTTTGCCATTTGTATTTCTTCCTTTGAGAACTGCCTATTCATATCCTCTGTCCATTTCTTAACAGGATTGTTGCTTTGTTGCTGGTAAGTTTTCTGAATTGCGATACCTTCTCAATATTAATCCTTTGTTGGATAAGTAGCTTGAAAATATATTTTTCCATTCTGTCAGATTGTCTCTTTGCCCTATTGAGTGTTTCCTTTGCTGTACATAAGCTTCTGAGTTTCACATAATCTAATTTGTTTAGTTTTGCCTTTGTTGCCTGTATTTTGGGGGTCTTATCCAAGAAATCATCTCCTATACCACTGTCTTGAAATAAATCCCCTACATTTTCTTCTAGCACTTTCATAGTTTCTGGTCTTAAATTTAGGTCTTTGTGTATTGTGAGAAGCAAGCATCTAATTTCATTCTTCTAAATATACATGTCCAGTTTTTCCAACACCATATATTGAAGAGAATATACTTTCTCCAATACTTGTCCATGGTACTTTTCTCAAATATCAGTTGAGTGTATATATTTGGATTAATTTCAGGGCTCTCTATTTTGTACTGTTGATCTATGTGTCAGTTTTTATGCCAGTACTAAGATGTTTTAATTAAAACTTATAGCTTTAAATGATATCCTCTAAAACAGTTTAAAAATAAAGCTGTAATGGAAATCAAAACAAAGTCCAGATGTAATTCTTATAGTCAGTCTACCACAGAATCTTGGAGGGAATCCAAAGACAATTATATAGCCAATGTTTGGACTGATATTGATAAAATAATGAGCTATCCTAGTTACATTTTGCCACATCAAATTCCACATATTTGAAAAAATTAAAGACATGTACTTCACTCATCAGTCTCTTATATACACCCAGAGGATGAATCAGCTAGAAATCTAGGCAAGTTACTCTTACGTTTTTGGAACAGAAAAAAATAGTTTTCTATTCTCACTTTTCTTTTAATGAACAAATGAAGCTCATTAAAGTAACAAGTATATCTAGAAATGTCAACTCCCTGGAAGACTTCCAGGAAATCTGTTACTCAGTCAAAACCAATTTATTAGACATAATGCAATATGGAAGAATGCAGGACCAGCGTTGTGGTACAGCAGGTTAAGCCACCATTCCATATGAACACCAGTTCTAGTCAAAGCTCTTCCACTTCTGAGCCAGCCACCTACTAATGTACCTGGAAATGTAGCAGAAGATGACCCAAATGCTTGGGTCCCTGCCACCCACATGTGAGATTCAGGCGGAGTTCCTGACTCCTGGCTTTGGCCTGGCCCAATCCCAGTTATCGCAGGCATTCAGGGAGTGAATGAGTGGATGGAATGGAAGATTCTCTCTCTCTCTCTCTCTCTCCCCTCCTACTCTCCATCTCTTTTCCTTCTCCCCCCTCATTCTCTACCTCTGTCTTTCAAATTAAAAAAAATCTAAAAAAATAAGAATGCTTTCATGATCATTTAGAAGTGTTCAGATGAGAGAAGTCATGGGAGAATATTTATAAGATATTAGCATCCAGCTTCAAGTAGGTTAAGGCTTATATTTCAAAATGGGAAACATGTTATTTACTTGGATTGTGTCAAGTCCATGATGTAATGGTTTCAGATTGAGGAACAGATCTTAAATGGATCTTAATAAATAAAATGTTTCTTGGGCAAATTGCCTGTATTTTTTTTGTTAGCATATTGGGGAATTTTATTTATTTATTTATTTGTTTATTTATTTATTTTTAAACTTTTATTTAATGAATATAAATTTCCAATGTACAGCTTATGGATTACAATGGCTTCCCCCTCCCATAACTTCCCTCCCACCCCCAACCCTCCCCTCTCCCGCTCCCTCTCCCCTTCCATTCACATCAAGATTCATTTTCAATTCTCTTTATATACAGAAGATCAATTAGTATATATTAAGTAAAGATTTCAATAGTTTGCACCCGCATGGAAACACAAAGTGAAACATACTGTTTGAGTACTAGTTATAGCATTAAATCAAAATGTACAACACATTAAGGACAGAGATTCCACGTGAGTAGCAAGTGCACAGTGACTCCTGTTGTTGACCCAACAAATTAACACTCTAGTTTATGGCACCAGTAACCACCCTAGGCTGTCGTCATGAGTTGCCAAGGCTATGGAAGCCTTCCAAGTTCGCCGACTCTGATCATTTTTAGACAAGGTCATAAAAGACAGGGTGAGGATAGTAACCAATGATCCTAAGAGTGGCATTAACCAGGTTTGAACAATTATACAGCATTGAGTGGGGAAGAGGACCATCAGTACACACAGGTTGAGAGTAGAGCCATTGGAGGTAGAGTAGAGGTTATGATTACGAAGGAATGAGGCCCAAGTGCTCTAGACAGGGCCTAGAACAAAGGACAGAGTCATTATTAGAGGAGCTAAGAAAGGTGCTGTCTAAGCTACAATTAAGTTTTCTGATTGAGAGGCAAATAGAACCTGACAGAAGGGGCTTGATAATAATCTGTTGGGCTTTAGGCCTTGTAAGTTAAGAGGCCCAGACCTATCTATCTGTTCACACGGGGTACATCCTAAGGGAGGTGTGAACCTCCTAGGGGAAGGCACTCTGTTGACTTTCATTACTTAGCTGGCCTGGGAGGAGAGCTGGCCAGGTAAAGGCAGGTGGCATCTCTAACAAGAAATGTACAGTTCTGCCTGCAATGTTGCTGACCCTACTTGACCATACCCTCAGCTGCAGTGGTCACTTTGGAAGTTGGGCTGAGTGAAGGGCTTTTCAGCTTAGAGCCAGTAAGATCTGTGGCTCTGACCTGGGCATCCTTCGACTCCAGGGCAGGTCCATTTCCAGTGATCCAACTCTTGGCAGAGCTGCCAGGGCTCTTCACAAGTTGACTTCTGCTGAAGCCCAGGCTTACCACATTGAAAGCCATTGCAGTAGACTGGCCTGTTGGGTCTCCTTGAGGGCAGATCACTGTACAGATCAGCCATTAATAGGCCTGCCACCCATTGCTTCTGATGCCTAGCTTTCTTTTCTTCCTGGTTTGTGTTAAAGCAGACCAGAGGATGCAAGTCAAGGGAGTGCCCAAGTCCCATCTCTAATCTTCGGTGGCCTGAACTACAAGTCTATAGTCACAGGCATGTTCTGTAGTAGTTTTTCTAAGGTAGACAATGCCCATGAGGAAAATTATATTCTCACTTTAAAACTTTCTTTCCCTTTAGTCTGAAAGGGAGATTTTTTCTACTTACTGTTTACTTTGCTGATGGCGAAGTAAATCTAGCTATGAGATTATTATTTAAGTTCTTATTTTGGCTATGCTATCACAGAAAAATGTTAGTGATCTCTTTTATAAGGTCTAAAGTTTAAATTGTGCATCCTACAGATTCCTTCATAATAGAATTAGTTTCCTACCTTGAAGAGAATAGAGAAATGAAAGAACAAGTTGGGCTTAGAATAGAGAAATGAGGGAGCAAGTCCTAGATTGCTTGCTGACAATAGCAATATTACATGAATACTTAGCAAACAGTTTCAACCATTAGATATCACCTTAAGAAGACATTTACCATAAGGTCCAATGCCTTCTATAAATTTTAAGAATCATGTATTTGAAAACACCTCTTAAATATCTAACATGGTGTAGTTTGTTTAGCCAGTAAACTTAAGCACAACCATATAAAATGATTTTAGTTTCTTTCTACTAACAAGTATAAAACATATGATGCAGAGATTCAGGTCACATGAATTAAAATGTATCTTTGATTAATTTTAGCAGCTTACATTTATGGACAATCTTATCTATAAGCCAATTAAAATAAAATTCTTAATAAAATTTCCCCATGTGGACATACAATATGTACACACATATAACATAATAGGCCAATATAGCAATTTTAATAATAGCTTTTAAAATCTTTAACTCTTTTTGTAGATTGCCAGTTGAATTGCTTTTTGTTTTTAGTAACCTCAGTTAACCATACTTTCTCTCAGTTGGTACTGTTAATATATTATTGGCTTCATCTGTTTACAGAGCCGTCCCAAAGTACTGAATACAATAGAAGTGGCTGGAAAAAGTCCATAGGAACCTATAGGAGGACAGCTAAACACAGAACCAACAACACTTTAGTTTTATGAGCAGCAAATCATATATAACTGTGGATGACAAAAGACTTTAAGTTGCCATGTTTAAAATTGTAAACTCATCAACCAACAAGAGGCACTTGCTTACTTCACAGCATTTTTGAAAGCACCTGCAGGATTTTACAAGTATTTAACCCTTTAGGCCTCTGGGGCTTTCTCATTAAGATAACTATCATGCCTAGTAACACAAGATCATTAGACTTTTTAATTCTCAAACATTTGTATTAATAGCATTTTCCATTATAGAAACTTAAAGTTTGGTACCACGTCACATCTTGACAGTACTTCTAATATAATGCAAATAGCCTGATTAGTTGGTGTCTCTATAAGATGAGAGACATAGGTCCTTTGATTTTTTCAGTTGGGCCCAAACTTGAAAAACCAAAGTCCAAGATTTACTGGAAATTTTAGAGTCCAGATAGTTTGGAACTTTGATTTTTTGACTCCCTGTCAAGAATGCCAAGAAGGCCAGCGCTGCAGCTCACTAGGCTAATCCTCCACCTTGCGGCGCCGGCACACCGGGTTCTAGTCCCGGTCAGGGCATGGATCCTGTCCCAGTTGCCCCTCTTCCAGGCCAGCTCTCTGCTGTGGCCAGGGAGTGCAGTGGTGCAGTGGAGGATGGCCCAAGTCCTTGGGCCCTGCACCCCATGGGAGACTAGGATAAGCACCTGGCTCCTGCCATCGGATCCGCGCGGTGTGCCGGCCGCAGCGCGCCTACCGCGGCGGCCATTGGATGGTGAACCATCAGCAAAAAGGAAGACCTTTTTTCTGTCTCTCTCTCACTGTCCACTCTGCCTGTCAAAAAAAAAAAAAAAAAAAAAAAAAAAAAAAAAAAAAAAAAAAGAAAGAATGCCAAGAAGGCTCAAAATCCAAAATATCTGGTTGAAATAAGATTCCTTAAAATCATAACATAACATAGTTTATTTTTTGATAAACTGGTTTGTAAGAATTTACATCCTTTACAAACATTCTTTAATAATGATGCTGGCAAAGCTTCCTGACTTTTCTGATAATGAACTGTCACAAGTTAGACAGCAAGGTGGTGGAGGATTACCTGTTCATCTTGAGACAATTAAAGCTGAGGTAAATGGTGTAGAAATAGGAAGATTTCTGGTTGCAGTTCATGCTGTGGGTTCAAATGGGCATAATCTGTTAGGAAAGGAAGCTGTCTAGGGGGTGGTGTTGGAGGATTATTTCCACTATGTTTACACTATGTTTATCTGTACCACATGGGAATATGGAAGACATCAGGCATTGGATTAGGAATAATTAACCTGATCCTCAGATAGAATTTTGACTGGAGCTCAATTGAAGAATGAACCAGACCAATACCTGCCTCCTCCCCTTCCGCCCTTCCCCCTCAAATCCCAATAAATGTTGATAGGGATTTACTTATTTGAGGATAGATATACAGAACAAAGCTTACATCATTTGATGTAGTGGTTAAGATGCTGCTTGTGAGGCCTGCATCTTATATTGGAGCGCCTAGGTTTGCACTCCACCTCTACACCTGATTCCACCTTTCTACTAACATACACTCAGGGAGGTAGCAAATACTGACTCAAGTTGTTGGATCTTTGCTACTCACTTGGGAGACTTGGTTGAGTTTAAAGCTCCTGGCTTTGGCCCTAGTTAGAAGACATTGCAAGCATTTGGGGAATGAAATAGATGAGTGATTTCTGTCTCTCAAATAAAACAAAGAGAAAGTTAAAAATAAGTTGCTGGAGCCTAATTTATCATTAAAAATGGATGGACATTGTGGTACAGAGGCGCAAGTTGCCACTCAGGACCCCCTGATCTCATATCTGAGTAACAATTTGAGTCTTCACACCTTTGCTTCCAGTCTACCTTCGTACTAAAGCATCCTAGGAGGAAGCAGATAATGGCTTGAGTGCTTGGGCTACTGTAACCCTCACAGAAGACCTGTGTGATGTTTCAGAATCCTGGTTTTGTCTTGGTCCAGCCCCATTTCTTATAGCATTTGGATGAGTGAACCAGAAGATGGAAGATCCGTTGCTCTATCTTCCAAGTAGTTGAAAATAAATAAGCAGTTTAAAAAAGATTAAAAAAACTTACATAGGCCAGAAGAAATCAATAGGGTATGATAAAGCAAAAGGGATTAAAGAGAATGAAGAAATACTATGAGATAAATGGGACACCATTAAGTGAACAAATGTTTATGTTGTAAGGATACCTGAAGGAATAGAGAAGGCAAATGGTATTGAGAACCTACTTCATAAAATAATAGTTGAAAACCTTCCAAGTCTAGAGAAAGATTTTAACATACAGATATCAGAAGCCCAAAGGACCCTAACCAGACTCAACAAAAAATACCATCTCCAAGGCATATTATAGTCAACTTGTCAAATGTTAGAAAATGAGAGAATCCAAAAGACAGTGAGAGAAATATGTCAAGTTTCATATCAAGTAAAACCCATTGGACCAGCAGTAGATTTCTCAGCAGAAACCTACAGGCCAGAAGAGGATGATATATTCAAGGTCTTGAAAGAAAAATTCTTAAAACTATGATTATTACTATATCGAGTAAAGCTATCCTTAATAAGTGAAGGGGAAATAAAATATTTCCTAGACAGGAGGAAACAGAGAATTCATCATCATCAGATGAGCCTTAAGAAATTCTAAAGGAAGTCCTTAATTAGAGTAACCATCATGAAAACACACAATAGTACAAAGTCCACTATTAGAGCAGATACAATGAGTAATCAATCAACAAAATTACAAGAGATAGTTCTTATCTATTATTATTGATCTTTAAGGTAAATGAATTAAATTCTCCATTCAAAAGTTGCAGGTTGGCTAAATTAATAAAAAATAAGACCCAACTATATGTTGCCTATAAGAAATTCATTTCACAAATGAAGATACACAGACTGAAAGTGAAGGGCTGGAAAAAGATATACCATGCAAATAGAAGCAAAAAAATGAACTGGAGTAACTAGACTTGTATCAGATAAAGCAAACTTTAAATCAAAAACTGTAAAGAGAGCCAAAGACATTATATGTTGATTAGAGGAGCAATTACACAGTTGTAAATATATTTAAGTTATAAATATATATTCTCCTAACACAAGACAGATATATAAAGCAAATATTACTTGACTTAAAGGGAGAGATAGATAGATCCTAATACAATAATAGTGGGAGACTCCAACACCTCACTATCATCAATGGGACAGATCATTCATACAGAAATCAACAGAAGTACATCAGAGCTGAGCCACTTTATAGAGCAAATGGAACTAACAGACATTTACAGAACATTTCACCCAACAGCTTCAGAATATACATTCTTCTCATCAGCACATAGAAAATTTTCTTGGATAGAGCATATATTAGTCCAGAAATCCAGTTTCAGTCAATTTAAAAACCACAGAAATTGTACCATGTATCTTCTCAGACTACAAAAAAAAAAAAACCCTAGAAATCAACAATAAGAACGATAGGAAATTTACAAATACAAAAAATTGAAGAACATAGTACTCAATGATCAGTGGATCATTGAGAAACTTAAAAGAAAATAAAAAAAATTCCTTTAAACAATTGAAAATGAAAACACAACATCTAAAAACCTGTAGGATACAGAGAAATCAGTATTAAGAGGAAGTTTATAGCAATAAGTTCTTACATTAAAAAAAATAAAAAAACCCTAATAATACATATCAGGGACTTAGAGAAACAAGAAAACACCAAACTCAAAATTAGCAGGCGGTAAGAAATAATAAGTAAAGAAGAAATGCATGAAATGGAAAATAAAAAATACAAAAGGTCAAAAATTAAAGCTTGTTTTTTTAAATTTTTTATTTTTTTCATTTATTAAACTTTTATTTAATGAATATAAATTTCCAAAGTACAGCTTATGGATTACAATGGCTTCCCCCTCCCATAACTTCCCTCCCACCTGCAACCCTCACCTTTCCTGCTCCCTCTCCCCTTCCATTCACATCAAGATTCATTTTCAGTTCTCTTTATATATAGAAGATCAGTTTAGTATATATTAAGTAAAGATTTCAACAGTTTGCACCCACACAGAAACACAAAGTGAAAAAAATACTGTTAGAGTACTAGTTATAGCATTAAATAACAGTGTACAGCACATTAAAGACAGAGATCCTACATGATATTTTTAAAAAATTAATTAATTTTCTATGCCATTTCCAATTTAACACCAGGTTTTTTTTTTCATTTCCAATTATCTTTATATACAGATCGATTCAGTATATAACTAGTAAAGATTTCATCAGTTTGCACTCACACAGAAACACAAAGTGTAAAAATATTGTTTCAATACTAGTTATAGCATCACTGCACATTAGACAACACATTAAGGACAGATCCCACATGAGAGAAGGATCCAACATGGGAAGCGGGATACACAGCAGACTCATAGAATGGCAGATGCCCTAAACAACACTCTGGCCTCAGAATCAGCCCTAAAGGCATTTGGATCTGGCTGAAGAGCTCATGAGAATATTGTAGGCATGGAAAGCCAAGATACCATGGAAAAGAAAAAAAAAGAAGAAGACCTAAATGAAGGATCTCTGTGAGTGAGATCCCAGTGAAAGAACGGGGCCATCAAAGAAGGATGTACCTTTCTCTGAAGGGAGGAGAAAACTTCCACTTTGACTATGACCCTATCGGAATAAGATCAAAGTCAGCGAACTCTAAAGCCTTGGCAACTCATGACTAGAGCCTAGGGAGATTTTGTGAATAATTATAGTAAAATAAAAAGAAAATAATGATCATATGGTTAAATCACTCTGGATGAAACAACATCGTGAAACAAGTTAGTTTTTTGCAGAATTATATACATATTTTAATATACTATTGTGATTATTAGATTCCAAGCAGAGCTATTTTATAAGCAAATTTTGGAAATAAAGAGCAAATGGGCCTTCCTGGATTCTTTATAAAATCTATTTTAATGCAATCCAAACTTTCTGTCCTGGGGTGCAGCAGGAAGATCGTATTCTATTAAATCTGGTTACAGAATGCCAGATTGCATTACATCAGAAATAGCACGTGGTTAGTCACTTTGTGACTGTGTTAAAGAAAACCTGAATGGATATATGCATTACTATTTTTAAATACTGCAGAACTGGCATTTCCTTTGGGAAATAACTATCATACGAGGTCTTGATGTGAAGTAGTTCCAAGTTTTTTTTTCTCCTCATAGAATAATCAAGGAGGGATCTTATTCTTCTATTTGTCCTGAGTACATTCAGGATGTGGGCAGCAGACTGACACTGTACCACTCAGACAGACCCCAGGACTTTAGAGTCTGTCATAGCAGAGAAGGGGTGGCTAGAGTTCAGATTATCTCAAGTATGTTATTCTAATCTGGAAAGTTTCCTGAAAAGTTATTTATTAATAATTATCACCTTAGAATTTTTATGAGCATTATCATTAATACAGTTCACAATTATCATTTTGAGATGAGGAGTGTTACTGATGTCACTACACACATGGCAATTTTTTTTTTTTTTGACAAGCAGAGTTAGTAAGAGAGAGAGAGACAGAGAGAAAAGTCTTCCTTCCATTGGTTCACCCCCCAAATGGCCGCTACGGCCGGCGCACTGTGCTGATCTGAAGCCAGGAGCCAGGTGCTTCCTCCTGTTCTCCCACGTGGGTGCAGGGCCCAAGCACTTGGGCCATCCTCCATTGCACTTCCGGGCCATAGCAGAGAGCTGGCCTGGAAGAGGGGCAACCGGGACAGAATCTGACGCCCCAACCAGGAATAGAACCTGGGTGCCAGTGCCTCAGGCGGGGGATTAGCCTAGTGAGCCGTGGCACCAACCACATGGCAAATTTGAATACTCTTCTTAGCACTTTATAGCCTTCTCTCCTATTTGCAGGCAGTACTCCACCTGGAAAATTTGGCTAGACACAGTGAAATAGCTAAAATGAGTGAAAGAGGGAAAATTCAAGAATACATAAAAATTATTGAAACACTGTATATCTTGCCAAAAGTATATTTAGTCTAACAAATATTTGTTTAGTATCTAGATTCTGTTATAGACACTCTCATAGACATGCTCATCTACATTTTTCAAAACTAAATATTTTTTTAAAGAAATTTACTTGATGTATTTATTTTGTAGGTGTGGAATTAGACTGCAAGAGATCGAATGTTTCCCCTAATCACAAAGGCTGGGTAGTGAAGAGCCATAGTGAAACTCAGAAATAAGAGCGTCTAATTCTGGGACTATTACTATTCCAATTAGGTTTTCCTTAAGTATTGTTCTCTTTGTGTACTGAAGACCAAGGGATGAGTGTAGACCAGACTGGATGAAAAGGAGGATTTGTCAGTGGGGGCTGTCATATAATCCTGTGAATCTTTGAATTTTTTTTTTTTCTGGTGGAATGTAAATGAATACTGTGGTTCATCTCTGGGAATTCATTTACTTACAGGTAGCCAGTTGAGCTGTTCCCAAATTTAGAAACCAAGAGCGTTGACCTGGAGGTGAGAAGTGTAAATACTGCTCTGTGAATTTAGGAAGTCAAATAATTGCACTGCAAATGTGTGTGTAGAATATGTGGAGCCAAGGTGCCAGGGTATGCTGTGGGTGCACAACCTCTGTAGCCAGACTCCCTGGGTTCAAATCCTTGTTCTTTCACTTCCGTGTTATGTGACTATAAGCACATAGCTTAATTGTTTATGCCTCAGTTTCCTCCTTGTTAAATTAGAATAATTATAGTACTGGGCTTATATGATTTCTATATTAAAAACCATGAAGCTGTTAGTACAGTGTTGTACTAATACTAGTAGTGTGGCTCTAATTATTACTTGATGCTTGGTAAAGTTACTTCAAGCTAAGCAAGGTCCATCTATAACACAGTGTGGTACAAATCTATTAGGATTATTGACCGAAGTTCAAGAAAAAGCAGAACATATACACCTGAAAATGTGGAGAGTTAATTTAGTCATGTTTAAGGCTTCTTTTTCGAATGTCCTTTTTGTGTCTAGCATGGCATTGAACAGATCAGGTGACAAAAAATTGGCAAGAATAATTTGAATAACACGGGTCTTTGATTTCTGATGCTTGCTATTTCACCTTATTTTCACTGCACATATCAGAAAAGTGTGAGTCAAGGGCAGAATCAATAACCTATAGGGAAATCTGAGGTTTCCTATGGAAATTTTGAGCAGTCTTTACTGTTCTAAATTGTCATCTCATTCTTGTAAAAAAAATCAGACACACATATGTGGTTTTTAAAACACATAAGTTGTCAGAAGCAGTGTATTGTGAACATGAATTCTTCCTTAATTTAATTTCTTTTTCTGAGTTAGAAGTCATTAAACAACGAATACCAAGATTTTCTCAGCTCTGTGCTATTCTCTGTTTGCTGGCACATTTAGACACCTAGATGAAAACTGCTCATGGTATCCACTGAAAACTCCTTCAGTTGTGCCAGCAATGTGGAGTGGGAAGCCATGATTACTGCTGACAGTTCCATCTTGGATTCACAGTCTCCTGATTGTTGGACTTTTCTGATGGGGAACTTTATTTTTGTTTTCAGATTTAGCTCTAATAATTTCTTTGCCCAGAACCAGTTGTTCCCCAACCCCCTCAGATGTGTGGAGCTTGTAGAGCCTTGTTTTTTTTTTTTTTTTTCAAAGTAACCTTGGAAGACTCTAACATAACACTTTGACTAAGCTTGAGTCACAGGCCTGTGGTGCCACCCTGCACTGAGTTTTTCTTGCCCCTGAGGCCTTTGGCAGCATCCTCTCTGATATGAATACCATTTGTAGTTTGTCTACAGTTTTAATAAAACCTTTTTGCTGGAATCAGCATTGCTCCTTCCAAGTTCCTGCTTGCCCAAGAAGGCAGTGCCCATAAGTGCCACCATATGAGAGAAAAATCTCTTGCAAAACTCGTGTCTTTGGTTTTGTGCATAAATGCTGATGAGAAATGTTTTCGCTGAGATCTCACGTTATTCAGGCTCAGCTGCATTTTTTCCGAGTTGAAGCTTGTTTTAGTTTCTAAAGGTCTTTTTTTTTTTTTGTTAGTAAGTACAGAGTTAGAAGCTTATGTAAAAAAATAGTAAATATATTCATTTTAAGGAGACAGTCAATGAGACTTGTAATACCCCTACTTTCTTCCTATCTTGAAACACAACACTGCTATGAAGAGGTTACTCAGATACATTTCTGAAAGAAGTGGATAGATGCTGAACTTCAAGAGATATGTGGAGATCCTGGTCTATTGTAATCCTAATATACCCAGCTTTCTGTCAATCCATTATTTTTTAATCCCCATATCTCTCTTTATCCTTTTGACTAGTGCAGTGGGGTGTATTAGCACAAAAATGCATACTCTCTAGTTTCTAGGGAGTGCATAGAACAGAATCAGTCTAACTCCTCTCCTGTGACAGGACAAATAATTGTAGGTGATCTTGACAGCCTTTATGTTTAAAAAAGCAAATATCATTATTAGTTTCATGACAAGTCAGTTAAACTGATGATTTATTTTTAAAATCCCTGAACTTGGTTTGCTTTAATGATTTTTCTCCTTATTTTCAAACTGAAAAAGATTATATTATTTATTCTAACTGTAAAGTAATATGTGGGTACTTTTTAAAGTTTGTGGAAAAATAGAGTTCAAAGACTTTTTTGGAGCCAAAAATTTGAAATCTATGCATAGGTTTTTCATAATAAGCATTTTTATTAACTTGCTGAAGACCCGTCATGTGCATAGATTTTAAATTTTTTCACCAAAATGAATGTATCTAAATTCCATTTCTACAAACTTTTTGAAGTACTCTTGTGCCTGCTTTTCATAAAACATCTAGATATTAGAGAAATATAACAAAGTAGAAGTTACCTAAGGTTCTAGTATCTGGAAATGACTACTATTATTTTGGTGAATGTCCTTCCATGTTAGTAGTCTCATGTTAGTAGTTTTCCATGTTAGCTGTCTCAAATTCTGCTCTACAGAATCCTGGTCCAAATTATACATTATTTTTTAATTTGAAGAATTTATTGATCAATTAAGTTTGAAAAGTCCTCTGTTCAACAGTGTAAAAGCATGTTTCTCTATTGTAGGTCTTTTTAGAACATTTAATAACTGCCATTGCCCTGAGAATCTCTAAAAGAGAGTTAGTATGAAATACTTTTCAACTTATAAGATTTGAATTCCTTTATTAATAAACAAAGCAAAAAGATCTAGTAAATTGTATTTTGAACAGGTACCCATACAGTAACACATTTCACATATAAATGGGATACCAAACTCAAGTTAGCCTTTATCCTGTTGTCAAATAAATGCCAGTAGTGTGTGATACTCATTTACCCATATCCAGACATTGAGAGCTACCCCAACTTGTTTAATGGTTGTGCAATATTTCACTGTGTTTATGTATAATCTTCTAGTGAACTAAATTCTCTATTAGTAAGCCTTGGCCACCTAACCAAAATTAAAAAAAAATAATACACTAAGTTCACAAAAATATTTGCAAAATCTATGATGAAATCAGGAGACAAAAAGGTGAGCACATCGTTAAGAACCTGTATAAAGAGCACAGCCAACTCATAGGAAGAAATATATTACACTAATACAGACATAAGATTATGTTCAATCTATCTATGTCATGCAAATAAGGACATCAAATTATAATGTTTAATTGAGTGCTTGTGATAAAGAATAGAAAGACCGCAAAATCTAGGATTGGTGTGAGTTTGGGAAAATATATACTTTTATCCTGATAGTGAAAAAATGTAAATTGGTATCACCTTTCTTAATGGGACGATATCTACCAAAATGTTAAATGACCATATACTTGGAAGCAGCAAGTCCATTTTAGATTATTTTTGGCTGAAAAACCACCACTATTTCCTTTCATAAACAATCCCTTTGTGAGATCTTTGTGTGGGCTATATATTATATTTTATTTGTGGGCAAGACAAATCTCTGTTCTCTACTTTTGCTAAAGAAGTTGATGAGATGCTAGTCCAGGTAATCAATTTCAGTTCACAATTGATCACATTGATAGATCTAAGAGTCAAAGGGATCACACAAACAAGACTAATGTCTGCTAATACTAACTGATAAAACCAAAAAGGGAGAGAAGGATCCAACATGGGAAGGGGGAGACACAGCAGACTCATAGAATGGCAGATGCCCTAAACAACACTCTGGCCTCAGAATCAGCCCTAAAGGCATTTGGATCTGGCTGAAGAGCCTATGAGAGTATTTTAAGCATGGAAAGCCAAGACACT
Source organism: Lepus europaeus (assembly GCF_033115175.1). Taxonomy (NCBI): domain Eukaryota; kingdom Metazoa; phylum Chordata; class Mammalia; order Lagomorpha; family Leporidae; genus Lepus; species Lepus europaeus. The sequence continues at coordinate 72,122,496 of NC_084829.1, read as the reverse complement.
TTGGAAAAAAAAAAAAGAAGAAGAAGAAGAAGACCTAAATGAAGGATCTCAGTGAGTGTGATCCCAGTGGAAAGAACGGGGCCATCAAGGTAGGAGGTACCTTTCTCTGAAGGGAGGAGAGAACTTCCACTTTGACTATGACCCTGTCGGAATAAGATCGAAGTCGGCGAACCCTAAAGGCTTCCATAGCCTCGGCAACTCATGACTAGAGCCTAGGGAGATTACTGGCGCCATAAACAAGAGTGTCAAATTGTTAAGTCAACAACAGGAGTCACTGTGTACTTACATCCCATGTGGGATCTGTCCTTAATGTGTTGTCCAATGTGAAGTAATGATATAGCTAGTACTGAAACAGTGTTTTTACACTTTGTGTTTCTGTGTGGGTGCAAACTGATGAAATCTTTACTTAGTATATACTGAATCGATCTCTTGTATATAAAGATAATTGAAAATGAAAAAAAAACTTGGTGTTAAATTGGAAATTACATAGAAAATTAATCAGTTTTTTAAAAAAAATATCATGCAGGCTCTCTGTCATTAATGTACTGTACACTGTTATTTAATGCTATAACTAGTACTCCAACAGTATTTTTTTCACTTTGTGTTGCTATGTGAGGGCAAACTGTTGAAATCTTTGTATATACTAAACTGATTTTCTGTATATAAAGAGAATTGAAAATGAATCTTGATGTGAATAGAAGGGGAGAGAGAGTTTGAAAGGGGAGGGTTGTGGGTGGGAGGGAAGTTATGGGGGGGGGGAAGCCATTGTAATCCATAAGCTGTACTTTGGAAATTTATATTCATTAAATACAAGATAAAAAAAAAAAGAAGTTGATGAGATGTACAATTTCAGCAAATCATACTCACAAAGAAACCACTGGGTTTTTCTCCATAAACTTTTGAATACCTAATCAACATAATATATTTGAATAAAAGCATGGTTGTAACACTGAAATTAATCAATCCCTTTCAAAATAGAATATTTCCATTTTCAGTAATGATTAGAAGCAAGTTTATATTCCCAGAACTTCCTGGCAAATTTGGTAACTGGAAATTCTTCTAGTGGGTATAAGTTATTGAAGGGCTGGTTTAAAAAATTAGAATGTTATACTCTGAGACTTGCTGGGTGTCTTTTCCTTCTCGAACATAATAACCCTTTTAATTTCATCGTGTTCCCCTACTTCAGTCACTGAGTGGTAGCTTTCTTCTTTGGAAAAATAAATTCTGGTGTAGAAGGAGAATTCAGCTGGATAAATAAAATAAACCCATTCAGCTAGGAGGTTCTTGAGAAAATGGACTGTTTAACTCACCACAGTATCCCTTGTCCCCAGTACCATTGCCCAATCTATTGGGTGGGCTTAGTAAATACTTGTTGATTGCAATTATGTTGAACTCATGAAAAGTGATGTTGATGAACTCAGGTCTTTGAAGGTGAGTTCCATATGGAAAATCTGTCCATGATATCCACTATAAGTACTCTTGATGAAATTGTTGGGCAGGGATAATAGAAGATTCATGGTCAAATGGAAACGTAACTCAATAGGAATGATAAATTTAGAAATTCTCCTTATCTAAAGCAGACTGAATCATAACAAAGGAGTATCAATAAATAAGTATTTTAATAAACATGAAAATCAAAAGGAAGAAGGAGCAAAGGGTATGGAGATAAATATGTTTACTACCTTAAGCATAGTTGGTTGCTTTATGCATATATTGCACTTCTCCCTGGAGTGCTGACAGATTGTTGTTATTGTGCTTATTTTACAAATAAGGGCAGAGTGGCTCTAACAGTTTAACCTGATGAAGACTACCCTGCTCATATTCTGAATAAATTGGAAATGAAATCTGCTGTTCCTTGTTACAAGAAAAAAACCTTCAAACACAGTGATGATGGTAAGTCAAACGAACAGACCAAATTATCAGCTTCATAAACCATGACAGTTTCTCAAAATTTAATATATCACAATCAACAGAGAGCTTGTTAAAACCAGCTTTCTGGCCCCCATCGCCATAGTTTCCATATCGGTAAGTTCTCGCATGAGATCTTATAGTCTGCATTTCTGACTAGTTTGCAGGGACAGCCAGTCCAGGAACCACACCATGGGAACCATTGGAAGACAGGAAATTTGTTATTACTATCTGTCCTGACTTAGCATTGAGAAGTCTTTTTTGGATGTCCTTTTGGTCAAGATTTTTCTGGTATTAATATATAATTAATTTATTCATTCAATAAACAAGTCATTCAACAAACTGTTCACTCAAAAAGAATAATGATGAAAACCGTGTGTGGAATTACAACTGAAATCTGTCCTGAGCAATAAAATATGATTTAACAGGAAATAAAGGCAAGTTATTGTCATAAAGTCAATACCTAGTTAAAAAGAAAGAGCTAAAAAATTCCTAATGTTGCCTCTAGATACATTAATATGGGCATAATATACCAATTATGGGAAAGAATTTCATTTACATTGGGTTGCCATTTCAGGTTGAAGTCTGGGTTGGTTAAAGGACTATAAATGGCATACAGAATGCCCACATGGGAAATTGTGATGACTAAAATTACTTAAGTGGTGGAGTACCAGCTGCTACATTTGTGATGAATTGTATGAAGTAAACTCTTCTTGTGATTCAAAATCAGTTCAATATAGGATAATGATGTTGTAAAGAAAAAAAAAAAAGGTATACTACAATGGAGGAGGAGGAACCAAGCACTACAATGTTCTTGTCAGAATTGTGCCAGGAAGGAACAAGGAACTAGTAGATAGAACCATTGGTATTTGGTAAAGTTTCACAGAGATGCTACATCTGTGGTAGGTCTTGAAAAAATACTAAAATTTCAAAATGTGGGGTTCATTCAGTTCAACCAGTGTCTGTGGGGTACTCACTGCAAGTGGGTATCCAGTGGAAATTCTTCTAGTGGGTATAAGTTATTGAAGGGCTGGTTTAGAAAAATTAGAATGTTATACTCTGAGACTTGCTGGGTGTCTTTTCCTTCTTGAACATAATAACCCTTTTAATTTCATCATGTTCCCCTACTTCAGTCACTGAGTGGTAGCTCACTGGACACAAAGGTCAGTGAGATATGGTCTCTGCCCTCCAGACTGATGACTATGGGACATGTTGTGCCAGCTGCTGGGTATGAGGGGATAAGACAGAAATACAAAAGGGTCATAAACCTCATGAGGTTCATATTATAGGGAGAAATTTGCAAAACAGTGGGACAGATAGAAATTTTGGAAGATGGTGGGAAGATACTTCATGGAAAGAGAATGAAAAGGAACGCAAGCGTGGTTTTAAATTTGAGAGGTCCATTCATTGAGTGAGCAATCCAGTGGGGTTGGACTTCTGGGCCTGAAGACTGAAAAAAATGCAGTGGGCAAGTCATAATGCAGACAAAGGAAGTGAACCTGCTTGGTGAAATGTGGGCCTTATCTTTCAGGTAACAGGATTTTTATGAAGGATACTAGAGTATGGGGTGATTTTATCCAGTCTGTTTTGAGAGGCTAACTGATGACCACAGGGATCAATGTGAGAACCAAGAGGTTGGTTGTGCGGAAATTAGTGAAAATCACTGCTAGGAATCATGTGGAAGAGGAGAGTTTTCATTTCATCCTGTTAAGGAGTTCATTATGTTAAGAAACTTGAATGCAGATTAAAGACATTTGTAAAAACTTGTTTATTTTTATTCTATTTGAAATGGAGAGGGAAAGAGGGAAGGGAAAGAGAAAGAGAGAGAGAGGGAGAGAGAGAGAGAGAGAGAGCAAGTGAGCTGTCTTTCATCTAGTAGTTCATTAAAATGGCTACAACAGCTGGGGCAAGAGCAGGTGAAAGTCAGGAGCCTGGGACACAGTTTAGGTCTTCCACGTGGGTGGCAGGAACACAAGTACTTGAATTATCACCTGCTGCCTCCCAGGGTGTACATTAGCAGGAAGCTGGACTGGAAGCAGAGGTGGCACTTGAACTCAAATAACCCAAATGAGATGGAAGAGTCCCAAGTGATGTCTTAACTGTTGTGCCAAATGCCCTTCAGCAGGTTAGACAATTCCCACAGGAAAAATTTACCTAATGCATACTTAAAATTATTCAAAGGAGGCATTGTATTTCTTCTTCCTTTCCTCTCTCTTTTCTTGATTAGCCTCTGGCTTTCTCTCTCATCCTGCCCTTCCCTCCTTATTTCTTCTCCTCTAACTTGCCTTCTCCTCTCTTTTTCTTAAAATCTGTTTGAAAAGACATTTATTTTATCATATTTATGTTAAAGTAAGTAAACTTTTGTATGTGGCTGAGAGATTCCAAGGCCTATATCAATAAGTTGATATATCAGTTGGTTGAAAACAAAATCTATATTTTATGGCATTCATTGTAATTTGGACCACAAAAAAGAGTAAATACATTAAGTATGTTTATTTTCTTTTTTGGTATCCTGCATACTAAGACTGTTTTCTTAGTGGTATACTCTACTTTTAATATGTTACATTTTTAGTTCATGCTGAATGTACTGTGCAAAAGAAGGGAGGCTTCTATGCCACTGACTGGTCATTTGCTATCTTATCCCACCATCCCTTCGTTTAGAATGGGGAACAGAGGAATATATAAGTATAGCCCATGCCAACCATTTTCTAGTTAATAACATTTTGTATTTAAAACAAGATAATAGAGTGCTACTAATGAATAACAAACCTCTCAACCTAGTGATAGAATATCACCAAGGAAATATACAGTATCAAAGGCAAATAAAATATAATAAAATTAATACCTGTAGTCTGATTTCAGATTTGTTTTATTAGTAAATTCTCTCATTTTGAATATATTGTACCAATAAAACCAGAAAGAATAGAAGAAAACCTATCTAGCTTGTTGGTAATGAAAATAATGCTGATTAAAATCTGTGATATCATTTCTTTATTTAGAGCTAAGATACTTCATGTGGTCTTTGTGTTATTTCTTTTAAGAAATTTATCAAACAAGTATTTTCAATGGCTGTAGATCCAGATGGCATTTATTTTCACAAAAGATTGATAAGATTACTTCCACTCAACTTGGAATGAGCACATCAGATAATAGAACTTTTTTCTTGGTATGGTGATATTATTATCTTGAATAAAAACTAATATGATTGAGGTAAAGTAATAAAATGATATTTCTGTTTGCTGTTAGGACAGGAACAAGTGATAATTATTGAGTGTTCACAGGTTTTGCATTTAGCAATTAGAAAACAAGAATACATTTCATGGCTGTGGAGTATATCAGTGACAGTATACTCATGCCTGTTTTTGCAACACTTACCTCTTGACACCATGGTTAGAGATGCTACTTCTCAGTGTATAAGGATATAAATTCACAACTACAAAAGGTAATCAAGAAATGGGACTGACATAAAGGGTCTTAACTAAGACTTGTCTAGGGATCTCCACTTTGTAAGCTTGCAACATAGTCAATTTCAGATATTCTTTGAAACTTCTTTCTTCCCAAGACAGTAAGAAAGCAGAAGGCTTGAAACGGTCATGAAGGCACTGCTAATGCCAGTTCTGAACCATTGGTGACATCCTCATAATGAGGCTGGCCTAGGCCATTGTAGTCGATGGCTCTTCTGCTCCTGGGCCAATAGGAGAATGGGAATCTTGGCCTAAGCAGAGAGCCCTGGTGGCTAGGGTTCATCTTAAATCACATAGTCATGCACTTCAAATTATCTCCCTAGAATTCTGGCACTTTATGTGGAATGACTCGCCAATATTCTTGGGATCCCACAGAACCTATTTCTTTCCCAATCTCTGAGAATTCTTCTCTTTTCTCACTCTCAAGATCATTTGTTCCCCAACCCTCTTTTTGAGATATGTAGAGAAGTCTTTAATTAGGACAAATTCCTTAACAAGATTAGAAGAGTGTTTTTATTCAAACTCAAGGAAATACTTGCTGTTTGTTTAGAATGGAGGAAAATTATAAGGCAACCAATTATGTAAAAGTATGATGATAATTTATAAGCTGATGTGTGGACTTCTTACTCTGTTGATGCAGACACAGGGCCTGCTGGTCTGGACTGGTTTGGTCTCTTTATGTCTGCCTTTGCATTATTCAACTTGGAGCTCCCATAAATATCTATGTGCGTGGGCCCCTCTGGAGTCAGGCAGTACAGAACCAGCATGGCAGCACACAGGCTGGTCTTCAGGGCTGACAAAAAAGAATTTTCTGACAAACATGGTGGGTTACAGAGTTAATTCTGCATCTCACCAACTTCATTCCCAACTACCTCATGCTCTTACCCCTCTCAGCCTGTGACTCTTGTATGTTTCCCTATATGTGCTTTTCTATTTCTAAACATTTTGTGTCTGGCAGGACTGGGGAAAGAAAATGCTGAAACTACATTTTTAAGACTATAAACATTTTAAAATAACATATGCAACAAATTAGCTTTTGGGGCACCATTTGGGCAGTATATAGATGCAACTCATGCCAAACTACCTTCTGTGATAGTTTTTTCTCAGAGTAGCTATGGTGTCATTTTCATTAAGGTGGAAGGGCTTCAGGGTCTAACGCATCATTTCCAGTGTGAACGGTGCCGAAACTGTGTTCCAGACTAAAATCCCAAACAAAAGAAACACATCTGTGAAATTCCTGATGTAATTCCATAATCTTTTATTTATTGGTTATATTTTAAATGAGTAAGTGAAATATTATCTCAAATGGAAGCATCCACATTAAATGAAATAGAAGATAAAATTTGAGTCAGTGACCAAGAAATATTTATTTGAGGCTTGTGATGTATCTAATAGTATTTGAGTGCCCAAGAATGCATTGAAGATATATAAAAATCATCTCTGCCCATAAAGGATCATTAATATTAGATATAAAAAACTATGCTTAGAAAGTAACTCGAGATCAATGTATAAAACCAAAAAAATTTCCTTTTGATGAAAAGAATAAGGATAATACCAACCAGATGATAATCCCATCATAGGTTCAGTAAGGAAAGCAGAGCCCCACTGGAACTATCAGAGATAAAATCAAAGAAAATGTTTCCTGTTATCAGGTACAATTGAAGTCTTACTGGTTACTGGAAAAAGGTACACTGATCCAGAGTAGACTTTGGTAAAATACAGATACCACTGGTTATGATGAGAGGTAGCTAACTCCCAGTTGAGATTAAATGTACACTATAGATAATGTTCTATGTTGGAAGTAGAATGAGAAGAAAGATAAAATGGTAAGGAAATTTCTAGATCCAAAAGCATCTGTACAAACTGAGAAAGCTAGGATAGGAACACGACAGATTTATGAAAAGGTTAAATTAAAAATTGCATGTTGCCTTGTTTCTGTGATTCACTCAGGAGTGAAACTATTTCCGTAAGTCCTTTAAAAGCATTAGGCCCATCTCTGAACTCCTGTCCATATATTTTCAAAGCTTTGTTCCTACAGTATTTTCTTGTGAATAGCCAATGGAGGTGTTACTGGGAAGGTGAGATCATAGAATTTCTTGAGACTCTTCCAGAAGACATTAGGGAACCAGACAGAGACCTGAGAGATTCAAACTCCAACAGCTCAGAAATGCTGTGTGTCGAGGAGACAACGGGGTGGTGACTGTGGGCAGTGTTCATGGAGGTTGCAGGGGAGCCCCTGGTAATCAGCTTCTGGCAATGGTTGTTTTAAGAAGTTGTGGATATACCTGATCTACTAGGGTTTCAAGACTAAGCAGAAATTCAGTTATTTGTGTGAAAATATCTCTTACATTTTAAATATTAGTATTTAATTCAAGTTTATCTTAAAAAAATAAAAATACTCTGTAATCCAATAACGTATTTCTCCTTAGCAGCTGCTCTGTGAGTCAGTAGGTTGCAAATTCTGAGATGGTGTGCTATGCTGTGCAAACTTTACTACTTGAAGACTTTTGTGCTTTTGCCAGAGAAAGCCTTTAGGGAGAAAAGTCATCTACCTTTAGGCTTTTTCTAAAAAGAGAGTGGAGCTATTTGGGAGAGAAAGCTTGACAATAGCTTAAAGTTTCAAAAATTTTCCAAGGCCCAATCAGATCCCTAATTCAGATCAATAACATTCATTTACTAAATCTATTTTTGATTTTTCTTTGTTTAGTAGGGAGTAAAGTTTATATTAAAAATTAAGTTGACTTGGATGCATTTAATAAGAAGTAGCATCTTTTAACTTCTTAAGATGTATCTTATATTCTTTCACTTCCAGTCTCCTATCTTCTCATGGAGCACATGTTCCATGTACACTGTTTTTCATCAAATACTTGCTGAATTAAAGAACAGTGACTTTCACTCATGAACTCTCTTTTTATGTTCTTTGTCCCACAGTGTTCTTTTAGTTATGCCTAATGCTTGTAGTCCTTATGATTTTAAATATTAAAGAGTGATTCAATTCTCTGTGTGCACTCATTAAATACTAAGGGTTAAGTTGTTTTTACAGTGTGTCCCTTTCAATAGAGACATGAGTGGTTAAGAAGATTCTGTGTATTTTTAGTATATTTTGATGCTCAGCAGCTTCTAAGTGACTCAAATGAAAACTATGTTATTTTGGTTATTTTGTGTAAGAAGAAGCTACTGACTCAGTGACTGGAGAATGTCTTTTTTTTTTTTTAATCAAAAAAGCTATCAGTTTCTGAGTCATTTGCAATCTTCAATGGGAAGATATACTGGGAAGTGGGGTTGACTGGATGAGTTTTACTTATTGAGAATCTCAGGGTCTAAATAAGGGCAACCTCAAGTCAATGCTGGTTCTTTCTTACTTTTGACAATCTATCCAAGTTTGTAAGTTGACCTACATAGTGCAATGACTCATTCAAAACAGGTTCTGGCTAATGCAATCAACAAAGTAGAAATAGAATTGATACTGCTTTTCAGGCTTGAAACTGACTTATGAATGTCTTTGCTATCAGAATATTGTTAGTATGACACTCTCACAGGTTCAAAATATGGTATAGTATAAAGCAAGGCATATATTAAATTCGAATTAGAGGATAAACAGCGTGGCACCAAGAAAAAAAACAGTGTTTTATTTTATAGTAGCCATACAATTTTTTCATAACTTTTCACTGCCACATGTGTATACAATAAAACAAACTGTATATTAGTTGTCACAAATCAGGGAAAACATATGATGTTTGTCATTTTGGGACTGGCTTATTTCACTAAGCATAATGGTCTCCATTGCATACATTGTGTTGTGAAAGACAGGGTTTTATTCTTTTTAACCGCTGAGTAGTATTCCATCATGTGTTTGTGTATACCACAATTTATTTTTTTTTTAATGTTTCTCGCCAAATTTTCTCTTTATCTCTATCTTTTTAAAGATTTGTTTACTTGGAAGGGAGAGTTACAGTGGCATGGAAGGAGAAGACAGAGAGAAATCCTCCATCCATTGGTTTACTCCCCAAATGGCCGCAATGGCTGGGGCTGGGCCAATCTGAAATTAAGAGTCAGGAATATACCACAATTTCTTTATCCAGTCATCAGTTGAGGGACATCTAGGTTGATTCCATATCTTAGCTATTGTGAGTTGAGCTGCTGTAAACATGGTGGTACAGATGACTTTTTCATATGCTTTCATTTCCTTTGGGTAAATTCCCAGGAGTGTAAAGCCTGGGTATTGCCCTTGTCTATACTCTTGAGGAACAGTGGCTTTTCCACTTACTATTTGTTGAATTCTTTATTTAGTGGAGAGTAAAGCTGGTGGTTATAAAGTAAATTGAAAGTGTATCACTGTAAAAATTAAAAGAATAACAAGATAAGAAGGAGAAGAGAGGGTGAAAGTAGTGAATGAGGATAGGGTATGAAAAATATGAAATTTACTCCCTTTTATAAATAAAAAATTAAATATTTAAAAAAATCTCTTTTTAATTCACACTGATTTAAAATTATAAGCATTTTCTGGACAGTTTATTACTTTCATGGGACTTTACTATATTGTCAGAATATCTTACATTTAAATCCTAAAATAACTATATATTCCAGCATAAAGAGAGCGGACTCGGGTTTATTATGTGGCAAAATGCTAATATCATCTGTTTGTAGAATGTTCTTGAATACATAGTTTCTCTCTCTCTCTCTCTCTCTCTCTTTTAAAAAGATTGATTTATTTACTTTAAATTTAGAGCAATAGAGAAAGAGAGAGAGTGAGAGAGAGCGATCTTCCATTCCTGATCTACTCTCCAGGTGACTGCAATGGCCAGGCTGAAACGAGAAGCCAGGAGCTTCATCCAGTTCTCCCACATGGATGGAAGGGACTAAAACACTTGATCCATCTTCCTCTGCTTTTCCCAGGCCATTAGTAGGGAGCTAGATTGGAACTGGATCAGGTGGGACATGAACTGGTGCTTATATGGGATGCCAGTATTTTAGACAGTGGCTTTATCAGCTGTGCCACAGTGCTGGCCCCGATCAGTTCTGAAGCCATGTTTAAATTGAAAACTCTGACAAACAAAATTATTTGCATACTTTTCTAGTTAGGCAGAAAATGTAGTATGTACATTAGTATATCTCCATGAATTATAAACTTAAACTTTTTTTTTAAAAAAAGCAAACAATATTGCACATGTTGTTGCAATACTGTGAATCTGTCATGAATTCATTCTTGGACCTGCTGCCTTTTCTGGATGAGGTCAGCATCTTTGCTATCCAATAGTTGCCACCAAGCATAGGGGGCTATTAAGCACTCATATTATGGCCTCTAAGAACAAGAGATAACTTTTTAACTTACTTTAATTAATTAAAATTACAATTTAAGTTTAAATAGCCATATGTGACTAGTGGCTACAATATTGGTTAAATACAACTCTACAAAACAAAAGAGAATTCTGAAACTTCGGGAACTATCTCTGATTTTTATTTTGGCTAGAATTTTGTTAGTACATTGCCATACATAGTAAATTTGGTCTCTTAGATTTTTCTAGACTGAGCCGCATATCCAAATTAGATTTTCACAACAGTTAGTGACACAGAAATGGTGTATATGCTCACTCAAGTACTTATTACTAGCATTAGTAATGTTACTACATAAGCCTCTTCCTTCCTAGTTCCTTGGTTGTCCAAGAAATTTACCCCATATTCTGTATGTGGGAGAGCAGCTTTGATGTGAATTTCTCTCTCTCTTTTTTTTAAACTTTTATTTAATGAATATAAATTTCCAAAGTACAGCTTATGGATTACAATGGCTTCCCCCCCATAACTTCCCTCCCACCTGCAACCCTCCCCTTTCCCACTCCCTCTCCCCTTCCACTCACATCAAGATTCATTTTCAATTCTCTTTATATATAGATCAGTTTAGTATATATTAAGTAAAGATTTCAACAGTTTGCACCCACATAGAAACACAAAGTGAAAAATACTGTGTGAGTACTAGTTATAACATTAAATCACAATGTACTCTCACTTCTCTCATCTGAAATTCACTCACTGTTTTTTCCAGGTGGTATCTTCTTTGTGTTACCTATTTGGGCAAAGGAATGAATGGCCAAGATTATAGCCATATCTTACATCATTCCTTCTGGTTGTAAAGGTTGAAGGGCTATATAAATATGATTTGTATTATGCTTACAGAGACTGGAGGATAAAGCCACAAATACATGTCACAAAGTATAAAAGCTGAAGGTTCTTCTGATTAAAAGCAGGATAAAGTATTAGAAGCCTAATGAGCCAAACAAGTCCTGGAATAAAATATATGCACCTATGCTGGTTTTTGGGTAGAAGACATAGGGTGAAGAATTTGACCAAGCGATGTGTGTAGTTATATGATTTTACTGGTGAAACTTACAAAGAGTCATGGCAACACCTTAAGCAATAGTGAAGTGTACCCCAAGAGGATAAATGATGTGACTCAGATTACACGCTTGTGGGAAGAGAACTCTGTTAGGCCAGAGAGATGTTTCTTACTTTTTAATATGCTGTAGAGAAGCCAGCTCCTGAATTATTTCTAAAGTGAATCTGAAAGACAGTTAAGAGTCAGTGTACAGCAGGAATGCCTCTTGTGTATCCCCTCAGTACTCTCTCCAGAAGGGAAAATCCCCAAACAAGTCTTCAAGTATGAGCTTTTTAGCTACCCATAGCAACATATAATTTCAAGCCTTTTAAGGTCATTCTGGGAGAGAGGTTTAAGAAGAAAGAGTTCTTTTTCCTTTTGAAAAAAGAGACCTTTGGTTTTCCAAACATTTCATAAACCTCTGCAACTCTTTGGATTGAGCCAGATGTGGAAAAAGTAACTGGAATTTTTTTGGGAAAAATTAGAAGTAGCCTCTGAAAAGAGCATTTATCAGTAACCCAGACAGTGAGAAAGTTTCGACATTGCTGAATAGACAGAATGTGGTCAAAATTGACCAGACTTGTGTCATTTCTGGTCAGATAACCTGGTCTAGAAGTTGTATTAGTTTCCTTGGGCTACTGTTGGGAAGTGCCACAAACTGGGTGGTTCAAAACAAAAAGTTTATTCGTTCACAGTTCTGGAAGGTGGTAGTTTAAAACCAAGGTGTTAGGCAGGCCATGCTGTGTGAGGGCTTTGGAGGAGAATCTGGTTCATTCATTTTCTTAGCTGTAGGTGCTGTTGACAATCCTTGGTGCTTACTGTTTTTCAGGCACATGTGCCAAGCTTTCTTGTCACATGATGCTCTCTCGTGCAGTGGGTTCTCTCCTCTTCAGTGTGTGTCAGTCTTTTTTTTTAGGATTTTTATTTATATTTGGGAGGTGGAGTTATAGACAGAGAGAGGGAGAAAGAGAGATCTTCCATCTGCTAATTCATTGCCCAGATGGCTGCAACAGCTGGAGCTGGGCCGATCTGAAGCAAGCAGCCAATAGCTTCTTCTGGGTCTTCAACATGGGTGCAAGGGCCCAAACACTTAGGCCTCTTCCACTGCTTTCCCAGGCCATAAGCAGAGAGCTGGTGGAGGCTTAGCCTACTATGCCACAGTGCTGGCCTCAGTATGTGTCAGTCATATACAGACATATTCACTCACACAAAGTGGTATCTAGTGGGTCAGAACACAGAATACTGAATTCCCTTCCATCCTGGAACCCCCTGATAGTTTGACACAGTAAGCCCATGCGTTTCCAGGGAATTTTTCTCTTGCTGTGATCTATCAATATGGAGTGAGGCTCAAATCTGTGAGCATGATAGATATAGTTATCCATTAATTTATTTGAAAGTCAGTGCAGGTTTTTTGATGCAATAGGTTAAGCCACAATTTGGGGCATACACATTACATATCAGAGTGCCTGATTTTTGTCTCACCTCTGCCTCCCATCCATCCTCCTGCTACAGCACACTCTGGGGGCAGTAGATGATGGCTCAGGTGCTTTGGTTCATGCCATGCATGTGGGAAATCTGATTGGAATTCCTGCTCTTGGCTTTAGCCTGACCTTCCCCTGGTTGTTGCAGGTATTTGGGGGAATGAACCATTGAGTGGAAGCTCCCTCTTGTTCTTGGTCTCTGTCTCTGTCATTCTGCCTTTCAAATAAACATGAGTGAATAAACAAACATGTCTTAAAAAGAAAGCCGATAAAATTTCATGGGAGCCACGAAATAAAATAAGACACAGTGATTTTCTCTACCTTTAATATCTTTAAACCATTAGAACACAATTATATCTGAAAGAGACCTCATATCTTGGATTATGATAGTTTGTTTCATTAAATGTAGATTCTTGATGAAAAAACATCATCAGCTTTCCCCTGGCTTCTCTTTTCCCCCCACTGTTAATTTTGCTTTCATCCATTGAGAGAGAGGCCTTTGTTTTATTCACAATTGATGGAGAGCTTCTGTATACATAATCACAATCCCAAGGAAAGCTTCTTGAGATGTTCAAGTGTGGGTTGGTTTAAATATTTGCAATGAGCTGCACAGACAGCTGATGTGAATGAGGAACCACATGCTAAATTGTAAGCATCAGGTGAATAACATCAAACAAGTATAATTGTTTGTTTTTGCAATGCAATCATTATGTCAAATATGAGAGTTAATATATTATCAGATTGTTCTATAATGCTTTCAAAGGGGAAGGGAAGTAAAGCCACTGCATGTTCTAAGGCAAGGATTCTCACAGAACACATTCTGTCATTTGTATTTTCTTTCTGAAAAGCTAGGAGAACCAAAATAGCATTGGCTAATTCTTTACTTTTTACAACAATGTAAGTTTTACTACATGAGAGCTTTTTCAGAATATACATTATATTTTTTAAAGCATCCAGATCACTTTCTGACTTTTATTCCTGAGTTTCCCAAGGTAGAACTACTGTGGGGCCCACGTTCAGGCTTAAACAGAGTTCAGTTCCCAAGTCAAGAATGACTTGGCACAGCAGATCTTTCTGTGCCATATGGAGTTAGATCATGTTGGGCACTGCACCAGCTGAGCCAGAGCCTCCTCTGCCTGTTGGCCCAGTCAGACTCGGAAAGGCTTCCTTGTGTTAGATGTTAGTCTTTATAAATCAAGAGGAGACTGGCCTCTTTGACTGGGTCCCTGATGCTTTCATTAGTGGATATCATCCTCCTTACAGGTAGTTTGATCCTATTCTCTGAAACCCTAAGTCCTGGCTGGGGTCCAGACATGAGTGCATCCACCTCCTAGGATCATGGTGGCACTGATTTTTCTGTTGTTGCTGGCCAGCGATATTGACTGCTGCTGGGTTCCACCAGCTTCTTTGGAATTCTTATTAGCAGCGCTTCTGTGACCAGCACTTCACATGTTGTAACACTGCCATGTTCAGACAGATTGCTTCTTCCTCTTTTTAGCTGTTTCTGTAGCTTCCCTATGTCAGCTCCTCAGCTACCAAAGGTCATCCTCTAGCTTTCCAGAATTTCTATCCATGAGTCTCTCTTTGACTCTGCTCATAGTAGGGATGGAATTCTTGGTAACCTGCTAATCATTGTTCAAGGTATGACTGGCTTCTCTAACTTTATACATGGAAACACCTAAACAATGGGAATTAAGGATTATATACAAAGTGTCACTTTTCTGGCCAAAGTTCCAAATGTGTGCCTTTGGTTTCTAGAGTAAGAAATCTTTCTCTTAAGAATGAGTGTTTGCTGTCTTTCAGTTTCTCCGTTAAAATGACCTGCTTATCATTTAAGTCTTCTCACAAAGTATTAGTTCAAGCTATCTACTTATTCATTTTGATTGCTTTTCTATTTGACTTGTATTTATTTAATGCCTGTCTCTCTTTCCTATGACTCAACCATAACTCACACTCCTGTTTGACTACCTTACGCTGCTTGTTGAGAAAACAGAACTTCAGACAGAGTTGTTAAAGAATTGTAACCAAAATAGGCAATTAAGACCAAGAGCCTAAATTAGCAAACTATTTGTGAAAAGGACAAGTAAATACATGGTCCATTTCAAAAAAGCTAGAAGGAAAGATTTTGAATGTTTTGACCACAAAGATGACAACACTTGATGTGATACGCATGCTGACCTTGATTTGAACATGAAACAATGTATACATATTTTAGGGTATCACATGGCACTCCAGAAATATGTATAGCTTTTATAGATTATAAAATACACAGAGCACAGAAACACAACCAGAAGACACATCTGTTTTTGGAAAAAGAATCCCAAATGCAAAATTACAATCATCCTAGGTAAAATTTGCATAGAAGCCAGATAATGAAGGTCACATCTTAAGAAGAGTTATTGATTTACAATTATCAAGGTATTTTTTCCTGTTTATTTTTATTTTTAGAGAAATCACTGACTATCACCAAAACCCCCTGACTGAGGCAGTTTCCTCAACAGATGTGAGGCCACCTGTTTGTAATGGAATTTGGGAATAAAACTTGGAGAAATTAGGAGCAATGAGCTTTGTAAATGATCATGAGGAGTTGCCTTGAGTAACTACTCATTTTGAACTTGAGTGTCAAGGCAAAGGGTCCATATTTGCCTTTTCACATCAGCATGGACCCTAGGCTGTGGTCTCACCATGTAAAGCAAACCATTTTCAAAATAGAAAACTGAAATTTGCTTTTCATATGGTATAAGTGATATCTAGAAAAGCTAATTTTTTTTAAACAAAGAAAAAGCTATTTGCTTCCTATTTCAGGAACATATTATGGAAATGAACACTTTCTTTTTTCTTTTACATTATATTAATATATCACTAAAAGTTTTTTTTTTTTAAGTCAGCATATTGGAGGTGCTCCCTTAGCCTGGTTCCTAGAATGAAGATCATGTGGAGTAGATCTGTGATGAAATTTAGTATGAGTGAAAAATTCATTGTTGTAAGCCATTGAGGTTGTTCATTTTTACAACATAATGTGGTCTATTCTTACTGCTACAAATTCACAACTAGGTGAAAAACAACAATAACTAGAGGCTGTAAATAAAGAATTAATGAGAATGTGTGTATGGTACATACGTGTGTGTGTAAACAAGTACATGCATGTGAGCCTAGGTATGGACCATACATAATAAAACTTTTCTCTTTTACTCATTCCATGTATTTCTGTTTCTCCCTGAAATCATTACTTTTTCTATTTAGAGTAGCAAATGGGAATGGAAGTATGTTTTGAGTTCAGCTCACCCATTTCTTGTTGAATAGGGTGGAGAAGGAGTTTTGCTTTCATAATTAGGAAGTAATTGAATCTGATATTTATAGATCTGTCTAGCTTCATGACTTTATTTTGTTATATTTTGTATGTTAAAGGAAAGACACAACTGAATCTTCACGAATAACTGAGGTACTATATACTTTGTTTACAGAGAACTGAAGCATAAGGGCAGACAGAGGTAGTGAGTCTATGAGACACTGATCCTTATGCATAAAATGTCTATTGAACACATAGCTGTCACTAAGAGCTAATGATGACTAGGTTACACATATCTGAATATCTTATGAATAGCTGGACTCCTACCTCTTGTATTGAATATCTGAGTTACTGTAGTGATTTTTTAAAAATTTGTGTTACATTATGTGTGCATTTTCATTAAAATATCCTACAAATGTAGAATGGAAGATTTTTCATTGTTAAAAAGAGATGATTGGCTATGAGAAAAACTGGGCAAGTGTGGTTCTCCCTGAAATGACAGAAAAGGGACTAATTGTCTGTTCTGTGTGTTATTGTGTTTTCTAAAGACACTGTGTATAAATTTCACAAGGATGCTAAGAGTGATTTGCTGAAATCAGCATGGGATTGTTGTTTCCGCTGAGCCTACTATTGTTTCCTAACAGATTCTACATCAAGGATAATCAGTGAAATAGTCATAACTTTTAAAACCATATATTCTACAGTACACTTCATTGAAAAAATATTTTCCAAATTGTTTTAGCATCAGTGTGCAGTTGGCCCTCTAGCAACTTTGGTTAGCATGATTGGATAACACAGTCCATTCAGAATATAATAAGAGTAAAATGGCTGATGACCATTAATGACATTTACTGGGCTATTACTAATGTCAGGTGTTTGTTAAGCATTTTATTTGCAAAACATCAGTAATCCTCACTACCCTGAGGTGGCACTATTATTACCCTGTTTTATAAATGAGTAATTGGAAACTTAGAGAGGTTAAATGGCTTGACCAGGTTACGTGGGCAGTAAGTGAAGAATCAAGATTGGATGGAGACAGCCAAATTCCAGGCTCAACACCAGTGCACATGATTGCTTGGTTGAAGACAGCTACTGAGTGTTAGATTCATTAATGGTAACTTGCCTTAGGAGTTGAACAAAGGATAAAACTGCCTCCGTAATACGGTACATCATTATCTTCTCACTGTTTTCATTGAAACTCTGAATCTTCCAAAGTGAGAGAGATAGGTAGATGATAAGACAGAATATAATATTTTTTTTTGACAGGCAGAGTGGACAGTGAGAGAGAGATAGACAGAGAGAAAGGTCTTCCTTTGCCGTTGGTTCACCCTCCTATGGCTGCCACGGCTGGCGCGCTTTGGCCGGCGCACCGCGCTGATCCGATGGCAGGAGCCAGGTGCTTCTCCTGGTCTCCCATGGGGTGCAGGGCCCAAGCAGTTGGGCCATCCTCCACTGCACTCCCAGGCCACAGCAGAGAGCTTGCCTGGAAGAGGGGCAACCGGGACAGAATCTGGCGCCCTGACTGGGACTAGAACCTGGTGTGCCGGTGCCGCAGGCAGAGAATTAGCCTATTGAGTCACGGCGCCGGCCAAGGCAGAATATAATATAATGGCAGAATTACTCCAACATTTGGAGATGAGTAGCTAGAAAGCAAAGTGATTGGATTATTAACAAGAGCCAATTCTCTGATTCTTTTTGTATTTAGATCTCAAATAACTATTTTCTCTGTCTCTCTTCTCTTTTGTATTATTCCATTCTCCTAATCTCCTCTCCATTTAGTTTTGGAAAGCTCCTGACATTTGACAACAGAATGTTGACAAATCCAGAAATTAATTTATGATGATAGTAAGCATTAATTTTTTGAGACAAGGAATTCATTCTCTGTCTTGTTTCTTGCAGTACCTCACTCAGTTAACTACTATCACCATGGAAGATGATGGAAATGTCACTGAATGAAGTGCTTCTGCTTGTGTTCCAAAATGTGAGAACTTGGTAAGGTATTTGGTTTATTGGTTAAATACTGGTTAGAATGCCCACCCACACTGGAATACTTGGGTTTGAACCCCAGTTCTGAGTCTTGATTCCACCGTCTGGGCAATGCAGTGCAGACCCTAGAAACAGCAGTTTATGCTTCAAGTAATTGGGTTCCTGCCACTCATGTGGGATTTGGGGATTGTGTTCCAATATCCCAGCTTCAGTCTAGCTCCAGCCACTGCAGGCTTTTGGGGAGCAGACCAGGGAAAAGGAGCACTGTGTTTCTCTGTCTCTCAAGCAAATGAATAAAATTTTTAAAAAATGTGACAGCTAAGCAATTAGAATTATATGCTAAATTTGCTCTCATACGAGTTCTTTGGATATCCTTTGTCCAAACTCTGTCTCTACTGGTACCCCCTTCCTTCACTATTTCTAATTCACATGTAGCATATGTTTTGCTAATTTGTTGTCTGATTTTTTGGAATATGAAGTTCATCCACAGAGGTTCCTCCCCACCTTTTCTTCTCCACTGTGATGCATCCTATAGTTTTAGGGGAGTCCCATTTAAATTTACTGAAGTTAAATCTGCATATGATCTTATAAATATATACAACATACTATTGTTAATAAGTATAGAATTCATACTATCATTTGTGTATGTAGGAAAATAATTTCATAATTACTTTCCTCTATAATAACATTGTTTCACAAATCTCTTTTAGGGTCAACAATACTTGGTTCTCCTACTTAGTATTTTTTGGTCAGTTTATAAGTTAAAATGATAATGTCAGTATTAACAGAGTCAGAATAACACAAATGGTAATTTTAACATTTGAGTTTTGAAGTTTTATAATTTTTTGGTGTGCATATATAAAAATAGATCATCATATATTCATCTGTGTTTACATATTTACAGATACATGATTCATATTTGGTACAAAACTAAAAATATAAGGACTTAGTATGCTTTTTCAGGTTGAGGGCACCAAAGCCTTTGCATTGCTTTTGCATTATGGTTTCTTTGAATGAAAAGAAGTCTACAACTGTGAATCTACCCCAGGTTTACTTGAATATTGATGCTTATACTTTTATCTATTAAATTCTAAAGTCCAAGAGACTTGTTGTCTTTAATTTGTCAACATCTAACTGACTAATGTCTGAGTGACTTAAGATTCAGGCTATAAAATTGATTTGTGCTTGTTTTCTTTTATTTTTCAAACTGACATCACTCATTTTATCATATTATCTTCTATATTCCTTTTTTACTCTAAAATCTGCTTCTTTGGGGTCTCAATCTGCAATGCAGGATGTTTGAGGATCACATATTAAAAAATGAAGACAAAATTTCTGCTTTCCTAGGGGGTCAACTTTCACTAACTCCTTGTCTTTTGAAACCCTATCTAAAAGCTATGATATTTATATAAACAGGATGCATTTTAAATTATATTTATTGATTTATTTATTTGAGAGGTAGAGTTGCAGAGAGAGAGAGAGAGACAGAGACAGAGAGAAAAGTCCTCCATCTCCTGGTTCACTCCCCAAATGGCTGCAACGGCCAGAGCTGAACCAATCTGAAGGTAGGAGCTTCTTCTGGATCTCCAATGTGGGTGCAGAGGCCCAAACACTTGGGCCATCTTCTACTGCTTTCCCAGGCCACAAACAGAGAGCTGGCTTGGAAGAGGAGCAGCCAGGACACGAAATGGCATCCATATGGGATGCCGGTGCAGTAGGCGGACTTAGCCTACTATTCCACAGTGCTGGTCCCAACACAATGCATTCTTCAGCAGTAAATGTGAATGCAGCTTCTAAAATATGTGCACCTTAGTAAATGCCAAGCTGCACTGCATTGCTACTTTTAAACTGAGGGAGACAGGTAGCCCAAGTAAGTGCCATTGAAGTAGGCAGAAGGTAGTTAGCAAGGAGGAGGTTATGTCACCAGCCCCTCCATACAGCGTTGTCTACACATCCCCTTCCCACCCCATCCCTCTTTTCTTTATAGTGGAAAGCCACAGCTTCTATGAAATGGCTATTTAGAACTGGTGCTGGCCCAATATTTCAATAAATGGCTGTTGACTAGGCCCCATGATGAGCTTCAGCTCATTATAAGGCCATTATAATAAAATTAACAAGGCTGACACTGCTAATCCCATCATGCACTTGCCATAAAATACTTTCAAAATTTACACAAAAAGGCAAAGAAATAGCTGATCCTCAAGTCTCACCCAAACCCCATTTCTTATGAGTATTCAGTTAAATCCCTCCCAGAACCACACTTACCCCAGGCTTCCAGATCATGTAAAAATATGACTGTGAACCTTATTGTGTACAGCTTTCTCTTGAGCATGCCTGCACTCCTTTTGAGTTTGTACTTTTGCTTTTCATGCAAATAAGTCTTGTTTCCCTGCTGATCTTCATCTTTGTCTTGTCCTTGATTTCCTTCTTGTGACACTGACAAGAACTTAGAAACAGTCACCCACAACACTCTGTGATAATGGGGCTATAACTCTATAATTTTTGATAAACACCTTTGACTCTTCTCCCTGTGGTGTCATCTAATGAATTTCTTTCTTGATATACTCTTCTTTTTTAGGGGGAGAGGGAGAGGTGATCTAGCTAAAAATCTTTCCCTCTAACTCAATATCTAATATCCCAATATTTCTTATCACTGGGCTTATCCATATCTTACAGTTATTTAATGGAATTCAGTAGATTATTTATAAGTCATCAAATTAAGAAAATACAATAGAGACTTTTTTAACTAGAACCAGTATTTGAAGTTTTGCTAAAAATCAGACAAACTCCAAAAAGTAACTGATAAATTATGGCTCAAAACTGGAGTGAAAACCCTGTCACATAGGGCATGTGATGTTATCAAACCTGTTGTAATACTTTAGAGACTGTATTCTGTACTCTATCTGCCAGTCAGGGTGCTCATCATGTGTTTTGCATCTTGCTGAAATTATTACACTCTCACCTGTAGGATCAGGGGGAACCACATTTTATTAGACTTGGATTTTTGCCCTCACAAGACCCAGTTATGAGTCTACAGTTAACTGAGGGAGCCTCTGCTTGTCATAGGCAGCCCAACTTGACACTTGGCCCTACAGGACAGCCACAGATGGTGACCCAGTTCTGAGAGTAAAGGGCTCTGACCACTGCTGGTTTCATTACCTTCGGTACAGGAGGGTACTTTACCTGCCTTATGTGAAAGTATTAACTAGCTAAAGTCAATGGGTAGTAAAGAATGACTATGGAAAATAAAAAAAAAAATTGAGTTGTGCAAACCTTGGAGTAAAGGTTATTTCTCTTCAAATGCTTCTTTCTTTCATGAGACATTTGCCTTTATTCAAAGCCCTAATTCAAACAAGTGCAAAGCAGGTAATATAAAAAAAGAATTAATGAGCTTGCTTGCAAACTATGATTTGGATTTTAGGCACATTCACACTTTCAATTCCCCAAGTATGTGAATAGACTGTTTTAAAGGTAAAAAGAAGGCTGACAGCAGAAAATGTTAAGATATTAAACAAGGGAGCTCCTGAAATTTGTAAGTAAATTCATTTCAAGAGTATGAGGGTGTGCCTGTATGCATTTTTGGCAACTTTGGTTTTGTGGCTAGGTGAAAGTATTCAGACTAACCATGAATGGGAAAGAGTTGATAATTTGGGGCAGAGCACAGTGTGTTCAATTCAGCACACAGGGAAAAAGATAATATGATATAATGCCAACTGTGTCCATGTGTTCTTGTGGACCTAGCGTATTAGCAAACTGGAAAAGTTATCTTCTGTGTTTGTATAAGCATGCCGCTGATATTCCTCATCCCAAGATACATTCCAACCGTTTATATTTCATGCTTCCTGGAAAACAAAATCTCAGAGTGCCTGGAAGGTTTTGCTACTTTTTGACATTACTGCCAGCATTTCATTAGAACCATATTTAGTTGCATATCTTTGGAAAAACTTTATATACAAGAAAAGAATTCTGAATTAAACCTTAATATGTTGATATATTTCGACAAATAGTAATTAGGTTGAAAGAGAACCAGAGTTTTTGAAGCTAACATTATTTGTTGACTTTGTATTTATCTATCTAACAAACCAAAAATAGTAGTGTTGAAAAAAAGATTGAATGTTTGTTTTATATCATACTACACAGATACAATTTAAAGACATAAGAGAAAAAATCCTGAAGAGAAGTGCAATCTGATTTCTCATACTATCAGAGGGCCAGGTGCTGGTGGTAGCAGGCTTGACTTCAGTGAGACTGTTATAGATACATAACATTGTTTAACAATATCAATACTTTTTTTTTTTTAATTTTTGACAGGCAGAGTGGACAGTGAGAGAGAGAGAGACAGAGAGAAAGGTCTTCCTTTGCCGTTGGTTCACCCTCTAATGGCCGCCGCGGTAGCGCGCTGCGGCCGGCACACCGCACGGATCCGATGGCAGGAGCCAGGTGCTTCTCCTGGTCTCCCATGGGGTGCAGAGCCCAAACACTTGGGCCATCCTTCACTGCACTCCCTGGCCACAGCAGAGAGCTGGCCTGGAAGAGGGGCAACCGGGACAGGATCGGTGCCCCGACCGGGACTAGAACCCGGTGTGCCGGCGCCGCAAGGTGGAGGATTAGCCTGTTGAGCCACGGCGCCGGCCAATACTTTTTATTACATTGGTTTTATGGATGTTTGTAAGTTCCTGGGAATCACTGAGTATTAACTGGTACAAAACTCAAAATGAGTGAAGAGATATTTAGAGTCAATCAATTGGTAAAGGGAAATCCACCAAACAATTTTGTTAATAATAGCGTACAGTCTTTATAACAGATTGACAAAGGGGTGTCTCAAAGGTATGTGCACAAGTAGGCACTGAATGTGACTCAATTTTTGTGGTGCTATAACCATCCTGAATGTAACTCTTCAGGAAATGCAGAAAAATACTAAATTTTCATGTATTTAATAGATATTTAACTATAAATATATTCAAAGTTCCCTAAACCTGAGTAATTGCAGGGAGGATTAACATAGGAATAGGCTTATTTTGTGAAGTTATTTAGTAAGAATAAGGAAAGAAAGGTCTTCAGTATTTGTATTTGATGTCTATTAAGATTTAACTGAATTTAGCTTCTTTGTTTAGTGTATTAGCAATTTTTTAATAAAGAGCTTTAATAAATAATAAATTTAATTTATTTTCACTTTATTCTAAAGGCAGAGAGAGAGAGAGAGAGAGATATCATTTGGTTTACTCCCCAAATGTCCCCAATAGCAGGGCCAGATCAAAGTCAGGAGACTGGAACACAATCCAGATCTCCTACGTGGGTGGAAGAGACCCAACTATTGGAGCCATCACTAATGACTCCCGTGGTGCACATTTGCAAGAAGCTAGATTGGTAGCAGAGCCAGGACTCCAACTTGTGAACTGCCATAAGGGAGGCAGTTCTTAACTGGCATCTTAACCCTTGAGCCAAATACCCATTCTTCATCATGAAACTTTGTATACAAAATGAACTTGTCCAGAAGTCCCATCAGCATTGATAACATGAATGTAAACATTGCTTTGTGTCAGGTTAAAATTTTATTTAGTTCAACACTGTGGAGTCTGAATTAATATTTAAAACTTTTGGGAATATGGGTATCATTAAATAAAGCATAAGTTAATTTTAATCATTTCAGATTTTTTTAGATATCACCACTCATTGTTTCACTAGCATGTGCATAAACAGGCACTTTAATTTGTAGACAACTATAATTAAGCTGTGTTTTGGAATTCTTTTTCCAAATTGAATCTAGTTCTGTCTTTTTTGTAATCTCTATTTTATTGTGTGGAAAGCTAAAGATAAGTGATCAGAGTGGGACATTTTCTTCCTGTGGTAGTTTGTGGTAATCTGAACCAGGCAAGACTACTCCATAGTCCACATCTGTATTGGTGCTCTGTGTTAGAAATCCACAGACATAGTCTGCCTTTTGTCCTTGAGCCTCCACCCTCCTGCCTGGCAGTCCCTGGAATCCCTTTCAAGAATTTCCTTTCAATTTTTTTTTTCACTTCCTCTTCTCTTCCCATTTTTACCCCTTCCCATACAATATTATTTTTCACCATTCTCCTTTCCTTCAAATCTTTTTCCCCCCTTGTTGTGTTCAATATGTATTTTAAACTTATGGAATCAGTGATTTTCAGTGTTGAAAATTAGGAAATAAAATCAGTAAATACCATATTGCCATCAACCATATAACATCATGTTAAACCTCCTGCATATCCTTCTCAGGTTTTTCTTTTATTTATACACACACATGTATACACACATAACCATAAGCATAGTTTTTTTTTAAGAGTTTACTTATGTATTTGAAAGGTAGATTACAGTGAGAGGGAGAGAGAGAGAGAGAGAAAGAAGGGTCAGAACTGAACCGATCTGAAGCCAGGAGGCAGGAGCTTCTACTGGGTGCAGACGCTCAAGTGCTTGGACCATCTTTCACTGCCTTCTCAGGCCACAGCAGAGAGCTGGATCAGGAGTGGAGCAGCTGGGACTAGAACTGGCACCCATATGGGATGCCAGTGCCACAGGCAGAAGATTAAACTACTGTGCCACAGCACCAGCCCCAGATTCTTTTTCTGTTTTTTTTTATATGTCTCTATATTTTGTATATTGTGTTTGCATACATATTTCAATATATGCATATATGTGTGTGTGATTTATTGCTTCGTAATCTGTTTTTATTTTTTTCCTCAGTTAGCCATCTCTACTGCTTCAGAACATTTCCATCTCACATGATATCCAAGTCTTCTTTAAATTTCTTCAGTTGAATCGAGAATGACTTTTGTTGTTGGTTTGGCTAAAACAGTATCTAATAAATAACCACAGTTAGCATCTGGTGGTTATGTGTCTGAATCTGTTGTCATCTAACAATCTTTTTTTTAAAATCATTACACTGACTTATCTAGAAAACAGGGCTAGTTATAATGCAGAGTGAATCTTCTTTTCTTGAATGTATTATCTAAAAGTAATGGTAAAAAACCTTGTGGGTTATTCTTGAATGTGACCTATTTGTTCCCTAAATTGATGCTTTTATATTTTATTTTCAGACTGAGAGTGAAATTTTCACTGAATGGCAACTTGTTCTTCCTATCTAGAAGTTTTTAAGATCATTTTCTTAGCCAAAAGGATTTGCCTACATGTGTAATTTTTTCACCAAAACAGACTGAACCTCAGTGTTTTCAGTGTGCAGATTTAAATCTTTCCCAAACTCAGGAATGTTAGTTTTTCTTGTATTTCTTCCATTTGTTTCTTCCACAAATACCAATTTTTCCTTGACAGGTCTTCTATAACATATGACTTCTGTGTCTTCCTTTGTTGAAGATATAATAAAATTTCTGTTTTAATACATTTCTGAAAATTAGGGTATTGTTTTGGTAGTGATCAAACTCCATTACCTACAGATTTGTCCTAATTTGAAAATATCACAATCATTATTTCCCTTATATCTCCTTAAGCATTCATCATGAGTTTTTATTCAGATGATCAGCTGTCTCATAGTATATGTTCAGATTATCTGCTTGGTTCTTTTGTTGTAGGCTGTGACAGCTACTTGGGTGCACTGGGGCCCAGTGCAGTTGTTGAAATGCTGGTAGGACTCGTGAAAATCCTGCTTTGATAATCTGTGTCATAGCTCTGTGGGTGACAGAATGCTGATAACCTCTTTCCTTTCCTGGAGGAAGTCTCTACTCACTTCTGTCCCACAGTCTCTTAGCTGAGTAGAGTGAGGACAATGAAGGCTTCATATTTGCTGTCATGGGAACCAGGAGACAGACCACTTAGAGAAAAACACCTATCGCCTCCAAATCCTATATACATTGAGTTTTCATTCAGATGTGAGGACTGGCTGGAGGACAGGTAAGAGCTGCAAGAATGCTACCTGAGTTCCCCATCTGAGTAAAGTTTGTGAGAAATGACTATAAATGAACAACAAAGAAACCCAAGCAAAGGCTCAACCTTTTAAAGACAGAAACATGCATACGCCCTGAGTGGTGCTCCTGGATTTAATTTTTTTGATTGTGTCACCCATTTGTTGTGAGAAATTATGTGAATATTTAACATCTCTTTCCTCCCTTTCTTCATCTATGAAATGAAGAATGGAAGCAATGATAGAGTTTTTCCAATAGTATAGCTACAAAGAATTAAATGTAAAACATTCAGAAGAGAAGTTGGCACATAATATATGTTCAGTAAATATAGTTTCATTATTATTCTAAATATTTGTTTAAGAAAACACTATCTAAGGATGTATAATATAAGTACCAGACTCTTGAAGAGACATTCTGTAAGGGAAATTTTGACCTCAAATCTCAGCATACTACTGGCACATGATGACTAGAAAGTAGAGGCAGCAGTGTTCCAAAACGTGGGGTCAGGATGTAGGGAAGGACATGGAGGGGGCATAAAAGTATCTTTAAAACTTCTTTTTATATTGGAGAAATGGTGAAGCAGGTAGGATTATACCATTTTGATGGGGGAAACTGTTTTGTTTTTAAAGCAATCATGATAACATATGTGTGTGATTAAGAGAGCAAGGAAAGAGACTGTAACCCTAAGGGAATGGAAAGCACACCAGAACCTTTAAATCAACATGGGGAAAGAGGAATTAGCAGCAATGTAATCAAAGTAACAAAGCCAAGGGGAAGAAAGATGAGGAAACTCAATGTAAATTAGTAGTAAGCAACAGAGTGAGGTAAAAGCAATGAAAATCAACGCTACACCTTATACCTGAATATACCTGAATTCACCCACTCAAAGATAGATGCCGTTACTTTGGGTTAAAAAACAAAGTTTAGGTGTGTGAGTTTACAAAGAACTCATGTTAAGAGTCAATCTCTCCTCTCCCTTTGTCCTTCCCTTTTAATCTCTCTCTCTCTCTCTCTCAATAAAGGGACTGGAAATTATAGACAAATGTAATTTTAAAAAAACCAGAGTAATATTTTAATAAAGTGAAATATAAGGCTAAAAGACCTCAACTGAATGAATAGGTATGTTGTGCAATGATATATATATATATATATATACACATATGTTGAGGAAGATTTAACAATCATAAAATTATGTTCATCAAATAGACAAATGATAACATTCCAAAGATAACAAGTATTAAAAAGATAAGGAAAACTTCATACAAATTCAATGATAGTGAAAGATTTTTGATTATATCTATTTATAAGTAGATTAATATACCAAGTAGAAAAAAGTATTTTTAAATCAAGCTTGATATGTTTGAGGTATATTGTTATATATATATAATTTCTTTTCATGTATCCAAGTATAAAACAGTTGATCATGTACTTGGCCCAAAAAAATCCTTACCAAATTCAACAATGGGGAGAATTTATAAGATAACCACACTATTAAGATAAATAAGAAATAAAATGGAGACTAGCTACCATTTGGGTGAAAAAGTAATCAGGTAAATAGCTTTCTAGAAGACAATAGGAAAGGGCATATTTCATTCAAACCCAAGGATACCTAACAAGCAGTAGGCCTCAGGAAAAAAAAATTCAAGGTTACTTATCACTGTTATTAAGTAAGATGGGGCAGACACTTAGCCTATTGTTTAAAATGCCTGACTGAGTACACATCTGAGTACCTGGGTTTGAGACTCAGTTCTGGTTCCTGCCTCCAGTTTCCTACTAATGCAGAACCTGGGTGACTGTGGTGATCGCGCCAGTGTTCGGATTCCTGCCACTCATGTGGGAGTGCTGAATTGTATTCCCAGCTTCTGGCTTCAGCTTAGGCCTAGCTCAGCGATTATAGGCATTTGGGAGTGAACTAGCAGATGGAAGTGCACATGCCCTCTCTCTCTCCTCTGTGTTTCTTTCTGTCTCACAAACAAATAATTTTTAAACATGCCAAAGATAAAATAAAGAGGCTATTTACCTAAATAAATTTGAAGAATAATAAAATCAAATAAGAAAAATAGGAAGAGAGGGTTAACTGATAAAAATCTAAGCTTAATTAAATAGGAAATAAAAATCATTATAAAGATAATTAAGTCCCACTTCCTTGAGAATTACATATTTCCACTAAACTTCCAAAATTTTCCAATAAAAACAGGCTCCAGCAAAAACAAACCAATAAAAAACAACTCATTTAAATTTAGACAGCTTTAGGATGTTTTGAAATTTCTTTGTTTACCAAGATAAATTCACAAAATAGCAAAATACAGTAAATACTAGAGTTGTTGCCACCACTTGCTCTTGAAGGGACAAGAGGAGGAATCTGTAATGAGAACTTGGAAGGAAAGAGTTGTCTGGGAAAGTCATCAACAACTACTGTTAGTGGGGAGTCATAGCCAAGCTAAAATGACCCCATGGTGAAGGAAGCATGGAAACATATCCCAGCCTTATTTTATTCTCTACTTACTATAACCTGCTAGGGTACCCCATTGGTCAATTCAATTAGATGCCAAATCTTGGAGTTCACTGGTATGGTTCATACAGGCCAGTCACATGACATACAGTGGACAGCCAACCTGAGGTACTCCGCACATTTTCAGATTCAGAGTGTGAATTCTCAGTCTTAAGTAACACCTCTAACATATTACATGCTGGTAAAAGGTAGATAGTTGCCTAAAAACCTTAAATGTATGTTTAAATCATAGTGACGGGCTTTCTTGGTAGAAAAAAAATTGAATAATGATTTTGTTTTTAATCACTAGCTTAAGAAAATTGTTAAAGTACAAACATAATTTGTTCTTGTCAAGAGTAGAGGCCAGTAAAGCTATAGCCTGAGACACTGGCATCCCATATGGGTGTCAGTTCAAATCTTGGCTGCTCCACCTCTGTTCCAGCTCCCTACTAATGTGCCTGGGAAAACAGTGGAAGATGACCCAAGTGTCTGGGGCCCTGTACCCCAAGTGGGAGACCTGGAAGAAGCTCCTGGCTCCTGGCTTTGGCTTGACCTAGTCCT
The DNA here is from genome assembly GCF_033115175.1 of Lepus europaeus. Taxonomy (NCBI): domain Eukaryota; kingdom Metazoa; phylum Chordata; class Mammalia; order Lagomorpha; family Leporidae; genus Lepus; species Lepus europaeus. The sequence continues at coordinate 72,093,069 of NC_084829.1, read as the reverse complement.
GGCCATTGTGGCCATCTGGGGAGTGAATGAAGCTGATGGAAGATTTCTTTCTCTCTGTTTCTCCCCCTCTCTCTGTAATTCTGACTTTCAAATAACTAAATAAAAATATTTTAAAAATTAAAAGAATATAACTTAAAATTGTAAGAAAAATGGAGATGATTTGAATGAGAAAAACTCATGAGCCTGTTTTTTAAAAAAATTAGTCTTAATAATCCATGTTGAATCAATAGTTAAGATACATATATGCCACACAAGGGAAGTGAGGTTGGAATTTCATTTTGAGCAAAGAAAAATTGTCCCATCAGCTGAAGAAGGGAAAACAGAAAACTAAACAATTGTTATTAATATGAAGAGAATAATTTTATTGCATTCCCTACGTACAGTTCAAAGAAGATAACCCTCAATCCCTTGCTCCCCTTACCCTCTCCCTCCCTCTCATCTCCTGATCAGTTTTTGCAAGGAAATAGTTTTAATCCACTCTATATTTACAGACCTAATTGTCCTCTAATCATAATAGTCAACAAGTCAAAAGTAGGAAGATCACTATTCCACAGGATATAAATAAGAGCTAAAAATGACAATCATATTCCAAAATGACCATTTCATTATTATATATGTACATATGTATATATATTTTTATTTTGTATTAACTGCCATATATCAGAGAAAATGTGATATTTTTCTTTTTGAGGTTTGCTTATTTCATTAAGCATAATGATTTCCAGTTGCATCTATTTTATTGCAAAACATAGGATTTCATTCTTTTTTATGAATGAGTTGTATTCCATAGTGTATCTATATACCACATTTAGTTTATCTACTCATCAATTGATGAACATCTGGGTTGATTCCATACCTTAGCTATTGTGAATTAAGCTGCAATAAACATGGAGTACAGATAGCTATTTAATATACTGATTGCATTTTTAGAAATAACAACTTTTATGGTGATTTCTATTTCATCAGCCAACTCATAATATTAGATTTGGCCACCATGTAGTTTTACAGTCAAATTGATGTGGCATTGAAAAAGCTCAAATCCAAAGCAGCGATCAGTACTTCCAACCAATATTAATCAGCTTGACATTTTTGGCTTCAATATATATTTCAGAATGGCTTCTTCCATTGGCAATGAAATCTAATTCTTGGGGAAGGCATTTGGTGTAACTGCTAAGACATCACTTATGCATGCATCCTTTATCAGAGTGCTGAGGTTTGAGACCTGGCTACATTCACAATTCCATCTTCCTGCCAAGATGTACCCAGGTGATGATTCCATTAGTTTGGTCCTTGCCATCAATATATAGATAGATAGATAGATAGTTGACATTACTGGTTCCTGGTTTTGTCCTCACTCATTGCTGGATGTTGTAGATATTTTGGTAGTGAACCAGCAGATGGGAGATCTCTATATGTCTGTCTCTGCTTCTCTGCTTTCCAATAAATAATTTGTTTTTAAATGGCATACTTTTAGAAAAAAAAGATAGAGATCCAGTTTTTCTTGAATGCTATGGAGTAGAGGTCTTTGGGAAAAATAGAATAAAAGAAAAAGAGCAAATAAGATAGGCTATAAATCTCTTACTCTTATTCACTTGTGTAGTATATTATTCTTGGTAACTGCATGAATGATTAGCTTTCACATGTGCAATTTCTAGCATTAATTGACAAAGCACCACAGCACTGTTAAAACCTTTAAATGTCAATCATAGATCATGAAATAGCAAGATGTAGAAAAGGCAGTGATAGGCCCTCCTTGATTTCCTGGCCTCTTGCATTTCCATAACTCTTGGAAATCGTTCAGACTAATACCAGTAGCTTTGATAATAACTTTGTGATAAGAAGTAACAGAATCATAAAAATTAAGATTTGAAAGAAATATTAGGGATAGTCTAGTCCAAAATCTAATTTTAAATATGAAGAAAATGAAATCCATAAACTTATTAATTGAGAGAGGACATGGTCTTTAGTGGCCAGAACTGGGCTCTGTCTCTTGGTATCTCATTGGCTTTTCATTAATCTCTAGTAATTCTTAAAGAAAAATTTCATGTCCACCTAGAAATATATATATATATATATATATATATATATATATATATATATAAAATCTAAGACAGAATTAAAATAAAAACCAGAGACAAATGGAGCAGGGCTTTGCTGCTAAAATTATATGTATATTCTTACTCTAATGTCTAAAGTAAAATATGTTTTATGTACTAATTATAATTTTTATTTTTTATTATAATTTCAAATTAGGGTACTTAGTTAATTACATTATCTACTAGTGCTTGAAATGTGGTAGATAATATATATCTTTAAAGATTTTATTATAACTCTTGAGAATAAAGAGAAAAAAAAAGCCCTTGTTTCACATACTTTTTTTTCTGGAATACTCAATTTTTTTAAAATAAAAGAATGGTTAGATTCATAGAATTCCAGAATTGGAAGTACATGTACTGATTTCTATTTTATCTTCCTACCCAAAATAGGAAACTTCTGTATTGTCCCTGAGAATCACTTTTGTGGTTTCTGCTTGAATATTTCTAGTAATAAGAAACACACTATTTGTGAAAGAGTACTTTTTGCCAAGATGCCATAAAAGTCTTCCATATTGAGCCTAAATCAGCACTACCCACCCCCACCCAACAATGTAACTTCAACTCAGTAGTCTTAATATTCTCTCTGAAGTAAGTAAAAAGTTTTTGTTTATTTTTGGTAGTCATTGCACAAAAATTTTTTATAAAAGTGTATTTTTTTATTATTTGAAAGGCAGAATGACAAAGATAAATATCTTCCATCTGCCAGTTCACTCCCCAAATGCCTGTAGCAGCGAGGGCTGGGCCGGGCCAAAGCCAGGAGCCAGGACTGCATCCTACTCTCTACCTGGGTGGCAGGAACTCAGGTAGTTGGGCTATAATCCAACTGCCTTTCAGGCACAACAGTGAGAACACTGAGTTACAAATGGAGGCAGAGGATGGCCTTGATCCTAGACGTTCTGTTATGGGATGTGGGTATCCCAAGCAGCAGCTTTATGTCCTGCCTGCCACAATGTCCACCCCTAAAGACCGTTATTCTATCTGACCCAAGTATATTCTTCAGTTCTAGCATTTCAAGTTTCTTTAGTTGTTCCATATAGAACCAGGCTTTGAGATTTCCCACCATTTTAGTTGTTCTTCTGAATATATTTGTCCATATACCTCTAGAATTGGATTTTTACACATTATTGTGGGCACCTAACATATTTAACACATGTATTTCAGGTATTGCTTACAAACTTTAGGCATGATCAGTCTATTATATTCTTGGATTCAGGCATTTAGTTTCCAGTATAGTGTTGGCTTGGAGGAGTCAGTAAAATACCCCAAATATTTTCAGTATGAACTTTGGCTAAATTGTCTTCCTGGTCTTGTTCTGGTGAAATTTAAGTACAGAGATCTGTCTTTTCCATTGCTATAATTTTAATACTTTTTTTTTTGCAGTGTTCTAATATTTTGATCTGACTTAAGCAAGTGAGAAAACGTGGTGGATAATCTGGGGATTGACCAGGGTAAAGATAGATCCTGACATGGTATCTAGAACAAGCTCCAGATTCCAGAGAATGGGACTGGATGTGGGGGAAAACCTGGTCTGTAAAGGGCCCCACTGGGAGGGATTAAGAAACATCAAAAGGGCAGTGAGGCAGAGAGGTAAGCAAAAAGCTTCCTAAGACAAATTCCACTCATTTGCAATTTTGTCTGGGGTTGCATTGGAATTAACCTTTTAAAAAATTTAGTTATATGGATATTTTATTATATAGTACCTAATGCTTATGCACAAATATCATGGGGTGAATTGTATTCTATTTAAGTTTCTTTAGAGAAAGGGTTTTCTTTTTTTTTAACTTTTATTTAATGAATATAAATTTCCAAAGTACAGCTTATGGATTACAATGGCTTTCCCTGCCCCCATAACTTCACTCTCACCCACTCCCTCTCCCATCCCATTCACATCAAGATTCATTTTCAATTCTCTTTATATGCAGAAGATCAATTTAGTATATATTAAGTAAAGATTTCAACAGTTTGCACCCACACAGAAACACAAAGTGAAAAATACTGTTTGAGTACTAGTTATAGCATTAAATCACAATGCACAGCACATTAAGGACAGAGATCCTACATGAGGAGTAAATGCACAGTGACTTCACAAATTGATACTCTTGTTTTTGGCATCAGTAATCACCCTAGGCTCTTGTCATGAGTTGCCAAGGCTATGGAAGCCTTTTGAGTTCACTGACTCTGATCATATTTAGACAAGGTCATAGTCAAAGTGGAAGTTATCTCCTCCCTTCAGAGAAAGGTACCTCCTTCTTTGATGACCTGTTATTTCACTGGGATCTCACTCGCGGAGATCTTTCATTTAGGTCTTTTTTTTTTCTTTTTTTTTTTTTTTGACAGAGTGTTTTGGCTTTCCATGCCTGAAATAGTCTCATGGGCTCTTCAGCCAGATCCAAATGCCTTAAGGGCTGATTCTGAGGCCAGAGTGCTGTTTAGGACATCTGCCATTCTAATATGAGTCTGCTGTGTATCCTGCTTTCCATGTTGGATCATTCTCTCCCTTTTTTTATTCTATCGGTTAGTATTTTCAGACACTAGTCTTGTTTGTGTGATCCCTTTAAGTCTTAGTCCTATCATTATGATCAATTGTGAACAGAAATTGATCACTTGGACTAGTGAGATGACATTAACATGCAACATTGATGGGATTGAATTGGAATCCCCTGGTATGTTTCTAACTCTACCATTTGGGGCAGGTCTGATTGAGCATGTCCCAAATTGTACATCTCTTCTTTCTCTTATTCCCACTCTTATATTTAACAGGGGTCACTTTTTAGTTACGTTTCAACACTTAAGAATAACTGTGTATTAATTACAGAATTCAACCAATGGTATTAAGTAGAACAAACAAAAATTACTAAAAGGGATGAAGTATTAAGTTGTTCATCAACAGTCAGGATAAGGGCTGATCAAGTCACCATTTCTCATAGTGTCCATTTCACTTTAACAGATTTCCTTTTTAGTGCTTGGTTAGTTGTCACCAATCAGGGAGAACATATGATATTTGTCCCTTTGTAACTGGCTTATTTCACTCAGCATGATGTTTACCAGATTCCTCCATTTTGTTGCAAACGACCGGATTTCATTGTTTTTTACTGCTGTATAGTATTCTATAGAGTACATATCCCATAATTTTTTATCCAGTCTGCTGTTGATGGGCATTTAAGTTGATTCCAGGTCTTAGCTATTGCGAATTGAGCTGCAATAAATATTAAGGTGCAGACAGCTTTTTTGTTTGCCAATTTAATTTCCTTTGGGTAAATTCCAAGGAGTGAGATGGCTGGGTTGTATGGTAGGGTTATATTCAGGTTTCTGAGGAATCTCCAGACAGACTTCCATAGTGGCTTAACCAGTTTGCATTCCCACCAACAGTGGGTTAGTGTCCCTTTTTCCCCACATCCTCGCCAGCATCTGTTGTTGAAATCTTTCTGTATGTGAGCCGTTCTTACCGGGGTGAGGTGAAACCTCATTGTGATTTTGATTTGCATTTCCCTGATTGCTAGTTATCCTGAACATTTTTTCATGTGTCTGTTGGCCATTTGGATTTCCTCTTTTGAAAAATGTCTATTTAGGTTACATCCTTGGCCCATCTCTTAAGTGGGTTGTTTGTTTTGTTGTTGTAGAGTTTCTTGATCTCTTTGTAGATTCTGGTTATTAATCCTTTATCTGTAGCATAGTTTGCAAATATTTTTTCCCATTCTGTCGGTTGCCTCTTCACTTTCCTGTTTCTTTTGAAGTACAGAAACTTCTCAATTTGATGCAATCCCAATAGTTAATTTTGGCTTTGACTTCCAAGAAGTCTTTGCCTGTGCCTATATCTTGCAGGGTTTCTCCAATGCTCTCTAATAATTTGATGGTGTCGGGTCGTAGATTTATGTTTTTAATCCATGTTGAGTGAATTTTTGTGTAAGGTGAAAGGTAGGGGTCTTGCTTCATGCTTCTGCACATGGAAATCCAGTTTTCCCAGCACAATTTATTGAATAGACTGTCCTTGCTCCAGGAATTGGTTTTAGATCTTTGTTCAAATATAAGTTGGCTGTAGATGTTTGGGTTGATTTCTGGTGTTTCTATTCTGTTCCATTGAGCTATCCATCTGTTTCTGTACCAGTACCATGCTGTTTTGATAACAACTGCCCTGTAGTATGTCCTGAAATCTGGTGTTGTGATGCCTCCGGCTTTGTTTTTCTTGTACAATATCGCTTTAGCTATTGGAGGTCTCCTGTGTCTCCATATGAATTTTAGTATCATTTTTTCCAGATCTGAGAAGAATGTCTTTGTTATCTTGATTGGTATCACATTGAATGTATAGATTGCTTTTGGGAGAATGGACATTTAGATGATATTTATTCTTCCAATCCATGAGCATGGAAGATTTTCCATTTTTTGGTATCCTCTTCTATTTCTTACTTTAAGATTTTGTAATTCTCATTATAGAGATCTTTAAAATCCTTGGTTAAGTTTATTCCAAGGTATTTGATTGTTTTTGTAGTATAGCAAGGGTTTTCAATCTCAACACTAATGACATGTTGGAATGAATAATTCTTCTTTGTGGAAGGTTATCCTTTGAATTGTATGATATTTAAGAACATCCCTGGCATCTACTACTAGATGCCAGTCGCATCATTACCTCAGTTGTGACAACCAAATATATCTCAGGCACTTTCAAGTGTTCTGTGGGAGAAGAAAATTGCCCTTGGTTGAGAATAAATGGTCTAATTCAGCATATAATTAATCAACTACATCAATCATGGTTGTACCATATTATAACATATGTTATACCATATGTTAGATTAGTTGTAACATATCTAACTGCCAACATTGAGTTACCAAGCATGACTATCCATAATGTATTGCACACTAATTTTTTGCATGGTAAGTTATTTTTTACCCAATGCTTTCTTGATATTAAAAAGATCTTACATATATATTTCTTTACAACATCTGTGAAATATTATTAACTCATTAAGTAAATATCTGTGGAGCCCCTACAACATTCCTTTTACAAATCTGCACACTGGGGTCGGTGCTTTGGCGCAGCAGGTTAACATCCTGGCCTGAAGCTCTGGCATCCCATATGAACGCCGGTTTGAGACCCGGCTACTCCACTTCTGATCCAGCTCTCTGCTATGGCCCGGGAAAGCAGTAGAAGATGGCTCAAGTCCTTGGGCCCCTGCACCCAAGTAGGAGACCCGGAAGAAGCTCCTGGCTCCTGGCTTTGGATCAGCGCAGCTCCAGCTGTTGCAGCCAGTTGGGGAGTGAACCATTGGATGGAAGACCTCTCTCTCTCTCTCTGCCTCTCCTCTTTTTGTGCAACTCTGACTTTCAAGTAAAATAAATAAATCTTTAAAAAAAAGTTCTAAAAAATTCTGCACACTAGGGTTTCAGAAAGGAATGACACACATTCTACTTTCATAGATCATGTGTTTATGACTGTGTGTTTCTCTTTGTATATGTGTGTTCGTGTGAATGCAAATTCGTGCATGGGTGCTGGAAGCAGGATTAAAAAGCAAGGAACATTTAAAAATCATATTGTGCAACGAAGTGATTTGGGAGCTTTGAAGAAAACTAGAGTAGGATCAAGCATAGAATAATGAAAGGATATGTGCTATTGTAAATTAATGGAGAAAACATCTCATTTGAGGAGAATACATTTGTGCAGAAGATAGAAAGACATAAAAGAATGAACCATAGGAGTTCTTAAGAAAGTACATTTTAGGCAGAATAAAGAACACTTTGTGTGCAGAAATGTGCCTCCCCAAATTTGTATATTTACAATCAAATCCCTGGTCTTCATATTGTTGTTCTATTTAGAGATAGAGCCATTAAAGTGATAATTAAAGTAAAATGAGGTCACAGGTCACATGGGTGGTCCCTAATACAGTATCACCAGTATTGTTATAAGAAGAGGGGATTTGGATAAAGACACAAGACAGGGTGGACCATGTGAAGATATAGCAAGGTAGCACTGTGAAAGACAAGGAGACAAGCCTCGGAACATACCAAACCTGCTTTACCCTTGATCTGATACTTCTAGCTACATGCTAAATGCGCTGTGAGAAAATATGTTTCTTTTGTTTAAGCCACCAAATCTCTGGTATCTGGTTATGGTAGCCCTTGCAAGCTAATACAAACACAGAGTAGAAGATTGGCCACAATGAAAGAGAAGAAGAATAGTAGGAGGTGCAGATGAAAAGAAAGACAAGGGCCATATTGTGTGTTGAAAAGAAAGCTAGACTTTATTTTAATGTAATGTGAATAGGGCTTTGAGCAGGGGACTAGCAACAAGTGACTTAATATAAAGATAAGCAATTTGTTAGCAGTAAGAAAAATTGACTTTGCAGCACTAGAAAATAAGCCTGAGAATGATTAGCAGGTGTTTTCAGTAGCTCACATGAGGTGAGTGTGCCTTGACCAAAGCTGCTGGTGATGGAGTAGGTGTAAAATTGTTGGATTCAGGGTATGTTCTGAAAGTGGAGCCAAAAGATCTTCTGAGGGACATGGAGTGCTATGTGAAGAAAACATACAGCAAACACAAATCTTTGGTTTTGTGTGTAAGTAAAAGGGCTGACAATGATGCCATTTGTGTGATGGTGAAAAGTTGAAGGAAGAACCCTGAAATTTGTTTTGTTATTTTAGGTGCATAGTCAAATGTTTTTTGAATTACAAAAATTATAAATGTAATGTTATGGAAAAATACAAAGAACATTCAAGTGTATGAAATAAAAAATGTTCTCTCATAGTAATCTCATTTCTCAGAGTTTGAGCATTGCTAAGTTAATTGTTCATAATTCTAGACCTTTTTCTGTTGATGGATTCAATATCTCTCTCAGATACATACATGCACACACACACATACACACACTTCTTAAGCACTGTTTTCTATTATAATGAAAAAGTGCCAGGTTCTCAAAAATCAGAGAACTCAATAAAATATAAATTTACCTCCTCTACCCATTTTTATTTTTAGTTTTAAGGGAGGTTGTTAGAATTGTATGTATAAGGTCAGACAGTGGGTGGTAAAACCTTCACTTTGAGGAAAAAAGAATGGCATTCTCAAATGGCAATCAGTACTGTTATTCTGGGCTGCAGATTCTGGATCTTTGTTTTCAACTGGATTTGGTTTTTATTAAGGTGAGTTTTGTTCAATTGGTTCAAATGTTATTTGTCTATAATATTATAAGTGGATAATTTTTGTAGCCTAGTAAAGTTGTATGTACTAGTAAGTAAAATATTTTTATTTGATTAATTACTATAATTTTAAAGAGGCTAGATCTTTTTATACAGTGATATATTTTTCTGACATTTTTACATGATTAAATCAAAATGTGAACAAGGAGTTTAAGAAACCAAATTTACTTGCTAAATTCACCACGTCTGCAGATGGGAAAAACAGAAGTGAACAGATTCCATATAAAACATGCAGAGAAAAAAGGGCAAAATAAATTTGAATTCTTCATCTGAAATACTTTAACAGATTAAAGGTTTTAACCCCATGGAGGTACTGTAAAATGAGGGAAAGTCAAAATTATGTGTCTGGTTACTAAATTTTTCTGTAACATAGAAAAATGTAACATGTATATGATTTTGAAGCAAGTTCTCAATTGTGAACCAACTGGTCCTTCCTTTTCTCTATCCCCATCAAAAAAGAGCTATATCCTAGAACAAATAAACTGCGTAGTGCTTTTTTTTTCTTTTTTCTTTTTTTTTTACTTTTATTTAATGAATATAAATTTCCAAAGTACAGCTTATGGATTACAATGGCTTCCCCCGCCCATAACTTCCCTCCCACCCGCAACCCTCTCCTTTCCCGCTCCCTCTCCTCTTCCATTCACATCAAGATTCATTTTCAATTCTCTTTATATACAGAAGATCAGTTTAGTATATATTGAGTAAAGATTTCAACAGTTTGCACCCACATAGCAACACAAAGTGAATAATACTGTTTGAGTACTAGTTATAGCATTAAATCACAATGTACAGCACATTAAGGACAGAGATCCTACATGAAAAGTAATTGCACAGTGACTCCTGTTGTTGACTTAACAAATTGACATTCTTGTTTATGGCTTTGAAAGACAGTGAGCAAATTCACAGGATTACATACAGCTCAGGGGAAGGAAGTACAGAGATGATAACCACTGCAGGGTCTTTAGAGATAAAAGGTTTTATCTATGGCAGTCACACTGTGATAAGCCTATAGCATTGATATCTCACTTAACCCTTACATCAACCCCAGTCTGTTCTATTATTACATTTTAGAAAAGCAAACAGACCCAGAGACATCATATGACCTTCCCTAGTTCTTCCATCTAGTAAGCTGCTAAACCAGAGAAAACTACACAGACCAGGTTGTTTCCTCCATATATGACACAGTTCCTACGTGGAGTAGGAAAAGATTTGTTTAGGCAGAGACTGAATATAAGTTACATACAGATCTCATACAAGGTACACAGTGCTAGTAAAAATGGAACTAAAGTCGAGTCAGGAAGATGTTCAAGCAAGAGCACACCAGCTGCTGAGAGGCTATCAGGGTGCCAATGAACAGGCTGACAAGGGACAGCACCATGGAGAGCAGAGGTCCCAGAAAAGAGATGAAAAGATAAGAATGTTTGTATTGCTGTTTCTCTCCCATAATGAAATCTTTGTAAGCCTCCTATTGTTCTTCACTTTACATGTCTATCGTGAAGGTGAACATGGAGAGAAGAGGAAATTTAAGTGACTGAGCACAATCCGAATCCAAAAACATTATTTTTATCTGACCTTTGCTAGTATAAGCTTATTGCTTTTTTTAAAAAAAAAAAGATTTATTTATTTATTTGAAAGTCAGAGTTAAACAGAAAGAGAAGGAAAGGCAGAGAGAGAGAGGTCTTCCATCCTCTGGTTCACTCTCCAATTGACCTCAATGGCTGGAGCTGCACCAATACGAAGCTAGGAGCCAGGAGGTTCTTCTGGGTCTCCCATGTGGGTGCAGGGGCCCAAGGACTTGGGCCACTTTCTACTGCTTTCCCAGACCACAGCAGAGAGCTGCATCAGAAGTGGAGCATCCGGGACTCGAACCGGCTTACATATGGGATACCGGCACTGCAGGCGACTTTACCCGCTACGCCATAGCGCCAGCCCCATTATTACTTTTCATTTCAAATATTTCTAATGTGCCTTGGGCAGATACAGATAGTTCAATTTCTTATTGTAAAAAAAAGCATTTGATTCTTACTCATAATTTAATTATTGTAAAAACAGCTGCTGACAAGAACAATTGGGCTGAGAGAGCTTTAGATGAAAATAAATTTAAAATTATTTTTCCTTATAAACAATCTAAAATCTTTTACAAATGTATAAATTGTAAATATAGATGAAAACCTGTAGTAGGATCAATTTATAACTTTGTTTCTGGGGCTAGCGCTGTGGCGCAGTGGGTTAAACCTCTGGCCTGAAGCTCCTGGCTCCTGACTTCTGATTGGCTCAGCACCTGCCGTTGTGGCCATCTGGGGAGTGAACCAGTGGATGGAAGACCTTGCTCTCTGTCTATACTTCTCTCTGTAACTCTGTCTTTCAAATAAATAAGATAAATCTTAAAAAAAAAACTTTCAATTTAGGTTTATTTTTTAGAAAATAAAATTTAGATTTTCTATAAATGTAAAATACAAACTTTATACAATATCATAAAAGCAACTTTAAGGAGTTCTACAGATTTTGCTGAGGCAAGACTATAAGGAGGAATTTGGGCAGGAGAGGGTAGAAACTAAGCTAACACTTTTCATGGTGATGCATATTATAAATTAGAAAACAAATTGAGTATTGAGCATAGAATATTTGTCACTATGTATACAGATTTTGGTGAAGAATATTGTCATGGTAGACATAGTGCTGCTATGAAATTGTACAGTGAAGATCTGCATTTAGAATTGGTTGTTGAAGTTTATAATGAGATAAATATATATTTAGAATAACTGAATTAAAAATTTTTTGCAAAAAACTGATACTGAATTTAAAACCCTTAAATGGCCATATATTCTCTTGCCAACAGCCAGATGTTAGAAATGTTTGAATTTATACTGACCTGAGTGGTTTACAATGGCATTGCCCACTTTGTAAATGTGTCCTTTAAGTATTGGCTGAATTTTTTTTTCAATTGTGTCAGGAATCTTTTATTAAAGAATATAATAAATGGGATACTAAAACTTCAATTTTCAAAGCTTTTCAACAAACTGCAGTTCTTAAAAACAATACTTACAATAGGAAAACAATGAAAGGAGAAAATGAACACAGCAAATAACATCATGTCTAAAATCCTATAATTGTATTTTGGAATTAGTAAGAACTTTTTCAAGGGACTCCTATTTTTGGAGAGCCTTGTTAGTATGTAGCATGTTGATCTCACAGAAGAAAAAAAAAAAAAAAACACGGGCGGGGAGGCGGGGCGGGGAGAGCAGTTCAAGCAGAGAATTCAGAATGAAATTACTTGGCTACAAAATTTATCTGCTTCAGCACACAAACTCATTTTATAAATGGAATAACCTTCATTTAACACATATTTCTGAATACATAAACTTTTAAGAAGACTCAATAAAAAGTATGTTTTACAGAGAAAAATCCAAGGAAAGCATTACCATTTTAATTTTATTTATCATAAAGTACAATTTTGAAAAAGATTGTGGGACATTTTCTGAAATTAAAAGTTAATAAGACAATAATTGAAAACAATTCAAAAAGGATTATTTTAGAGATAAGGTATGTATCAAGACTAGTTATTCAGGGCCGGTGCCGTGGCTCAATAGGCTAATCCTCTGCCTTGCGGCGCTGGCACCCCAGGTTCTAGTCCCGGTTGGGGCACTGGATTCTGTCCTGGTTGCCCCTCTTCCAGGCCAGCTCTCTGCTGTGGCCAGGGAGTGCAGTGGTGTGCCAACCACAGCGGCCATTGGAGGGTGAACCAACGGCAAAGGAAGACCTTTCTCTCTGTCTCTCTCACTATCCACTCTGCCTGTCCAAAAAAAAAAAAAAAGACTAGTTATTCAACATGTTTGATATAATTTTCAGATAATAATTTGAAATTATTTATTTGTAAAAGGTTAGTTTTAAGTTTTGCTTCTGCACATATATTATTTTTTAAAAAAGGATCATAATTCTGAAAATAATTTTTGGATAAAATATTTCTACAGATTTACCAATGTTATAAGCCAGTTGTATCTTAAGAAATAGTTAAAAAAGTAGTACAAATTTAATGATTTTTTAATGCTTTTGCTTACACTCAAATGTGCTTTTAGTGACAATAACTTAAATAGTCGTATTTTAATAGCTTCACGGCCTTCAGGAAATCATTAACTGAATTAGTTTTCTCCTCTACAAAATGGAGATAATATCATCTATCTCAAAGTTAAGGAGCAGAGATAAAACAAATATTATATGTAAAGTGTTATTCACAGTCTTTGTACATACTCATTACTTAATTATCAATTATATTGATATCACAATAGTTTATTTTATTATTATTTTTATTACTATAAAAGGAAGAGATTTCATGTATTCATAGGTATAATTCTTTTTTTTTTTTTTTTTTTTGCCAGGCAGAGTTAGACAGTGAGAGAGATAGAGAGAGAGTTAGAGACAGTGAGAGAGAGAGAGAAAGGGCTTCCTTCCATTGGTTCACTCCCCTAATGGCTGCTTTGGCTGGCACTGCACTGAGATCCGAAGCCAGGAGCTGGTTGCTTCCTCCCAGTCTGCCATGCGGGTACAGGGACCTAAGCACCTGGGCCATCCTCCACTGCCATCCCGGCCACAGCAGAGAGCTGGACTAGAAGAGGAGCAACTGGGACTGATACCTGGCGCCCAAACCAGTATTAGAACCCGGGGTGCTGGCGCTGCAGGTGGAGGATTAGCCAAGTGAGTCATGGCACCGGCCTCATAGGTATAATTCTAAGAAGATAACCATAATCCCTCCTTCATTCTCTTTTTCCCTCTTTCCCTCCCTCAATCCCTGTCCTTCCTACCTTTCTTTTTTTTCTTTAAGTTTTGCAAATACATAATTTCAGACCATCCTATAATCACAAGTTTAATGCACCACTAATCATAATATTCAATAAGTAAAAAATATGACGACCACACTTGCACAGGAGTATAAATAAGGACTAAAAGAAAAAAAATAAAAGATATCTGTTTCTTTCCTATATACTTCTTTGTATTCTATAGTAACTACTACATAAAAGAGAAAACATTTGATATTTGTATTTTGGGGCCTGGATTATTTCCCTAAGTGTAATAGTTTCCAGTTGCATTCATTTTGTTGCAGAAGACAGGATCTGATTCTTTTTCATGGTTGAGTATATTCACAGTGTATATATACAACATTTACTTTATCTAGTGATCAGTTGATAGACATCTGGGTTGATTCCATATCTTAGCTATTGTGAACTGAGCTGCAATAAGCATGGGGGTGTAACATTTTCATATGCTGATTTCATTTCCTTTGGATAAATTCCCAGGAGTGGGATGCCTAGATCATATGGTAGATCTATATTCAAATTTCTGAGGAAACTTGAAACTGACTTCCACAATGGCTATATTAGTTTATATTCCCACCAACAATTTATTAGTGTACCATTTCCCCCCACATCCTCACCGGAACCTATTATTTTTTTGAATGATAGCCATTCTAACTGGGTGAGGTAAAACCTTATTGTGGTTTTGATTTGCATTTCCCTGATGGCTAGTGATCCTGAGCATTTTTTCATATGTCTGTTGTCCATTTAGATTTACTCTTGAAAAATGCCTGTTCATGTTCTTTGCCCATTTCTTAACAGAATTGTTTGTTTTGTTGTTGTTGAGTTTCTTCAGCTCTTTATATATTCTGGATATTAATCCTTTATCAGTTGCATAATTTGCAAATAGTCCTTCCCATCCTGTCAGTTTCCTATTCACTTTGTTGAGTTTCTCTACTTCTTCACAGTGGAGAAGCTTCTTAGCTTGATGTAATTCCATTTGTCTATTTTTCCTTTTATTGCCTGTGCTTCTGGGGTCTTTTCCAAGAAGTCTTTGACTATGCCAATATCTTCCAGGGTTTCCCTGATGTTTTCTTCCAGTAATTTGAGAGTATCAGGTTTGTGAGTTGATTATTATATAAGGTATAAGTTAGGGGTCTTGTTTCATACATCTGTATGATCCAATTTTCCCAACTCCATATGTTGTAAAGACTGTCCTTTCTCCAGGGATTGATTAAGCTCATTTGTCAAAGATTAGTTGCTTGTAGCTGTGTGGATTAATTTCTGGGGTTGCTATTATATTCCATTGGTATGCATGTCTGTTTTTGTGCCAATTCCAGGCTGTTTTGATTACAACTGCCCTAGTATGTCTTGATATCTGATATTGTGTTGCTTCTGGCTTCATTTTTATTGTTTAAGATGGCTTTAGCTATTCAGGGTCTCTTGTGTTTCCATATGAATTTCAACATTATTTTTTCTAGATCTGAGAAGAATGTCTTTGGTTCTTTTATAAAGGGCTTTACTCAAATGGTGTTTAAGGAATATTTTCCACTTACATAACACTAGGTAGGTAAACAAATGCAGTGATAAAAGAGTCTTTTATAAACTGGTAAAAAGAGATGTCATATATATTCATAAAATATATGGAAAAGATTATATGTAACATATTACAGTTTTAGATGCTTATCTGTATGATTGCAGAAGTGGAAAAGGAGTTAGAGATAGGTGAATATACCAAGGCATTTTGTTGTTATTGAGTGTTTAAAACATGCTCAGCATTGTGCATATAACTAGACATAGAAGAAAACAGAATTATTCTATAGGAACTCAGAATTTCCTGAATCAAGGACTCCCATATCAACAAAGCTTACCTCACCTAAAATACTTACCATCCACCATACAATTCTCTGCCTTATTGTCTAAAACAGCCTCTCACCAGTTGTCTTGGTTATGAGGAAGGTAGTATTAGAGAGTGCTAGGAGGTAAAGTTCTGTAAACAAAGTGAGAAATTCCACAATAAAAACACTTGAGATTGTTTTCTGAGCATGGCATTTGTGTTTGCCAGGCATAAGAATATTTTTCCCAAGTCCTGTTAGGTTGGTAAGTTTTCCATTATTAACTATATAGTTCTTACATTCCTGCTGAATTACAGTGAGAACAAACAACACGGCCTTCAATCTTTTTAACACTTGTTCCTCTATCAGTTGGTTCTCAGCCATGTAGAAGAGTGGGGTTAAGAGCCACAGTGTGGTATGGGATTATCATGTGAGTTGATTTTTCCAGACATTCAACACACAGAGGCATTTTGTGCCACTATAGCATATGAGATTTCATTTCTTTATTTTATAAGGAGGAAACCAAGGACTGTAGCAATTGCCCGAGACCACATTGAATGTATGTGAAGGGCTGGAACTCAAACTACATTCTGATGCTTGGCGGTGGCTTTTTCCACTAAATCAGCATCTCCAAAATGGATTACTGGAAACACTCAATTCAGGAAGTGTTAACTGGGCCTCCCAGAACAAAGGGTTCTGGGGAAGAAAACAATATTTTAAATACTGTGAGTTAAATCCTTCTTTTGAACATCCAAAGTTCACAGTAGCACCTCTTTGTATACCTTTCTTTTTACAAGCACCTCTTTATTACTTGTTTGTAAGAATTTCTTTTATTTTTATTTTTAATATAGTTTAAGGGTTGCAAATTCATGCTTTTCATATATATATATATATTTTATAAAAAGACTTATTTATCTTCTTGAGAGGCAGAGTTAAACAGAGAGAGAGACATGAAGACAGAGAAAGGTCTTCCATCTGCTTTTCACTCCCAAAATGACCATGACAGCTGGAGCTGGGACAATCCAAAGCCAGGAGCTGGGAACTTCTTTGGGGTCTCCCACATGGGTGCAGGGGTTCAAGCACTTAGGCCATTTATGACTGCTTTAACAGGCCATCAGCATGAAGCTGGGTCAGAAGTGGAGCAGCTGGGACTCGAATCAGCATGCATCTGGGATACTGGCTCAATCTACTATGCCACAGTGCCAGCCTAACCCACAGATTTGGGAACATAGTGATACTTCCCACCATACACTCTCTCATTTCCTTCTTCCTTTCCTATTCCCACTTATAATTTTTTCTAAATATTTACCTTTAGTTTACTTTATACTCATCATATCAACCCTATGTTAAGTAAAGAGTTCAAAATTAGTATTAAGGAAAAAAAAATCAGTGTTCATCAACAGTAGAGACAAGGGTTGTAAATTATCATCACATTTAAAATGCCAATTTCACTCCAATACAGTACATTTTATGAACTCTATTAGTTACTACAGATCAGAGAAAACATACAGTATCTTTTGGGACTGGCTTATTACACTAAATATAATGGTTTCCAGTTGTATCCGTTTTGTTGCAAAAGAAAATTTTTTTATTGATCTGTTGTATTCATATGTATATATTCATATGTATATATTCCACAATTTCTTTTTAAAAAATACTTATTTATTTGAAAGGCAGAGTTACAGAAAGGCAGAGGCAGAAAGATCTTTTTTTTTTTAACTTTTATTTAATGAATATAACTTTCCAAAGTACAGCTTATGGATTACAATGGCTCCCCCGCCCATAACTTCCCTCCCACCCACAACCCTCCCCTTTCCCACTCCCTCTCCCCTTCCATTCACATCAAGATTCATTTTCAATTCTCTTTATATACAGAAGATCAGTTTAGTATATATTAAGTGAAGATTTCCATAGTTTGCACCCACATAGAAACACAAAGTAAAAAATACTGTTTGAGTACTAGTTATAGCATTAAATAACAGTGTACAGCACATTAAGGACAGAGATCCTACATGATATTTTTTAAAAATTGATTAATTTTCTATGCAATGTCCAATTTAAAACCAAGTTTTTCTTTTTCATTTTCAATTATATTTATATACCGAAGATCGATTCAGTATATACTAAGTAAAGCTTTAATCGGTTTGCACCCACACAGAAACACAAAGTGTAAAAATACTGTTTCAGTACTAGTTATAGCATTACTTCACATTGGACAACACATTAAGGACAGATCCCACATGAGACATAAGTACACAGTGACTCCTGTTGTTGACTTAACAACTTGACACTCTTGTTTATGGCGTCAGTAATCTCCCTAGGCTCTAGTCATGAGTTGCCAAGGCTATGGAAGCCTTTAAGGTTCGCTGACTTCGATCTTATTCCAACAGGGTCATAGTCAAAGTGGAAGTTCTCTCCTCCCTTCAGAGAAAAGTACCTCCTTCTTTGATGGCCCTGTTCTTTCCACTGGGACTCACTCACAGTGATCTTTCATTTAGGTCTTCTTCTTTTTTTTTTTTTTTCCAGAGTGTCTTGGCTTTCCATGCCTACAATAGTCTCATGGGCTCTTCAGCTAGATCCAAATGCCTTAAGGGCTGAATCTGAGGCCAGAGTGCTATTTAGGACATCTGCCATTCTTTGAGTCTGCTGTGTATCCTGCTTCCCATGTTGGATCGTTCTTTCCCTTTTTGATTCCATCAGTTAGTATTCACAGACACTAGTCTTGTTTGTGTGATCCCTTTGACTCTTAGACCTATCAGTGTGATCAGTTGTGAACTGAAGTTGATCACTTGGACTAGTGAGATGGCATTGGTACATGCCACCTTGATGGGATTGTATTTCATCTGCTGGTTCACTCCCCAGGTGGCCGCAGAGGCCAGAGCTGCCACCTATCAGAAGCCAGGAGACAGGAGCTTTTCCAGGTCTCCCATGAGGGTGCAGGTACGCAAGGACTTAAACCATCTTCTGCTGCCTTCCCAGGCCAAAACAGAGAGCTGGGTTAGAAGTGGAGCACCTGAGACTCAAAGACTCAAATTGGCATCCATATGGAATGCCAGCACTGCAGGAGGAGGCCCTACCCACTATGCCACAATGCCAGCCCCCATAATTTCTTATCCAGTCATCAATTGATGGACATCTGGGTTGATTACATATATTTGCTAAACTGAATTGAGCATCGATTCACATGTGATCTGACACACAGTATGTGCTTATTTTCAGTTCTGTGGTATGTGTGATAGATACTGCTTACTGAGTGTATGTGACAGGCACATAAATACATATATTTAGCATATAGATATGTGTACATATATATATTTAATATAAATAATAAGTTTCATCCAGTGAAATATCTTCTGTATAAAGTGCTCTACTTGGTGTTTTAATCTCATTCATTATTGATAATAATCATTAAGGTTTCATTTTATTAATATTTCCATTTTGCAGAGAAGAGAATTTCGATATAGAAATGTTAAATAATTTACCTTCGGGGCCGATACTGTGATGTAGCAGGTAAAGCCATCACCTATAGTGCCCGCGTCCCAGTTCAAGTCCCGGTTGCTCCATTTCTGATCCAGCTCTCTGCAATGGCCTGGGAAAGCAGTAGAAGATGGCCCAAATCCTTAGGCCCCTTCACCCTCGTGCGAGACCTGGAAGAAGTTACTGGCTCCTGACTTCAGACTGGCCTAGCTCCAGGTGTTGTGACCCTCTGGAGAGTGAACCAGCAAATGGAAAACCTGTCTCTCTTTCCGTTTCTGCCTCCCTGTAACTCTGCCTTTTAAATAAATAAATAAATCTTTAAAAAAAAAAGTTGCCTTAGGTTACACAACTAATACATTGGCAGATCCAGTTTTTTTTTTTTTTACCAGTAAACTATTCTCATGTATCATTAATGAAGATAAACAATAGCATTACTTTAAATGATAAGTCTCTATTTTGTGTTAAGCATATAAAATGTAAAATACAGTAGATGTTCACAAATTGTGCTAAAAATTTACAAACAATATTATTGTAATCTATCTAAAAGTTGAAAAAATCCATGTACAATCATCCAGATATAAATTTCATGTGTTGAAAATTGCTAGAGAGGAAGGGAATTCTTATTTACCATGGATGGTAATATAAATTAATTCAGCCACAATGGAAAACGGTATGAAGATTTCTTTAAAAAAGATTTTTTTAAAGAAAAAATGTATTATTTTATTATTTCAAAATGGAACTACCATAAAATCCATAAAAAGTTTAGATGTTGGGTATACTATTGGGTATATATCCAAAAGACATAAAATCATTTTATCAAAGAGATACATGTTCTACTATTTTTTATTGCAGCACTATGTACAATGGACTATTTACTATTCAGCCAAAAAAGTGAAATTCAATTATTTACAGCAAAATGGATGGAACTAGAAACATCATATTAAGTGAAATAAGTCAAGCACAGAGAGATAAATACCATATGTTTTCCCTCATATGTTGGAGCTAAAAAAAAATGCTCCATCTGAACACAGAATATTGAATACCAGGAGGAATGGTAGTGATGGAGGGAGTTTGGATAAAAAATAGAGAAACTGGGTTTTGCTCATTAATTGTGACAAATATATTATACTAATATGTGATAATAGGGGAAGCCATGTGACGTTTAAAGCTTACGACAAATATATAAGATGCTAACAAAGGGGAAGCTGGGTGTGGGGAATGTGAAATTCTTTGTTCCTGTAACAATTTTCAAATTTCAATTTAAAACTTTTCTGAAGCAAAAAGTTAAAAATATTAAAATTAATAGGTTGTCAAAATATTTCACGTGATCTTTCCTTTTTAATTTACTTGAATGGCACAGTGACAGAGCTTGAGTTCGGGCAGGAGAGATAGTTCTTCCATCTGCTGTTCCACTCCCCAAATGGCCACAAACAGCCATGGCTGGGCTAGGCTGAAGCCTAGATCCAGGAACTGCATCCATGCCTCCCATATAGACAATAGACAATAGGACCCCAAACACTTGAACCATCATCTGCTGTTTACCAGAAACACAGCAGGGGGCTGAATGAGAAGGGAATAACTAAGGCTCAGATTGACACTCCAGTATACAATTCAGGCATTGCAAGTAGTGGCCTACCACATGTACCACAATGCCTACCCCGATATACCTCTTCTAGCCTTTGTACAAAAGCATATTTTCTCATGATTTTATTTATTTAGTATTACTTGAAAACATTTTACAGAATATGAAAATTGAACTTATTTATGGGTACTATTTTTCATTATATGTATACATTATCTAATGTATGGTCAGGGTAAGTATATTTGCCCTTTTGAGCATTTAACATTTTTTATAGTGAAAAAATTGAAAAATTCTACTTTCTAGTTTTTTTTTTAATGGTATCTATTGATACATTAGATTCTCAGGCTTATAGCAAATGCATGATTACTACAACGCAGTTCTCATCAACTCTCATGTTAATGTGATATTATTACAAAGAGGAAAGATTCAATGTAATTCATAGATATAATTCTAAGAATATGATGATACATCCCTCCCCCCCCCCCTTTTCTTCCTTTCTTTCTTCCTTCCTGGGAGAAGCTCCTGGTTCTTGGTTTTAGTCTGGCCCATCCTCAGTCATTCCAGCCATCTGGAGAGTGAACCAGTGGATAAAAGATCTCTCTCTCTCTCTCTCACACACATCTTTCCATCTCTCAAAAACTCTGGTTTTCAAATAAATAATAGTTGTTTTTTTAAACTATAGTAGTATAGCATACGGGGCCGGCGCCATGGCTCAATAGGCTAATCCTCCACCTGCGGCGCCAGTATACTGGGTTCTAGTCCCAGTCGGGGCGCCAGATTCTGTCCTGGTTGCCCCTCTTCCAGGCCAGCTCTCTGCTGTGGCCAGGGAGTGCAGTGGAGGATGGCCCAAGAGCTTGGGCCCTGCACCCGCATGGGAGACCAGGAGAAGCACCTGGCTCCTGGCTTTGGATCAGCGCGGTGCGCCGGCCGCGGCAGCCATTGGAGGGTGAACCAACAGCAAAGGAAGACCTTTCTCTCTGTCTCTCTCTCTCTCTCACTGTCCACTCTGTCTGTCAAAAAAAAGATATAAAATAAAGTTTGAAAAAGATATATTTGTGGCAATACTGATACACACAGACATTTCTCTTTTTTGTTGTTTTTTGATTTTTTTTTTTAACTTTAGCTCTCACATATAATGTAGAACATACAACATTTGTTTTTCTGTGTCTGGCTTATTTCACTCAGCATGATGTCCTCTAGTTGTATCTGCTTTGATGAAAATAGTAGTGTTTCATTCTTTTTTTATAGCTGAATAATAGTGCATTGTGTGTGTGTGTATGTGTATATATATATATTATAATATATATTGTATATATATCTCACATTTTCTTTATTCTTATGGTGGGCATCTTTGTTGATTCTGTATTTTTACTATCATATGGAAACTTCTTAAAAAACTAGAAATAGACTACCATGTGATTCATGAATCCCATTACTGGGTATATACCCAGAAATCATGAGTACATTGTATCAGAGAGATAACTTGTACTATCTTCTAGTTTTATTTTTTTTTAAGATTTATTTGTTTATTTGAAAGGCAGAGTTACATAGAGGCAGAGTTATAGAGAGGTAGAGGCAGGGAGAGAGAGAGAAGGAGAGAGAGAGAGAAAGATTTCCATCTTCTGGTTCACTCTCCAGATGGCCACAATGGCTATAGCTGGGCCAATCTGAAGCCAGGAGCCTGGAGCTTCTTCCAGGTCTCCCACATAGGTGTAGGGTCCCAAGGACTTGCTTCTTCAGTTTGTTAATTGTTTCCTTTTCCATGCAGAGGCATCCTAGCTTGATGTTATGCCACTTGTTTATTTTTACTTTTGTTGCTTGTGCTTCTGGGACCTTCTCCAAGATTCTTCACCTACATTAGTGTCTTGCCTCATTTTTGCTATGTTTTTCTCCAGTAATTTGGTGGTTTCAGGTCTTGGGTTCACGTCCTTGATCCTTTGTGTGCTGATTTTTGTATAGAGTGTAAGGTCTTGTTTCAAATTTCTGCATGGGAATATCCAACACTTCCAACAACATTCATTGAAGAGAATATACTTTCTCCAGGGAATGATTTTAACTTGTCAAAGATTAATTGACTATAGTTACCTGGATAAACTTCTGGGATTTCCATAAGGTATGTGTGTGTGTATGTATATATATATATATATATATATATATATATATATATATGGCATTTTCTTTATCAAGTCAATGATTGATGGACATTTGGGTTGATTCTGTATCTTAGCTATGGTAAATCGAGCTGCAATAAATATGGGAAAGCAGATAACTCTTTCATATGCTGATTTTATTTTCTTTGTATAAATTCTCAGGAATGGGATGGCTGGGTCATAGGATAGGTCACATGCCAGATTTCTGAAGAATCTTGATACTGTCTTCTACAATGGCTGTTCTAGTTTACATTCCCCCCAACAGTGGATTAGGGTACCTTTCCCCCCACATCCTTGCCAGCACTTATTTTTTGTTAATTTCTGTATGAGATCCATTCTAACTGGGGTCCTGTGAAACCCCATTGTGGTTTTGATTTGGAGCTCCTTGCAATGCAAATGGCTAGTGATCCTGAGCATTTTTTCATGTGTCAGTTGGCCATTTTAATGTCATCCTTTGAAAAATGCCTGTCAAGTCTTTTGCCCATGTCTTAACTGTATTGTTTGTTTTTTTTTGTTTTTGAGTTTCTTGAACTCTTTATAGATTCTGTATATTAATCCGTTATTAGTTGAATAATTTTCAAATATTTTATGCTTTTTTTTGGTAGGCAGAGTGGACAGTGAGAGAGAGAGAGAGAAAGGTCTTCCTTTTCCATTGGTTCACCCCCCAATGACCGCTGCGGCTGGTGCGTCCCTCGTTAATGAGTTTTGAGTTGTTTTTCTTAGTAAGATGTAAGGTATTGATCTTGTTTCATACTTCTGCATGTGGAGATCCAGTCTTCCCAGCATTATTTGTTGAAGAGAGTATCTTTGCCAGGGATTACTTTTAGCTCTTTGTCAAAGATTAGTTGGTTATAGATATGTGGATTGATTTCTGAAGTTTCCATTCTGTTCCACTGGTATACATGTTTGTTTTTGCCAGTCCCCGGCTGTTTTGATTTTTTTAAAAAAAGATTTGTTTTATTTATTTGAAAGACAGAGTTACAGAGAGAGGTAGAGACAGAAGGAGAGGTCTTCCATCTTCTGGTTCACTCCCCAGATGGCTGCAATGGCCGGAGATGCGCCCATCCAAAGCCAAGAGACAGAGCTTCTTCCAGGTCTTCCATGTGGGGGCAGAGGCCCAAGGACTTGGGCCACCTTCTACTGCTTTCCCAAGTCATAGCAGAGAGCTGTATCAGAAGAGGAGCAGCCAGGACTAGAACCAGTGCCCATATGGGATGCCGGTGCTTCAGGGCAGGGCTTTAACTTACTGTGCTACAGTGCAGGCCCTGGCTGTTTTGATTTTAACTTCCCTATACTATGTCTGGAAATCTGGTGTTATGATTCCTCTGGCTTTGTTTCTGTTCTATCAGATTGTGTTAGCTATTCGGGGTCTCTTGTGTTTCCATGAATTTTAGCATTGCTTATTTGGTCTGAGAAGAGTGTTGCTGGCATTTTGCTTAGGATCACATGGAACCTGTAAATTGCTTTGAATAGTATAGACATTTTGATGATATTAACTCTTCCATTCCACAAACATGGAGGAAGATTTTTTCCTTTTTTTTGTGTGTGTTTTCTTTCTTTAATGTTTTATAAATTTCATTGTAGAGCTCTTTCACTTTCTTGGCCAAATGTATTCCAAGGTATTTGCATATTTTTATAAGTATTGTGAGTAGGATTGATTTTTTTTTTTTAATTCACAGGCTTTTATTGGGGTTCCGCTCCCGGGCGAGGTTCCCTGGTCCTAACAGAGCAATAGAGCAGGGGTCGGGGAAGTTGCACGTTAGAGGCTGGGAGGGCTCCTTTTATAGATTCAGGGCATGGGGGTTAAAGGTTGAGGCAGGTCTGATCCTCATTGGTTGACCTTTAGGCACCCGCGGGGACCTTGACAAGGACTTTTCTTCCCTGGAAGTACAGGTAGGAACTTTCCATTTCCAGAAGTGTAGGCCTTCCCTCCTTGCGGATCCCAAAGCTACCATCCTGACCTTTTGATGATAGGAATGGGGGCGGCGATGAGTCTCTCTGGCTACTTCCTGCTGACTGGGGATGTTGTCTACAGGGGCCCACTGGGGGTATCTTGGGGCTCCGCAGGGACAGGCATGTGTGGATGGAGAAGCATCTAGTTGACTGCCTGGTTGCTGAAGGCCTTGGTTCATTCCATTATCACCTGCTATAAACACTTAAACAGACACTGTAGTGTACAAGTCAGGGTGAGGATAGCAACCGATGATCCTAAGAATGACATTAACCAGGTAATGAAAGAATTTCATAGAGGAGAGGAAATGGGGGGGGTGTGTGTCTCTGGATCCTTGTGGGAACAGTTTGATGGATGTGGCTTAAAGCTGATCCCAGCCAAGACTGGGAGAAAGGCCACTCAACTTTTTCAGGTAGAGGGGTTTGTCTGTAGAGAAATTCTGAATAATCATACAGCATTAAGTGGAGGAGAGGACCATCAGTACACACAGGTTGGGAGCAGAGCCACTGATGTTAGAGTAGAGACTATGATTACAAAGGAATGAGACCCAAGTGGGCTAGACAGGGTCTAGAACAAAGGACAGAGTCATTATTAGAGGGCCCAAGAAAGGTGCTGTCTCAGTCACAACTAAGTTTTCTGATTGAGAGGCAAATAGAACCTGACAGAAGGGGCTTGATAATAATCTGGTGGGCTTTAGGCCTTATAAGTTAAGAGGCCCAGACCTATCTATTCACATAGGGTACATCCTAAGGAAGGTGTGAACAACAGGGGAAGGCACCCTGTTGACTTCCATGCCTGGGAGGAGAGCTGGCCAGGTAAAGGCAGGTGGCATCTCTAACAGGAAATGTGCAGTTCTGCCTGCAGTGTTGCTGACCCTACTTGGCTGTCTCCTCTCAGCAGCAGTGGTTACCTTGGAAGCTGGGCTGAGTAAAGGGCTTTTCAGCTTAGAGCCAATAAGATCTGTGGCTCTGACCTGAGAGTAGGATTGATCTTACAAGCTCTTTCTGAATCATGGCATTGTCTGTGTATTCAAAAGCTATTGGTTTTTCTGTGTTGATTTTATATCCTGCAACTTTACCAAACTCTCTTCTGAGCTTCAATAGTCTCTTAATGGAGTCTTTGGGTTTCCCTATATATGGGATGATGTCATGTGCAGGTAGGGATAATTTGACTTCCTCCTTTTTGATTTGTATCTCATTAATTTCCTTCTCTTGCCTAATAGCTCTAGCTAAAACTTCCAGAACTATGTTGAATAGCAGTGGTGAAAGTGGATGTCATTCTCTGGTTCCAGATCTTCACTGGAAATGCTTCCAGCTTTTTCCTCTTCTGTATGATCCTGGCTATGGGTTTGTCAAATATTGCCTTAATTTTTTGAAGTAGTTAAAATTTTTTTTATGATGAAGTCTTCTTGGGCTCTATTATGCTTTCTTGGCACCTATTGAGAAAATCAAATGGTTTTTAGCCTTCATTTTGTTGACTATTGCTTCCCATTTATTGATTTTTGTGTTTAACTATTCCTGCATCCATTGTATAAACCCCAGTTGGTCTGAATGTATGATCTTTGCATTATTGGATTTGATTTGCTAATATTTTGTTGAAGATTTTTTTTGTTCTTGCTTTCGTGTTCCACTCTGTCATTTTGTGTGCCCTAAAAAGTGCCCTAAAAGGTGGAGTGAATTCCTTATAAGGAGCATAGAATTACATTCTTTTTTTCAATCCATTCAATCTTCTATAACTTGTAATTGGAGAATTTAGTATACTAATTTATAAAATAATTATTAATAGTGTTTCTACTGCTGTCATACTTGTTTTGTGTTTTTGCTATACTTTCTTTCTCCCTCTCTTACAACTTTCTTTCTTTAAAAAAGATTTATTTATTTATTTGACAGTCAGAGTTACACACAGAGAGAAGGGGAGGCAGAGAGAGAGAGAAGGAGAGGGAGAGAGGGAGGGGGAGATCTTCCATCAGCTGGTTCACTATCCAGTTGGCCGCAATGCCTGGAGCTGTGCCGATCAGAAGCCAGAAGCTTCTTCTGGGTCTCCTATGCAGGTGCAGGGGCCCAAGGACTTGGGTCATCTTCCACTGCTTTCCCTGGCCACAACAGAGAGCTGGATCAGAAGTGGAGCAGCTGGAACTTGAACCAGTGCCCATATGGGATGCCCGCACTGCAGGTGGCAGCCTTACCCACTACAACACAGTGCTGGCCTCTCTAACAATTTTCATTTGTTGTTAAGTGACTTTTCTCTAGTGGTATACTTTTGTTCCTTGCATATTATTTTTTGTATGTGTATTATAGGATTTTGCTTTGTATTTACGTTGGGGCTTTCAAACCCTCTTTTTGGAGTTAACATTGATTGAAAAAAGAGGGAAGGCAATATACAAAATATGAAGAGATAAGAAATACTAGTATAAATAGTATATTTGTCTTATTTCTCTCTACATTTTGAATTTTTGATGTTGCCTTTGACCTCTTCCTATGTTGTTTATCTTTTTAACATTTTAGTGCACTAATTATATGTAGTTTTAATTCTCTATGGTAAGGACATAAGTGGTTCACACCAACATATTGCAATTTTAGAACGTTATAAATTTGTTTGCATAGTTACTTTTAACAGTTTTTAAAAATACAAGTGGATTTATTTTTTTAATGCATAGAAAGGAGAAAAAAATAAAATAATGTTCTATTTTATTTTATTGTGGCTACCTATTGTGTCTGCAACTTCTGGATCCAGAAAACTTTTTTCCTCTAATTGAATCCACCTGCACTAAAATTACAATTTACATTCTTTTTACTGTTCTTCATTTTTACAGGTGATATCCATACTCATTTATTCATTGGATGGTTTCTGAGGTTATGGAATACATACAGACTTTCTTGGCTGTTTTTCATTTTGCTTTCAAACTTTTAGCTACTGAACAATGTCATGTTATCTACTTTTGGATCATACAGTAGAAATGAAAAATTTATTGAGGTTTAAAATTTTCTCCCCTTCTTTCCCCCAGAGTGAGGCATACATTAAATTTGGTATTGCAGCATATTCCAACAGTGCAGAGTCTGCTTAGGAAATGGTTCATGTTTCCAGAATATAGAAAAAGGTTAGGATTTGCGTACCTTTCCTAGAGGGCCAAGTACAACTTGCCTATATTTGCAAGCCTAGGGGAAATGATACATGCACAAAGTTCATATTTTTTAAATGTTAAAGAAGAAGCAATAGCTTTCACAAGTTTCCTTCAAGGAATGTGAAATTATGGAACTTGAGTATTTTCTAAAATGTAGAGCTTCATGATATATTTATATTTGGAACCCAGTATTTTCCTTGAGCCCTCAAACTTTTATTTTAAGACTTATCCTTCTAAAGCTATAAGTTAATTGCTGAAGGATGGAATTTTACAGGATGTGCTGTGGACAGGGTGGCGGCAGGGGAAAGCATATGCTTTCACACTTTAGGTTGTTAGAGGAAAAAGGTATTTGAGCCCAAATTGGCAACAAAAGGCAGGAAAGTCTTGTGTTGGTTGGATGAAAAAAAAAAAATGTCTGTTCTGTGATTGAGCTATTCAGAATCATATATATCTTTTTCTTTTTTTTTAATGGTCCACACTTTAAAAGCAAACTTAAAAGCAAACATAGGGAACAAAGGGATCTTGAGATCCTAGACTGAGACTGGATTTCACAGGCAATTTCTTCTCTCACTGTGGTGCCACAGTTGCAATATCCATTATAGCTGAGGAGAGCACAAGTAGATGTCATCTTCAAAATCGCAACTACTGGACATTTCCTTTCAAACACCATGCCACCATCTGAAATGTATTCAATGTTGAATCCATATTCTTACTGACCCTATAAAATTATTCCCTTTCTTGCCTTCCTTATATTAATCTCTGTCATTTTCTCATCCCTCAATAATGAAATCTTGAAATTAATTTTGACTGCTTTTTTCTAATATCCAATGAGTCACCAAGTCCTACAGATTTTATCTTCATTCTCCTTTTACCATGTACCATAAATTTGTCCCTGTGGCCACTGTCCCACCTGTTTCTTTTTTAATATAAAGATTACTTAATGGATTATTTTTTATTTTTGAATTTTTAATATAAAGAGATTTCATGTATTTCATGGGTAAAATTATGAGAAAAGAACCATAATTCCTTCCCCCCACTTTTTCTCCCTCAATTGCCTCTTCCTTCCTTCTTTCTTTTCTTTAATTTTTGCAAATATATAATTTCAGTCCACTTGACAATCACAGGCTTAATGCACCACTAACCATGATATTTGGCAAGTGAAAAAATAGAAAGACTACAATTCCACAGGGATATAAACAGGGCTAAATCCAACAATCAAATCTCAAGATATCTGTTTAGTTCCTATACATTTTCTTGTGTTCTCCAATAACTGCCACAAATCAGATAAATCATATGAAATTTGTCTTTTTGGGACTGAGTTATTTTTTTAAGGATAATGGCTTCCAGTTGCATCTATTTTGTTGCAAAAGATATTTGGAAGCACCACATATGTGACTCAAAACAGGTTTGAGTTAGACATTCCATGAACAAATTCCAACTCTCATTTATCAACTTGGGTAATAAGGCTTTTAATAAGTTTGGGGTAAATATTCAAAGTAATGTACATAAAACATAACACTTGACACAAAGAAGATTCTGCAAATGAAAGTCGAGATGATGAACTGGTTTTCTTCTTGCTACTCTCCTCTCTTCCAAGCTCAACACCACCAAGTCAGTCTAACTAAGCAAATTTCAGTTTACTGTTCCCTACCCTGGACTTGACAGCACTGATGCACAAAGGATTTTCTTCCTCTGCATGCTTGAATCTTTCACTTGTGCCAACCAGATCCTTTATGGTTTATAGAAACTGGTTTGTGTTTCCCGCCTTTTGTGCCATTCTGCTAGAATCATTTGGAGTAAGCTTTTTTCTCTAAGTCCTCTCTAGACCATCCAAACCCATAAACTCTTCAGAATAGGGTTAAATTAACTCATCTGCAAAGTTGCTCCTAAGTGTGGTAGATGGGAGTAATTTTGTCATCTTCTGATCTTCTGCAGTTCTTGAAGTCAGTTACTATTTTGTTGGGAAGTTAAACTCCCTCATGAATTATGAGATGACTGTCAGTGTTATTCTGAACTTTTATTGGCAGTTCTGTTGCTACTTGACCTTTAATTTATTCATTTCTTCTCCTTTCCATCACATTCTCAGTTCCAAAGTGTTACTTTGGAATCTCTGTTAAACTGCCTGGTAGTAAATCTGAATTAATTATAGATTATTTAAGAGGATACTAGTATTTATGTCTGATAGTCAAATATCTAGTGTTATTATCCAACCATTCTTTTTTTTTTTAATAGAAACAAAGCTGTGAAGTACTTATCTTGTGCCCAGTACTAAGCTAAGGGATGAGTATGGAGAGATTGATAACATTACTCCTCAAAGGGCTCACATGGTGAGACAGACATGGAAATAAATATACACAGTGGTTTGTGTGTGTCAGTAGTAGGTACACCTGTGGGACAAGTGCTTATTTCTTTAATGGCAACACAGAGGAGCAGAGAACCCTAACAGCAGTTTTTTTTTTTTTAATATTGAGAAGTGCTTTGCCAGGGTTAGCTATGTTTGTATGTATGTTACAATTCATAGAAGAGACTATACACAGAAAATATAATAATCTGTGTAGAATGTACAAGGAGAAATAAAGATGATCTTTTCATAGTAATAATCTAAAATTTGTTTTTCAAAAGTGTTGACACCACTTTCCTTTTCCTTCTCTTCCATTCTTCCTTCCTTCCTTTCTCTACTCCATTTTTCACATTCACTCCAGAAACCTGGAGTGAGATTTGTTGAATACTCATTGTATACCTGGCTCTGTGCAAATGCTCGTCATATTGGATCTTATTAACTCTCTTACGACCTTATCATGGCAACACTATTTTTGATGAGGAACTTGGGGATCGGCAGAGAAAATGACTGACTCAAGGTCAGCCAGCTGGCAAGTGGAAGAGCCAAGACTTTAACCTACTATGTCTCTGAAGTACATGCCCTTAGTCACAAACAAAACGGCCTTATTCTTTCTACCCATTCCACTTCATGATATTCAGTGCATCATAAATGTTGCCATGTTTACCTCCTAAATGTTTTACATAGATTCTTTTCCTATTACAGCAACCCCATTCAGATCCACAGCAACTTAGCCAGTTGATGACCACAGTTTCTGGATGGATCTGATTGTATATCTACCCTTTCTCTAGGTGTACTCATTTCCTAGTTATGTGGAAGTGATGTGCTCCAAGGGCCTTCAGGACATTGATCATCATGCATTACACTCACACGATGCTGATACTGATGGTCTGGAACAGACATTGAGACTCATTGTGTTAAACCAAGCAAGCTAAATTCAGAAAAGGATACAAAGCCATTATAGTTTGGAATCTTTAGGAGAAAGATTGAAAGGTAGAGGGCAAAACATGGAAAAGCAAGTGAATTATTTTGCCTTTGCTTGAGTGTTTGGTATCACAAAAATGGAACTTGAGAATGGATAAACTCATTCCTTTTTGAAAATCAAAGGAAAGAAACTGATACACAGATTTCATATATGCATTAAAAGAATGAGCAGTGAGAAATTAAATAATACTTTCAAATCAGTGTGGGAATTTATTTTCTAATTATTTTCTAAAACTTTCTAATTGTCTGCTTTCCCAGTTTGTCATATATTCATTTATTAACATAGTTAAATACAACAGTCCTGACATAATTAGAATACTAATTGATTTGATTCTTCCCTTAATATAAACTTGAAGGACAGGATGGGGGTAAGTTACATTTCACACTTCCCTACGTTCTTTTGTTTATGTAGATTGCTATATTATGCATATGACATTGAGAAAAATAATTATTGTGTCTACAAGATTATCCTGGCTTCTGATTGTGTGTGTGTGTATTGTGTATGCACAAGGATGCGTGTTGTCATTCAGAGACTGGGGATCATGAACAACTCTAATTACAAAATTAAGTTAATATAGGAAAACTTGAGGATCATTATCCCAGCCCTTTGTTCTATTTATGCAGATCTATTCTGATCAGGCCATTGTGTGATATGAAAACATTCCTATGAGAGCAAGGAAAATCAACTCAATGTTGTATTATATTCGTTGTGTTAATTATTCTTTTTTAGTGCAAACATTAAGAAGTTAAAATGAAAGTAATATTATGAAAACTACACTATGTGTTCAATTATATATCCCTCTAAGAAGAGTTACACAATCTTGCTCAAATTGTTCTGGAACAAATTGTTTTTGTATACTCAGTTAAATTTTAGTGTGAATTCTTATTCTAGTTTTTGATAGACAGTTATAATAAATGTCTGCAAATGGATCCTCTTTGTCTGATTTTGTTTTTTTATAACCCCAAATCTCACCATGCTTTTTGAATTATGTGTTTGTCATGCTTGGCAGTCTAGTCTGTGTTTGGCCATTCCTAAGCTTCTGTAATCCTTTTAAGGGATCCAAAAGGTCACTGTGTGCCCTGACCTCCTGCTAGGTGAAGTGCTTTTGCTCTCTCCAGATGTTTTTCCATTAAAACTTTTAGTGCTGTAATCTATATACAAGTCATATACGAATAGTGTTGAATATTGACCAGCAATGAAATCAGGACACTTTCAAACTGGAGGGAAATGTTCACGAAGTGCAACTGTGTCCTGCCAGTGTTTCTCCTGGCAAGCTGGTTCCAAAGGCTGTTTTCCCTTTGGCCATCTGTGCTTCCATAAACAGTCTGCAGTGATTCCTTCTTCTAATTCAAATTCTAGCAGCTGGATTCCCTTCATAACTCCTTTTGATGTTGTGACACCAGTAGCAGCTCACTCGTGAATCTTTGTGCTCCGTTCTACTTTTAGGGATTATATCACCAAAGATGTTAAATAAGCAGTTCACATGAGTTCCCCACATGGGGAGTCTGCAATGCATGTGCTAAAGTAGGCCAATTGAAGTCAAGCTGAAAAACTGAAATAGACTGTTTTGTGTCTCCCGACCAACTTCAAATGTTCATGTTTCTTTTTCTCTATTTTAAAACAGATAAGTCTTCCTATCCATTGAACATTTTACATATGTTGAGAAAGTACCTCTAATTAAACCATGCCCACCATCCACCAGGGATAATATTTTCCAAGATTGTGTACTTCAGCTTTTTGGATTCAAGTCAAAGAAAGTATTTTCATAAATAGATGTCTTATTTTATTAGATGGTTTTAGATGTCATCCTATATAATAGAAGTCTTTTGGTGTATAATTTGTATGTGAATTTGTATATGTATAAGACTAAAATTATATATAAAATATATACAATTATAGTATATAGCTACATATAATTATCTAATATTCTTAGAGCACAGTGCATACTATTTGTTCCTGTGTAAATTTACCTAATGGACAATTTTTTTTCTTCTCAGTGCAATCATCAGTCATTAGAAATATAGAATTTTTCACAAAATATTGAATTTGCTGTTTTATAATTTTAAAAAAGTTGAAACTATGATAGTGATTTATTTCCTGCAAAAGGAATTGTGTTGCAGAGCCTATAAAATAACTTTTCTTTAAGGAAAGTTGTCAGAAAATAAGCTGTTGGGTATTGGCACTGTGGTATAGCAGTTAAAGCTGCCACCTACAATGCCGGCATCCCTTACG
The DNA here is from genome assembly GCF_033115175.1 of Lepus europaeus. NCBI lineage: Eukaryota > Metazoa > Chordata > Mammalia > Lagomorpha > Leporidae > Lepus > Lepus europaeus. The sequence continues at coordinate 72,059,330 of NC_084829.1, read as the reverse complement.
GGTGCTGGTTCTTGTTTGGTGGCTCCACTTCCAATCCAGCTCCCTGTTAATGGCCTGGGAAAGATAGCAAAAGGTGATCCAAGTGTTTGTGTCCCTATTGCCCAGGTGAGAGACTCAGATGAAGCTCCTGGCTCCTGGCTTTGGCCTTGCCCACTGCTGGCCATTGTGGCCATCTGGGTGTTATATCAGTGAATGGAAGATCTCTCTCTCTAACACTAATCTTCAAATGAATGGATAATTAATAATAATAATAATAATATTTTATGTAAACAAGAAAGAAATTTCTCTTCCAGAGAGGTTTGTGAGCAGTTGAACTGGCAATCTGAACGTTGAGAATTAAGCTGAAGACCAAGAGAGAACATGTTGGTCTCACACACACAAAAAGCATTAGATGCCTGAATGATATAAAATATGCAGATAAAGGTTAAATGCAACTTTTTAAACTTAGATAAGTTTTCACTGTGATAACAGAGTTGAAAGCAATAAAATTTTCATTGAAAATTTTGTTGATTTTCTAAAATAAGACATTAAAAATGAACGTGGCTGTTGGTCTTAATCTGTTTATAATCATATAGAATTATTTTACTAATATCAGAAAAGTTTTTTTTTGGAATTCTGTCAGAATAAAACTAGTTTTTTTTTGTGAGGGTATGAATTATTCTTAAATTCCTCTGAACTATCAATTAATGAATTCTTATAAATTTTTTTTATCTAATATTCCCTTCCAAGAACCCATTTCCATTAATGAAAAGCCTCATTGAGTCAAAGTCTATCCTGTTTTTCACTGTGCTTTCAATGACAATGTGGTAGGCTCTCAATGAATGGCTAGGGAAAAAAAAAGCAAATGAGTACTGAATTAATGTTTGAAATCAATTGCATTTAAGTGGTATTATAATACTACTTAACACAGGGCTAAGGATGAGTATTTCTGGATCAGCCATTTGAACAGTTGTGTAGAATTGACTGAGACATCTGATTCTTGCTGATTACCTCATCCATGAAATTAAAGTTGGAAAAGATAAGATTCAAAATTACCTTGCAGCATTATTGCAGTGTGATTTCTCAGAAGATCAACATTATCTCATTTATGCAATAAATATTTATTGAATGCCATGATGAAGTGAATGGAACAGAAGTTAGAACATACTGGGAAAATAATATTTTAAAGATTTATTTATTTTTATTTGAAAGGCACAATACAGAGAGAGAGAGAGAAGGAGAGAAAGAGGTTGAAAGAGAGCTCTTCCATCTGGTTCACTCTTCAAATGGCCACAACAGCCACGGTTGAGTCAGGGCAAAGGCAGGAGCCTGGAACTCCATCTTGGTCTCTCATGTGGAGGGGGGCAGGGCCCCAAATACTTGGTATACTTGGTACATCTTATCCTGCTTGCCCTGGTGCATTAGCAGGGACCTGAATTGAAAGCAGAGCAGTGATACTTGAACTGGTGCTTTGCTATGGGATGCCTCTGGCAGCTGCCCTCTTAACCTACTGTATTGCAATGCCTTTCCATGGGAAAATAATTTGAACCAACAAATAAACTTTAAAATTTTTTTAAATTTTAATTTTTAATGAGTTTTTAACAGATTCAATGTGATTTGTTTATACAGTTCTAAGAGCATAATGATATTCCTTCCTTCCTCCCTCCTCCTCGCTCCTTCCTGGATAAGCTTTGATAAATTCTATGAGAGAATGCCCTGTATTTCATTAGTGATTGCAACATGGAAGGGATATTTTCTAGATCAAGACCTCTTTGGTCATTCAATACTTCTTTTTTTAAAAAAAAAAGATTTATTTATTTATTTGAAAGTCAGAGTTACACAGAGAGAGGGAGAGACAAAGTCAAAGAAAAAGAGAAAGAGAGAGTGAGGGAGAGAGAGAGAGAGAGTTCTTCCATCTGCTGGTTCACACACCGGAATGCTGCAATGGCCAGGGCTGGACCAGGCCAAAGCCAGGAGCCAAGAGCTTCATCCAGGTCTCTCACATGGGTGGCAGGGGCCACTACTTAGGCCGTCTTCTGCTGCTTTTCCAGGCCATTAAGCAGGGAGCTGGATAGGAAGTGGAGCAGCCGGGATCCTGGTGTTGCAAGCAGTGGCTTTACTCTTTATACCAAAATGCCTGCCTCCATGTAATACTTTTGTATAAATTAGACAAGATGAAGAAAGTCATGAAAACTATTGGGAGATCATAAAGAAGGCAAAAACACCAATGCAAAAGAAAGATTGTTACATAGCAGAAGCATACTAGATGATTTTGAGAGAGTAAGAACGGAGGCAAGTCAGGAGGCTGTTGCAGTGACCCAGAGGAATGATAATGAGGGCTGAGAATAGGGTGACCCAGTGGAACTGGTAAAGAGTGGATATATTTGAGATCTGCTTTGTGCATAGAGCTTGCAATACTTGGGTTGGAATTTTTACATCGAATGAGTGATCAGACACTAGCAGAACTGTCTGATCTCCAGAAATCCTGCTTGAGCAGTTGAGTGATGGAGATGGCATTGGCTAAGGTGCAGAACACAACTGGAGAAGATTTGTGCATATCAGGCCTGATTTGTGAACACCAAATGGAGATATCAGGTAGGCAGCTGGATGGATGGACCTGAGAATACAAAAGTATTCTGAGATCTGAGAATACAAAAAGTAAAAATCTACATTTTCCAAATGCTGGAATAATAGTTTTGTTTGAAAGAACAGTCTTTTTTTTAGAGACTCACATATGCGATGTTCATACTCATCCGTATATAGATGTGAATTGGCTCCCTGAAACTCAGATGTGAGAAAAAGTAAAATTTTAATTTGTTGTGTTACTCCACAGTAGCCTGGCTTCTAGCCCCCTTGCTTTATTTGGTGGGAAAATCACCATAATTCTTCTTTTCTGAGATGGTTCTGAGATGGTTCACAAATATTCCAGATGGTGAACTGGTCAGGAAACTTGGGCAAGTACTCTTGGACTCTCTCAGCTCTTTACTTTCTCACGGTTGCTTCTCATGTCATTGACAGTTTCATCAGGACATGAGCAAAACCTTCTTTGTCTTGATAGAAGGCTCGTAGGATTTAATTTTGAATAAAATTTGATTTTGAATATTGAATTTTGAAAAAATTCAAATCAGAATGTTTTAACACATTGTTCACTGCCTCTACAGCCTCAGCATCTCAACAGTTTTGATAAGAAAGCCCACGTTTCACGCTGTAATCCTCTTTCCATTCCTAAGTGGATCCCTTGGCCAGGAAGATTCAGACTGGGAGCATGGCAGGGCCTTCTTGTACCTGGGAGAGGCTGGTGCCCTCACATCACAGTCACCCTTCTTCCACTGAGTATCTTCTACAGCAGGAGTTTCAGGGTTTTCCTCTTCCCCAACAGGATCAGAGACTAGCTTCCTGCAAGACCAGGCAATTTCTTTCCCTAACTGGTTTGTGATTTTCAAGATTCACAAGGCCTGATTTTGTTTTTGAATTATTTATGCCTTGATTTCACATTAAGTGAACATGGAGAAGAGTCAAAATGTAGTCATATTGATCCCAGAGCAAAGCCAGCTGCCAAGTTTTGCTGTGCTATACTTCTTTTAAAGAGATTCATCAACACTTTCTGAGTTGATGGTACTGTTTTAATCAGTTTGGATTATTATAATAGACTAAAATATGCTGGGAGGCTTAGAAATAAAAGAAATTTATTTTCCATGGTTCTGAAGGCTGAGAATTCCAAGATCAAGGAACTGGCAGATTCAGTATCTGATGAGGGATGTTTTCTGGTTCACAGACAACTGTCTTCTCACTGTAGTCTCATAAGGTGGAAAGGCAGAGAACTTTAATCTCAGTCCCTATAAAGAGCACTAATCCAATCATGAGAGCTCTGTCATCATGACACATTCTGTTTGTGGCAGGTACCTTACAGCCCTTCAGATAAGTCCTGTAGAAACACACAGATACCTTTTCTTTTTCTGTTTTTAAAGGTTTATTTTATTAATTTAAAAGGTTGAGTTACAGAGAGAGAGACAGAGAATCTTGCATCTGCTGATTAACTTCCAAAATGGTTGCAATGGCCAGGGGTGGGCCAGGCCACAGCCAGGAGTCACAGGCTTCATTTGGGTCTCCATGTGGGTTCAGGGGCCTGAGGACTTGAGCCATCCTCTGCTGCTTTTCCAGACACATTAGCAGGGACCTGGATCATGAGTGGAGCAGCCAGAATCAGTACCAGAACCCATATGGGGTTCCAGCACTGTAGGTAATGGTTTAACCCACTATGCCACAGATACCTTTTCAATCAACTTGCTGTTGTTTATCCAAAAAATGATCTGCTTTCTGATATTCAGCTACATATAAAAACTTATTTTGATTAAGTTGATACATTAATTTACAGTCACTAAAGCACTAATGGCTTTGAAAGCATGATGACTTCTAAGATTTGATTGTAATGCATCTTATCAACTGCCCACAATCTAAAGCATCTGGTAGTATGTCCTATCCATCCAAAGTCCAAATGTCTCTTGCTTAGGATGAGAGTGTCAATCTTGGAAAACAAAACACATTCCTTGATTGTTTACTTTTTGTATTAAAGAGAGTATACTTTTACCTACTGTCTGTTCTAGCATATTGTCAGGTAAATGAGATGGTGTTTCTGGAGAGGAATGTTTTCATACCCAGGCCCCTGAGATTAAGGCCGCTGTGTGTGCTTTATATTTAAGAACTGGTTTGTTTCCCTTTGGAGAATTCAGATTTGAGATAAAAACTTTAAAAATCTGTTTCCATATAAAAGAGGTTTCTGTACTCCCATGTTTATAGAAGCTCAAATCATGGTACTAAGATATAGAATCATCCCAGATGTCCATCAACTAATGACTGGATAAAGAAATTATAATATATATATATATATATATATATATATATATATATATATATATATGATGGAATACTACCCAGAAGTAAAAAGAATGAAATCCTGTCTTTGCCAACAAAATGGATGCAATTGGAAACCATTATTCTTAATGAAATAAGCCAATTCCAAAAACAAAAATATCACATATTTTCTGTGATTTGTGGTGACCAATATACAGAGTGCAAAATTCACATTTTGAGATTTTTTTATTTTTATTTTTTTTCATTTATTAAACTTTTATTTAATGAATATAAATTTCCAAAGTACAGCTTATGGATTACAATGGCTTCCCCCCTCCCATAACTTCCCTCCCACCTGCAACCCTCCCCTTTCCCACTCCCTCTCCCCTTCCATTCACATCAAGATTCATTTTCAATTCTCTTTATATACATAAGATCAGTTTAGTATATATTAAGTAAAGATTTCAACAGTTTGCCCCCATGTAGCAACACAAAGTGATAAAACTACCTTTGGAGTACTAGTTATAGCATTAAATAAGAGTGTACAGCACATTAAAGACAGAGATCCTACATAATATTTTTTAAAAAATTAATTTTCTATGCCATTTCCAATTTAGCACCAGTTTTTTTTTTCATTTCCAATTCTCTTTATATACAGAAGATCGATTCAGTATATACTAAGTAAAGATTTCATCAGTTTGCACCCACACAGAAACACAAAGTGTAAAAATACTCTTTTAGTACTAGTTATAGCATCACTGCACATTAGACAACACATTAAGGACAGATCCCACATGAGATGTAAGTACACAGTGACTCCTGTTGCTGACTTAACAATTTGATACTCTTGTTCATGGCGTTAGTAATCTCCCTAGGCTCTAGTCATGAGTTGTCAAGGCTATGGAAGCCTTTAGAGTTCGCTGACTTTGATCTTACTCCGCTAGGGTCATAGTCAAAGTGGAAGTTCTCTCCTCCCTTCAGAGAAAGGTACCTCCTTCTTTGATGGCCCTGTTCTTTCCACTGGGATCTCACTCACAGTGATCTTTCATTTAGGTCTTCTTTTTTTTCTTTTCCATGGTATATTGGCTTTCCATGCCTACAATACTCTCATGGGCTCTTCAGCCAGATCCGAATGCCTTAAGGGCTGATCCTGAGGCCAGAGTGTAAAAAAAAAGAGAGAGATTTAATTATTGTTTATAGCCTTTGACTATATTTGAGAAACAGTGATTTTTCTACTTATTATTTGTTGAATTTTTTATTGTTTTGGAGAGTTAAGCTTGTGATTATAAAGAAATTTGGAAGTATGTCACTGTAAAAATTAAAAGATTTTAGAAAAGAATGAGGGAGAGGGTAAGGTAGAAGGTGTCATTATGCTCTTAAACTGTACAGGATTAAAGTTCAGGATCCCAAGATGACTTAATAGGGAAAATATGTGCTGATTCTGACCAGAGAAAGATAGCAGAAGTAAAGTGGAGGTAGTGTATTTCCAGGGGAGAGTTGGAGAGAAGTTTGAATTGGAAATTCTGCATAAAGATGTGGAACACAGTGGAGCAGTGTGGGAATTGTGAACATGCAGCAACAAGCAGGGACCCTACATATGAATCCTGCAGCTGGGGGCTGGAGGAGACACCAGGTTCTAAGAGTGAGGTTAGAGCAGACTGCAGTATGCCATGCCACTGGTGGTATTGCATTAAGGAGAACATTCTGGGTCATACTGACTTTGAGTCTGGACTAGAACCTTAGCAGGGGGCAGGGTACCAACCTAATCAGGCAAAAGAAAAGCACATTTATTTCTTCCCATCCCCCCCCCCCCCAAGGAACCCAGCAATTGGCTTTGAGAAGGCACCATCTTGACACCACTAGATGCTGTGGTAGCTCTCTCACATGTGACCAGGCGATTTTACCAGAGGGAAAATCCATACTTCCCACTGACATTGAGTAAAGCTGGGAGGATTGACAGAGGGCTAGATACTCACTTAGGATTGTGAGGTGCCCCTATCTCATCAACATATCAGGCTCTGGGGCTCAAACTGCCAAGGTGGTACACCTATAGGACGCTGGCTCAGGAAACAGCTCTTCTGTCTCCATGGATGAGACAGGCTCACAGGGCAGAGAGGAGATCCTCTACACCATGTGACAGTGGGAGCCTTGCGTGCTGTGACTGAATCCTGTGACTGCATGATAGGGTGTGGGATTTCCATCACTATGTCTGGCATCAAAGGCTCAGAGCTCCCTGACTGCCTGGGGTGGTCGTTGCAAACGGTTCCATGCTTACACTGAAGACTGTGCAGATCTTTTGTGTGGTTCATGTGCCAGTGTGGGTTAGGATTATATCCACTGTGGGCTAATCCCAGTCATTTATCACCTGGGAAGACAGGAGGTAAGGTTGTGATTATACCAATGGATATGGTCATAACCTCCCCCTGATCACAGCAGAGGAGATCTACCATGTCCAATTTGGGTTTCACCTTATATTCTCCTTCTACACTTGAGAACTCACCAGAGCTCCCTTGCCCCACCCAGCAAATGCCTCTAGATATTCAGTGAAGGAACGGACACTCAGCCACAGAGGCATAGTTCAAATATAAAATCTATCAGTGGAGAAAACCAAGTGCATAGATACGTGACACAAGAACAAGGAAGATGAGAAGGCTTCCTCAAAGAAACACAACACCATTTTAATATTAGAATGTGAAGCCAAAGAGGTTAATGAATTGCCTGAAAATGAATTCAAAATAAAAATAATTGGGTTGCTCAGAATCGATGAGAAGCAAATTTATGAGTTAAATAAATGGAAGAAAATGTGTCCCAGGAGATAGTTATTTTCATCAATGGACAAATCAACTAGACAGAAACTCTACAAAGAAACAGCAGAGCTAATCAACTCTATGGACCAAGTGAACCTGATATCTGTAGAACCGTTCATCCCACAGTTGAAGAATACATATTTTTTTAATCAGTGCATGGAACTTTCTCTAGAATAGACTATATGCTAGGCCATAAAGCAAGTCTTTTTAAGTGAAAAAAAATGAAATCATATCATATGTTTTCTGAACACAATGGAATGAGCTGGAAATTAACAACCTGAAAAATCTCTAGAAAATATGCAAGCACATGGAAATTGAACAACATGTTCCTGAATGAACAGTGATGCATAGAAGAAATCCAAAGGGCAATCAAAAAATTCCTGGAAATGAATAAGATGACAATACAACATATGAAAACCTATGTGACACTGCAAAAACAGTGTTAAGAGGGGATGCTTATATCAAGTAGTGCCTACATCAAGAAATCGGAAAGGAATCAAATAAATGAGCTATCAATGCATCCCAAGAAAATAGATAAACAATAAACCAAGCCCAAAATTGAAGGAGGAAAGAAATAATTAATTTTAGAGAAGAAATAAAACAAAATTTAAACAAAAATACAAAAGATCAGTGAAATGAAGAGATGGGTTTTCTTTTTTTCTGAAAAGATAAACAAAGCAGATATACCATTGTCCCAACTAGCCAAAAATAAAGGAAGGGAGAATACCCAAAACAGTAAAATCAGATGTGAAAAGGAGATGTAACAAGATACCCCCAAAATAAAAAAAATCAGGAATTACTACAAATAGCTATATGCCAACAAGGGCAGAAAATCTAGAAGAAATGGATAGATTCCTGGACACATACAATCTACCTAAATTGAGGCAGAAAACCATACATGCCTAAACAGTACACATTGAATAAAAAGATTGAATCATTAATAAAGACAATCCCCCAAAAGAAAAGCCCAGAACTGGATGGCTTTATTGCTGAATTCTATCAGACTTTTAACTAAGACCTAATTAATTTTTTAAATATTTATTTATTTTATTTGAAAGGCAGAGTTACAGAGAGAGAAAGTCTTCCATCTGCTGGTTCACTCCCCAGATGGCCACAATGGCCAGAGCTGCACCAATCTGAAGCCAGGATTCAGGAACTTCTTCTGGGTCTCCCATGCAGGTGCAGGGTCCCAAGGACATGGCCCATCGTATGCTTTCCCAGGCCACAGCAGAGAACTGGATCAGAAGTGGAGCAGCTGGAACTCGAACCAGTGCCCATATGGAATGCCAGCATTGCAGGCAGCGGTTTTACCCACTATGCTGCAGTGCTGGCCCCAAGACCTAACTTTAATTCCCTTCAAACTATTTAAAACAAATGAAAGGCAGGGAATCCTACCCAACTTCTTCTATGAGGCAAGCATCACCTTAATTCTGAAACCAGAAAAAAATATAGCAAAGAAAGAGAACTACAGATCAATGTTAGTGATGAACATAGATACAAAAATACTCAACGAAATACTAGCTAATCATTTGAACAATGCATTGGAGAGATCATTCACCTGAACCAAGTAGGATTTATCCCTGGTATGCAGGGATGGTTTAACCTTTGCAAATCAATAAATGTAATATATTACATTAACAAATTGAAAAATAAAAACCATATGACTATCTCATTAGATGGGGAGAAAGCATTTGATAAAATATAACATTCTTTCATGATAAAAACCTTAAGCAAATTGAGTATAGAAGGAACAATCTACTCAATCAAGACAATATCTGACAAACTTACAGCTGGAAACATATTGAATGTGGAAATGTTGGAAGCATCTTTACTAAGATTGAAAACCAGGCAAAGATGCCCACTTTCATAATTGATATTCAATACAGTCCTGGAAATTGTAGCTGGAGTTATTAGGAAGGAAAATTAAATCAAATGGATACAAATTCTAATGGAGTTAGTCAAATTATTCCTGTTTGCAGATGATATGATTCTACATATAGGGGAACCAAAGGACTCCACTAAAAGATTATTGTAACTCATAAGATAGTTTGGTAAAGTGGCAAGATCTAAAATTAACACACAAAAATCAATAGTCATTGTAGACACAGACATTGCTATGGCTGAGAAGGAACTTGTAAGATAAGTCCCATTCATAATAGCTACAAAAGTTTACATACCTTGGGATAAATTTAAACAAGGAAATAAACAAACTCTATAATGCAAATTACAAAACATTAAAGAAATAAATAGAAGACAGCATAAGATGGAAAAATCTTTCATGTTTGTGGGTTGGAAGAATTAATATCATTAAAATGTCCATATTACCCAAAGCAATTTACATATTCAATGTGATTCTCTTCAAAATACCAATGAAATTTTTCTCAGATCTAGAACAAACATTCTTAAAATTTGTATAGAAACATAAAGAGATGCTGGATATCTAAAGCAATCTTAGACAACAAAAACAAAGCCAGAGACATCAAAATACCAAATTTCAAGACTTCCTACGTGGCAGTTATAATCAAAACAGCCTGGTAGTGGAACAAAAATATTCATGTAGATCAATGGAACAGAATAGAAACACCAGCCATCAATCCACACATCTACAACCAATTAATATTTGACATACGAGTTGAAATCAACCCCTGGAGAAAGAACAGTCTCTTCAACAAATGGTGCTGGGAAAATTGGAACTCTGCATGCAAAAGTATGAAATAATACCCCTGCCTTACTTATTATACAAAAATGAAGTCACAGTGGATCAAAGATCTAAATCTAGGACCTGATTCCATCAAATTAATAGAGAAGAACCTTGGAGAAACTACAAAACATTGGCATAGGCAGAGACTCCTTGGAAAAGACCCCAGAAGCCCAGGCAATAAAAGCAAAAATTGACAAGGGGGATTACATTGAGCTAAGAAACTTCTGCACTTCAAAGGAAACACTCAGTAAAGTGAAGAGGCAACCAACAGAATGGGAGAGAATATTTGAAAACTGTGCAACTCATAAAGGATTAATATCAGGAATCTATAAAGAGCCAAAGAAATTCAACAACAACAAAACAAATAATCCTGTTAAGAAATGGACAAAGGACTTGAACAGGCATTTTTCAAGAGAGAGAATTCAAATAGCCAACAGACACGTGAAAAGATGCTAAGGATCACTAGGCATCAGGGAAGTGCAAAATCCAAACCACAAGGAGATTTCACCTGACCCAAGTTAGAATGGCTCTGATACATAAATCAACAAGCAACAAATGCTGGTGAGGATGTGGGGAAAAAGGTACCCTAATCCACTGTTAATGCCAATATATACTAGTACAGCCATTGTGGAAGAGAGTATGGAGATATCTCAGAAAGCTGAAAATGGATCTACTATGTGATCCAAACATTGTACTGCTGAGAATTTGTACAAAGGAAAAATCAGCATAAAATCAGCAAATGAAAGAGTATTTGTACCCCCATGTTTATAGCAGCTCAATTCACAATAGCTAAGATATAGAATCAACCCAATCTCCTTCAATTGAAATTGGATAAAGAAAAGGTTGTGTATATACACTGTGGAGTACTACTTAGCCTACAAAAGAATGAAATGTCATTTGCAAAAAATGGATATAACTGGGGAGCCATTATATTCACTGAAGTAAATCAGTTCCTAAAATACAAATGACATATGTTTTCCCTGGTTTGTGGTAGCTATTAGAGTACAAAAAAGTAATGTATTATTATTTGCCTTGCAATATGCATAAAATTATTCCTGTGCATAAACTGTTGAAAGAAACTGGCTTAAGGTCTAAATGAACTTAATTATTATCTTGTAACCATACAGAAAATATTTAGATGTTACATTGTCATTGGTTCTATTTCATTAAAGAAATTATGAATTACCAGTTGAGAAATAAAAACCCTATATAGGGCTGAAAAAACTGTATTTATAAAATATATGAAATTTGTTCCCTTTTCATTTATAAAAAAATTTAAGAAGAGCCATTTCTATGCTCCTTTATTTTTGGTATTTTTTTAGTAATGACAGAGAAATCCGTTTCTTGGGCAAATAGTCAAGACTATATTCATCTCTATTCCCTTTCTAAATGTTTTGAATATCATATACTCTTCTAGGAGGTTTAAAGCATTCAATACATGCCTTCAAACTCAGTTCTATCACATCCATTAACATTTCTCACATTCATATTTTGTGGAATTCACACTCATCTTTAAACAAACATGTTCCAACAGGGTCACAGCTGTAACTATTTTCATGAAAAGTCTGAACTCAGTGGGGGAACAAACATAAAATCATTAATTTTTCTCTAGTCACTAACTGCAACCATGTTAGGATTAGTCTTTCTTGTATGTTAACAACATCTTGGACAGATTAAAATTCAGATAACTTTTGATTATTTCAATTAAGTACATATAAATTAAGTATATATTATTTAAATTAAGTACATAACTCTAAAGTGCCATCTGAATGAAACCTTAGCTCCTCCTTTATCTTCAATGTGTCTGGATCAGGGAATGGGCATGCTCTGCTCTTTTATTCCTCATTTATATGTAGAGAGGGAGGCTGGAACTAGAATCCCTTGAGGGATGACTCTTTCTTTTCTCTTCTTAGGCTATAGCCCATTCTATACTGGGCAGGGAGCAGAAGAAGAAAGCTCTGTCACATTGGTAGCTGGCTACTGTTGTCAGTCATCACTTTTTCTGTGGCTAACAGTGACTTGCTGTTGCTAACCTTGCAGTGCTGGCTATGAAAAGGGTTATTTCCAGAGGGCCCTGTGGCAATTGAGTTGTGGAAGATTTGGTTATAGCTCCATCTCTTCCTGCTGTTTTCAGACTTACCTGGAGTTGCCTCAACACACAGGCAGTCTTCCTGGGCAGCAAATCTGCTCCCATTTCAATACCATACTTACTTTGGTATATATGCTGAGTACTTCATGCTTCTATCTACTCAATGTCAGGTACAGGTGGCCAGTTTTGGACTTCTGAGACAAGCCCCCTTAAGAAACAACTTTGTATGAGTCATGATAGGATAGGCTATGCTGCAGCAGTAACATAATTTGCAAAATCTCAGTAACTTAATAGGAAGGGTGTTTTTTTTTTCCTTATTTTGGTTAGCAATAGGGCTCTGCTTGTTATACTCAGTCAGGAACCTAGGACAATAGAAGGTTTATTTTGTCGTATGCTTCCATATTAACAGAGAGGAAAAAGGGAGTGTGATGAATCTTATACTACTAAAGCTTCCTCCTGGAAGTGACTCATGTTAGTTTTTATTGGCCAAAGGATGCAAAATGTCTATGCCTACCTTCAAACAGAATGAGAGGTTATAAGTGTTGTATGTACGAAGAAAGAGAATTGGAATACTTGTGAGCGGCCCTAATGACTGCCAAAGTCTTCCCTTTTTGATCCCTATATAATCAGTGCCTTCTTACTCCAAGCTAAATCTAGTCATTGCATCCAGCTATAGCTGGGATTTTTGAGTGATGCTCTTTAATCTCTACCAGGTCTAATGATGGTTCCTTTTAGTGTATAGATCTATAAATGTAAAACACAAATATTTATTTCCCTGGCACCCATTATAGTGGTAGAAGAGGAATAGGATTACCAAAATAAACATCTCCATCCAAAAGGGACAGAGCAGTTCTGAAATCCAGTCAAGCCTACTCTGACAGTGAGGAATGTTCTTTGATTAGATCCCCATTCTGCTCTTTGGGAGGGATCCCTGTCCGTTGGTCTTCACAGCTGTTGCAAAATCTAAGGCACAAGTTGGAATATTTATCTGCTGCTGAGTGGTGAGCAATTTTATAAGTCTGATTCATAATTATGGGAAGTTGGAGACCTAATATACTTTAAGTCACTGACCTTTTTCAGGTCAGCTATGTGTTTCTTTGGCAGTAGAACTGTCTTTAAAACATAACAAGCCTTATCTCTATTAGATTAGATTGAGTTCTATGTGCCAAAAACTACACATGGTTATTTGTATACATACTATTTACAGTTACTGTATTTCTCCTATGACTTCACTTTGCATTGATTAAGAACCTGCTAGAATTATTTTGTCTTTTTCTCTTAAGCCATATTTCCAATTGAAAGAAATAAATGGATAATAAACCTTTAGTTTTACCTTATTCTTCCCGTTTCTTTAATCCATCTAGGGATTTTAACAATGAGTTTGATTTTATTCTTGATGAGTTCTAATTGGCTTTATCATCCTAAGGCATTCAGATTTTCTTTAAAGTTGAGAGAGCCTCTTGCATCTTTTTTATTTGCTGTGGATTTAGTTATTCTATTTTATTGGTTCTTATTTCTGCCTGAAGCTAATCAATTCTTCTCTTAACTCATCTCTTTCACATGGTGCCCCGTCAAATGAAGCTAGCGGCAACCAGCAAATAACAATTATAGTATTTTAAAAATCTATTTCATGAAAAGTCATTGTAGGCAAAAGTTTGAAGGAAACTATCTTTTATTTATATAATTGATCATAGCTTTCTAGTTTTCAATAAGCATTTCATTCAGCACAATCTGATCATTAAGCAATGCTATGTATTTATGGCTTTAGCTTAAGTATTGTGACTGCATCTCAAATTGTGTTTTTATCTGTTTATATCCGTCAGAATATGTTAGGTAGCCCTCACTCAAATTTGATGTAGTGACAAATGTCCCTAAAATTTAACTGCCTCAATGCAACAATTTATTTTTTGCTCTGGCTACATGTCTAACATAAAACAGCTTTACTCTTTTAGTAGTTTCTAAGGGGTTCAGGTTGATGGCAATTTCAGTTGATGGAGGCTCTATAGAACTAACTGGCTGACAATACTAACTGATAGAATAAAAAAGGGAAAGAATGATCCAACATGGGAAGCAGGATACATACCAGACTCATGGAATGGCAGATGTCCTAAATAGCACTCTGGCCTCAGATTCAGCCCTTATGGCATTCGGATCTGGCTGAAGAGCCCATGAGAGTATTTTAGGCATGGAAAGCCAAGACACTCTGGCAAAAAAAAAAAAAAGAGGACCTAAATAAAGGATTTCTGTGAGTGAGATCCCAGTGGAAAGAACGGGCCATCAAAAAAGGAGGTACCTTTCTCTGAAGGGAGAAGAGAGCTTCCACTTTGACTATGACCTTGTCATATGACCTTTTGAGTCGGCGAACTCAAAAGGCTTCCATAGCCTTGGCAACTCATGACTAGAGCCAAGGGAGATTACTGATGCCATGAACAGGAGTGTCAAATTGTTAAGTCAACAATAGGAGTCACTGTGTACTTACTCTTCATGTGGGATCTCTGTCCTTAATGTGTTGTCCAATATGAATTAATGCTATAACTAGTACTGAAACAGTATTTTACACTTTATGTTCTGTGTGGGTGTGAACTAATGAAATCTTTACTTAATATATACTAAATCAATCTTCTGTATTTAAAGATAATTGAAAATGAATCTTGATGTGAATGGGATGGGAAAGGGAGCGGGAGATGGGAGGGTTGTGGGTGGGAGGGAAGTTATGGTGGGAGGAAGCCATTGTAATCCATAAGCTGTACTTTGGAAATTTATGTTTACTAAATAAAAATTAAAAAAAAAGAACTAACCAGCATTGGTTACAGCTAGTAACTTGGCCATGCCTAACTTCAGACTGAATTGGGAATTATAATACTGCCAGATGCCCAGAAAGAAAATTGAAGTGTTTGTTAATAGCCTTAATGAATGTCATAATCATTGTAGTGAAAGGATGTTTAATTCTACCTTTTACTATTTTAAGTATCTTCTTTAGGTACAGAGAAGTTATACACAAGAATTATTATCAATCTTGATATTTCCTCCAATTTTAGTTCTTTGATATTCTTCTGTTCTACTTAATAACAAATAAGTTCAGTTGTTTGATCAACAATCATGTTATCTTTCTTTGTTTTCTTTTTCTCAGACTCAGCATCCACTCTTATAACTAATTCTATTGGTTTTATCTTCAAAATTTATCTACACTATTACTACCCATTTCAACCTTCTTTATACCATCCAGTACTATTACCATTCACGTCCTTACTTGTTGTCCTTACTCCATACTTTAACTCTTTGTAATTTTCTTAACATGTTCATCATAGTACTATTTGTAATGTGTAACACACATCCTCTAGTTCTTTTGCTCAAAGCACTCTAATTACTTCCTATTTCACTATATGATTTAGCACTTTCTGTACTCTTCTATCCCTCTCAAATCCCCCTGCTCATTCCAGTTCAGCTACTATTTTTTTTTAAAGTCTGTCAGACATGCAGTTGCTTGCTAGTCATTGTTTTTTACTCAGAGGTCCAATAACTTGCTCCCTCACTTCCTTCCAGTGCTTGCTCCAGTGCCTCTTCCTCAGTGAAGTCTTTGTCTATCGATCTATTAAAACTGCCACACCTCAGATCTCTCTGCCTCCTTTCTGCTTTGTTTTCCCTTCACAACAATTAACACTATCTAGTATTTTTGATTTATTTGTTTCATTGTCTCTATGCATTAGAATGCCAAGCCCAGGGGAGCAGAAAGGGATTGTTTCTTTATACTTTCCTATGCTTTCATTTATCTTTCTCCTCCTCCTCTTCCTTCTTCTTCATAATTGCTGTTATTATTATTAAGAAATATTTTATACTGTTATATCTGATGCCTAAAACAAAAGAACATGGAACATAGCAGGCCTCAGAAAAGTTTACCAAATACATGAATAGCATATTATTGTTGCATGAAAATACAGACAGATTCATAGAACCAAAGTGAATACCCAAATGGGACTTTTATATAAGGTGAAAAAGACATTTCATATCAGTGAAAAAAAGATTTTCCCATAATGGATACCCATATGGATAAATATAAAGTTAGATTCTTTATAAAATTGCAACTCATTCCAAAACATTATAGATACATACAAAATTTAAAATATAAAAACAATTATATAAACTCTAAAATAAATCATTGGAAAACATGGAAGTATTTATGAGCATGATACAAAATCCAAAGAACTATAAAATAAAGGATCAATAAATTCAGTTTACCAATTAGAACTTATAAAACTCAATTGCATTACATTTAAATGAATTGGTTATGGTGAATGTATCAAAAATTAGGTAACATAAGAAAAAATATATTTCAAATTCATAAGATAGCCAACTAGTTAATTATCTTGCCATGTGATATGAGCAGTTCATGCAAATCAATAAAGAAGGTAAAAACAATTAAATCATCAGGGTTAAAGGATGTGACCACAGAGAAAAAGAAATAGCAATTACTGCTAAACATAGAAAAAAAAATCACAATCTCACTTCTAATACTGAAAAAAAAGCAAACTAGTTGTGCAGTGTGATACAGTTTTTAACACCATAATACTGGAAGAAGTTATTTGATTTTAAACCTTTGATATTTGACAAATAGGGTAGAATTATAGTTCTAGAGGAAAGAATAAACACCAGATTAAAAAGAATGTGTATTGTAAACTATAAAAAGAAATCCAGCATGAATTTTTAAGCACCTTTATTAATACTTTATGTTCCTAGAAAGGCTAATATCTTCTGAAATGACTGAAGTACTCTACAATGGTAAGGAAATGGTTGCATCCTTTCCATCACTGTGTTTGCATTGGCTGCTTGGTCAATGGTGAGCTGTTTTTGGATTCCTGATATTTTGTGGAAGGGTCATTGGGAAGATCTTGTTTAATTCTAACTGGAGATCACATTTACTAAGAGGAAAACCTTGTTTTATCTTGCTCCTTTCTGAAACAAACAAAAAAAATATTTATTTATCGGAGAGAGAGAGAGAGAGGGAGAGAAACTCTTTTCTGCTGGTTTGTTCCTCAATACCCATAATGGACTAGGGCTGGACTGGGCCAAAGCTGAGAATGCCATCCAGATCTCCCATGTTGGTAGCAGGAGCCCAATTATTTGAGCCAGCACCTCAGCCTTCCAGGATCTGCATTAGCAGGAGCTGGAATCAGGAACTATAGCCAGGAATCAATCCAGGCACTCCAATGTGGGGCACAAATGTCTTCACCAGCAGGCTTAAAAGCCTACTCCTTTATACTTTCTTGACAGATACAACCATCAAGCTTATACCACTGTGACAACCATAGATGTAAGAGTAACAGAGGTGCCCCAATCAACCCAAAGGAACTAGTAAGGGAGGTCAGCTTCTCCATGGACAACATAGCTGTGGTTTGCACTTCGTGCTCCTAACACTCTCCACAGCAGTGTCGCCTTCTGGCAGGATTTTAGTCTGTGATTTATTTTAGTTTTTGTGGCAGCTGAGGTCCATATTTACTACTCATATTTTCATTATGAGTATTTACTCATAATGAAAGACAACAAATTATTGCAATATTTCCACATGGGGATCAGGAGGAAGGAAAAAAGAGGTTTAGAACAACTGAGCAGTCTGTTGAGCAGTTTAGCACAATGCATTTCAATTCTTTAACATCTTCCTCTATTGCCTCTTATCCTCCTGACTGCTCCTAATTCATCCGGGGATTCCTATAGAAGTCTTATTCACCTTGCAGTCCTGACCATGTTTTCCCCAGGCACTAGAATTGGAAAGACTTTCTGTTCAGGATAGGGTTTTCAGGAAGGCTAGTAGAAGGATATGTAGCAAAAACAGGCTGTGGGAGCAATGAAGCTGTCCCTAAAATCCTGCCTTGAGGCCCAGGACATAAATCTGAATTACTGGCAGGAAACTACAAATCCTTCACTTCAGTGAAAGGATTGTAATGTGCTTCCTACGGCTCACAAGGAGACTAACAGATATGCATTCATCTTATCTTCCCTTGTAAAGTTGCTTAAGAAGCAGACATAGAGAAAGAGACGGAAATGATGGGAAAGCACTAACTCTGAAGTCATTGTTCTTACAGGTGGTCTCTGGAAAAGGGAGCTAAGCATTCACACAAAAATGTTTCGTGGTCTGGCCTCATTTCCTTGGCTTGAACGGAAGGCCGGATTCAAGGGCTTCCTTCAAGGAGATCTGGTGATTTTAGTTACCCTAGCCCCCAATATACTATGGCTATGGTTTTTGGCTTCTGATAAAGATGGACCATAAACAGTCTCTGTCTCTTTGTTACAACCCAGATGTGAGTTATACACTATGATGCAGAAAATTTTTAAAAACTTGGCTCAGTATGTTCTTTGCGAAATTTAGAATTCCTTCGAGAGGAATTTTCCGACTTAAAGGTCTCTTTTTCCTCTCAGAAATATTTTATAAGTCTTGCAGAGTGATTAATCATTTTTCTAAATAAAACATTTATTACTGAATGCCTAAATAAGGTGTTTGAAATGCAAAGAGGTTTTCCTTTGGCTCCTCTTGAAACAAAACCTTTCTAAAATTTTCTTAGATGAAAGGATGCTGGCATTTTCAGATTTAAATGTATCCAAGAGATGAGGATGGAACATTTTACCTGATGATCTGACTGTACTACCATTTGCACTCATATAGTGTTAAATGATTTGTAAAATATTGGCCTGAGAGGGCTTAGCACCATTCAATACGTTCCAGTAGGTTTTTATTGCTAGCATAATTAGAGAATCTACAGACACTATCCAGTATGCATAAGAATGATCAATCCATTTCTTAAGGCTTAATGAACTGTTTATAAAATAACGAGAAGGATATTGTTTTTGTTAAGAAGGCCTCCTTTCTTTCCTTCTTCCTTCCCCTTCAGTTTCCCACTGTAAGTTATTTTCTTAAGCTACAGTGTTATCTTTCTTATTATTTCTCATTTCCATGTTTAGTCAATAAAAATCTTCCAAATTATTTCCTTTCACAACCACTGAACATCTCTATTTTTTTTTCTCTTTATAAAAGAACTCTGAACACAATAAGGTACTGTGGCAATACTAAGTAAATTTTGTTATTATAATACAAAGGAAAATTATAGAAATAAAAAGAGAGATAGAACTATTGTTAAATCAAATAATGCAGTTATAATAATCAGATGATAGGCAAAATATAATGTGAACCTTGTTCATCAGATTGTGATTTTAATGATCTGTGATTGAAATACTAAAATAATTTTGGAGTGCATGAACAACACAGCATTCCTAGAAAATAGAACAGATGTATGGACTTTTTTTCCCTAAATTTCAATTTCAGAATAGTTTTAAATTTGTAAAAAAAATTGTGGAGTTGCATGAATATCTCTCATATACCCCATATCCAGTGTCCTCTATTATTAGCATCTTATATTGGCATGATGAGTGTGTTACAATATATAAACCACACCCAACCTCCCCTACTTTTTTTAAATATAAACTATCTCTACCCCTCTCTTCCCTCCCAACCTCTGGTAATTACTATTCTGTGTTCATACATTATTTTATTTTTAGTGTGCACATATTAGCGGGAACATGGAGTATCTATCTCTGTCTATTTCACTTAACGTGATGCCCACTAATTCCATCCATTTTACTGCAAAAAATAGGACGTCATTCTTTTTTACCACTGAATAGTATTCCAATATGGATTCATACAACCAATTTCTTTTTTTTTAATCTATTTATTTATGATGGATGCCTTGATTGATTCCATGTCTTGGTTGTTGTGAACAGCGCAGCAATAAACATGGTAGAGCAGATAATTGTTTAGAACAAATAATTTAATGCCTTTTGAATGTATGCCCAGTATTGGGATTGACGGCATATATGGCAGTTTTATTTCTAGATTTTAAAGAAATCTCCACACTATTTTCCATAGTGGCTGTACCAACTTACATTCCCTCCAACTGTGTATACATGTTTCCCTTTGTCTACATCCTTGCCAGCATCTGCTACTTTCTTTTTGATAATTGCCATTCTACATGGTGAAGTGATAACTCATCATGCTTTTAATTGGCATGTCCCTGGTGGTTAGTGATACTGAGCATTTTTTTCATGTATTTGTTGACCATTTGTATTTATTTTCTGTTTTTTGTTTGTTTGCTTTTTTTTTTTTAGAGCTAGTCATGTCCTTTGACTTTTTTTTGTTGTTGTTTGAAAGAGTTACAGAGAGAGGTAGAGACAGAGAGAGAGGTCTTCCCCCTGCTAGTTCATTCCCCAGATGGCCACAATGGCCAGAGCTGAGCCAATCTGAAGCCAGGAGCCAGGAGCTTCTTCTGGATCTCCCACGTGGGTGCAGGGGCCCAAGGACTTGGGCCATCTTCTACTGCTTTCCCAGGACATAGCAGAGAGCTGGATCTGAAGAGTAGCAGCCAGCACTAGAACCAGCGCCAATGTGGGATGCCAGCATTTCAGGCCAGGGCTTTAACCGGCTGTGCCTCAGCGCCAGCCCCACCTTCGCCTATTTTTAATTGGACTGGTTGTTTTTGGTTGTGGAATCATTTGTGTTCCTAATGTATTTTGGATCTTTTGTCAGGTAAGTAGGTTGAAAATATTTTCTCTCATTCTGTTAATTTCTTCACTGTATTAAATGTTTCCTTTGCTGTACAGAAGCTTCTGAGTTTTATTTAATCCCATTTGTTAAGTTTTGCTTTGTGGCCTATGCTTTTGGGGGCTTAACTAAAAGACTATTGGCTACACCAGTGTGGTTTTCTCCAGCAGTTTCATAGTTTCAGGTCTTATACTTATATCTTTGATCCATATTGATTTGGTTTTTAAAAAGGTGAGAAGTAGGGATTTAATTTCATCCTTCTACATACATATGTCTGACTTTGCCAGCACCATACTGTGCCTTGTCAGATATCAGGTACATATCATGGATTCATTCCTGGACTGTCTATCCTATTCAATTTATGCTCGTGTCAATTGTTATTTTTATAATGCTGTTTGAATTACCATATTTTTGTATGCATTGAAATCTATGCATTTAGATGCCTCCAGCTTGGTTGCTCTTTACTCATTCTTGTTTTGGGTATTCTGGCTCTGTTGCAGTTCCATATAAATTTTAGGATTGCATTTCTAATTCTGTAAAGAAAGCCACTGGTATTTTGATAGGCATTTTATTGAATCTATAGATCGTCTTTTAAAGTAGTAGATAGATATTTCGATGCTATAACTTCTTCCCATTCACAAACATGGAATATCTTTCCATTTATTGTGTACTTTATGATTTCTTTAGTTAGTGTTTAAAATTTACATTGTAGATATCTTTCATGTCTTTGGCTGTTAAATTTATCCCTAAGTATTTATTTATTTATTTTTTGTAGCTATTGTGAATGGAATTTATTTCTTGGTTTCTTTTTCAGCAAGATCATTATTGGTATATAAACTTGCTATGGTTTATTTGTATGTAATTTTGTATTGCAACCTTACTGAATTGGTTTATTAGACCTAACTGCTTTTTTGTGGAGTGTTTAGGTTTTTCCATGTACAACACCATTTCATCAACAAACAGTGATATTTTGATTTCCTGAATTCCAGTTTCAATATACTTTATTTCTTACTTATCCCTAATTGCTTTTGCTAGTACCTTAATTATGTTGAATAGGATTAGTAAAAGTAGACATCCTTGTCTTTATTGTTCCAGATTTTAGGGAAACTTTGTTCAATTTTTCTACATTCAGTGTGATATTTGCTATTGGTTTATTATTTTGATGTATATTCCTTCTGTACCTAGTTCATTGATTTTTTTGTTGTTGTTGTTTTTATTCTTGAAGGGATGCTGGATCTTATGCTTTCTCTACATCTGTTGAGAAGATCATACAGTTTTGTTCTTCATTTTGTTGATCTGATCCACGACATCTATTTGTGAATGTTGAATCACCCTTGCATCCCAGGGATAAATACCATGATTGTGATGTATGTTCTTTTCATGTAGTGTTGGATTCACTTTGGTTATATTTTGTTGGGAATTTTTTAAACTTATATTCATTAAAGATATTGATCTATAGTCTTCTTTTTTGTGTGTGCACATGGGATTTTAAATCACTGCTTCAATAACTTGGGAAACTAAAATTCTGTATAACTTAATCCAAGAGCTCACAACTGGGTTATTTTAATGGTCCCCACCTGTAGGAGTATATATTTGACAGTGTCTGGAGACATGTTGTGTTGTCACAAATAAGGGAAGGGGAAGTGCCACATGAATCTAATGGGTAAAGTTCAAGTACGGTATTGAACATCCTATAGCATATAATATATCCCTCAATGTCCACATAATACTGATAATGAATAACCTTGGCTAATCCCCTCCATCATTAAAAATAAAAAAAATACTCAAACAAACAAGCATAAAAACTAAGCCATGCTCATCTTTTTTTTCTGTTCTGTGATTTAACACTATTGAGCAACCTGGAGTCCCACAACATGGTACTATACAATTCTGTACATTATTACTTTTTGCTTATTCGTGTTTAATGATCAAGACTTTTCTTACAAGTCAGTCCTTCTGTGTGAGGCTTTCTGAGACATCATCTCTCAAAACTCTGTGTCCTAGGAAAGACAAACTATCTTCTAAACAATGATTGCATTTCTACTATTTGTTCACATTTTTTATTTGTTCCCTTGCAGCCACTTTTCCTAAACTGTGAGTCCTTGATTGTAGATCCTGAATTTTACTCACCTCTGAAGCTGCCCAGCCTGGTAGAGACTCTGTCTCTTAGCTGCCTTCCAGAAATGTGGTTGAACAAATGACTTCTTAAATGAAGACACATCCCCAGGTTAACCACTGTCTTACTTGTGCTTTGTTTATCTTTTGGATGTTGTTGTGGCATGTACTCAGTAGCTCACAGTAAAACTTCTTAGTGCCAGATTTTTTCCTGAGCTGTATTATTGGATCCACATTCAGTTATTATCACATTTTTCCTGGATATACCTGGGTATCTCCACTTTATATTTTCATCAAAACAAAACTTATTTCACTCCCAAACCTCTTTTTCCTAGAGCCAACTTTGTGGCACAGTTGTTAAGCTGCTTTTTGTGACCCCAGTATCCCATATCTACTTTCAGTCTGGATCCCTGCTAATGGGCCTGGGGAAGCAGAGGAAGATAGTTCAACTGCCTGGGCCCCTGCCACCAATGTGAGACACCTAGATAGAGTTCTTAATCCCTGGCTTCGGCCTGGCTCAGGTCTGGACATTGCAACATTGCAACATTTAGGAATGAACAATGAACGGGCGATCTCTCTCTTTTTCGCTCTGTCTCTGTCATTCTGCCATTCAGAATGTATCTTAAAAAAAGAATATTTTTCCCGCCAGCACCGCGGCTCAATAGGCTAATCCTCCGCCTGCGGCGCCGGCACACTGGGTTCTAGTCCCATTCGGAGTGCGGGATTCTGTCCCAGTTGCCCCTCTTCCAGGCCAGCTCTCTGCTATGGCCCGGGAGTGCAGTGGAGGATGGCCCAAGTGCTTGGGCCCTGCACCCGCATGGGAGCCCAGGAGAAGCACCTGGCTCCTGGCTTCGGATCAGCACGATGCGCTGGCTGCAGCACGCCGGCCACAGCGGCCATTGGAGGGTGAACCAATGGCAAAGGAAAACCTTTCTCTTTGTCTCTCTCTCACTCTGCCTGTCAAAAAATAAGAAAAGAACATTTTTCCCAAACACCCTGCATTAAGATATGTTGCAAAATGATGATCATCACATAACTTTTTCTTTCTGTTCCCATTTCTCATTTCCACCCAGTTCCTTTATGCAGAACTCAAATTTATCATTCTGATACTTCCAGAGGTTCTCTTTTCAATGCAAATATCTCCTGTCCATTGGTTAAATCACTCCATAGTGTAATGTCTCCTCATTGTCATCAGACAAAACCTACACTCTAATGAATGATAATACAAGACCCTCCACGATCTTATTCCATAGTATTAAATCCCCAGCCTCATCTCATCTATACCTTCTTTCCCTTGTGCTCCTAGCACACCAATCTGTGGTTCCTTAGAGTGCTCTGCTTGTTGGCTCCCTTTATCTACATTGTTTCTCTTGCCTAAAAATCATCTCCTCTTATCTTCCTCTCCCATTTTTCATCCACCTGTTGTCAACCACCAAGCATCTCCCTCCTGAAAGAATCACTTTTATCTTCAGGGTGGATTGGTGTCCCTTTTCTGAGTCCTTAGCTCATTCTGGCTGTATTCTAACACAGATTTTTTTTCTGTTCTCTTATTAATGCTTGGGTCTGTTTTTATTATTATTATTATTTTTTTTTTTTTTAGTGGACTGTGAGTCCTTTAAGGAAGGAGCATACATACCTTCTCTTTCTGTCTCCCTGCAGGCTGTCACAGAACCTGCCACAAAAGTCCGTAAATACAAAGTGTTTTATGTGAGAGGAATTCAGTAAACACATCTTTAGCTGGAGTTCAGATGAAGAGTTCAGTGAGAATATATCTGGAAGTGGTGTGAACATATTCAGGTTATATTTTGTGTATGATTGTCATTAAGAGAAGCAAACAACTCAGACTTTCCACAGAAAATCTGATCTGGTTTCTTAGTGTGTCTGCCCTCTCAGGTCCTGCTAGTCTTCATTCCTATGCTTTCAGACAGGCTTACAAAGATACCATTCAATTACTTTGCTGAATGGAATTTATTTTGGCCTTTAGGAAGTTGCGCTAACTTTCCAGCCACTAGGTTATCATCTGGTGAGAGGTCTGTGGTCAGTAGCAGTTGGAGAATGCATGTGGAGGTGATGGTGGTCTATGACGATATTGCAAGAAGGATATAAATGACAGGAGCAATGCCCAAGAATGCAACATGAGGGAAAGGATAATCTGGTGTTAGGTGAGGTCCAACAATGAGATAATTCAATAGTGTTTCCAGCTTTCAGCTATTACAAGAATTTTGAAGATTTAAAAATAGATATAATAAGTTCCTTGTCACATTCCAAGACATGGAAGGACTCCTCTGTCACATTCTCAGACTCTGTGGGTCCTTTAAGACATATAAAACAGAGAAGAGGTGTTTAAGTCTGGGTAAAAGTGAGACATGCATTAATATTCCACATTCCAAAAGGAAAAAGAAAAGCCTTGAAACAAAATCACATCACTCTGTATTCTTGCAGACATAGTTGAGGTTAATTTTATGTTATTATTTTTCTTCTTCTGAGAAATGAAATTGGGATAGAGGAAGAAATAACGCGAAGGGAAGTGAATTCATGATTTATAGTTTATATTTTATGGATGAGTAGAGATCAGTATAGATTATACTTGTCCTTCTGGAAAAATAATTGCTGAAAACTGGATTATTGTAAATTTTGAATACTGATACAATGTATCAAAATCAAAATCAAGTAGTATTCATCACCCCCCAAAAAATCTATTGTGGAAATTGAGTGATCTTGGGAATTTTCTTGATTAGATTGCAAGCAAAGGAAAAAATAATGTTGTTATTTGGTCTGTTATTCAGATTCTACTTAAGTATATGTCACATCCAGACTGCCCAAACATTTATACTCATTTTAGAAACAAGGAAATAAGTTATTTTATGCATAATTTTCTTATATAGTTTAAACTTTTAATATTCACTATTTATTGCTGCTTTTTTATAAAGTTGGATGTTGTTGCTAAATACAGTGAATAAAATAGACTGAGAAGTGACTTATTTATCAGGAGAACTAAGCCTATTACTGTAATTATTTGATCAAAACTTGTTAAGAAACATTTTTGTTGAGGAAAAACTGTAAAAAAAAAGTTTCTTTTTTCTTAATTTATGAAATATGTGGAAGTCAGGTCCAAAGCCTATACTATATATTTTTTTTCAGAGGTGGAGTTACAGACAGTGAGAGGGAGAGGAGACAGAGAGAAAGGTCTTCTTTCTGCTGGTTTTCTCTCAAATGGCCGCAATGACCAGACTATGCCGATCCAAAGCCAGGAGCCAGGAGCTTCTTCCAGGTCTCCTATGCGGGTGCAGGAGCCAAAGCACTACTGTTTTCCTGGGCCAAAACAGTGAGCTGGTTTGGAAGAGGAACAGCCAGGACTCGAACTGGCACCCATATGGGATGCTGGCACCACAGATAGAGGATTAACCTTCTGCACCACAGTTCTGACTCCTATCCTTTACTATCTTTTATGAAAGAGTTTATTTGGTTTATTTTAAATCTATTTAATGATCAAAATGAAGGGGGGCAAATTTCTATATCATTGATAAAAATTTGGTCGGAAAAATCAACCAGCTGCCTATGTTTTGGTTATCTTACGTATAAACTGAGATTGGATTAAATATGTAAAATGTGTCTGAACTTTAAAATGTAATGATTATGTTATTGTCTAATCTATAGAAAAACTGATTTAAAAATACTCTATACAGTCCTTCAAATGGGTAGTAAAGCACCACTTTTGAAGAATGAAAATTTTAAAGATTAAATAATATTCAATTCACTCTGATTTGTATTTAAGAGAATTTCTTACATGAATGAATTACAGTTTTTCACATTGCACTGTTTAAAGAGGCAATAAAATACACGTTCTAGTCAGATGCTGAAATTTGGGCATTCAATTCAATATCTGAAAATGTAGTGCAGTGGGTTAAGCTGCTACTTGATGTGTTGAATGCTGGTTCAAGTACTGGCTGCTCCTCTTCTGATCCACCTTCCTGCTATGCCCCTGGGAAGCCAGTGAATAATAGTCCAAGTACTTGCGTATATGCCACCCATGTGGGAAACCTGGATGGAGTGTTGGCTCCTGACTTCTTCAGCCTGCCCAGTCCTGGCTGTTAAAGGCATTTGGAGAGTGAACCAGCTGTTAAAAAATCTGTCTGTCTCCCTGTCTCTTTCAAATAAAAGAAAAAATACTTTAAAAAAATCCATGTCTTGTTGGAGCTGGGGCTAAATATTTGTATCACAGAAAAACATCCAAGGTCACAGAGAAAGCCTAGAATTTTATCTGAAAAATTAATTGCTTTTAAAACTTGTCTATAAAATGATTAGTTAAATGTGTTAAAGAGAATGCAAAGCAAGGATCTCTCAGCGTGGCCAATGCTCTTATGATTCCTCTAAACCATATTTGTGTTGAACTGATGTTGGTGAAAGTGACTCAGTTTTCTCGAGGGCAGGTACTCTGTTGATATTTAATTGACCCAATTAATTAAAAATAATGAAACAATAATGAAAAATTTATTGACAGACAAAATTTGAAATGATGACTAAGAATTAGATGAAAATATTAAATAGATGCATGTTTTCTGTTTCCTTCTTTAAGAGGCAGGAAAGAAGGCTGTGACCTCTGGGTTATGTTGACCTTTGCTGGGTATCAGTATGAAGCTGGAGTTCTGGCAGACCCTGATGGAAGAGCTATTTATTATCTTTTATGACAGTTTTCTGAGATAAATTAGACATTTAAAAGCAGTTCTTGAATCCTTTGTATATGATTGGAATTAGTATTATTTTACTTAAAGATTCTTGCTTTGTATAGAAAAATTTTTATTAAATATCACAAATTTTTATTTCAACATTGCTATTTTTTTAAGATTTATTTTATTTATTTGAAAGTCAGAGTTACAGAGAGAGGTAGAGACAGAGAGAGAGAAGTCTTCCATCTGCTGGTTCACTCCCCAGATGGCTGCAACCGATCTGAAGCCAGGAGCCAGGAGCTTCTTCCAGGTCTCCAGTGACTGATCCAGTTGTGTAAGAACTTTTCAAGTTCACATGATGACAAAATTGTTTAGTGATTTATTTCTTAGATCTTAGACATAACTGTAGATATATCCTCATATAATTTCAATTCTGTTTTTTAATCTTACAACACTATACATCTCTCAGGTTAATTTAACATGCTGAATAATGCTTCAAGTTGAATCATAAAATGATATAATTTAGTACTTGGAGAAGAAAAAGAAAGCTTAGGAGTAGGGGCATGGGCATTGAAAGAAAACTCTTAAGTGAACCTCTGTACCCAAATAGGATTGAAAACTACTGTCCAATCCCTTTACTTACAAGTGAAAGAATTAAGTGATAGAGAAGGTTGGTAAATGTAATTTGAGTTCAAGAAGGAATGCATAGAACTAAAATGAAAAATTTAAATTTACCTAATATGAATAATTTATTTTTATAGTATATTTAGGACTGGATCTTATATTTTAAAATTACAAAGATAAGCAAAAGAAATATAAGAATAAATTGAAAGTAGGTTGGCTTATGGAATTCAAAAAAGTTGGACATGAAACCATGCAAGAGGCAAGTATGTAATTGGTTTGTAGGCACATTTCATACCATTTACTCAGGTACTACAACAATTTCTCTCTGTTGGTGAATTTTATTCTTTTTTGCTGCAAAGCATATTTATCCACATGGCAGAATATGTGGTTGCCAGTGATTTCCAAATTTGACACCTCATCATTTAAGATACCAGGAAAAGAGTGAACTCAAGTTTTTCTTAGGGCTGTATTAAAAAATGCTAGGAAAAGGATTCAAGTTAAGTCCGGCACAAACCCTAAATCAAATTGGACCATTGGACAACACTCACACTCTATTGATAGAAGCATTTCCATTTAGACTATTTTAATAGTGGGAGAAGATAGCTTTTTAAAAATGGATACTTTTTTCTTTTTATTAGTATAAAAAGAATGGATTTTATGTAGTTTATAGATACAATTCTAAGAATATAATGTTACTTTCCTTCCACCCTCCCTCCCTCCTTCCACTTCCTTCCTTTCAAACAGACAGTATATTTTATGACTTCTATGATAATAGGCTTTGGACAAGATGAAGACACTGGGGATAATGAAAACACATTTAAACTCCTGTCACAAATTCATCTTACATAGTTCCATTGGTTAACATATTAAAATGGAAACTATATAAAGAAAAAGAAATTGTTGCTGTATTCAGGTAAAAAAATCAGATTCAAAAGCACTTTTCTAAAAAATCCCAACTAACATTATAATAAAAATATATGTGTGTGCATATTTATATATGCAATGCCTGTTTTAGAAGAAAGATGACTTGAAGAAAATGACTGAAAATATTCACTCATGCACATTATGTGCAAACCCTTCTACATAAAAAAATTAAATATTTTCAATGAAATTTCATATTCATAACTCGCCTAAAAACTGTACTTAAAATATAAACATGTCCACTTAACAAGTTCTTTCTGAAATAATGGTTAAGACTGTATTCCCTCTCCAAGGGTTCTATCCATTTAACATCACTAAGACTAGCCAGTATAGACAAATGCTACATAGATCCACCCTGACATGCCTATGCCTGATTTTCTAAATCTCTGTTCACTCTTAAAAGAGGAAAGAGTTTATTGTTACTTCAAAGAATATTTTTTTCTTTCTTAAAATATACTGTTTCTCTATTCCAAATTAAGCACTTAACTTAAGACATTAGAGGCCAAGAAGCCACTCTATTTGGTGTCGATTTCAGTAGCTCCATAAGAACTCTGGGTCGGAAAGCAGTAGTACATCCTTTACCTGTGTAGAATCAATTTGGTTTAGTAGCTCTTTGCCCCAGAACACCAGTCTGGAGTTCAAATATGTGCCTGGAGGACCATCTCAGATATGAAACAGATATCTTACAGAAGCAATTTGAGGAGATATAGGATAATAAAAGTTGGTAAAATCTGTTTGATGAATCCTACAATATTCCTCATCTGGAGTAGCTGCTAAAGGTTAAGGTGGAGACAGAAATGGAAATGAGTGGGAGCAATGAAGTTGAGCTGATCGAATATTTAGGCCGGTAACCATTTCTAGAAGTGTCTTCACAAATACCCTGAAAAGGGAACACTCTGAGAAAAAAAGTTGTAGATCTGTAAATATATGTTTCATGTGTACACACAATTGTGTGTATCATCCTATATATTTTTTACTATTTCTGGTACCTTCTGAAATAATCAATTATTTAATTTGAAGAAATATGTTAAAAGCCTGTCTAATATTTTCATTTAAAGAATCTTTACATGCAGTAAAAGAAAACTTGGAAAACCTTTGGTTTTATTAGATTAGAATCTTCCATTGCTCTGGCCAGTGGGGGTGCCCCGAGAATTCCACAGTTCAATACATATAATTTTACTCCTCTTACTTTTAATCTTTTGCTTCATATCTGTGTTGCACTGTGCGTTGGTCCTTAGCTTAAAACATCCTACTTCATTTCTCCAAGGAGTAAACCTCTCTATCTGGAAAAGGAATGGTGGAGGGAGGAGTCTCTCTGTGACATTTGGGAATGGGACTGTGCTATGCTGGATGTGGGGGAAGAGAATAGATGCTTGCAAAAAGATTCCTCTAGAGCCCAAATGTGTCTTTTTTCTTTCGGTCTTATTCCATCACTACAATAACTCTTTGTTGTGAGTACAATCACCTGATGAGTTGTGAGAGTTCTAGTGAAACACTGAAAGTGCAAATGGCCTTGGGATGCCCACATCATGAATCTTACCTTCTGAGTAACCTCTCTTCAATTTGGCTTTCATCAACTCTACCCGTCACTAGTGCCCCCTCTCTAGTCTTTTATTACTATAAATTATTTAATATAAATATATAATTTATTTCTTTTTTTTATTAAACTGTTATTTAATGAATATAAATTTCCAAAGTACAGCTTATGGGTTACAATGGCTTCCCCCTCCCAAAACTTATTAGTCTGTGAGGACTGATATAATTTTTCATTATTGTGATATCATTTTACACAATATCACATTATTGTGATATCATTTGTGAGAGAGTGATTATAAACAAGTGTGACTTACCTTTCATATTTGTGTGGAAACCCTTTATAATACCCATGAGGGATTTTTTTATCTGTTCTATTCCAGTTACTTTTTAAAAACAGCAGTTTTCCATATATTTGCTCCATAATTTCTGTCTTCTTATCTACCTGTAATTATTTTTAACTTTTGGTCAATTTCTTCACTTCATGTAAATTTTTCTGAAGCTACTTTTTCACAGTACTATTATTCTGTATATTAATGCTTCTAGATACAAATAATGTGTTGGTGCTATTTTTCTCATTTTTTGTTAGGTTGTGTCTATCTGATTTTCAAAGTAAAATATTCTGATGCTTTTTAAATTGTTTGCTAAATTGTTTTGATAGCATGTTTCATAGAGTTGTTTTCTTATCATCTCTTGAAAGTACAGAGACATCTTGTTTAATTTCTCAATGTTCAATAGGAATTTTCCCAAATTT
Organism: Lepus europaeus; assembly: GCF_033115175.1. Taxonomy (NCBI): domain Eukaryota; kingdom Metazoa; phylum Chordata; class Mammalia; order Lagomorpha; family Leporidae; genus Lepus; species Lepus europaeus. Next base: position 72,027,705 of record NC_084829.1, on the reverse strand, counting down.
TAATCTTTCTGACATCAACTACCCCTTTTGTTTTTTTAATTACTTTTTGGTGACAGCCTTTGTTTGGTCAAAATTTCAAGTTTATATTTATCTATTCATGTGGAGGTGTATGGTTATTTTTGTACTCGTTTTTTGTTCCAGCATAATGTGGTTGTAGTTTCCTTGACTATATTATTTGTTTGCTTGGGCATTTGTATAAGTGCTCTCTTTAGAGCTTGATGGTTAGATGCTGGTAGCTCCAAATTTCTTTAACAGCCAACAGTGTTTACGTGACATCACAAGTAGGTACATGCTGAGTTTTTGTTTGGTTCTGTTTTGTGTTTTGGTCTAACTTGGTTGAAACTATTGTGCTGGGGTACAGTGGGAGCAAATCATGGCATTTCAGTTTTGTTTTTGTCACCAGATTCTGGGTGAGTCAGGACTTCACTGAGAATCCAGTATGGAAAATAGGTTGTGTTGTTTCATAGGTCAGCATATCCCCTCCACTTCAAGACCTCTTTGGTCTCAATGAGACCAAAGTTGGTTTGTGGATATTCTTTTCTGCTTTTAAACAGCCCATTCTCATTTCCATACCTAATACCAGAGTTTAGAAGTAAGTCAGAGGCCTATGCCGCAGCTCAATAGGCTAATCCTCCACCTTGGGGCGCCGGATTCTGTCCTGGTTGCTCCTCTTCCTGTCCAGCTCTCTGCTGTGGCCCGGGAGTGCAGTGGAGGATGGCCCAGGTCCTTGGGCCCTGCACCCAGATGGGACACCAGGAGAAGCACCTGGCTCCTGGCTTCGGATCAGCACGGTGCACTGGCCACAGCATGCCAGCAATGGCGGCCATTGGAGGGTGAACCAACGGAAAGGAAGACCTTTCTCTCTGTCTCTCTCTCTCACTGTCCACTCTGCCTGTCAAAAAAAAAAAAAAAAAAAAAAAAAAAAAAAAAAAAAAGAAGTAAGTCGGAAAAAAACTAATGGTAGTATGTGGACTCCTGGTATCTCTTCCAGTCCCATTTGATGCATTATGGATTAGGAGAAACATGCTCCTGCTTATGGGTTTCCCATCTTTCCCTAATTTCCAGTGCTTGTGCCGACACACTAGGGAATATTAGTGGCTCATTAGAAAAATATTTTCCTTACTTTCTATAATACTATAATATATTGGATTCCCTAGGTACTTGTTCAATTAGGACCAAATTATGTCTTTCTCATTTTGTTTGCCACATCTTGTTTGAATTGTGAGATGTTCTTCAGTTTAAGTGAAGATACGTTTCTTCCTCTATTGTTGGTTTTATTTTGGCTATTTCCAAAATTGTTTTCAGTGTACATCAACATTACCATCTTTTCAGAAGCCTTTTAAATAACAAACTTTTTAACTTTATACTTTACCAAATTCCTACCCTTATTGGAAACTTTTTAATAGATCTTTACGGAAAATAAAATGACCCTAAAGATGGAGCTTTCCACTGTCACACATAGTGGGTGAGATAAGTTATCTTTTCTATGCTGATGGATTAGAAAACGTATTTTTCCTCTGTGTTCATAAAATATATATGAAAGAGCAATGCTTGATTAGTAAAGCAAGAAAGATTTTGGATATAACTCAGATTTCTTGGCTGGGCATAGCATAAACTATACAACCATAGCAAGCAGCCATGCATAAAAGTTTATTATATGTCTAATAAAATCAGTAATATTTCCTTTCCATGCAAAACAAATTACCAAGTTTTATTGTTTGTTTCTTTTTCTCACAGTAAATTTTATTATTTAAAAAATTTTGGTTTTTACTTATTTATTTGAAAGAAAAAGAATGACAGTCCCATTCACTTGTTTACTCCAAATGACCACAGTGGCTGGAGCAGCCAGGCCAAATGCAGGAGTGTAAGATTCAATCCAGGTCTCTCAAGGTGGTGGCTGGGACCCAGGTATTTCAGCCATCACCTGCTGCTTCCTACAGTGTGCATTAGCAGGAACCTGGAGTTAAAGTGGGGCTGGGACTTGAACCCAGGCACTCTTATCTGGGATGCAGGCAGTCCAATGTCCCAAGCAGTTATCTTACTATGTCAAGTATCTGCCTACATAGTGGTTTTAGTTTATGTTTAGTAGTTTTATAGTTGTAATTATTATGTGTTTAACTGTTTTTGTAATTATTGTCTCATTGCATTTTAAATGGTCTGCAGTTAAATGGAAAAACTCATTCCAATAACTTCTTATTTCACTTTCATGAAACAAAGAGCTCTGAGAAAAGTATAATTTGATGATTTTAGGACTTTGGGTGCCATATTAGTGTAATGCCTTACAAATTATAAATTTAAATTTATTTAGCTATTTGACAGATAACTGCTTGACTGAATATTACTTTATAATAAGTTAATTTAATAAAGTTTGGACACTTGAAGATTGTAAAATTTGTACTTTAAAAATAAAAATAATTATTAGGTAAATTAACAAGAGATTTTTTTGTTTTCTCTCACACCTAAATATTTACTTATTAGAAAACTATTCAACATTCACCTTATGATTGTTTTTAGCAGCTTTCAATGTAAACACTACAGAGAGTAGGTGCTAAATTTCTTTGGAGAGCAGAACTGACATTCTGCATAGATAAAATAAGACTAATGTGTTTCATAGAACAAAATCTATCTTGTGAAGATTCTTCATGTTAACACCAGGAGCACAGATAATCTCAGTACCAAATAGATCCACAACATATTTTATGGGATTGTAAAGTTAAATTTTTAAAGATAGGACAATGTTCTCTGGTTGCTTGATTTGATAAACACATTAGTTCCAGGTTTCTCTTGGAAGAAGCAAGAAAGCAAGGAAAAATAAGAGTCTTTAAAAGCAACCATAGTTACAGAGAAGGTGGAATTTTGTAAATAAACTCAAAAATATTAGTTGAACAGTAATAGTGAATCTTCATTCAGCTATTTTGATACCGCTAATACTGAGCCCCACAATATATTCACATATATCTAAAAAATACACATAGATAACTTTTCTCTTTAGTTATAACTATAAATGTACTTGTTCTGTGAAAAATTTACATATAAAATGCAATGCATTGTACTCAGAATATTATTTTATATATATTACGTATATGATAAAACAGAAGTCTGTGCATATGTGAAGTAAAGTGTGGCACTGCCATCTTACAAATTTGAGAAGTCAACAATGTATATAGAACATGATATATTGATTTTTAAAAATTCAAATATTTACTTCATGGATCTTAGTTACTTTTCCCTTTCTATGTTTAGATAAATGTTTGACCTAGAAGCATCTGAAACAGACCAACATGTTCCATTTTAGTAAAAAAATATTGTTGTAATATCTTCTTTTCATGAATGGCTTGGACAAATATTGACTCTATAACTTGAGAAGTGAATAGTTTCCCACCCTAATTTAGACTTTTCGACATTTTATTGTGACTTAGAATATGACATGTCTACTTTTTGAGAAGAAAACTGTGGAATACAACATAGTATTTATTAACAGGTTTTGATCAAAATATGGGCAACCTATCCCTGTTGCACCGACTGGCCTCATTTTCAGGCATCATTTTATTTCTCCATTTGGATTAAGAAATCAGACACTATCCCAAGGATGGTGAATGGATGATTAATGAGGGCAAGGCAGGCAGTGATCTGGCACCATATCATAATGAAAGATGAGAAATTCACAACTCATTGTGAATGAAAAATTCTGCTGAATAATCAAGTACAGGTAAATAGTCCCATTATATAGAATGGTGTTAGTGAGTTATGGCACTTTCCTGTAGCATGAAAGAAACTTTTCAGGTAAGCAAAGACTCTGGGTTAATACCAAAAATCTGTAATTGTTTAAAAATATAAGAGTTATTACAATTGTGCCCTGATTAATTCTACCAGCTTATAAAACAAATATTAAAATGCTCCAGATGTAAAATAGTTTCCTACATGTATGTAGAGAGGTAAGAGCTTGGTGATTACCCAATGAGCAATTTATCAGTCTCAACAATATGTATCCTTTATTGAGAAGGAGTTTTCTATTCATTTAAACAAAAATATTCAGATGAACATATAATTATCTTATTTATAGGATTTTGAGTCAGAGAAATTAAGGAATTCGTTAAAGTATTATTTGTCTGTAAATACACAAATATCGTTCAGCTTCAAGTTCTGGTTACACCACATGGAAAAGCAAATAAAATTAACCTTGCAAAACATAGTAAAGAAAAAAATATTTAAATTTGCTACCTATGAACTTGCTTCAAGATTTGATAGAATATATCAAGATTTGATAGAACATTATAGCACTGAGTAATTGTCAAACTAGCACAAACATCCAGGCATTGTGAGGTACACCTTGAACATTAAAGTTACTGAAAATCTCTTTAGCAGAGCCAAGTTTAATTAAATCACATAATACTAAGATATTAGGTGGTTTTTACCTTTGCAACAGCAGAAACCTTTTAAGATTACCATTATATTTCAATCATCACATTTTCTTTAATCATTTCATATGTGTCAACATGTGATACAGTTGAAATAACAAATATTTACGGACTCTAAGAACCACTCTGTGAATAGATAAAAATAACTTAAAATCTCATTAAGTAAGAGTGTAATTGTACCATCATAGGTGTAGACATGATTAATAGCATGAGGGCAAGAAAGGTGGTTTGATTTTTTTCCTTGTGATACTGAATTTCAAGCTGTTAGCTCTCTTTCCTTATGTGTTTTCAAAAGATTTGAGAAGAGCTTGCTAAGTAAGACACACACACAGACACACACATACACATACATACACACACATGGGTTATAAAAAGGTCATGATACATGTAAGAGGACAAAAAAATATATGTCCAATATAAATCCTAACATAATTATGAGAGAAAGAAAAATAAGTTGACCACAGAGAAAATAATTCTCTTTCTAATCATCAAACGCAAAAAAGGACAACAGTTTTATAGTAAATCAAAAATCAAAATTCTAAAGATTTTTCCCAAAAGACATGCACCTTGATAAACTCTAAGGACTAAAGTTAAAATGAAAGTCTGACCAATATCCAGCAAGATGTTAATATAACAAAGTTAAAAGCATTAATTTTATATACTGGGCTTCAAAGTAGATCTTCAGTGACTCTTTTGAATTGAGTAGACTTAAAATTCTGAAATGAATGTGTACCAAGCATATATTGTATGTCATTGTGGATTGTATATATCTTATATCATTTAGCTTATTTTTAAAAAAGATTTATTTATTTGAATGAGTGACAGAGAAAGGGAGAGAGAGAGACAGAGAGGGGAGATAATGAGAAAGAGAGAGAGAGAGAGAGTGAGCTTCTTTCCATTGGCTCATCCCCCAAAATGGCTGTAACAGTCAGGGCTTGGAAAAACTGAAGTCAGGAGCTAGGAACTCTATCATCCTAGTCTCCAACATTGGTAACAGAAGTCCAAATACTTGAACAATCTTCCGCCACCTTCCCAGGTACATTAGCAGGAAGATGGACCAGAAGCTGAATAGCTGGGACTTGAACTGGTGCTCTGATGTGAGATGCCACTGTTTCCAGTGGTGGCTTAATCCACTGTGCCACAGCACCGACCACACCACTTATAAACAATGCATTAACTTTGGAAAATCACAGAGACAGGTGGCATGATAACGTAGTGAAAGCAAAACAGTGAAAGGTTATATTCTCCCCTAGATAAAGGCCCTTGCTTCCACGAGATATAGTAAGATAGTCTGTAACCGTACTTGCTTTTTAAGCAGATGTGTTCCAACACTTGCACTACCAACTATTGAGACTTAAAGTCATTATAGGTTAAATAGTTTCCTTGTTCATATGCTGAGGCCCCACACCAAATATCTCAGAAAGAGACCTTATCTGCCAAGTTAATATTAGGTAACTAAGGTGTGTCTTCAATCAATATGATTGGTATCCTTATAAGAAGGGGAACTGTAGAGATAGACTTACATCTAGGGAGAATATTAGGCAAGTATGAGGATGGCCAGCTACTTGCCAAGGAGAGATGCTGGGACAGATCTTTCCCTCACAGCTTTCAAAAGAGACTTACTGTATCGACACCTTGCTCTTTTTTTAATATAATTTTAAAAGATTTATTTATTTACTTCAAAGTCAGAGTTACACAGAGAGAGAAGGAGAGACAGAGAGAGAGAGAGAGAGAGAGAGAGAGAGAGAGAAAGAGAGAGAGGGCTTCCATCCGCTGGTTCACTCCCCAGATGGCCACAATGGTCGGAGCTGCGCCAATCTGAAGCCAGGAGCCAGGAGCTTCTTCCAGGTCTCCCACGTGGGTGCAGGGGCCCAAGGAATTGGGCTATCCTCCACTGCTTTCCCAGGCCACAGCAGAGAGCTGGATGGGAAACTGAGCAGCCAGGACTCGAACCAGTGCCCATATGGGATGCCTGCGCATCAGGCCAGGGCTTTAACCCGCTGTGCCACAGCACCGGCCCCAACACCTTGCTCTTGAAGACCTTCCAGAACTGTAAAGTAATACATTTCTGTAAGTCACACATTTTATGGGATTTTGTTATGGCTACCCTAAGAAACTATTACCATGGTGATCAAGTAACTTCCAGATTAAGGACTTTGACTATGCTTCAAAATAAATCCAAAAATTGAAATAAGCCAAAGGAAAAGGATAACTTTCTGTTAGCCTTCATGTTTAGTTGCGATTTTCTACTGAATATAGCTGTGTAGTTATTAACAGTATATACTTCTAACCGCACAAATTCTTATACCATCTGATGTCTCCCAGGCATATCAGCAGGGAGCTGGATTGGAAGCTTGGATTAGGCAGGACTCAAACCAGGCACTCTGAAATGTGATGACAAATTCCCATGCTGTGGTTTAGTTTGCTGCTCTGCTACACCCTCCCTACAGAACATTTCTTAATTCAGTGAATTTGCTACACTTTTAAATAAGAAATTGAATTTTTTGAATTTGAAATCTTGTCATAAACCCTGATCATTTTCTTAGACATAATTTACATAATTTAAGAGTTAAGTGTATATATATCTACTGTGAAAGAATTTTGAAAAACAAAGCACAACATCCTTATCAAAATTACTATGTTACCGGAACATGACACGAAAAGCTAAAATTAAGTAGCTTAAAATAATTATTTTGTCTCTTTTGTTGGCTCAGTAAATATTTCATTGTCTGATAACTTGTATCTCCATATTCAGGGTAGACCTACAAACTGAATTTATATTTTAAACAAAATATTATTGTCTTTTTCTTTAGATTTGGTATTCAGTAATAATTATTGAGTCCTCATGGACTTCTGTGATATATGGAAGAGGAAAATGTGTGTTTGGTTTCCCAGCTCCATTTCTGTTCCAAATGCTTATTCTCTGGCCTTAGTAATGTTGATTGTCGACATCTCATCTCCTTTGTTAATTAAGATCTTGGCTTAGTGTGAAAGTAACTAGAAGCTTTACTTTTCTAGTACTTACTTGGATTTTTTATTTTGGCTAGAATTCTATTTCATAAAAAGAGACACAAAAATTAGTATGTTTCTTCTTTTGACTTAATTGTGTTACACCACTTTTGAATTGTTAGAGTGCACATAAGCTCTTCCATTTGTCATTTAAGTGAAAGCTGAGTAATTTTTACAAAATGACAGCTTATAGGTTTATGTGGTTAGATAATATGACTATTAGTGGTAATAGTAGCTTAAACCAGGAATGCGAAAACCAGCTTGCTATTTTAAACCTGAATTTCCCCCCTCTAATTTCTATGCATTTTACAATTTTTCATCTACTGTAAGACTGGTTTCTTAGGCATTAGTAATCCTTGTCACTAAGTAGCACAAGGAAACCATTTTAACAGAGAAAAAGTATCAGGCAAGTGAGATAAATGGTCATCATGAGAATGCCTTGACAACAAAAGGAGCGCCTGCCACCTGATAATACCTAGCCATAATAAAAATTACATAATTTCAAGTGGTTTACAAATGCAATTCACCATCCCTAATGCCACAGTCCTTAAACTGAAAATCATTGATTAATTTTCATAGGAAAATTATGGATCTGGGCTCTACCAATTCATCCATTTAAATAAAATCTCAATGGTGGATATTTGGTGCAGTTGTAAAGATGCTATATGGGATACTCACCTCCTTAGAGTGCCTGGATTTCAGTCCTGGCTTTGATTCTGATCCAGCTTCCTGCTAATGTGTCTCTTGGGATATAGCAAGTGATACTTGAGTACATGGTTCCTGGCCACCCATGTAGATTGCTGGGATTGAGTTCTGGGATCCTGGCTAAAAAATGGAGCAACCCTGGATGTTGACCACATTTGTGATGTGAAAAAGCAGATGGGGAATCTCTGTATGTCTCTTTGCCTATCAATAAATAAATAAACATTTAAATGTAACTTCAAATACAACTTTAATTTTATAATACAAAATACTATCAATAAAATTCTACTTTTAAATATTTCATAAACAATTCATCTTGAAAATCATATACAAGCCCTTATTCAAAATTTTAAAGCCAGGGATTAAGCTTTGGCAGAGATGCTAAAATACTCAATAACCCAGCTCCTCTCCTTCCTTGGTGAGAAATCCTGTCTGGGAAGCAGTTGTCCAGCAAGGAACCACATTCCCCATACACTCTACCCTCCAATTTGACTAGTCTTACCAATGAAATGTAGATAGAAATGAAGTGTGTCTCTGTTAGGACACATTCTCCGTGTTCTCTTTTTCTCCAGATTTCCTGTATTCTTCAATGTCTGCTTTTTCATAAAATGGAACATTTATAAATCAAATCTTTATAAATGGGAAGTGGCTCTACAGCCAAAGTTTTCTGATATGTATTCTATTTCACATTTAGAAAAACAAATTTCAGAAATAAACCATAAGATCAGACAATATGGTTGCTGATTTTAGAGATGGGACTTAAGATGGAGTTCTCTTAATTTATTGGGAGGTAAATGGTGATTTACAAAGGCTTGAGAACCATAATGTAAGCTAAAGATGGGGAAAGTGATAGCTTTCTACAGAAAATGCCCATGTTTTGTGCATACTGCTTCTTGCCTCAGTGGCCACGCACAACATTTGCAGAATGCATAGATTTCAGAAAATCCCCCTTTTTGATTAAGTATAAAATAAACTTCTGACAGAAGGACTACAAAAACCATTTTATGTTTAATTCAAATGTGTAGCATTTGTGAGAGAATTTTAAAAACAATAGTTATTTTCCTTTTTTTTAAAGAATTATTTTATTGGGGCCAGCGCCATGGATCACTTGGTTAATTTTCTGCCTGCGGCGCCGACATCCCATATGGGAGCCAGGTTCTAGTCCCGGTTGCTCCTCTTCCAGGCCAGCTCTCTGCTGTGGCCCAGGAGGCTGTGGAGGATGGCCCAAGTGCTTGGGCCCTGCACCTGCATGGGAGACCAGGAAGAAGCACCTGGCTCCTGGCTTCGGATCGGTGCAGTGCCGGCCGTAATGGCTATTTGGGGGGTGAACCAACGGAAGAAAGGAAGACCTTTCTCTCTCTCTCTCCCTCTCACTGTCTGTAACTCTACCTCTCAAATAAATAAATAAAATCTTAAAAAAGAATTATTTTATTTATTTGAAAGAGAGTTTCAGAGAGAGGTAGAGACAGAGAGAGTTCTTCCATTCTGCTGGTTCACTCTCCAAATGACCGCAATGGCCAGAGCTGAGCTGATCCAAAGCGAGTTTCTTCCAGGTCTCCTACACGGGTACAGGGGCCCAAAGAGTTGGGCTATCTTCTACTGTTTCCCCAGGCCATAGCAGAGAGCTGGATCAGAAGTGGAGCAGCTGGGACTCAAACCAGTGCCCATATGGGATGCTGGCTTAACACACTGTGCCACAGCGCTGCCCCCCCCCCCCCAATAGTTGCTTTCTTGTATGAAATCAAAATGCAATATGCTTCCAGACACTTTACATCACATGTGGGGAAAAGTATATCTGAATGAGAGGAATAATGAAAAGTGGGGACAATGACAAGTCAGTTTTTACAATATAAAATATGGTCCAGAATTTTCAGCCTAGTGAAAGAAAATCAGGACCTTTATCAGGTTCCAGTTATTAAGTTACTGAGTTCTTAAGACTTTTGCCCTGCTTTCTTTTTTATGTAAATGGTGAGTTCAGGTAAACTGAAGAGAACTTGTTTAAATATTAGTGTTCCCCAAAGGAAGGCCTTCAGCAACCCAGCTGTCAACCAAATGCTGCTACGGGAATACACTTGACTCCTCACCCAGGAGACAGCAGCTTGAGACATTGCCCCATGCCAGCAAAGAGTACCTCGTCGCCCCATGTCAGCAGGAAGTAGCTCTAATGACAGATCATCGTCCCTCTATCCCTTCTGGACTTTTGGGACTAATGTAATCCCAATACAAATCCTGCTTTATAAAAAACAAAAGGGGGGGATGTTAAGAAATTGGCACAGTCTTGTCTGTGGCATGATCTGCACCTTGATTTTCATTCTATACCCCGGTTCTTGCCACCATTACGGAAAGCCAGGTAGCCACATGGTCCAAACTACCTGTGCCAAGCTCCACCCCCAACCTAATGGTATTCACTGCTCCGGCTTCCCTGCTCGCCCTCCAGCAAAGTTTTAAAAGGATCTGTTCCTGAACACGTGACTTTCTTGGTTCTTCTCTCCTGCTGGCTCTCCTCTCTTGGCTCTTCCCTCTTGACTTCTCTCCTGCTCTCTTGGCTCCTCTCTCTTGGCTTTTCTCCTCTGCTCTGTCTTCTCTCCTCACTAGCTCCTCTTCTCTCTCTCTCTCCTATACTCTCTTTCTCTCTCTTTTTCCTTCACCGCCCTACCCCTCTGGTCTGTTGGGTGTTCCCCAGTAAACTCTTTCCCTTAAAAAAAAATCAGTGTTCCCAAGAGTTAGAAAGGATCATGGATGTGGTTTTTAAAAGCCAGTGGAAATAAAGTGGTAAATAGAACTTTATGTTTATATTCTCTTTTCACAACAACCTTTTGGGTAAGATGAAGCCATAGTGTTCATTTCATTTTACTAGGTAGGATGCATTCATTTACATAGATTATGCTTTGTGCAAGTTCTCAAATCAGACTAGGACTAACTGTGTATATTAGGCCTTTCTGTAAAGAAGTGAAAAGATAGTGCTTTTTAAAACAATTTTTATTTATAATAGGGGTACAAATCTCATGTATTTCATATATACAATTTAAGAGCACAATGATACTGCCTACTCTTCCCTCCCTTGCTCCTGTCTGCCCTCCTCTTTCCCCTTCCCTTCCTCCCTTTTCTTTTATTTATTACAATGACATACCTTCAATTTACTTTATAATCATTTAACTCTCTGATGAATAAATAATTCAACAAGTAGTAAGTTCAACAAAGTAAGTTCCTCAAGAGTGGGGACAAGGGCTATAAACAATAATCAAATATTCAAAATGTGATTTTGCTTTTCAGGGAATATAAATCTTTGAATATATGGTCAGTAGGGTTCATATTGGCTTATTTTCTGTATTGGAGTTGTAAAATCTGTAGTGATATTAAGCACTTTCTTTCTTTTTTTTTGGACAGGCAGAGTGGATAGTGAGAGAGAGAGAGACAGAGAGAAAGGTCTTCCTTTTGCCGTTGGTTCACCCTCCAATGGCTGCTGCTGCCAGTGCACTGCGCTGATCCGAAACCAGGAGCCAGGTGCTTCTCCTGGTCTCCTATGTGGATGCAGGGCCCAAGGACTTGGGCCATCCTCCACTGTCTTCCCGGGCCATAGCAGAGAGCTGGCCTGGAAGAGGGGCAACCGGGACATAATCCAGCGCCCTGACAAGGACTAGAACCTGGTGTGCCAGCGCCGCAAGGAGGAGGATTAGCCTGTTAAACCACGGTGCCGGCCAACACTTTCATGTTTTTAAAAAGTAAGCAAATGCATATACAAGGAAGCTTTCAAAAGTTCATGGAAAATGGAATTAAAAGATAAATTTATGTTGATAAAAACAATAATAAAATGAAAATAAAATCCATGCACAGTTTTTTTTTTTAATTTAATGAATATAAATTTCCAAAGTACAGCTTATGGATTACAAAGGCTTCCCCCCCGACAACTTCCCCCCCCACCCAAAACCCTCTCCTTTCCCACTCGCTCTCCCCTTCCATTCCCATCAAGATTCATTTTCAATTCTCTTTATATACAGAAAATCAGTTTAGTATATATAAAGATTTCAACAGTTTGCCCTCACATAGCAACAAAGTGAAAAAATACTGTTGGAGTACTAATTATAGCATTAAATAACAGTGTACATCACATTAATGACAGAGATCCTGCATGATATTTTTTAAAAAAAAAGATTGATTACTTTACTATGTAATTTCCAATTTAACACCAAGGTTTTTTGTTTTTTTTTTTTTTCATTTTCAATTATCTTTATATACAGAAGATCGCTTCAGTATATACTAAGTAAAGATTTCATCAGTTTGCACCCACACATAACCATAAAGTGTAAAAATACTGTTTCAGTACTAGCTATATCATTACTTCACCTTGGACAACCTATTAAGGACAGATCCCACATGGGACGTAAGTACACAGTGACTCCTGGTGTTGATTTAACAATGTAACACTCTTGTTTATGGTGTCAGTAATCTCCCTAGGCTCTAGCCATGAGTTGCCAAGGCTATGGAAGCCTTTGGGGTTCGCCGACTTCGATCCTATTCCGACAGGGCCATAGTCGAAGTGGAAGTTCTCTCCTCCCTTCAGAGAAAGGTACCTCCTACTTTGATGGCCCCGTTCTTTCCACTGGGATCACACTCGCTGAGATCCTTCATTTAGGTCGTCTTCTTCCTCCTCCTCCTCTTCCTCCTCCTCCTCCTCCTCCTCTTCTTCTTCTTCTTCTTCTTCTCCTTCTCCTTCTCCTTCTCCTTCTCCTTCTCCTTCTCCTTCTCCTTCTCCTTCTTCTTTTTTCCAGAGTGTGTTGGCTTTCCATGCCTAAAATACTCTCATAGGCTCTTCAGCCAGATCCAAGTGCCTTAAGGGCTGATTCTGAGGCCAGAGTGCTATTTAGGACATCTGTCATTCTATGAGTCTGCTGGGCACAGTTTTTTTAATACTATGCACTTTGTATGAAAATTTTGAAGACCTTTTGTATAGATGCACATAGATATATCAAAATAATGTAGTTTAAAGTAGTGCTGAATACTTATTATAACATTTTTTTCAGGAGAGATACTAGAAGTATTTAACCACATAGCATGATACAGACATTAGCCAATCAAAATAGGACACTGGCCAACCAGAATTGGAGTTTATGATAAACACTGGGTACTCTAGTTGATAATCAGCTCTAACACTGAGGTATCTGCAGATTGGGGTTGTTGCAGACAATGATGTAGGCTTGCTCCTGCTCTGTCCCATCATCAGGCCCAAGGTAAGACTTTTAAATAAAAATAAATACATATGCATTGAATTTAATTTGTTTTCTGGATCATGGTAGAATTTCTTTCCATGACAAATACTCTTATGAATTTACTGTGTAAGAGGGAAAATTGGCTAATAGTTACTGAAAAAAAGTCTGTGAAAAGTAATTCACAATGTGATTCTCTGCAAGCTCTTATTTTCTAAATTAATAGTTCAAACTTTTAATAAAATATCATATTCATCAAAACATCATCACATATTGAAAATCATAAAATGATATTTAGACTATGTTGTGCAATTCCAAATGAATTGGATCTGTCCTGGGTATTTTGATTAATATAAGCCTGTTCCTGGAAAACTGATCCCTTCTCTGCTTAAAAATCATGAACAGGCTTCGCTGGACTCTGTGCTTGAGACTTGCACACCCAAATCTCTCAGCCATCCCTAAGGCCCCTGATCTCTGATTATAAATGATTCCTTATAAGACATGCTAAAATTGGGAAATATATATACATATATATATATACATACACACATATACAATCTATAGAAAAATACAATATAAAGGCATGTATTTCATACTTATGTGATATAATTGTCTTATGAGCTTTTGCCTGTTATGAAACTTCCACAATTGAAAATAAGTACAGAGAGTGTCATCCTAGCTAATTTCATTCTTTAATTAGACAACCTATATAAAGTGGAAAGTAAAGTTGTAAATTTTTGCATGCCTTTAATGAAATAAATGGCCAAAAAAAAGTTGAGTTCATTGCATGAATTTTATCAATAAACAATTTCTCTGAAAAACATGGAAAACAGGTAACTTAAGTTTCAAAATCTTCTTTAAAAAAGTTTAGAGAATGCTATTTCCATGGTTTCCAGTGTTACAACAAATTCCTAAGGGAAGTATGTTCAGTGCAACAGATTTTATTCAATTGTTGCACTTTTAGAGACAATTTTCTATCTCTGGGGAAGGCTAGCTAAGATTACATATTCACCAGATGCAAATGATTTTTGGACATATTTTAATGTTTTTTTAAGAAATAGATTGTAACACATAGGGATATCTCTTATAGTTAACATTTGTTACCTATTGTGTGACTTCTAGTTTTACAGAGCTGATTCTTCCACCTTGCAATGCAAGTCTCTCTTTGAAAGTCATGCTCTTACTTTCAGATGAAGTTGAATAAAAACCAAAATATTGTGTCTTTGCTTTACTCAAGCTTTTGACTTCCTCACACTTTCCCCACTGATATTACATTTACTTTACTTACACACACTCACAGATTGCAACCACTGGATACTGGATATTGAGTTAGGTGACTTGTCTGTTTGGGTCTGAATTGTTCCCCACACAAAATCATATGTTGATACTCTACCCCAATGTGACTACGTTTGAAGACAGGGATTCTGAAGAGGTAATTAAGGTTAAATGAGTTCATAAAGGTGGGCCCTAAGCCAATAAGAATTATGTGTTTCAAGGAAGATGAAGAAACACAAGAGGTAGCAGTCTCTCCAAGTAGGCACAGAGGAAAGTTCAGGTGAAGACACAGCAGGAAGGTAACCATATGCAAGCCAGAAAAGGGGGCGACTTAAGCAAACACTGGGAGCACCTTGTTCTGGGACATGTAGCCTCCAGAGTTGTGAGAGAATACATTTCTATTGTTTAAGAGACCCAGTTTGTGATGTTTTATGCAGCTCAATCCAGCTACTACAGGGTTTATACTGGTCTGGTTGTCATAGCATATTGGCTTCAATTCCCTGGGGCTTGTCATGTTGTGGTTGCAAAATATCCAACCCAGCTCTAGGCATCACCTCCTCAAACCACATCCAGAAGCAGAAGCAGAAAGGGGACTTTCTCCTTACATATTTCTTTTCCTCAGGGAGGAAAATTTCCAAGAAGTCCTTAAGTTTACTTCCTCCCAGTATTGGGTTACATGCCCATAACCAGACAACAAAGAAATCGGGAAAGTTAGTTATTGGCATTTCCAGCCATATAAGTGGGAGGTGAGCTCTGCATGCAAGTGATAAGTACTAGGGAGTAGCTATTGGGCAAACAACAATATTATCTGTAGGTGGGCATATTAATACATTTTTTACCAAATGAACCATGTTATATGAAATACTTGCTTTCCAAACTAAAAATACATTATTATTAGATTTCCCTGTCAATGAGTATAATCTTCATATTTTAGGTGACAGCTTAATAACAAAAAATAAGTACCATAAGTACAGTAATTATTGTATGGGTAATCTCCTCTGAACTCTTACCCCACTTTACCTTACAACTAGCATGCTATTCCTAGATCCATGGTGAACAAAACAACATGAGATTAAATCAATCACAAGAAAAATGATGCAATAAAGTGATGCAATAAACATGAGATTATGATTCTGCTTTTCGTATAACATGGCAAATTGTTTTACAGTAAATTTTTTGAATAAGTAGAAAGATTATACTCTAAATTAAAGGTATAGTACAGTAAACTCAAGCCACTAACAGTCATTTATCTTGTATTTTTACTGTATACAATTGTGTTGCTACACATTTATATGACTGGCAATGCAGGTTTGTTTACAGCAGCTTCATCACAAATGTGTGAGTAATTCATTGCACCTTGATGATACAATGTTGATGATTTCAATAGATTTTAGGAATTTTCCAGCTTCATTATACTCTATGGGACCATCATGATAAATGCAGTCTCTAGTTGCTCAAAACAACACTATTCTGTCCATGAATGCACTGAATACATTTTGAGGAAGGGAAATAATAGCTTACTTTATCCATTGCAAAATGGAAGCAAGTTCCAGTTTTCAAGTGAAATAGCTGTTTGGCTTTTTTAAAAGAATCTCTTTGAAAGGGCGGGCATTGGGAGCAGTGATTAAATCACCACTTGGGAGATATGTATCCCATAGCAGAGTGTCCGAGGAGGCCCTGCTCCGTGTCTAATCCATCTTCCTGGTAATGTATCCACAGGAAGCAGTGGGTGATGGCTCAAGTACTTGAGACCATGCCATACCCTACATGAGAGTCCTACATTGAGTTTTGGTTACTGGCTTTGGCTTGGCTCAACCCCAACTGTTGTGACCATCTGGGGAGTAAACCAAAGGATAGAGGACATTTGTCTCCTTGTATCTCTGCCTTTCAAATAAATGACAATACATAAACATTAAAAAAATTCTGGTATGTGAGGATCACCCCCAAATCATATTGTTGAATACTCTTTTATGTTTTCAAGTCCAATGATAAATGTTAAGTTACTGACAGTTCTGTTAAGAGAACTCTATGTGTTTTCCTGATTCGGAAAACAGTTAACTGTGAAAAAGCAACATTCTTCACTCTATTGCCTACTATAGCAGAGAGGCACTGAGTCCAAACCTCGGTAGTGGCCACCAGTTCACCCATGTGTTATGGTCTTGTTGTGTATTTGAGGCCTTTTAATGATTTGGAGTTTACACCTAGTTTGAAGAGAGACAAGGTAGCAGACATGTAACAGATTCAGACCGCAGAGATTTGGTCTTCACTGAAAAAGATTGCCGGTGGAAATTTCCAAATTTCTTTTGTTCGGAGCAACTATTCCTTCTATGTGCCCACTTACAGTTTTGTTTACTAATTTGTGCAGGGTCTTAGTCCATCCAAACGAGGATGGACTGGGTCCAAAGAAAGGTGCGCCGCTCGCCCGTTCCCCAGCCTCCCTATCCGGGAGATAGTCAGACGCAGCGGGGAGTCAAGTCAAGCAAGCAAGAACTCGGTTTATTGGCATGTAGCAAAGCCTTTTAAAGCACAATACCACATGATTACTGGGGCAGGGCTTAAGGACCAACCAATTACTTAAAAGGTCATTTTAGAGGGCGACTTTTTACAGGACCAGCTATATGTCTGTACACTCGTCATCAGTTTTCGTTACCTCCTCTGATGCTGCGTGGCCAATCAGCTTTGATGGTAAACGACTTTGGGTACCACCCACCGTACTTCCTTTGGATGTCATCTTTGAATTGCCACGTGTGCCTAATTTCCCTGCAGGCACCATCTTTGAATTGCCTCCTGTGCCTAATTTCCCCACAATTTGTCCATTGGGATAGATCACTCTACTAAGCCACTGTGGAGCAGATTTCTAAGCTTCCTAAAGAAGACACACACATTTATCTGAACACCTTCCATCAGCCCTATCTGAATGAATGTAGAACAAAAGAGGTATGCATTTATTCACTTATAGTTGTAAGAGGACTAAATGGCAAAGAAAATGTATTGGTAAACTTTGGGGAATCTAACTGTTAATACAGAACTGTGAGAGGACTGCTAATTGTTTTCTAGTAAACCTATAGGGTTCTGAGATTTTAATTTTTTTAAATTTTTTTTTTTTTTTTTTTTTGGACAGGCAGAGTGGACAGTGAGAGAGAAAGAGACAGAGAGAAAGGACTTCCTTTGCCGTTGGTTCACCCCCCAATGGCCGCTGTGGCTGGCGCGCTATGGCCGGCGCACCGCGCTGATCCGAAGCCAGGAGCCAGGTGCTTCTCCTGGTCTCCCATGCGGGTGCAGGGCCCAAGCACTTGGGCCATCCTCCACTGCCCTCCCTGGCCACAGCAGAGAGCTGGCCTGGAAGAGGGGCAACCGGGACAGAATCCGACGCCCTGACTGGGACTAGAACCCGGTGTGCCAGCACCGCAGGCGGGAGGATTAGCCTATTGAGCTACAGCGGTGCCAGCTGGGTTCTGAGATTTTAAAATAAGCATTATTTTGATAACATATCAATTAAAATTCGGACATAAAATTATGAAACATAAATCTCTTTTTTTGAGGAGATTAAATAAGACATCTTTCATTCCTTAGCTGGGTATTTTTCTTTTTTTTTTAATTTTTTTTTTTTTTTGACAGGCAGAGTGGACAGTGAGAGAGAGAGACAGAGAGAAAGTTCTTCCTTTGCCGTTGGTTCACCCTCCGATGGCCGCTGCGGCAGGCACGCTGCGGCCAGCGCACCACGCTGATCTAAAGGCAGGAGCCAGGTGCTTCTCCTGGTCTCCCATGGGGTGCAGGGACCAAGCACTTGGGCCATCCTCCACTGCACTCCCGGACCATAGCAGAGAGCTGGCCTGGAAGAGGGGCAACCAGGACAGAATCTGGCGCCCCGACCAGGACTAGAATTTGGTGTGCCAGCGCCGCTAGGCAGAGGATTAGCCTGTTGAGCCACGGCGTCGGCTGGGTATTTTTCAAGTTATAAAGGTCTGAATTAGAAGGA
The DNA here is from genome assembly GCF_033115175.1 of Lepus europaeus. Taxonomy (NCBI): domain Eukaryota; kingdom Metazoa; phylum Chordata; class Mammalia; order Lagomorpha; family Leporidae; genus Lepus; species Lepus europaeus. The sequence continues at coordinate 72,009,118 of NC_084829.1, read as the reverse complement.
ATTAAGAAACAGTCATTGCATCACCGAATCTACTGACACTAAGGTTGCTGTGTCTTTCAAGAAGCCAACAAACCCAAAGCTTGACACCTTTCCCACGCCCTATCTAAAACACCTCCATGCCACTTGAAGCCCCTCTGGCTCCAAGGTCCCACTGCCTCTGTTTTAAATATCCATGATGCGTGTGTGTGGGGAGGCGGGGAGGGTACTAGCTGCTTCTTAGATCTGTGTTGCCATTACCAACCAGGATTGTATGTATCTGGAGAGCTGGTGCAGAGAGACACCCCACTGTCCCAAGCACATATGTGTGCATGTGCATACACACACACTCCCACCATGAGATAGTGCTTTTTACGAAAGTGGGGACTTGGAGCCAGAGGGACATCCATATGCATGGAGTGGTGAGTATAAATTTTACCCTGTAACAACTGCTTCTTAGAAATGTGTTGCCAGTACCAAGAAGATGTTGAAATGTAACTTCAACTTCCCCGAGACTATCTATTTCTGCTCATCTGAAACACATAATACAGTCGCTTTTAGGAAACACTAGTTCAAAATGGTTGCTTTCAACCAATTACTTAGGTTGGTACACAAAAATATGTTTTCCCAGCTGATTTCCTCCTTCTAGGGATTTGCAAGGAGGAAGTGTATGTGGCACCACTGTGCAGGGACTTTGCTTATCCACTTTCAAAGACTTTCCCTTTAGCTCCTACTAATTATGTTGGTTCTTTAACTTTTTTTTTTAGATTTATTTATTTACTTGAGAGGCAGAGTTACAGACAGAGAGGAGAAACAGAAAAAGATCTTCCATCCACTGGTTCACACCCTAAATGGCCACAATGGCCAGAGCCAGGAGTCAGGAGCAGTTGAGCCATCTTATGCTACTTTTCCAGGACATCAGCAGGGAGCTGGATTGAAGTGGAGCAGCCGGGACTCCGACTGGTGCTCATGTGGATGCCAGCACTACTATGCCACAGTGCCAGTCAAGTTCTTTAACTATGGATGATACTTTTCATCCTTTCTTTGGAATATCCAGATCCTCAATATAGGGTTGCCATGTTTAGTAAATAAAATTATCTGGGGCCAACTCTGTGGCGTACAAGGTAAAACCGCCACCTGCAGTGCCAGCATCCCATATATATATGGGTGCCCATTCAAATCCTTGCTGCTCCATTTTGAATTCAGCTCTCTGCTGTGGCCTGGGAAAGCAGTGGAGGATGGCCCAAGTCCTTGGGCCCCTGCACCCAAGTAGGGGACCTGGAGGAAACTCCTGGCTCCTGGCTTCAGATCTGCACAGCTTCTGCAGTTGCAGCCAACTGGGGAGTGAACTGGTGGATGGAAGACCTCTCTCTCTGCCTCTCTTTCTCTCTGTGTGTAACTCAGGTAAACAAATATAAATCTTAACACATAAGATAAAATTACCAGGGTTGGATGCCCTTGGAATTATAAATTGTTGGCCTTACACAAGTTTGATAGTGTTCCTCCAGTGGTGTTGAGTGAGGCACGCGACTGTCTCCATCCTTCTCCAACATGGAGAGATGAAGTCTAGCAGAGAGCTGGTGTTTGAGACTCCCGTCTTGAGGATCATGCAGGTCTTCACATGGGGAGCGAATTAGAAGTTGGACCTGTTCTTGTCACCAGTGCCTGGGATTCATGGCTCCCACAACCCAACTAGTGCTGTGGTGCCTCCATGGAAGTATGAATAACTGCAAAGTGATTACAGAAGAAGAATTAACAGCTGAGAAGTGGGATCAAGAACATGACACAGAGGAGCTGGGAACATTCTCAGTTGGCAATAAGAAAGCCTTAAAAAACAAAGTCATTACAACAGCAAAGTGAAGAAATTTTGACTTTGGATTTGATAGTGGGGAGGAAGGAGCTGTAAAAGATTTCGAAGGTTTGGTTATACCTTGCAGAGGATGAGTTTTCTGGATTTAGTAATGTCAGTGGAATTTGCAAAGACTGTCAATTTGAGCTATCAGTAACTAATGCCCCCTTTTTCACCAGTTCAAAGGCAGCATCTGAGACCAAGGCAATAGTTGATGCTATTACTGAAAATTAGCAGAAAAAGATTTTAAATCCCCAAATTAATGGTGGAAAGCAGTAGCCCTGTTTCTCTTGTGAGTAGGTCATGCCATAGGACTGCTTATAACAAGTGGTTATCTTCATTAAGTTGTTTTGTACATGACTGGATAAGTGAATCATCTGAATACAAATCTACTTGGTGACCTGAGACCTATTTATAAGACTGCAGACAATATTTAAAAATATTGAACAGCAAAATGAGAACAGTGGTTGTAGAAATATCAAAGTTAAATATTAGCTGACATATAGTCTCCTTGACTATTTAGTTCAACTAAATTACACTAAGAAGCAGAATTTTTGTTTTATAGCAGCAAAATCAGAGATATATCTATAAAGAAGATGAAGGCTACCTTTGAAAAGAAAATGATGTCATTATTGAGAGGAAAAAGTATCTTGGCAAGAAAGTTGATAGCTCTGTTTTTGACATACTTAGTTTTCAGACCCCTGACTAGATTTTCATTTCTACCCGAAAACTCCTGTTTATTTTACAAACCTATTATTGTTGGCATTTTCTACTGTAATATTGAGGAAATTAAAAAGAAGGTGATGGCAATGAACACAAAGATGGAGAGGAAAGAAGAGAATTTTGAAGCAATCCCTAATTCCAAGGAGTAGCATTGAAATGAGAGAAAATGCTTTTTACTAAACAATGTATGAGTTATTTTTCAAGAATGATGATACATTTTAAGAGAAGGGTGTAGGTAACCTGCACTTAAGACCAACAGCAAATCAGAGACTGGTTTTAGTATGGGTGGATATCATTTAAACAGTATGCTGATGAGGGTTCTGGTTCCACCCAATATGCTGGGTACTTGGCAGGGAAAAACAACATACTTCTCTGTGTTTCAAATCCATCAATTTTTGAGAAAAATGTCATCATCCCAGTTAAGATATTCATTTGAGTAAATTAGGTGATGACACAAATGAGGTGTGCAAAGTTTTACTAGGAATAAAAAAATGAAGTCAACAGAAGAATTCTGACCAAGTTGTTATTTTGCCTATCCCACCTTTTTAAACTTAGTTTTTTTTTTCTTTTCTACTTTGACATTCTTTTTTTTTTTTAAGATTTTGATTTATTTTGAGAGGTAGAGTTACAGACAGTGAGAGGGAGAGACAAAGAGAAAGGTCTTCCGTCCGTTGGTTCACTCCCCAAATGGCTGCAACGACCAGAGCTGTGCCAATCCGAAGCCAGGAGCTTCTTCCAGGTCTCCCACATGGGTGCAGAGGCCCAAGGACTTGGGCCATCTTCTACTGCTTTCCCAGTCCACAGCAGAGAGCTGGATTGGAAGAGGAGCAGCCGGGACTCAAACCAGTGCCCATATGGGATGCCGGCACCGCAGGCGGAGGATTAACCTACTGCACCACCGCGCCGGTCCTCTACTTTGACAGTCTAAAAGTGTTGATTACTTAAAAATTTTTGTGAGGGATATTAACATGCCTTCTCCCCAGCTGAATCTTTATATGTTAGATGTCAAGAACAAATTATGGGATGCTCAGTATATTTGACTTTCAAATAAATGATGAATAATTCAATATTTGGAATATAATTATTCCAAAAATATTCATTGTTTATCTGAAATTCAAATTTAAACTGTGTATCCAATTTTACCTGGCAACTGTACTTTGCTATCTAGTATATCATGTCACATAAATATGTTTATCATCCTGCATTTATTAGAAAAGAAAGATGGAGAAAGTAGAAGAAAAGAGAAAATAAGAAGGAAGAGGAAAGAAAAAAGAGGGATGAACAGAAGTTCAAATCCTTAACTGAATCTTGGATTATTCTTGAAAATAACTTTATTCAACAAGTGTTTTCTTGAATACAACCTGATCAACTTCTAACTTCAAAAATCTCTGAGTGGAAAAAAAAACTAACAAACATCCCACCAAAGAAATCTGCAGATGGAAAATAAGCATATAAGATGTTCCACCTTATATATCACTAAGGAAGTGTGAATTAAAACAAGACATCACTATGGATCTCTTAGAATGACCCAAATCTAGAACACTGACAACATAAAAACTGATGACGATATGGAGCAATAGGAATTCTCACTTATTGCAAAGTGGTACAACTACTTTAGTTTTACATAAAAGTAGGTACATTCTGAAGCCAGTGCTGTGGTGTAGTGGGTAAAGCTGCTGCTTGCAGTGCCAGCATTCCATATCGGCACCGATTCAAGTCCTGGCTGCTCCACTTCTGATCCGGCTCTCTGCCATGGCCTGGGAAAGCAGTAGAAGATGGCCCAAGTCCTTGGGCCCCTGCACCCACGTGGGAGACCCGGAAGAAGCTGCTGGCTCCTGGCTTTGGAATGATGCAGATCCGGCCATTGTGGTCAACTGGGGAGTGAACCAGCAGATGGAAGACCTCTCTCTCTCTCTCTCTCTCTGCCTCTCCTTTTCTCTGTATAACTCTGATTTTCAAATAAATAAATAAGTATTTAAAAATGTAGGTACATTTTCACCATATGGTCTAACAATAATTCTGTTATTTAGCCAAGTGATTTGGAAACAGGTTCTCACCAAAACTACACATGAATATTTATGGAAACTTTACTCATACCCAAATTTGGAAACAACCAAGATGCCCTTTAAAAGGTGAATGAATAAACAAACTATAGTAAATCCAGACAATGGAGAGAAAAGAAAGAGGAAAGAGAAAGAGAGAGAGAGTTCTTCCATCTGCTTGTTCACTCCCTCAAATGGCCTTAATGGCCAGGCCAAAACCAAGAGCTTGGAACTCCCTCCATGTCTCCCATAGGGGTGGCAGGGGCCTATGTGCTTGAGGCATCTTCAACCACTTTCCCAGGCCCATTGGCAGGGAGCTGGATTAGAACCAGTGCAGCCAGACTTGCACCTGTGCTCATATGGGATGCTGGTGTCACAAACAATAGCTTAATCTGCTGGCCACAGCTGAGGACCCTTAGATACCTTCTAGACCTCGATTTCATTATATGTAATAGTGACACATCCCTGTTACACATATTTGCTTTATGGTCAAAAACAAAGCACTTAACACAATGCCAGGCACTTTTAAAGTACAAAATAATGTTAACGTGACTACTTAATTTAAGCAACTGCCATACATAAACTTTATAGATACAAATAAATTTGAATATATAAACATATCTTTATATGGTACAGCCAAATATATGATAATATGCTACAAAAATTATAAAATTCTAAAACAAAGGCTATATGGTATATCAGTTGATTTTAGAAAACACTTCTGAATATTTAGGCTCTCAGTGTAGACATAGGATCATTTCTAATCTGAGAAGCAAGTTGTAATTGAAGAAGAGAGATACATTGTGGGCACTAATCAAAACTGTGGCTTTTGAGGTCTAGTGATCAAATGTAGAGCTGATGATTTAATGATTAAAATAAAAATTGTTTTACAGAGTAGACCAATGTGTACTTGATATGAAATATTAGCAACTGTGCTGATATGCATGTGTCTTCTGTATGTGGTTAGTACTTTGATTTATTCTGTATTCTGAAAATTTATCATTTTACTTAATGACTGATGGGTTGAAGCTGTAGAATATGCTGTCATTTTCTGCTCTGACAAACAGTTGCCATTTGGTTGGGATGCACATATTGCTATTTATTCCTGGAAATGTTAGACTGCGTGAAAGATTGCCAGCTTCCATCTATGCCTGTAGATTGTGGTCAAATCTGTTTTTCTTTAACTTTCTATTTCCTTGAAAGACAACCCTGGTCTTCAGAAATCCCTGTGCAATTTTCTTTGTGGAAAAAAAATGGAATTCAAAATAATTATCCCATTCTACAGTTCATCTAGGGTTCATTTCTATTGTAGTTATTCACATTGGAGCAAAAAATTGTTAATATTATCTCCAATGAGTACAGAATAATTTCAGTACATTAATAAATGACAACTTTATATAAAATAGATACCAGATTTCAAGGACAAAAACATTAATGTTAATTTATTTTTATTTTTGAACTGGTAATATTTGTTAACAGAATCATACAATTTAGAAAATTTAAGCAGAAAATGGAGATAATATATTTGTAAACTTAAGGCTAAATCAAAACATTATGGCTATGAGGAAGAATGGATTATAATTCTCTAATTCACACAAAGGGTGATTTCATTTTGAAAACTATGTTCTAGTCCACTGGAATTTAATGCATCAGATTTTATAGAATGTTCTCACATATTATAAGAGATAAAGCAGACTAGTTTCCACAATGGAGAATATTAAGACTCCCAGGGAATGACAGTTTTCTTGAATCTCAAGATCATCTTGAAAGAGTAAATTTTCATTGGTCCAAAATATAAGCAATCATTTTAGTGGTCATGGGTATGCCAAGTCCATGTGGTTAAGAACTCTCATTAAGACTATGGTCTGATAAGCCAGTCCCAAAGAGACAAATATCATATGTCTCCCTGATCTGTGACAACTAACAGAGCACCTAAAAGGAAACCTTTAGAAATGGAAATGAAACTATGAGAAGCAATGACTTGATCAGCCCTTGTCCTGACTGTCGAGGAACAGCTTACTATTTTATTCTTTTAAGTATTTTCTTTTTCTACTTAATACCACTGGTTACTGGTTGAACTCTTTACTTAACACAGAGCTATTCTTAGGTGCTTAAATCCAACTGAAAATAGATCCTAGTAAAAAATGAGAGTGGGACTAATAGAAGGAGGAGATTTACAGGTTGGCACACGTTCCCTCAGACTTACCCCTAAGGGTAAAGCCAAAATCTTGTCATGGGACTCCAAATCCCATTAAGTTGGCAGGTACCAATGCCATCTTACTAGTTAAAGTGATCATTTTAAATTCATAACTGATCATAAAGATAGGATTAAGTGTCAAAGGGATCACATAAAGTAGACCAAATGTCTGGTAAAAACAATAGATAGAATTAAAATGGAGCAAATGATTCAACATGGGAAGCAGGCCGCACAGCAGATTCATGGAATGACTAATGGCTTAAACAGCACTCTGATCTCAGAATCAGCCCTTAAGGCATACGGATCTGGCTAAAAAGCCCACAAGAGTTTCTCAGACATGGGAAGATAAGACACTGTGGCAAAAAATGACTTAAATGAAAGAACTCTGAGTGAGATCCCAGTGGAAAGAAGGGGCCATCAAAGAAGGAGGTACCTTTCTCTGAAGGAAGGAGAGAACTTCCACTTTGCTTATGGCCCTGTCTAAATAATGATGCCAGAGTTTGTGGACTAAAGAGGCTTCCATAGCCTTGGAAGCTAACGAAAATTGCTTTGGGTGATCACTGACATCATAAGGTGTCAGTTGTTTAATCAGCAACAGGAGTCACTGTGCACTTACTGCCCATGTAGGACCTCTGTCCTTAATGAGTTGTACTATGAGAATTAACAGTGAAACTGGTCTTCAAACAGTACTTTATACTGTGTCTGTGTGGGTGCAAACTGTTGAAATCTTTAATTAGTATAGAGTTGATCTTCTGTATGTAAAGATAATTAAAATAGATCTTAATGAAGAATAGGATGGGAGAGGGAGTAGGAGATGGGACAGGAGTGGGTGTGGGAGGGTGGGTATGGGAGGAAGAACTGCTATATTACAAAAGCTGTACCTATGAAATTTATATTTATTAAATAAAAATTTTCTTAAAAGACTATGGTCTGAAAAGTTATTGCTTTATGCAAGTAGTATTGCAATAAAATTTAGACACTCTTAATGTGAAAATTTTATCTTTCTCTATGATATTCAAGGCCTCCTCACTTATACCTATGTATTAAAAGTCCTTATAACCAATCCTCCACTCTGTTTATTTTCATTTTAACACCAACATCATGTTAATCATTGTAGTCTTAAAATTTCTAATGATTCCCAGTGTTTTAAGATAAGGGACATAATGCTTCACTTGAAATTCCAAGCCCTTCCTAACATGACTCAATCTATTTTTTCAACTTTTTGTCCTAAAATTTTCCTTTACTGACTCTCAATTAACCTATTTGATCTCTCTCAAATTTCTTTATTTTTTTCCCTCTAAGTTAGCAGATAGTTGGAACTCATGTATCACAATTGCAGTGAGTTATCTCTATTTGTTTTGGACATTTGCTTGCTAGAAATGCAGATTTCATAGTTCCACTGCAGGCCAATTAAATCAGAAAATGTGAGGGCAAGGCCCCTAAGTATTTTGATAAGAATTTGGTAAACATCTGGATAATTCTGAATCACATTAATCATTTGTTTTCCCCAGCCACCTGTGATATCATTATCTAACATGTCTAACTATTCAGATTCTTATAAGTAACTTTCAGAATCCTATTCAAATCTCAGTTCCTTTTCTGACTTCCCAAGAAAGATTTATATAAAAATTTTCTGGGGACCAGTGTTGTATTGTAGCAGGGTAAGCCACTGCCTGTGACACTGGCATCCCATGTGCGTGCCAGTTCCTATCCTGGCTGCTCCACTTTCAGTCCATGTCCCTGCTACTGCGTCTGGAAGTGCTTGGTCTCCTACTATCTGTGTGGGAGACCCAGAGGCAGCTCCTGACTGCTGGCTTCTGCCTGGCCCAGTTTTAGCCATTGTGGCTGTTTGGGGAGTGAAACAGCAGATAGAAGATTTCTCTCTTTCTCAGTAACTCTGCCTTTCAAATAAATAAATGAATCTTTAAAACGTTTTTTTCCTTCACTTTCATGTTAGTTATTATTAATATTTCTCATTTAATACTTGTATGCTGTGTCTCTGTATGACATAATTTGAAAATTAATTGAAGTAATAGATTTGAGTCTTTTTCCCTTGACCCACATATAAGATGTTTATACCAGATTCTAACACACACACACACACACACTCACGCTCACATACCCTTAACCTAAAAAACCCAGAAAACAATATTTATCCTAAATAATTGCATTGTGATTATTAATCTATAGTCTCTTCTATTAAAATGATTATATTAAATTTTTAAAAATGAAAATGCTTATAGAGATCTACCTCAAAATATCATAATTCATATGCCACTATAATGGTTTTTAAAGTACAGATTTAAAGGACTAGCTTACCCCTGACTAAACATGTTGTAATATTTTCCTAGGTGTTTAATTCATAGAAAAATCATTAGGCTTTGCAATATAAAACATTGTTTTCAAATGATGAAATTGTGAATTGGCTGAAATGGAATATTCAAATGCAATGAATTTAACTGATTAGTTGACAATTTTTCTTTAAATTAACTAGTTTCTTCCAGAAATATTTGCCTGGGCAAAGAATTTAAAATGCTTAAACTAGTTTGAATTGGTTAGTTTAAAAATCATGTGATCATTTCAAAATACAGAAAACCATTTGAGTTTATTTTTAAGATTCAGATATATCAACTGTCTCTTAGGGATAGTTCAGTCCTTACATGTTCATAAAATAGATTTTGAGGTCTGCGCCGCAGCTCACTAGGCTAATCCTCCGCCTGCGGCGCTGACACATCGGGTTCTAGTCCCGGTCGGGGCACCGGATTCTGTCCCGATTGCCCCTCTTCCAGGCCAGCTCTCTGCTGTGGCCTGGGAGTGCAGTGGAGGATAGCCCTAAGTGCTTGGGCCCTGCACCCCACGGGAGACCAGGAGAAGCACCTGGCTCCTGCCTTCGGATCAGTGCGGTGCGCCGGCCGCAACGCGCCGGCCGCGGTGGCCATTGGAGGGTGAGCCAATGGACAAAGGAAGACCTTTCTCTCTGTCTCACTCTCTCACTGTCCACTCTGCCTGTCAAAAAAAAAAAAATAGATTTTTCTCTTAGTTGTACCTAGGCAGTCACTGACAGACTTTGAGCATATCCACTGAGGGTGTTGAGATACACTGCACACAATAACAGGTAGATTTTTTTCATTTTCCGTTAAGTATCTAGCACAGTGCTCTTAACATACTAATTTCTCAACAAATATTTTTGAATAAAGAAATAAGCAAACTATGGCTCAGTGCCTTTGAATCTCCACTGGATGCATTAATTGACTACAATTTAATCCATAATTTATCCTTCAATCATTAATTATTTTGGAACAATTTTAGATATGTAAAGTAGCTGATTATGCACTCTACTTATTTCTATGCCACATACTTAGTATGGTACTTAGTATGATATACCATGTAATCTTTAGTTTCTGCTAAAGTTATCATCTTGTATAATCATGATGCTTTTGTCCTACTTAGAAATTCACATCAGTATATTATGTTAACTAATTACTTCACCAGTTTGTTCTTAAAAAAAAAGATTTTCAGAACACAACAGACATCATGGAGTAGTAATGTTTCCTTAGTCTCCTCCAGCATGTGACAATATCTCAACATTTCTTTGTTTTCATTACCTAGACAGTTTTGAAGAGTGCTAGTCAGGTTCATTCTAGAATGTCTCTCAAATTGGCTTTGTCTAATGCTTTTTTATGATTAGGCAGTGTTTGTGGTCTTGGGAAAATACTACAGAAGAGAAGTACCCATGTCATACATGAGGATATTTTGAAAGGTTTGTGGAAAATGTACTTAAATATATGTTTATTTTGGAGCAAAAATTTTGAAATTAACATATGAGCATTCTTCAAAAAATTAATGGAAAATGCATACCATGAATAAACCTATGCATGGATTTTATATCAAAATAATCTAATTCAATTTTTCCATCATTTTGAAGTACCCTCACATTTTGGGAATACATTATGTTAGCATGATGTTGATAGTGCTAACCTTGATCACTTGACTAAAGTAATGTTTTCCAAGTTTCTCCATTACAAAGATATCATTTTTCACCTTCTATACTCTGTAGAAATTAGTCCTTTAGTTGATTTAATACTCATGGGGTTGGTTATAGAGAGGCACTCCTGGGGAGAGTAGCATATATATAACTTCTGAAAACATTTATGAAAAATATGACAAAAGTTTATTTTGCTGTAAAATTTTTGAAATTTTATATATGTAAATAAAGTATTTGGAAGTCTTCAGTAAGAAAAATATACCTACTTATATATTTATTAAAATGAAATTTATTTTATATTTTGAATAATGATGCATTATATTGATATTTACTTTATTGCTCAAATTTTTCTAGCTTTTGCCATTTTGAACTAACTTGTTCAGATTGGCTCCCATGTCTATTTGACATAGTCCTAACTTTTTTTCTGGGGGGGGGGGGGATGATTCCTTTCTTTCTGCTCATGGAAGATACACCAACCTTGTAATATTTTCATTGCCCTAGATCCAAAGTCAGCTATATATGTAAGTAGCCATCATCTATTTATAATAAAATCAATGATTTAAACAATATATTAAAAAATAGAAAATTACTAAGACAGCAGTGAGGTTATTGAATATAAATATAAGAAACAATTAGAACACAGAAAATCATAGGACTAATAAATAGATCTAAAAGACATTTATTTGAAAAGTATCCATTTTTGTTCAAATTCTTTGTTGAAAGAAAATCCTTTTCTGAAAACTATCCACAAAATAAACAAACCACTAACAAACCTATCAACATAAAAGAAGACACAAATGCACAAAATTAGAAATGACAAGAGGAAAATAACCGTCAAAATAAAAAAAAATTGAATGATGAAAATAATTTGCAAAATCTGTGCAAATGAAGGTCTAAAAGAAATAGGTAATTTCCAGGAAAAGTACAACTTATCAAAATTGATTTTGGTTAAGATACAAAATCTAAACTGACCAATAACCACATTAAAAATAGAGAAAGAAAAGGTCTCCTACCAATAAACAAACAAAATATACCAGTTCCAGATGGTTTCATTAATGTTCAAATTCTTCCAATACTATTTAATAACTTCAAATCTTACCAAAATATAGAACCCAAATTTACATGAAAGAAACTGAGATCATTTACATGATGCATGTTATGTTTCAACTTATGGTTTTAATTTCACAATATTTACTCAATATGACTTGGATTATGGAATGTGAGCTTTAAATCATTCTTCTAATGTCTAACTTCATAATTAGTAAACATATATAGTTATGTGTTTATCACATTTGGTCATTCAGATTGTTTCCAGTTTTTGACCACTAAAATGATGCTTTATTATTTATTTGTTGTACATATATACTTGGGGCCGTAACTTCGCTGTTTTTGGTTTTTGTAAGACAAAGATTTAGATCAAAGTTATGAGAAATAGAAATTATTTTGGGAAATAAATATAATACAATACTGAATTAGAAAACATAGTTGGTTCCTAGAAAATGAGTTGTACATTAATACTATTCAAAATAGTTATTATAAAAAGTAAATATAATCAACATTTACCTAAAAATTTTATATCAGAATTCCAAGTGAGTTTCAAAATGCAATAAAGTACTCAGTGCCATTTTCTTCAGTGAGGCATTCTATTTTACAGAGAAACTTTAGAATCATATTTTCTAAGTAGACGGACAGTCATTCTCATCTTACACTTAAACTATCTTAGTTAAGCAAAGAAAAGAAAAACCTCAGGATATATTTTAAAATTGAATTTATTAAGTGATATTATAAAACTTTTAGTTGATAATCATTTTACTAGGTCAGTCATATTATAAGATGTCCCTCTTCCACTGTTATTGGACTGTTTAGTCCATTGTAGTTTTGTGGTATTTAGAAGTTGCTTTGTTGTCATATAATCATATTAGTAATAAAAAAAAACTACCCTATTCCTTAAATGGAAAATTGTGTGAATTTGAAAAACTAAATTTTTTTGCATAATAATTCATAACATTTAATTTTCATATATCTGTATCTATATAATATGTATGTATGTGCATAGGTATTTACTATAATTTAGACATGTAAAGGGAAGAAAATGCACTACATTATTTGGTCGAGAGCTAACCTGGTCTGCTTCACTGGTCTTTCTACATTATTTAGCTGGAGCATTCTACATCATCTCCCTTCCTCTGCCTCTTTCTTAAAGTAACTTAGGGTTTAAGAGAACAAGGGCATGCTGCTTAACTGAAGTGCCCTAGTGGCATTAGGGGAAATAGTAGTGATCTGTTTTAGAGCAAGAAATTGAATGTGTGCTGCTAGGGTCCATTAGTATCTGGAATGATACCTCTTGCCTGGCAAATGGTTCCGAAGCCTTCAGGTCTGCAGCTGGTAAGATTGAGGGCCATCATTTTTGAGAGAGAGTAGCCTACCTCCCTTTCACTGATTCAGATTTTTGTTAATTCTTTCTGAATCTGCCACATTCTGCATTCAGTCCTCCAGGCTGTTAGTCTATTCCAGTCACTTTGGTCCCTCTATAGCCCTTTGATTTTGCTTTTAGTCAGGAATCTCCTTAGGAAATGATATAAGGCCAGGAGTAACAGTCAGATTCCCACTCTGACCATGCTGGTCTGCTATCCTAATTAGATTGTGCTGAGATATATTGGCACAGATTCTTTATTGTCTATCTGATACTAAGATTGAACTGCTGAGCATTAACTCCTATTCTGTCCATGCTTTTCCCCATCTCAATTTATCTAACACACACTCAAATACTGGAAATCAGAATACACAGTATATCACTTCCATTTTCAATCCCTTGTTTTTGCCAGGATGAACTAGCTTGTAAAGGCCAAGGGCACTTGAAGCCAAAAGGAAAAACTTAGATTTTTTATTGTAATTTTTTATTCATTCATGAATAAAATAGTGATATTTTCTTATAATTCTTTACTTTCCCCAAGAGAAAAATAAATGTAATATAAAAACATTTCACCAATTAAAGAGAATGTAAATTAATATTATGGGAAAGTATTTTTAGAAATTCATTGAAAATATACAATTAAGCCCATGCTTCTATTTAGCTCTGATTTTTAAAAATATAAATGTCTAATTATAGTCTTCCATGGAAACATCCTTGGTTATCTTAATTATGTTCAACATAAAGACAAAAGTAACAAAGTTGAATTCACATGATGTCAAACATTTGGATGGAAAATTCATTTAATCAGCTAAATATTTCAAAAGATCTAAAATTATAATACTGTGTAGACAAAGGACCTTATGACTAGTTGAATTTTGTAATATTCATCTGAATATTTTTTTTTTTTATTTTTGACAGGCAGAGTGGACAGTGAGAGAGAGACAGAGAGAAAGGTCTTCCTTTTGCCGTTGGTTCACCCTCCAATGGCCGCCGCGGTAGCGTGCTGCGGCCGGCGCACCGCGCTGTTCAGATGGCAGGAGCCAGGTGCTTCTCCTGGTCTCCCATGGGGTGCAGGGCCCAAGCACTTGGGCCATCCTCCACTGCACTCCCTGGCCACAGCAGAGAGCTGGCCTGGAAGAGGGGCAACCGGGACAGGATTGGTGCCCCGACCGGGACTAGAACCCGGTGTGCCGGCGCCGCAAGGCAGAGGATTAGCCTGTTGAGCCACGGCGCCGGCTCATCTGAATATTTTTGTGAAGTACATATGCAAAGTTTTATCCAAACCTTCTGGAACTTAAAAGTATACAGGCTAGCTCACTTTTAGGCAGACCATCATAACAAGCTGCCACTTTGTAGAATAGCAGGGAGTTCACTGGCACACTTTTGGCTATTTTGGAAATACCAATCTATGGATAACCTAAATGTTACTCTAAAAACCAGATTGTCTTCAAATCTAAACATCTTGCTTCCAGACCCCTCTTAGGAATATGATGCTTATGAACCTATAACCATTGAAGAAGTGTATCCTAGAAGACTGGAAATGACTGATATTCCCTGAGAGACTCAGATTTTGAACTCTTCGTGTATGGAAACAGCTTCGTGGACTAAGAAAGTCAAAATGTTGGACATACAATAGTAACTCTAGGAAACTTTGGAAACAGGAGTAGTGCAACCAGGTCTGTTGGGCAGAAGGCTGAACTCATAGCCCTTGTGTATGCTTTATGCATTATAAGAGATAAGAGAATAACCATATACACTAGCTCTAAGTAAGAAAAGAGTAATATTGATGGCTTTGGATAGATAAGAAGATGTACTTTGGGCATCCCTTGCGTTCAAAGTAGAGAAGAAAAAAAACATACAAAAGTGTGCCAACTTCCCAAACCTGTTGCATAGATAGACTAGATCTAGCTTCCATTGGTATTGATAGGTAAATACCCGGCTGGGCATACAGAGACTTGGGGAGCCCCTCTCCACGCTCTCGAGATGAGGCTCAGAGGACCTGAGAGAGGCCAAGCAACTGGCTTCTGTAAGGGCCTTCTGTGATTGTTGACTAACTTTTATCCCTTACCCATTCAAAATGATCACTTCTCCATCCTCTTATTTACATCTCTATCTCTCTCCACCAAGCAGTGGCCTTCCATGATTGGAGACTTCTCAATGTCTCATTTGCATCTCTCCTGAACCAGTCAAGCTCTGCTGACTCCTTGACTGGCTCATATTAAATGTTTCATCAACATGGACCTTGACCAATAACAGGAACTTCCTCCTTTTTAGCCCATAAAGCCCCTGGAAAATCAGCCTACAATTGTTCCCTCCTCCTTCGGGGCCCCCTTCTGATGGCTGGGAGCTTTCTCTACTTCTTTCAATAAACTTCATGCTCACCCTGCCTTGTCCATGAGGCTCATTCTTCCTATCTGCAAGACAAAAAATCTAGTGGAAGGATTTCATGAGCACCAAGCCAGAAGAGACAGCTGTTACCATAAAATAATTGTAATATTTCTAAAAATTTGACACAAGAAAAAACCTGCAACAGTATGAGATTACTTTTTGATCCAAAAATAGGGCTGGAGAGTATGGTTTTTCAAATCAATGTACTGATGAAAAATACTCCATGGGCTTTAAATGACAGTGCCAGACACTGAGATTAGTGCTATGTGTGATCCTGCTCCAACTCTTCATCAATGACTCTACATGTGATTTGGGACTGGAAGCCTGTGGTAGCAGAAGCTACTGATCTTTCTGGTTTGCATTATAGGTATGGGAATATCAATTTGTTATTGCTTTAATTATTCCTGTGGAGTGCTGATGCATCTGTGAGAGAAAGTTATACAGAGACTTATCATGATACAGTACATCTCCTTAGCCACTTCTTGAAAATAATGCCTTCAGCTTCCTCTCCTCCAATCCTGAAACAAAAGCGGATGCAAGATATCAGCAGGTCCTCATCTCAAAGCCTCTCACCCTTAGCTTAAGGTGTCCTTGCCCTTCCTTTATGGTTGCTAATTAGCAACATGCTGTAAATAACTTACTGAATGTGGGACGGAGTACAACTGGCCCAGCTAAATTCCATAATAGTTCACTTCTTGATGGTCCGTATTGACCCAAAGGGACTTGTTTCAGGGGAATTCTGATTTAGGGCAGCAGCAGCTATGACTTGCATGTAGCCCTAGACTGAATGAAGCCCATCTTTCCATCATAAACAAGTTGTGTCATCAACCAATCAAAGAAGGCCATATGAGCACTGCCTACCAACCAACAAACTGTACATGTTGAATATACACCCATCATTCCCCAACTTAAACTCTAAGATACACTGCCTTTACTCCCTCAGAGAGTCCAAGAATTGCATATTTAACATCCCAGATCACAGCTCTGCACTTAGCAATAAAAGCCTCCTTTCTCCTACCAAAAAAAGTATGTAATTTAGCAAAAGAATTTCCCCCCTTTTTTTTTGACAGGCAGAGTGGACAATGAAAGAGAGACAGAGAGAAAGGTCTTCCTTTTGCCGTTGGTTCACCCTCCAATGGCCGCTGTGGCCAGTGCACTGCGGCTGGCGCACCGTGCTGATCCGAAGGCAGGAACCAGGAGCTCCCCCTGGTCTCCCATGAGGGTGCAGGGCCCAAGCACTTGGGCCATCCTCCACTGCACTCCTGGGCCATAGCAGAGAGCTGGCCTGGAAGAGGGGCAACCAGGACTAGAACCCGGTGTACTGGTGCCGCAGGTGGAGGATTAGCCTATTGAGCCGCGGCGCCGGCCAGAATTTTCTTAATAATTGGGTGTAAACATCCAAATCTACTTGTTGTTTTCCATTCTCAAATCAATAAGTTTATTCATATTGGTAGCATTTAAATACTGAGAGTATGAAAACAAATTTGTAGGATGCCTTAAATGAAGAAGAGGTATTAATTGAATATTCAAGTATTAGAGAATTGCCATCAAGTTGTGTCATCACAATTTAATACCATGAAAGCTTAATTACCTAATACTTTGTTTTTTGATTAGTTTGGTAGTTTTACAGATATAGTGTTATGAAATCTAGCAATAAAGCAAAGGGAACTCAAAGCAGCCATTTGTAATGTCATGTCATAAGCCTGTCAAAATAAGTGGAGGTTGTCTATAAATACTTATGGCAGTACAGCCCAGGTTAACTGTTTATGTCCTGTTTGCTAACCCATATAAAGGTAAATAGGAACTGAAATGAGGGATTTTAGAATTAGTGATAATCAGGCAGATTTTTAGGTTTGTATGAGCCCCAAATCTCTAGATTATACTGTAGATCTATTTGTTCACATGGAGTGCTAGAAGAGACATTAGAAGGTAGGTGTGAATTTCTTTAGAGAAGGCACACCATTTGAAGTAGGCAGGCATACAGGTTAAAATTGATTAGGTTTGTGAGCTGGAAGACCATGCCTTCGCCACACCCCTGTGTGACCTGGCCACACTTGAGTGCCCACCAGCCAAACAGGTTAATTAGCCACTCCCCTTTGAGAGTGGATTAAAAGCCTGGAACAGGGTGTGTCTGCTGTCTTTTTTTTCCTCCCTCCCTTGCCCTGGCCTCTAGCCAGTAAGGGGCTGGCTGTAGCCCTGCACCTCCAGGGCATGTGGCCTTCAGGCCAACCCTCCCTAGGCTTCCTGGCCTAGATGTTCTTCCACGTGGCTGATTCCTGGTACTCAGTATGAACCCAGATTTACCTCTCTCTTAAATAAAGCTCTCACTTTCCTATGCATCTTTCGCACTAAATAAAAGCTTAAAATGTACCATGCTGCCTCTTTCATTTATGCCGGTATTTAGAATTTGCCTCTAAATATTAGGCAAGAACCCACTTGGGCTTATTAATATTGGGGATATATTAATAAACATATGGTGATATCATATGGAACCCCAAATTCCAGTAACATGTGGTACCCCAGATAGGATGTCTGGGGAACTTTAAGGGGCCACATTTCATATTTTTTAGGGGTCCAATTCCAATGTCATATTGACTACCCTTAACTGTCTGGACTGTGAGGAGAGTTGGCCTGGGTTAGCAGAGTAAGTGCCTATTGTATCTAAAAGAAAATTCATCCTTCCTGATATGTCAATAGTGACCCTTGGGAGGGCCAAATGCGACCAGGTGTTGGGGCCTTGACTGCTGAATGGATGTGACATCCCTCATACTTCCCAACATTTGATATGAAGGAGAGGGTAGTGACCAGACGATGGGCAGGTCAAGAAAGAGGAAGGGCCAAGAGGACCTAGGTAGAGAGTCTGAAAGTGAAGAGTTGGCCTTGGTCTCTTGAAGTTTTCTTCACTTCTTCATTTCCTCTAAATGTGTTAAAGAGATTTTGGCTGAAAAAAAAAAAAAAAAGAACAGGGAAAGGTCAATATGACTTGTTTAGAGGAAAGTGGGAAAGCCTCTGTCTCCAAGAAGTATTCAATGGACATTTTGGCTGCCACTAAACAAGGCAGGGGAATGGATAGAAGAAGGCTATCCATGGAGCATTGCATAACTGAGAATGAAATTACTCATGACTTACCACTGCTCTCATTCTCTCCTGGCTGATTCAACAAATATTTTCCTGGAAATGGCTGTTCAGAGGTTCTCATCTTCATGCAAGAAAGAATTCAGACCGAAGACAAAGAGTTGCTTTAAGAATGCTAGCCAAGTTTAATGAAGAGAGTATACCTGACAGATCAGGCAGGCATTTTAGTGAAGAACTGAAATCCAATCTAGATTAAGACTTGAGTTTTTACAAAATTACGTATAGGCCTACCATTTATCTCTGCCCCCTTCCCCATTTCTGGGATTTTGCTGGGTGGATGGCTTCCTGGGTGTAGAATTCCTAAAATACCTCCCAAAATTTCATCAGCACAGTGCTATTAGTGTAAAAGCCCCCTTGGTGCAGGCTGAGAAAAATTCCCCTAAGCAGTCCCCCTACTGCCATCCCTGGAAAGGTCTGGGACCCACCTAACAAGGTTATTGAACAAAAACAAAACTTTTCATATGCATGTGTTTGTCTGCTTCCAAGGCTTGCTTCTAAATTTCTTCCCTGGTTCAACCACACAAAAATTCCCATTTTTCCTCAGCCCTTCTCACACACTAATATCTACTTGCTACCCAACACTATGATTGTATCTGATAATTTGTGAACAAAAATAAAAGTTTCTAGGATTTCACTTTGCAAATGTCATAAAGAGGAAAGATGGTTGGGATGGTGTAAATCATATACCACCCATGTTTCAAAGGGGACAGATAACACAGGCAATGCCATTTCCAGATGGAGGAAAGGGGAATGTGTCAGAAAATAGCAAGGAAAATTTTTCTTCTAAACTACAACATCAGTTAAAGCACAGAGTGCCTAGTAAACTTAGACCTGAGCCTCTTGACATCCTGATTGTGTTCCTGAGGGAAGAGTGTTTTTATGGACAACTTCCGCTGTCTTCTTTCCTTTAATTTTTAGTAGACATTTTTACTAGAATATATTATAGTATGTGACATGGCTTGTTAATATGTAGTTTCAAGCCATTTTGAAATTTTAGAAATGTTTTCTTATTTTTTAAAAGATTTATTTATTAAATTGAAAGGCAGAGTTGAGAGAGAGAGAGAGAGAGAAGAGAGAGAGAGAGAGAGAGAGAGAATGTCTTCCATTTGCTGGTTTACTTCCCAAATAGGCACAATGGCCAGGACTGGAACCAGCAGCTTCATTCCAATATTCTACATGGGTGCAAGGACCCAAATGTTTGGGTCATCTTCAGCTGCTTTTCAAGATGCATTAACAGGAAGCAGGATTGAAAGTAGAACAACTCAATTCACAATATCTAAGGACATAGAATCGACCTAAGTGCCCATCAACAGAAGACTGGATAAAGAAATTATGGGATATGCACTCTATAGAATACTATACAGCAGTAAAAAACAATGAAATCCAGTCATTTGCAACAAAATGGAGGAATCTGGAAAACATCATGCTGAGTGAAATAAGCCAGTCCCAAATGGACAAATATTGTATGTTCTCCCAGTTCTATGACAACTAACTGAGCAACTAAAAGGAAACCTGTTGAAGTGAAATGGACACTATGAGAGACAATGACTTGATCAGCCCTTATCTTGACTATTGAGGAACAACTTATTATTTTATTCTTTTAGCATTTTTTTGTTCTAGTTAATACCATTGGTTGAACTCTTTAATTAACATACAATCATTCCTAGGTGTTTAAATTGAACTGAAAAGTGATCCCTGTTAAATGTAAGAGTGGGAATAAGAGAGGGAGGAGATGTGCAGTTCGGCACACACTCAGACTTACTCATAATGGAAGAGCTAGAAACATGCCAAGGGATTCCAAATAAATCCTATGAAGGTGGCATGCACCAATGCCATTTTACTAGTCCAAGTGATCAATTTCAATTCATAATTTATCATACTGATAGGTCTAAGAGTCAAAGGGGTCACATAAACAAGTCTAGTGTCTGCTAATACTAACTGACAGAATTAAAAAGGAGGAGAACGATCCAACATGGGAAGCGGGATACACAGCAGGTTCATAGAATGGCAGATGTTCTAAATAACACTCTGGCCTCAGAATCAGCCCTTAAGGCATTCGGATCTGGCTGAAGAGCCCATAAAGCATTTCAGGCATGGAAAGATAGGACACTGTGGCAAAAAAAAAAAAAAAAAAAAAAAAAAAAAAAAAAAAAAAAAAACACCTAAATGAAAGATCTCTGTAAGTGAGATCCCAGCAGAAGGAATAGGCCATCAAAGAAGGAGGTACCTTTCTCTGAAGGGAGGAGAGAACTTCCACTTTGACTATGGCCTTGTCTAAATAACGTCGGAGTTTGTGAACTCAAGAGGCTTCCATAGCCTTGGCAGCTCATGACAAGAGCCTCGGGTGATTCCTGACGTCATAAACAAGAGTGTCAATTGCTAAATCAACAACAGGAGTCACTATGCACTTACTCTCATGTAGGACCTCTGTCCTTAATGTGTTGTACTATGCGAATTAATAGTAAAACTAGTATTCAAACAGTGATTTGTACTTTGTGTTTCTGTGTGGGTGCAAACTGTTGAAGTCTTTACTTAGTATACACTAAATTGAACTTCTGTATATAAAGATAATTGAAAATGAATCCTGATGAAGAATGGGATGGGAGAGGGTGTGAGAGATGGGATGATTGGAGGTAGAAGGGAGGTTATGGGGAGAAAAGCCTCTATAATCTAAAAGTTGTACTTTCGAAGATTATATTTATTAAACAAAAGTTTTTTTGTTTTTTTTTTAAAGAAAGTAGAGCAGCTGGGAAATGAACTAGTGGACATATGGGATGCTGGCTTACCTCAGGTGGTAGCTTTACCCACTATGCCACAACACTGGCCCCAGAAATGTTTTCTTAAATTTCAATGCTCATTTTTTATCTGTCCTGCTGTTTTGGTTTTCATATTCTTGACTCCTGATATATATGTATTGGGCCTTTTTTTGTATCATCTGTCTAGCATTTTCTGTCAAATCCTTTTAATATCTTTCATTGTTCATTTTTAAATTTTCTTTCCATATCTCTTTCTTTTTCACTTTACGGTTATTTTTATATACTTTAGTAGTCTGTCCAATTTGATCCCCGATGTTGAGGTGATTTTTTTTTCCTTTTAATTCTTTCAATATCTCATCTTAAAACTTTCTTTTCTGCTCCATTCTCACTTATGTGTTCTTCTAATTTGGATTAATGCTGATTCTTTATTTCTTTAATACATTCTGAATTTCTTTGGCTTGTTGAAATGTTTGGGTAGCATCTTTATCTGATGTATAAACATATAATTATGTAGACATTTATTTTATCTAAGGGTCATATTCTCTTAATTATTTTCTGTTTTTTTTTTATAGTAACTTTCTATGAGACTCACTTTTAATTCCTTCCTATTATTTATATTTTACTGAGTCTTTAAACTGTATCCTTAGGAAGGGATCCTAGGTTCAGGACAGCACTGTTTGCTGGCTCTGAGACTCCTTCTTTTATTGTTGTCAGAATGTTTTCAAGGATGGGTTCATACTGACATCATTTACTTTTATTCTGACTTTCCTTTGTTTCTTAGTATTTTTGTCATATACAATTGACGTTATACCCTTCAGCAATGTCTCCTGAATTCAGGATTGTTTTCTCAGAATGGAATTTTAGTTGGTTAGGTTTGAGAGTTAATAAGGAGTCAACTAACTCAACACCTCCTGAACTTCCATGAGTTCCTTGTATTGACATACAACATGGAGCCTGTAGAAGACTGCTTTTGTTCAGCTGCTGTTCTCAAGTTGGTCTACTGGTTTGGGAGTTTTCCAAGTCTCAGAGTTTTCACAGGTCCTCGTTTTTCCTCATTTCTGCCTGCATCAATCAGACAGGAAATATGACTCCCTTTATCTTTGTATGCCTCATCTGCTTATTTATTGGAGTCACTGAAAATGTTTTGTTGTATACTTTTTCCTGCATATACTGCCATATACTATTTTCATTGTGATATTTGAGTAGATAACCACACCACTGGGAAGCACTGTGGTGCAGTAGGTTAAGTCACTGCCTGTAGCACCAGCATCCCATAAAGGCACTAGTTGGAGAACCAGATGCTCCACTTCTGTTCCAGAGCCCTGCTAATTGCCTAGGAATGCAGCTAAAGATGGCCCAAGTCCCAGGGTCCATGCCATCCCTGTGGGTCACCTGAAAGAAGCTCCTGGCTGCTGGCTTTGACCTGGCCCAGACCAGGTCATTGCAGTCATTTGAGAAGTGAATTAGGCCGACGCTGTGGCTCACTAAGCTAATCCTCCGCCTGCGGCACCGGCACACCGGGTTCTAGTCCCGGTCAGAGCGCAGGATTCTGTCCCGATTGCTCCTCTTCCAGTCCAGCTCTCTGCTGTGGCCCGAGAGTGCAGTAGAGGATGGCCCAAGTGCTTGGGCCTTGCACCCCATGGGAGGCCAGGAGAAGCACCTGGCTCCTGGCTTTGCATTGGTGCAGTGCTCCAGCTGCAACGCGCTGGCCATAGTGGCCACTTAGGGGGTGAACCAATGGAAAAAGGAAGACCTCTCTGCCTCTCTCTCTCACTGTCCACTCTGCCTTTCAAAAAAAAAAAAAAAAGAAGAAGAAGTGAATCAGAGGATGGAAGATCTCTGTAACTCTGCCTTTCAAATAAATAAATAAATCTTAAAAAAAAATGCCACTACCATCATTTCCTCACCTTGTATACTCTTTGGTACACTTAAAATAAAGCAGTTAAAAAAAGAGAGAGAATGAATTATTTATTACTTGTATAGCACAAAATGTAAACCAATTTCTTTTCTTCAGTCAAATTTAAAAGGTTTCAAATAGCATCATAATTCCATATGATCTGAGAGTAGGATTTTTGAGAAAAAATTTGAATTATAAGGAAATCCTGACACTTTCCTACTATACTCAATAATGCAATTAACCTTATACATTCCTGGAAGGTGATAATTTTTTAAAAAGATTTTATTTATTTATTTGAAAGGCAGAGTTACAGAGAGGCAGAGGTGGAACAAGAGAGAGAGAGAAACAGAGAGAGAGAGAGAGAGAGAGAGAGAGAGAAAGAGAAATCTTCCATCCCATGGTTCACTCCCTAGCTGGCCGCAAAGGCCAGAGCTGCGCCAATCCAAAACCAGAGGTCGAGAACTTCTGGGTCTCCCACATGGGTGCAGGAGCCCAAGGACTTGGCAGCATCTCCTGCTGCTTTCCTAGGTCATAGCAGAGAGCTGGATTGGAAGTGGAGCAGCCGGGACTAGAACTGGTGCCCATATATGATGCCAGAACTGTAGGCAGCGGCTTTACCTGCTACATTACAGCACCAGCCTCTGGAAAGTGATCTTGACTTCTATTTTTGTCTAGAGCTATTCTGTCTCTTATAGTAGTTTCTAGCCACAAATTACTTCTGAGCACTTGAAATGTGGTTAACACCAGATGTTGAAATGTTAATGTTTTATATACTTATATAAAAATATTGCTATAATAATTTTACCTGTTTCCTCTTACTTTTAAAAATGTGCCTATAAAAGTTAATATTATATATATATATATATATATATATATATAGCTTACATTGAGGTTCACATATTTCTATTGGTCATCCTGTTCTGGAGCATTAACAGTTGCATTTTCCTCTCTTCAGTGTCTACCTGTGTCCAGGATATTCTTGAATATTATAAAAATTCAAGGAGGATACAGGCCATTGTGAACTCAAGTTTACTTTAATAAAGATATAATAGTTATATACAGGAATATTTATGGATATGTATGTATGCATGTACTTATATATGTTTATATGTAGGTTATTATGAGGATACTTCAAATGTTCATAAAAATATAAGTAAAAGATAATTTTTTTTAAAATTGAAATTGATGCATGATATTTCATAATATGCATTTTTATTAACTTTTTGAAAACTGCTCATATTTTTTGTTCTATTTAGAAGAAATAACTGTATCAACAAACAAATCAATACCCAGGATTTTTGTGTTTAGTACTTGCTTGAATAATAGGAACCACTTTAAGAAATATAGAACATTGCAGAATATTTTTAGAAATAAGGAAGTGCTCAAAGAAAACAAAAAACAAAGCTAAAAACAAAGAAAAGCTCAAAATAATAACCAAAAAAGCAACAAAAAACAATAAAACTCAAAAACAAAAGTATGTCAAGACAGTAGCCAACTGAAAGAAACTCCAATGGGCAAATGTGGGACAATTTGAACAACAAGCGAACAACAAACAAATAATGTTTCATAGAATTATAACACTAGGTATAAAATAAATATCTAAACTATATAGATAAAAATAAATGACTGAATAAGTAAATAAATGAGAAAGAAGAGACAAATCTCCTTCAGAGAATCCAAAATAACAAATGCTGCTATCGTGTGGTCAAGGGGGTGGAATATAATTCTCTACTCTGTAAGTGATTTCCTTCCAAAATACACAGTTTTGAAAAAAATGGAAATACTACAATTAAAAGAGGGTGATAGAACAAGTGAGCGAAAGAGAGAGATGAGAGAGAGAGAGAGGGATATGGTGGAGAGACAGAATACTTGAAACTTGTTTAATACTTGAAACTAGTGATGCTTGATTCCAAATTCTAACATTGTCTTTCAATTTAATGAACCAGTGGATTTCTATTTATTTTTACTTAACTATTTTATTTTCTTTTGTCACTTCTAACTACAGGACATTTAAAAAAGTACACCCTCTTCCTATAAATCTTTCTTTGCTATTCTTTCCCTAAGATTTTCCCCTTAGTTAGCTAATTACTTTCTTCAATAAAAGTCTCAGGTTAGTAGTCCCAACCAAAATTTTCATTCCTTAGTTAAGATGTAACTCTTTTGCCTTCATTCCTTTTTGTTTCTTGTGAGGTCAGTAGTTATGTCTCCAATTTTATTATTTGTATTAGTAATTTGAGTTTTCTCCTTTTTGAGTGAGTTGTTAAATGTTTGAGAATTTTATTGATCTTCTAGAAAAGCCAACTTTTAGCCTTGCTGAATTTTCTTAAAATTTTTTCTGGCCTGCCTCATTTCTTTCTGTTCTAGTCATTATGCTTTTCTTCCTTCAGTTTGATTTTTGGCTAGCTTGATCTTATTTGTCTACACTTTTTAAGGATGAAACATTAATTTGTAATCTTTCATCTTTAAAAAATATAAATGAATGCAGATATAAATTTCTCTGTAAGCACTCATTGAACTACATTCTGTAAGTTTTGGTGTGTTGTTTTTTCATCTTAATTTATTTCACAATTTTTGTGATTTATCATTTTATCCGTTTTTTAGGAGTGTGAAGCTTAATTTCCTTACTTGTAATTTCTCTAAATTTCTTTCTGTTAGTAACTGATAAATAAATTCATTCTATTATGGTTAGAGAACATACCTTGTGTGGTTTAAATTCATTTAAGTTTATTGATCCTTGGTTTATCACTTTAGAGCTTGTTTAGTGGTCTGTATACAGAATACTCCAGATGCACCTAAGAGCATATAGCCTGTTATTATTAGGTAGAATTTTCTATAGATGTAAATTTACTCCAACAGGTATATAGGTGGTTCAAATATTTTGCCTCTTTGATGATCACCTGCCTAGTTGTTTATACATTACTGAAAGTGTGATATGGAAGTCTCCAGTTATTATTGTAGAATGTTCTATTTTTTCCTTCCCACTTCAACTCTATCAGTTTTGCTTCATTTATTTTGAGGATCTATTGTTAGATACTGATATGTTTATAATTGTTTTATGTCCTGGGTGGATTGGGTCTCTTGTAATTATATCCTTCTTTGTTTCTAGTAACAAATTTGTCTTAAAGATTATTTTCTCTGAAGTTGGTGTAGCCATTCCAGTTCTCTTCAAGTTACTATTACTTCTAGCCTGATGTATCTTTTCCCACCTTTCTCTTTCAAATTAGTTTTGTTTTTATATCTAAAGTGTGCCTCTCATCTAAAGCATATAGTTAAACATGATTATTTAACTCTTCTGTCACTCTTTGCCTTTTAATTTGGGAGTTTAATCCATTTACTTCCAATGTAAATTGGAGAGATAGATTTGCATTTTCCTTTTTGCTATCTGTTTGGTATGAGTCTTATTTCTTTTTGTTCCTCTGTTTCTTAATTACTGATACCATTGGTGTTAATTGGATATTTTATTGCATTACCTAAATTCTCATGTCCTTTCTTACTATATATATTAATGATTTTATATACACAGTATGAAATTATTTTTAAAGATTTATTTATTTGAAAGTCAGAGTTACAGAGTGAGAGGAAAGGACAGAGAGGGAGAGAAATCTTCTATCTGCTGGTTCAAATCCCAAATTGCTGCAATGACCAGGGTTGAGTCAGCTTGAAGCCAAGATCCAGGAGCTTCTTCCAGGCCTTCCATTTGAGAGTGGGCCATCTTTCACTGCTTTCCTGGGCATTTAGCAGGGAGCTGGATCAGAAATGGAGCAGAGGAGACAAAAATAGTTGCCCATCTGGGATGTTAGTTGATGGAACAAGGACAGAAGCCTCAGCCATTCCTGCTCATTGCCCAAAAGAGATAAACATTGGAATGTATTCCATGCCCTTGAATCACAGTTGGGTCTCACACCCTATTGCTTTCATAACCCACCCCTCATAGCCACCTGAAAGACCAATTGCTCAGAATACTTGAAAGACCAGTTCCAGGAATCTGCTTCTCTCTGCTACCCCCTACACCCACACCCATCCCCAGCCCTCCTAAAATATAAAAAGGCCCAGCCCCTGGGGGTCCAGGCCTTCTACCATGTGTTCCATCATATGCACAGGGCAGTTGGTCACCCACCTCTATGAATTTATTTTCTCTGAATAAATTCAGTTTGGCTGTAAATTCGTACACTGCCTCCTCTCTATTCTGTGTCTCTTTTCCTAACATTTTGGTTTCCCTTGTGATGAGGCACCAATCTACAACTTTTTTCCTAACACTAGTGACACGAGTGACAGCTTTATCCACTGTTCCACAATGCTGACCCTAAAATTATTCTTATATTACACTTGCAATATATCTGCTTACTTACTTAGTGGTTGCCTTAAGGATTATAATTAGCATCTTAATTTATGCCACGTTAGTTTATTTTGCTAATAACTCAACATAAACAATACCCTTATTCTTAGATAGCTCAGTCCCAGTTCCTTTGTTTTTTCTTCAATTTTCTTTTCTTTTTTTTTTCATTTATTAAACATTTATTTAATGAATACAAATTTCCAAGGTACAGATATGGGTTACAATGGCTTCCCCCCTCCCATAACTTCCCTCCCACCCGCAACCCTCCCCTTTCCCGCTCCCTCTCCCCTTCCATTCACATCAAGATTCATTTTCAGTTCTCTTCATATACGGAAGATCAGTTTAGTATATATTAGGTAAAGATTTCAACAGTTTGCCCCCTTATAGCAACACAAAATGAAAAAAATACTGTTGGAGTACTAGTTATAGCATTAAATAACAGTGTACAGCACATTAAAGACAGAGATCCTACATAATATTTTTTTAAAAATTAATTAATTTTCTATGCCATTTCCAATTTAACATGTTTTTTTTTTTCATTTCCAATTCTCTTGATATACAGAAGATCGATTCAGTATACAATTAGTAAAGATCTCATCAGTTTGTACCCACACAGAGACACAAAGTGTAAAAATACTGTTTCAGTACTAGTTATAGCTTCACTGCACATTAGACAACACATTAAGGACAGATCCCACATGGGATGCAAGTACACAGTGACGCCTGTTGTTGACTTAACAATTTGACACTCCTGTTCATGGCGTCAGTAATCTCACTAAGCTCTAGTCATGAGTTGCCAAGGCTATGGAAGCCTTTAGAGTTCGCTGACTTTGGTCTTACTCCGCTAGGGTCATAGTCAAAGTGGAAGTTCTCTCCTCCCTTCAGAGAAAGGTACCTCCTTCTTTGATGGCCCCGTTCTTCCACTGGGATCTCACTCACAGAGATCTTTCATTTAGGTCTTCTTCTTCTTCTTTTTTTTTTTTTTTTCTTTTCCATGGTATCTTGGCTTCCCATGCCTACAATACTCTCATGGGCTCTTCAGCCAGATCCGAATGCCTTAAGGGCTGATTCTGAGGCCAGAGTGTTGTTTAGGACATCTGCCATTCTATGAGTCTGCTGTGTCTCCCGCTTCCCATGTTGGAGCCTTCTCTCCCTTTTTGATTCTATCAGTTAGTATTAGCAGACACTTGTCTTGTTTGTGTGATCCCTTTGACTCTTAGACCTATCAGAGTGATCAATTGTGAACTGAAATTGATCACTTGGACTAGTGGGATGGGATTGTATTGGAATCCCCTGGCACATTTCTAACTCCACCATTTGGGGCAAGTCCGATTGAGCATGTCCCAAATTGTACATCTCCTCCCTCTCTTTTTCCACTCTGAAATTTAACAGGGATCACTTTTCAGTTAAAATTTAAACACCTAAGAATAATTGTGTGTTAATTACAGAGTTCAACCACTAGTACTAGAACAACAACTACAACAACAACAACAAATACTAAAAGGGATAAAGTATTACATTGTACATCTAGAGTCAGGACAAGAGCTGATCAGGTCATTGTTTCTTATAGTGTCCATTTCACTTAACAGATTTCCCCTTTGGTGCTCAGTTGTCACCGATCAGGGAAAACAAATGGTATTTGTCTCTTTGGGACTGGCTTAATTCACTCAGCATGATGTTTTCCAGATTCCTCCATCTTGTTGCAAATGACCAGGTTTCATTGTTTCTTATTGCTGTATAGTATTCTATGGAGTACATGTCCCATAATTTCTTTATCCAGTCTACTGTAGATGGGCATTTGGGTTGGTTCCAAGTCTTAGCTATTGTGAATTGAGCTGTAATAAACATTAATATGCAGATGGCTTTTTTATTAGCCAAATTAATTTCCTTTGGGTAAATTCCAAGGAGTGGGATGGCTGGGTTGTATGGTAGGGTTATGTTCAGGTTTCTGAGGAATCTCCAGACTGACTTCCATAGTGGCTTAACCAGTTTGCATTCCCACCAACAGTGGGTTAGTGTCCCTTTTTCCCCACATCCTCTACAGCATCTGTTGTTGGTAGATCTGAATGTGAGCCATTCTCACTGGGGTGAGGTGAAACCTCATTGTGGTTTTGATTTGCATTTCTCTGATTGCTAGTGATCTTGAACATTTTTTCATTTTTCATTCCTCTTTCGAAAAATGTCTATTGAGGTCCTTGGCCCATCTCTTAAGTGGGTTGTTTGTTTTGTTGTTGTGGATTTTCTTGATTTCTTTGTAGATTCTGGTTATCAACCCTTTATCTGTAGTATAGTTTGCAAATATTTTTTCCCATTCTGTCGGTTGCCTCTTCACTTTCCTGACTGTTTCTTTTGAAGTACAGAAACTTCTCAGTTTGATGCAATCCCAAATGTTAATTTTGGTTTTGACTGCCTGTGCTCCTGGGGTCTTTTCCAAGAAGTCTTTGCCTGTACCTATATCTTGCAGGGTTTCTCCAATGCTCTCTAATAATTTGATGGTTTCGGGTCGTAGATTTAAGTCTTTAATCCATGTTGAGTGAATTTTTGTGTAAGGTGAAAGGTAGGGGTCTGGCTTCAAGCTTCTGCACGTGGAAATCCAATTTCCCAGCACCATTTATTGAATAGACTTTCCGTATTCCAGGAATTAGTTTTGGATCTTTGATCAAATATAAGTTGGCTGTAGATGTTTGGATTGATTTCTGGTGTTTCTATTCTGTTCCATTGGTCTATCCATCTGTTTCTGTACCAGTACCATGCTGTTTTTATAACAACTGCCCTGTAGTATGTCCTGAAATCTGGTATTGCAATGCCTCCGGCTTTGTTTTTGTTGTACAAGATTGCTTTGGCTATTCGAGGTCTTCTGTGTCTCCATATGAATTTCAGCATCATTTTTTCCAGATATGAGAAGAAGGTCTTCGGTATTTTGATTGGTATTGCATTGAATGTATAAATTGCTTTTTGGAGAACAGACATTTTGATGATATTGATTCTTCCAATCCATGAGCATGGAAGATTTCTCCATTTTTTGGTATCCTCTTCTATTTCTTTCTCTAAGGTTTTGTAGTTTTCATCGTAGAGATCTTTAACGTCTTTGGTTAAGTTTATTCCAAGGTATTTGATTGTTTTTGTAGCTATTGTGAATGGGATTGATCTTAGAAGTTCTTCCTTAGCTGTGGCATTGCCTGTGTATACAAAGGCTGTTGATTTTTGTGCAATGATTTTATATCCTGCTACTTTGCCAAACTCTTCTATGAGTTCCAATAGTCTCTTAGTAGAGTTCTTTGGGTCCCCTAAATAAAGAATCATATCATCTGTAAAGAGGGATAGTTTGAGTTCTTCCTTCCCAATTTGTATCCCTTTAGTTTCTTTTTCTTGCCTAATAGCTCTGGCTAAAACTTCCAGAACTATATTGAATAGCAGTGGTGAGAGTGGGCATCCCTGTCTGGTACCAGATCTTAGCGGAAATGCTTCCAACTTTTCCCCATTCAATAGGATGTTGGCCGTGGGTTTTTCATATATTGCTTTGATTGTATTGAGGAATGTTCCTTCCATACCCAGTTTGCTTAGAGTTTTCATCATGAAATGGTGTTGCATTTTATCAAATGCTTTCTCTGCATCTATTGAGAGAATCATATGGTTTTTCTTCTGCAGTCTGTTAATATAGTGTATTATGTTGATTGTTTTGCGAACGTTGAACCATCCTGCATACCAGGGATAAATCCCACTTGGTCTGGGTGGATGATCTTTCTGATGTGTTGTTGCATTCTATTGGCCAGAATTTTATTGAGTATTTTTGCATCTATGTTCATCAAGGATATTGGTCTGTAATTCTCCTTCAATGCTGCATCTTTTTTCGGCTTAGGAATTAAGGTGATGCTGGCTTCATAGAAAGAATTTGGGAGGATTCCCTCTTTTTCGATTGTTCTGAATAGTTTGAGAAGAATTGGAGTTAGTTCTTCTCTAAATGTCTGGTAGAACTCAGCAGTGAATCCATCTGGTCCTGGGCTTTTCTTTGTTGGGAGGGCCTTTATTACTGTTTCAATGTCTGTGTCAGTTATTGGTCTGTTTAGGTTTTCTATGTCTTCCTGGCTCAATTTAGGGAGGTTGTGTGTGTCCAAGAATCTGTCCATTTCTGATAGATTTCCCTGTTTGCTGGCATACAAGTCCTTGTAGTAATTTCTGATGATTCTTTTTAATTTCTGTTGTGTCTGTTGTTACATTTCCCTTTTCATCTCTGATCCTATTGATTTGGGTCTTTTCTCTTCTTTTTTTAGTGAGTTGGACCAATGGGGTGTCAATTTTGTTTATTTTTTCAAAAAACCAGCTCGTCGTTTGGCTGATTTTTTGTAACGCTTTTTTGGATTCAATCCTGTTGATTTCTTCTTTGATTTTAATTATTTCTCTTCTCCTACTGGGTTTGGGTTTGGCTGAAGATTTCTAGATCCTTGAGATGACTTGAAAGCTCACTATTTGGTGCCTTTCCAATTTTTTGATGTAGGCACCTATTGATATAAACTTTTCTCTTAACATTGCTTTTGTTGTATCCCATAAGTTTTGGTATGTTGTGCTTTTATCCTCATTTACTTCTCTTTTTTATTTCTCTTTTAATTTCTTCTATGACCCATTGTTCATTCAGGAGCATGTTGTTCAATCTCCATGTGTTTGCACGTGCTCTAGGGATTCCCGAGTTGCTAATTTCCAATTTCATTCCTTTGTGGTCTGAGAAGCTGCATGGTATGATGCTAATTCTTTTAAATTTGCTGAGACTTGCTTTATGGCCTAGTATGTGGTCAATCCTAGAGAAGGTTCCATGTACTGCTGAGAAGAATGTAAAGTCTTTAGATGTAGGAAGAAATGTTCTGTAGATATCTGTTAGATCCATTTGGGCTATAGTGTCATTTAAATCTACTGTCTCCTTGTTGATCTTCTGTCCTGTTGATCTGTCTATCTCTGAGAGTGGAGTATTGAAGTCCCCCAGAACTATTGTATTGGTGTCTAAGTCTCCCTTTAAGTCCCTTAACAAGTCTTTTAAATAAGCTGGTGCCCTGTAATTAGGTGCATATACAATGATAGTCGTTATATCTTCCTGTTGAATGGATCCCTTAATCATTATATAGTGCCCCTCTTTGTCTCTCCTAACAGTTTTTGTGGTAAAGTTTATGTTGTCCGATATTCAGATGGCTACTCCCGCTCTTTTTTCATTTCTGTTGGCATGGTATATCTTTTTCCAGCCTTTCACTTTCAGTCTGTATGCATCATTGTTGGAAAGATGAGTTTCTTGTAATCAGCAAAAAGATGGGTTTTGTTCCTTAACCCAATCAGCCAATCGGTGTCTTTTAACTGGACAGTTCAGGCCATTAACATTCACTGTGACTATTGAGAAGGAGTAACTTTGCCCTGCCATTTGCCAAAGATATTTTCTAATATATGGTTTGAGATTCCTGTGATCTTTTGCTGTGAGGTTTCCTTCCTTTACCTTCTTTCATATTGGTGACCGTGTTTCTGTGTTTCTGTATGTAACACATCTTTAAGCATCTTTTGCAGTGCTGGACGAGTGGTGACAAATTCTTTCAATTTCTGTTTGCTATGAAAGGTCTTTATTTCACCTTCATTCACAAATGAGAGCTTTGCAGGATATAATATTCTGGGCTGGCAGTTTTTCTCTCTTAGTACCTGGGCTATATCTCGCCATTCTTTCCTAGCTTGTAGGGTTTCTGATGAGAAGTCAGCTGTGAGTCTAATTGGAGATCCTCTGAGAGTAATCTGGCGTTTCTCTCTTGCACATTTTAGGATCTTTTCTTTATGTTTCATGTGGTGAGTTTGATTACGACGTGTCGTGGTGAGGATCTCTTTTGGTCATGTTTATTAGGGGTTCTATGAGCTTCCTGTACTAGGATGTCTCTGTCCTTCTCCAAACCTGGGAAAGTTTCTGCTAGTATCTCACTAAAAAGGCCTTCTAATCCTTTCTCCCTCTCCATGCCTTCAGGAACTCCTAGAACCCAAATGTTGGGTTTTTTTTAAGAGTATCCTGTAGATTCCTGACAGTATGTTTTAGATTTCTGATTTCTCCTTATTTTCTTTGATTTGACTGTTTCCTTTCCAGTTCTCTGTCTTCTAATTCCGATATTCTCTCTTCTGCTTCACCCATTCTGTTTTTAAGGCTCTCTAATGTGTTTGTCATTTGATCTATTGAGTTCTTCATTTCATTATGGTTTCTTGTCACTATCACAGTTTCATGTTCTACTAGTTGTTTCATTTCATTTTGATTCCTCCTTAAAAGTTCATTTTCACGAGAGAGATTTTCTATCTTGTCCATTAAGGATTTCTGTAGTTCAAGAATTTGTTTTTGAGTACTTCTTAATGTTCTTATCAATTTTTTGAGATCTGCTTCTTGCATTTCCTCTATCTCTTCATCTTCATAATCTTGAATTGGGGTGTCTTGTTCATTTGGGGGTGTCATAGTGTCTTCCTTGCTCTTGTTACCTCGGCTTCTATGTTTGTTGTTTGGCATGTTGGAGATAATTTATGTTTTTTTTTTTTTGTTTTTTTGCTGTGATGTTTTTTTCTCGTTATACTATGCCTCTAAGTGGGCTGTCTGCTTTGATGGATCTTTAGAGGCTGTGATGGGTGTGGTCAGAGAGCTCTGCTTGATTCTTCAGGTTTAAGTCTGTGCAAAAAGTGACTCACCCAGATTGTTCTCTCCCTTGCTCCTTGCTGGATCTCTCTCTCTCTCTCTCTCTCTCTCTTTTTGACTCAGTTGGGAAGTAATTCTGCACAGCTGAGTGGTATTGAGGGTAGTTGAAATCTGGCCTCTATGAGTATTCGTTTGATCTACCCATTGGGACCACACAAAGAGTTTATGCAGCCCTCAATGTGTTCTCAAGTTTCACCATAGACCCAAAGTTACTGAGTTTGTGTACTCGTTGCCGCTTTATATATGTAGAATGGTGCCTGCTCTTTGTTTTGCTCAAGTGCAGAGAGAGGCCTCTGCCTTTCCCCACCAATGTCTCGGTTTTCTGAGGCTTTTGTCTTCTTACCTCCGGTTCCCACGCTGGCAAGATTCTGTGGCTCGGCTCCCGCGGCGGGGCTTCCACGCGGTGGGGTCCCTGTAGGTCCACTGTGTCACATCCACTAGATCCAGAAGCGTTTCCTCTGCAGTTTTTTTCTTGAGTCTTTTCCTGAGGCTACAGTAATTCCACTTTTATGAAACTAAATTTTCCCCGACTATAGGCGCACGTCCTCACTATCCGCCATCTTGGCTCTGCCCCTCTCTCTTCAATTTTATTTTCAATGTTAAAAGTCCAATCTTTTCCAGATTTTATATTTTTATTTATATATGTTAATTATTTGAGAGGATAGGAGAACAAGAATGTGTGTGAAAGAGAGAGTGAGCAGGAAGAAAAAAGTTTCAAATTCATAGTACAAAAATTGTAAAATACTAGACACCAAGCTTTCCCTATTGTTTATATCATATCCGTGGCCAGCGCCATGGCTCACTTGGCTAATCCTCTGCCTGTGGTGCTGGCACCCCGGGTTCTAGTCCTGGTTGGGGTGCCTGATTCTGTCCAGGTTGCTCCTCTTCCAGTCTAGCTCTCTGCTATGGCCCAGGAAGGCAGTGGAGGATGGCCCAAGTGCTTGGGCCCTGCACCTGCATGGGAGACCAGGAAGAGGCACCTGGCTCCTGGCTTCAGATTGGTGCAACGCCAGCCATAGTGGCCATTTCGGGGGTGAACCAATGGAAAAGGAAGACCTTTCTCTCTCTCTCTCTCTCTCTCTCTCTCTCTCTCACTGTCTAACTCTGCCTGTCAAAAAAAAATCATATACTAGTATATTTGTCACATTCTATAAACCACACCCAGCTTACCTTTTATCATCTCATATTAACATATTTGTTACAATTAATTAACCACATCTAGCTTCCTCTTTTTTTATGATTGAGTAGTGTTCCTGTGTGTGTTTGTGTGTGTGTGTAATGTATACATCACATTGTATTTGTCCATTCATCTGATGATGATAACCTTGGCTGAGTCTGTATCTTGGCTATTGTGAACAGTACTGTGATAAACATGGTTGAACAAGTATTTGTTGAATGCAATGTTATTTTCTATCTCTTTGATAACAGCCATTTTTTTAGGGATGATGTGTTATTTCATTGTTGATTTGATTTGCATTTCCTTGATGGCTAGCAATATTGAGCATTTTCTCATATATTTGTTGTCCATATTTATTTCTTCATTTTAGGAACTGGCTGTTCAGATCCTTTGCATAAATCTTTTTTTAAGATTTATTTATTTATTTGAGAGTCAGAGTTACACAGAGAGAGAAGAAGAGGCAGAGAGAGAGAGAGAGGTCTCCCAACCACTGGTTCACTCCCCAATTGGCTGCAACAGCTGGAACTGCACACATCCGAAGTCAGGAGCCAGGAACTTCTTCCGGGTTTCCCATGAAGGTGCTGGGCCCCAAGGACTGGGGCCGTCTTCTTCTGCTTTCCCAGGCCACGACAGAGAGCTGGACTGGAAGTGAAGCAGCCAGGACATAAACCGGCGCCCATTTGGGATGCTGGCACTGGAGGCGGCAGCTTTATCTGCTATGCCACAGCGCTGGCCCATGCCTATTTCCTAATTGGATAAATTTTGTTGCTGATGAATCTTTTGAGTGATATACTCTGGATATTAATCATCTGATAGATAAATATCTCACAAATATTTTCTCCCATTCTGTGAGATGTCTTAGATTTATAATACTTCATCATGCAGTTGTTTTTAAAAATCAATTGGGAAAATAATTTGTAGCAAAAATAGTGTGTACATTTATACATTTCAGTTAGTTGAATATCCTGAAATATCTTAAAACTATATCTTTTAGTCTTGAAAAGGGATTTTGGGCATACCTTCCATACTGGGCCAGATAGTCAATTATAGGCCTGAGACTTTACTTCCTGATTGCACAGAACCCCAACATCAGTCTTTGGTGAGTTCTTAGAACATTCTCAGGCAGTTCCTAAGCATGCAGGTAGCCCTGATTGTAGACACATTCTTTTTTTAAAGATTTATTTATTTATTTGAAAGTCAGAGTTACACAGAGAGAGAAGGAGAGGCAGAGAGGGGAGGGGTCTTCCATCTGATGGTTCACTCCCCAATTGGCTGCAACGGCTGGAGCTGCACCAATCCGAAGGAGTCAGGAGCTTCTGGGTCTTCCACGTGTGTGAAGGGGCCCAAGGACTTGAGCCATCTTCTTCTTTCACAGGCCACAGAGAGCTAGATTGGAAGTGGAGCAGTCAGGACTTGAACCGGCACCCATATGGTATGCCAGCACTGCAGGCGGCAGCTTTACCTGCTACGTCACAGCGTCAGCTCCTGTGGACATATTCTTAGACGTGCACTTTGTCCATCTTAGGTTCCCACAGCTTTTCACATCTCTCCTATGACCAATAATTCTTTAACTTCTTTTAAAACAATTGGCTAGTCTGACATTTTCCCTTACTGTAATCAACAAAGCCAACCAGAAAGTAGATAGTTTTATGTTCTCTCTCTCTCTGCATTCTTCAATTTTTAAAGATCTACTTTATTTATTCTGTCTTCCACGTGGCTGCAGGCCCTCTTCTGCTTCTTTCTTAGGTGTATTAGCAGGGAGCTGGATTGAAGTGCAGCAATAGAGACTCATATCTACACTCATATGGAATGCCAACATCACAGTGGCAGATTAACTCGGCCCCTTTCTTTGATTTTCAAATAAATTCTTCCTTAAAAATATATCTATTGT
Organism: Lepus europaeus; assembly: GCF_033115175.1. Classification (NCBI taxonomy): domain Eukaryota; kingdom Metazoa; phylum Chordata; class Mammalia; order Lagomorpha; family Leporidae; genus Lepus; species Lepus europaeus. The sequence continues at coordinate 71,971,662 of NC_084829.1, read as the reverse complement.
ATTTATTGTGCTGCTGAAAAACTTTGCTAATATCCAGATGTCTACAAAGGACAATGTTTTTTAGAAAGCTTTTACTTAATAAATACAATTTTCATAGGTAAGGCTTTAGGAATATAGTGATTCTTTCCCCCATACCTGTCTTCTACTTTCATTCGTGTCCCACCTCCTTGTCCCTCTCTCATCCCATTCTTCATTAATATGCATTTTTAATTATCTTTATATACATAAAACCAACTCTATACTAAGTAAAGTTTTCAACAATTTGCACCTACACAGACACACAAAATATAAAGTACTGTTTGAAGACAAGTTTTACCATTGATTCTCATAGTACAACTCATTAAGGACAGAGGTCCTACATGGGCAGTAAGTGCACAGTAATTCCTGTTGTTGATTTAACAACTGACACTCTTATTTATGACGTCACTGATCACCTGAGGCTCTTGTCATGAGCTGCCAAGGCTATGGAACACTTTTGAGTCCACAAACCTCATCAGTATTTAGACAGGGCCATAAGCAAAATGTAAGTTCTTTTCCTCCCTTCAGAGAAAGGTCCCTACTTCTTTGATAGCCCCTTCTTTCCACTGGGATCTTACTCACAGAAACCTTTCATGTAGATCATTTTTTTGCCACAATGTATTGGCTTTCCATGCCTAAAATGCTCTCATGGGCTTTTCAGCCAGATCTGTATGCTTTAAGGGCTGATTCTGAGGTCAGAGTGCTGTTTAAGCTGTTAGTCATTCTATGAGTCTGCTGAGCAGCCTGCTTCCCATGTTGAATCATTCGCTCCATTTTAATTCTATTGTTTTTACCAGACACTTGGTCTACTTTATATGATCCCTTTGACACTTAATGCTATCTATATGATCAGTTACACACTTAAATGATCACTTTAATATGTAAGATGGCATTAGTACTACCCAGCTTAATGGAATTTGGAGTCCCATGGCAAGTTTTTAGCTTTACCCTTAGGGGTAAGTCTGTGGAAATGTGTGCCAACCTGTACATCTCCTCCCTCTATTAGTCCCACTCTTATTTTTTACTAGGCTCTATTTTCAAGTATTTAAGCAACTAAGAATAATTCTATGTTAAGTAAAGAGTTCAACCAAGGGTATTAAGTAGAAAAAGAAAATAGTAAAAAAAAATGAACAATTCCATTTTGACAACTTGTACCTGTTTACCCACTTTTTTTGAAGAGAAACTTTTCATAAGTTTTTATAAAGCCATTTTTTATTGAAATCCAAAGCCATTGGACTTAAAGCCACTGAGTGCTTTTTCAGTGAGCTTATTGACAGTTATACAGAGACCAAAACCGTAGATGTTTTCCTGTAATAATCACTCTGCTTAATATTCCAGGATCTTCTCACATGGAATTGGGAAATAGAGAGTTAGAACAAAATGTCCAATATTGATTGAGGTTTAATTTGCTACTACTAGGTGGCCCTCAAAGTCAGATTCAGTTGATCCAGAAAAGGTAAACTCAGGTGTCATTTCTCATACATTGATTTTTATCATACACTTATTTATTTTTATTTATTTGAAAAAGAGAGAGAGAGAGAGGGAGAGCAAGCAAGCACTGGAAGCCAGGAGCCAAGAGCTCCATCTAGAGCTCCGACATGGGTGATCAGGAACCAACTACTTGAACCATCACTACTGTCTCCAAGGGTGTGCTTTAGCCTAAAGCTGAGCTGGAAGTAGAGGCAGAACTCAATATCAAGCACCTCCTATAAGGTACAAAGGCATCCCAATCATTGACTTAACCTCCTGCACTACAGCCCCCAGCTGGTGTTCTTCCATTTTGTTTTCTTTCCTCTCCAAATCCATTCATACCTTAATATTCAGTTAATCTTCAGATATACCACTGAATTACAACATTCTTCAGTGATTCCCCAACTAACTCTGTAAGACTTTCTGATAACTGAGAGTTACAGGGATTTCAAGAGCAACCCCCCCTACACATATGATGCAAATAGGAATTTTATCTATTTTATATTCTAAGTTTATGCATGAAGGTTGACTACCATGAAAAAACTTTAAAATGGTTGTAATGTGAACTGATGAGTTTGATTCAGCACCTGATTCCCTAGATTCAATCTCAGAGATGCTTATATAGTAGGGTTATATGTTGAGTTTGATGTAGCTAGTCTTTAGTCAATCATTTGAAAAAGCAAAAGCAATTTATAAGAGGATTGAAAAGCCAGCATTCAAGTGTATCCTAGATTAGTTAAGTCTACCTCTAACCCTTTAAGGAAGCTGCTCTTCTGAAATTATTTGCTGCATATACTTTGTTCATGTTGTGTGTTGACTGACTGATCTACCTCCTTCTTTATGCTTGGCCTCTTTTCATCTCTCCTTAAGGCACAACTGCAATTTCACCTTCTCTATCATATTAGCTTTTCTTATTTAGGAACACAATATAAGAAAGAATAAATTAAATGCTACTCTTTCTCAAATAATAGCAAAGATTACTTAATTATGATTTTTTAAAAAATTATTTAAGATCCGCAAATTTCATTCATTTAATATATATGATTTAGGAACATAGTGATATTTCTCACCCTACCCTCACAACAGCCCATGCTGCAACCCTTCTTCTTCCTCCTTCACCTATTCACATTCTTAATTTTTACAAAGATCTATGTTCTGTTTACTTTATACTCTTAAGATTAACCCTAAAGTAAACACAGAGTTCAAAAAATAGTATAAAGAAAAAAATTTCCTCAACAGTAGAGGCAAGGGCTGTAAACAATCATTGAATCTCAAAATGTCAATTTCACCCCCAAAACATCACATTTTAGCTACCCTATTAGTTACCATTGATCAGTGAAAGCATTTGGCATTTGTCTTTTTGAGACTGGCTAATTTCACTAAGTATAATGGTTTCCAGTTACATCATTTTGTTGCAAACGATAAGATTTTTTTGAACTTCTGAGTAGTATTCCATAGTGTATATGTGCCATAATTTCTTTATCCAGTCATCACTTGATGGACATCTGGGTTAATTCCATATCTTTGTTATTGTGAATTCTGCTGCAGTGAACATGAGGATACAGAGAACTCTTTGATGTGCTGCTGTCACTTTGTTTATGTAAATTCCCAAGAATGGGATGACTGAGTCATATAGTAATCTGTTTTCAGCTTTCTAATGTACCTCCACACTGTCTTCCAGAATGGCTGCACCAGTTTACATTCCCACCAACAGTGGAGTAGGGTACCTTTTATCCCACATCCTCACCAGCATTTGTTGTTCGTCGATTTCCAGATGAGAACCATTCTAACTGGGGTGAGGTGAAACCTCATTGTATTTTTGATTTGCATATACCTGATGGCTGGTGATCTTGAGCATTTTTTTCAAGTGTCTGTTGGCCATTTGAATTTCCTGTTTTGAATAATGCCTATCCAAATCCTTTGCCCATTTCTTAACTAGATTGTTTGTTTTGTGTTGTTGAGTTTCTTGAGCTTGTTGTAGATTCCGGATCTTAATCCTTTATCAGTTGTGTAGTTTGCAAGTATTTTCTCCCATTCTGTCAGTTGCCTCTTTACTTTGCTAAGCATTTCTTCGCCATGCAGAAGCTTCTCAACTTGATGTAATCCCCATTTGTTAATTTTGTCTTTGATTGCCTGTGCTTCTGGGGTCTTTTCCAAGACTTCTTTACCTATGCCAATGTTTTTGCAGAGTTTCTCCATTATTCTTTAATAATTTGATGGTATCAGGTCATAGGTTTAAGTCCTTTATCTGTTTTGAGTGGATTTTTGTGTAAGGTATAAGGTAGGGGGTCTTGTTTCACACTTCTGCATGTAGAGATCCAGTTTTCCCAGCACTCTTTGTTGAAGAGACTGTCCTTTCTCCAGGGATTGATTTTAGCTCCTTTGTCAAAGATAAGTTAGTTGTAGATGCGTGGATTAATTTCTGGAGTTTCTATTTTGTTCCATTGGACTACATGTCTGTTTTTGTGCCAATACCAGGCTGTTTTGATTATAACTATGCTGCAGTATGTCTTGAAATCTGGTATTGCAATGCCTCTGGCTTTGTTTTTGTTGTATAAGGTGGCTTTAGCTATTAGGGGTCTCTTGTGTTTCCATATGAATTTTGGCATTGTTTTGTCCAGATCTGCGAAGAATGTCATTGGTATTTTGATGGGGATCACACTGAATATGTAAATTGCTTTCGGCAGTATGGACATAGTTTTGATTTTTAAAAATTTCCTCACGTTAGGATTTAACTATGATTGCTTTTCCTTCTCTGATTATAAAACCTCTTGCTGGTACTGTCTGCCAAACCTAGGCTGAGACCACAGGGCATGGAGACAATCCTGAACCCAAGATGTGTGTAGAAAAAAGATGGAAAGTGAAAGCTAGGCAAGCATCTGTATCAGATGCTAATAAGGGCAAAGAGTTAAAAAGACAAAGCCATAAAAATTAGAAATTTCAGATGATAGCAAGTTCTGAGTAAGTGAATGGAGCCAGTGCCTGCATCTGGATTACAAGCCTCACTTTGCAGAGGCAGGAAGGGTAGTCATGCTTGGAGGCTAAATTAGAGATAGCACTATAATTTGAATGAGTTAAATTTCTCTTGTTCTTGTTCAAAAGTGTATGAAAACCAAAGGGCTAACTCTGAATGACTACAACTTCCCTGTTGTAGCTCATTCCTGGAGATTATTTTTGTCCATAGATTTAGTTCCCTTGTGTTTTTGGTCTTTTTTTTTTTTAATTAAAATTTATTTGAAAGGAAAAGAGAGAGAGCGGGAAAGGGAGAGAGATAAAGAGAGAGATTCTTCTGTATGTTGGTTCATCCCCTAAATGGTCTCAATGGCCAATGCTAAGCCAAGCCAAAGCCAGGAGCCAGGAGCCAGGAACTCCACTTGGATCTCTCACCCAAGTGGTAGGTGCTGTTATCTGCTGCTTTCCAAGTCACTTTAGCAGGAAGCTAGATAGGAACCAGAGCAGCCAAGACTCAAACCAGTGTTCTGATATGGGCTGCTGGTGTAGTTGTAAGAGGAAGCTTAACCTGCTGTACCACACTGCCAGCCTCTTCCTTCAGTCTTAATCTTTTTTTTTTTTTTAAGATTTATTTACTTTTTTGAAAGTCAGAGATACACAGAGAGAGAAGGAGAGGCAGAGAGAGAGAGAGGTCTTCCATCCACTGGTTCACTTCCCAAATGGCCACAATGGCTGAAGCTAGCCGATCTGAAGCCAGGAGCCAGGAACTTCTTCTAGGTCTCCCACATGGGTGCCGGGTCCCAAGGATTTGGGCCATTTTCTACTGCTTTCACAGGCCATATCAGAGAGTTGGATTGGAAGTAGAGCAGCCAGGACTTGAACTGGTGCCTATATGGAATGCCAGAACTGTAGGTGGAAGATTTATCCATTACGCCACAGCACTTGCCCCCCTTTCAGTCTTAATATTCTGAGTTCCTCAAGATATTAGAGGATGGAGGATATAAATAAAGAACTATCTCATGCTCTGTTGATGGTTACAATTAGAGTAAAATAATTGTGTATCTCTTCCATTTTAGGTTTGAATTACTGCCAAATATAAGGATTACCAATTATATTGTATTAAGACCTTTATATCTAATAAATTTTTCTAATTATTATGCAGAACATTTTCATGTAAGAAAAAGAGCTAGTTTGTCTTCTTTCTACTGTAAGATGATGACGTTTCATGTACACACATAAAGACAAATCATTTAAAAATTCTTAGCAACTTACCAGAAGAAGTGGTATATTTTTTGTAAATCATTTGATTATATTTGATGATGTTTTATGATTATTTGTTTTATAATGATTATATAATCATTTGATTCTATTTGATGATGTTTTATGCAATTTCTATAACCAATATATACACAAACATGTATGAACACATTTATGCACAGTAGGTTTCTGTATTCATAGATTCTGCCTCCATGGATTAAACTACCATAGATCGAAAATATGTGAAAAATTGTATCTGTATTGAACATGTAGAGACTTTTATTTGTTATTTCTTAAACAACTATTTATGCAACATTTACATGGTGTTTGATATTATAATTAATCTAGAGGTGATTGCAATGAACAGGAGGGTGTGCACAGGTTAAATGCAAATAATACAACATCTCACATAAGTCATAAAGATAACCAAAGTGATCATGGGCTGATACATCAATAGCAAAGATATTTGTGAGGAGGTGTGCCTGATCAAAAATTCGAAGTATGAGAAACAGTCAGGCTGTGAGAATATGACAGAAACTGCTCAAATTGAGTGTGAATACCCAGAGGGGAAAGAATTGGGCTTTTGTTGAAAAGTAAGAAAACTGATACTTTTCATAGTTCATAAGCATGATGATTGGGTTGTTCACGCGGTTGTGTGAGATGTGCCACCCTCGAAACCTTGTTACGACGCCGGCACATGACCCGTCTGATGTGAAAAAAAAAAAAAAAGAAAAGTAAGAAAACTAAGCAGCTGGGGTTTTGTGACAGGCTCTAAGAGATGTGGGTATGGTAGGCAGGGACTGGGTGGGAGAGTCCTGCAGATGCTCACAAGGGACTTGGTTTTATTCTAAATCAAGAGCAGCAAAATAAAGATTTTAGGCACAAGAGTAAAATCTGATGATGATCCACACCAGCAGGGGAGCATCTGGTTTGACTTTAATGGATGTATCAGATCAGTCGTCCTAAATTCAATTCCTCTTTATCTTTTAAAAATTTCATGAAGGGGCTAACTCTGACAACACAGTGGTTTAAATGATCTGTTTCTTTTGGAGAGTATTGAAGACCATAAAATGTTTGAATATTGGTACACTGCCCATGAAAGGGTGATTGCCAAAAGAGTTGAAAAATGCATATCGGGGACAAAATGTTCCCTTTTCCACAGAATGCAGAGTAGGAAAAATGCAATCTCTCCAGCTTTCTACTTTCTTTTAGCTAGGGTTTTGTTTAATCAGTAGTGCTTCGTATTATTATTGAAAAAGATATTTTATAGCACACAGTATTAAGTATGTATTTGATAATAATACAAACTAATACAAATACTAACTAATACAAATTAGAAAGATCCAATCTATATGTTATCTCCTATTTAAAGTTTAATTAATTTCAGTTAATTTTCAATAGCTGATACATTTTCTTTTGTTGGAGACTCAACTGGAGGCAACTGCTAGGGCAAACCATTGATTCACTTTATTTTGGAAGGAGTAAAACTTCGATTAAAATATTGTTCATTAACATAATATTACTGTTTCATAGAGCCAAAATCAGTGCTAAAGATGACTTATATGAACATTTTTTGTGTGTTTCTAAATAACTAGGTAGTGTTTTTAGAATATCATCAAATTAGCTAAGTACCATTAAGAAGAATAAAAACACTAAAGAATTCTTTGTAAAAATGTGTTTGGACTTTTAGAAGTTAGTTGATCTGGTTGCCTTTGAAATCTGAACAACTGTGTCTCCAACTGTGTCTTGCCTATTTGCTGCCTTAAATATTTTTACTCTTCTCTGAATATATATGTACATGTTTCTGATAAGTATTCAAGAAATATATAGAAAGAGATCTAAATCATATATAATAAATAAGAATTAATAGTTCAGATAGTATGTCTTAAGGAAAAGAGGATCATAACGAGTATTGAATTTTTCTTCAAATTAATCAAAAACTGGAAAAGGAATTGTTAGATTATTTTCTTTTTCTTTTTCTTTTTTTTTTGACAGGCAGAGTGGACAGTGCGAGAGACAGAGAGAAAGGTCTTCCTTTGTCTGTTGGTTCACCCTCCAATGAACGCCGCGGCTTGCGCGCTGCGACCGGCGCACCACGCTGATCCGATGGCAGGAGCCAGGTGCCTATCCTGGTCTCCCATGGGGTGTAGGGCCCAAGCACTTGGGCCATCCTCCACTGCACTCCCTGGCCACAGCAGAGAGCTGGCCTGGAAGAGGGGCAACCGGGACAGAATCCGGGGCCCCAACCGGGACTAGAACCCAGTGTGCTGGCGCCACAAGGCAGAGGATTAGCCTAGTGAGCCGCGGTGCCAGCCAGATTATTTTCTTCTGAACAAAATATGATCAATCCAAGATCTTTCTACCTAATTTAGATAACTTTTTAAAGTTACATATTTCAGGAATACGTGGAATTGTTTGATAATCCTTCTAAAGAGATGAGGAAATATCCTTTTGAAATTGCTTTGATTTCTTATCCCCATTCCTCCTATTCTAATTTTTATGTACTTAAAATTTTCCACTTCTAAGACATACAGTATTTATATTCTCTTGTGTAACCATAAATTTCCACAGTTATTTAGTTTTGTACTGATCTAAATAATCATGAGTCAGTTTTGCCGTGGCTTCTTCATTTCAAGTTCCATGTTAGGTCTATCTTTAGTTTTCTTTCATTTTATTTTTATTTGTTGGTTTTCCTGCATTCAAGTTTCAAAGATGTATTCATAAGTTCTGCTTTTATTGAATTTTTCTGAATGTTTAATAGTGTCAATATTTGAAGGAATTTAACTTTTTTTCACATTAGTATTCATGCATCTATTTTCTCAACATCATTATTTGAGCTTCTACTATATGTCTGGCACGGAAGATACAAAGTAAACAGCACAGACATTGCTACTACATTTATAAAACTCACAGTTCATTATGAGTAGAAAGACAGGCAAATACACAACTTACATTGTGATGTGTGTTGTGAAAAAGCAAAGCAAAGCAATGGGATAGGGTTGCTTGACAATAATTAAATGTGATGGTTAGATAGTGCTTCCTTAGAGATGACATCTGAGCTGTAGTTGTAAGAACAAATGAAGCCAGTAAGCATCCCAGGCAGAAGAGTAGAAGAAAAATAAGTGCTCAAGTGCTAAGATACCATAGTAGGAAGGAAAGAGGGAACATAAAACTTTTTAAAGATTTTGGGGGCAGAGAAAGCCTTTTTTGCTGAAACATAGTGAATGGAGATGAGGTTAGAGTAGGTATTAGAAAATGGTTCAGAGAGATAGAGAAAGTAGACCATAAAGCTTTGTATACCATTAAAAGATTTGAGACTTTTCTAATTGAACTGGGAAGTTCATTTTTGACTCTTAGCCTTAGGTACTGTACCTTTAGTCCTAATGTCTCATCTCATAGTGTTTCTATTTGTCTCTTTCAGGTTTCTGTCATCACTGTTTTGAGACCTCACTGACAATAGTAGAAATGGCACTTAAATTGACAAGCATATTGGCCATCTCTCTTCTCTTAACTTTCTGGATCTTTCAGTAGTATATCATCAGCTGAGCACTTTCTCTTTTTTTCCATTGGTGTGCATCACACAGCCTTTCCATCTAAATATATGTCTGCTCTCTGGTCCTGGGTAATTAAACAATCTTATGATTCTGATGTCATTTATACATCAGCATCTCCCAGATCTGGTTGTTTTGATTTTACTCAGAATTCTAGTGCCATGTATCAACTGCCCATCTGACATCCTCACTTGGATGTCAAATATAACATGAGCAAAAATCAAACTCTTATTTGGTCATTTCAAAGTAATACTGTGACAGAGTTCATCCCAGTCAATGGCAACCACAGCCACTCAATTGCTCACTATTATTTTTGATTATTTCCTTTCCCTTTCATTCTAATACAATTTCATCAGTCAGTATGGTTATTTTATACCTGAACCACATGCCATAATAATAAAAAAAAGTCTCATCTTGTCTGCAATTATTGCTCGCTTATGCTACTAATTCAATAACCTTATAAATGATGTCCTTGATTGTAACAATCCTACAAATCCAATCTCTTCAGAATAGAGTGATTTTATTTATTTATTTATTTAATTGTTTGACAGGTAGAGTTATAGACAGTGAGAGAGAGAGAGACAAAGAGAAAGGTCTTCCTTCTGTTGGTTCACTCCCCTAATGGCCGGCACTGTGCTGATCCGAAGCCAGGAGCTGGGTGCTTCCTTCCAGTCTCCCATGTGGGTGCAGGGACCCAAGTACCTGGGCCATCCTCCACTGCTCTCCCGGGCCACAGCAGAGAGCTGGCCTGGAAGAGGAGCAACCAGGACTAGTAACCAGTGCCCCAACCGGGACTAGAACCTGGGGTGTCGGCGCCACAGGCGGAGGATTAGCCAGCGCTGGCAGAGTGATTTTTTTAAAAAAATACATATTAGGCCATATCACTCTACTACTGTTTTTCTAATGCCTTTTATTTCACAAGCATAAATCATTTTTCTAAAGTATTTAATCTGTATTCAAATGGTTAACTACCTTTCTATGCTTACCATGGCCCACTCTCATAATTTTCTAAGGAGTGATCTGATCTATAGATTGAGTAGAGATCTAAGTCCTCAGATATACTGAGTGCACTTCCTTACCTGGAGACTGGATGGTGGGCATGCTGATAGCATTTTGTCAGACAATATTTTCTTTCACTTTCTGCAAAACATATTTTTCCTACACTTAATATATAAAAATGTCTTGCAAGAAAATGTATTTGAGCACAGAAAATGTGGCTTTAAACTTTAATATTTTATTGAATATGTACTGAATTCTTTTTATTTTTCTAATTAATATTATGTCAATAATATCCTTATGTCAACAATATCATAGTGTCAATGTCAATAATATCATAAAGCTTTATCTCTGAAGGGAGTATTAACTATTATATCATGAGCTACTCAAAGTAAAGTTCAGACCAGTGCCAATCCATGGACTGTTAGTGATTTTGCCAATTAAGATGTTTAGGTACATTTATAGAAATTTGACAAATCAATTACATACATAAATACATACAAAATAAAGAAAATAGCTTGCATTTTTAGTTTTTTGAACTTAAAAATTATTTAAGGTATATAGACTTCATGCATTTCATATGTATAAATTTATAAACATATACTTTGCTGAGTGTTTCTTTTGCCATGTAGAAGCTTCTCAACTTGATATAATCCCATTTGTTAATTTTGTCTTTGATTGCCTGTGTATCTGGGATCTTTTTCCATGAAGTCTTTGCCTATGCCAATTTTTTTGCAGAGTTTCCTCAATTTTCTCTAGTAATTTGTTGGCTTAGGTCATAGGTTTAAGTCATTGATCCATTTTTAGTGGATTTTTGTATAAAGTGTAAGGTAGGGCTCTTGTTTCCTACTTCTTTATGTTGAGATCCAGTTTTCCCAGCACCATTTGTTGAAGAGACTGTCCTTGTTCCAGGGATTGATTTTAGATCTTTTGTCAAAGATAAGTTGGTTGTAGATCGTGGATTGGTTTCTAGAGTTTGTATTTTGTTCCATTGGACTGTACGTCTGTTTTTGTGAAAGTATCAGGCTGTTTTGATTATAACTGCTGTAGTATGTCTTGAAATCTGGTATTGTGATGATTCCAGCTTTGTTTTTGTTGTATGAGATTGCTTTAGCTAAAATAGCTTGTGTTTTGTTTTTGAATTTTCATTTTTCCAACAAGTCATTTTTATTATATTTTATCAAATTATTAATTCAGGATACACTGTGCATTTAAAATAGTTAGAAATTTATATCTTCACAGGTATTCTGTCCTTTTCCATTTTTAGACAAAACAGGTAGAATTCATAAGCATTACAATGTTGTAGTTTAGACAAAAATTTACCACAGTTTATTTCATTATGTGTTAACACAATTGTAATGGGCATAACCTGATGTCTGTTTAATATCTGGATCTTAAGTTCGACATTTTGCATGGATGAACATAGGAGGATTTGGATTAGATAATATTGCTCAAAAAATCTTGCATAAAATTATTACTCTGAGCTCTCAAGTATATGTGTTTTATTTGTTCCAAAATAACATTAACTTATAAGAAGTTGCTTTTTCTGTTATTTAGTTTCCTCTTACATGTCTGTTGAAGCCGATTGTTTAATATGAACTTGATAAGTCCTCAAAAACTACAGAGGAACCTGATGGCACACTTTAAGAAGTTTATAATTATGAAATCAACAGCAATTTTTCTGTTCTGGATCCAAATTCTGATGAGACAGGAAAGATGAATGCAACATTAATTATTCTTTAATTGTTTTCATTTACTTTAAATTATTTTTTGAGCAACCAATTTCTTTTCACTCTCCTCTGTTATAGTGCTTCTAAATGGATAGCACACTGGGGCCGGCTATGTTATTTATAATAAAATCTTCTGCCTGGTATGGGGTTACTTGGGCTCTGAGGTCAACAGATGGAATAACATCCCATTCCACATGCTTTGTTGTACAATGTTTGCTTCCTTGTCAACAGGAGTCCTAGTGTCCTTGAAAGATCTGAGATATCTGTTTCTGAGGAAGCAGAAGAGAAGATTTAGGCAGCCCAGTCATGCCGGGAGCAACATTCTCGCGAAAACACACAAGGAAGGAAGCAGCAAGCAGAAAGCCAGATTCAAGGCAGGAATATGAGAAGTGAGATCAGCTGTCCAGAGGATAGATACAATCCATCCATTAGTTAACACTGTTAGAATTATAATAAGCTCAGATTGAGTCTAAAGATTGATTTAGGTTTTTAAAAGTCAAAAGCTCACACATGGGTGGTGAATTAGAAACCAATAACAGGGAGTCTAAGGGAAAGCAATTTTCCTTACTACTCTATCAATTCACTGAGGTAAAATCAATACACCTTTATGTCCATGATACCTATCATACAGAATATATATTCAGAATGTACAAATTATTAAATGATTTATGATGGCTTCAGTGGAAACAGACATGAGAAACAATATGGTATAAATCAAGCTGAAGTGGCTTTTTTCATAAAGTAGAAGTGAGGACACATGAAGAAGTGAAGGGTGAGGATACCTGGAAAAGATGAAAATCGTTAAATGTAGAAGGGTATATGTGGGGCCGGCGCTGTGGCTCACTTGGTTAATCCTTTGCCTGCGGTGTTGGCATCGTATATGGGCACCGAGTTCTAGTCCCGGTTGCTCCTCTTCCAGTCCAGCTCTCTGCTGTGGCCCAGGAGGGCAGTGGAGGATGGCCCAAGTGCTTGGCCCCTGCGCCTGCATGGAAGACCAGGAAGAGGCACCTGGCTCCTGGCATTGGATCCGCGTAGCTCCAGCTGTAGCGGCCATTTAGGGGTGAACCAACGGAAGGAAGACCTTTCTGTCTCTCTCTCTCTTACTGTCTAACTCTATCTGTCAAACAACAACAACAAAAAAAAAGAAGGGTAAATGTGTATAGGTATTCTTACCTGTTAATGGAAAGAGTCAAGGTAGAGAAAGAGATTAAAACATAACAAAGAATGGGTAACTGAAAGAGTAAGGACTGCATTCTTTTCCTTAGAATAAGAAGAATGGTAATAAAAAATAAAGTAGCTTGACATTATATTATTTAATACATAGAAGCTATAATTGAAAGGCACAATTTTAATAGAATTGACCCTTTGACATTGTTCAAATAGATTGTTTCCTATTTTTTTAAAAGATTTATTTATTTATTTGAAAGTCAGAGTTATACAGAGAGAGAAGGAGAAGCAGAAGCCGAGAGAGAAAGAGAGAGAGAGTGAGAGAGAGAGAGAGAGAGAGGTCTTCCATCTGATGGTTCACTCGCCAATTGGCTGTGACTTCAGGACTGTGCTGATCCGAAGCCAGGAGCCAGGAGTTTCCTCCAGGTCCCCCACGCAGGTACAGAGGCCCAAAGCCCAAGGCCATGGGCCATCTTCCACTGTTTTCCCACGTCACAGCAGAGAGCTGGAAAGGAAGAAGAGCAGCCGGGACTTGAACCGGCATCCACATGGAATCCTGCACTGCAGCCGGTGGTCTCCCTGCCACGCCACAGCACCGGCCCCGATAGTTTCATATTAAGAAAAGCTACTGAGAGTTTGCATCCATAGATGGTTATTTATTTGTAATAAGTTAAACTAACCAATAATAATCAAGTCCTGCTGAGTTTCTCAATATAACTATTTGGAACTATGAGTAATAATTTAAAAGTGGGTTATCAGAATACATGTCATCATTCAATCAAATTGAATTGAGTATTCTAACTTTCTATGTATTATTAAGCCCAGGAAAGAGAATCTCTATTTGATAAACTATTTGATGGAAATCTTTTTTTTTTTTTTTTTTTTTTTTTTTTTTTTGTCAGGCAGAGTGGATAGTGAGAGAGAAAGAGACAGAGAGAAAGGTCTTCCTTTTTGCCACCGGTTTACCCTCCAATGGCCGCTGCGGCCGGTGCTTCTCACTGATCCGAAGCCAGGAGCCAGGTGCTTCTCCTGGTCTCCCATGCGGGTGCAGGGCCCAAGGACTTGGGCCATCCTCCACTGCCTTCCTGGCCATAGCAGAGAGCTGGCCTGGAAGAGGGGCAACCGGGATAGAATCTGGCGCCCTGACCGGGACTAGAACCTGGTGTGCCAGTGCTGCAAGGCGGAGGATTAGCCTGTTAAGCCACGGCGCCGGCCTTGATGGAAATCTTTAAGTATGAAAGTAGGAGCTGACATAGTGGCACTGTGAGTTTTACTGTTGCCTGTGACACCAGCATCCCAATTGGGTGCCAGTTTGTATTCCAGCTGCTCCAGTTCTGATTCAGCTCCCTGCTAATGCACCTGGGAAGGCAGAGGAAGATGGCCCAAGTACTTGGGCCCTTGCTACTCACATGGGAGACCTGGATGAAGTTCCTGCTTCCTGCCTTTGGACCAACCCAGCCCTGGCCATTGCTGCCATTTGGGTAGTACAACAGTGTATGGAAAATCTCTCTATCTCTCCCTCTCTCTGTGTAACTCTGCCTCTTAAGTAAATAGAATAAACCTTAAAATTAAAGGATGCAAGTAGATGTATTTCTAAATGTTATACCTAAAATATATATGTGATCTTCTCAGTGGCAATTGATGATTTTAAGCAATTAGAGTTCCTTGTGTGATCTCACTTGAAATATTCATGAATATTCACTAGGGTTGAGGAAAGCCTTTGTTCTTTCACTCATCTAAGGAAAATGAAAATGCCATTAGCATGGGCAAAGTATCAGCAAAGAAAACTTGCTTCTAGAGCTTATTGCAGATTTCCCCAATTTAAAATTCTGCTAGCTAACCCTCCCATTTAGATTGTACTGCTATCCTGACACTTTCTAATCAATTGCGCTTCTTTTGATAACCAATGGTCCTTCCACATTTCTTTCTCAGATCTTCCCTGGTGATTCCAACCTATTTTCAGTCCCATTTTCTTGAGCATGGGCATAAGAATTCCACAGGTTTTGAGTCTTCCTTTTCAGTTAGTTTATTTCTTTTACATTATCTCAACATGTGAAAATAGACAGATGTGTTTTACCTCCTCTGTGGGCTTGTCCTGCGAGGCACACACTTGTCAGTATTCTTCAACAAGAAGCACCAGGGACAGTTTCAGTGAACATGTTCCTTTAATAGCAGTTAGGCACAAGCTTTTATAGGGCAGGCAAAAGAGAGTAGCTAGCTCAGAGTAGCAACACTAATTCTATAGGATAAAGCTGATACTGGCGCCCCTATGCTTCTCCAATCAGCTTGATGGTCACCAGGCCCATGTAAACTTCAAGGTGGTCCTGTGGGTCTGGGCCACATCCAGGAGCTGTTTATCTAGCTGACAATTACAAGGCCCCTCAACAGGAAGCGGGAGTGAGGAAAATGTGCCTGGGGTCCCTGCCATCTGCCAGCAGTCAGTTCATATGTGGGTCTCAGTGTGCTGATTCCTCAACCAGGGATTTTCCTGTGGGGCATGATGTGCCATGCCCTCTTGACCTCCTGCATAGGCTAGGCAGGCTGTCTTCCAGCCAGGCACAGGATCACCCACACCTTCTCTCAATCATACTACCACTAATGCTGGTACCAACGATTATTACTACTTTTACTAATACTACCACCACCACCACCACCACCTTCCAGTACCACTGCTGCTCTTACTACTAACATTAGTCTCTGATGCTACTGATTTTCCAAGCCTCTGTTGTAAGCCAGGCACGGTGTGAGACAGTATGCTTATCACAGCCTTGTAAGGTAGACATTTGATTTATAGATTATCAAAATTAAAATGAGAGTATGTAATCTGCTTGTGAATGTCAGAATTTGCATTCAAACACACATCTCCTTGGCTTGAAAACCTGACATTTCCATTCCATCAAGAACAAAATAACTTGGGAAAATGCCAAGGAACCAAGATTCCCTGATTAGGAATCTAGAAAAAACCTATGTGTATGTGCTAGAATTGACTTAGGTAGGCTAAAGTCAAGCAGGAGTGACTTTCTTGGCAGTCTATTCTGTCCTAAACTTCTACTTTATCTTTGGATTATTTAGGATGAAAATCTCTGCTTGAGGACTAGGTGTTAGGGATGCATTGGTCTCCCAAATAGATGTTAAGAGATGGAATATTTCATTGAAGCTCACTATGATTCATCACAGTCCATGGAGAATCATGTATGTTTAACAGAGATGAAGCTGTACCAAATTTATGGGAAGAGACTACACAATTTATGTCTGCCTTATTCAATTACATAAAATATGCAAGAACTTGAAGTTAATGCTCACATATTATATGAACCTGTGAAGCCTTGCATTTTAAAGAATAACTTTACTTGTTATTTCAAAATCATAGACATGGAGGAAAGAAACAGTCTAAAATCTCAGGTTTCTTATCTATGAAGACAGTCCTTTCTGTTCAAAAAAAGGAAGGGAACATCAAAATTAGTATGTGCACAGAGAAACACTTTAAAATGTGATTCTTTTTAATTTAAAAATGAAATAAGCACTTATTTGTTCTCAGTAATACCAGACTATTTCAAAAAGTTTATGGACAATGTAATTAAAAATAATTTTACTTTATTGAAAAAAATTTGAAATCCATGCATAGTTTTATCAGAATATGCATTTTCCATGAATATTTTTAAGAATCCTAATATTACAGAGTAGATATTCGATAAATTCTGCTCACAAACATATTTTAGCTCTCTGAAGAAATACCCTTTCTTTACCATTTAAGACTTCTCATATTCAATCAATTGATTTTAGAATATTGTTTATAATGTTAAAATTCACTATGGCAGGAGGAAATAGAAATTCCAAGCACTCTTATAACAACAGATTGGAATGGAAATTTAAAATCTCCTGACACAGAAAAATCAAGAACCAGATGGTTTCACAGCTGAATTCTACAAAATATTCAAAGAATTAATACCAATCCTTTTTAAACTTTTCCAAAAAATGGAATGAGGGAGTATACTTCCAAACTCATTTTTATGAGACTAGTCACACTGGTCATCAAAACCAAAGATATCACAAGAAATGAAAATGATAGACCAGGGCCCAGTGCTGTGGTACAGTAGGTTAAGCCTCCTTCTGCAGTGCCGACATCCCATCTAGATGTCAGTTCAAGACCCTGCTGCTCCCCTTCTGATCTTGCTCTGTGTTAATGGCCTGGGAAAACAGCAGAGGATGGCCTAAATGGTTGAGCCCCTGCATCCATATGAGAGACCCGGAAGAAGCTCCTGGTTCCTGCCTGCAGACGGGCGCAACTCCGGCCATTGTGGCCATTTAGGAAGTGAACCAGTGGATGGAAGATCTCTCAGACTCACTCTTTCATTCTCTGCCTCTTTCTGTAACTCTGCCTTTCAAATAAAATAAATCTTAAAAAACTCTCTCCCTGTCACTCTTGCCTTTCAAAAAATGAATAAATATCTTTGTAGAAAGAACTATAGACCAACATCTCAGATGAACATGGATGTAAACATCTTCAATGAAATACTAACAAACTGAATTCAACAAGGAATCAACAACATTACACATCGTGACCATGAGGTATTTATATCCGGGAAAGTATTAATATTAGTGCTGATCATATTCTCAAAATGCACGATCTCAACTGCTGTAATACCCCAAAGCACAAATAAACTGTTGAAATCCTGAAAACGGCAATTTTCATTTTAAAAAGAAAAAGCTATGTAAGCTAGAGAGAGAGCTGAATCCTAAGGAAGAGGCTGATCATGAAATACAGCAATGACAAAAACTTCAGTTCGAAAATTTGTTCGTTGTCTACATTGACATTTCTTCCCGATGATGAAATTCTAGGACCTCTTAATGAGTTAAATCCAGTTGTCTGAAGAAGGCAGTGAAGTTACTCACTGGTTTGAAAATAATTATGTACACAGTAGGATAAAAGGATACGAAAGCAACTGTGTTGCTCTTCCATCCTCAGAA
Source organism: Lepus europaeus (assembly GCF_033115175.1). NCBI lineage: Eukaryota > Metazoa > Chordata > Mammalia > Lagomorpha > Leporidae > Lepus > Lepus europaeus. The sequence goes on along the minus strand of NC_084829.1, from coordinate 71,953,553 downwards.
CTGTTTCCACCAAATCAGTGGTCTCTGCATGAGTGCGTGGTAAATGGATTTTTGCGTACTGAAAACAATATAGCAGCATGGTACAGAAGACTCGACTATATAGTAGAGAGTGCCCGTGTCTGTGTGTCAGATCATGAAAGAATCTATCAAATCATTGAAGAATGTGAACATATTCTTCAAAGACAAACATGTTCTAGAAGAAAAAAAAAGGAGCTATTTACTGACATCCAAAATTTCAAAATGCACATGTTGATATTTGACCAGATATTAAGAGATAGCTGCTTCATTATCTACTTTAAGTGCTGCCTGCTACCCATTATCTCTGTAAAACCTTTCCTCGTAATGACACATTTTCTTTCTAGGTTTTTTGTTTTCTTTAAAAATTTTTTTCTCCATAATTTTATAGTGTCCTCACTAGTTTTACCATTCACCATGCTATGTATTTCATAATTGCATTATTTTCAATATTGGAGGTGCAAACTGTGTACTGTGTAAAGAGTTTAGAGAGTTCTAATTCATTTTATTTTTTTTTTTGAAAACTTGACTCCACAAAAGTGTGTTACACAATATTCATTGATTGAGTGTAAGCACTGTTTGTGTAAGAATGCTGAAACTTCTTCAATAAGTGAAAAGACATCCTTTTTATACACCTGTAATTGAGAAAGATAAAATTTCTCGCTATCTATTTCTTTCAGTGACTGCATATGTAGTGGTGGCTAATCAAAGTTTTTTTGTCAGTCTTATCAAAAGATTTAGCTTGTCCATCACAGTACTTCAGATGATTGCAGTGATGTAGCTGAGTAAACAAAATTACAAACCTAGGCCGGCGCTGCTGCTCACTAGACAAATCCTCCACCTTGCGGCGCCGGCACACCGGGTTCTAGTCCCGGTTGGGGCACCGATCCTGTCCTGGTTGCCCCTCTTCCAGGCCAGCTCTCTGCTGTGGCCAGGGAGTGCAGTGGAGGATGGCCCAAGTCCTTGGTCCCTGCACCCCATGGGAGACCAGGAGAAGCACCTGGCTCCTGCCGTCGGATCAGCGCGGTGCGCTGGCCGCAGTGCGCCTACCGCGGCGGCCATTGGAGGGTGAACCAACGGCAAAGGAAGACCTTTCTGTCTTTCTCTCTCTCACTGTCCACTCTGCCTGTCAAAAAAAAAAAATTACAAACCTTAGTAATATATGTTTAGATATTTTCTTTTGATTTCTTTCTTTTTTTGAACTTTAAAGAAAAAATTATTTTAATTTGGGCTGAAAGAGGTGGTTCTTTAGAATTCAAGTGTTTCACTTGAGATAATTCCACTTGAACATAGGGTTTCATAACTACATAAATAATAATTCAAAAGTGAGGTCTAAAATGAGCCATTTTACTACTATTGAATATTGTCTCACATTATTTTACTAAAATCTAAATTGATCTTTGAGCAAGGAATAATTGCTTACAGGGCAAGCATTCAGCTTCAGTGACATCGGAGATTACAAAATGAGTGAAGAATCCAAAGACTGACCATTAAAAGCTAGAATGTCTGGATCAGACCTTTGGTGAAGTGGTTAAGATGTTGCTTAGCATACTGGCACCCCATATTGCAGTGCCTGCATCAAATTCATGGTTCCAATCCCGATTTTCACTTTCTGCTACTGTGCAACCTGAAAGGCTGAAGTACTTGAGGCCCAGCCACCCACATAGGAGACCTAGTTTAAATTCCTGAATCTTGACATTTGCCTGACCCACCACTGGCTATTGTGGCATTTGGGGAACAAACAAGTGGATAGAAGACCTGTCTGTCTCTCTCTCTCTCTGCCTTGCAGATACTTTAATAAATAAATAAATGTCAGAATAAAGGAACCAATTAGAGTGTGCATCAAATGACATTTATTGCTGTGCTGTTGTCACATCTTACTCAGGGCAGTGGATTCCTAAGTCTCTGTGCCATCAGGTCACAGCATGTTTGTAGTGATAATTGCAAGTCCTTCTCAGCTTGGTTTTCACCTGGGTCTCTACATGAAAAAAGGCTATATAGTTCCCTGCTTGAAACACAGGAATTCTGCGAACTCCTTCCTGTGTATCTGATAGATTTGGAGTCCAAAATGCAAATGTGTAAAAATGTCAGATTATTTGTGAAAACAGATTGGCTGCTCATAACTGTTATTATGTGACTGTCACAAGTATGCAAAAATATGTTATTATTGCTTATATTGTGGAAAGTGGACTTTTTACATCTCTCAAGCCATCTTTTAATATATAAATAAGTAAACAAATATTTTTAAACATGTTTAAGATTAGTTTTATAGAATTATATTTTGGGATTTTAACAATGTGGGAATTCAACATTCAGCATTACGGCATTCGGGTGTATGTTTCAGGAGTCTGGCTCAGATATACAAGCATCAATGGGATGCTTCCTCCATTTACAATAGTACTGGAAGTACCAGCAAGAAAAATCAAGCATGAAAAAGAAACAGAGGAATTCAACTCAGAAAAGAAACAGCAATATTATTTCTGCTTGCAGGTAGCATGGTTCTATACAGTGAACCTCAACGAGTTCTCACACATAAAAACTCTAAAAACTAAGAAATGAATTCAGTAAAATTTCAAGGTAAAATATCAGCATGCAAAAATTAATTGCATTTCTACTCACCAGATGTTACTTATCCAAAAGAGGAATCAAGTAACAATTTCACTTATGATAGTTTCAAGAAGAAAAAATATGGAGATAAAGTATTTATACATTGAAACTTATTAAAAATTGGTGAAAAAATTGAAGAAACAAATAAATAAAGAGCTATCCTGCAATTGTGCACTGGAAGAATTAATGTTGTTAAAATGTCCACACCACCCAAAGCAATCTGCAAATTTAACAAATTTATATGAAAATTATAATTGCATTTTCACAGAAATATTACAAGCCATCCTAAAATTTATCCTGAAACAAAAGATTCTGAATAGCTAAAGCAATCTTGAGTAAAATAAAGCCAGTTACATTGCACTCATTTGAAAATCTATTTTAAGGCTACAGTAGTCAAAACAGCATGTTACTGACATAAAAACAGACATATAGACCAATTGGACAGAATAGAGAGCTTGGAAACAAACCCAAGCATTTATGATCAATTAATTTTCAACAAAGACACCAAGAAACACAGTGGGGAAATGACACTTTTCTTCAATAAATGGTATTAGAAAACTGACTCACCACATACAGAAGAACTAAATTCTACCCTTTCCAGGACATACAAAAATCAACTCAACTGGATTAAAAGCTTAAATATAAGACTTGTAATCATAAAACTCCTACAGGAAAACTTCTCTTTGACATTGCTTTGGAAATGATTGTTTGATCAAAAGTTTAGGCAACTAAAGCAAAAATGAATGGGAGTACATCAAACTCAAGAGCTTCTATATGGCAAAGGAAATAATCAACAATTTGTAAAGGTCATCTACAGATTGGACAAAAATTTTTCAAGCCAAATATCTGGGATTATATCGAAAATATGCAAAGAATTCACACAACTCTATACTAAATAAATAAATAACCCAATAAAAGGAAATTAGTAAGTATATAATTAAAGAAGACAAAATTGGCCAATAGATATATGAAAAGATGATATATGTTACTAAAAATGTGGAACATGCAAATTAAAAGCACAGTGAAATACCATATCATACTTGTTAGTGTGGCAATTATGAAAACAATAAGAGATAACAGATTTTTGGGAAGCGTGGATAAATAGTAAGCATGTACTCTGATGCAGCTAATTATAGGAAGTTATAATATGGATGTTAGTAATAACTCAGCAATCTTTCTTCTAGGGATAAATGCAAAAAATGAAATCATGTAAACCTTGTAAAGATACCTGCCCTCTCATGTTCACTGTGGCATTATTCACAATTCTAAGATATGAAAGCAATCTATGTGTCTGTTGATGAATGAATAGATAAAGGGTGGAATCTATCATCTATCTATCTATCTATCTATCTATCTATCATCTATCTCTCCATTAGCAATGGCATGGATGAAACTGAAAGAATTTATTAAGTAAAATAAAACAGATAAAGAGAACTACTCCATTATCTCACTTATATGTGAAATGTTAAAACAAAAGGGTAAATATATAGAAACAGAATAAAATTGTGGTTATTAGAATTGGATGGGAGGAAAGAAGGAAATGGGGGGAAGCAGCTCCAAGGGCACAAAGTGAAGCTATGTAGGATGTATATTCTAAGAGGCCTAAGGTACAATGTGAGGACTGTAGCTCTAATATTGTATTGAATACTGGAAGTTAACTTAGATAGTAGATTTTAGGTGTTTTTACAACCTACAAACATACCATGAGGGTAATTATGTGCGAATGAGGGGATAAGCTAGCTTGCTTGACTACAATAACCTTGTCACTATGCATATCAAAACATGCTGTATGTTATATATATGTGTATATATATTCATATATATATCTATGAAAGTATAGATGACCTTCATGTATTAAAATTAGGAAAATTAAGCTAACTCTTTAAGGTTTAGTATAAGTTAGTAAGAAAAAAGTTTTAGTAAATACTTCATGTATTGAATCCCCTTCTACATAAATATACAGAGTTGTTTCAGTTTTTTTATGGAACTGAGAGGTATAGTAACATATATAGAGAGGCTGTAATTTAAAAGTATAAACATTAGTAAAAATGTAAAGAAGAATCAAAATGTGAAAAAAAATTCATCGTGCAGTAACAGGTTTTAAAAGATCTTTTGAAATATATTACTAAGTGCAAATACTTTTGTTATTAACTTTAAGGGATTTGTTATAAAAATATTATTTATGTGAAATACTATAATACAACAGAAATAAACCATACATATGTGCAAGAAATAGACATGACTTTTTAAAAGAAAGATCTTACTGAAATCTGTTTTTTTAAAGCTTTATGAAAATCTTTATTTGGGCCTCAGAGGTTATAGCACTATGTAATTAATTTAAAAGGAAATTAACACTTGACAAATAAGCCAGAAAAATGTTAAATATGTAAATAATGCATGAATTAATGCACAATTTCCTTCTCAATAGATTGCTATCTCCTGTGTCATGTTATAGCATTTTATTTTAATATGAATGCAAATATTGATCTTTTTTTTTATTTGACAGGTAGAGTTATAGGCAGAGAGAGAGACAGAAAGATCTTCCTTCCGTTGGTTTACTCCCCAAATGGCCACTATGGCTGGTGCTGTGCCGATCCGAAGCCAGGAGCCAGGTGCTTCTTCCTAGTCTCCCACACGGGTGCAGGGGCCATCCTCCATGGCCTTCCCGGGCCACAGCAGAGAGCTGGACTGGAAGAGGAGCAACCGGGACTAGAACCTGGGACCCATACGGGATGCCGGCACCGCAGGCAGAGGATTAACCAAGTGAGCCATGGCACAGGCCCCAGGATTGATCTTTTTTCTGGGAAAGAATGCGTAGTTATTTAAACTAAGATCAGCAGATTCTCCTCCTTCCTTTCCTGTCTGACCTCAATACCTTTTTAACTAGGTAGTTCCTGTTATTACTGCCACAGGTGATTCTGTGGAAAATACTTTGACCTTATAGAGAATTTGAGGGTTATAAATGTTAGATGAAGATAAACTCTTAAAATCACCAGTAATTTAAGGAAACTCTCACTGGGCAGTCTCTAAGGCCCACCCAGTAGGCCTAAATGGTGCCAGCTCACCATTTTATAAGTATGTTTCTTCCTAACACTTGAGTTTGTTCTCTGCAGTTTACATTATTGCTTAAAATTCTACCAATTTATTTGAATCATAAACACAAGTACTTCTGGGAGGTATATGGGGTGTTAGGCTAATGTTAGATAAATCAGTTTAGGGAGATGGATTTCTTGCTAGGAATTGAAATCCAATTGCACTCAGGAAATGAGAGCTTTACAGAAAACAATTCTGGTTACAGGTGCAGTGACACCATGGAGGGGCTTCCTTCAGCAAGAAGCAATGGAGCACCAGAATGGAATGTTTTAAAGCTTTGCAGTAAGGGAGGTTAATGGACACCTGCAGAATGTTTGAAACAGGTGCCTCCTGAGGGAATGATAGAAACAGAAGCCCAACTGTCAAGGTTTAGAGAAGACCAGGGTTAAAGGCAGTTGAAGCATCAATGATGTACAGTGAATTTGTAAAAGAAGAAAACAAATCAGAAAGTAAGTGAAAGAGGCTGTGAAATTAAACTTTTTTTTTTTGCTTATTTCTAAATTCCCCCTTTTCTACCTTCAGAAGTTGAACATGTAGTTGTTATGTTCTCACAAAATCCAACATTTTAATGGCAAAACAAAATGAGTCTTCTGGACTGGAAACCTAATCATTATTAATACATGCATTCCAAATTCCAAACAATGAGTTCTCTGTACTTCCCAACAGAAAATGCCTTTTATTATCTGTCCTTTTTTAAGCATAGATATTTGTTCCCTCACTAAGTTAATCAGAATAAATGTTTGTAGTTCTGGGAACAAGCAGGGAGTTTCATGCCTTTGGGAATCTGCTCAGTTCCTCCATCCCTTGCTCTCACTCCCAGCCATACCCTCACTCCAGCTTGGAAAGGATTTACTAGATTAGGTTGGAAACTATTGGTTCAAATTTTAAGACAATAGCTCACTCATCAGGTTACCTAATTTTTCAGCTTTTCATATCTCTCCTGCCAGGAACAACTAGCTGTTCTCTCCATTACACCTCCAGATGTTCTGTTTCTTATCACTTTATATCTAAAATACTTCATTGCTCTTCCTCATTTTCATTTTTTTCTCATGTTACAGAATAAATCGCTATAGTGACAAAAGCTATAGTGTGCTTCTCTTTGTAGTCTCAGGCCATATGATATGATAGATTCTTCCCCCAAATGGAGGAGTCAGTGAAGAAATGTATGAATACATGAATTAATGAAACAGTTGACTTTCAATCCTCCTCTGGAATGTAACCTAATCATTAATTAGGTCTGTGTTCCATCCAGGAATTACTCAGAAACTATGGCTTTGGCTCTCTGTGCTGATTTCCTTTTTCTCATAGACCAAGGTAATTTTAAATAGCTAGATACAAAGATTGTGGGCAATCTAAGGTAAGATCAAATGTTTCTTAGTTATTGTGATGATCCGAAGGCAGGAGCCAGGTGCTTCTCCTGGTCTCCCATGGGGTGCAGGGACCAAGCAGTTGGGCCATCCTCCACTGCACTCCCGGGCCACAGCAGAGAGCTGGCCTGGAAGAGGGGCAACCGGGACAGAATCCAGCACCCTGACTGGGACTAGAACCTGGTGTGCTGGCGCCGCAAAGCGGAGGATTAGCCTGTTGAGCCACGGCTCTGGCCCGATGCTCTCTTAGATTCAATGACATGGTCATCTTTTCCTAGCTCTTTCATTAGGCATTTGCTATGTGTTTTCTTATGATGTATGGACCATTTGTGAAATCGGTTTTACATTATTAGAGAGTTGAACATCTGATTGTTTATGCATCTTTCCCAAGCTCACACAGCATGGTAGTAGTAGAGCTGGCACTGAAACCCAAGTCATATGACTTCTCAGAAGTCTCTTTACCACATGTGTGATGCTTACTGACGTTTAGATATCAGGACTTACAGTACTGCATCCTGGAAGCTCCTAATTATATCTGCAATCTAGATATGTGCTAGCTGGCCAAAATTTATAAAATATTAGAGCTGCATAAGACCATCTGGACTATGCGGAATATTCTCTTTGGTATAATTCTCACCATTCTAACTGTATGGATTCTTGGATGAAGAGATCTAGTGTTTACCCTAAGGAAGACAGGTATCTTTAGGTAGAGAAGATTTAATAAGGTTGTGTGTTTAGAAGAATTCTGTACAGAGTGTAACATATGACTCACAGAGTGCTTTGTCTGAGTGATGAAACCACTCTATATTTTTATTTATTTAAATGACATGAAAATATGCAAAGAGAAGACATTGTGCCTTTAAAAATTAAAAGCAGATCCTTGGTAAATACTAAGTTTTCAAATGGCAAAATAAATAAAGATACCCACTTGATGATTAGGCATTGCTTATAAAGGCGGGTGGGGTTGAATGAGTGATTGAGTCCACTGCCAGGAAAATTCTTTTCTAATTAGAAGAAAAATTTCACAGGTTTTTTTTTTTTTTTTTTCATACTGATTCCATCTTGCTTGTGCATGGCATCTGAGGAGACAGCGTTACTTCCAGATTAAGTTAAGACACATGTAGTTAAGGTGTTACTGAAGTGAACTGGAAAGATACAAGAAAAAAATATGAAAGAGATACAAGTGTGTACCAAAGTTCTTGTGAGCAGTTTTGAGTATATTGAAGGGTGAAGGGAAGTCTCCCACAAATGATTGTATCCTCAAACAATTCAGAGGAATTGTTCAAGGTCAAGACATATCATATGCCCACAGGTGTCAATGTATATGTCAGTATATGTGGGCTTCTTCTGCCCCTCATGGTTCCAAGGATTGTTGCAAAATTTACATTCAGCAAGCCACTTCCTAGAAATAGGGCAGTTAATTACAAATGCAGCAGTCTTGGCTCCACCTCATGGCACTTCTGCATTCAAACAATCTCTAGCCAAATATGCCCAGTTTTGTTTTCCTAACTAGGAAACAAGTAAATCTGTTTTTGATGCCATTCTCTTTGTACTCCTTTAGAAACAAGAAGGAGGATTTGAATCCTCTTGTGACTATGTTTCAGAATGAATGGCTTCATGACTCTCAATAGTTGGGTTGATCTTTATTTCAGTAAGTTTAGCAAAATTTCAGTGAAGCCTTTAGTGATAGAATTTCAGTAATTTTAGTAAGTTAATGATATGGCTGAAAATATATGCCATAAATGCCAGGATTGTAACATTGACAGTTACATTCTACTTACCCTTTTCTTTCTTGCTCTTCTACCTTGTTTTTAACACTTGAAACCTTCTCATTGAATTTGCAATGTAAACACTCTATAGGGATTTGACTCACTTCCTTCTTTTCTCTCCATGTACATTTTTATTCTTCTCAGTGTTCTGTATTTTATTTATTTAAAATCTTTATTCTTATTTTAGGTAGAATAGCACTAAGTTATTTCACCCTTAGTATCAAACCTGGTCAACAGAAATCTCTGCCAGCAAATTAGAATTTGCATTCTAGTAACTTTCTGCCCTTTCTTGTCCTACTCAGACTTATCTTTTTTTATGACAGTTTTTTATTTTTATTTACTTATTTTTGTTAATTTTTTAAACATTTAAAAAATGTTCCCATATTCTTTTAAAAACATTTTTATTTACATAAGGTCAACAAATTTCATCTATTTTATATATACAGATTTAGGAGCATAGTGATACTTCCATGCCTACCCTCCCTCCCACCCACACTCCCACACTCCTTCCTCTCTTTTCTTTAATTTTTACAATGCCATACTTTCAGTTTATTTTATAATAATGAGATTATCCCTCCACTAAGTAAGGATTCCAACAACAACAAGAAAACAGTTTTACAACAATAGAGACAATGGCTGTAAACAATAATCAATTCTCAAAATGTAAATTTTGCTAATATACATTACATTTTTAAAATGAGTTTTTAACAGATTCAATATATACTGAATCAAGCTTATATTATTGTGATTGAGTGTCCTTTCTCTTTGTCTCTTAAAAAAATCTCTGTTCTGCTAAGGTACAGTAGAACCCTGAATTGCATTTCCATATCATCATAATTATTTACTTCTTCATAACCATTATCTGTGAATATTTTTGAATATAGAATATCCTCCTTACCCCAACTCTTTAAACTGAGTCAAAAGGTTAGAAATGGAACTCTTTATATTGCAAGCCTCTTATAAAAGATCTGGGTAATTCGAGAGAGACTTGATGAACTTTGTCTGTAAAAGGCCAGATAATAAATAACATTGGCTTTGTAAACCTTATATTCTATTCTCTGCCATATAGCTTTGCAGCCATGATAACAGCTGTTGAAAATATGTTACCATGGCTGTGTTCCAGTATGACTTTATTTACAAAAGCAGGTGAACCTTAGTTCATCCATGGACTATAATTTACTAACTTCTGGTTTGGGGAGATACAATTCACATTTATAAATAATCTCAGCTATTATTATAAACAATATTAAAAATTTTGCACAAATGGAGAAATTGGAATGTAAGATGTAATTCTGGAGTATAGTGTCTGGAAAGAGGTGCTAAATAAATGTTTAAAGTTATATCAGATATATATACACAGATGAATGGAGTTGTGGATATCATGACAAGACACAAAGTTTAAATTTTGATTAACCTACCCCCTGTTTATGAAATATTTACTCTACTTTCTTCATAAATTTCTGCAGATGTTATTAGCAAAGATATAAGGCTACTTCAAAAAGTTAGTGGAAAATACAATTAACAGATGTTTATTTTGGTAAGAAATAATTTGGAATCCATGCATAGTTTTTTATAATATGTATTTCTGTGAATTTTTGAAGTCTGCTTATGTGCATGTATTTCAATTTTTAATGCCAAAATTAATTTATCTTTTAATTCTATCTTCCACTAATATTTTGAAGTATCCTTGTAGAGACCTTTGTTGAGATTCTGTTTGGAACAAAATGTCAGAAGCCAGATGAATAGGCACAGATGCTGTCACAGTGGTTAACATGCTGCTTGGGATACCATATGCATCCCATATTAGAGTGCCTGGGTTTGCTTTTAATTCCTGAAAATGTGCCCACTGGAAGGCAGCAGTTGATGATTCAAGTACCTGGGCCCCTGCCATCCATGTAGAAGACTGGGACTAAGTTCTGGGCTCCTGGCTTCAGCTTGGCCCAGCCCTAGATATCACAGGCTTTTGGGGAGTGAACCAGCAAGTGGGAGATCTCTCTCTGTGTCTCTCTTCCTTTATAATAAACAAATATTTTAACAAAGAAGCCAGAGGGCAAAATTTATAGGGAATTGATATACATATACTTGGCTTTTACCAAGGTAAAACTCTAAACACACATCAATATAGGTTGATATTGTCAATCCAGTCTCATGAAATATCTATTCGATTTGTCTTAGAATAAAAATTTGGTTAATTGAAATTTTCAAAATATTATTTCCTTAAAAGTATCATACCTTGAGAATTTTATTGCCTCAATTTTGACTTAGCTTATCAAGATAATCATATTCAAACTCAAAAAATGATTTAGTGACAAAATAATATGTTTTTCTTAATAAGCATTTTTAAGAAAATAATTTCTGGAATTAAAGATAAGATAATCTCAAAAAGACCAGAAGACACCAAGAAAAAGAATGAGAAAAAGAAAATCTCAGTTGACAATTTAACAAAACACTCATTGATGCACTGAGAAAATATATTTTAAAATTATGATGTTTAAAAATATTTGAAAATAAACTTGTATATATACCACATAAAGGACACAATTGAAAAAAACATGTTAATTCATGCTCCAGCCCACATGAGTCATGTACTCAAAATATTCTGTGTTGTCTTGATTTATCTTTGGAAGTTCTGAGACAAGTTTCCCACAGTTGTTTGGTGTTTGTATGTGTGTGCCTCAATTTCTACTTTTGTAAAATTTAAAAAATACTATTTCTTATCTTACAAAGTTTGTTCATATACATAAAAGCCCTTGAAGCAGTGCCCTGCACATAACTCAGACTCAACATGTAATGGAGTTTCAAACCCTTTTCAGGTTCAAAGCTAATCAATACTTGAAATGTTCACAATTTTTTAAGTACACAAGTAAGTTCACTAGACTTTATTTAACTAAGTGTTTCTCATATATAGTTTCATATAGAATTATCTGAGAGGAGTGTTATAATTCATTATTTATGTGTTCTAATGAACCCAAGATGGGTTCATTAGTCTCTGAAGGATTTATAACACAAAGGACTCAACAATTATGAACAGATCAGAAGCCTGGAAAATATGACTCTGTAAGCTGTCTATAGGCTCAAAACCACTAGGTCTCAATTTATTCACAGTCATAGCTGTCAGATCTTGTCTGCACAGACTTCATCTTGACTTGTGCACCGAAGAGTCTCCCCTCAATTATGCAAGGCTTTCTTTTGTTTTCTGCCCTGGGGCTTTCCTGATGCATAGGCTGGAATGCTAAGTTAGTCATCACCTCTATGCCACCTTGAAGTGTCTGGTAGTAGCTCCTTGAAGGTCAATGTTCAACCACGAGGGATATGGTCTATATATAATTCATGTATATTCCTCTAAATAATCCAGGAATGTGTTTTATATCCTCCCTAGAAGGTCACAACAGGATTGAGCATATGTCACTGACCAACAGGTAACCCATTGCATTGCCTCTCTCCCTGATTCCTTCTTTCATTCTTTCAAATCCTTTAGTTCTATACCCTGAGATCACTTCTCCAATGACTTCCTGAATGCAAACTCTTGTCTTAAGCTCTGATTCCTAGTTTCAGCCATGATGAGAAGTAAAATATATAGATAAATATAATATGAGAACATCCATAATAATATATGCTATATGATCTCACAGAACAAAACATAGACAATAAATCTTCTAGTATTTTCTTTTCTTTAAATTTAATAAACTAGCTTTAGTGAATCATGTATGACAGAAAACTCTTATTCTACATCTGACAAGGAAAAATAAAGAAGATAATTTTTATACTTAAAATAATCCCATAGAATATTTTATTTCAAGGTTTACATAACTTTGAATTATGAACTATAGCTACCAGTTCTATTTTCAATTTGTAATATCTTCAGTGATAATAATGGCATGAATAATGAGAATTGCAATCACTTACACTGTTGATAATAAAATCGATGGGTGTAAGTGGTCTACAGTCTCATTTTCTTCCTAAACCCATTGGGAGATGTACTTATTGAGATATGATGTAATTTATTTTTACTTGTCAAAAAGTTTTTGAAATTTGGTTTAAGCAACAGAACAAAAATTCACACCATAAAAGAAACAAAATTCTTTAGGAAAAGGGATAAAATTAAACAAAAACAATTCTTTTCCTAATATGAAGCAACTTACCAAATTTGTTTTCAGATTTATTTTAAATGAAAGGCAAAGTTACAGAGAGAGAGAGAGGCAGAAACAAAGAGATCTTCTATCCACTGGTTCACTCCAAAAATGGCTGCAATGGCCGGATTTGGGCTGATATGAAGTCAGGAGCCAGGAGCTTTTCCTGGGTCTCCCACAATGGTGGTAGGGCCAAGTACTTGGGTCATCCTCTGCTTCTATCCCAAGACCATTAATAGGGAGCTGGACTGGAAGTGGAGCAGCCAGCACTTGAACTGGTGCCCATATGGGATACTGGCAATTGAGGCAGTGGCTTAACCCACTATGCCACAATTCTGGTCTGCAACCCATCAATCTTAATTTACATTTGTATTTAACCATTTTTTAAGGATAGGATAAAAATATTGACCTGAAATATGACATCAAATTTAAATATTGTCCTCATTAATCAAATAGGAAAGACAGCATATTGTGGCTTGTTCTATATTATTTGGCAGAGCCATTGGTGATAGCTCCAGATTAACTACAGTTGGTATGGTACTTGAGCATCCCTTAGTGATTCATTTCCAGATGGAAGCATGTGCTAAAAAACTATATTTCTAGGAAGAGGCAATCATGGAAAAATTTTTCTGAAGTTGGGGAAGAGCATGGTGTCTGGTTTGAAATAAAACCAGTAGAAAATAAGGACATATAGCAAAAATGGAATTGATGCCATCTTAGAAATTATCATCCTCTCTAAGCATTTCATCCACTTTCAATTACTTAGGTCAAACGACTCATTTTTTTTTATCAAACAGAAATAATGGCAATGTCTTGTGAGCAATTACATTTTATGTTTTTCAGTAGAGAAAATTATCAAACTATTCAATATTGTAAATAAAATTTCCACTTGAAAAATAATAAGGGGCCGGTGCCATGGCTCACTTGGTTAATCCTCCGCCTGTGGCGCAGGCATCCCATATGGGTGCCAGTTTTAGTCTCGGCTGCTCCTCTTCCAGACCAGCTCTCTGCTGTGGCCCAGGAAGGCAGTGAAGGATGGCCCAAGTGCTTGGGGGGTTGGGGGTGGAGGGAGGCTCCTGGCTCCTGGCTTCGGATTGGAGTAGTTCTGGCTGTGGCGGCCATTTGGGGGTGAACCAACTGTAGGAAGACCTTTCTCTCTGTCTCTCCCTTTCATTGTCTGTAACTCTAGCTGTCAAATAAATAAATAAATAAATAAATAAATAGAAAAACAATAACCTAGATTGCTTCAAGCACACATAAATTTTAAAGGCCATGGGGTACATCATAAAGAAAAAGTATTTGAAGAAGTTAAAGTAAATTGTCACAGGAGTAAATGAAGTGAACAACATATTTTCATGACTAAAACCAATATATGTTCTGCTTCATGTTATAATTATTTGTGTAAATATGTTATTCTTGAGTAAGTTTGATCAGTTGATCAGTTTATTATTTCTTACATAACCTCTTCCAGTGTCAAGTTTGTACATTCTCAAAAATTTTGAATAAAATGTTTTTAAATCAGAAGAAATAATACCTGAAATAGTAAGACTGTATGATTAATTATATGCATGTGGAAAATATGCTGTGATGCATTCTCATATTCTTTTGAGAAAGTCAATGCTATAAATCCATCACTCAAGAAATGATGCTATAAAAGCAGGGCTTCTCTATCAAAGACCTGACATTGTATCTTGGGTGGTACATGAGCTAGCACTAGAAGGAAGCCTGCATTCAAAATAGTATGTATACTGCTTAGTAGAAATAAAGGGTCAGCTTATTTCCAGTCTTTCACACTCCAAGTAATTGGGTTCTAAAATTCACTGAAAGATAACAAATCCCTCCTTCCTAGTAAGATCAAATCATTTTGCCAATGTGACCCAGGTAGCTTCCATTGTTCCCATAGAAGTACTTCTCAAAGTGTTTTGTTAATTGAAATTCTATCCCTACAACTTCTGAAACCTATAGATTGAGCCATGTCTATTGTCAGCCTCAGACCCAAGCCAAAGTTAATGAGGTCCTAATAAGCCACACAGAAGTTGCTTCCACAAATGGGTCATAAATAATTTTAAATGAGGTCCTTGCTGCCATCATGCTCAACGCCACTAAGCAATCCTTCTACATAACTACTGTAGATGTTGCAATCCAATATAGAATTGGAGCCTCACACTGCTTACAATTGTTTCACACTTTGTACCTATCAATTCACTGACTGTTTTTAAGGCTCTCTAATGTGTTTGTCATTTGATCTATTGAGTTCTTCATTTCATTTTGATTTCTCTTCACTATCACACTTTCCTGTTCTACTAGTTACAGGGACAAATATCATATGTTCTCCCTGATCAGTGACAACTAACCAAGCACCAAAAAGGAAACCTGTTGAAGTGAAAGGGACACTATGAGAAACAGTGACTTGATCATCCCTTGTCCTGATTATTGATGTACAATTTAATACTTTATCCCTTTTAGTATTTTTTTTGTTCTAGTTAATACTATTGGTTGAACTCTGTAATTAACACACAATAATTCTTAGGTGTTTAAATTTAACTGAAAAGTGATCCCTGCAAAATATAAGAGTGGGAATGAGGGAGGGAGGAGATGTACAATCTGGGACATGCTCAATTGGACTTGCCCCAAATGGTGCAGTTAGAAACGTGCCAGGGGATTCCAATTCAATCCCATCAAGGTAGCCTGTACCAATGCCATCTCATTAGTCCAAGTGATCAATTTCAGTTCACAATTGATCACACTAATAGGTCTAAGAGTCAAAGGGATCACACAAACAAGACTAGTGTCTGCTAATACTAACTGATAGAATTAAAAAGGAGAGAACGATCGATCCAACATGGGAAGTGGGATACACAGCAGACTCATAGAATGGCAGATGTTCTAAACAGCACTCTGGCCTCAGAATCAGCCCTTAAGGCATTCAGATCTGGCTGAAGAGGCCATGAGAGTATTTTAGGCATGGAAAGCCCAGGCACTCTTGCAAAAAATAAAAACAAACAAACAAACAAAAAAACAAAACAGAGGACCTAAATGAAAGATCTCTGTTAGTGAGATCCCAGTGGAAAGAACAGGGCCATCAAAGAAGGAGGTACCTTTCTCTGAAGGGAGGAGAGAACTTCCACTTTGACTATGACCCTATCGGAATAAGATCAAAGTCGGCGAACTCTAAAGGCTTCCATAGCCTTGGCAACTCATGACTAGAGCCTAGGGAGATTTCTGACGCCATAAACAAGAGTATCAAATTGTTAAGTCAACAACAGGAGTCACTGTGTACTTACTCCTCATGTGGGATCTCTGTCCTTAATGTGTTGTTCAACGTGAATTAAAGCTACAACTAGTACTGAAACAGTTTGTGTTTCTGTGTGGGTGCAAACTGATGAAAGCTTTACTTAATATATACTAAATTGATCTTCTGTTATAAAGATAATTGAAAATGAATCTTGATGTGAGTGGAATGGGAGAGGGAGCGGGAGATGGGAGGGGTGCGAGTGGGAAGGAAGTTATTTGGGGGGGGGGGGAAGCCATAGTAGTCCATAAACTGTACTTTGGAAATTTATATTTACTAAATAAAAGTTAAAAAATATTTGTGGAAAATAAGCCTAAATAAATAAAAATGCCATGAATAAAAAATTAACTAGGATAGATCAACCAATTTTTTGATAACATTTTGTATTCCTAAACCCCAACATCCAGTTCCTACTTTGGGAAACACGGACTAGACTTCTTCCTATAAATATAACTCAGTGAACTACATGATACTTTGAAAATAGTAACTTTCCTTTTGTGTTATAATTCAGAGATATTTCTAAGAAATGCACTTTTTGGATTCTTTTAATCTGATCCTAGTCAAGTGTTACATCTCCCTGTTTCTGCTTCAAAATATTTAGGGAAAAAAGCTGGACAAAAATATGTAAGTTTTCTGGATACAGAGTGGAAGGCTTGACGTTATCACTTTTCTATTAGTAGTATGAAGTTATGTTTTTCTGCCTATATATATATAGTGGTTATATATGTGTATATAACATACACACACACATTACATACCAATTGCTCATTTTATACTAATGCCCAACAGTTTTTAACTTTCTTCGGTTCTTCAGAAGATAATAGACTTACTGATTTTTATATAGGATTGGTGAAAGATTAATTACATTTATTATATACTCTGTAAAATTTAATCAAATGTAGATCTCAGATAAAAAATCCTCTGATTCAACTAGGAATACACCTCATTTTCATAAAAACTCAGTAAGCCATCAGAGAGATATTCCCACTAAGCTATGTATTTGAAAATAGATCCTGTAATTATGGTGTACCTCATTGTGCCTTTGTCCATTCCTTCAGGAATTTTTACTATTATTCCCCTTGAAGCTTGTGATTGCTTGATTGATACAGTGATACTAGATCATCTGACATGAATACGGGTTAGCTTTTCTTAGGTCCAGGCATTTTTTTTTTTTTCTTGACATTGACTTCACAATTCTTTTCTCCCTCCCTTCCTCCTTTTCTTCCTTACTTCTTCCTTCCTCCTCTTCTCCTTTCCTTTCCCTCCCTCCCTCCCTCCCTTCTTTCCTTCCTTCCTTCCTTCCTTCCTTCCTTCCTTCCTTCCTTCCTTCCTTCCTTCCCTTTCCATCTCATTCCTTTCCCTTGCCCCTATCTGTAATATTAGAAGACCAACTTCTAGTTGCAGTCCAGTGGGAATATTTCTGGTGTCACTGATCTGTAGATTTTCTTTATGGTGACTTCTCATTCTGCCCCAGTGAAAAGCCATGGCCAAGAGTATGTATTTCCTATGTTAAGCCTTTTATATGAATGTCTTACACAAAAACAAAGAAATGTGTTAACAGATATGTTTGTGTTCATTTGAATGATTGGTCACCTTTTATTGATTATGGATATGACTCATATTCTGTGTGGGAAACTAAATAATTTCATCAAACCATACATCTATACTTTCAAAAATTAATTAAAAATTGCCTTCTTCGCGGTATATTTAAGAAAAATTTTAGAACAGCAAAGGGATCAGATCAGGATTTTTAAGAAAGCATAGGCATGCAATACCTGACATGAGCAAATAAATCCTACAGAACAGAATACGTGGGAAAATCAGCAAAGTCAAGCTTTGGTTAACTTCAGCAAGTAATGAATAACAGCACATCCTGAATCGACTGTTTGGGGGCGGATTTATTGTTTGTCCTAGGGCAACTTTAAATATTGAACTCTTTGTCAGCATAAATGTGCCTGCATTAATACTGGAAATATATAAAAGTAAAAAAATCTGACTGTAACAATAAAAAGTTGATAGGAATCTTTAAGAGAAAAGACTCAAAGATCCTCTTTTTCTAACTCAGTATTCCCCTTTTTAATCCTTCCATTGGTATTTTATTGGAAAGCTCAAGAGTTGAACTTTGGAACCAAGAACAATTTTGGCATTCTTTTGAAATTAAAGGAGGAGAAAACTTCCAGGGAATCCTATCCCATTTAAACCCTTTTGACTCTATGAACAGAAGTCCCACTGCTATTCCAAGTGACAAATTATGGTTTGAATTATTCTGCTTCAAATTTATAAATAAATAGATTTTCAGTCAATGTGTTGATGACTGTAATAATATGTCCACAATGAGGATGATCTCTCCTGTTCTATGATGTAGTATCGTCCTCACTGAACATTACCTGCTTCTGAAATACAACCTTGTTTAGTATTAGTATACTATAGACTAACAAAAATGTTTGTAAAATTAGTTGCAGATATTCTTTTCAAAATATTAATCTTAGCATAACAAAATCCAGAAATGTTTTTGCAAAATTACCCAAAATGTATACTATCAGGAAAGAATTTACAACTTATTTGATGACCCTTGGTTTGCAGTTGCATTCCATATCCACAGAGGCTTCCTTCCAGTTTAATTATATAATAGTAGACAAAATGTTCCAATACTCTGTGAACTAACATCCAAAGAAAAACAGGGAACACATGTGTTTGCAGGATAACTCAAGCAATGGCACTTCGGGGGCTGAATCCACACTGGAAAGGCAGTACCAGGACTCTTACTATGAAAATGGGGAAGAGGCCAGCTCTCCAAATGCATTTTGCCTTCCTTAGTGTTTTTCTATGTGGTAGCCATTAGCTTCTCTACCTCAGTTCGATCACCTGAAAATGGGCGGAAATTTATCATTCTTATATATTAAATGTCTCCAAAACCTCCTAAAAGGACTCAAAAATCAAATGTACATCTCTAGCCCAACATGAGAAATATAATTGCCTATGCTTATACTTTAAGATCCAGGCTTATTTTCTTCTGGAGAATTTTAAATATGAATTGTTGAAAATTAGTTTAAAAGGTGCTATTTATTAAATTATAGCCTTGAGTATATACATGGTTTGATTAGGGGCTCTACTTCTTCTGCTTCCTGGCATGTTATAATCTTGATACTGTGAACACAATCATATATAGAGTTGGGCATTTCTAACATTGTAAGTATACTTATAAAGTCAATGTACAATGTTGACCTCACAGTCAACAAGTTAATGAGAATAATGTTTATAGACCACTCTACTATGTACTAATCATTACATAAATGATTTAATTTTATCTTTGTGGTAGAGATGCCAGATGTTATTCCTCTCTTACTGATGAGGAATGTGAGGCTCAGAGAAATTGTAATTTGTCCAAGGCAACAGGGTCAATGAATGAGACAGTCAAGACGAACGTATCTTATATTGCGGTTATAATATTCTAGTTTGTTGTGGCTGGCACTGTGGCATAGTGGGCTAAGCCTCCACCTGTGGTGCCAGCATCCCATTTGGGTGCCAGTTCTAGTTCCTGCTGCTCCTCTTCCAATCCAGCTCTCTGTATGGCCTGGGAAAACAGTAGAAGATGGTCGAAGTGCTTGGGTCCCTGTACCACATAGGAGATCCACAAGAAGCTCCTGGCTCCTGGCTTTGAGTTATGCAGCCATTTGGTAAATGAATTAGCATATGGAAGACCTTTATCTCTGTCTCTTTCACTGTAATTCTACCTCTCAAATAAATAAATACAATTTAATATTCTAATAAGTGTACCTATGTTAAAGCCCTTAGAAAATTATATTAAACACAAAGACAACCATCTTGTAGGAAATTAGACATTAATTTTTTATTGATTCTGTTTGATTTACTCTTGTAGTTTTCATATTTTAATCATTTTGTATAATATAGTCATGTTATTGAAATAAATGAGAAATATTGATGAAATGATGGGTCACGGTATATCAAACAGATATATCACTGAGTTTGCAGTATCATTGGAGTTATCACGAATCTTTCTGTAGGAAGTCTAATGATCTTGGATAAAACTTAGCCTTGTCCTCATGGACTAATGTTGGGAACTTCTTAAGAAGTGGTTCAGAAAAAGATAACAGGTGGCAGACAAAATGGCTCTTTGTTTAGGTTATTCTATCATTGGGGAAATAAATCCCTTCTTCATGGTTGTGGTTAATCAAATAATAGCATATGGCAATGTGAAAAATAGGAATCAAGAAAGAAAATAGTAAGCCCCCATTTTTAATCATTACTATGCATAGAAATATACATCAGGGCTAGCATTGTGACCTAATGGGTTAAGCCTCAGCTTGTGATGCCGGCATCCAATCGTAGAGAGCTGATTCAAATCCTAGCTACTCAGCTTCTGATCCAGCTTCCCTCTAATGCACCCAAAGACAGTAGAAAATAGTCTAATAGGTGGCCTCCTGCCAACTGTGTGGGAGACCAGGGTGGAATTCCTGGTTCCTGGTTTCAACCTGGCCCAAATCTGGCTGTTTTGGGCAACTGGGGAGTAAATTAGTGGAAGGAAGATCACAGTCCACACAAAGTCTTTATAGTCAGACTTCCCCCAACTGATCTTTATATATAAATATATATGAATATATATGTATATATTTATTTATATATACATATATATATATATAAAATCAGATCCAATTACTCAATAAACTACTTAAAGAAAATATAACCAGTTATGTCAGAAAGCCTGAGGGTAGTACCAAGGAATCAATATGTTAAAAATCTCCCAAGCTGATATCAATGGGTAACTGGACAAGAGAACTATGGCTCAACATTTGGCCTTACAATTTAGCAGTTAAAAAAAATGGGGGCAAGTGCTGTGGCATAGCAGGTCAATACCCTGCCTGCAACACTGGTATCCCATATGGGCACTGATTTGACTCCTGGCTGCTCTACTTCTGGTCCAGCTCCCTGCTAATATGCCTGGGAAAGTAGCATTGGAAAATGACCCAAGTACTTGGGCCCCTGGACCCATGTGGGAGAATCTAAAGAGAATCCTGGTTCCTGGCTTTGGCCTGGCACATCCCTGGCTATTGTTGTGCTGGGTCTTAGTCCACCCGAATGAGGATGGACATTTCCATTGCAAATTCTGCATTATTCTGCATGCAGGGTAAAAGAAAGTAGTGTCCATTTCTTTAACTACAAATTTTGTTTTTCTTTTTTATAATGCAATATTGCTTTAAATGTCTCATTATATATTCATTAGCTCTGTATTTTGGATAGCAGTACATTTGTTTTGGCCCATGTATCATGAGTAAGGAGTTCCTAAAGTCATGTTTAATGTGTTTACATAGTTTTAATATCTGACAAAGGAGTTCCAGACTGAGCAACCAAAAAGAAATAAAAGGATTAAGACATCCTAACTGCTGTACTTTTTTTCCCCCCACTTAGGAAACACAGAATACCAGATACAAATATTTTGGAGGCAAAGTTTGCCAGGGGACAAATTATTGGTTTTTCCCAACTGTATATTCTCTTGGATCATAAGATAGGACTATCACAAGTTGAATTCTCAGGAAGTACAGAGAGATAGAGATCTGTGTGCAGGGAATTTACTGGATAATGCCTTGGGAGCCCTCTTGCAAGGGAATGAGGGCTCAGATTTGGGCACAGGGAGAAGTTGAACTTTGATACATTTGCAACCCCTTCGCTGATCCCATGAGCTCTTGAGGGCAAGGAGACAGGGAATTAAAAAAAATATTATTTCTAGGAAAAGTGTAATAGCTGTCAGCTAGACATTTCCTTTTGTTCTAGGACAATTTCAGGAGAGGGTGCCAAGTGTGTACTGTCAGCAGGCAACACTGTCAGCGTGGTGGAAAATGAGTGATTTGGTCCTGAAGGAACAATGTAGGTGACTCTCACCATTACCCTCAGCCTATGCATGCACTGTATGTAACACAACAAAAAGCAGATGCAATGATACATATGCTTTTAATAGGCAAATCCTCATTCAATTTCATGATGACAATTTTCCAAATTAATACAACTTGGCTTCCATACAAATATGCATTTTATTATTAATAGTGAAATTATATAAACTATATGAATATTTTCCTATGTGTAAACAATTAAACCATCCAAATATTTATACAAGAACTATTTCATGAGGAGTAGCTCAAGCAAAGAGATAATAAGTGAATATGCAAAATAAGAAAAATTATGTTCACTGCCTGCAAGGAAGCTATACTTTGACAGACACAGAATTACATAACCATACATTATGAAGTGTATAAATATGTCCTAGATTTGAAAGTGCTAACAAAATTTAGTTTGGGGAAATTACCAGAGTAGGTTGGTGTCAGTTTTGGTGGAGAAGCATCATTAATCAAAGCACTAGTTGAAGATTTTTTTTTGTATTTCTTCAAAAATATGTTTTAGTATGTTAAAAGTAGTTATTACCTTAATATATACTCAATTCTTGTAAACACCCAGGTTATTCAAAGCTATAAAATGGAACAAATGTAATTTTAGTTTTTAAAAATGTTTTGTTCAATAAAACTTCCTTTTAATAGTTGTTGCAATACCATAATTTGTTTTGATCTGGAATAAATAATCTATGAAGTTATAGCGAGGCATATAATGCAAAATATGTAAAACACTGGTATCATTCTGTTTATAAGAACAAAGTTGTAGTCCTATTTTCCCAGAAGTTAGTCAGCATTCCTGTCAAATTGTATGCATAATGTTGTTTTCCATATTTCTCAGATATACAGATGTTGGTCTCTATATGATTGCTTATGGTGTTAACCACTAAATTTTCTTTTAGAATTTATTATTAGAGTAGTAGAAATTCAGGGCTGGGAGAGGGATAAAGAGAGTAGCTCCCACCTATTGGTTCACTTTCCACATGCCCGAATGGCTGGGACTAGGTCAGGTCAAAGTTGGGAGCAGAGAACTCAATCAAGGTCTCCCACATGGGTGGCAGGGACCTAGCTAGTATATGCATCACCCTCTTCCTCCAAGGATCCGTATTAGCAGATAGCTAGAATTAAGAGTGGAGGCAGATCATGAACCAAGGCACTCCAATATGCTATGCTCGTGTTTTAACCAGTTTCTCAATAGATAGTCCAAATGCCAGCCCCAAAACCATTAGAAGCACTTGTCCTGTTCTGCAGGATTTTGACTGCTGAATCTGGTTTACTTAATAATTGGTTCAATTAGTTGATTTTTTAAAATTTATTTTTTAAGGAATACAAATTTCATAAGTACAACTTTAGGAATATAGCTATTCTTATCACCATATAAGCCCTCCCATCCACACTTCCATCCTTCCTCCTCTTCCTTCTCCCCTTGCCAGTCCCAATCTCCATTGAGATTCATTTTCAATTAACTTTGTATACAGAAAACCAACACTATACCAAGTAAAGATTTCAACAATTTGCATGCACACACATACACACACACAAACCCTGAGAACTGGTTTTATAGCTAACTCTCAATACAACTCACTGAGGACAGAGGGATTTATTATACAATGACTCTAGCTGTTAACAGTTAACACTCTTATGTATGATGTCACTGACCACCCAATGCTCTTGAAAAGAGCTGCTTAGGCTATGAAAGGCTTTTGAGTCCACAAATTCTGTCAGTATTTGGACAAGGCCAGAGGCAAAGTGGAAGTTCTTTCTCTGGAGAAAGTGCATCCTTCTTTGATGGCCATTTCTTTCCCCTGGGGTCTCACTCACAGAGATCCTTCGTATAGAACATTTTTTGCCACAGGGTCTTGGTTTTCCATGCCTGAAATGCTTTCATGGGCCTTTCAGCCAGACCAGGAAGTCGTAAGGGCTGATTTTGAGGTCAGAGTGTTACATAAAGCAATTGTCATTCTTTTCTGCTGTGTGGACTGCTTCCTATGTTGGACATTCTTTCCTTTTAAATTCTATCTATTATTATTGCCAGGCACTTGATCCTAGTAATATGATCCCTTTAACACTTAATCCTTTCTATATGTTCACTTTTACACTTAATATGATCACTTTAACAATTAAGAGTGCATTTTTACATCCAATTTTTAATGGGATTTGGAGTCACATGACAAGTTTTTAAACTGTACCCTTAGAAGTAAGTCCATAGGAATGTAGGCAGAACTATACAGCTTTACAGTTACAAACTTACTCTTCCTTCTCCTATTCCCACTCTTATTTTTTACTGAGATATATTTTCAATTGATTTTATACACATATGAGTAACTCTATGTTAAGTAAACAGTTCAACAAATAGTATGAAGGAAAAAAAGATGAAAAAACAAAGAAAGAAAACAAAACTGTTCCTCGACAGTCAAGACAAGGGCAGCTAAAGTCATCCCTCCTAAAAGTGCCAATTTCATTTCTACAGATTTTGTTTTAGGGGCACTATTAGTTCTTACAGATCAGGAAGAAAAACATGTTTTTTTCCTTTGGGACTGGCTTATTTCACTAAGTGTGATCTTTTCCAGATTTATCCATTTTATTGGAAATGACCGGATTTCATTTTTTACTGCTGTGTCCTATTCCATAGAATACATATCCCATAATTTCTTTATCCAGTCTTCAGTTGATGAGCATTTAGGTTGATTCCATGTCTTAGCTTTTGTGAATTGAGCTGCAATAAACATGGAAGTGCAGACACCTCTTTTGTTTACTAATTTCATTTACCTTGGGTAAATTGCCAGGAGTAGGATGCCTGGGTCATATGATAGGTCTATATTCAGATTTTTGCGGAATCTCCATACTGTCTTCCATAGTGGCTTTACCAGTTTGCATTCCCACCAACAGTAGATTAGGGTACCTTTTTCCCCACCTCTTTGCCAGTATTTGTTGTTTGTTGATTTTGTATGAAGGCCACTCTTACCAAGGTGAGGTGAACCCACATTGTGGTTTTGATTTGCATTTCCCCTGATGGCTAGTGATCCTGAGCATTTTGTCATGTGTCTGTTGGCCATTTGAATTCCCTGTTTTGAAAAATGTCTGTTTAAGTCCTTGGCCAGTCTCTTAACTGGGTGGGTTGTTTTGTTGTGGAGTTTCTTGATCTCTTTGTAGATTCTGGTTATTAATTCTTCATCAGTTCCATAGTTTGCAAATAATTTCTCCCTTTCTGTCAGTAGGCTCTTCACTTCAGTGATTGTTACTTTTGCCATCCAGAAACTTTTCAATTTGAAGTAATTCCATTTGTTAATTTTGGCTTTGACTGCCTGTGCCTCCAGGGTCTTTTCCAAGAACTATTTACCTGTACCAATATCTTGCAGGGTTTCTCCGATGTTCTCTAATAATTTGATGGTGTCGGGTCACAGATTTAGATCTTTAATCCATGTTGAGTAGATTTTTGTGTAAGATGTAAGGGACAGTTCTTG
The DNA here is from genome assembly GCF_033115175.1 of Lepus europaeus. Taxonomy (NCBI): domain Eukaryota; kingdom Metazoa; phylum Chordata; class Mammalia; order Lagomorpha; family Leporidae; genus Lepus; species Lepus europaeus. Next base: position 71,927,916 of record NC_084829.1, on the reverse strand, counting down.
CTTCATACTTCTGCATGTGTAGATCCAGTTTTCCCAGCACCATTTGTTGAAGAGACTGTCCTTGCTCCAGGCATTGGATTTAGCTCCTTGGTCAAATATAAGTTGGTTGTAGATGTTTGGATTGATTTCTCATGTTTCTATTTTGTTCCACTGGTCTATACACCTATTATAACTGCCCTGTAGTATGTCTTGATCTCTGGTAGTGTGCTGCCTCTGGCATTGTTTTTGTTGTATAAGACTGCTTTAGCTAATTGAGGTCTCCTGTGACTCCATATGAATTTCAGCATCATTTTTTCCAGATCTGAGAAGAATGTCTTTGGTATTTTTACTGGTAATGAATTGAATCTGTAATTTGCTTTTTGGAAGAATGTACATTTTGATGATATTGATTCTTCCAATCCATGAACATGGAAGATTTTTCCATTTTTTATATCTTCTATTTCTTTATTTAATGTTATGTAATTCTCATCATAGAGATCTTTGCATCCTTGGTTAAACTTATTCCAAAGTTTTGATTTTTTGCAGCTATTGTGAATGGGATTGATCTTAGAAGTTCTTTCTTAGCTATGACATTGTCTGTGTATACAAAGGTTGTTGATTTTTGTGTATTGACTTTATATCCTGCTACTTTAAAAACTCTTCCATGAGTTCCAATGGTCTTTTAGTGGAGTCTTTATATCCCCTGTATATATAAACATGTCATCTGCAAATAGGGAAAGTTTGACTTCCTCCTTTCCAAATCGTATCCCTTTGATTTCTTTTACTTGCCTAATTGCTCTAGCTAAAACTTCCAGGACTATGTTGAAAAGCAATGGTGAGAATGGGCATCCACGTCTGGTACCGGATCTCAGTGATAATGTGTCCAACTTTCCCAACTCAATATGATGCTGGGTGTGGATTTTTCATAAATTTCCTTGATTGTGTTGAGGAATGTTCCTTCTATACCCAATTTGCTTAGAGTTTTCATCATGAAAAGATGTTGTATTTTCTCAAATGGTTTCTCTGCATATGTTGAAATAATTATATGGTGTTTGTTTTTCAGTTTCTTAATGTGATGTATCACATTGATTGATTTGTGAATTTTGAATCATCCCTGCATACCAGGGATAAATCCCACTTGGTCTAGGTGGATGATCTTTCTGATGTTGTTGGATCAATTGACTAGAGTTTTGTTGAGGATTTTTGTATCTATGTTCATCAGGCAAATTGGTCTGTAATTCTCTTTCTCTGTTGCATCTTTTTTTAGGTTTAGGAATTACAGTGATGCTGGCTTCATAGAAAGAATTTTTTTAATAACTTGAGAAGAACTGGAGTTAGCTCTTCTTTAAATGTCTGGTACAGTTCAGCAGTGAAGCCATGCAGTCCTGGGCTTTTCTTTGTTGGGAGGGCCTTTACTGCTGATTGAGTTTCTATCTTGGTTATGGATTTGTTTAGGTTTTTCCATGTCTTAATGGCTCAAATTAGGTAAGTTGTAGGTGTCCAGGAATCTATCCATTTCTTTTAGGTTTCCCAGTTTGTTGGCATGTTTGTTGGCTCTTTGTTTAATTTCTAATGATTCTTTTTATTCCTGTGGTGTCTGTTATTTAGTTTTCCATCTCTAATTGTATTGATTTGGGTCTTCTCTTCCTTTTTTTCGTTAGTTGGGTCAATGGTTTGTCAAATTTGTTTATTTTTTCTCCTACTCCACCATTTTGGAACTGCCCGCAAATTTTAATGAGATGCCTGAATTCAAGAAAACATATAATCAGGGTCCAGGCTAGACTAAGTTTTCCTTTAAAAGTTCCTTTGGAAGTTAAGAATTTTGAGTTCATAAGAAAATTTGCCCACTAAGTACTACTTTCAATGAAATAAAGTTACAAATGAAAGGTAATCCTAGGCTAGTCTACAGATGTCTAATTTTAAAGGCTTGATTTCATTAGATTTAACTCTGTGAATTGCTTTGCTAAGTACTGAAATTCTAGGGAGCAGAGGACTCTATAGAGGTAACACAAAGCCAGTGGCAGGAGAGGGCCTGCAGAGGAGAAGCAAAGGGGAGTCAGAGTGTCAGACATGTAGGATCTGATCCCAGAGACACATGAAATCTGCTATGGGGAAGGGGAGCTGGGCAGCAAAGAAAGAATTTATGTTAAATGAAGTAATCACATTTTAGTCTGCAGATCGATTTTGCATTCATTAGGGACTAATTTGTGTTGTATTTCAGTATACTGTTTTAAGTAAATGACTCTTTATTTCAATCTAACATTTTTTTCACTTGTCCATAGAAATTTTATAACATTTTGGCACTGATTAGTCTTTATATTTTGCTTTCCCTTAAATTTTATTTGCTGTTTAAATAACATTATAGCAACAGTTTATCAAACAGAGGAAAAATTCACTCATGATCTCTTCATGCTGATATTTCAACTGTTTTCATTTCTCCAATGTATTTCCTAGTTGGTACCTAAACATTGTTTAACCATACCAGAGATACTTTGGTGTACTGCTCTTTTTCACTTGACATTGTATTATGTTTTATGGTTCTTCATCCTTTCCCCTTTACCATTCTGAATAAAGAAAACCCTTTGGCCTTCTAGATTCTAGGTTGTATGTCCAAGCTTGTAAACTTCTGGCCTGGGTGTGGAATTCCATACAGCATCTTTTAGAGATGGGGTTGTGTGAGCCATCCCTACAGGTCTTTTCCAATCAGAAGGAAATAACTTTCCATTCTCCTTTGAAAAGTACAAGGAGACTCTGCCTTCTCAGACACCACTTTGGGGCTGCTTGTCCTTTTGATTTGAATTTAAAGGTACCTTTACATTTTGCAGTTGAAACAGTTCTCAATTTGTTCTCTTTATGTGGTGCCTGGCACATAGCAGGCTCTAAATAAATCAGTACTGAATGTGCAATATTGCTCATACAGGATCACATATCAATTACTTTAACAAATGAAAATTTCTCCTAATACGCTTCCAAAAGAAAATACATTTGCCTTCCAGAACAACTCTTAAAAATAAATAAATAACAACTAAAAAGCCCAAACCAAAAATCATAATGCTTTAAAACATATGTCTTAAAGAATGACACTAGCCGATTGTCCTAATTGATTTATACATCTTAAACTGTGTTAAACTTCACAACAGCACTACAATAGTAATACTGATACCCTGTCCTACGGATGAATAAGGCTCAGAGTTAAGAAACTTGTTCAAGATCATATGGTTAATAAGTATCTTTTGGAGCCAAGATTTGCACACTGCTGTTCTAATTTCAAAGGCTGTATTCTTGTAATCTCTCTCCATCACCCATAGTCTGATCTTACATTTAAATGGCATCAAGATCATAATCTATGGAAAGATGACTTGAAAGGGTTCCTTTAAATGTGCTAAGTGTGTGCTTTGGAGTGAGGATGCCAGCAGCAATGATTTGCCTGAGCTTTCGTTATTAGCTCATAAATGTAGATTTGGACTCTTAGGGACCTCCACTCATTTAAAAATTTTCATACCTGCTGTAGGTTATCTAACTACTTTAAGAACCTACAGAGAAAATGATAATTTTATATTTTGTCTATGCTAGTTTATATAGAATAATATAATTCTACCTGATGATAATTTTATATTACACTTATAATTCATATTAGTATATGAACTAGAGGTTGAGAGGGCCTATGGATTCTGCTATCAGAATCCCTAAAAATTATTTTTAAAATTTAATATAACAACTTAAAGTGATGTGAAAACAATTATATACAATGTTTTAACAACAAGAAAGAGAGATTCAATTGTAACCCTTGATTATAAATAGAAATGCTTTTGAGATAATGTCACATTTTAACCTAATAGCTCCTAAATGTTAGAATGGATATCCAATGTAGAATATTATGAAGTCCTAGGTACATAGTTTATTTTTATTCACTTTGAATGAATTATAATATTGAACTTTTGTACACAAAGATATAACTTAAAAATAGAAAACAAATGCTTAATTACTGAGGCCCATGTTGTGGTATAGTAAGTTAAGCTTCCACCTGGGATGCTAGCATCCCATATGGGTGCCTGTTCATGTCCTAGCTGCTCCACTTCCAATCTAGCTATCTGCTAATGTGCCCAGGAAATCAGCAGAAGATGGCCCAAGTGCTTGGGCCCCTGAATCAACATGGGAGATTCAGAAGAAGCTCTGGGCTCCTGGCTTTGGCCTGGCCCAGTGCCAAATGTTCTGGCTACTAGGGGAGTGAACCAGTAGATGGAAGATATCTTCCCCCTCTCCACCTTTTCCTCCTCCTCTATTTGTTTGTAACTCTGATTTCAAGTACATAAAAAAGAAATTTTTAAAAACATTTTAACTATTAAATTAACTATTGGTACTTACAGTTTAATCTCTGTAACATTAGAATTGAGAGTAATAGTGGAAGAATTTGTTCAGCATAATTTGGAACGAAGCATTCACTAGGTAACTGATACCCTCTTGAACTCACTGTGAATTGTTTAAATATCTTGATAGCCATTTCTAAAAATACTCTTGAAAAATAGGACTCCAATTCATAGACAAAAGTGATCTGTCAAAAACATTAAATGTCTGATTACAATAGTAATATTCCATTTTGGAGTCAGAAATCTACTTTTGAGAATCTGATCTTGTGCTTTCCCTGGCCATAGCAGAGAGCTGGACTGGAAGAGGAGCAACCAGGACTCGAACCGGCACCCATATGGGATGCCGGCACCGCAGGCGGAGGATTAACCTACTGCGCCACAGTGCCGGCCCCACTTTGCACTTTTTTTTTTTTTTTAAAAAAAAGATCTGTTTATCCATTTGAAATTGAGAGTTGCAGAGAGAGAGGGAGAGACACACAGAGAGATCTTAAATCTGCCAGTTCACTTCCCAGATGTCTGAAATGGCCAGGACTGGGTCCAGCTGAACTCAAGAGCACTGAGCTTCATCCAGGTTTCCCATGTGGGTGCCAGGGGCCCAAGCACTTGAGTCATCTTCTGCTGCTTTTCCCAGGCCATTAGCGGAGAACTGGGTTGGAAATAGAATGTCCAGGACACGAACTGGCACCCATATGGGATGCCAGCACTGCAGGCAGCCGCTTTACCTTATGTGCCATGATACTGGAGCTACCATTTTACATTTTGACTAACAGTTTGTTAGAGTTTCAATTTCTCAAGATCCTTGCTGACACTTGAAATGTTAGTCATTCTCATTAGTATATAATATAGACATATTGTGGTCTTGCATTTCCTAGTGAGTAAAGATGTTAAGCATCATATTTGGAATTAAATTTTAATTAATATTTGTATTTTCTTTGGTGAAATTCTTGTTAAAATCTTTTGCCCACTGTTTTTGGGGGGATGTTTATTTGCTTGTTTCTGGGATCTAAGGGTTCTTTTTATACTTAGGATACAAGCTCTTTGATAGATTTGTGTTTTGTAACTGTGGTCTCCCAGTACATATCTTATCTTTCTATTCTCTTAACAGGATATGTTAAAGTTTATGTATTTCTTCGTTTGAAACACAGAGTGGCAGGGAGAGGGAGAGAGGGATAGATAGATATAGAGGTGGGGAAGAGAGAGAGAGAGTGAGCGAGAGAGCGCTTCCAGATGCTGGTTCACTCCCCAAATGCCTGCAACAAATGGAACTGGGTCAGGATCGAGTCAAACCCTCCATCCATGGCTCACACGTGGGATGCAGGGGTCCAAGCACTTGAGTGATCATATGTTGCCCCCTAGAATGTGTTAGCAGAAAGCTGAATTAGAAGCAGAATAGCTGGGTCTTGAACTGACACTCTGAAATGGGTTGTGGTTATTCCAAGTGGCAGCTGGAGTGCCATAATGTCCATCCCACAAGAAGTTTAAAAACGGGACATAAATATTGAAGGATTATTATTTTCAGTAGCCCAAATCTGGAAGGAACCCAGATCTATAAGTGAGAAGATAAACTGTGGTATCCAATCAGGGAAAACTGTTCATTAATATAAAGCAATGAACTATTGTTATATGTTACAACCTGGGTGATTCATAAAATAATTATGTAGAATGAGCAAAACCTGACTACCTCCCACATAAAAGGAAAAAGAATTTACACTTTATGATTACATTCATATAAAATCCTTGAAAACTAATTTATAGTGACAGAAAACAAAATAGTGGTTTCCTGACAACAGGAGAGTGGACCATGGTAAGGATTGCATTGGAGCATGAGCAAATTTTTGGCAGTGATGGTTATTCTCATTATCTTGATTGTAGTTATAATTTCATATAGTTATATTCATATGCTTAGACAACAAATTATGTACTTTAATTATGTACAGCTTGTTTTATACCAATTAAACTTCAATAAAACCCTTTTTAAAACTAAAGCAGAATGCACACATTAACTTCATGTGTGCTCTTATTTAAATTATCCCAATAAAAAGGAAACAGGAAAAAAAGGAAAGACAATAATAGAGTACATAGCACTCCATAAAGTTATACTACCTATGATTCATATGGTAACAATGCCATTTGACTCATTCTAAACTAAAAACATTACTATTGTAAAGAGAGGAAATATTATCTTTCCTTTTTAAGCTTTAATATGAACATAATTCCATTCTGAAAGGTTCAGGTTAGAAACAATGTATCATAAGATTCTCAATATTTATGCAGACTGTGAGAAGAACTTATTAGAAAAACATTAGTTTTCACAGAAAACATAATAAATTCTGTTCTTGGCAAGGCATGTAATTAAAACCTTAAAAAATACCACAACCAGGCATTAATTTCATGTGCCAGGTCATGGAACAGAAAATAATTAATTTTTTTCAGGTGGATGATTAAAATGGAAGGACATTAATAAAAAGTGCAAGGTAAAGCAGATCAACAGACTCATTTGGGAAAAGTTATAAATCTCACTTAATGTTACTGGCAAATTTTCTGGTTTTCTTCTTTTATGGCCCTTGAAATCCATAGCACAGCCCTTAATACTGAAGTAAACAAGCCTGAATTCTATTGGAGGGTGGGAGGTGGTCAATAGGATCTGCTGTGAGGAGCAGCAATTCATAGTCCACCACCCGTGGGTGGTTGCTGGTCCAGGATGGGTCTCCCAGTCTCTACTCCCCATCACTGCATCCTACATGCCTTAGAGGAAGCAAAGATGTTTGATGTCATGGGTCTGTTGCCCTTACTTCTTATTTTATTTGTTTCCCTAGAAAATACATAGCCTTTTCTTCTTAACTGATTTCTGTAATTTTCCTAATGGTGCACTATTAATTGAAATAAATCTTTTTAGACTGTATTAGTATATTGTCTCACTTGATCTTTCCCATATCACTTTATATTCTATATTTGTCTTTCATTTATTGCTTCAAGTCTGTTTGTAATATTTCAAATAATGTTAGATTATTGCTATAACAGATGTTAGGAAGAAATTCCACGGAAGCCTGCTTACTACGTTCAAAAGTCACGAATTTTTCTATCCTTCCTTGTTTATTTTGCAACACATCCTCTTCACATCCTCTGTAGATAATTATGGATATCTAATGGTCAGAGAACTGAAATTTTATTAAATTTCCTTTAATCTCTCCAATAACAGTGGAACTTTTCAAATGAGAGTTTAATTATATAATAGTAGACAACATTTAATTAGTAATTTACTACCTACTAGTTAAGAAATGATTACAGTATAATTAGAGAAGCCATTTTTCATTTAAGCTAAGAAAAAAAGCTAAAAATCTCAGTTTAGTTGATAAATTTCATGGCAGCCACCATGGTTATGTGATTAATCTTAATTAATAAAACCTTGTTATTTTCATAACAAAGAGAATTTTAAACTGAAAAAAACTTAATTTTGAAAATAGTCAAAAGATCTCAACTGACATCTCACCAAGGAAGATACATGCATATAAACTTTGTATTTCAAATGATGCTTGGCATCATTTGTCATTTGGAAATAAGAATGCAAATTACTTCTTACCTATTAGGTTGCCTGAAATGTAGGACACTGCCAACACTGGCTCTAGCTTCCTGCTAATGCAGACCCTGGGAGGCAGTGGTGGTAGCTCAAGTGACTGGATTCTTGAATCAAAGTTGGTAGGCTTGGTCTGAGTTCCAGGCTCCTGGTTTCAGCCTACACCCAGCACTGCATGGGTATTTAGGGAGCGAACCAGCAGATGGGAGCTTTATCTACCTGCCCTCCCTCAGGTTTTTTTTTTTTTTCCTCTCATGTAAATAAAATAATGTAAAATAAGGTGGCCTTTTCAGAATTTTAAAAATGAATCTATTATAAAATATACAAAAAAACTCACTGAAAGGGTAAAGTAAAGGACACTAATAACTATTTTCAAAATGAGAGGTTTTTTTTTTTTAATTTAAAATTCTCTTTGCAGATTCTGGATACAAGGGCTTTGTCTGAAACTTGATTTGTAAATATATCCTTTCAATCTGTGGATCAACTTTTTATTTTCCTAACAGTGTCTTTCACAGAGAAAGTGTTTGTTTTTTTTTTTTTTTATTTCAATGAAGTCTAATTTTTCATCTTTTCCCTTTGTAGATAATGCTCTTGCTGTTGTATCAGAAAATGTATGTCTAAATCTGACACCATGCATACTTTCTTTTGTTTTCTTCCAGCAATTCTATTTTTGTAATTTACTTTTAGTTCAATGATATACTTTGAGTTAAACTTTGTATAAATTTTAATGTTTGTATCAAGATTCTGCTTTTGTTTCTTTGTATATGGATATCTAATTGTCTCAGTGCCTTAAAAAATATTATTTTTTGATTTAATTTCCCTGGTGCCTTTATCAAGAATCAAGTTACCTTTGTTTGTGTGGTTCAAAATGTGTACTAATAATTAGCACTCATAGTACAAATTATCTTCTTTCTCAAGTTTATATTTTAAAGCTCATAATCATATTTTCTATAAATTACACATTAAATATTTACCATTTCCTCATCTTAAATAGGATTCCATATGAAGCATGTGCTTCAACTTCCTGCCCTAGTAGTACTGAGGTCTGTTTTGAAAATAAGATCTTCCAGAATGAATCATGTGGTTACAGGGAGGCCACAGCAGGATATGGTGCAAAGTAATTGGGTTCAGAATCATGAAAGTTTAGGATAAAATTCTGTTTCATTATATATATATATATATATATATATATATATATATATATGATTTTGAGTATATGTTCATGTGTAATAAACAGTGTACACATTCTTAAAATGAAGCTAATGAAAATTACTTAACTACCTTGTGATACTGATTAAATGAAATCTGCATCATGTTTGATTTATCAATAGCATTTAACAGTCATTCATACTCCTTGAAAGTTAATTTTACTATGCTATCATTCATTTATGAAATTATAGAGATTAGTATAATAAATGTTATTACAGCGCTTCTTAAGAAAACATTTACAAACTCATTTCAAACCTTCTGTGTGCCACCCCAATTCCTTTATAATTTCCTTCTGCAATCATGCAGTATTTTGAATTTGAAATTAATCACCTCATATATGTTCTTATCGTTTAGTGGTTTGTATATTTTAAAAACTAAATAAAATGCTACCATATGTTTTGTATCCTTCACTACTTTTTAGTTTGTTAGCATACTTTAAAGATGCTAAAATTTATTCATTTTAAAAATTTACCTATTTTATTTTACATTTTATTTTATGAATAATCTAAAATTTATCTCTTTATTCCTTTTTGAAGTAAATTTGGATTGCCCAATATTTTTGATTATTATAAACAATGTTGTTCAGAGTTAAGTCTTAACAATATTTTCCTTAGAGAGATAGTTCAACTTGGTCAAATAGAAGTACATAATGCTCTTCTCCTGCACAGAAAGAACCAAAGCAACAAATAAACACTGACATTTCAAGGTGAGTGGCTGAGGGCGATCTCTGAAACTCGGCTAGTCAGAGACAGGAACCTTGTAAGACAGGCAGACCTCGAGATGGCTGTGTGGAGAGAACGAACCACATTGACAAGGACAACTCCAGCTGCTGCTCAGTGGGATTCCTCATTGTGTGTGGAAGGGAGTAAAGAGGAGGGCCATAGTTGATCAAATCACCACAAATGGCAGCAATCCTGACAACCCCTGTGGAACAGGAGCTTCACAGTCATCACAGGTCTGGAGTCCCATTGATGGAGCTGTATGAAGTCCACATAGCAGTGTTGTTTCAGAGAAGGAACTCTGATTCTCTGCCAAACTCTGAGACCCAGACTGTTGTAGCATGGCCTCATCACGGGAATGGAGTCACTGTTGGAATTCGTACTGCCACAGGGGACAGAAGCCTCTGCATATCTCCATCCCTGGAGCCCCACAAACATTTCACCACACTTGTACCAATGCTGCAGCCTATGAACTCAGCTATATCCAGTAGCACAGCTGTTAACTCTAGCACCCAAGTCTAAGGGAGTCCTGCACTACAAGAAACAGGTGGTTTCGCATGATGGGGTTTCCTTCACCAAAACTCACAGAACCTAGGCACTTGCTGGTGCCTGTTGCCTGGGACCTTCCCTCACAACTTCTACCACCTGCTACTGCTAGCCACTAGCAATGTGCACCACCTTTGAGCCCGAGAGTGATTCTTCCACTTTCTACACTCACTGAAACTGCTGCTTCCAGCTTCTACTTTTCAAACCTACAAGGGAGCCAGATCATGCATCTCCTACTATTTTATTCACTGATGTTTACCCATACAGGAGGACCTAAGTATCATCCGCTATGGTCATACTCTGGCAGCTCTCCTGTAGTTGCCTGAGATCCATCCTATCAAGCAGAGCCTGGGGACATTGCTCCCGTGGTTCACTACATCAGTGCTACCATTGTTGTTGTTGAAAGCCTCTGCCAGCAATGATGGTCACTTCTGTTGATCATGGGAACACATTACCCATGCTCTATACCTTCAGCACTGTGGCTGCTGTTACCTGAGATCACTGCTAATAGTGAGTCTTACCCCAGCAATGATTGTGAAAATTCCACTGCTCTCCATGTGGTACTAAGGACATGAAATGGTCACACCGCAGAACCCTATCCCCATGATTGTGTACCACACCAGTGAAAGGCCCACATATTCACACAGACTCTGGAGACTGACAGGTTCCCAACTCTGCTATCTACGAATGTACACAAAGCCGTTTATTACTCTGAAGAAGCTGTAGAGAAATTATACAATGGCACACAACTGAGACAAACAACAGCAGAGGCTGGGAAAGTGACACCCTGAGATACATCTTCAGGAGGATGCCTTTTGCTATGAAAGTCATCTTGAGAAACTGGTAGAGATATCTGCCAAGTATATAAATATTAACACATGGACACAAGAAGTAAGAAAAAGGCAAGCTAGCCTCATTTCACTGAAGTGGCAGAAAAGGAATTAATGAAATGTCTGAAAAAGAACAATTCCAGTGAAAGTCAAGGAAATCTAAGGGGATACAGAGAGATAATTCAGTGAAATTAGAAAAATAATTCATGATGAATGATATATTTAGCAGGGAGAGATCAAGAAAAAGGATAAAACATGAATCTTGAAACTGAAGAACTCAGTAAGTTGAATAATAGCTGTGCCTGAAAGCTTTAACAGACTAGATTAGACAGAATTCTGATATAGAAGGCAAGTCTTTTGAACTATACCTGTAAGACAAAAAGAAAAATAAATAAAAAAAATGAAAAAATCCTCATAGATCTATGGAATGTCAAGAAAAGAACAAATACTAGAATTATGGGTATTTCATAAGGCAAAGAGAAGGGAAAAGATGTAGAATAACTATTCAATATAATGATAGCTGAAAATTTCCCAAATCTTAGAAAAGATTAGAAAAGATATGGGCACACAGTTATAAGAAGCCCAAAGGACCCTAGAAATTTAACCAGAAAAAGATCTCTATACAGTGTATTATCTTCAAACTGTTGAAAGTCCAAGACAAAGAGAGAATATTTTTTTAAAAAATTATTTATTTATTTGAAAGTCAGAGTTACAGAGAGAGACAGAGAGAGCAGAGAGAGAACAGAGAGAGAGATCGATCTTCTATCTGCTGATTCACTCCACAGATGGCTGTAATAGCCAGGGCTGGGCCAAGCTGAAGCCAGGAGCCAGGAGCTTCATCCAGCTATCACCTGTGAATGGCAGGGTTTGGACTATCCTCTGCTGCTTTCCCCAGGCCATTAACAAGGAACTGGATCAGAAGTGGAGCAACTGAGACACGAAGTAGGGCCCATATAGGATGCTGGTATTGCGGGCAGTAGCCTTATCTGCTACACCAGCATGTTGTCTCCATTCTTAAAAAGAACAAGACAGGAGCACAAAATAGCATTTTTCTCAAGAGAAATCTTATAGGCCAGGGGGGAACTGGATGACATACTGAGTATTCTGAAAGAATATTATAGCCAGAATAGCAAGGAGTCATCCCCACCATACTATTCTTATAAAAAGATGTTTAGGCTAGCCCTACATCTAGGAGCAAAACAAAGATAACCACTATTATGAAAACATGTGAAAGTATGAAATTCTCAAGAAAAACAGAAACATAATGGAGAAAATAAAACAATGTAATCTTAGAAATATAGAAAACTGCCAAACCGCATAGATGAAAAAGAGAAGAGGGAGGGGAAGGAAATACAAAAACAAACTGAAAAAAAGAACTTCAAAACAGAAAAGTAAGTGATAAAAGTTGTCTTTATATATCAATTATAACCTTGGTTATAATAAGATTAAATTCCATAATTGAAATATATAGACTGGCTAAATGGATAAAAAAAATACAAAACAAGATCCAAAGATATGCTACTTACAAGAAACAAACTTCTTCAGTAAAGATAAGTACTGACTTAATGTGAGGGAATAGAAAAAATAAACCATGCAACTAGAAACTGAAAACAGGCAGGAGAAGTTATATGATAACAGATAAAACAGACTCGAAGTAAAAAACTGTAAGAATAGACAAAGAAGGTCACTATATAATGATTAAAGAATCAGTTCAACAGGAAGGTACAACAATTGTAAATATATATGCATCTAATGTCAGAGCAACTGGTTTAATACATTAAACAGGGACTGGTTTTGTGGCACAGCAGGTTAAGCCACTACCTGTGATGCCCACATCTCATATGAGCATTGGCTTGAGTCCCAACTGCTCCACTTGCAGTTCTGTTCCCTGCTAATTGCTGTGAAGGCAGCAGAAGATGGCCCAAGTGCCTGGGCTCCTGCTACATGTGTGGGGCAGTTAGATGAAGTTCCAGGTTTCTGGCTTTGGCTTGTCCCAGCCCCAGTCATTGCAGCCTTTTGGGGAATGAACCAATAGGAAAAAGACCTTTCTTCTCTCTCTGTGAATGTGTGCATGTGTGTATGTGTGTGTGTGTATCTCCCTCTATCTCTGTGGCTCTGCCTCTTGAATAAATAAATAAATATTTAAAAAATATTATACAAGCATCATTAGATCCAAAGGGAGAGTTAGCCTCCAATACGATCATAAATTTGGAATTTTTACACCCTAGTTTCATCAGTGGAAAGATCATCCAACAGCAACAAAAAAAATCAATGAAGAAATATCAGAGTTAAACAATATAAAACAATGGAACCTAACACACACAGAACATTTCATCCATACCTGCAGCATAAGCATTCTCATTAGCATTTATAATATTCTTTTTAAACAAATATTTATGTGTTTATTTGAGAAAGTTAGATGGAGAGAAGGAGAGAGACAGAGAGAGATACTAAATCTACTTGTTCACTCCCCAAATGGCTGCAATGGCCAAGGCTGGCCCAGGCCAAGGACATGAACCAGGAACTAACTCCTAGTATACCACATGGGTGACAGGGGCCCAAGTATTTGGGCCATCCTCTGCAGTTTTTCCCAGACCATTAGCAGAAAGTTTATCAGAAGTGGAGCGGCAAGGAACATGGAGTGACACTAATATGGGATGCCGACATGGCAGGTGGCAATTATACCTGCTACGCCAAAACACTGGCCCTACATATTACACTCTCTAGGAAGGACCACACCTTGGGCTAGAAAATAGCCTCAACAAATGAAAAGAAATCGTGTATCTTCTCTGACCACATGGAATGAAACAACAAATCTACAGTAGGAAGGTGAGAAACAAAGGTCACATTTCAATCTTCTTTGTGTAAATACCGTTTCCCCAGCATCATTTATTGAAGAATTTATCCCTTTCCTAATGTATGTTTTGGTGTCTTTGTCAAGAATCAGTACCTGGGAGGCACATATCATGATTATGTTTTAATCAAAATGTTTAAAAACATTTTTTAAGAAAATATCCATTCTGTACTTGTAGTAAAGTATCAAACTGTAACCCAATAAAGGTACAGTAAAAAGTAAATAAAATAGTAATTTAAAAACTTTTATGGACAAGTGAAAATGAAACACATCTTTTCAAAACACAAAAAGCAGAACTAAGTGATAAGGTATAGCATTAAGTGTCTACCCAAAAATAATAAGCGAAAGAAAAAGGAGGAGGAGCAGGAAGTGGTGGAGGAAAAGGATGAAGAAAGAAAAGGAACAAGATTTCAAATAGACAGCCCAGCAATACAACTTAAGAAACTAAAAAAGCAGGTGAAAACATGCAAAATTAGTAGCAGGAAATAAATAATAAGAATAGGGTAGAAATAAATGAAAATAAAGACTAAAACATATTCAAAAGATTAATAAAACTGGTTTTTTGATGAGGTTAAAATAAGTGGTGAATTTGTAGTTAGCCTAACAAAAATAAAAGAGGTGAAACCCAAGTAAGTAAAGTCAGAAATAAAAAATATAAACAGTACAATTAATAACACAGAAATGCAGAGGATCTTTAGGGACTGTCTTGAACAACTGTACACCAATAAATTGCAAAACCCAAAAAAAAATTGACAAATTTCTGGACCAATGTGATCTACCAAAATTGAACCATGAAGACATAGAAAACCTGCAGACCAACAATATGTAATGAGATAGGGTCCTCAATACAGCCTCTTCCATCGAATAAAAGCCCAGGACTGGATCACTTCACTGTGGAATTTTACTGAACTGTTAATGAAGAACAAATGTCAAGACTCAAAATATTCCTCAAAATTGAAATGGCTGGAAACCTTCCCAAATGGTTTTTGAATCTGACATTTCCAAATCCAGACAAAGACACAACAAAAACAAAAAAAACATGTTAATATCCTGTAGGAACAGAGATGCAAAAGTTCTCAACAAAATACTAACAAATCATGTTCAATCATCAGGGAAATGCACATCAAAACCACAGAAGTCATATCAAAAAGGTAAAAAATTACAAATGATGGTAAACATGAAGTGACAGGGAAATGCTGAAGCACTATTGGTGGAAATGTAAATTAGTACATTATGGAAACAGTATGGAGGTTTCTCAAAAAATTACAAATAATTCTAACATATATGGTATGAGTATTCCACTTTTGGGTATATATCAAAAATATACTTGCACTCGTGTATATAGCAGCATTATTCACAGTAGCCAAGTTAGGGAATCAGCAAGGTACAATCAATGGAAGAATGAAAAAAATGTGGTATATATATATATATATATGTGTGTGTGTGTGTGTGTGTGTATATGTATATATATACACAATGGAATATTATTCAGCAATAAACAGAATGAAATCCTACCATTTGAGTACAACGGGTAAAACTGGAAATTATGTTAAGTGAAATAAACCAGACACTGAAAGACAAATACCACATTTCTTTCTCATATTTGGTAACTAGAAATTTTGATCTTAAAGTTGAGTTATAATTATTAGAAGCTAGGAAGGGCAGGCAGATGAGGGATAGAGATGGATTGGACAATAAGTATCAAAACAGATTTAGATAGAAGGAAGAAGTTCAAGTGTTCTAAAGCACAGTTGGGTGACCAAAGAGTGGACCAAGAGTGTTCTCTTAGGTCCACGAGGAGGCCCCAAATGTCAGAGCATTAGAAATACAGGAAGTGGGCCGGCGCCATGGCTCACTAGGCTAATCCTTTGCCTGCGGCGCCGGCACACTGGGTTCTAGTCCCAGTCGGGGCACCTGATTCTGTACCGGTTGCTCCTCTTCCAATCCAGCTCTCTGCTGTGGCCCGAGAGTGCAGTGGAGGATGGCCCAAGTGCTTAGGTCCTGCACCCACATGAGAGACCAGGAGAAGCACCTGGCTCCTGGCTTTGGATCAGCACGGTGTGCCGACCGCAGCAGCCATTGAGGGGTGAACCAACGGCAAAAGGAAAACCTTTCTCTCTGTCTTTCTCTCTCTCACTGTCCACTCTGCCTTTCAAAAAAAAAAAAAAAAAAAAAGAAAGAAAGAAAAGAAAAGAAAAAAGAAACACAGGAAGTAAAAAAGTATGGGGCCTGCTTTGTGGCACAGTGGGCCAGGGGGCCCTGGCCTGCAACACCAGCCTCCCATATGGGCACCGGTTAAAGTCTTGGCTGCTCCACTTCCAGTCCAGCTCTCTGTTATGGCCTGGGAAGGCAGTAGAAGACGGCCCAACTCCTATGGCTCCTGCACCCGCGTGGGAGATTCAGAAGAGGCTCTTGGCTCCTGGCTTCAGATCAGCTCAGCTCTGGCCATTGCGGTCATCTGGGGAGTGAACCAGCAGAATGGAAGACCTCTCTCTCTCTGGCTCTACCTCTCTCTGTAACTCTCTTTCAAATAAATAAAACAAATCTTTAAAAAAAACAAATATGAGTAATACAGAGAAGAGCATTTGATGAAATGTCAAAAATTGTATCTACCACAAACATTCTTGCATTCACAGTTCCACATAACAGAATGCAAGCATGATTTATATCAATAAGTAATTTATATTAAATAAGTAAATCAGTCATACTGGAAGGAAATCTTTCAGATGCCCTACTCACTGACAACTATCAGAGAGTCTCAGTGGATATCAACATCCTTGTAGTCATTTTCTATGTCTTCGTGTCCTGTATATCTCTTGTACATGCCTGAAACAGGTCTGACTTTGGTGGTAAGAACCACTAACACAGTAAATATTTGGAATAGAATTTATAACATAATCTGAGAGTTTGGGGGCTGCTGAGCTTTGAGCCCATTCAGATCTCTTATTTTTACCACTATTGTTGCCAAACAATAACCCAAACTAGTTGGAGGTGTTGCCATAGAACTCCCTAAACCTGAGGCTACTACCTGATGGCAGACAGCCAATCACTGACATCAGAGTGCTAGAAGAATGTAGGCATTTGTTACACAAGAGGAAGCAAGCAGCCAGATACCTATTTCTTAATTCCTGGGCTCCCAAGGAGTTAGGGTGAAGGTTCTTATAGATTGAAGTTGGGGCTGAGAGGTGCTTGATCAGCTCATATCCAAGTTCTTGGATGGTCAGTGGTGCTCCTGACCTTATGAATAGTCAGTGTTGCCATGCTCTTTATGAAATCTGTGATGGCCAGGTGAGCTTCAGTTGATCTGGGATGGAGGGAGGGGGCGTTACATGAAAGTGGTAGTTACCTTCTGTCCCAAACCTGGAATTCCTTGCCTGGACCTGGAATTCCCCTCAACAAATTCCTCTGACAATACTGGCCAACAGGGTTTTATCTACTGGAGAAGGAAATCATTACTTAATTCCCATGTTGGGTCAGTTGTATCACTCCCTCAATTCAGTGGATTCACTTGTTAGTTAAAGGACAGACAAGAACATCTTGGGCTAGTGAAAAGCTGGATACTGCATTTACATTATAGGGGTTCAGTCTCACAATGAGAACAAAATATTTATTTTTAACATTAACACTTCAATTAACACGTGTGTGTTTTTTTAAAAAATCATTTCAGTTGTCTACCTCCACTATCACTATACACTTAATTTCACCCCATTTATATACAATAATATACATACATAAGGAGTCTTTACTTAATAAACAGGCTTTTGTTACCTGTATCCATTCTTTTAAAGCAACCTATACTGTAATATCACTAATGATAACACTTTTAATTGGTAATTTAATTGTTGGTTTCTTTTCCTCTCCCACAGTCTAGTGTAAGAAGCTCTAATTTCTTCACTGTTGTATCCCTCACATCTAGCTGAACATCTGATATAAAGCGTATCCACAATCCATTTTGAGTAAATTAATTAAATAAAAAAGCATGAATGAATGAGTGAGTGAATGAACATATCTCAAGTGAAGGATCTGCTATTTGATTATGGATGAAAAAATTAATACAAGTTTTCCATATTAACAAAGATATAATAAGCATAGGAAATGATGAAGTTGAAAATAACATATTTTCCTAACTGCATCAGTTGCCGTGTCAAAGCAATAAACAATTCTTAAGAAAACCCTTCTGAGCAAATATTATGGTTTTCCAGAATGGGAAGGAGCTGCCCACCCGAGTGTTTTAAGTGAGTATGGTGATCCTCATTTTCCACAAGGAACACGCCAACTCTGAGAAGACCTATGAGTCGTGTCACTGATTTTCTGCAATTCTTGTTCTTGAAATCTTATTTTCATCACAAGTGTCCACTACTATATAAATCAAAGACTCAAAGCATTCCAGTAATGGACTCAAAACCATATATTTAATTTTTAAATCCACTTTAAATCTTGCCAAAACCTTAGCTCTCCTAAAACACTGATGTAGTGTTTATTTCTTTTTTGCCAGTTTTAGTGTATGTCAGTTTACTTGGCACTATATCAAGTCTTTCTTAGAATGTGAGCAGACTTTTCCTTGTTTGACATTAATTCAAGAAGCTTTGTTTACCACAAGCAGTTATTTGCTATTGATTTTACTACCAAATTGTTTCTCTTTTAAAATTTGTATACTCAAAGTTTGGTCAAGCTCTCTCATGTTTTAGAAACTTGCTCTACGCACAAATCTATTGTGCTTATTTTCACTCATTTTTTGAAGTAACATTTATATGCAATAAAGTACACTGATATAAAGTGCAAAATTCAAAGGGTTTTGAAAAATGCATACATCTTATGTACATATCGCCTTATTCCACTTTGTGGTCAATTTCCTTTCCTCAGTCACAGTTCCTGGAAAACCTAGAATGCTTGCTGTCACTAAGGTTTTGCTTTTCCTAGTAAGGTCTTATTAAGTGTCTCTGTTTGGATTCTATTACTTCCAATAATGACTTTGAGGTTTACACATGCTCTGTGTACCAGCATTTTGTTCCTTTTTCATAGTGAGTACAATTACTTTAGGTAGTTATATCACAATCTCCCTGTTCACATGCTGATACACATTTGAGAACTCTCAAAGATTTAGATATTCTGAGCATTTATACACAACTACATGTGTGGACGTGTGTATCTTTTAAAGATTTATTTACTTATATGAAAATCAAAGATACAGAGAAAAGAGGAGAGACAGAGAGAGTGATATTTTGTCTGCTGGTTTATTCTCTAGATGGAGACAATGGCTGGGCCAGGTCAGGCCAAAGCCAGAAACCAGAAGCTTCATCAGGGTTTCTGACATGAGTTGCAGGGGCCCAAACAGTTTGGCACCTTTGTCTGCTTCCTTAGACACATTAGCAGAGAGCTGGATTGGAAGTGGAGCAGCCAGGATTTGAACCAGCGCTTATATGGGATGCCTGCATTGCAGACGGTGGCTTAACATATTGTGCCACAAAGCCAGCCCCAAAGACCTGTGTTTTACTTTCTTTGCTAAGTAACTAAGAGTATGATTAATGGATCTTAGAGTTAAGTGAATGCATAATTTTATGAAAAACCTCCAAACTATTTTCCATGTGCAGCATTTTTTATTCACACGGGCATTGTATGAGAATTCCACCAAAAAGAGAAAGATGTTATAATTAATACAGGGGGCATTACTAGGGTTCTCACAATACAATAATTTTTAAAACTATCATTTTTGGACCCCTTTCTAGTGACTGACCTTTTGTTCTGATTGTGGGTAATATTTTCTTGCTTCTTTGCAGTCTTGCATTCCTTGAATCTTCTTGCATTCAAAGAAGCTGGAAAATATGATTATCTAGTAAACAATGTAAATTATAATGGAATTATGAACATATGACTTAAGGGAATTTCACTTAGCTCATTGATAGATGCTGCTGCATCCCCTTAAAGAGTATTAGAATTTGTTTGACAATTTTGTGACTTGCTTTTAAGTTGTCTTAAAATGGATCCAGAGCACTCTTTAAGTTTTCTTTTTTTCATTTTATTTGAAATGCTAAGAGACAGACAGAGATTCCCCATCTGTTAGTTCACTGCCCAAATGGTTGCACAGTTAGAGCTGGGCAAAGTTGAAGCTAGGAGCCTGGAACTCGATCTAGGTCTGCCACATGAGTGACAGAGACCCAAGAACTTATACCCTCCATTTAGGCTGCCTCTCAGAGTACACATTCGCAGAAAGCTGGATTGGAAGCTGAGTAGCAGAACTCAAATCTGGCACTTCAATATGAGACGCAGGACTCTCAATCAGAGACTTAACTACTATGTTAAAGGCCCACCTCCAGAGCAGTGTTTAGGCTAAGGAATATTTAATTCCATACCAAGGAAATGAATTTGTCAAGAGTCTATCTAATGCCCTGTATTATGATATTTTTCTACTTTTGTTTGTGGGAATACTAATTCCAGATCTGTTTGGATTACTGTTTTGCAGTGGGCTTGTTTTCCCCTTCTGTCTTGGAGAATTCCTGCTAATACATAGCACAGATAAGTAGCATGAATACAGCTCTCTCAATCCATCCTTGACCACCATCCCCACCCATGGATTTCTGAGGTTCTTATTCTATGCAACTTCGTCCACTCTGCCTCACAAATTCTAAGTATCTTTGCTTCCCCAACCACCAATATCTGTCTCTAAGACTCTGTAAGGCTTCTGGGCTCTCTTTGGGTTTCTTCTCAACTCACTAAAACCTCACAACTACCTATAGTCAGTAAGCCGAGACAGCTACAGGGCTCACCTCTTCAGTGTTCCTTCTCTCCACAACCATGGTTCTGAGGTCTGTTATCCAATGCCAATTACTTCCGGGGGAAGGAGGTCTTGTTTTTTGGTTGTTAATAATAGGGTGTACTGGATTCTTGCTACTTCATGCAAAGCTAAATGTGTGTTCTTCTATTTCATTTTTGGGTTTAAAAGACCTCTATGAAATAATGCAGTCACTTGGGAGTAACATCAAAATTGAAAAACAATGTCTTCATTTTATTTAACATTTCCCCCTAAGTTCTTTACAAAAATTGTTGAAATAAATTTTTCACAGTGTTCTACTGTTTGTTAAATTTATTAATACAACATGATAAAAAAACTCTTAAGTTATCTATTTTGATTTTAGGCATTCTTTTTTAACCTTAAATTCTTTCCAGAGATTTTTAATTGACTATAATTTTGTTATGCAATTTATCTTGTATCCCATCCTTGTTAATCAATTAAAATAAAATAGTCTAATTTATCCCAATCTTAACTTTCAATAATAGAATGCAAAACTACAATAAATGAAGAGAACAGCATATGTCTTATACTGACCATTTTATTCTTACTTAGCTTCATTAGGTTTTTTTTTTAATCACAATCATCACAAAAATCTTAAAATTTTCTTTAACCTTGTCCTTTAGATCCTCCACATATTTGCTTTAGAGTTGTTAGCAGCAGTACTATATCAAACAAATTGATTTGGAGAAGGACTATTTGGGTTGTCACCAAAAAAAAGTTTTAAACGGATTTCCACTGAAGGAGTTAAGTGTGTACTCAAAACTTCATTAAGGCCAGCACCGTGGCTCACTAGGCTAATCCTCCACCTGTGGCACCGGCACACAGGGTTCTAGTCCCAGTCGGGGCACTGGATTCTGTCCCGGTTGCCCCTCTTCCAGTCCAGCTCTCTGATGTGGCCCGGGAGTGCAGTGGAGGATGGCCCAAGTGCTTGGGCCCTGCACCCGCATGGGAGACCGAGAGAAGCACCTGGCTCCTGCCTTCAGATCAGCGCGGTGCACCAGCCGCAGCGGCCATTGAGGAGTTAACCAATGGCAAAGGAAGACCTTTCTCTCTGTCTCTCTCTCTCCACTGTCTACTCTGCCTGTTTAAAAAAAAAAAAAAAAGTCTATTTCTAGTTTTTCACAGTGCCCAGCTAATTTATATTCCCACCAATGATGGCTAAGTGCTCCCCTTTCATGATATCCCCTGCAGCATTTGTCACTCTCTGTCCTGTGGATTTTAGTTAGTCTAACAGAGGGGTGGGGGTGAGATGAATGTTTGATTTGCATTTCCTTGATAGCTAGTAATCTTGAACGTTTTCTTCATATATTTGCTTGATGTTTGTATAAGATAAAAATACATTGAAAATTTCAAGGTCAATCATTTCGTATGATCTTACAGAATCTTGATAAGTTTCAAATTCTAGTAGGGCATATTTTCTTTTTTAAAAAAAAATTATTTGAGAGGCAGAGAGAATGAGACAGCGGGAGAGACAGAGAGAGATCCCACATCTTGGCTCATTCCCCAAATAGCCGCAAGGGTGCTGGGAATGAATCCAGGTCTCCCAGAGTCTGCATTAGCGGAAAACTAAACTCAGGAACCAGAGCTCGGAACTGAACGCAGCACTATGATATGGGAAATTTGTGTTTTAACCACTAGGTCAAATGACTACACCCATATTTCCTTGACAAATACTCTTCAGGAGGAAATGTCTCCCAGTGTTCCATTGTTCCCAGAGTATTAACCCCTGAGAAGCCCAAACCTTCTCTAGATCTATGAAAACAATTGAAAAACCCTACAGAACACTTAGGCCTTTTAAAATAAGAATTCTGAAAGAAATTTCTGAAGTTGGTGAAGGAGCTCTTTTATTTATTATTGAAGGCTGGAATTACTTAAAACAAACGTGCTTGACTTTTCTCTAGTGGGAGACTCCCAAAGGTCATGAAAATCCTGACACATCAAATCCTGAAACTTTCTTGGGTTTCTAGAGTATTGAAGCTGGACTGAGTCATGTTTATTAAACTCGTGAATGTATTTTTGGCAATTAGCTTTCTACACCTTGACGTTAGAAATCCAGGAATCATTGACATGTCAAACTTTCAAAGTATTTGAGGCTAATTTTTCATAAACCAACATGTCTGATTGCTGGTTTTATCTTCTGAAATGTTTCCATTATAAATCCTCTGGAGATACATAACATGGCAAAATCATTTAAAATACCATCTATCATCTGGACCCCTACTTTCAAACTCTCAGGCACATGTTTTTTTTTTTAAACAATCGGCCCTTGAAGATATCTCTTAAGCCAGGAAGCTCAGGTTTCTTTGGACCAAGAGAAGAAGCACATTCCAGAGCTGAGGATCCTCTGAGGACAAAAATATGAGTCAAGGTTCACCACATTCTGTCGTTATTCTGCTTGATTCGAGTGATGTCACAGATTTAAGGGCAAGGTGAAAAACTAATTATCTCCCTCAGTCCCACTTTTAGAGCTTCCAAGATGTCCAATGATATTGTCCTTCTAATTAAAAAAAAATGATATAATTATTTGAACTACAAAATTTGAACACTGACTGTAATGAAGAATTTAGTGCTATAATCAGCAAAAGATGGAACCAAGTTCTCTGACATATACTGAATAGTCTACATAATTATGATTGTAAGTCATAATAAATAGTCATGGATGCTAACTAACAATGATACTGGTAACATTGATGCAATGAATTTGAGCATTTTTAAGAATCACTTGGAAAAAAGATTGGTAGGCTTGACCAAAAAGGAGACTGCTCTCTGTCTCTATTCAATACAGTATAACAAAACCCTCCTGAAAGAGATGTAAAAACATGAATTCTGAATATCTTCCCAGTAAGAGTCACATATAAAATACAGGCTAAAAATAAATTTGAATTTTAGCTATAGGATACTAGTGAATTTGAGTTTTAGACAAATAATGAATACTTGTTCTATATTTTTATTGCAGATAAAGAACTTACATTTTAGTATTTGCTAAATCTGGCAATATGCATGGCATGAACCTGAATTTTTAATTAGAATCAGTAGTGATTTTTGTGACTAGGAAATTCAGAGAAACATTGTTGGAGGTGAATAGTGAATTTTCTTTCTACATGAGGAAATGACCAAAGTACTCAGGTCCAGAAACTCCGGACAGACAAATGTACCCAAATCTCCAGGTTTTGGAGTTGTAAATCACTTTAAACTAAACTAGTTGTGTTTATTAATTCACTAATATTCATAAGCATGTATTGATTTTTTAATGTGTGTTAGGCAAACACAAACATAAGTTATTAGAAGTGGAAATGAAAGATATGGCCCATCTTCTTGATTCCAATAGTGAAATTTTCTACAAGAAAACACTTGTAATTCAAGGTGACAATTTCTGTGATAGAAGTAAGCACAGAGTACGTAGAGGGGACAAAAGTGCATCCAGTTCCACAAACTACTGAGACACACAGGACATGTTCTCAACTCTGAGATAGATAAGTAAATAAATATGCAGAATATATGTGATTGTTTTTGTGCTCTTCTACATTATAATAAGGCTTTAACTCAGTCCTGGGCAGAACAAAGTTACTTAATGTAAACATTGCAACTTTCTTTTTTTTTTTTTTTTTATCTTGGCACTAATATAAAAAAAGTCCAAATTTGTGAAATACGACTTTAAGAAGCAGAAATTTTACGAGCAGTGATGATCATCTTGCTGTCTTTATGGCAATCACTTGGGGTTTTCTTAAACAGAATCTCCCTAGAGATAACCTTTTGACATCTGTTCTGATAAAAGTCAGACAAAGCCAGTAAAAAGTAAAACAAACCCAGCTATTAACATTCTCTTTGGGTAGAGTTATTTGCTTTGGGGAGAGTATAGCAATAGATAAGAAAAATAATTCAGGTGCTTCCATAAAATGGAAATTGTGATTTATAATTTTTTATTAGAACCTTTTATTTAAGGTATACAAACTTCATGCATTTCATATATACAAACTTAGGAACATGGTGATTTTTCATACCCTACACTCCCTCTCACCTTCACTCTACCCTTCTTCCTCCTCCTTCTCCTATTCTCATTATTATTTTTTATTTATTTATTTATTTATTTTTGACGGGCAGAGTGGACAGTGAGAGAGAGACAGAGAGAAAGGTCTTCCTTTTTGCCGTTGGTTCACCCTCCAATGGCCGCCACGGCCGGCGCGCTGCAGCCAGCACATCGTGCTGATCCAAAGCCAGGAGCCAGGTGCTTCTCCTGGTCTCCCATGCGGGTGCAGGGCCCAAGCACTTGGGCCATCCTCCACTGCACTCCCGGGCCACATCAGAGAGCTGGTCTGGAAGAGGGGCAACCGGGACAGAATCTGGCACCGACCGGGACTAGAACCTGGGGTGCCGGCGCTGCAAGGTGGAGGATTAGCCTATTGAGCCGTGGCACCAGTCCCCATTGTTATTTTTCACTAAGATCCATTTTCAACTAATTTTATACGCATAAGAATAATCCTACACTAAGTATAATGAATTAAACAAATAGTATGAAAAGAAAAAAAAAATAAGGATTGTTCAAAGCCATCACCTATCAAAGTGTCAATTTCAATTCTATAGATTACCTTTTAGGTACTCTATTAGTTAACCACACATCAGGGAGAAGATATGGTATTTTTCTTTTTGGAACTGGTTTATTTCACTAAGTATAATGTTTTCCAGTTGCATACATTTTGTTGTGAACAACAGGGTTAGTATTTCATTTTTTACCACTGTGTATTATTCCATGGAGTACATATAGCATAATTTCTTTTTTTTTTAAAAGATTTATTTATTTGAAAGTCAGAGTTACACAGAGAGAGAAGGAGAGGCGGGGGCGGGGGGAGAGAGAGAGAGAGAGAGAGGTCTTCCATCCATTTGCTCACTCCCCAATTGGCCACAACGGCTGGAGCTGTGTTGATCCACAGCCAGAAGCCAGGAGCTTCTTCTGGGTCTCCCATAAGGGTGCAGGGACCAAAGGACTTGGGCCATCTTCTACTGCTTTCCCAGACCATAGCAGAGAGCTGGATGGGAAGTGGAACAGCCAGAACTTTGTTTTGCTGGATTCAGTTGGCTAGTATTTTATTGAGGATTTGTGAATCTATGTTCATCTTGGAAATTGTTCTATAGTTCTCTTTCTCAGCTGTATCATTTTCTGATTTTAGAATTAAGGTGATGCTGGCTTCATAGAAGGAGTTTGGAAGGATACCCTCCATTTCAATTATTTTGAATAGCTTGAGAAGAACTAGAGTTAGTTCTTCTTTAAATGGTAGATTTCAGCAGTGAAACTATCCAGTCCTGTACCATTCTTTGTTGGGAGGGTTTTTAATACTGATTCAATCACTGCCTTGGTTATAGGTCTGTTTAGGTTTTCTGTGTCTTCATGACTCAATTTTGGTACATTGTATTTGTCTAGAAATCTATCCATTTCTTCTAGATTTCCCAATTTGTTGGCATACAACTCTTTGTAGTAATTCCTGATGATTCTTTTTATCTCTGTGGTATCTGTTGTTACATTTTCTTTTTCATCTCTGGTTTTATTAATTTGAATCTTCTCTCCCTTTCTCTCACTCACTCTCTCTTTTTTTTTTCTCTTTTGGTAGTTAGGCAAATGGTATATCAGTTTTGTTTTGTTTTGTTTTGTTTTTGCTTCAAAAAACAGCTCTTCATTTCATTGATTTTTTTGTTTTAATTTTGTTTATTTCTTTCTTAATTTTAGTTATTTCTTTCCTCCTACTAGTTTGGGGTTTGGTTTGTTGTTCATTTTCTAGGTCCTTGAGATGCACTGGTATTTAATTTATTTGGTGTCTTTCCAATTCCTTGATGTAGGCACCAATTGCTATAAAACTCCCTCTTAACACTACTTTTGCTGTATCCCATACTTTTGATATGATGTGTCATCAACTTCATTCATTTACAGAAAAATTTTTATTTTTACTGGGAGATTTTCTGCTTTCAGGTTCTTCAACAGTATGAACAAGGTGACACCCAAGTTGGGTGTGGTAAATCTCTTTTTTTTTTTTAATTCAAATGGGCACATTTGATTAGCTCTGTTGACATGATCTCACCTTCACTTTCTCTCCCCCAAAGCAGCAAATGGTTGGGCACTAGCCCCAGTGGGTGGGATATTCATCTGTGCTGCCACAAGAATTATACAAAGTATCTGGACAGTCCTCAATGTGAGCAGGAACCCTGCAGCAGTGACCACCCCAGGCAGTCAGGGAGCCTTGAGTGTATGGAGCTGCCTACAGCATCTTCCGAGACTAAGCCACAACCTGTGCCCCACCGCCCCATGCAGCCACATTGTTCCCACAGCCACCAGCAACAAGGCTCCCACAGCATGGGGCACCAAGGATCAACTCTGCCCTGCCAGTCTGTCAGTCTACAAAGAGACGAGAGCTCCCGGGGTACTCCACCCAGGCAGCCTAAGCCCCAGAGTCTGTGATGTGCTGGGAGGCTGGGGGCACCTCACAGTACTACATGGATGCCCTGTCAATCCTCCCAGCCAGACTCAGTTGTCTCCTTTTGGCTGGTTGTTGGGCACTGGACACAGCTGGTGCAGCTGTTATGTCTGCCCAAAACGGCACCCGCCCTCAGCTAGTTGCAGGCAGCTATTAGGGGGTTGCAGAGAGACAAACTGTGTAATCGTCCTTCTAGTTTGGCAGGTACACTGTCCCCCACAGGGCTCCAGGTCTGACTCATGCCAGGCTCTCCCTGCAGCTTTATATCCAGCGGCTTTTGCTGCTGCAGTGTGGTCTCACCTCACTCTCCAAAGCTGATGCTGAGGCTCCTGACTGGTGGGGTCCAGTGCTGTATCTGTGCTCATGCTGTGCATCCAACCCTCCCTGTAGACTACAGCATCCCTCTGATTTCAGTGGAGTCTCCACTGTAATTTTCTCCCTAACTCCTTTTCAAAAGATATTATTTATTTATTTATTGAGAGGTAGAGCTTCTTACAGAGAAAAGGAGAAACAGAGAGACAGGTCTTGTATCTGATTCCCTCCCCAAATGGCCACAACAGCCAGAGCTTAGCCAATGGGAAGCCATTAGCCAGAAGCTTCCTACAGGTCTGCCACACAGGTGCAGAGGCTGAAAGCACTGGGCCCATCCTCCACTGCTTTCCCAGGCACACCAGCAGAGAGCTGGATCCAAAGTGGAGCAGCCAGGACTCCAAGCAGCACCCATTTGGAACACCAGCACCACAGGTGGAGGCCCCGCCCACTATGCCACAGTGCTGCCTCCTACTCCCAAACTCTTCCCTGAGATTGCACTCCCTCCACTTTTTTAGAACTATTTGCCCCTAAACTTGAGCAGTAAGCTCCCTCCATATTCTGCCATCTTCAAATCCCTCTGTGATTTAAAAATTAAGATAGGTTTTAGCAATCCACTTAAACAGGAGATGACTGAATAAGGAAAATTCATATCCATAATGCCTGACCTTATATGCTAACTGGAAAAGCCACATGATCATTTGGAATGGGAGCCTCTATGCCATTGTGTAATAATGGGGAAATAACTGTTCACCTCTTCAAGTGGAAGAAATGTAGCATAATACCAGAGATATAGTAATATGAGAGTACTTCTAAAAACTCATGGAAACCATGCATGATTTTAATGTTTTCGTTTTGCACCAAGATAATTTTTCCATTGTTCCAAAACTTGTTAAAGTACTCTTATTATTACTTATAGTAATAATTTTTATAACCCTCCCACTTTTCTGTTTCTTCCTCAGGTGGTAATAGTTTCATTGTAGAAACCTTCCATTTACTTGGTTAAATGTATTCCTAGGGTTTCTTTCATTTTTTTGGCAGTGATTCTCAATGGAATTTCTTCCTAGATTTCCTATTCTAGTTTATTATTGATATATAAAAATGCTAGTGATTGGCCGGCGCCGTGGCTCACTAGGCTAATCCTCCGCCCTTGGTGCCAGCACCCCAGGTTCTAGTCCCGGTTGGGGCGCCGGACTCTGTCCCAGTTCCTCCTCTTCCAGGCCAGCTCT
Source organism: Lepus europaeus (assembly GCF_033115175.1). Classification (NCBI taxonomy): domain Eukaryota; kingdom Metazoa; phylum Chordata; class Mammalia; order Lagomorpha; family Leporidae; genus Lepus; species Lepus europaeus. The sequence goes on along the minus strand of NC_084829.1, from coordinate 71,899,049 downwards.
CTGCTGTGGCCTGGGAGTGCAGTGGAGGATGGCCCAAGTGCTTGGGCCCTGCACCTGCATGGGAGACCAGGAGGAAGCACCTGGCTCCTGGCTTCTGATCGGTGCAGCGCACCGGCTGCAGCGTGCTGGCCATAGTGGCCATTTGGGGGGTGAACCAACGGAAAAAGGAAGACCTTTCTCTCTGTCTTTCTCTCTCACTGTCTAACTCTGCCTGTCAAAAAAAAATGCTAGTGATTTCTGTATGTTGATTTTGTATCCTAAAACATTACGGAAATTAGTCTTTTGGTAGAATCTCTAGATTTTTCTAAATAGAATAATGCAATATCAAAACAGAAATAAATTGACTTCCTCCTTTTCCATCCTTTTCCATTTAGATATTCTTTAGCTTTTTCTATGGTTTATTTCTCTGATGCAGATTTCCAACAGTACCTTGAATAGGAGTCATGAAACTAGACAACTTTGTCTTTTTTAAAGATGTATTTATTTAAATGAGAGAAAGAGAAAGAGAATCCTCCATGCTCTGGTTCACTCCCCACATGGCCACAGTGATTGGAACTGTGTCAGGCCAAAGCCAGGAGCCTGGTACTTGATTCAGATCCCTCACGTGGGTAACAGGGATCCAAATGCTTGGGACACTCTCTACTACCTTTACAGGCACATCAGCAGGGAGTTGAATCAGAAGCAGAGCAGTTGGGATTTGAACAGGCACTTAATCCACTGTACTACAACACTGGCCCCTCTTATCTTGTTCTTGATCTTGGAGGAAGCTGTTTTAATTGTCACCATTTGGTATGGGTATTGCCTGTGTATTTTTGCTATAGTCTGAACATGACTTGACTCTCCAGTTCATGTAGATTTTAAATTCCAAAGTTTTATCTTAACAGGTAATGGATTAACATTAATGGATGATGGATTAAAGATGGAAGCTTGATCCACGTTTGTTGTCTGGGAATTTTGTCTGGGTAGGAGGTCTTCAGGTCATTGATGTTTGATGTCAGAAGAAATTCTTGTGAAATGGTTGGTTATTTGAGTCCTGTTCAACCTAGCTTTACTGTCCCCTCTGGCTCACCTTGTGATCCTACCACACATGCATACTGTGAAACACCAAAATTAATATCTGAAGCAAATATCCTTCCTTCCATGGTAGCTCCTTTTAGGTATCTTAATTAAAGTAACAACAAGATGACTAATATGGCTTGTAGTCTATTGCATTGAAGTACCCTCTTTAATTTGTTGAGCATTTTTATAATGAAAGGATGTTAAAGTTTGTGAAATGATTTCTCTGTCTCTATGATTTTTCCTTCATTTTATTGATTTGATGTATTACTATTTTTAAAAAGATTTTTTCAGTTATTTGAAAGTCAGAGTTACAGTGAGAGAGGAAGACAGGGAGAGTAAGTGATATCTTCCATTTGCTGGTTCACTCCCCAGATGACTGCAGTGGCTGAGACTGGGCCAAGCTGAAGCCAGGAGCCAGGAAATTATTTCAGGTCTCCCACATAGGTGGCAAGGGCCCAAGCACTTAGGCCATCTTCCACTGCTTTCCCAAGCCATTATCAGGGCACTGGATTGATAGTGGAACAGCCAGGACACAAACAAATACTGATGTGGGATGCTGGCATCACAGGTGATGTCTTTACCCACTATGCCACAATGCTGGCTTCAATATATTACAAGTTTTTGACATACATATGTTGAACCATCTTCAAGTCCTTGGCATAAATCCCCACTGATATACATATATATATATGTATATGTATATGTATGTATATATATATATGTATGTATATATATATATATATATATATATGTCACAGTTGGATTCAATTTGCTAGTGTTTTGTTGAGAATTTTTGCATCTGGCCTCACAAAATATGTGGAAGGTTCACTCCCTTTCAGTTTTCTGGATTATTTGAGATGAATTCTTTGTAAGTTCTTCCTTAAAAGTTCAGTAGAATTCATAAATGGAGCCACCTATTCCTCGGCTTTTGTTTGATGGGGGAGATTTTATTACAGATTCAATCTTTTTACTCAATATTGGTACCCTGCTGATTCATGTTTAGTAAATAAACTTATATGTGTCTAGAAATTTATCCCTTTCTTCTATGTTTTCTAATTTATCAGCATATATTTATTCGTGATACTCCATAATGATCCTTTGTATTTCTGAAGTATCAGTTGTAATACCTATCATCATCTCTGATTTTTTTTCTATTCTAGCTAAAGGTTAGTCAATTTTGTTTATATTTTAAAGAACTCTGTTTCATTTATCATTTGTATTACCCTTTAGTCTTTTTATATTTCTACAATGATCTTTTATTTCTTTTCTACAAATTTTGAGGTTTTTTTTTGATATTACTTTTCTAGTTTCTTGAGTTGCATCATTAGGGTGTTTATTTTAAATCTTTCTTTCCTCCCACTTAATTTTGCTTTTACTCTATCTTACAGGTTTTTGTATGGTGAGTTTTTATTTTCATTTGTTTTAAGAAATTGTTAAATTTCCCTTTTGATATTTTCATTTATCAATTGGTCATCCAAAAGTATATTGTTTAATTTGCCTATACTTGTACAGTTTATAAGATCCCACTTCGTTGCTAATTTTTAGTTTTAATAAGTAGCAGTTAAAAAATGTGCTTGATATGATTTTAAGGTTTTTTGGATTTGTGGCGACTTATTTTACATTTTATTTATTAACTTTTTTTTTTTTAATTTGAAAGGCAGAAAGACAGAAGGGGGAAAGGAGGGAGAGCGAGAGCGAGAGAGAGAGAGATAGAAAGGCAAAGAGGCAGAGAAATGGAGAGATCTTGCATCTGCTGGTTCACTCTCCAAAAGCCCAGAATAGCCAGGGATGGGCCAGGCTATAGCCAGAATCCCAGAACATCATCTGTTATCTCCATATTCACAGCAGGAACTCTAGTACTTGAGGTGTCAGCTGCTGCCTCCCAGGATGCACATTTAGCAGGAAGCTGGATCAGAAGCATAGTGGCTGGGACTTAAAGGAGACCCTCTGTTACGTGATGCTGACATCTCAAATGGTGACTTAAGCTTCTGTGCCTTTAAAGACTTGCCCCTTGTGCAGACTTACTTTCTGGTGTGATGAATGGTTTATTCTGGAGAATGTTCCACATGTAATTAGAGGATAAGTATGCTGCAGGTCTTAGATGAATGTTCTGTAAATGTCCTTGAGATCTATTTGGTCTACAGTATGGTTTATCCATGATGTTTCCTCATTGATTTTTTTTTCGGTCTAGATAATTCATTCATTGGTGAATGTAAGATATTAAAATTACCAACTATTATTGTAAAGAAGTGTATCTCTCTTTAGATCTAACAATTTTTGCTATGTAATTGAGTGCTAATGTAATATTCCCTTAAGGATTTCTTTTATGGCCAATCTAGTGTTGATAAAATTGATAAATGCTTTCAACTTTTCCCCATTCAATGGGATATTAGGTTGTCATATCAAGCTTTTATAAATTTGAGGCGTGTTCCCGCTGTACCTAATTTGTGGAGAGTTTTATCATGAAAGAGTGTTGAATTTTAACAGATGCTTTCTCTGCATCTACTGAGATGATCACATGCTTTTTGTTCTTCATTCTGATGATGTGATTAATGACATTTTTTTGACTTGTGAATGTTGAGCCATCCTTGCTTCTCTAGGATAGAGCTCACTTGATCAAGATGTATGATTTTTTTGATGTGGTGTTGCATTCAGTTTGCTAGTATTTTGGTGAGAAATTTTGCATCTATGTTCATCAAAGACATAGGTAGGTCTGCATTTTTTGAAATTGTGCCCTTGTTCAATTTTAGTATCAGAATGATGCTGGCCTTGTAAAAAGAGTTTAGCAGTGTTTCATCATATTCAATATTTTTATAAGATTTATTTATTTATTTGAAAGTCAGAGTTATGCAGAAAGAGGAGAGGCAGAAAGAGAGAGAGAGAGAGAGAGAGAGAGAGAGGTCTTCCATCCGCTGGTTCACTCCTCAGATAGCCTCAATGACTGGAGCTGAGTCAATCCTAAGCCAGGAGCCAGGAGCCTCCTTTGGGTCTCTCATGCGGGTGCAAGGGCCTAAGGACTTGGGCCATCTTCTACTGCTTTCCCAAGCCATAGCAGAAAGCCAGATTGAAAGTGGAGCAGTCGGCTCAAACCAGCGCCCATATGGGATGCTGGCACTGCAAGCCGCAGCTTTACCCAGTAGGCCAGAGCACCAGCCCCATATTCAATATTTTGTAACACTTTGAAAAGTACTGAAGCTAGTCCCTCTTTAAATGTTTTGCAGAGTTCAGTTGTAAAGCCATCAGGTCTTTTTATTTTTCATGGAAGACTTTTAATTATGCGCCAATCTCATTGCTTATTATGATTATGAGTGTGTTCGTATGAGTACGGTTGGATTTTCTATATCTTCTTGATTTAATCTTGGTAGCCAGGAACATATCCATTTCTTCATGGTTTTCCAATTTGTTAACATATGGTTTGTCATAGTCATTTCTTATGATCCTTTGTATTTCAGAGATGTCAGTTGTAAAGTCTCTTTTTCTTGTCTATTTTTATTTGGCTGTTCTCTCTTTTCTTTGATAGTTTGCCTATGTTGGTCTATTTTGTTTATCTTTTCAAAAAAACAGTTTTTGTTTTTTAAATCTTTTGTATTTTTTAAAATTTCTATATCATTTATTTCTGTTCTGATCCTTATTATTTCTTGCATCTGGCTAATTTTGAGTTGATTTTTTTTTTTTAGATACTTGAGATGCATGATTAGATGGTTTATTTGAGATCTTTCTCTTTTTTAATGTAAGCACTTAATGCTGTAAACATCCCTCTTAATACTGCTTTTTCTGTATCCCACAGGTTTTGATATGCTATGTTTTCATTTTCACTTATTTCAAGAAAGTTTTTGGTTTTCTTTTCAATTTCTTCAATGACCCACTAACCAGTAGTGTGATCTGTAATTTCCATGTGTTTGCAGCTGTTTCATTGTTATTGTTGATTTCTAGCTTTATTCATTTGTGTCTGAGAAGAGACATGGAAAGCTTTCATGTATTCATAGAATTTATTTTCTGACCTTTCCTTTACCTTGTCCTTCTGAAACACCCCTTAATGAGAATATTTGTTCACTTAAATGGTGTCCATTAAGTATCAAAGACTTTTCACCATTGTTTTTTCCTCTTACTTTTTATGTTTATTTGAGTTATTTCAAAAGATAAAATTTCAAGCCCAGAAATTTTTCTGCTTTATCAGGTAGATTGTTGAAGCTTTAAACTGTACATTTCATTTCATTCATTGAGTTATTCAGCCCCAAGATTTTGTTTTGGTTTTTTATGACTCTATCTCTTCATTGAAATTCTCATTCAGTTCAGGAATTATATTCCGGATCTTGTTAAATTTTCTGTCTCTATTCATATTATCATGCAGCTCATTATATTTCATTGAAATCATTCTTAAATTATTTTCATGGAATTCCTTGATTGCCTTTTCTATATAGTCTGTTTCTAGGGAGTTATATTTCTTTAGGTGCATAATTTTATACTGTTTTCTAGTGTTCTTGTGTCCTGGTATGATTTGAATATTTGTATCCCCAAATTTAGAAGTTTAGTGCCCCAAATTTTTTTGTTAATGACATTAAGAGAGTTAAGGTTAATCCAGTCATGGTGTTTAGAGCTTAGGCCTTTAGGAAGTAATTAGATTGGATCAAGTCATGACTTTGAATCTAGGCTGCTTAATAGAGTCAGACACAAATACTCCATGCCTCTTGCCATATGATGCTTTGTGGCACCATTGTTTTATGTTTAACTGATATAAATGCCATTACCAGAGACCAGACTAAGGGTACCCACCTGCTCTTAGACTGTGAACCTCCAGAATGTAAGCTAAACAAACTGCTTTCCTTTGTAAAGTTATACTGCCTCTACTCTTTCACTGTAGACATGAAAAGTTCACTAATATACATCCCTCCATGGTATTTGCCCATGTGCCTGCTTCTCAGAGCCTTAGTTGGCTGAGCAGCTCTGAATTGGCTGTTAAGTTGCTTCACAGGTCACAGGACAGTATGAGTGGCTCATAGCTATTTCTAGGTCCTTTTGACAAGCCTAGATGCTCAGTTTGTATTGCTTATTTAAGACTGCCGAATTAATTTATTGAAGTTGCTTGTCTTATCTAGATATGAAATCTTAATAATAATCAGTAAATGACCCTATACTCCTTCCTATTTTCTGCTGAAGGGACTTGAATTGAAAACATCAAGTAACAAGTACAATGTGAACAATGAGCAAGTTTTCCCGTACCTTGTATAGTTTATAACACAAATTAAGCATGCAATAGAAGTATGTCAAACAAGTAACAATGTTACATTATGAAAAGCTTTTAAGAATATTTTTGCTTCTAAAAGTAGGAAAAACTATGGAAAAATACAGAAAAATGGAAAGTGAAAAATATTTATTTCATAAAAATAGAAATTCACTTCTATCTTGAAATTATTTGGAAATGATACGCTCACAAAAAGTGGGAAAACTGCATCAGAATGCCATTTATTACTATAAGCAAATCAAACATATAAATTGTCATCACATACTTTGTTGAATAAACTGTAGGAAAACACCATTGTACAATTTTTTATAAGATTGAAAATGACACAATCAGTTTAATGGAAAATTTGGAACTATCTAGAAAGATTATATATTTTTCCAATTTTTCTCTTAACTTAGAACTCCTATTTCTTGGAATCTACCCCAAAAAGTCACTAAAAATGTGTATTTTGTTGGTGCAAGGCCATTAAAGGCAGAACTATTTACAATATCAAACATTAGAAATAATTCAAGTGTCTATATTTGGAGGGTATTTAGATAAATGCTTATATATCCATCTAAAAGAGATAAACATGAGGCAGAAGACAACGTGCAGTTTGCGGTTGCTTAGCTTAGAAAATATAGGTATATGTGTTTGCATTAAAAATAAAAATGGAAAACAAAAAAGTTAAGTGAGATTTCAAAAATTCTGCTTACTAGGCATGTGATAGAAAAGGAAAATGATAAAACTAGCTTTTGGAAATTATAACTGTTTGATTTAGGAACTACAGAAATGTTTTACATAATTATGAAGCTGAATAAATAAAAAACAACTTGAACAAAAATATTTTAAGTGATCCTGAATTATGTTTCCTCATGCTTAACTGCATGAATAAATAAAACTCCAATGATTTCACAATACAGAATTTGACACTATATATCTAGTGGGATATATTTTAAGTCTAAAAGAACTTAAAAATTAAGTTGTCATAATTATGAACTGAGTTCCATTTCTCACTAAATTAAATAGTACTCTTTGAGAAAATGACTAAATTTTCTGGCTTTGAATTCAGTTTCCACCTCATTAGTAATGTGAGATCAGTCAAGCAAATTTTAACTTCCCTATTCTTAGGAAATAATGTGATTAAAATAGTAGCTATTTTACCAGTACTTCTCAGGATGAAATGAATTATCAGTAATATACTCATGGGAACAATTTCTATTTGTTAAATATTCAATAAACCTTATCTTCTTTTAGTTCTATTGAAATGTAATTTTACAGATATATATATGTGCCACTTTGAGTTACTTATGTTCGACTTTTCAGCCACAGCAACGTTTGGCTGGAGGACTCCATTCTAATGATAGGAAAAACAGCTTTCTGAGCAGGCTTGCATTGAACACTGCTTCCTCCTTGACTTTTATTGTTCATGTAACATTAAAAATGACCACATAAGGTAGTTATTTCTGAGTCTTTTTCATGAATAAGAAAACCAAGACTTAGAAAAATGCTGAAACAGCTCAAGGCTGCAAAGTGGCAGAACCAGGATTCAAGTCAAACAAGTGTAAAACTTTGCTCTCTCTACCACATCACTGCCTTTCTGGGTAAGACCTCCAGTATCTTGTTGACTGAAACTTGAAGCCCCACTACTACAAGTTTATTCTATGGCTTATCTCATTTCTACTGTCAAAATGTAGATGTCCTTGCAACAACTATTTGTATTTGGAAAAATTAAACTTAACATAATTTGTGTTCTCAAGAGCATTCTCAGAATCAAGAATGTATCTTTTGCTATCTTTTTTTTTTTTCTTCCCAAGACAGTATTTTGGTTGTCAAGTATTTGAATGGAAAAGGGATTTTGATAATGCCTGGTGGCAGAGACAATGCAGAACTTCTCCAGTGAAAACTGCACTTTGTTCAGTAGCTTTGGAGAAGTCTTTCAAAAAATAAAAAGCTACTAAATCATGTTCTTCAATTTCATTATTCTTACATCTTCCTCTTATCCTTCTAAAATGCAATTTTAGATATGAAATTATCTAACATAATTATTTCACATTCTGGTATATTTCCAGATGGAGTCGTAAAGAATTGAGGAATCGTAATGTTGACAGTAAAATTAAATCCAGTTTCAAAAATTTGGAGAGATAATTCTGAGCATTTTGAGATGGAGCCAAGTTTTGCCATTTTCAGTTCTGAATTTAGAACTCAGGAAAATTAGATGTGATAAGTGGTTTAACATTTTCTTAATTTTGTAAACATACTTTTATCATACAAGAACTGTGTATGTGATAAAATGTAAAATGATGAAGTGTTGGAAGGAAAATGAATTAAATGCCAGAAAAACGGAAATGCCATAACTAGGTGGTTACCACATGATACATATTCTAGGAATTGTTTTTGCATGTTGTAAATGACTGTCTCACATAAATCATTTATTATTCTAAAAACATTTGGCATACTTGAAAAGAAATGTTGTTTGTATGAGTTATCCATACTTACAAAACATTTAAGGAAAATTAACAGGGTTGATTATGAAAACAGAACAGTTAAACATAAAACATCTTGAAAGTTCTGGTACAAAATCATAGTTATTCTTTCACTTCTAGTGTTTTATATGCATTTCAATTCATATTGCTCTAATTTCTATGGGAGAAAAATGAAAATGAATAAATAAAATACAGTGGCTATAGAAATATATAAATTAACTTTTATTTATGTATGTACAGCTAAACAATTTTCCAGCTATATTTATTATTGCCAAGGCCTTAATGTTGATAATGAGTCTGTACTGACAAAGAGAAGTCTTAAAATAAATTATTTGGTATCTCCAGGAGGCAGAAATGGAAAAACTTTCAAAACTCTTGAACGATCCTATAACTGAGTGCATTAAATGCACAAACTGATTAATAAAACAAAGGGGAAGAGAAAGTAAAATGTAGACTAATAAAATTCCTTTAATCCATTTTGGGAAAGTTCCCCACATTTCTACTACCCTTCCCATCCTTCCCACACACAAAAGAATTTCTTGATGCTATGCTGGAAAATGCATTTCAAATGAAAATCTTTAGAAAAGACAAAACCATGTCTGTTTCTTGAACACCTTGATGCCTTGAATATTCTAGGACTTCTATATTTCTTTCTAGGTTATTTTTTATGATCTATGAGTCAATTTTTAGCTTGAGTCTTTGGGAAACTTGATTAGTTTTACTTACAGTTTAAGCTACTTTGTACAGAAATCAATGGGAATTAAATTTATTGTAATAGGATGGTAGTTTAGAATCTTTATTTAATTATTCAATAATTAAATGCAATACAATGTTTCTATCCAAAAACAGAATTTAGAGAGAGTCTGAAACAGTATACATAGTTTTCTTTCTTTTTTATGATTTTTTACTGTGGGTGAAAATATCCACTCATGAGAAAAATAATGGTTGAATTTACTGTTCAGTTGAGGCTAAACAACAGAATAGCATGCCATAAGCCATTGAAGTTCTGGGATTTGCATCATAAGCCAGTTGTTTCTCAACCTATATTTCCATCAACTCATGACTGGATAAAGAAAACTTAGTATACAGACATGACGGAATATTATTCAGCCAAAGAAAAGAATTAAATCCTGACATCTGCAAATAAATGAGTGGAACTGGGGCCAGCACTGTGGTGCAGTGGATTAAAGCCCCAGCCTGCAGCACCAGCATCCCATACGGGCACCAGTTTGGGTCCCGGCGGCTTCTCTTCCAATCCAGCTCTCTGCTATGGCCTGGGAAAGCAGTAGAAGATAGCCCAAGTCCTTGGGCCCCTGCACCAGTGTGGAAGACCTGGAGGAAGCTCCTACCTCCTGCCTTCGGAACAGCTCAGCTCTGACCTTTGCAGTCATTTGGGGAGTGAACCAGCAGCTAGAAGACCTCTCTCTCTCTGGCTCTACTTCTCTCTGTAACTCTGTCTTTCAAATAAATAAAAAAAAAATTTAAAATTCTAAAAAAATGGATGGAACTGGAGATTGTTATGGTAAGTGAAAGAGAGCATACTCAGAAGGACGAATATCATGTGTTTTCTTAGTTATGGAAGTCAATATATATAGAGAGAGACTACAGAAATTGTGTGGATATTTAGAATATAGCTATAAACACTGCTTTACTGAATTATACCATGTACATGACAAACTTCCTTCCTCACTTTATGATCATTGTCATGATCATGGATCCCGCATTTTCTGATATTGATATTCTTGTGTTCAAGAAAAAATAGTATATATGTGTATATATGTTATATCTACTATAGAAGTGAATATTGCAAAGTATTAAAAAGTTTGAAATCTTAAAATTAAGTTTAAAAAAATAAAAGGAAGAAAAAAATTGTTTCTCTAATCACAAGATTCATTCCTGTCTGTGTTTATCACCATTGACTCAAATTATACTTGTAGCTCCTGGCTTCTCCTTTCTAATTTGTCATTTTCCAGAGACTCTCATTACCTTCTGGTGCCCCAGAATTGCCCACAAGAAATCTCAGCCTACCTCCTCCTTTAAGGGAATATGGGGCTAGTAGGATTTAGTCTGTTTTATATTTTAAAAATGCTTTAAAGATTCCTCTTCCCTCCCCTCCCCTTCCCTCCCTTCCCCTTCCCTCCCCTCCCTTTTATTTTCTTTTCTTTAAAGGCAGAGTTAGGGACAGAGACAGAGAGCTCTTCCATCTGCTGGCCTACTCCCTAAACAGCTGCAACAGCTGGAGCTGAGCTAAGCCCAAGCCAGGAGTTGGGAGCCTCTTCCGTGTCTTCCATGTGGGTGCAGGGGCCCAAACACTTGGGCCATCTTCTGCTGCTTTTCCAGGCACATTAGTAGGGAGCTGGATTGGACTTGAACAGGTGCTCATATGGGACACCAGTGTCTCAGGGAGCAACCTCAACTGCTAAACCACAATATCGGCTCCAGTCTGTTGTATATCATACTCATTTTGAATTGTAGACATGAGCTCAACTGATGCAACAAATAATTATATTTTAATATAGTCCATGGCAACTTCTGCATTTTACCTATCTTTCCCAAAGTATAAATTCAGTATTTTTTGGCTTAGTCTAGATTCCATCAGACACCACTAGATTTGATTAAATTAGACTGTAGTGTATATTCTACTAAACTGGAATTAAGGTCATGTGACAGCTTGGATTGGACAAAAATGACCATTTTTAATTTTTCTATGGATTTTATTTATTTATTTGACAGGTAGAGTTACAGACAAAGGGAGAGACACAGAGAAATTTCTTCTATCAGGTGGTTCACTCCCCAAATGGACACAACAGCTGGAGCTGAGCCACTCCAGAGCTGGGAGCCAGGAGCTTCTTCTGGGTCTCCTACATGGGTGCAGGGGCCCAAGCACTTGGACCATCTTCTACTGTTTTCCTAGTCCATAAGCAGAGAGCTGGATCAGATGAGGAGCAGCCGGGATATCAGCCAGCGTCCATATATGAGGACAGTACCACAGGCAGAGGTTTGTCCCACTATGCCACAGTGCTGGCCCTAAAAGTGACCCTTTAAATACGACAAGAAGAGGCCATTTCTGTGATCCAAGCACAGTGAGTGCGAATGCTTCTCTCCACTTTGAACTCAAAGTGTGTGGGTACAGATCTTGTGTGCTGTGAAAGCAGAGGATCCCCCACTGGAAGGATCAGCTCCTGCCTGTCATCTTCCAAGAGATCGTCTCTGTTCTGCCACCCAATTCCATCTCCTATTGCACTTTCCCCTGTACCCTACCCTCTGACCAGTTAAATCAACATATCCTTATTTGCTTTTCCAAGCATTTGTCCCCAATGTATGATTGCATATACTCCATTATCTCTCACTTTATTGTTTAAACATATCTTCCTCTGCCCTTTTACCTGCCCCTCTATTTCACAACAGGTGCTATCTAAGGTGTTGCGAAGCTGACTTTGAGATGGTGATTTTCATGTTGAAGATTTAATGTAGAGTCCTCTCTGGAGCAAAAAACATAAAGGAAAGAAACAGGCAGAGGAAGAATTGGACTTTGATGCATTTGCAAGAGAAATGACCAAAACTCAGAGTGCTCTGGGATGTAACCTTTAGCATGGACCCTTTTAATACAAGAGTCCTAGTCTAATTGAGTCGATCATTGGATCATTGCTTAGGTGTGTGGCTGGGAGGGAGGCTGTAACCCATTACTTTGAGCAGGCAACTCCCTTTTTTTTTTTTTTTTTTTTTTTTGACAGGCGGAGTGGGATAGTGAGAAAGAGAGAGACACAGAGAAAGGTCTTCCTTTTTCCGTTGGTTCACCTCCCCAATGGCCGCTGCGGCCGGCGCACCACACTGATCCTTAGCCAGGAGCCAGGTGCTTCTCCTGGTCTCCCATGCGGGTGCAGGGACCAAGGACTTGGGCCATCCTTGCTGCCCTCCCGAGCTATAGCAGAGAGCTGAATTCCTGTATAAAGAAGATTTTTTTTCTTTCTCCATCATTTATTTATTAATTAATTTATTTACATCAGTATGGACCTTTGTTAATTTTTTTATTTTTAGATATATTATGGTAACGTGCTATGTACCCTTTGTTTACTCCAGTTTTGTGACTGAGAATTCTTTCTGGCTGTCTTGATCCCTTTGACACAACAGTATGTTTTCTGAGAACTTTCATCTAGGAACTATGAGATAAGAAAGCCTCATCAGAAATATTCGATGCCCCAGCTTTAGAATAAACCATTTGTTGGGCCTGCACTGTGGCCTAGTATGCTAAGCCTCTCCCTGTGGTGCCGGAATCCCATTTGGACTCCAATTCAAGTCCCAGCTGCTTCTGTTCTGATCCATTCCTCTGGATGGCCTGGGAAAGCAGTGGAAGATGGCCCAAGTGCTCCTGTTTCTGCAGCTCCATGGGGGACCGGAGGAGATTCCTGGCTCCTGGCTTCAAATCAGCCCACCTCTGGCTGTTGTGGCCATTTGGGGAGTGAGCCAGCAGATAGAAGACCTTTCTCTCTGTCTCTCCCTCTCACTATAATTCTACCTCTCAAATAAATAAATAATATCTTTTTTTTTTTTGACAGGCAGAGTGGATAGTGCTAGAGAGAGAGAGACAGAGAGAAAGGTCTTCCTTTGCCGTTGGTTCACCCTCCAATGGCCACCGTGGCTGGTGCGCTGATGCTGGCGCACCGCGCTGATCCGAAGGCAGGAGCCAGGTACTTCCTCCTGGTCTCCCATGCGGGTGCAGGGACCAAGGACTTGGGCCATCCTCCACTGCCTTCCCGGGCCACAGCAGAGAGCTGGCCTGGAAGAGGGGCAACCGGGACAGAATCCGGCGCCCCAACTGGGACTAGAACCCGGTATGCCAGAGCCACAAAGCAGAGGATTAGCCTATTGAGCCACGGCGCCGGCCAATAATATCTTTTTTTTTAAGAAAGCTGAAAGTTTTTTTTTTCTGCACACTATTTTAATGCAAATTATCTTCACTGAGGAAATGAGAATTCCCTAAATATTAAAAAAACACTTTTTTCTAAGGTTTACTTTCTGTATGGAAAATAAAGATGAAGAATATGAGGTTGTAAATATATAACTCTAACTTAAGCTTTCTAAAATTGTATATGAGCAAAATTGCTATTTTGAAATGTGATTATTGATTACTGCCATTGTCTCTGCAGTTGAGAAGCGGTGTTTCTTTTTCTTAACTATTTGTTGAATTTTTTACTTAGTAGAGGGTAAAGCTTATGATTATAAAATAAACTGAAATTGGCTGGTGCCGCAGCTCACTAGGCTAATCCTCCGCCTGCGGCACCGGTACCTTAGGTTCTAGTCCCGGTTGGGGCACCTGATTCTGTCCCGGTTGCTCTTCTTCCAGTCCAGCTCTCTGCTGTGGTCCAGGAAGGCAGTGGGGGGTGACCCAAATGCTTGGGCCCTGCACCCGCATGGGAGACCAGGAGAAGCACCTGGCTCCTGGCTTCGGATCAGCACTGCACGCTGGCTGCAGCAGCCATTTGGGGGGTGAACCAACGGAAGGAAGACCTTTCTCTCTGTCTCTCTCTCACTGTCTAACTCTGCCTGTCAAAAAACAAAAAAAAAAACAACCTGAAATTATGTAAAAATTTGTAAATTATGTAAACATTATTGTAAAAATAAAAACAAAAAATAAGAATGGAAGGAGGAAGGAGAGTAGGGGTGGGAAGTATCACTATGTTCCTAAATCTGTATATATGAAATACATGAAATCTGTTCACTTTATAAATTTTAAAAAATTGAACAAAAATGTTTTCTAATTTGTTACTGAAAAGCTACAGGTTTTATGTATTTTTGCACAAAGCATTTTAAAACAAATTGCCCAGTTGTTCCTTTTTATTGTTCCACTTCCACCTGGACACAAGTGCATTTTTTGGCTTTGTGCTGACATTCCTTCACGCCCACATTTCTGGAATGAATGAGCCACATCAGTTCAAGCCTCATCAAGAGTAAATCTTCCAGTTTTAAAAATAAAAAAGGGCATAACTCTCAGTTCCTTGTCATAAATCTAAAGGTCCATTATTTCTGGCAGTTACAAATATTAGTTTAAATTGCCATGCCAGGAGCAATAGTTTCCAGTAATATGGATGAATCTAGCTAAATTTCGCTTTCCCTTTTAATTTTTCTTAATGCTCTGAAAGACTCAACAGTACTGAAGGTCTGTATGTTAAGGAGATTCCCATACTTGCAACATTCTATCTGTCACAAAAATAGATGATAAGTAGGATATAGAATATAAAGTAGAAATCTGTTGTACAAAAACATAAATATAAAGTGAAATATATTATGAATATAAACTAAGTAAAGCTAAACATTATGAAAAGAATCTGTGACCTTTTAGAGTGTGTGTATTTTGAAAGATCCTACAAGTTCGAAATATAATAATGACAGATATAAAATAAGCATATTGTGAAAAATTGTATTCAACTTTGTTTAATTAAATTTCAAGTTATATATGTTCGCTATCTGTTAACCACGATTCTTTTCTAATACAAATATTTTATTTTAATAGCTGCAAATTATCTTTATTAACTCAAGATATTTTATGTAACTCTGTTAACATTTAAAAAGCATTCTTTAGTTGATTCAGTGAGGGTTTTACATTCAGAATAACAGATTTCATTTGATGGTTAGATTTCTGTCTTCTACTGATACTTTCGCTCCAGTTACAAGTTTAGTTTTTAAGGCTGCAAGATTATTTCATTGACACACAGCAGATTTTTTTTTCCAATTTTTAATTTTTTTTAACTTTTATTTAATAATTATAAATTTCCAAAGTACAGCTTTTGGATTACAATGGCTCCCGCCCCCCATAGCCTCCCTCCCACCCGCAACCCTCCCATCTCCTGCTCCCTCTCCCATTCCATTCACATCAAGATTCATTTTCAATTATCTTTATATACAGAAGATCAATTTAGTATATACTAAATAAACTTTTCAACAGTTTGCACCCACACAGAAACACAAAGTGCAAAGTACTGTTTGAGTACTAGTTATAGCATTAATTCACATTGTACAACACATTAAGGACAGAGATCCTACATGGGGAGTAAGTGCACAATGACTCCTGTTGTTGATTTAACAACTGACACTCTTTTTTTTTTTTATTTATGGCGTCAATAATCACCCGAGGCTCTTGTCATGAGGAATGCTGGCATTATAGGCAGAGGCTTAGCCTAATAGACACTATACCAGCCCCCAAATCCTACTTAAGTCAAAATATTTAGTATGTAAAAGATTATGATTTTTAAAACCCAACATTTATGCCCCTAAAATATTTTAATAAATACTTGAAATATTTATTTCAATAACCAAAGTGTATGATTTGTACAGATAATGAAGTTATTAACTATAAAATACTTGTTAGAGGCTAAAACTATAAAATAATACAAATGAAAAAAATATTTGCAAGGGTACCATCGCCTGGAAATACATTACATTTTAAATATGCTTTTCCCTTCTCAACAGAATTGACTGTCATTTCATTGTCTGAAGTGAAAAGCCAAAGATGATGGTTTTCCTATAACATTTGGAGATAAATTGCATATATTTCATTAGAAGAATGGAAGAAAGGTGTTTTTATTAATATTATCAAGGAATGATTTATGAAACCAAGATATATTTCCTGTATCCATTTGTAAAAACCATCTGGTGTTGACTGTAAGCATTTATCATGTCAAACATTTAATGGCTTATACAAGTATTATAATCCATATGATTAAATCTATTCAATTTAATAACAGAAAAGATTACTAAAGCACAGACTATATTTTAAAAATTCTGATGGGGAGATATATAAAGTCTGGAAAGGACAAACTTGCCTATTTAAAAGTACATTTCTCTGTTGAGTATTAAATGAGACCATATAAAATATAGAGCTTACTGCTGTTTCTTGATTTTTTTTTTTGAAATTACTTTAGATTCATTCAAGTTTTAAGGTCATATTTAGTTTTCTTAATTGAATAGTTTGGAACACTTATTATGTCAAGAAATAAATGTCTTCATCCACAACAAATCAATGTTAATTAAACCATTCCCTGAAGTAATTAACATGTTGACATTTGTATTGATTATTGAATAATAGTC
The DNA here is from genome assembly GCF_033115175.1 of Lepus europaeus. NCBI lineage: Eukaryota > Metazoa > Chordata > Mammalia > Lagomorpha > Leporidae > Lepus > Lepus europaeus. Next base: position 71,882,198 of record NC_084829.1, on the reverse strand, counting down.
TGCCAAACACTTTGATCAGAGACATTTACAAAGAGAGAGTGAGGCAATCAAATGGCCAATAAGTAAAAAAGAAAAAAAAATGCAGAAATTGAGGATTAAATGATTAAAGTAAACTGAAATTATTTCAAGGAAGCGTTCTTTAGCAATGACTGTATTCATTACAAAAAACCCACATGGATGTGACTCTTCTCTAAAATATATCTTCATCATCTGTAAACATCATTTGAAGTTTGCAACACCATGTTTCAATTTTTAGGTGACAATATTAGTTTATGTTTGTGTACAGTGCTATGGCAAAGTTTGTTAAGCCTCTGCTTGTGATTCGGGCATCCTGTATCAGAGTTCAAGTTCAAATCCTGGCTACTCTGCTTCTGATCCAGCTCCCTACTAACGTGTCTGGGAAGACACTGGGTGATGGCCCAAGTACTTGAGCCTCTGCCACCCAGGTGGGAGAACTGGATGGGGTTCCTAGCTCCTGGCTTCAGTTTAGCCCATACCTGGCTGCTGTGGCCATTTGAGGAGTGAACTACGAGAGGAAGACCTGTGTGTGTGTGTGTGTGTGTGTTCTATCCCCTCTCTTTGTCACTCTGCCTTTCAAACAAATTAACAAACAGATCTTTAAAACACTCTTCATCACATCACAGCCTTCACCTATTAGGGGTCAGAGAAAGGTCCTCAGCAGTTGTGGATAGGGTAGCAAGATGGAGAGAGCGCTCTGGAGGACAGAAAGCCAGACACAAGCTGGACAGCATGCAAAACTCACCATCAACTTGAAACACTGACATTGAACTTTAAAAATAAAAAGCAGCAACACCCTCACCCTCTACCCCATCCTTCAGAGAACTGGAGATACTATCATAAAGAGATACTGGGAGTAGCAAGGGTGCTCATGTCTCAAGCTTTGTTGAAATTACAGTTCTGAGCCTACTTTAAAAGATGTGAACCAAAGGTTGCCTAAACCTGAATTAGCAGAAAGCAGCAAAGTTGGAACTTGGCTCAACTTCAGTAGAGGTTGAGTCAGCACCTTTTCCCTTATCTGTGGCTGTGTTTTGAGATATGTAAATATGCCATTTAGAAACCTCTCATATACCCAAAGAAGACAGTGCACTAAAATGGTAAGAGCAGCATACTCAGCAATTGAATTTTTGAATTCCTATATATATCATTTATTTTTAAATAGAAAAAAAGTATTTGACTTTAGAAGTGCAAAAGTGAAACTGCAGTTTTCCCAGTTTCCACCCTGGCAAGAACTACAGACTTTTCCTTCATTTACAAAATCATATATTCTATCATTGTAACTTTTCCCAGCTATGGATTCTGACCAAGACAGAGTTAATGCTTCCCTAATCTTGACTAAACTTCACAAAGATTTTTTCTGTTGACTTTAGGTCTGACTTTTCTTTGGGCATTTATTGTAATTATAATTGTCAATTCTTTCTCTCTCTCTTTGAAATAAAAATCTTTTAAGAGGCCTCTTGCTAGTTTTATATCCCAATGCTATTTTTCCTAAGGACCTGGAAGCCATTCCTTTGAAATGTAATCATCACCACCATCACTATTATTGATAGGGCTCTATCATCCTATCCCTGAAACGGAACAGAAGCTTAACTTCAATAAGCAGCATTCAGCAAACAATGGTGGCCCAATGACACTGACCAACTTCCCCTTGTCCACTGTCTCCAGTACTTTTTCATCAGTTCACCCAGGGAAAAACCTCCTACCTTTAAAAAATTATTTTATTTATTTGAAAGGGAGAGAGAGAGAGAGAGAGAGAGAGAGAGAGAGAGAGTCTTCTATCTTCTTGGTTCATTCCCCAAATGGCCACAATGGCCTGGTCTTGGCTGAAGCCCAGAGCCAAGAACTCTATCTGGGTCTCCCAGGTGGATAGCAGAAGCCCAAGCATGTGGCCTATAATCTACTTCCTTCCCAAGTATAGGAAGCTGGATCAGAATTGGAGTAAATAGAACCCCACTGGCACTCTGTGCATCATAAGAGGTGGCTTAACCCCTGCACTGCAATGCAGGTCCTCTCCCTCCCACCTTTTCTTTCACTGGAGTTGAGTTCAGTCTCTCTTCCCTCCTAAGGTACTCATTTTTTTTTCTTTTTTTTTTTTTTTGGACAGGCAGAGTGGACAGTGAGAGAGACAGAGAGAAAGGTCTTTCTTTGCCATTGGTTCACCCTCCAATGGCTGCAGCAGCTGGCGTGCTGTGGCCGGCTCACCAAGGTACTCTTGAATATCTTCCTTGCTGGTTTAACTGTGTTTGGGACAGTTTTTCTTTGACAGTTCTTATAAATCTCAGGCAAATTGCCTACGAATAATAGGTTGACAAAGGAAAGATTTAATGCTATATGTTAAAACTATTACAGACATTTATTTGGCTGTTTGGTTATTTTTGCTATTTGGTGGATATTACTCTAGGAATTCAAACTATTTTGCTCTGTTCTATTTTAGGTATAATGATTGGCAGCATTATTGATCTGGTCTCAATTCTATTTTCTCCATATTATCATATTACCTAACATAATTTTTGCATCATTTTAAATTATAAAAATTGATTTTATAGTTAAAATTGTTTTATATTAAATCTTCAAACATGAATACAAATGCAAGTGATTTGAAAATGTACATAGATCCAATACTTAAAATTTGGCATTAAAATAATTTTAATAATGGTGAAAGATTTACTTTTTGGACAAACAAGTTAATGAACAAAGGAAACTATTGTGTGCGCATTACACTTAAAGGGTACCTTTTTTTAAGAGATACCTTTGACAAAGTGGTAACGAGTTCTTTATGTAAGCATAATATTAGCTTATTATTTCCTCTTCACTTGCTAAGGATTGCAGCCTTAACTCCAAATGTACTCAGTTAATTTACAAAGATGTACCAACGGTGCAAATGTTTCATTTAAAATGAGAATTCAGCCACTTTGAGATATCAAATTGACCATGAGTTCAGCAAATAAAGTAGTTCCTTTCCATTTTGGCTTCTTATTTATTTGTTTATTTATTTATTTACTTAATCTATCCAATCTTCCAATTACAACTGACTGGAAGCAAACTGTTTCTTAAAGGATTTCATTTGGTGGGAATGTAAAATTTTCTAACTCTGTAACCTCCTCTGTTAGTCTTTCACAGAATAGATTTCTGTTCAAAAATTATTCTTTCCTTTATAAAATCTGATATTCCAGTGAAATAGCTCTAAGATCTCCTGTGAACAGCTTAACACTAAATTCAATGAATAGATCATCAGGGCTCTGTCTTCCTGAGAGTGTAGCAAGACATGTGTACGGAGACAAGACACCAAGGCCTTTTAACAGGACATAGTCTTTTATTATGCCATCATAAGGCCAAGGTGGAATTTCTTATCCAAAATCCTGAGCCCAAAACAAATAAGGATTTTTTTAGCTTCTTTATTTCCCCTTATATGGTTATATGCATATATTTAACTGGATATTCTAATGTTACATGGCAGCCACAGGACTGATACAATATTGAGCATAAGGTTAGTTACTGATACTATTTTGTCCACACACATACTGAATTTTCTGCTGTCTGGCAAGGGTTAACATCATTGCTCTGAACTAACAAGCAGAACCTGAAATGGTTAAACATAAGCAGATGGGGACTACATTGAAGCATTCATAGGCACGCAGATAACAGCACATTTCATTCCCAGAATAGATTTCTCCCTTTTTCTTCTTTTGACCTTGGTCAGTTACAAACAAGTTTATGTAAAAGACACAAGCCTCTACCAGAAAAGGATTAAGGGATTCAGTTTATCACAGGAGTCGGTTTGTTATTGTGAGAGTGGGTTGTTGTAAAAGTGAATTCTGCCCTCAATGGTCTCTTGGTCGCCCTTCTCTCTCCTGCTTGTCCTTTCATCCTGTGATCCCCTCCATATGTTGCGATGCAGCAAGAGCTGGCCCTCAGCAGAAACTGGTACTTTGATGTGGGATTTCCCATCCTCCAGAATTGTGAAAAATAAATTTCTTTTCTTTATAAATTATCTAGTCTGTGGTATTCTGTTTATGACATCAGAAAATGAACTAAGGCCCAGCAACATGGAGTGCTATCGGAGAAATAAGATACTTTCAGAAGCTTGACTATCCTGATTTTCCTTTATGTTGCTCTTAGGAAAATGCATGTTGTTTATACATGGTGTATTATATGTTTCCCATCTTCTATCAATTTATATTCAGTAAGAACAGAACAAATATATCATTTTTATTGTTTTATTTTAATCACAACTCTTTTTTTTTTTTGAATTTATTTATTTGTTTGAAAGAGTTACACAGAGAAAGAAAGAGAGGCAGATAAAGAGAGAGAGGTCTTCCATCCTCTGGTTCATTCCCCACTTGGCAGCTGTGGATGAACCTATGCCAATCTGAAGCCAGGAGCCAAAAGATTCTTCCGGATCTCCCACAGGGATGCAGGGGCCCGGGGACTTGAGCCATCTTGTACTGCTTTCCCAGGCCATAGCAGAGAGCTAGATCGGAAGTGGAACAGCCAGGACTTGAATCGTTGAATCGGCGCCCATACGGGATGCCGGCACTGCAGGCGGTTGCTTTACCAGCTAAGCCACAGCGCCTGCCCCTAATCACAACTCTTGAATTATAATGTTTCACTTTACTGTGAATGCCACAAGTCAGGAAATCTGTACAGTATCATTTTTTTGAGAAATTGAGCGGTTAGACATAACACACAATACATTCAAGATTAACACATAACAATGAATATCAAATACTTACAAATCAACACACCTTCTCCATGTAAACAGTCAGTACTCCATAAATATGTACAATTATTGTTTGTCAATAAATACAAATAATCTAAAAAAAAATCTCCATCCTGCATGCTGAAGTAGTGTTGATTACTTCAAGATAAAAGACTACCAAAGAAACCCTCCTCTCTGTCTCACAACACCAGAGTCTGGCACCACTGTCTACATTGGGCCAGTTGTCACCTTGATCCTTTTCCATATCATCCAGTGTCCATGATAAGCCATGGTTCCCAGAAAACACTTCTCTTCATAGCCTATTATGTATCCTCCTCTCTTTGTAACCACTCTTTCTTTGTGTCCTCTGAATTTCTCAGTGAATCATAAGCCAGAACCTTCTATTTGCTCAACCACCACTGAATTTACCATTCACCCTCGTGGCCTCATGGAAACCTGGCTTGCATCAGGAGATATTACCACTCCTATAGCTCTCTAACTAAAACACTGATTTTGTTTGTTTTGATTTGTTTTTCCCATTATAGTTCATCTGCTGCCCAGCTTAAACATTGGCTGGGTATTTTCTTTTTTTCACTTCCCTCAAACTAGTATATTTGAATCCTATGTCATCAGAATTATACACTGCCACTGCTCTCTCACCCTCCAGTAACTGCCTCTCACTCTCTCTTTTAGTTCTGACACCATTCTTTTCCTTATTATATGGTAATTGGTCCTTCTAATACAGTGTTTCTCCAATTCTCCCATAATCCAGACTTCCTCAGCTTCTCATCTTAAGGCAAGTCACTACATTTTGTCATTACCAATGAAGGCAATGAAGTTTTAATTATGCATCCAAATCATTGAGCAAGACTTTTATCTTTCAAGCTCACTCTCTCCAACATCTAGCTACCCTCTTGCAAACTCCAAACCACTGATTCTTTCAGTGTCCAGTCTCTCATCCCTTTGATATTCCTTCCTTATTACTCAGATTAAGGGTTAAACTCTTGGAGTCAGCACGGAGCTGCAGTGGGTTAAGCCATGCCTGCAATGCCAGCATCCCATATGAGCATCGGTTTGAGTCATATTTCCAATCCAGTTCCCTACTAATGCACCTGGGAAAGCAATAGAAGATGACTCCTGCACTTGGGCCACTGCCACCAATGTGAGAGACCTACATTGAGCTCTAGGCTCTTGGCTTTGGACTGGCCCAACTCTAGCCATTGTGTCCATCTGGAGAGTGAACCAGAAGATGTTCTCTCTCTCTCTCCCTCCCTCTCTCTCTCTCTCTGTTTTTGCCTGTTTCTCTCTAACTCTGCCTTTCAAATAAATAAACCTTTAAAATAAGCATAAATTTAATCTTAAAAATTTAAGTTATTTTCTTAGTTGTAACTCAAAACCAACCCTTTCTACTTTCTTCTATCTACTGATTAAATAAATTTTAGAAAATTTAAAGGAATAAAGTGCTAGTGTTGTGGCATAGAAGGGTAGTTGCCATCTGTTACTACAGCATTCCACTCTTTGTGTCCCAGCTGCTCCATTTCTGATCTAGCTCCCTGCTAATGGCTTAGACAATTCAGCAGAACATGGCTTAACTGTTTGGGACCCTGCACCTATGTGGTTCCTGGCTTTGGTCTGGCTTAGCTCTGTATGTTGTGACTAAATGGGGAGTGAACCAACAGATGAAAGATCTCTCTCTCTCTTTCTCTCTCTCTCTCTCCCTCTCTCTCTCTCTCTCTGGCTGTGTGTGTGTGTCTCACTCTGTCTCTCTGTAGCTCTGACTTTTAAATAAATAAATATATAAATATTTTTAAAAAATTTTTAAAATAATTTGTTAATACATTAGATTCTCGGAGACACAGCAAATTCATGACAATTACTACAAAACTTATCAATTTTCATGTTTATGTAATAATGAATACAGAGAACAGATTCTTCATGTAGTCTTTTTTGTGAGACCCGTACTCTACAAAAATATTAGAGCACCACTTTGGGAATGAACAGATATGTAAAGAAGTATGATTAAAGTTTAGGGGTAAAATTTGAGTACCCTAATGCTATTATCATTAGGCTTCCTTCTTAATTGAGGCAATGTGTTATGCAAAGAATGAAAATAATACATGAACAAAATGGCAATTTTATCAGCCCTTTGGAAATTGCTTAGTGTAACAAAGAAAAGCTGTGACAAAGATTGCATTTTAGAATGTGGCTTAGGCATCATGTGAAGTTGGGGCTTTCTCATGAATGGATATTGAATCTGATCTTAGTATTGGAACTCACATGTTCACACATGGCTATGGAGACAGGGAGTGAGGTAACTGAGATTGTGGGGGAGATAAGAAGTCTACTGTTCCAACCAGTCTCAGATTCTAAGAATTGGATCACAGAAAAAAAGACATATTTTCCCTGAAGCAAGAAGCCCTATCCAGATGTGAACTGAAAGAAGAGGAGATCCTAATGCTTTGATAGTATAAGAGGAAGTCTGAAGGCAAGTGTTACCTGTGAGGAATGGTAAACTGATACCTCACTGAATGTTGCTCAATTAGTATTCTGTATACTTGACAATTGGATAAGCAACTCCTCTTCGTAGAAAGAAGTTAGAACATGTTTGAGAAAGATTTTATATGGGAGGGCAGCCTTTTCATTTGTTCATTCAGTGCATTAATTTAATACTATGTGTGGAGCTTGGTACCGCAAATCCCATGGTAAGTCAATAAAGTCACCATCCTTGAAGTGAAATAATTTTAGAAAGGTAGGCTAGACTACTAACCACAATAAAATATGGGTAATGCATACAGTTATGTAAAATTATATGGGAATGTGAACAAATTAGGAATCTTTTTTATGTGGTGGTGGGAGATGAACTTGTTTTAGAGGTTTTTCCAGGTGGTCTTGAGCTGGAGGAGCTTTTTTGAGATGCAGCAATTCTCTAGATAATAGAAGCAGGAAGAACATTTTAGTGGCTAGACTGTAAAGGTGTTCACCGTGTTAAGCTAATGTATTGAAGAAAGAGAGAACTGCAGGAAGTTAAATAGATAGAATTTTTTTTATCCTTAATTTAAGATTGGATAGGTCAGGCTTTTTGGTAATTTAAATGGAGGAGGAATATTTCTTCAGTTTTGTTGCTGTCCAATTCAAAATTAGGTTTCCATAATGAGGTATCAGATCATCTTTTTCTACTCTCTTTCCAGGGGGAAGAGTGAAGTGAAGCACAATTCCCATCCACCCGAAGAAACATTCTGGGAATTTCACACGTTTCTCCCATGGCCATGTACACATCTTAGCCAGATGGTTACACTCAGTACCGAGGAAACTAAGAAAATGTACTCTATTCTGGTAGTCCATGTGCTCAGATAAATTCTGGAAATGCTATTATTTAAAAAGGAGAAAATGGTTATGGGAAGAAAAATCAGTAACTCCCACAATATGAAAGCACATTTTTCCAAATTGTCTTATTATGCAGTTAAGTTTTAACTTAGCATAGAATTATATTTGTATCAAATAAAAGACAAATTTTAGACAAAGTGTTTAAGAAAATGTCCTAATATTTGAATCCTTGCTTGAAGTTATTGATTGAAATCTAGAAGATTGGCAATGGATTAACAAGGTTCAGCTGTGCATTTCCATCTGCGTTATGGTTAGTTGGTAATTAAAACACATATTCTCTGTTTTCCTGTTCCTCCTTTAGCTGCTTTTTCTCAGACTTCTTGGATAGTTCTACTGTCTACATCACTTCAAAATGTTAAATGATTAAGCCTCTTGGGTCTCACTTGTCTTTTCACACAGCATTCTCCCTTTGAAAGATCATGCACATTCATTTATCTTTTAGTATTCATGTGCTGAGAGCATGAAAGGTTAGAACTGTGTTTTAAATTCAGATATGTAGATCTAGCCCCTATTTCACACATCCACGTGGAGTTCCCTAACACTTAATGTGCACAAGGTGCATTCTTGATTTTTACCCAACTAAGAATCTGCTGCACAGATGACATTTTCCCTCTGTGGGAAAGCATTTATTTCACATTCTCTCCAGAATAAATTCCAGAATTCTTTTTTTTAAATATTTTTTGACAGGCAGAGTGGACAGTGAGAGAGAGAGACAGAGAGAAAGGTCTTCCTTTTCCGTTGGTTCACCCCTTTTCCGTTGGTTCACCCCCCAATGGCCGCTGTGGCCAGCGTGCTACAGCCGGCGCACCGCGCTGATCCGAAGCCAGGAGCCAGGTGCTTCTCCTGGTCTCCCATGGGGTGCAGGGCCTAAGCACTTGGGCCACCCTCCTCTGCACTCCCGGGCCACAGCAGAGAGCTGGACTGGAAGAGGAGCAACTGGGACAGAATGCAGCGCCCTGACCGGGACTAGAACCTGTTGTGCCAGCGCCACAAGGCGGAGGATTAACCTATTGAGCTGGCCCAGAATTCTTATCTTGCTGCTGAGGAGCTTCATGGTCCCAGACCCTAAGCTCATCCCTCACTTGCATGGTTAGGAACCACATTGCGTTTCTGCACATGCCAGCCTCTTTCTTAACACCAAATATTTGTGTGTGTGTGTGTGTTTTCCATTATGCTCATCTCACTTTTATTCTAACTGTGGTCTGTTTGTCCTTCAGCTTGCAGCTCTACCATCATTTCATCAGATTGCCTTCTCAAAGAATCCCCCAAATCTAAATCACACCCTCTTCTTATGTTCTCCAAATCATTTCAATCTTTTGCTTCAGCACATTTACACAATTCTGTAATGGGATCGTTATACATTTTTTTCTCCATAGAAAGTAGGCTTTTGAGGGCAAGGCAAGTGGTGGATGAATGAAGAGAAAATCTTTAAAAATGAAAAATCATTATTCTCCCATAATGCGTCCACTTGAAGGGTCTCTGAATAACTGAAGTCAGAATCAAGTCATTTCGCTGTTGATTTTAATAATATTGGTGGTTGTTTTCCTACAATGTTATTCATCAGCCTGGAAAGTTACATATCCTGGTACACTCCTGGGTTATATCTACTGGATCACATTATTATGTACATTTTAAAATTCAGCAAGTATTGATTTGTTTTCTGAAGAATATGTACTTTCCACTAGCAGTTTAAAAAAACAAATTCTGCTGCTCCAGAGCCTTTTCAACACATGTTATTGACAGACTTTCAAATTTTTATCAATCTAGAGAGTGCAAAATTAGATACCATTGTGCTTTTATTTGCATTTCCTTAATAGCTATTAAAAGTGAGCATGCCAAATGCTTATGGCTCTGCTTCTCCTCTTCACTTATAAACTTTACCATTTGTATTTCTTTTAATTATTATTATTATTTAAAGATTTATTTATTTTACTTGAAAGTGTTACACAGAGCGAGAAGGAGAGGCAGGAGGAGAGAGAGAGAGGTCCTCCATCTGCTGATTCACTCCCCAGTTGGCTGCAAAGGCTGGAGCTGGGCTGATTTGAAGCCAGGAGCCAGCCGCTTCTTAAAGGTCTCCCCCAGTGGTTCAGGGGCCCAAGGCTTGGGCTATCTTCTACTGCTTTCCCAGGTCATAGCAGAGAGCTTGATTGGAAATGGAACAGCTGGGACTAGAACTGACGCCCATATAGGATGCTGGCACTGAAAAGGTTGCTCAGCTAAGCCACAGCGCTGGCCCATTAATTATTTTTTTTAATAAAATTTCTCTATATGACAGGATCATTAAAAGTTCATGGAAAAGGTAAATTATGAAAGAACTATGCAAGGATTTGAAAACATTTCGCACCCAAGTAAACATCTTTTAATTCTACTCTTCCACAAGCAATTTGAAGTACCCTTGTGTAGTTTGGGCATTACTGTTTTGTTTTGTTTTTTTAAATATTTTATTTATTTATTTGAGAGGTAGAGTTACAGACAGAGAGAGGGAGAAACAGAGAGAAAGGTCTTCCATTTGCTGGTTCTCTCTCCAAATGGCCACAATGGCCACAGCTGGGTCAATGAAAAGCCAGAAACCGGGAGCTTCTGGTCTCTCACATGGATGCAGGGGCCTAAGCACTTGGGCCATCTTCTACTGCTTTCCCAGGCCATAACAGAGAGCTGCATTGGAAGAGGAGTAACTGGGACACAAACTGGTGCCCCTATGGAATGCCAGTGCTGCAGGCAGAGGCTTAACCTACTACACCACAGCACTGGCCCCCCTATTTTGTTTGTATACAATGGATAAGTGACTTCTTCCAGGTAGCAATTTGTTCCTGTTTACTAACCATTGTGTCTTTTAACAGAATTTGCAATTTTAACATAAATTCTTTAGAGTTATAAAATGCCTTGATTCCTCTCCCTGTGACCTGTGGTCTCACTCATGGTCAACTGAGCTTTGAAAATATTAAACAGAAAATTAATCACCAGAAGGTCAAGCATAGTACAGTAAGATGAAGAGAGAGACAGAGAAAACACATTCACATTGTTTACATGTGGCTTACATGTGATCACATTGTTTACATCATATTGGTTTAATTGTTCTACTAGTAGTCATTGCTGTTAATCTCTAATTTCTAAATTTATGTTTATCATAGATGCGTGTGTATATTACAAAACAGTACACATAGGGTGTGTACTATCTGCAGTTTCAGGCATCTGTTGGGAGTCTTGAAGCATATCTCTTGTGTGCAATAATACTTCTTCCTAAAAGACTTTAATAATTATTTTGTAGAGAAGTTTACTTTAGTTAGTGTTTGCCTGATTATCTTTTTTTCAATGTTTAATATTGTCTCTCCCAAAAAAATAGTGTCTGATTGCTTTTCTGTTCAATTCAATCTGATTATTTTATGATTAATTTATGCATTTAGATTTCTTATGATCATTAATATATTAGAATTTATTTTCATTTCACTATGTTTTAATTCCTTTTTGTTATATTTTCCCTGGGTTTTCTTTTTATTAATTAGTTCACTTACTTTCTCTTGTTGTTTTTTTTTTAAGATTTATTTATTTATTTGAGAGGCAGAGTTATAGAAAGATAGGAGAGACAGAGAGAGAGAGAGAGAGAGAGAGAGAGAGAGAGGTTTTCTACCCGCTGGTTCACTCCCAAATTTTTATATGGCCATCACAGCTAGAACTGGGCCAATCCAAAGCCAGCAGCCAGGAACCAGGAGCTTCTGCCAGGCTCCCATGTGGGTGCAGGACATTGCTTTCCCAGGCCATTATCAGGGAGCTGGATGTGAAGTAGAGCAGCTGGGTCTTGAACTGGCGCCCATTTGGGAAACCAGTGCAGCAAGCAGAGGCTTAACCTACTATGCTACAGCACTGGCCCCTCTCTTGAATATGTTTTATTTTTTAATGGGATTATAACTCTTCCGTTAGTTCAGAATTTGTAAATTGTATTTTTTTTTTACTACAGTGATTAGTTTGAAATTTTAACTTGATTTCTTAGGTCAAAACTTAAAACTCTTTATCCTTCTCTAGAATAATTTAAAACCTTAAATCTTTAATTCTCTAAAACATCAAGCCTTCGGATGCTAACTGGCCTGCTATCTTGTTGAATACTATTTTAATTCTATATTTAAGCTCCCATTTAGGCATTATTATTATTTTATATAGCCAATGTTTATATAGATTTATTTTTCCTATTTTCTTTATTCATTTGTATCTTCCTGCATTTCTTACCTTCCATCTGAATTATTTTTCTTTATTGGGCAGATATATATTAAAATTTCTTCTAGTTGCGATCTGTTGGGGGTAAACTCAGTTTTGATCATCTGGAAGTTTATTTTTTCATTCTCATATGCCACATATGCAATTCTGTGCTGACATATTTTTCCCTAAACCTTTTGAAAGCATTTCATTCTTTTTTTTAATATTTATTTGATAATCAGCATTACAGAGAAAAAAGTGAGACATTTATTTGAAAGTCAGTGTTATGGGAAGAGAAGGAGAGATAAAGAGAGATGATGGAGGGAGTAGAGAGAGAGAAAAAAAAAGAGAGAGAGAGGGACAGGGAGAGAGAAACTTCCCATCTGCTAGTTCCATCCTCCAATGGCCACTACAGCCAGGGCTGGGCCAGGCAGAAGTCAGGAGCCAAGAGCATCATCTATATCTCCCATATGAGTGGGAATACTTGGGCCATCTTTTGCTGCTTTTCCCAGACTGTAAGCAGGGAGACTGTAAGAAGTGGAGCACCCAGGACGTGAACCAGTTCCCTGATGGGATGCTTGTGTCATAGCCGGCAGTTGTACCTGATATGGCACAGCACTGGCTCCAAACAGTTTCTGGTTTCAATTCTGTTTATTTTGAAATGTTGACTGTCTATCTTTACTTTGTTTCTAATTTATGTTTTCTCTATTGCATTTTTTTTTTTTTTTTTGACAGGCAGAGTGGACAGTGAGAGAGAGAGACAGAGAGACAGGTCTTCCTTTTTGCTGTTGGTTCACCCTCCAATGGCCGCTGTGGCCGGCGCATCGCGCTGATCCGAAGCCAGGAGCCAGGTGCTTCTCCTGGTCTCCCATGTGGGTGCAGGGCCCAAGGACTTGGGGCATCCTCCTCTGCACTCCGGGGCCATAGCAGAGAGCTGGCCTGGAAGAGGGGCAGCCGGGATAGAATCCGGCACCCCAACCAGGACTAGAACCTGGTGTGCCGGCGCCGCAAGGCAGAGGATTAGCCTGTTGAGCCATGGCGCCTGCCATCTCTATTGTATTTTAAAGACTAATTTTTTGTCTTTGGTTCTGAAATTTCACCATAACTTGATTAGGTGTGAATTTATTTTTATTTATTCTATGTAATATTTGTTACACTTTTAAAACAGAAGATGTACTCTTTATCCATTTCAGAATATTCTTTGTAATTATATCTTCAGATTTATCTTTCTGCAATTGTATTATCTTCTCTAGAAATTTTGATCATACATATATGAGATATTCTCACTCTATGTTGTTTATAATGTCTTTTCAGTTTTTCTGTTTCCTTGTTGCGTCCAGTTTGGCAGGGTGTCATGTTAACCTGAAAGAGGTTAATTACATAGATTAAGGAAGCAGACTCAGTTTAGGAATTTTAATGTGAAGAAACCAGGGGACTTTTGACTGCATGTTATTGACAGACTTTCAAATTTTTGTCAATCTAGAGAGTGCTAATATTTTCTAATAAGTACCTCACAGTTTTAGACAATTGTCATCCAATGCTATATAATAGCTGGTAAATGAATCGACATTACTATAGAAGTATGTTTCTGTGTGTTCATATGTTAACAGGATGATAAACACTTAAAACGTTTTCTGGAGAGATAGTGTTCATGTGTGTGTTATGAGTCTGTAGTTTAATTTGCTTTCTACATGTTGTCTGCCCTATTAGCACTCTATGAATTCATGATTTATAGGCTATTATGAAATTGTCTGTGTTCTGAGAAATGTTACATTAAACAGAGAATATTGAAGCAATCAGCATCAAATTTATAATCAAATTAAATGTTTGGTCTTGTTTGATTATGTTCCATCTGACCTTTAATTGGTAACTTTTTCATGCACAAGTTATTTCCACTGCATTGATGTTTAGTAATACATTTAGCTAAGGATGATCCCCTTCCTCTTTTTTGGTGGCCATCTTTTCAAAATGCTCAAAATTTAACAAAAAAATGAACATGTCTTTCATAGCATGCAGCCTCATCGTATTTCCTTTTCACAGAGGAATTCAAGAGAACACTAAATAGCAGAGTGTAAACCAGGGGGAAAAAGTGTTCTCCATTCTTTCAGTATATTATGAAATCTCATCATGCAGTAAAAAACCAAAATAATTGTTCCCTACCTGCTTTACCCACTATGCTTATCCACTTTCTTCCTTTACCTCTGTTCATTTCCTTTGTTTCTCTCTGTTTTTTTTTTTTTCTTCTTCTGCAGTTGGCATTTTTCAGACTTGCTCCAAATAATGAGGCTATCAGCTGCACCACTGACATGGGTGTGATCTAAGCTGACTTTCTCATCCTTTCTTAGCCTTGCCACCTTCATCCACATGTGAGGAGAGCAGGAAGTAGAGAAAGAGAGCAAGAGTTAAAAATAAATTTGCATTGCTTTATGCATGGAGGATTGTTAATGTTTAGAGTAAGCATTAGAAATAAGTATAAATACTGCTAATAACAGATGAACATAAATGGTAAATTAGTAATCTCAAAGCTTTGAAGTAGACATGTTTGAAATCAGATAAAATGGAACAACATGGTCTAAGATTCGCTGTAAATTCTGAAAATGCAAAGATGAAAAATAGATCACTGTTCTTCTTACTTACTTTTATTTCTAAATTTTATCCTAACATCTAAGAAAAAATAAGTAAAAAATTTATCCTAACATCTAAGTAAAAAGAACAGTGATCGATTTTTCGTCTTTGCATTTTTCAGAATTTACAGCGCAGATGCTTCACAGGTCTGTGCTGAAGGATTGCTATGCTGAAAGTGAAAACAGTACTTTATGTTTCATTGAAATGATATGGCACTGATTGATGGAAATAGAACTGAAGGGCCCTGTGAAGAAAGTCCTGTTAAAGCTCACTTTCTCTCTCAGTGACTCAATTCCATGTCAGATTTCTACTGAATAGGAGTTTGGCTTTGTAGTGAACACTTTGATCTACTCCAGTGTCTGCAATGTATGTAGAATGAATGTTGTATTTTTTCATTTGAATTTAAGTTTAAATTTTACAGTTCATTTTATAAGTAGAATACAATCTACAAATTCCGGTTCAGTTTCTGACATATTTAAAAAGTAGATAAAGTGTTACTACCTATTTATATATGGAACTTAGACCAACTAATGTGATAAAAATCTCAAAAAATTAAATATTGTTTAAAATTGTCCTAAAAAAGATATTGTTGAGTGGAATTTTACTGTGATTGTGTTCTTTCCTGGATTATTTCCTAAAATTATTCACTTTATTTCAATCCCATACTTCTCAAATTTGCCAGTGGCTAACAATTGCTTGACATACTTGGGAAAATGAAGATTTATGGGCCCTATCTCTATAGGAAGACTGGTTCCAGGAATCTGGAGCAGCAATCTGCAGTTGAACAGGAAACTTATACCCGGGTTCAAGAAATTGTGCCCTATGACCCAGGAGCAAAATTTACACAATGGGAAAAGTATGTTTCATGTCCTTTTTAGCCTTCCCAATGGTGCTTTTTGCAATTTTAATTGAGAGAGAGAGAGGGAGAGACAGACATAGGGACAGAGGATAGAGGGAAAGGAAAGAGGGAAATGTTTGTTATATGGCCCTGGTGACAGGGAACATAGAGACTAAGAGAGGCAGAAACAAGTGTCTGTTCTCTTGAAGACTACATCCCAGAAGTGGGCCAGCAATCCACTTTGAGTACCACTTGTGAGCCCACTACATCAAAGAAACAATTTCAAAAAGTAATGTGCTATGAAGAAAATACAAGGAAATACTTTTCCAAGGTGACATGCCAACTGAGGTGTGAATGCTGGGCTGGGTCCAGTATAAACATTTAGGGAGAACCTGCCAGGCAACGGGACAACCCAGACAAAAGCCAAGAGGCAAGGATAAGCTTTAAGTCTTCAGCAAGGCTAGTGGAGCTGAAGGATGGAGAGGAGGAGGACCAGAGAGGTTGTAGTCAGAGCAAATCTCACAAGGCTCTGCAGGCCACTGGCAGGAGTTTCTTCATTGGTCTGTAAGCTCCATTTTTAAGAAATTAAAGTATGTTACTACTCTAAGATATAGTAGTATGATTAAGTTAAAAAGAAAGATTACTACCCCAAAATTAGTAGTAGTGTTTGTTATGTGCATTCAATTTGCAATTTTTTATCACTTAGTGTACTTGTGTAATCTTAGGAGACATAAAATTCAGAATTCATTCCAGACTAATGCATAAAATAAATATATTTAAATCAAACTCTGTACTTAGAGAGGATGAAAGCTCTAAAAACATTTTATTTCTTAGGAAAGTATATGTGAACAAGTTGGAGTTAACCAAAGAAAAAGATTATGTTGTATTTAGAGTTATGATATCAGGGTTGGTGATGTAAAGCCTGCAACACCAGCATCCCATATGGGCAACAGTTCACATCCTGGCTGCTCCACTTTTGGTCCAGTTCCTTACTAATGTGCTTGAGAAAATAGTGGAAGATGGGCCAAGCATTTGGACCCTGGCACCACAATGGAAGACCTGGATGTAGCTCCTAGCTCCTAGCTTAGGCCTGGCCCAGTGCTGTCCATTATGGCCATCTGAGGAGTGAACTGGTAGATGGATGATGTCTGTCTCTCCCTCTGTAACTCCTTCAAAATTAATAAAGCTTTTTTTTTTAAAAAATGAAGTTATGATATAAATATTCATTATTTACATAAAATAGTTTGTCCCTGATAATGTCTTGTGACACAAATACTTACATGAAATATAGATCTTCAAAGAGAGTAATGCATTTCGGTTTTAGAAAGAAACTGAATGTGTTAGAGTAAAAATGACTTTTTTAAGATTTATTTTTATTTATCTGAAAGGCAGAGATAAGGAGAGCGAGAGAGAGAGAGAGCAAGAGAGAGAGAGATCGTCCATCTGCTGGTTCACTCCCCAAATGGAGGCAATGGCTGGGGCAGGGCCAAGCTGAAGTCAGGAGCCAAGAGCTTCTTCAAGGTGTTCTACATGGGTGCAGAAGCACAAGTGCTTGCGCCATCCTCTGCTGCTTTCTCCAGGTGCATTTGCAGGGAGCTGATCAAAAGTAGAGCAACCAGGACTCAAACCTGTGCCCATATGGGATGCTAGTACTGCAGGTATTAGGTTAGGCTTTTAAGCAACAGCACTGGCCCTGAAATTGACATTTTGTGATTTGATTATTTTTATAGCAGTTGGGTATATTCTTGTGGAACGGTGGTCTGTCTACATTTGACTTGTTGAACACTAAATTTGGTGGAGTATTAACCCTGTGATTATAAAGTAAATTAAAAGTATGTTATCCTGAAAATTAAAGAAAGAAAGGGACTGGTGCTGTGGCACAGCAGATTAAAGCCCCAGCCTGCAGCACCAACATCCCATATGGACACTGGTTCAAGTCCCGGTTGCTCCTCTTCCAATCCAGCAGCTGCTATGGCCTGGGAGAGCAATAGAAGGTGGCCGAAGTCCTTGGGCCCCTGCACCTGCATGGGAGACCTAGAAGAAGCTCTTAGCTCCTGGCTTCAGATTGGCTCAACTCCGGCTATGTCGGCAATTTAGAGAGTGAACCAGCAAGTAGAAGACCTCTTTCTCTCTCTCTTACTCTGCATCTCCGTAACTCTGACTCTAATAAATATTGCATTTAAACCTTAATAAAAGTCCATAATTTAGTAGGAATATAGGCAAGGCCTATAAAGAATAATAAAATAAAAAGATGTTAATTTAACTCATATACAGTAATTTTTAAGAATAATCACAGATTATTAAAACTACAGTAGTATATCATTCTTAACCATTTATTTGACAGACACACAAAACAAAGTTTGACAAAACTGTATTTGCAGCAGTACTGACACATAGAGATATTTCTTTCTTTTTTGTTTTTATTCTTGATTTTTTAAAGATTTATTTATTTATTTGAAAGTCAGAGTTAAACAGAGAGAGAGAAGGCAGACAAGGAGAGAGGTCTTTTATACACTGGTTCTACTCCCCAATTGATTGCAATGGCTGGAGCTGTGCAGATCTGAAGCCAGGAGCCAGGAGCTTCTTCTGGGTCTCCCATGTGGGTACAGGAGCCCTAGGATTTGGACCATCTTCTACTGCTTTCCCAGGCCATAGCAGAGAGCTGGATCAGAAGTTGAACAGCCCGGACTTGAACTGGCGCCCATATGGGATGCTGGCACTCCAGGCAGTGGCTTAACTGGCTACCCCATAGTGTCCCGATTGTTTTTCTTTTTAAATTTTTGAGTTAAAAAAGAGAGAACTTGTAGTATTTGTCTTTCTGTGTCTGGTTTATTTCACTCTACTTAATGTCCTCCAGTTGCAGTCATTTTGATGCAGATGGTAGAATTTCATTTTTTATAGCTGAATAACATTCTAGTGTGTGTGTGTGTGTGTGTATCACATTTTCTTTATTCACTCATTTGATGATGACCACCTTGGTTGGTTGACATTCAAAGCAGATTTTTAAAAAAGATTCAGCAGATATAGCTGACTTTGACTTAATGTACATGAAAGGATAATAATCATTGAGACTAAAAATATCATAGTGAAAATTGAGAAGAATGAGTGATCTCTCACTCTAGCAGTTTCTCAGTGCCTGACAAATCATTAATGACCCTTATCCTGCTGATGTGTTTGTCTTCCAAAGACTGAGCTTAAGAGGGTCACATTCCTTTTCTAGGACCTCATATTTTTAAGTTCTTGATAGATGTTTGGTGAAAGAATGAATAAATTTTCTCTGAATGCAAAATATCAAATGAAATATGAATGATGCTAAACTATGTGCAAACAAAAGACATGTCATATATACACATGGTAAATGATACAGAGCTAATATTAATGCCTTTGCACACCAACATTTCTCTGGACGCCAGAAACTTGTATTTTCCCAGGAACCAGTGTAATTTTACTGGGTAGCTTTGTGTTGTAATGGATAAAGTTCTAAGCTAATGAAGATGTATCATCCTGATATGATACTCTCAGACCTTTAATGCTGACAGGGTTCTCCTTTTATTCTTTCTCTTCCCTTGTTCCTTTTGATAATTTTGTATAATAATGATGTTACTGTTTGTTTATAAAATGAGGAATGCTTATTACAAGAACCTTAACCAATACAGAAACTAGAAGAAACTTTAAAATTGTACTCCCTCTCAAGAGATATTAATACACAATAAAATAATTGCGGATATTTATTTATATTTATAGAGCTATAAATATCTATTCCTATAGATATATTTGTATCTATACAGAGATAAATACTTATTAAAGTGATATACCATTATATATAATTTTTAAATAAATCATTACTTGTGGTTTTGTTTTTAAAGATTTATTTTATTTATTTGAAAATCACAGTTACAGAGAGACAGGGAGAGAGAGAGAGAGAGAGGCTGTGAGAGAGAGAGAGAGAGAGAGAGAGAGAGAGGTCTTCCATCCACTGGTTCCCTATCTAAATGGCCACAACAGCCAGGGCTGGGCCAGGCTGAAGCCAGGAGCCAGGAGCCAGGAGTTTCTTCCAAATCTCTTATGTGGGTACAGTGGCCCAAACTTTTGGGCCATCTTCTGTTGCTTTCCCAGGTGTATTGGCAGGGAGCTTGTTCAGGAGTGCAGCAGCTGGGACTCGAACCATCACATATATGAAATGCGGTGTCAGGTGGAGGCTTAACCCGCTATACCACAAGGCCAGCCCCACTTGTAGTTTTTATAAACATTTGTTTTATTTATTTGAAAAACAGAGTGACACATACACAAAGGGGAGACACAGAGGGAAACTTTTCATCTGCTGGTTTACTCCCCAAAAGGCCCCAACAGCTGGGGCTTGGCCAGAGCAAAGCCAAGAGCCTGAAATGGCACATGAGTGGTAGGGACCCAAGTACCTAAGCCATCTTTTTCTGCCTTCCCGGAGCACACTAGAAGGAAGCTGAATCAGAAGCAAGAGAGCCAGGACTCAAAACAGCTCTCTGATATGGGCTCCTGGTGTGGCAGGCTGCAGTTTAACCCACTGCATACCAAAGCCTGCCGCTTACTTGAAAATTTAAGTTTCCATTTCTGGTCTCAACCAATAAATGATCTTTTGATTGAATTTCATTATCTTTGGTTGGAGAGAATGTCTACACTCCCTGAGGGCTTACAAGTTGAGAGTAACCTATTGCCTTCATGACAGAAGGAAAGATATGACCATGTGAAGAATTTGGTCTCACATACTTTTCTCTAGGAGCTTCGCTGACATTGCACTATGTTCTAACATTGCACTATGACACTGAATACTCTGTGCCTTTCACTGCAACTTCCCCACTCACATCCTTATTCAGTTCAGCTACTTGCATTGCACTATTTTTCCTCCAAGGGCTCATGAGTGCTTTAGTCTTTGAGTTGTTTCTTATTTGAAGGAAACAACCTCTTGCCTTTATACCCAAATGACAGTGTGAGAGGAACACACATTCCTTGAGGTTCTCTTGTGCGCTTTGTAGTCACTGATCCTCTGTGTTTGGCATTGAATGTGGCTGGAACAAAGGCTGAGGCTGGCCTATTTCTTCTACCTTTCCTTATAAATGAGTTGTTTTCTCCTTGGGTACCAGAAGCCATCGTGGAAGTAATATAGCTCTGGAATATGCCTGAGTTCATTTTTTTTTCATATACATATTTCTTGAGACAGAGTGTACTGTTTCAACTACAGATGCAATTCTCACTTCATTTGAGGTATCTCCATTTGCAATTTTTTCCATCTGCATTCACTACGGTTATTTTGATCCTTTTCTGTATAGAAATATTTTCATTTCAGCTCTGACATGTCCATTGTTATTTGATGGCTTTTTATTTTGAGTTTTCCCAGTGCAAACTTGACTCATCATCTTGTGGTTTGGCGTCTTCTAATTTTATTGTACTCATATGGCTTTTATCTTTTAAGAAAAAGTACATGGAGAATTTTCTTATTTTTTAAAGATTTATTTATTTATTTGAAAGGCAGAGTTACAGAGAGGCTCTATTCATTCCCTAGATGGTCGCAATGGCTGGTGCTGGGCTGATCAGAATCCAGGACCCTGGAGCTTCTTCTGTGTCTCCCACGCAGTGCAGGAGCCCAAGGACTTGTGCCATCTTCTACTACTTTCCCAGTCCATAATAAAGAGCTGGATCAGAAGTGGAGCAGCCGGGACTTGAACTGGCGCCCATATGGTTTGTCAGCACTGCAGGCAGCAGCTTTACCCGCTATGCCACAGAACAGGCCCCGCATTTTCTTATTTTTTTAAAGGTACATTTCTATGTTGGGTTTTGGGTAGGTTTTTTTTCCTACAGTCTTCTACTTTGCACCCTTTCAAGCATAAAAGACTTTCTGGCCTAATCACAAACATGTCAACAGTCATTATTGCTTTTGCTAATTTGTCTATTTAACTGCTGGCATCCTTCTGTAATGTTAAGTAAATCTAACAATATAAAACATTTATAATCAAGGAGAGCGACAAGTTCCTCATACATTACTTTAGGCTTTTCTTTGAGATGTTTTTGATGGTTGTAAGGATGCTATTTTTGTGAAAGTTTAAGTGAGAAAAAAACAGTGGCCAAATGAAAAAGTACAGAGAATTTCTCTAGTTATAACTAGCTTTTCTCAACATCATAGTTTGTTGTATCGCTTAACCAGTTGTACCTACTATAATTAGGGGATAAGAATTCTCAAGTCTTTTGACGTAGAGGTTAAAATGGAATTTGGGAGCTTCAGATTTTTTGTTTTTGCACTCATGGCATATGAACTATTCAAATACCATCTTGGAAGCCTATTCAGTAAATTATGTCATATATTACTTATGTAAGCCTTCAGATACCTTACAAATGTGAGAGAAAATCTAGCAAAATAAATAATCAGAGACAGGCCAGACCATCATAACAGTGGCTGCCTACAAGAAAGGTAACAGGACAGAAGCATTTTTTGACAATTAGTCTGACTGGTTTTTTACCTACTGTAACAAACATTTACTTGATACTATTGAGGTTTGAAGATGATGATCACTGGAAGATGCTTTTCTTTACCTAAAATTTAGCATTTGAAACATCATCAATATTAACTTATTTAACTATTATTTTCAGAGAATTTTATTTCTGACAATTATTCAATCAGAAAACTCTAGGAAATTTAATTTTGAACTTAAAGCTAGACTCTTATGGTAAATTTCACTTCTATTATGTTTATGACTAAATTTTAATATTTCTGTAAGGTTAGCTGTCTTAATAGGCATATATAGTAATTATTAAGAATTCATATTTTTCTAATAATTGTTATACATATTAGATGATTTTGCATGTTTAGTTGTTGTAAGAGCTATATACATCCTATCCCAGTTTATAGGTAAAGAAATATATAGAGAGAGGGTTTAAGATATTTGACAAGACCAGAATTATAGTAAGTTTGAGAACCAAGGTTTTAATCTATAACTGTGAGACTGTAAAATGCTAACTGATGGTTCTTCTGTGAGTCAATCAAAAGAGCCTTTTTTTAGTGTGTATGTAGCAGATGTTATTCTCAGTGCTAGGGAGGTGGTATTGAATGGACAAAATCCTTATTTTTCTGAATTTTTTATCCAAGTGAGATAGTTAAGGAACTATCAATGAGTTGTGCAGTTCTAGTGAGCTGTTGGTAGATTTTTATTAAATGAGTAGTGAGCATACATGACTGAATGGCTCCTCTGGACTATCATACTGTGATAGGCCTGATAAAAATACTGCATTGTTAGCACTCAAGACTGGGGCTAACACACTAACCAAGCAGAAATAAAATTGTATTCCAAAGTCACACACAAGAAAGAAGTTCTTCCAAATAGGTAAGTATGAATAATATTTAAATACAAGTGTGATTTTTGTTTTTATTAGCATAGGAAGCAGGAAGTTATTTTCAAAACTGTTGGGACAACACAAAAGTATATGAAAAAAAAGCTAGAGGAGAATAACAGATGAGATTCTAATAAAACATGAATTACATATGTATAAATTGATAGCATAACTTATCCTCTTTATGTAGCCCATAATTGTTATTATTCTCTAGAGGTAAGCATTTCATGAATAAAAACACTTAGATGAACCTACAACCTTAATGGAGATAAAAATGTGTAGTTGAAATTTTTTGTTGTAACCAAAATATATAGAGTCTTAAGAAGCTAATAATTACATAAAGTAATCTAAAAAGCAGACTAATAGTGTGTTTAACTCTTGAACAGTTATTGTATAATCTGCCTAGTGTTTACTGTTTTTATTTCTATTGAGATCTATGGAGATCATTTTAAGAGGCAGGTAGTGCCATATAGATCTAAATAATGTAATATTTCTAATTAATTCAATATTTAATTACTTAGTATTCTAAAAATCTATAAAGAAAACAACTGTTGCCCACTTTTCAATTATTTCTGAAGTTTTAAGAATTTCACATAGCTCCAAAAATATACATAGAGTTCTAGTTTTTCAGTTACCAATTTTGGATATCCTATTGGTTTTCTCCTTTGGTAAACAGTTTTGTTTTTTTTTTTTTTTAGCTCTCTTGCACCTATTCCTTCCTTTCTTCCACCTGCCTAATACAGCTGGAACACATATTAATTATTATGTTTATAAAAATATTATTCATTTATTATTGTTGTGCCAGGAATATACAGTATTTACATTTCTTTTGTTCTATTTGTATTAACTAAAAATTTACTCTAGAAACTTACTTTCATTGTTTGAAAATTTATTCTCCACTATGTTTCATTTACTTTGTGAAACTTCTGTTAGTTGGATTTTAGAGCCTCTGTATTGATCCAAGACTGGGCTCTTTATTCTGACTCATTATTACCTTTATATATTTCATCTTAATTAAAAAATTACAGTTTCATTTTTTATTTAATATTTTTCTTTCTTTTTGTTTACTTTTTATAACATTGCACTTTGTTTCATGGATGCAATATCTTCTTTCTTTGAGGCTTTTTTCTTTTTATTCCTTCTTTGTCTTTATTAATTTATAAAATTGTAACAGCTGAAGAATATTTTGTGGCACAATTTTGATGTCTTCATTCAGTGTCATAGAGACTTTTCTTCCTTTATTTATTTATTTTTTAATTGACAGAGTTAGAAAGTGAGAGAGAGAGAGACAGAGAGAAAGGTCTTCCTTCCGTTAGTTCACCCCCCAAATGGCCGCTATGGCCAGAGCTATGCTGATCTGAAGCCAGGAGCCAGGTGCTTCCTCCTGGTCTCCCATGCGGGTGCAGGGGCCCAAGCACTTGGGCCATCCCCCACGGCCTTCCCGGGCCACAGCAGAGAGCTGGACTGGAAGAGGGGCAGCCGGGACTAAAACCCGGCACCCATATGGGATGCTGGTGCTGCAGGTAGAGAATTAACCAAGTGAGCCACGGCGCTGGCCTTTCCTTATTTAAAGACTTTATAATGATGGGATTTACATTTGTATAATGGCTATATGTTGTTTAGGCACTCTCCTTTAATTTACCCTTATCCTGTTGAAAATATTCCAGATACTCTTGCCACGCTTTTAGTTACATGGTTTTGGAGGGACCCTGGGAATGGGCATAGGATGTAGACTCTGCCTCAATTGGTGTATTCATTGCCTGGCATGTTCAAACTGTGTTCATTCAGGCATAGGAGCAAACAATTTTGGCCAAATATTTTAGTTTGAAATTAGAGGAGGAAAGACTGTAGTTATGGTCTAGTTTTTGCTGAGCTACTATATGTTGAAACTCAGCTTCCAATGTGACAAGTTAATGGTATTTGAAGGTGGGGCCTTTGAGTGGTAATTAGCATTAGATAAGGTTATAAGGGTGAGGCTCCTATTATGACATTAGTGACTGTACAAGAATAGGGAGACTCAAGCTGTTCTGTCTCTCTATGTACTCTCCTCCAATGTCTTATATAATGTCTTATAATGTGGTAAGAATGCCTCCTCAAATGATGTGTAGATGCCAGTGTCATGATGTTAGACTGTGTTCTACAACCATGAGCTAAATGAACCTCTATTCTGTTTAAATGGCGCAGTCTGTAATATTAGGTTATAGCAACATAAAACTGATAGAGTTATCATTTTCCCTGCACTTGAACCTTGGGAATACTAAAGCTAGAACCAGCCATCCTACTACATTGAGAGGCCTGAGAATGGAGTCAACGTAGAGGAAATATTATGAAAGATGGAGAGAAAGCTAGGTCTTAATGATATTGTTGTTGCTGTTTTGGTTACATGAACCAAAATTCCTCTTCCCCATTCTGCCCTTAAACTCCAAATACTGTGCATTGGCTGGTTTCACATTCACAATGGAGAGCATACTTCTCAATTGAAGTAGAGGGCAGTCGATCAGTATTTGAGTCAAGAGATCTCAGTTCTCTTCCTAACTCTCTGATTATCTGTCTAGCTTTGATCTAATCACTTTATTCCCCAGACCTGGCTACCAAGTTATTATTGTTAGTAGATGGTTATTAGATGAAAGGACCTCTCTGGTACCTTCCAGGTCTGTTATTCCATATGGTTTCCAGCGGGGAATCATGGCTATATGGATGGCTTAATTTCTATTTTTTGAAAATGTCACTGTTTTTCCTATGTTGGAGAATTGCTGTAGAATACCTTTAAAATTTTTCCAATAGTGAATCAATTTAAAGAACTCCCTAGGAGAAATGTTGACTGTGTTTTTTATAAATAAGTTCATTGTAGGTATTTAGGGTTTACAGGCAATGTTATGAAATATATATAGTAGTAAAATGATTACCATGGTGAGGTAGATTAAGGTATCATCTCACAGAGAAACATTTTTCTTTGTGACAAGAATAGCTAAAATCTCCTTACCTGAAAAAACTCCTAATACAATTATATTAACTTTTTTCTTCACATTGGACATTAGATCTCTAAGCATGTGCAAACTAACTGTATGCTATATTGAATCATTTGACCTACATCTCCCTGTTTCTTCTGCTTCTACCCACAGCCTTATAACCACTATGAATCTCTGTTTCTGTGTATTTCAGCTCTTTAAAAATATCCCACATGTAAGTAAGATCATTCAATATTTTTCTTTCTGGTTTATTTCACTTAGCATAACATCCTTGGAAAGTTAAATAAACAAGCTTAACTTGTACACATTCCTGTGCATTTTGCAAGCCTATGGAACATTAATTTCAATAAGGTTACACAGGAAACTTAATTTCTGAGTACTTGGGCTCTAAAGTCAGATGACTTTTTTTAACTTTCTGGCTTTACTTTTTATTAGCTAGATGAAGTTGGAAAAGTCACTTAACTTCTATGACTTTCAATGGTCTCTTCTATAATATGAAGAGTCATATAACATGTTTGAGTTACGAAGATGGAATGGAAAATAAAATAAAATACTTAGTAAAGTCCCTGAAATTTAGAGTATGCATCAGCACACAATGAAAGACATCCAGTTATAATTTTACACACACGCAGGTATTTCTTCAAAAAGTTCATGAAATGGAATTAAAAGATAACTTTATTTTGCTGCCACAAGTTTTGAAAGCCATGCATATTTTTCATAATATGCATTTTCTGTGAACTTTTAAAAACTGCTTGTATCTATATTTGTCACATTCATGTATACATATATATATATATATACTTTACATGCATTTATATGTTATGTTAATTGAGCTTTGAAAGTGTTACCCTCACATTTGACTTCTTGCTATTTCACATGGGTAATTCCAAACAAGACAAATTTCAGAAGTGGCCTGCTTTATGGTTTACAATGTAAACTATCTGAATTGTCCACTTAAATAGCTTGTAATAACTAGAAAACATGTAAACTAAATATTTCACATGATGAAAATTAATTTAAATCTAACTCTAAACATTACCTTGTCCATATAACATCTAACTGTATGTTCTAAGGATCATGGCAAATATAAAAGTAAATGATGTTTTAAAGAATGCACAGCTCTGCCAGTACCAGCTGCATATGTTTTTCCATTGTGTCTTGTAATAGAAATAAGAATTAAGATTTATTTCTTTCTTTGTAAAACATCATTTTGTCATTGTGAGGAGCAAAAAAGATCACATTTAACTATTGTCTATTTCTGAACTTTCTTCTGCAATTCTTATTAACTATTTGAATTTTGGCTAACTTCAAAGCCCTAAATTCACACATAATATTAGACAGTTTATAATTTCTATTTTAATAACAACTCAAAAACAAGAATTTTTGTATAAATGTCCATATATGCTTTCTAAAATAATGAGATCCATCTCATGTTAATTATAATGTTTAATAATGACAGCTCAAAGAGTATTCAATTGTATTTTATAATGTTAACTTTTTAGGAATAAATAAAAATTGAAGTAAAACTTTATAATTACAGCTTCAAGTAATTTCCTAAAATCACTTGTTAAGTAGACTGTGTCCTAATATTGTGAAAAAATGTTTCTGTTGTTTAATTTGTGTGTAATTAGAATGCACCATAGAAAAATAATTTTCCTTCTGTGATAACCATGTAGATTTTGTATGCTTCCTTCTTCTTTCCAACTGTTGAATTTGCTTAATGAAGAAGGGAGTGGGGCAAATATACAGAGAACTAGATTGAGCCCTCCTCAAATATAATTTTATTTGGGGTCAATAAAGGGAAAAGTATTTTAAAAGTTGAGAAATGATGGGGCCCATCCTGTGACGTAGTAGGTTGAGTTTCCTCTTGCGGAGCCAGCGTCCCATGTGGACACAGGTTCAAGTCCTGGCTGCTCTACTTTCGATCCAGCTCCTTGCTGATGGCTGGGAAGTGAGTAGAAGATGGCCCAAGTGTTTGGGTCCCTGCACCTGTGTGGGAGACCCAGAAGAAGCTCCTGGCTCCTGGCTTTGGATTCTGGCCATTGCTGCCATTTGAAGAGTGAACCAGTGAATGGAAGACCTTTCTCTTTGTCTCTCCATCTCTCTGTAACTCTGCCTCTAAAAAAAATAAATAAATCTTTAAAAAAAGTTGAAAAAAGAAACTGTTTAGAGCAATAACAAATAACAATGGAAATTTAAGTTTAACAAATTTTAATTTTTATTGTAGAGAATAATATTTACAAAATTTGTGATAATAAATATTGCTTTACTATAATATTAAATATTACTTTACTATATAGACATTAAATATTAAATATAAGCATTAAATATTACTTTACTATAATCAAAGATTTTTGTTTTAAGGCCAGAATGTAAAGCTAAAACTTTGGCTAGACTTTGAAAGTCTGACTTACAAACTTTTATTTATATTTCAAATATGTTTACTAAATTCATAACATACTTGATTTGACTAAATTTCTTTTTTTTAAATGCTTTTTAAGATTTATTTCATTTATTTGAAAAGGAGAGTTACAGAGATAGAGGGAGACACAGAGAGATACAGTTCTTCCACCCTCTGTTTTATTCCCCAAAAGGCTGCAATGGCAAGGGCTGGACCAGGCTAAAGCCAGGAGCCTAGAACTTCATCCGGGTCTTCCGTGTGGGTTCAGAGGCCCAAGCACTTGAGTGACCTTCTGCTCCTTTCCCAGGTGTATTAGGAGGATGCTGGATCAGAAATGGAACAGCTAGGGCTTGAAATGGTGCTCATAGGCAAGGCCATCAGTTCATATAGTGATTTAACCAGCTACACCACAATGCTGTCCCTTTTGGTTATATTTCTTTTTTTTTTTAATTCTTTTCTTTTATTTTATTTTTTGACAGGCAGAGTGGACAGTGAGAGATAGAGAGACAGAGAGAAAGGTCTTCCTTTTCCGTTGGTTCACCCTCCAATGGCCGCCACGGCCGGCGTGCTGCAGTCAGCACATCGCGCGGATCCGAAGCCAGGAGCCAGGTGCTTCTCCTGGTCTCCCATGGGGTGCAGGGCCCAAGCACTTGGGCCATCCTCCACTGCCTTCCCGGGCCATAGCAGAGAGCTGGCCTGGAAGAGGGGCAACTGGGACAGAATCCAGCGCTGACCGGGACTAGAACCCGGTGTGCCAGTGCCGCAGGCGGAGGATTAGCCTATTGAGCCGCAGAGCCGGCCCTAGTTATATTTCTAAAAGTGAATTATGATAACTACAGATTTTCATGTCAATGAGAAGGCATCAGAAGAATAGGCCATATACAGTCTTCTTAGGGAAGTCTCAGTTATATGCGAATGAGCAAGATAGAATAACTAAAGTTTGGCTTTTTCCACCTGATATATTCTGTAAATTAATATGGCACTTCATAACATCCTGCTCAGGGAAAAAAGTGGGAAAAATTCTTCTCTCTGTTCATTGGTAAGAGTCCACTCTCCGTCCTCTTACATAGTCCTGGCTGCCTAGGCTTTCACACATTCATGGAGTACATCGTGAATGATGGCCAGTAGTTCTACATGTTGGAATTAAAAGGAAAAAAACCTTTGTTCAATTCCCCTCTTCTACCTGGGATACTATTCATCCTTCAATCATAGTGTCACAGATATATCCTGTAAACAGAATTAATCAATTTATAGTAATTTAGGACCCTAATTTGCCTCCAAGCCTGTGTTTCTCTGCTAGGGTACAGGTCTCCAGGGAATGGGGCTGTGTTTTATTTGACTTTGACTTTGACCTTCCTACTCAATATGCATATCGGAAAATACATATATTATTTCTTCAAATACAGGATAGAGTTAATGACATCACAGTCTAAACTAGTTCTACATGGCAATACTCTTTCCTGCAATGGCTCCACCTTTCTAAGCTTTAAGGCTTCCTAAACACTAGAAGGAAAAAAGCGCACTTCATTTCTTCACTCTCAGCCTATTCCTCAAAGTTAATTATCAAGCTGATGAATGATGTGAGTTTTGTTTAAATTTTATTGTATTGAACCAATTAGAAGTTCACATGAAATTACAAAGACAGTACAGAAAGGTCCTGTGCACCAGTTCATCCATTTTCCTCCATTGTCTTTATCTTTTTTTTTTTTTAAATATTCATTTATTTATTTGAAAGAGTTACAGAGAGAGGCAGAGAGAGACAGAGAAGAGAGAAAAATCTTCCATGCTCTAGTTCACACCCCAGCGGACCACAACAGGAGCCAGGAGATTCTTCCAGGTCTTCCACATGGGGAACAGAGACCCAAACACTTACACCATCTTCTGCTGCTTTTCCCAGGCTGTTAGAAGGGAGCTGGATTAAACATGGAGCAGCCATATCAGATGCTAACATTGCAGGTGGTAGCTTTACCAGCTATGCCACAACTCTGGCCCCTAACCCCTAATGCCTTTTTTCTTTCTTTCTTTTTTTTTGTGACAGATAGAGTTAGCAGTGAGAGAGAGAGACAGAGAGAAAGGTCTTCCTTCTGTTGGTTCACCCCCCATATGGCTGCTATGGCTGGTGCTGCGCTGATCTGAAACCAGGAGCCAGGTGCTTCCTCCTGGTCTCCCATGCAGGTGCAGGGGCCCAAGCACTTGGGCCATCCTCCACTGCCCTCCTGGGCCACAGCAGAGAGCTGGACTGAAAGAGGAGCAACCAGGACTGTAACCCAGCGCTTATATGGGATGCCGGCGCTGCAAGGCAGAGGATTAACCAAGTGAGCCATGGTGTTGGCCCCTAATGTCTTTATCTTATATAAAAAATGATGTTATAAAAACCAACAAATTAAGTACAATGTATGTTTATATTTCATGTCATTTAGTCACTTGCAGATTTATGTAGCCCCTTTGCAATCAAAATACAAAATTATCCCATCAAGAATACCACAATTCCTGGTTGTCCTTTTATGGGCACAACCACCCTCTCCAACTATTCCTAACCAGGGTCAACCACTAATTATTTCTCCATCTATAATTGCTTTCCTTTCAAGAACATGATCTAAATGGCATCAGCCATCCATCACTCATTGCCTGTATAATATTTCTGACAGCTGACTACAATGCTTTATACGTGGAAATGTAAAAACCTTACCATCCTTCATACTCCTTTACATTATTCCACTTATTAAAAAAAAACTATTTCAAATATCTCCTTAGTATATTTAAAACCACATCATACTATGCTATGATTTTTGCTTCAAATGTAAAACAAAATTTAGAAAACTCAAGAGCAGAAAGACATTTTATTATACTTACTCATATTTTTATTTTTCTTATTGTCTTTCCTTGTTTTTTCTCATGATGCGTCAAAATTCTTTTTCTTACCACTTTCTTTCTGTTTGGAAAATTTCTTTTATTGGAATAGTCTTATGGTGATGAAATTTGTTAGTCTGAGAATGTCTTAATTTCTCTTTCATTAATGAAGAATATTATCTTTGGATATAGGATTCTAGGTTGACAGTTATCTATTTTCAGTATAGATTGCCCTTGACTTAGAATGATTTAACTTTGGATTTTTTTGGACTTTAGCATGTGTGAAAGAAATACGTATTTAATACAAATCATACTTAGAATTTTGACTGTTTCTTGAACTGATAATACAGAGTGTGACACTGTTTTGTAATGTTGGGCAGCTATAGCAAGCTGCAGTTCCTGGTCAGCCAAACAATTTTGAGGGTTAATAGTCAATAATCTACATTATGTGTTGATTAGGTATGATGTCCAATAGGTTAGGAAATATAAGTGTGTTTTCTAAATAATCACATTTTCTGCTTATAATAGGTTTATTGAAATGTATCTCTCTAATTAATATTTGTTCTTCAAAAATATTGTACCACTTCACTTTGACCTCCATATTTTGTGATGAGAAATCTGCTATAATTCAAATTGCTATCCCCATAAGTAAGATGTCATTTTTTGAACACTGTATTCAAGATTTGTGTTTGTCTTTAGGTTTCAGAGCCTTCATTATATTTTTGTGCATGGATATCTTTGAGTATATTCTATTTTTCTGTTCAGTTTCTTGAATCTATAGATATATTTTATGTCAAATTTGAAAAGTTTGCAATCATTATTTCTTTTATTACTGCTTTGGTCCCATGATTTCTCTTCTGGAACTGTGACAACATGAATATTGGAATTTTTACAGGTTCCTGAGATGCTGTTTATTTTTTTTTTATCAATTGACTTTCTTTCTGTTGTTCCAGCTGAGAAATTTCTATTGTTTTATTTTCAGCTTCGCCAATAGTTTCATTTGTCCTTTCCATTCTGCAGTTAGGTCCATCTATTAAAATAGATTTTTTTTGATTATTGTATTTGCTATTTCTAGGATTCTATATAGTTCCTTTATGTTCTCTATTTCTTTGCTATTTTTCACTTATTTCTAGCATGCTCATAACTGATTAATTTTTAGTATGACGATTTTAAATTTTTTAGATAATTTAAAATCTGTTTCATTTGAAGTTTTTGTAACAACACTTTAAAAATTGTGGTAAGAACACTTAACATGATATCTATCCTCGGAACAAAATTTTAAGTGTACAGTGCAGTATTGTTAAATATGGGAAAATGTTGTATATCAGATTTCTATAAATTTTTCATCTAGCTTAACTGAAATTTTGTTCCCATTGACTAGTAGCTCCCCATTTATCTTTCTTCCTAACATCTGGAATCCACTATTCAGCTTTTTGAGTCTATGAATTCAACCATGTTGTCACATATTGCAGAATTTCTTTCTTTTTAATTTTATTTTTTAATTTTTAAATTTTTTTTTTTATTTTTTGACAGGCAGAGTGGACAGTGAGAGAGAGAGAGAGACAGAGAGAAAGGTCTTCCTTTGCTGTTGGTTCATCCTCCAATGGCCGCCGCGGCTGGCGCACAGCGCTGATCCGATGGCAGGAGCCAGGTGCTTATCCTGGTCTCCCATGGGGTGCAGGGCCCAAGCACTTGGGCCATCCTCCACTGCACTCCCTGGCCACAGCAGAGAGCTGGCCTGGAAGAGGGGCAACCGGGATAGAATCCGGCGCCCCGACCGGGACTAGAACCCGGTGTGCCAGCGTCACTAGGTGGAGGATTAGCCTAGTGAGCCGTGGCGCCGGCAGAATTTCTTTCTTTTTAAAAACTGCATAATATCCCATTATATGACTGCATTTTCTCTTTCATGTTGAAACAATGTTTTCTCAATCTAGTTGCTTTTGCCAGAAAATGATTTTTAAATTAAATCTGGAGAGTTTGGATTTTGTATATTGAGACTCCAAATCATATTTAAATATTTCTTAATTCCTCCGGAATCTTGCCATATTACTACCAGAAGACAATGGAATTCCAGGTTCTTCTTTCAGGTTCTTTGGACACATTAGGAGAGACACCTGTCTACCAGGTAGTTCTAGGTTCCCAGTAGAGCTCCACTGTTGTCTTCCTGCTGGCAGTGTCAAGGGTGCCTCACATGCCTCCTACTGTTCTTCTCATAGTTATGGCTTGGGTAACCTCTGGGCAATGTTGAAAATTCTGACCTTGTCTAGGTCTACTCTGACATTACCCTAGTGGGGATGGGATGACATAAGAGGCTTATCACCTGGAAGTGTGGGTGAGAAGCCAGTCTCCCTTTTAAACTTTCTCTGGCACCATCCATGCTGGGGATCTGGCTAAGTTGGCAGGGATGGAAGTCTAGACTCCATGGATCCCAAGCTTCTATCAGCTGGTTCACTCCCCAGATGGTTGCAACTCCCAGGGCTGGGCCAGGCCAAAGCCACGAGCCAGGAGGCAGGATCCAGGAACTCCATCTGAGCTTTCCATGTATATGATAGAGCCCCAGGTACTTGGACCATCAATCTCTACTTCTCTAGTCACATTAGCGGGGAGCTGGAATAGAAGTGAAGTAGCTGAGGCTCAAACTATTCCTCATATGTGGTGGCTTAACTCGCTATGCTATCATTCTGGTCTCCACTGATTGATTTTAATAAAGAGGAGGAAGAACCTGGCTCCTGGCTTCGGATTGGTGCAGCGCGCCAGCCATAGCAGCCATTCAGGGGCTGAACCAATGGAAGGAAGACCTTTCTCTCTGTCTCTCTCTCTCATTGTCTAACTCTGCTTGTCAAAAAAAAAAAAAAAAAGAATGTTATACTGGATAATATGGGTGTGCCTCATTCAATTAGTTCAAGGACATAAGAGCTAACACTACTGTTTCCCAAAGAAGCTGAGGTTCTGCCTCAAGATTATAATGTACAAATCTTGTCTGAACTTCCAGCCTCCTCTCCTGCCCTATTGATTCCAAAGTTGTCACTATCATAATCACATGAGTTAAGCCTTAATTCTTTATATCTTTTATTCTCTTATTTTTGCATCTTATGTATGTATGCATATATGTATGTTTGTATGTATCCTGTTTCTTTGAAGAATATGGGATGACTTATGTAGTGATATAATAGAACAGTGAAGAATTTTTGAATGAGAGAAAGAAGAAAAAGAGGGAAGAAGGTATTCAAGAATGAAGGATTGGGCCGGTGCCGCGGCTCAATAGGCTAATCCTCTGCCTGCGGTGCTGGCACCCCAGGTTCTAGTCCCGGTCGGGGTGCCGGATTCTGTCCCGGTTGCTCCTTTTCCGGTCTAGCTCTCTGCTGTGGCCCGGGAGTGCAGTGGAGGATGGCCCAAGTGCTTGGGCCCTGCACCTGCCTGGGAGACCAGGAGAAGCACCTGGCTCCTGGCTTCGGATCAGCGCAGTACACCGGCCTCAGTGTACCGGCCGCAGCGGCCATTGAGGGGTGAACCAACAGCAAAGGAAGACCTTTCTCTCTGTCTCTTCTCTCACTGTTCACTCTGCCTGTCAATAAATAAATAAATAAATAAATGGGATTGTCCTGCATTGAATGAGCCATGACCAAGGCAGTATAATGATCTCAGCCTTGGGTATCCAACATCTTAAAAAAGAAAAGAAAACAAAACCAAACAAGAAACCTAAAGCAAAACAAAAACAAAGAAAATTCTTGACAGACCTTACATCTACAGAAGCAGAACCTCAGTTCATGCACCACAAAAATGTGCATTTTTTTTAAATCCCCAAGGCTATTTTAACAGGTATGGAGTTTAGGATGGTAACTTAAGACTTCAGATTTATCCCTGGTTCTGACAGTAATATGCTCTTCATACCTACAGTTTCCAAGTTCTCTGGGTCTTCATTTCATCCTCATTTATTACATAAAATTTGCATTAACTCATTCTTCAGTGACAATTTTGGAAGGTTTATTTATCTTATTTGAGTCAGAGTGGCATACAGAGAAGGAGATACAGAGGAGGACAGACAGACAGAGAAAATTTTCCACCTGTTGGCTCATGCTCCAAATGTCCTCAACAGCCAGGAGTAGGCCAGGCCAAGGGCAGGAGAAAGAACACCATCTGGGTCTTCCAGGTGGGTGACAAGAACCCGGGTACTGGTCATCATTTGTTGCTATCTATAGGTTCATTTGCAGGAAGCTGAGTCAAAAATGTGGAGAAGCCAGAATACAAACCATCATTCTGATCTGCAATAGAGAGTTCCAAACTGTGCCTTAATCCACTGTGCATAATGCCTGCCATAAGATTTTTTTTATTATTGTGGAAGTATTTTAAAAATATGTCAGTGAGATAGTCATAAGATCTAACTAAATTTTATGGATAAATTCAGTTATAATTTTGAATTTTTAAATCAAAACAAAATGTGGCAAATTTTGGAAGACAAGGAAATAGAATAATGAAAGTTTCCAGATATGTACAAAATAAATGAGCCAAACATGCAGCAGACAAGAAGGCAGTGTAAGTTTTTTCCAACAGAGGTGGGAATATGTATCTTGTAGGAGGAAACTACATGGAGATTCCATGCATTTAGAAGTATGACAATTTTGGCTTCCAGAGATTGAATTTTACTTTACAGCTTGAAAATATGCAGCTCACCAGAATAAATGACATGTCTTGAAACAATTTTACTGGAAGACAAATACTACTTTCCATCTTGCCCAATCTGGGTAGGAAAATGCCATTACCATTCCCTTTATTTCCCAATTCAATTATGCACTTATTTTCTGGAAAAGAAAAAAAATGCAAATACAAATGCTAATGAACAGTACAATCTTTGAAATAAGATACCATAGAGCAGAGATTTTCCAATGAAGGTGATTTGGTCCCTACCTCCCTTAGTGACATTTGGCATGTCAGGAGGCATTTTTGGTTGTCATGGCTGGGAGGATGGAAGTTGCTAATGATATCAACTGAATTCAATTCACAGTGACTCCTACAACAAAGAAAAATCTCATCCAAATTGTCCCATTGCTACTGTTGAGGAACTCTGCTGTGTAGTATTGCATCATTGTTCTATTTATATCATGGATAATCCTAAAGAGCTCTCTAAGAGAAAACTAGTAAATCATCCTACATTTGTGTTACAGGAAAGATTATAGTATCAAATATATGCATATGACTATTCATCCATTCGCTCATCCATCTGCCTGGTTTTCATTGACTCAATCAGTGTGCCAAAAACCAAGTAGAGCACTTGAAAGCCAAGGAATAATAAGACCAAGCCAGTGCTTTGTAGACAATCTTGATTCAGTTAGCAAGACGTCAAGAGTGTTAAAATATAATATGACAAATTCTGCAAACAAATTTGGTGCAGGAAGTGGACATGGAAGGAAGTTGTTATGTATTGCTATAACATAAATTAGTAAAATGTGGTGAGTCATCACAAGTGTTTTATTATGCTAGATAAGCATCTATATACACATAGAAGTTTAAGTACTCAACAATTTCATTATTTCAATTAATTTTGCATTTTCTTGAGAACTCATTGTTCACTTCCAAAAGTTCTCTAAAGGGATTCTTCAAGTGTGTGTTGTCACTTCTGTAGACACGCTGTACAGGATAACCAACAAAGTGACAGATGTCACATACAAGGTGAGATTTTAGAGACGTACTCTGGAAAAGAATAAGGAGAAGCCCAGTTTTTGTGCAGCCAAAGTCCCAACAATCAATGTATTAAAGAAGTCAGAGAATCAAAGAAAGGAAAAGTATCATCTTACATGTTAAAAGAAGAGCAAGTAACCCATAATATATTCAATATGTGTTTCTTTGGATTTGGAAATTCTCTGTTAAGAGGACAGACTCTTTCCTACTTAGAGGTGCTCATCTAAGTTTTCCTACTGCAAATCTCCTCCATTCTGTTTCATTTCTTATCCAGATTTCTAGAAATTGAATATGAAAGCTACTACTCAAATTTATTACTAATGCTGTTCATTCACTTTAAAAAATAAATTTGAGATAAGTTTGCCACATGACAAGTGGACTTTGTAATAATGATTTTGCCCTTGTCAGGTGTAATAAGTCTCACATAAGGCATCTCTGAGGAGGAAGTGGACATCAAAGTGCGGCTCAGTGGGAAAAGGTCCGGGACCCCAGAGGATGTCCTGTTGCTCCAGGAGTTTTAGAGAAGAGGTAATGAAATCTTCTTTACCCAGAAATC
Source organism: Lepus europaeus (assembly GCF_033115175.1). Taxonomy (NCBI): domain Eukaryota; kingdom Metazoa; phylum Chordata; class Mammalia; order Lagomorpha; family Leporidae; genus Lepus; species Lepus europaeus. The sequence continues at coordinate 71,844,638 of NC_084829.1, read as the reverse complement.
CCACAGTGACTCCCTGCCATGGGTCAAGAAAGCAATGACTTTGAAAGGCATTTTCTGAGCCTGCAAACAATGCAATAATGAGATAATCCACATGTGTACTGGGAATATCCTCATTGTTATTAACGCCAGTCTGTTTCACCCTTGGTGTTCCTGTCTCCCAAAGAGAAAGCCAATTCAAAGCCATAAGAGAGAGAAAAAAAAAAAAAGGATCCAGTAGTGTTCCTATGTGTCAGGAGATGATGTCATCCCCTGGATATTTGACTAAACAGACTCAATCATATATTAGATATTTTGATGTAACGTTGGCATATAGAAAAATCAGGATACATATTTTTCCTCACTAGCTAAGCTGTAAATGTTATGTCATAATTTCTTCAAATGTGTATTCATGAATTTAGAAAGTCTCTTAATAGAGAGATTGCTATTCTAAATCAACTTCATTGTTTTTAAAGATTCATTTATTTATTTGAAAGTCAGAGTTACACAGAGAGAGAAGAGAGGAAGAGAGAGAGAGAGAGAGAGAGAGAGAGAGAGAGGTCTTCCATCTGCTGGTTCACTCCTCAATTGGCTGCAATGGCTGGAGCTACACCAGGAGCTTTTTCTGGGTATCGCCCACAGATGCTTAAGCCCAAGGACCTGGGCCATCTTTCACTGTTTTCCCAGGCCATGGCAGAGAGCTGGATAGGCAGTGAAGCAACGGAGACTCAAACTGGCACCCATTTGGGATGCTGGCACTGCAGGTGGCAGCTTTACCCACTACACCACTATGCCAAGCCCTATATTAATTTTTTAAGATTTATTTTATTTATTTGAAAGACAGAGAGAGGTAGAGACAGAGAGGTCTTCCATCTGCTGGTTCAATCCCCAGATGGCCGCAAAGGCTGGCGCTACACCAACCCGAAGTCGGGAGTTTCTTCCGGGTCTCCCACATGGGTGCAGGGGCCCAAGGACTTGGGCCATATTCTACTGCTTTCCCAGGCCATAGCAGAGAGCTGGATTGGAAGAGGAGCAGCCAAGACTTGAACCGGCTCCCATATGGGATGCCGGCGCTTCAGGCCAGGGTTTTAACCTGCTGCACCATAGCGCCGGCCCCAACTTCTAATAATAGATTTGAAAATTTTATTATTAACATATTATTTTCAGAAATACCTTTATTATTATTAATTATGTAAGTCAATGTGTCATTCTACTGGAATATATTTCATATGAAGAAGAGAAACGTATCTGACTTACTACAGGCTTTCATAGATGAGAAGGTATGGACCAAAGCGTGTAACATCCTAGGAACCATATACGGAAACAGAAAAAGTAAATGGGGGAGGGAACCTCTTTTTTTTAACAGGCAGAATGGACAGTGAGAGAGAAAGAGACAGAGAGAAAGGTTTTCCTTTTCCGTTGGTTCACCCCGCAATGGCCGCTGTGGCCGGTGCACTGCGCTGATCCAAAGCCAGGAGCCAGGTGCTTCTACTGGTCTCCCAGGCGGGTGCAGGGCCCAAGCACTTGGGCCATCCTCCACTGTACTCCCGGGCCACAGCAGAGAGTTGGACTGGAAAAGGAGCAACCGGGACAGAATCTGGCGCACCAACTGGGACTAGAACCCGGGGTCCCATCGCCGCAGGTGGAGGATTAGCCTATTGAGCCTTGGCGCTGGTGAGGGAACCTCTTAGACCAAGAAGGGAGTGAAAGATACCAAGTAATTTCAGTTTGCACTCTAATTAACAAGCCATACAAATCCCAGGAATGATATGTAGATATAGATATATGTAGCTACACACACACACACACACATATATATCACATACACATATATGTCATTTGTCAACAAATTTCATACATTTATACCCAAGGAAAGCTGTAATAAATGTCGATGAATGATAAGTATAATAAAATATAATATAATAGATAAACAATAAGATAATATGATAAGTATGACAAAATAAATGACCCACATATTCAAATCATCACTGTGCAATATACTCTGGGTCATTACAAACTGTGACAAAAGAAGCAGAAAGGGAGCAGATGATTCCTGTCCTGGCTCAGCACTTGCTGAATCATGCTGTGAATTTCTGCTTGTTTTTCACCAAGTGTTTACTTTTCCTAATTATTAAAGTGATACAAGTATGGTTGCAAAAACTTAGAAATACACAAATATTGAAGAAAATTAAAAATTTATTGCTATCATCCAGAGCTTATACATATTCTTTATCTAGAGAACTAGTCCCACCTCCTCTTCTCCCCCTCACACTACTAAATGACTGATTGCACTTTACATGCCCGACAATTTTCATGTACATTGATACATTTATTAACTCTTGTTTTCTCCTCATGCCAATATTTAGTACTACTTATTTTGATTCAATCAGCTATCTCCATTACATAATTTGTTTTCTAATGACAATTTTATTAATAATTCAGATTCTACAGGCAGATTTCATGCTGAAATATTTTACATTTAAATTTTTTTCATTTTAATATTTAATTAGTTTTTAACAGATTCAAAGTGATTTGTAGATACATTTCTTTTTAATGAGTTCTTTGCACTCATTCAGTTTTGTTTTTTTTTTTTTAAGATTTTATTTATTTATTTGACAGGTAGAATTACAGACAAGCCATGAGAGACGAAGAGAAATGTCTTCCTTCTGTTGGTTCACACCCTAAATGGCCTCACCAGCCGGAGCTAGGCCAATCCGAAGCCAGGAATCAGGTGCTTCTCCTGGTCTCCCATGCGTGTGCAGGGTTGCTTTCTAGGCCACAGCAGAGAGCTGGACTGGAAGAAGAGCAACCGGGACTAGAACTGGCACCCACATGGGATGCCGGTGCCGCAGGTGGAGGATTAACCTACTACACCATGGCGCCGGCTCCTTGATACATTTCTAAGAACAAAATGATAGTCTCTTCAAGTTCATTTCTTTGAAAGCATTTTCATCTTAACATTAAGCTAAATAATTGGCAGATGGGAGCAGTAATTTTGCAATCCTGGTTAGTGAACCCGGACCATGGTCCACCTTCTATCAAGCACAGGGTAGTTGGTAAGCCCATCCAGATGTTCCAGTCTTCTCTCTGCAGAGAGGAAGAGAGGGCATGGAGGGAAGAGGAATAATTAATAAAACAGAGTAAGATGAAGCTAACTTGGCTGGCGCCGTGGCTCAATAGGCTAATCCTTCGCCTGCAGCTCCAGCACACTGGGTTCTAGTCCCAGTTGGGGTGCCGGATTCTGTCCAGGTTGCCCCTCTTTCAGGCCAGCTCTCTGCTGTGGCCAGGGAGTGCAGTGGAGGATGGCCCAAGTGCTTGGGCCCTGCACCTGCATGGGAGACCAGGAGAAGCACCAGGTTCCTGGCTTCAGATCAGTATGATGCGCCGGCCGCAGCGCGCTGGCCGCAGCGCGCCGGCCGCAGCGGCCATTGGAGGGTGAACCAACGGCAAAAAGGAAGACCTTTCTCTCTGTGTCTCTCTCTCTCACTGTCCACTCTGCCTGTCAAAAAAAAAAAAAAGATGAAGCTAACAGTATTTAGAATATAAACCGTCAGCAGTGGGGAGCATGAGATTTCTTAGGAACCTTGAAATCATGTCATGTATGTGGGCTCTTAATTCACTTGCCCAGTACTTTCTAAATAGTAGAATAACTTAGATTTTGCAAATCTTCAAGTCACCTATTAAAGCAGAACTTGGATTCTGTTCACTGATGGTGTACAAGGAAATGTGTGTACTATTTGCTTAGTTTTTTTTAACACAGTAGTGATAATCATCACTAACTTTTGTTAACTGTTACCTTTGTGGAATACACGATACTGAGAGTTTTATATGCATTATTTTGTGAAATTTACCCATTTAACAGGACACTGGACAGAAGAAATGACAAGGACTAGTCAATAGTTATACAATACCACAGAGAGCCTGACTTCAAATTACCACACTTCAGCTCTCTCCTATGGCTTTCCCTCAACATCTGTGTGGACCCATTTATTTTCTGAATATCTTTTAAGGTATAACATTTCCAAATATAGTTAAAACTAATTAACTATTAGAAATTAATAATTTAAAAATATTCTTTATGGAATGCAAGAGAAGACTCAAAAGGAGTCAGGTGGCACTGATTAATATAAAATGGAAGAACTTTCAAACATTTATTGGTGATATATAAAGCCATACTTGATTTAAAAGATTCTCCCATTTTATTACATCCTATTTTAAGCATACATACTATCATGGAGTTTGAATTATTGTAATTGTTAACATACTGCTCTGTCAAACACAGCCATGTGATCCTAAAGTCATTGATAATATGTACTACTTGTATTTATATTCTGAGGAGTCTTAACTGCTTCACATAATTTGACAAGCTAGTAAGCAAAAATCTTCTGTAGTACCTGTGGATATCTAAAGTGAATTGAAAATATGTCATCGCAAAAATTAAAAGAAAAATAAGAAAGGAAGGAAGAAGGAGGATGGCAGCAAGAAAGGGATGGTGGGAAGTATCATTATGTTCCTAAAACTCTATATTTAAAAGATATTAAATCCATTCTCTTCATATAAATAAATGCATTTTATAAAAAAGAAAACAGTTAAAATATCTTACTGTGTACTCATATGTCTGATGATTTCTAATAGAGTTGTTAACAAAACAGCACAGACTTGTTTAATAGATACAGAGTTTAGTATCAAAACAAAAAGAGTTTGAGAGATTGGTTATATAATACATGAATACAACACCCAACTGTGCACCTCAGAATGGTTAAGACAATAAATGTTGTTTTATGTGTCTTTTACCAAAAAAGTAAAATGTGAAATAACCTAAAAACCCATGGGCCTCAGGTCAGAGCTTTGTCTCATGACCTCCTTCTAGCCTACTGTGATCCCTCCTTTTACATAGCACACCCAGCTATGGGAGAAGGCCAATTTTCTACTACAATTACTGCAACCACCGGGAAATGTTAGTAGCCCACCTACCTATCATCAAGCTGTATGGATGTTGAAAGTTAAACACTGAAGAATTATTTACTTTCAGAGTTGTTGGATAGACAAAGGATGGCCCAAGACTATGATTTTCCTTTTCTGTCTCAATTTATTTTTCTGCATTTCTCCAGGACTAATCATAGTGAACAGCAGACTTGATCATCATCCTGCTGAAAATTGCTTCCATGCTGTTTTACCACAATTTCCAAAGAGGGGAAAACTTAACATCTAATGCCTACTGCTTGGCAAGCATTTAACACAGAGACTTGAAGGAGTTCCCTGTGTTCATTAGGGACAGAACTGGACTCATTGTTTCTCAGTGGCCACTTGGGCTGTTTTTTGATTAGTGGCTGTTTTCTGGCTGAGCAGACTGTACTTTCTGGTCAGAAGCCAGTTTTGACAGGTCAAAGTAGGAGTCACTTGGCAAACCAGTTTTTAAACAGTTGACTAGAAAGGACATGAAGTAGTCTAGTCCCAGGAGTCCAAGTTAACCCTTTCTAGACTGATATAGAATGCAAGCATATCAGATCAGTGCTGCTTGGAAAATGTGCACTTTCCAACTTAATCAAAACCTAGCTTTTAATATGGTTCCTCCTGCTGGGCAATATTTCTTTTGGCTTCAATCTAAGAAATAGTTGCCCAAAATAAGATCCCCATTCTGCTATAAGTCAAACTCAATTGTGCTGTAGATCCTAGAGTCTGAGCATTTCAGAGAGCCAGTGTTGGAAATAAAGGATCAAGGAGAACCAACAGCTTGCTCAAGATGAAGACTGGGGCACACGTGTTTCAGCAGCAGCTTTGCTGACCCAGCTTCTCCTTCGAGAATTTGGCTTGACTTTGAGGAGTCCGTTTTCAGTGAGGTGAATGAATATTTGGCAGTCTGGCTCTCACTTACTGTAATTGAGTCAGACAATTAAATTGCCTCCCGGTTACTGAAAATGTAAACCACATACACCGTATGTAGGTCACAGCATTCCAGTGGTGTGCGTCCGGTATGGTGACTTAATGCCTGGAGCGGGAGGATTCCTTTGAGTCAAAGCAGCATAGCGTGCTGGCGCAGCAGATGTCCATGCACACAACCCAGGCAAACCCAAAGTCTGTCACTCTGGATGATACCCTAGCTTTGGCACCCCAGGACATGGCTTAATTTAAACAAAACAATGTGTCAACTTATCTTTATACATATTTTTGGAGAGCTTTCCTTAAAAGTCTTACATTGGAGTTTTGAAAATCTGTTCTTTACTACACTTGATCTTAGCCAAAAGGCTGAGAAGCGATGAAAATCTGTTCTTTATAAACAATCCTCCAAAAAAAAAAATCGTATAGGTCTTTCCAAAACTAAAATGTACTCAAAGATGTGTATTTAAAAGAATTGTGCCAAAAGAATACCAGAAGCAGGACTGAGCACTGTCTCAGTATGGTACCATGTATACTTTGGGGGACAGAGTGGATTGTGCGCATGTTTAATTCGACTTAATATATATTACAGTACAACTGATTACTTTAATGTAAGAAATGTTGAGGAAGAAAGGAGTTTCAAAATTAAATCTTATTTTCACATCCATGGCTGTTTTCGCATCTTGTCTCCTAAATAGAATACAAACAATACACTGTTAAAAGGTTTACATAAAACAATCCTTGATTTGCATGTGCACTTCCTTGGCAAACCCTGAGTCTAGGACTGTAAATTTCTCCAGTGCCACAAGCTTTTTGGCAACTAGTTCCATCATCAAATGTTTCATCTTAAGGAATGTAATTTTTCTATTCAATTATAAACAGAATTATCAACGTGCGTGTGCGTGTGTGTACATTCACATACATGCATGCACTCACTTGCAAGCTGTGCCTGTGTGTGTGTGTGTGTGTGTCCCAGGCTGGGATGTTTCCCAGGAAGGCAACTATATGGATTCTCATTTCAACCCCATTTACCATAATTAACATACCATGCTCACAGAATTATATTCAAATTTTATTTAAGAAACCTAGTGTTTTCCTGGTGAGCTTAACTTTTTTGTAGCTCCATCTCTACTCTGAATATTTTGCTTATGAGGTTTCTACAGCCGCACCAATCATTCTCCAACAGTCGTTGTTTAGGAGAGAAGGTATGAACCTGTGAGTTTCATTGCCACCAACCTTTATTGCTCCCATTTTCAGTGTCACCTTAGGATAGGAACATTCCCAGCCGTGGGGCAGCAAATCTATTCTAGTTTCACCTCTTCTCAGTTGTCTCAAAGCAGTTTTCTTGAGGCGCTCTTCTCCTGGAGCATGGATCCCACAGCTTGGTGAAAGAGGTGCACAGTAATCTATTTTGTATGTCTTGACACAGTGATAGGAAAAAATAAAATACTAATGGGGAAAATAGTCTTTATGCCAAGTGCTATTCCCATCTTAACTCATTTGTAAGAAAAAAGTCTCTAAAGTTTGCACTGTATACATAAGTAGTACATGGTGTTTAGGAAAATGATTGTATAACAAGAGTAGTGTGTGTATGTTATATATTTTAGGCAGCCTGACAAATACACATGCAAAACACATAAATCTTAGCACATGTTATTAAAATAAATATGAGACTTTAATAGGACTGTTATTCTTGTTTATAGAATTCTTTGTTATACAGAAGCTCTTATATAGGCAACATAAAGCATAAAAATACATTCAGAGAAAAAATTATATTTCATAGTTCTGAAAATTACTTAAAATTATTTTATAACAATGAATCACAAAAGATTATATCAAATAAATTTATTTAAAAATCTCCCAAACATAAACCATACTCTTTCACATATTACCAATAAATGCAGTGAAAAAGCTTTCTAATTTACAATAGCAGTGAATATACAAATACCAAAGTTTACCACTAAGAAGATATATTGTCAAGTTAAAGAAAACAGCAAGATAATGTAGAGCATTTATGAGAAAAGATGAATGGCAAAAAAAGTTATTGCTTTAAAATTTGTCAATAATTTCTCCAAAAATATAAGATGACACATTAAAAAGCCAATATAAGTCCCCAGAGACACAGGCAGTCAAAGCCAAAATTAACAATTGGGATTACATCAAATTGAAAAGTTTCTGTACTGCAAAAGAAACAGTCAGGAAGGTGAAGAGGAAATCAACAGAATGGGAAAAATATTTGCAAATTATGCAACCGATAAAAATTAATAACCAGAATCTACAAAGAGATCAAGAAACTCCACAACAGCAAAATAAACAACCCACTTAAGAGATGGGCCAAGGACCTCAATAAACATTTTTCAAAAGAGGAAATCCAAATGGCCAACAGACACATGAAAAAATGTTCAGGATCACTAGCAATCAGGGAAATGCAAATCAAAACCACAATGAGGTTTCACCTCACTCCAGTTAGAATGGCTCACATACAGCAATCTACCAACAATAGATGCTGGAGAGGATGTGGGGAAAAAGGGACACTAACCCACTGTTGGTGGGAATGTAAACTGGTAAAGCCACTATGGAAGTCTGTCTGGAGATTTCTCAGACACCTGAAGATAAGCCTACCATAAAACCCAGCCATCCCACTCCTTGGAATTTACCCAAAGGAAATTAAAATGGCAAATAAAAGAGCTGTCTGCACCTCAATGTTTATTGCAGCTCAATTCACAAGAGCTACGACTTGGAATCAGCGTAAATGCCTATCAACAGAAGGCTGGATAAAGAAATTATGGGATATGTACTCCATAGTATACTATACAGCAATAAAAAAAAATGAAATCCACCCATTTGCAACAAAATGGAGGAATCTGGAAAACATCAAGCTAAGTGAAATAAGCCAATCTCAAAGGGACAAATATCATATGTTCTCCCTGATAGGTGACAACTAACTGAGCTCCAAAAAGGAAACTTGTTGAAGTGAAATGAACACTAAGAGAAACAATTACTTGATCAGCCCTTGTCCTGACTGTTAAGGAACAACTTACTACTTTATCCCTTTTAGTATTTTTTTTTGTTCTACTTAATACTATTGGTTGAACTCTATAATTAACACACAATTATTCTTATGAGTTTAAATTTATCTGAAAAGTGATCCCTGTTAAATATAAGAGTGGGAATAAGAGGGAGGAGATGTACAATTTGGGACATGCTCAATCGGACTTGCCCTTAATGGTAGAGTTAGAAACATGCCAGGGGATTTCAATACAATCCCATCAAGGTGGCATGTACCAATCCAATCTCACTAGTCAAAGTGATCAGTTTAAGTTCATAATTAATCATAATGATAGGAATAAGTGTCAAAGGTATCACATAAACAAGACTAGGGTCTGCTAATACTAACTGATAGAATTAAAAAGGAGAGAACAATCCAACATGGGAAGCAGGATACACAGCAGACTCATAGAATGGCAGACGTCCTAAACAGTACTATGATCTCAGAATCAGCCCTTAAAGCATTTGGATCAGGCTAAAAAGCCCATGAGAGTTTTTCAGGCATGGAAAGCCAAGACTCTGTGGAGGAAAAAAAAAAAAAAAAACACCTAAATGAAAGATCTCTGTGAGTGAGATCCCAGTAGAAAGAACAGGTCAGCAGAGAAGGAGCAGCTCATGACAAGAGCCTCAGGTGATCAAATTAATGGTAAAACTACTACTAAAACAGTACTCTATACTTTGTGTGTCTGTATGGGTGCAAACTGTTGAAATCTTTACTTAGTGAATACTAAGTAGATCTTCTGTATATAAAGATAATTGAAAATGAATCTTGATGAAGAATGGGATGGGAGAGGGAGTGGGAGATGGGATGGTTGCGGGTGGGAGGGAGGTTATGGGGGGGAAAAAGCCGCCATAATCCGAAAGTTGTACTTTGAAAATTTATATTTATTAAATACATGTTAAAAAAGAAATGCATTAACTTAAAAAAGCCAATATAAAATTTCAAGAATTTAAAAAAAAATACTGTAACACATAGCTAGAAAGACCAAAATTGTTCTCAGTCCTCAATAATATGTCCACAGGCTGACATCACTGCTCCACTGCTCAGTTCTTAGGTGTGGGGTGGGAAGGGTATATGGATCTTGTTAAACTAGTGAATATCTCATTCCGGATAGTGACAGAAAGCTGAACATAATTGAAATGTAATTGATTAAACAAACTCAACAACACCACAAAAGCAGGCAGAATTGTTACCAAAGTAGAGGGAAGGAGGTATATAAAGCAACTATCAAATATCATTTTAGAGATCCCCAATTGCTTAAGAGTAAACTGAAGTAGGAAATTGTTCATGGAAGAAAGTTGGGAGAAATTGTCTGAAAGTGATGCTGCATCTTGTCTTGGTCTTAGCAGGATTAAGTGTGTAAGTGGGATTACATGAATATCCAGAACTAAACCAGGAAGAATGAGGGGCCAGGGCTCTGGTACAGCAGTTAAAGCTGCCACCTGTGGCACTGGCATCCCATATGGGCATCAGTTTGAGTCCCAGCTGCCCCACTTCTGATCCTTGCTAATGCACCTGGGAAAGCAGCTATAGATGCCCCAAGTGTTTGGGCCTCTGCACCCAGGTAGGAGACCTGGAGAAAGCTCCTGGCTCCTGACTTCAGATTGGCCCTGCTCTGGCCATTGTGGCCATTTGGGAAGTGAACCAGCAGATGGAAGACCTCCCTTTCTGTCTCTGCCTTCTCCCTCCCCAACTCTGCCTTGAAAGTAAGTAAATAAGTCTTAAAAAGAAAAAGATGAATAATGAGGAATCTTGGAGTGAGAAGAAAGAGGTGTGGCAGTGACTATCCGCATTCTTTGTGAAACTATAACTAATAATTTGTAAAGTATAACAGTGTGTACTAGTAGTACCAGTAGGACGCTAGTACCAATAGGAATACTAGTACCAGTAGGAATACTTAGCAGTTTATGAGAAAGTATATTTAGGTCTCACATCTCATCATAAAACAAATTATATTTCAAAGGAAGTAAAGAATTAACTGTGTAAAAACAAAAGAAACACATAAAAAAGGAAATGACAATTTACTAACTCAACAGCTGTTTATAGAATGCCTCATATGTGTGTTCTCGCTGGAGCTGATGATATACTAGTGAGCAAAAATTTAAAAGTCCTTGCTTGTGTGCAGTTTATATAGTGATAGTGCGAAATGGACAGTAAGAAAGTCCCTGTGTCCACAGGGACTGGGAAGAAGATCCTGATAGGTAGAGGACACAGCAGTTGCAAAGGTCCTATGATGAGAACATCCTTGGGAGTCAGAGTCATAATGGATTTTAAGCGTGACTGGGGTGAAGAAGAGAATGATAAGGGGTTGAGGGGAGATGAGATCACAGGCACAGAATGACACAAGATCAGGGCAAACTACAGCACATTGGAGGCCACTGTGAGAACACAGCTTTTATTCTGAAGGAAACAGGAAATTACTGGAGAATTTTAAGCCAAAGAGTAAGATTATCTAATTTTTTAAAAATGTCTGTATCCTGTAGTGGAAAAAAAAAAGAACATAGCAAGCAAGAATGGATGCTATTTAGAGTAGAATAGGTGAGAGGAAGTAGAGAGAAGTATTCAGATGATGGGCACATTTTAAAGAAATGACCAATTTGATTTGAGGAGAAATGAAAAGAGGATTTTGAGAAAAAGATAGAGCCTTAAGATGATTCCAAGTATTTGGCTACAACAACTGGAAAAATGTAGATGTTATTTGCTGAGATGGGGATCTGTGGGAGGACTATCTGGGGACAAGATTAACAGTTCACTTTTGGAAATGTGAATTTAAGATTATGATTTGATATCCATGTAGAGATTTTAAGTAAGCTGTTCAGCATAGTCTGGAGTTTGAGACAGATGTCTGGGCTGGAGTTATAAGAAGTTTCAGAATATAGATGGTGTTCAAAGTCATGAGATGTGAATGTAAATGAACATGAGAAGAGAACCAAGCACTGAGCCTTGGAGCAGAGACTGGGGAAATGAGGAGGGGTCAACAAAAGAGCATGGCAAGGATCAGCCAGAGAAGCAGGAGGGAAATTAGAAGAATGTATGGTGTAAGGAGCCAACAAAAAAGAAACATGTTTCCAGGAGAAGGGACTGATTGATGGAGCCAAATGGCACCTTCCAGATCAAGTGGGATGAGAACAGAGAGTCGTATTTTGCATTTAAGAGTGGATGATTTGATGACAAATGAACGGCTGTTTTGGTGAGGTGATTGGAATGAAAATCTGATTGGAGTGGTTTCAAGACAAGATGGATTAAGGGGAATCAAAGTTATTACACAGAAATAATTACTGAGAAATGTTGTTATAAAGAGGGACAAAGAAATGTAAATAATCTGGAAGAACTTGCAGATTCAGAAAAGGGATTTTTCTTTGGTTGTTTTTAAAAGGAGAGAAATTGAAACATATTTATGTGCCAGTGGGAGTTGAATAGTGGAGAGGAAAATTTCATCATGAGGGAGAAGAAGAAAAATTACCAAAACAATAATCTTGAATAGATGAAGGTGAGTGGATTCTAATGTAAAAGTGAATGGAATTAAATTTTGTTAGGGGTGGGATCATCATCTCTACTAACACCAGGGAGTAGACCTGTGGACACAGAGGGTAGATGGTCGCTGTGGTGGGGGAACATGGTAACTAATATTTAACTAGTTGTGGTAGATAGTTTTCAGTTTATCTACCAATTATTCATCTGACCCCTGTGTTTCCTTGGAGTTTCTAACATCAAGAGACTGAATCTATTTTCCTTCTCTTGAATCTACTTCACTTGTGTGTTGCTTTGATCAATAAGGAACAATACAAGTGTCATTTGGAATTGTCAAACCCAGACTTAATTGGTAACTTTTGCTTCCTCTTCTTTAGAGCCCAGCTGCCATGTAGTTATAAGTCCAGGCTACTTTTAATGCTTGGGGGGCACATGCTGTATCATGGAGGATGAAAGTTCCCCTCAGAGAATCTAACCCAGCGTGGATTCCAGCTGTATGGCCCCAGCTGTCACTGCGCAGAGAAACCACCCAGCTGAGTCCAAATTTCTCACCCACCAAAAGGTAGAAATAATAAATCCTTTTCCTTTAAGACATTACATTTGGAGATCTTTGTTGGGTGGTATAGTTAACTCAAGTAGCAGTACAATAAAAAATAATGGTTGGAAAGTGGGATAGAGAATGTTAAAAGTTTGAAAGAAGAGGAAAAACATAAGATCCCTTTCATACTCTTTTCAAAGAGTGGAAGACATGATGGGGATAGTGCACTTGGTAGGAAGCACAAGGTGACTTGAAAAGGAAAATAATCAGTACAACTGTTAGTTTTTCTATAGCCTCTCTTATCTGCATTTCACTGTGGCAGCCTGGAGCTGAACTGAGGTTGGATTTCAGCTGGGTTGGATTTTGGACAGTTACATATGGCTAACTAAAGTATGCAATGTGGGTATTATAATGAATGGTCATGGGATCCAATTTAATGACCTAACAAATCTTATACTTTGAAACTACCCCTATGAGGATTTAAAGGTAACAATGTAATAATTAATGCACACAGATATTTACTGGGAAGGAATTTTTACCTTTATTTCTTTTTCTACTTTCACTATCATCTTTTCTTTCCTATAAGAAAGTAAGACAACTGAAAGTAAAACATTTATTATCTACTGTTTGAAGAACACATTGTGCAGTCAATTTTATAAATCATCATGGGTTATAAATTATTAGAAGTCTTATTTTATTTTATGTAACATAATGCCCTCCAGGTATATTTGTGTGCAAGTATGCCCTAACTTTTTAATTCATTCTCTACCAATGGATATCCTGGTTGATTTCATATCATGATTACTGTGAATAGTACTGCATTAAATACTGCATCTCTAATTTGTGGAAGTTAAAAAAAAAGTTGAATGTAGTATAATCCTTTCTGAAGGCTGGAAATGGGAGTGGGGAGAGGAGTGAAGAGAGATTGGATAAGGGTATGGAAGCACAGTTAGATACAAGGAGTAAATCCTAGTGGCCTGCAGCAAAGTGGAAGAATGAAAGGTGAAGAGTTCAGAGTCTCCAAATATTAGGAAATAATAAGTAAATGGAAGGGCTAATGGCCTGGTTTTATTAGTACACATCACAATCATGTGTCAAAATATTACATTGCACCCTATAAAAATGTCCAAGCATTACATACTAAAGTTCTCAAAAATGGGAAAAAACACAAAACCATCCCCAATCCAAAAAATATTTTTAAGAATTTCTGTACATAATTTTTCTGAAGGCGTTGATAAAGCATAGCTTAGGGCTGTGTAGGATAACCAAGAAAAATATTTAAATGAATGAATGAATCTATATTTTAGTTCTTTTCAAGGCTTATGAATTATTTAATGTGAAGAAGAGCTTAGTCAAATGTGAACTACACTACTTATGTGCTCAGAGCAATCAGGATAGTTGGCTCCTGGTAGACATTAAAATATAGGTTTGTTGAATAAATGAATGATCTGTCTGGTAAAGTTCACATTTTCATGAACTGAAGAAAGAATAATCCTTGTTAAAGTATGTTTGTATCAACCATTTTCATCTACATTTTTAAAACTTCAAATTTATCAGTTTTTCTGATATGGATTAAGAGCCTGGAATTAAACTCATGATTTGAGATTAAGATTTCAGTAAATATTTCAGTTTATATCTACATTTACCTCATGCACTACAATTTATGTACACTTTATTTCTAAAAATGTGGGTGCTCAGTTGAACCTTTGACAAGGCCTGAGCTTCTTAAATCTCATAGTCTCTTTTAAAATGCTTTATGTTGTGCAGTAGCAAAGTCTGGCCTGTTTTGAAGTGTTAAGATGTGTTGAGTTAAACAGAACTGTTTTTTTTTTCTGGTGTGAATGGATGCAGACTTCTCAGTTTCATTCCAGAAAATGAGTAAAAGTCTACTAATGCACCCCCACTTCAAGAAGATTCCTGTTTTATGATCTAGCCAAGAGAGAAATTAAGATTCCAGAGATAAAAAGCAGCCCTCAAAGTGCTGGTGAGCTTAATTTTTAGGGAAGAGATAAAAATGTGATGCCCACGGTCTGCACTGCATTTTATTCGCCATCAAAGCTTACTTTCTTCCGAGCCTCGCCATTATCATCCCCTTTCACTTATTTTTCCCAGAAGAGACCATTGTCTAGATACAATTTCATGGTGAGGAGAGTTCACTAAGTACCTGGCAGCATATTAAATATGGTTTAGTCTACTATTCCAAAATGTGGCCAATGAAACTGTTTTAAAATCATGATTCCTGGACTCTCATCAGAAGGTTTCTAATTCAGGAGAACTGGACAGAGACTCAGGTGGATTTGTTTTTAACAAGAAATTTGCATCAGGCTTTTAACAATCACTGATTTATTCAACTGAAATGTATGGCAGATGTTTCCTCAGTGACTCTATAAAGTGTGACAAGATAGTAAAATAGGTTCTTTCTCTGCCACAGAGTACATGGAGTTATGATTGTTGCTGTCACAGATAAAACAATAGATGTGTTTCAATTCACTTTATAAACATGTGTGGCCACCCTGTGCAAGCAGTGGATTTGTATCCGTTTTACAATAGATGAACTTCTCAATGATTCAAAAGTTTCACACTTTTACTTATTAATGATTCTGAATCAAGTGAGCCTAACTGTATTTCCTTTATCAGTAATCATTCTCTAGAGTACACATTGCTTCTTCAAAATCCAGCAAATCTGATTCCAAGGCCACATCCTCTTTGAGGATCCTGCTTTGAGCAGTGCACTTGTATACATTCAGAAGTCATTTCAATGTAACATTCTTCATTTTTTTTTTTGTTTGGGGAAAAAAGAATCATTTTATTTTATTTTTGAAATTTTAATTTTTATTAATATAAAGAAAACAGTAATCATGTATTTCCAAAAAATACAATTCTTTCTGTTAAATTTTTTAGAAGATTTTATTTTATTTATTTGACAGGCAGAGTTACAGACAGTGAGAGAAAGAAAGGGCTTCCTTCCATTGGTTCACCCCCCAAGTGGCACTGATCCAAAGCCAGGAGCCAGGTGCTTCCTCCTGGTCTTCCATGCAGGTGCAGGGGCCCAAGCACTTGGGCCATCCTCCACTGCCTTCCCAGGCCACAGCAGAGAGCTGGACTGGAAGAGGAGCAACCGGGACTAGAACCGGCACCCATATGGGATGCTGGTACCACAGGCAGAGGATTAGCCTATGGTGCCACGGCTCCCCCAGATTCAATTCTAACAGGATAACCATAATTCCTTCCCTCCCTC
Organism: Lepus europaeus; assembly: GCF_033115175.1. Lineage (NCBI taxonomy): Eukaryota > Metazoa > Chordata > Mammalia > Lagomorpha > Leporidae > Lepus > Lepus europaeus. Next base: position 71,828,489 of record NC_084829.1, on the reverse strand, counting down.
AAACCCCTCTTTTTCCTTCCTTTCTTTTTCTCCTTTAATTTTTGCAATAATATAATTTCAATTTACTTTATAATCATAGACTGAATGCACCACTAACCACAATGTTCAACAAGTAAAAATAGAAAGACCACTGTTCCACAGAAATATATAGGCAATATATATATTGTCTATATATAGACAAGGGTGATGCAAAATCATCAAATAATAAGATATCAGTTTCATTCTTATATTATTGTGTTGTATATTGACTATCACATATCAGGGAAAACATGATATTTGCCTTTTTGGGATGGCTTATTTCACTAAGCATAATGATCTTCAGTTGCATCAATTTTGTTGCAAAAGAAAGGATTTCATTTTTTTGTGGCTGAGTAGTATTCCATAATGTATATACACCACATTTTCCTTATCAGCCATCTGTTGATTCCATATATTAGCTATTGTGAACTGAGATGCACATTTGTACATGGGAATACAAATAATGCTTTCATATGCTGATTTCATTTCCTTTGGGTAAATTCCAAGGAGTGGGATGACTGGGTCATATGGTAGATCTATTTTCAGATTTCTGAGGAATATCCGTACTATCTTCCATAGAAAACATACCCCAATATATTGATGGTGAGAATGTAAAAAATATTACTGAAGGGGGGGGTGTGCTGTGACGTAGCGGGTAAAGCTGCCGCCTGCAGTGCCAGCATCCCATATGGGTTGCACTTCGAGTCCTGGCTGCTCCACTTCCTTTTCAGCTCTCTGCTATGGCCTGGGAAAGCAGGATAAGATGGCCTAAGTCCTTGGGACCCTGCACCTGCATGGGAGACCTGTAGGAAGATCCTGGCTCCTGGCTTCAGAATGGCGCATGTCTGGCCGTTGCATCCAATTGGGGAGTGAACTAGTGGGTGGAAGACCTCTCTCTCTCTCTCTCTCTCTCTCTCTCTCTCTGTCTCTCCTTCTCTCTCTCTCTCTCTTTGACTTCCAAATAAATAATAAATCTTTAAAAAAATCACTAAAGATATATCCTACAGCAAAGAAAGTTCAACAAAGTCTTATATTATGTTATGACTATACACTGAAGACAATGGAAATCACATTCCAGAGTGATGTATCAAAATTGTAGAGGGTTGCAGAAGCATTCATGCCTAAAAGTATTAAAAGAAACATGTTTAAAAGCATTGGTTAATATTAGTGATGTGTGATGTGATACTATTGCTGGATTTGTTGATTCTTAAGGCACCATAAGCTTTAGCATCTTCCACAACAGCTCCCTGTGAGTCACTTCTCTCCCTAGCAACATTTCTTAACTCCAGGATATCCATCCTTGACTATGATTTCCACCCTGATCCTAATGATTCTAATTGATCCAGGGTCTGATTCTAATGATCCTTGACTGTTGCATATTGATTTTCAATTTAGTGAGATAAATGTGCAGGATGTTCATGCCACACTTCCAGAATAGTTACAGGTTGTGTGTTGAAACCATCTACCCAGAGACTTAATCCATAAATCTGTAATAAAATGAAATAAAGAAAAAATGAATTATGTTCAGTGTCGAACACTTATTACGTTTGGCATTTGAAAAGCGTTGAACCACTATAAAGTAACTGAATTTTATTTTTTAGGCATTTTTATTTCCGTGATCATTTGTTAAACTCCATTTCAAAGCTGATCAAGGAAATTAACTGTTAAGAAAGAAACATATATTTCATTTTATTTGAGTTTCAGTCACTAAAATATTCCTTCTACTTTTATTTTCCATTTCAACAGCCAATATAAAGGATGATAAATTTAGGTAAAAGTAATAAATTCTTTATTTCTAAGTCTAAATGCTCTTCTTTGTATGTGCTGGTATATAAGAGCTTATGAGACCTGATCATATGAAGAACAAAATCAAAGCAAGGAAGCCATAAACGTTTAATAAATCTATTCCTTGGATTTCCTCCTTAGGTTCTGAAGTAGATTCAACAGTCAAGGTCGAGATGACTTAAGAAAAGAACGAGGCAAATGGTTACAGTAGGGTGATGTGGAGTAGGGTAAACCTGATTGTGTATTTTTGCTAGCATTAAAATTGTGATCATAGTTTCAGTAAAAAATTAAAAATAGCACAGTACATTTTATTTTTATTCAATTTGTTTATTAAACCATGCCAAATGACTACAATAATAAAAGAGAGATTAAAATATTGATGTAATATGTCCAGAAAATGGTAAACCTGAGTTGCATTTTAGGGTATAATAATTGATGCACATGAGTGCAACCTATCACTACAATATTAAGCAAATGCATGGTATTTTAATTCTTGGGTTTTGGCCTTAGCAATCAGAGAGGAAGATGTGACTACCCTTCTATTGGATTTTACACTCCAATTTAATAAACATGATGCTTAGAGTATCAGTTCAGATTAGGCAAGCAACAGTTGAGTTGAACATTTTAAATAGGGACCAGCATTGCAATAGCAGGTTAACATGCTGCCTGTGATCCTGTCATCCCATATGTCAGCCATTTGGAGCCCCAGATACTCCACTCCCAAAGCAGCTCCCTGCATTGTACCTGAGAAACCAGTGAGAAATGATCTTAGTTCTTGGGACCTTGCTACCCACATAGGAGACTCAGATAAATTTCTGCTCTCCTGGCTTGGTTTCTGTCTGTCACAGCCTTGGCCATTACTGCTTTTTAGAGATGGAAGATCTCTCCCCTGCTCCCACCTCAGTAACTCTGCCTTTCACATAAACAAACAAACAAACAAACAAACAAATAAGTGTTTAGAGAGTATTTTAAGTAGAATAAAAATGTAGGGCATAATTTTTTTTTTACAGACTCTCATTATTTAGATTAAAAAAAGTCCTCTGCAAAGGCTAAACCAGGTTGGTGTTTTAGTCATTGTGCTTCATACATTTTAACTTTTTTTAGATTAATTTTATTTATTCATTCATTTTTAAAGATTTGTTTTATTTTATTTGAAAGGCAGAGTTACAAAGAGGATATATCTATCTATCTATGTATATCTATATAGATATCCTATATATATAAAAGAAATATTTTATATATCTATATCTGTCTATATATCTATATCTATATTTCTGTCTGTCTATCTATCTATCTATCTATCTATCTATCTATATGGAGAGAGAGAGAGAGATCTTCCATCTACTGGTTCACTCCCCAAATGGTCACAATGGCCAGCAGTGGGCCAGGCTGAAATCAGGATCCAGGGGATTCTTCTGGGCCTCCCATGGGGATGCAGGAGCCCAAGTGTTTGAGCCATCAACCCTTGCTTTCTCAGATGCATTAGCAGGGAGCTAGATCAGAACTGTAGCAGCTGGGACGCAAACCAGAGTGCATATGGGATGTTGGCATTGCAGTTAGCAGCTTAGTCCATTACAGCACAATGCCAGCCCTACATTACACATTTTAAAAGTGTCAAAAATAAAAAAAGTTATTTATTTATTTGAGATAGACCAAAAGAAAAATAGAGAGTTCTCATCCTCTAGTTCATTTCCCAAATGTCTGCAGTGAACAGAAAGCTAAAGCCATGAGTCATGAATTCATTCTAGGTCTCCCACATGGGTGGAAGAACCCAATTACTTGAACCATCACTGCTGTCTCCCAAGGCCTACACTGGCAGGAAGCTGGAGTCAGAAACTGGAGCTGTGTATCAAATCCATGTACTCCAATGTGTGACACATAGATCAAGTGCCTGATTTGTGTGTTATACTTTAGCTACGTATAATTTTATATTTAATGGACCATAAAGAACTTGCTTTGTGTTAAAATATCTCATATAATTGCCCTGATAATAACAGTAATTAGTACATTATTTATTTGATTTTAATATAAGATATCTTTAAAAATAATAGAAGTATGAGACTGCCAAAATTCTGTATGGATTGGTTGATTCAAGCTTCCCTTCTTCTAGCAGACAAGTAAAATACAGAGAAATGAAATGATTTTCCAATGTCACAAAGCAAATAAGTAGCAAATCCAACATTAGGAACCATTTTTTTCATTCAGCAAATATATGTGGGGTCTAATTTGTAAAAAGCACAAAGCCATGTGGGGCACACTCTCTGTGCTTTAGTTGCTCACTCAGTTACTAGAGATGACTATGCAGGTGACTACACAGGTCAGTAGAAGAGAGAACATATGGACAAAGACTCCTTTAGGGTTAAGTGAAGGAGGGGATATCTAAACTGTGCAGCAAAAGAAGGAATGAAGGATGTTTCATACAGAAGAATTTCCTCAAGGTCAGAGGCAGGTGCAGGACGATACTTCCTCTACCATAGCACAAAAGGCAAAGGAACCCAGTCCTCTTGGAAAATTGTTACAACCAACAGAATTTATCAAAACATGACTTTCTGTTGCTATTGGCCAAAAAATCAATGACATGAATATAGAAATCTATTGATGTGCTATGATATCCTTTGCTACAAGCCCTGACCACACACTGCTTCTAAGAAATCCAAACTGTAGTTAGGAAAAATTGTGTACAGGATTTGAACATTTATAAACCCCTTTGACAAACATTACTCTTTTACTTTTCCTGATACTCTTGTGCTATTGTTAGAAATGTAGTACCGTTACTCTCTTTATGAATGAGAAAGTTTAGCCTCAAATAGGTTAAGTGAGCTGCCTACCACTATATTTTGGAGACAGTGGAGCAAAATCTAACCAAGAGCAATTTAACCTCTACACATTATTCTGCACCAGTGTTCCGGTGCCTCTGACTATAGCAGGTAAATTTCAAAAATCTAAAATATGCTAAATTCTTAAATAAACTTAGTACCTGAGAAAATGATTAGATGATAATGGGGTTGGAATAGGGTGGGTCTTTCTTTTTTAATATCAACAATCAAATTTAGACACTGTGCCACAGAATGCAGGTCTACTAGTTAGTATGGAGACAGGAAATTGAGTTGGTTCTTTGTGATTCAAAAAACTATGTGATTTCCCTTAGGGATTTCAAGTATATTACAACATGTATTTCAGTAAATCAATGTATATTTCTTTCCTTTACATGCCTTTAATATAAAGAAAAGTTAAACAGTTACTACAAATAAACATTCAATATTCTGAATTCACTGAAATACAAATGTATTCATATAGCTGTGAAACATCAAGCTATGAAATACATTTCACATTTACCACTTTTGTCTAATTAACAAAGCCTTATTGACTCTAGGAGAAATGTTTGAGGATTACTTTATAACCTGCCTGTTTTTAAACAGTGATTTGAACAATCTGGATATCTTAAATGACTCTGAGCACAGAGAGGGAAATTAATTCAGGATTAAACATTTCACCCCCGTGCAAGGATGCAGCATGCAGTGTGGGTGGGTGGGTGGTGCTGGGCAGTGGCATTAACTCTTGGAAATCAAGACTCCATCCATAGAGTTAGGGTTGCATGGCATATTTTTTTTTTTTTTTGGAGGAGGGTGGGCTTGAAAAATACAAGGGAGAGGATCCAGCATAATCCTGATGATTTGATTATCCTCTTTCCAACACAGCCCTGGACTACAGAGAGATGGTGCCATGCAGTGGTTAGGAGCTCAAACCTAGAGTCAGCTCCCTGGGTTACTACACTGCCCTGCAAGATCCTTAACCTCCCTGTACTGCACAAGATGGCCATGAGGGTTACAAACACTAAAATACCTAGAACAATGCTTGGTATATAAGTGTGGTGTGAGCAGTAGTTTCTGTTCTAAAGACAATTTTAAGAACTATCAATGCTGTGATTTCTCTTCAGTTGTAAAGATTGGTTTTTTTACTAAACACTTTGTGTAACTACTACAGTAATATGTGAGAAAGAGGGTTAGGGGAAGCTTGGATAATTGTTTTCAGTTTTTATTCTCTTTCCCAATTCTTAATGATAAGAAAACTCTACTACTTTATTTTCTCTTTCTATGATCAAATACCAGTACTTTCTCTTTCTAGCTACTGCCACAGTAAAGAATGTGAAGAATACAGAATAGTGGGATTAAAATATTTGACATTGCTCATAAAACACAGCTAAGATTGTATTAATTACAATCAACAGGACAGGGCCCAGCGGGGGTGGGGTGGGGGGTGGTCCTCCTTGTAAGGAAAGTGCCAAATAAGCAATTTGTGTCTGAACATCCATCTGATTTCTCCTAATATAGTTTGAAAAATTGCTCAAAATAGCTGAAGAGTGTTGTCATTACTTCCAGCTAAAAAGCATGCACATATGTTCCAATAAACAAATCTTAAAAAGTAAAGATAAAGATTGAAACAACACATACTGATTTTAGTTAATAATTTTAGTGATGTTTGTGTTTATCTACACTAAAATGTGAGAATCTCTAAAGCAATAATTGATTCTTTAAAATATTCTCACCTGGAGGTAAAACTTCAATTTTTTAAATAATCACTCAATAACATTTTTGATATCTCAAAAGTGAAATAAACAGATTTTTACTGGCCTAAATAGTGGACTTTTCAGATTTCTGGTAATTGTAGAATATACAGCTGTGATCTTTGTACTATAATTTAATTTAAAACAGATTGGAAAATAATATAACATTCAACAGATAGTCATTTAATATTTCCACAGACATGCCATTCTTCTTAGATTTCAAATGCTTTAAGTTTTGTAATGCGCCATCATTTTGCAATAAAATGTTTAAAGAAAGATTATTTCAAAATTTTCTGCTGTCTGAGAGGAAAAGAACAGAACATTTTTAATAGCTAAATTGTAATTGTGAGACTTCTTTTGATTGCAAATGAATGAAAAATCAAAACCAAAATGCTTGAACCAAAATAGAATGTATTGCTTCATCTAACCAAGAAATTTAGGAATAAGTCTAGTTTACTCAAAGCTTGAGGAAGTTCAAATGACATCATCAGATTTTTTTTTTTCTGTAAATCTTGGTTCTGCTTTTTGCATATCTTAGACAAGGTTGATTTCAAGATTGTTCCCTCCATGTAGAAAAAAGTCTGTTTCTCTGAGTGCTGAAATTAAAAACCCAGAATAGATTCTCAGGAGCTGTAATTGGCCAGAGAGAGTTCACCACTTCCTTGGGCCAATCACTGTAATCAGAGGGCAGGGCACTGTGATGGAACTGGACATTGATCAAATATTCTTTTCCTGGGTGGGAAAAGGTTTGTTGGTTCTACCTAAATGCATAAACTAATAATGACAGAGGAGTGGCTTTTCCAGAGCAAAGCATTTTAGGTTTGATGCTCTCTCTAGGTTAGTTCTATGACACATGAGAGCGAGGACAGAACTGATTTTGCTCAATATTTAATCAACAGCACATAGCACAGTGGCTGGGGCATAGCAGGAGAACTTAACAGATGAAGATATTAATGGGATGCTCTCATTTTTATGCCAATGAATCAACAGATTATGGTAACAATCTCATTACCCTGCAGCACTTCACAATCCTAATACTCCCTCCTTCTTGAGACTCAGAGTTCTGTGACATCAATGATTATGCCCATGAAGGTTCTACTTCTGACAGCTCTATATCCCTCCAGCACCCTGCTGTTTTGAGATTTCCATTCTTTGCCACCATGGTAACTTTGATCTTTATTACCTGTCACCAATAAACGTAAGGACCACCTAATTCATTTTTCTTCTTTCCTTCTCCTCCCTTCCTTTAAATGCATATATTACTTTTATATAAATTGCTCATCTGCTTATAAATATGCACATACTTGCTGTTGCCCTGAGTTGAAATCTAAACCTTTTAGCAATCAACTAAGATGCCTATCTGATCATTTATTGTTCTCTCTTGTTCTCAAAGGCATTACAAATGAACAAAAAAAAAGGATCATGTTTAAGTCATTATATGGTTTTATTATATCTGGTTATACTCCTGCATAGTTCCTACACTGATGGCTTTGTACCTAGGAAAAAATTCAATAACTAAAAACAAATGATTAAATAAAAGTAAAGGACATAAATCCTCATTTATCATAATGAATATAAAGTGAATTCAGAAATTCTACTTATTCAGAAAATAAATAGCAAAGACATACCCAGTGAACAGAGGGTTCCTTTTTGTGTAATTCCCTGTGGTTCCTTCTGGAGAAGATCCACATTCTATGTTTTTGTAGCTTTTAGAGGAAGTTTCCCAAATTTGGTTAAATAATGTGCTATATTTGTACAAAGAGAGGAAGAGAGTATTTTTATTTTGTGGTAAAAGGTGATTTTCTTTCCAGCAAGAGCATCTTATCACACATATATCACAGATTGTTAACTGATATCTTTAAAAAAATCATTTCTGGGCATTCAAAGAAAAATAAATAGAGTTGGTCAATAAATATATAACATCAAGCTTGAATAATAAGAGGAATTCAAATTAAGATAACAAGATGAACACACAATTTTTAAGTTTGTTTCTGACTAGCTTTACAAAAATGTAGAGAAGTAAACATTCTCATACCTTACTGGTGAATTGGTAATTCTTGACTCTTGGCTTTTGCCTTGACCAATCCTGGCTTTTGTGGGTATTTGGAGAGTGAACCAGCAGATGGGAGCTTTTGGATTAACTGTCATTCTCTCTCTCTTTCACTCTTTCTCTGCCTCTCAAAAAAAAAAATAGATAAATATTTAAAAAGTTATTTTGTACATGGATCTCTACCAACAAATATAAAGCATTTTACTTTGAAAAAAAAAAAACAAGTTAAAATGATATCCTCAATAATCCCAGTGTAGCTACCTGTCAGAATATTTTGATACACATGTACAAAATCATGCTAATTCAATTGGCCATTTTTAGATTTGTGTCCCAGTTTTTTTTTTTTTTTTTGACTCCCTTTGGTTTAGTGAAGGGCACTTTGTTTTTCTTGAAAACATAAAATCATTGAAAACAGATTTCTGAACATAGACTACCTTCATAAGCAGTATCAGCAGCCTAAGTAGAGCATTTTTTTGCCCTCTCAGTGCTGCCACTACTGTTGATTTTGATCTGCCTGATGCACACAAGAGATTTTCCATTGAGTTCAGGTAGCCAGAGGAAAAAAGGCAACTGTTTGCATCAGAGTTACCACTGAAAGGAAAACTTCACTCTTACAGGCAGTGTAAAGTAAAATATACTATCTTCAGGCCATATCACCCACTTAATGATCCCTCAAGGGAATACTAGGTGGCTTTGAAATTGTGATCCAACATAAATTTTGTTAGGGTAGATGTGCCAGGACTTTCAAACAATAATAATTAGCAATAACTTTAATAAATATGTCAAGATGATGCTTATATAAGATGGACTGAAAGGGGGATGTATGCTTTTTTCCTTTAAAAATAAAGTATTTATGGTGTAGAAATCCCTCTTATCCATGGTTTCAATCAACCAGGGCCTGAAAATATTATATGGAAAACTCCATAAATTTTGTATATTTTAAATTGCATACTGTTCTCAATAGTAGGATATGCAGTCCTGCTCCATGATAAAAACCATTCCTTAGTCCACTATATCCACAGTGTGTATGCTACGTGGCCATTAGTCACTTAGTAAGCACGTTGGTTATCAGATTGACTGTCATAGCGTCACAGTACTTGGGTTAAATAAACATAAATAAATCTTATTTTAATTAATAATGGTCCCAAATCTCAAAAGTGATGATTCTGGCAATTCAGATTTGTCTAAGAGAAACCACATGCTTATTTTAAATGGAAAAGTAGAAGTTCTTGTCTTAATAAAGAAAAAAAATGCATGCTGAGTGTGTGTAGATCTGTGGTAAGTATGAATCTTTTGTCCATGGAATTGTGAAGAAGGAAAATGAATAGTTTTGCTGTCACAACTCCAGCTGCAAAGTTGATCAGAGTGTATAATATATGCTTATTTATCATGGAAAAGGAACTAAATTTCTATTTGTGTATATATAAACAATGCAGTATTTGTGCATAGAGGGTTCAACACTATCCATGATTTCAAGAAATTACTAAGGGTCTTGGAATGCGCCTCCCCAGGTGACGGCAGACTGCTGTATGAATTAGAGGCTAAGTTGGTCAAGTCAGAAATTAAAATTCTCCTCACCCAGTGGTTAATGTGTTTTTAGTAAAATGCAGGAGTCAATGGTATCAAGTCTGGTCGTAGACAATCAGGTGACTCCAGTAAGTAGATATACAATATTGTAAGTTCTGTGTTCTATAACAGAATCATATTATGATAGATGAGGCTTAGATAATAATGTTCATTAAATGCTTTTATTTCATACATTAATATCACTAGGTAATCAGAAAGCTTTAGAGAATTGCATTATGCCCAAGGCTCACTCAATGGGTAACTTTGCAAAACTTTGTCCATTTCCTGTCTTTAACTTTGTTGCTTATACTGTTTCCTTCACTTTGGTATGGCGATATCAGTGGTGATGGTGAATACATGTATCTGGGTTTCAGGACCAATCGTGCATACCAGCAATACATGATCTAATGAAATACAACAATCCAATTTGTACACTCTATTTGTTGCATTGTAGAATTTTGAGCATGTCATCCTCTGAAGATGCTTGTCTCTCAGACTATTCTGTTCTATTGCCTTTTGCTACTTAATACCTAAATGTAAAGGCTTTTTTAAAGAATCTATTCCAAGCATTCCTTGATCCTTGAGTGCTTTAAAGTGTTATAAAGAAACTTTCCAACAAGGTAACATTTCAAATGCTCTATCCTGTTTATCCACAAATACATTCATACTTTTATTATGTCATGCACTAATTTGGTGTTCAGAAAATATTGCTTAAACAAAAATGTAAATTGGTAAGTATCTTAGCTTCTTGTTTCACAGAACATTCTGTCAATCATAAAATCTCCCCCAATTGTCTGAAACGTGTAGAAGCTCTGTGTACTCTGTGAAACAGTTCCACTCAAGCCTTTGAGTAGGTAAGGATTCATTCCTTCTGTGTCTACTTAACTTTGCATTAAAAATACTTGAAGCCTGCTTGTAAAGCCTGAGTCTTCCCCTAAAATCCTATCCTGAAAGTCAAAGCTACTAAATCCAGACTTATACTGAACAAATATTTTATATGCACAGACTGTTCTTTGTTTGAACTGGGCCTTCATCAGTCAGCAAAAGAGTACATGGTAGTAAATATACCATTATATCTCCCTTGAGTTACTAGCATTTCCACTTGAAGAAAATAGAACCTATACATGAAATGTAACTTCAACAGTGACATGAAGAAAAATAATTGTAACTACAGTTGTATTCATTCCTTCAGAGGTAGTTTGCTTCTTTGGTTATGAAGCATGTTATTTTAAGTAAAAATATCCCAAAATCAGAAGGAATAATATTACTGTTGCCAAATAATACAGGATATTTAACTACTTGAGTAAATTCTTATGAGAAGAAGAAATGTTTTCAAATCCTCAGTTTTTCAGAACAGAAAGACTGTTGATTCTGGCACTGAATATAAACCACCTACGTATCATTTTTCATGAGCTCCCAAAATATGAAGCCAAAGGGCAAAAATGTATACTGAAATTCCCTTTTGCAAAGATGGGAAAAAAGAGAAGAAACCCAACAATAATGGAAATATTAAGCCTGTGTATGTAATAGTTCTACACTATGTCAACCAAGGAGTGAAAATTATAAAATGCAGTCATATTCACTTCTTGTGTTTCATTTATTACCTATTAAAAAAAAAAAACACTAGGCAGGCTGGCCTACGTTTTATCCATGTGACTAACCGTGTGGATTTGCTTAAGGCCAGCTCTAGTGAATGAGGATTTTTATCTGCAGACCTTGTTCCTATAAACTCTATCACTAGAGAGAAGAGGAAAAAGATTAAAGACACATCTCACTGCTTTTATTCCTTTTTTTCAACCATAGACAGTAAATTTTAAACTAATCACAGATCATTAAATTATAGTAGTATAATATTCTTAACCATTGGTTTGACAAAGATATAAAACAAAGTTTTACAAAACTATTTTTGCAGCAGTACTGATACACACAGGCCTGTCCCTCCTTCCTCCTCCTCTATCGTCCCTCCCCCCTCCTTCCTTCCTTCCTTTCTTCCTTTCTTTCTTTCTTTCTTTCTTTCTTTCTTTCTTTCTTTCTTTCTTTCTTTCTTTCTTTCTTTCTTCTTTTTAAATTTTAGCTCCCACATATAAGGGATAATATGCAGTATTTGTCTTTCTGTGTCTGGATTATTGCTCTCAACATGATGTCCTCCAGTTGCATCCATTTAGTGGCAAATGGTAGAATTTTCATTCTCTTTTATAGCTGAATAATGCTCCATGGTGTATATAGACCACATTGTCTTTATTCATTTATCTGATGATGGACAGCTTGTTTGAGTCTAAATTTTGTTTGAACAGTGCTACTGTAAACATGGTGGCACAGGTAACTCTTTGATATAATGTGTTCATGTCTTTTGGGTATATTCCCAGTAGGGAGTTACCCAGTATGGGAAGTCTATTTCTATTTTTTTTAAGAAATTTCCACATTGTTTTCCACAGTGGCTGCACTAACTTACATTTCTGCCAGTAGTGTATAGGTGCTTCCCTTTCTCCACATCCTTGCCAGAATTTGCTACTCTTTGTCTCTTGGGTTTTAGCCACTCTGACAAGGGTGAGGTGATATTTCATTGTGGTATGGATTTGCATTTCTCTGATGGCTGGTGATGTTTAGCATTTTTGTTTACATATATTTGTTGGCCATTTGTATTTCTTCTTTTGAGAACTGTCTATTAATGTCCTTTGCCCATTTCTTAACTGGATTCATTTCTTGTTGTTGTTGTTGAGTTATAGGAAGTTGCTGATATATTTTAAGTATTAATCCTTTGTCAGATAGATAGCTCACAAATATTTTTCCCATTCTGCTGTTTGTCTCTTCACTCTATTGGTCATTACCTTTACTGTGCGGGAGTTTCTGAGTTTGATATAATCTTATTTATTTAATTTTGCTTCTGTTGCATGATTTCTTTTATATTTCAATATGTATCTTTTTTAACTTCAAGTACATATGATGTTGATACAAATGACAAACTTTTTTCTTTTGAATAAAACAATAGGAAGACTTTTTATATTTCATCTTAAGTTGCTTTATTTGACTCCTGTAAACTACTTATTGCTAAAACTTGATCGCATTCCTTGTACTATATTTTTGAATTACTTCAATCCAATCCTAATTTATGAAGATTCAATTCAGCTGTCATTGCAGATTTATAGATGCTGTCTTTGCAAGTAGTTCTCATCCATTTGAAGGATAATATTTTACAAATAAGTGTATAACATGCAAATGATGATAAATACAATTGAAATATTATTTATATATATTTTAAATATGTTCTAAGAGAATTTTTAGTATTATTAGATAATGCTTTTTTCAAGAAATAATGCTGTTGTCAAATGTTAGAATAAGTCACACTAAAAGTAGTATGAATTCAATTGCATAAAAAACATATTGATACTATAGACAACAACCCTATTTCATAATATGAATAAAAATTGCTATACATAAGGGACTGTGATGAAAATCTTTCATTTTTTATCCACATATTCTCAAACTTTCTCCTCTTCCTCTACTACTCTGTTATTATTTTTTGTCCATGGTTCAACTATTCAATTTTCCCTCCAGCCAGAAGCATGCCTTAGACTCTCCCTCTCCATTGCTAATGCAAATCAATTACTTTAAGTCAGGAATTTAACTTTTAAGCATTTATTCTGAATTATTATTATTTCCATATCTTGGTCTTGCTATCGCTATTATAAATCAAACTCTCACCACCTCTTGTCTGTGTTATGCAACAACCTCCAACCTTGCCTCCCCATGTCTAGTTTTTCTCTCCATGATAGAGTCTATGGAATTTGTTTCAAATGAGGATATGACCATGAAACTCTCTTTAAACAAAATCCGATCACCATAGAATCAAGCTATGTACATAGTGTAGCATAGAGTAATCCTTCTATGACCTAGCCCTGACCTTCTTCAGTTTCATCTTTCCCTCCACACATTTACTTTACATTGTAGAATGTATACATTGTGCAATTCATGGTTCATGCCTTTATTCAGGCTATTTCTCCCATTCAAGGTGGCCTGAATAAAGTTGATTCCTCCTCCAATTTATAACTAAGTTAGCTGCTCCTTGTTGGAGCCTTCTCCCTATTGGTACTAAGTGGGTAAATATCTCTCCCATAATCCGTGGGACTTTTCAGTTAACCTGTGCCATATAATACTGAATTAATTGGCTTTTTTCTATTATACTATAAACTTTTGGAGAGCAGAGGCTGTGAACAATTCATAATCCATTCATCACATTGCTTAGCATGTCTCTAAAATATTGCAAGCACTGCATAAATGTCTTGAATCAAATTGAATTTATAGTCCGGTAAAATTAAAATTAGGCTAAGTGTTTTCCTTAGGAAGTTAATGCCACAGTGTATTAACAACCAGTTAAACATAAGTGAAATGCTAAAATGGGACAATATATTAGTCAGCTTTTAACACTGTAACTAGAATACTTGAGAGAAGTTAACTTATGAAGGAAGAAGTTTATTTTAGCTCATAGTTTGGGAGGTTCAGAGTTCAAGATTGGGTGGGCTGCACTGGTTCTTTGTCTCATGAGGGTGGAAGATGGCAGAGCCTGAGCAGAACAATGATCACACAGAGAGTAAGAAATCAGAGACAGGAACATGCTCATCTATATCTATGAGGTCTCTGTTTATAGTCACTGTAATTCAATCGTGGAGCCCAACCCAACGACGTAATACAGTCTAATCACTTCCCAAAGGTCAGAAGTTTAGACACCATAATTGCATTAAGGACCCACCAGCATGTAAGACACTAACTGTTAGCATTAATCCATTAACCACTAGCATAAGACTTGGAAGCCTTTAACAAATGAGACATTGGGGGATTCCAAACCAATATTCAAGCCGTAGCAGACAGTGTTATCATTTACTTGGTACAATACAAAAGTCCCTGAAACTAGTTTACTGTTGGGTGCCTCTATCCCTCACTCCACCCCAAAGAAACTATATATTGAAGTTTCTTAGAGATATGAAGATAAAGGAGGTGTGTTGGTCTTTAAAGCTTCAAAATAAAAGGCAAGCAGCTATAAAATTTCATAAATTAAGTAAGCACAAGGTCAAACATTGTCTCAATTCTGTGTAGTTTCTGTGGCTTGGAAGCTTCTGGTTGAGGCATCGTATTTTTCCTAACACTTACCTAAGAGGACATACCTAAGGTTTGGAAATCAGTAGAGAACATCCATTTCTGAGAAATTTCCTGTATTTTGTGGTTCTGGTCAAGATGGGCAAAAGCACTGTGCCGTGTCATCCTCCTGGTCTGGCCCCAGGTTTAGCAAAAGAAGATCCCTGCGATCCAGGTTCAGGCTCTGATTAACCACAGGCTCTGGGAAACACAAATAAACTCTTGGGTTTCAATTTCCTATTCTGTCATGTGCCAGCATCAACAGCACTCAAGAAAAGAGGCCGCTGTCTCAGAGAATGGATCTCACCACTCATAATAGTCTCAGAAACTAACTGGCAAAAGCGCAGATCATAGGATCTTGCCTTTTAGTGTACTCTGCTTTGGATTTTCTAAGACATCTCTCAGAAATTAGATATATCAGTGCAGTTTTTGAAGCATGAATGACATCCACAGCCCCCATACTTCCTCTCTGATGAATTGATAGTCTGTGGTTCTTAGTCCCTGTGTCAGTCAGTTTCTTTTATATCCTTCATTTTTAATACAGTTATGTAATCTATGATGTGTGCACTTCAAAGTACATTGCTATAATGCTTTTGCTATGGCCATTGTCTTAACATTATTTTTTTCTGAGTTAGAATGAGTTTCCAGACAAAAAGTTTGGGTGACCTAGTTATATATAGGGCTTCCTATTCCTTCAAATATATAGGTAATTATTCTTTACACATATTCCCTCATTCTAATTTAAGTCATAGAAAACCCATTTTATTTATGTAACATATGAGGCACCAAGAAAAGTTCTCTTCTGAAAACAGAATAAATTTTCTCTCTAGTTGCCCTAGATACTCTCTAAGTTAAAGAGGGACACAACAACGTAGTTGCTTATGAAAGGAGATTAGAAGTGGACTAAACAGAGTATGTCATATTAATATTTTTAAAATACTGTTTATCTACTGATTCCTCCCAGTGAAGCTAACAGTGATTTCAAGTGAGTGAACCCTAAGAGTCAGTTACATTTTGTCAGGCTTGCTGTCAAGAGCTGTAAATATCATGCATCGTTTAAACTACACTGTGCAAAGGAGGATATTTCAAAAAGATTGTGGAGAAAAAGAAAGTTTATGTTGATGCGAAAAGTTTGAAGTCTCTATAGCTTTTTCATATACATATTTTCTATGAACATGTTGAAGCTTTCTTGTATTCAGCAAGTAAGTAAACTTATTCTCATTTCTCACTTCTTGAAATTAGTCCTAGAAAGGTTGAATAGCTTTCTCAAACACACAGTGATTCTTGCCTCCGCTATGAGGCCGAGCCTCCACTTCAGTTTCAATGTTAGTTCCTGCTATGTATCCACACCAAGAACAATATCACTTGTGAATCTGTCCTTTTAGTTTGTTAAGAAACAATTTTACAGTTCATTTATCCCTTCTCATATCTTCAAATATTAGTCTCGTGCTGTTCACATATATTACTTAAATGTATGATTTTCCTCACCATTAATAATTGTACAAGTAGGCATTTGGACTACTGGTTAAGGCACCAGCTTAGGAGGTGTATGTCCTTATCAGCGTATCTGTGTTCAAGTCCTGGTTCTGGCTCCCAATTCCAGCTTCCTTCTAATGCAGACCCCAGGAGGCAGTAGGAAATGGATCAAATCACTCGGTCCCTGCCACCCACAAGGAAGACTGACCCGAATCGAATTCCTGGCTCATGGGTGGGCTTGGCCCAGCCTCTACCATTGTGGTAATTTGAGGAATGAGCCAGCAGATGGGTGCTCTCTTTCTGTCTCTGTCTCTGTCTCTGTGTCTCTGTGTCTCTGTCTCTCTCTTAGAGAGAGAGAGAGAAGGAGAGAGAGAGAGAATCTTTGAAAAGTAGTGAAATCATGTGGACATTCCTAAAATAATACAATTTAATATAATCAGTTTCTCTGGGCCCAAAATTGTATTACTTCACAGTCAAACAATTTTAAAAATTAAGAATCTAATAAAACTTATATAAGTGCATATATCTTTCTGTCGTATCACCTGGGATTAAGAGAATCAAATGGAATTTGAATAAAAGTAGAATTTATTCAAATTGGAATCCTCCTGCCAGAATGAGGTTTTTAAGTACAATCTTGGGGATGAAACTGTCAATCAATAAGGTGGGGACAAACCTAGTGGCAGACCTGACTGAAAATTCTTTATCCTATTTGACTTGCTCATGGTAAAACAAAAGACCATCTAGAAGGGTAGGGTAGGTAACTTGTGTTCACAATAATCTCTGAGCTCAGGTGGAATCACCATTCCTTTGCTATTCTCATGGCAAATTTGGAGATCCTAAGGAAGGAGGGCAGACACTTTGGATCTTGCTAAAGACAACTTTTCTTCTATTCCCATGGTAAATATGGAGATTCCTAAGGAAGAAGGTCCAGCACATTTTGATCTTGCTAAACACAACCTTTTGGGGGTGAAGCAAGCATCTCACAATTCCAAATTTCTACCAGGGGACCACATTGAATGCCTATTAACCCTTTAACTCTTCACCCCCCCCCCCAGAAGAATGAGACTCTAACTTCTATTAGGAGGGGACTGGGTAATGACTGCTCTGGCTGCTTCATGCTGAAAAAGGGCATCACTGGGGAAACAGAATCAGGATATTCTTCTGGAGGTCTGGTAAAATGTGGGTTTGTCTAAAGTACTGACTTCTTGGCTTCTAGTTGTTTAAGCCTGGATAATGGAAAGCATGTAAGACAGCTTAATATACATGGTCCTAGCAAGAGTGCAAAAAAGAGGATACATATTGTCCCAAGGCAAGGCAATAACAAGATAGCCATTTCCAGTTTTCAAAGAAATTTCCCCAATATCCAAAGAAATTTTTGTCAACATATACATTTTATTTACTTCCTCATAGAGCCTGTCAATCTCCCTTTGAATTAGGTTTGAGTTATCAGTTAGATTAAACAGCATATTCCCTGTAATTGCTCACATCCGATTTGGTTTTTTAGTAACAAGTAATCAATGGCTGCATGATTTTGCAAAACACCTTCTCAAACCTGGCTCAGTTCATCACTGAGATATGTTAAGGCAGTAGCAGTGGCGTTAGCTGTATTTTCTAATATACAGGCCAACTCATTGATTTCTTTATGTGCCCGTGCAGCTAGTCCAGGAGCTGATATAATGCAAACATCCATTATTAGTGCCTCAGGTAAAGTGTTCAACATTCAGGGGTCATCACAGGCTGAGGGTAACAGTTGTTTGGCGTGTATAGAATGTGTAGAGGCTGTCACGGGACAGATGAGAAGAGCGAAGGTCAGAATATGACTTAGGAATTGTGAAAAGAGAAAGGTTACCACAGAGAAGACCCCAGCCTGTTGGCATAGTCACGTCATTTGAATAGTCTACATGAGTTATAGAAGAGCATTTATGCTTTCGAGTTAGATCACAGGAGACACACAGTCATTACATATAGTAAGTAGTAATGGCATGTAGTTCAGTGGCAAGACCTTAGCTATAAGCAAAGAAGACACGTTTTGGTTAGTTATCTTTTTTTTTTTTTTTTAACAGGCAGAGTGGATAGTGAGAGAGAGAGACAGAGAGAAAGGTCTTCCTTTTTGCCATTGGTTCACCCTCCAATGACCGCTGCGGCCAGCGCAACTCACTGATCCGAAGCCAGGAGCCAAGTGCTTCTCCCGGTCTCCCATGCGGGTGCAGGGCCCAAGCACTTGGGCCATCCTCCACTGCACTCCCGGGCCATAGCAGAGAGCTGGCCTGGAAGAGGGGCAACCAGGATAGAATCCGGTGCCCCAGCCGGGACTAGAACCCAGTGTGCCGGCGCCGCAAGGCGGAGGATTAGCCTGTTAAGCCACGGCGCCGGCCCTTGGTTAGTTATCTTTAAAAAGTATTTGAGGGAGGTGCCTAGACCTAACAAATGCTGTTGTAATATATTCATAGGTGAGCCTTCTTCATGCATATAAAAGATGTTTGGTTTAACATTTTAGAAGCTAGATGAGACCACAGGTTTCCAGTAGGTATGAAAGAACTTTTTTGTTAAGGACAGTTCAGGCTTGGCTGTCATTAACTCACTGTGAAATCTGGGGCATTTGGGATGACCTTTCTGTTATTAACACTCAGGGTTGAGCATGGGGTCCTTATCATGACTGTGCTAGAGCTGGTTAGTAGGCTAGTCAAGAAAAGGAGTGAGCCGGCACAGCTCACTGGGCTAATCCTCCGCCGGCTGTGCCGGCACCCGGATTCTAGTCCCAATTGGAGCGCCGGGTACTAGTCTCGGTTGCTCCTCTTCCAATCCAGCTCTCTGCTGTGGCCTGGGAAGGCGGTGGAGGATGGCCCAAGTGCTTGGGCCCTGCACCTGCATGGGAGACCAGGAGGAAGCACCTGTCTCCTGGCTTCGGATCAGCGCAGCGCACTGGCCGTAGCAGCCATTTGGTGGGTGAACCAATGGAAGGAAGACATTCTCTCTCTCTCTCTCTCTCTCTCTCTCTCTCTCTCTCTCTCTCTCTCACTGTCTTCTAACTCTGCCTATCCAAAAAAAAAAAAAGAAGAGAAGAGAAGAGGAGAGGAGAGGAGAGGGGAGGGGAGGGGAGGGGAGGGGAGGGGAGGGGAGGGGAGGGGAGAGGAGAGGAGAGGAGAGGAGAGGAGAGGAGAGAAGAGAAGAGAAGAGAAGAGAAGAGAAGAGAAGAGAAGAGAAGAGAAGAGAAGAGAAGAGAAGAGAAGAGAAGAGAAGAGGCCGGCGCCGCGGCTCACTAGGCTAATCCTCCGCCTTGCGGCGCCAGCACACCGGGTTCTAGTCCCGGTCGGGGCACCGATCCTGTCCCGGTTGCCCCTCTTCCAGGCCAGCTCTCTGCTGTGGCCAGGGAGTGCAGTGGAGGATGGCCCAAGTGCTTGGGCCCTGCACCCCATGGGAGACCAGGAGAAGCACCTGGCTCCTGCCATCGGATCAGCGCGGTGCGCCGGCCGCAGCGCGCTACCACGGCGGCCATTGGAGGGTGAACCAACCGCAAAAAAGGAAGACCTTTCTCTCTGTCTCTCTCTCTCACTGTCCACTCTGCCTGTCAAAAAGAAAAGAAAAGAAAAGAAAAGAAAAGAAAAGAAAAGAAAAGAAAAGAAAAGAAAAGAAAAGAAGTGAATGTAGAAGAGTTTTCATGAGTGGCATAGTGAAGTTAGGCTATGAAACACAAGTGGTCAGCAGGAGCTGAGTTGAATTGTGGTAACTAAGAAGTTGCTTATCTGAAGGTGGGGTTTCTTAAACAGCAGCCTGAGTCCTTGGGTGCCTTCACAGAGTAATTGTCTTCTTTGTCGGTGTGAAGCCCAAAGTCGTCTTCAGGTGTTGAGTTTGCTGGGGCTTCCAAAGTCCAGACCTTTACTCTGGTGTGATGGACCCAGGCCTCATGTCCTGAGACCTTTACTGTAGAGGGATTGGACAGAATAACAGTGATAGGACCTTCCCAGTACTCAGAGAGTGAGGGAGAGTGTCAGGGGAGGGCTTTTATTAACACTAAGTCTCCAGGATTGACTCTAGGAATTCCTACAGTCCGGTGCAGTTTTTCAGGAAATTGCTAAAGAGCTTCTTAGAATTTAGCCAACTCAGTTACCAATTTAGTAAGATAATAGTTTCTTGGTCTGGGGCCAGCGCTGTGGCATAGCAGGTAAAATCGCTGCCTGCACTGCCGGCATCCCATATGGGTGCCGGTTCAAGACCCGGCTGCTCCACTTCTGATGCAGCTCTCTGCTATGGCCTGGGAAAGCAGGATAAGATGGCCCAAGTCCTTGGGCCCCTGCACCCACATGGGAGACCTGGAGGAAGCTCCTGGCTCCTGGCTTCGGATCAGCGCAGCTCCAGCCGTTGTGACCACTTGCGGAGTGAACTATCAGATGGAAGACCTTTCTCTCTCTCTCTCTGACTCTCCTCTGCCTCCGTCTCTCTGTGTGTAACTCTGAATTTCAAGTAAAATAAATAAATCTTTAAAAAAGCTAGTTTCTTGGTCTGTCACTAGGTCATTAGTAAGAAGGGTCTCCTATATAATTTCTCAGAAGGGCTTAAGCCTAAATCTGAAGGAGTTTCTAATGCACATTAAAACTATAGGTAGCAAGTTTACCCAAGGGAGAAGAGTCTCCTGAGATGTCTTCCTTAGGTGTCACTTAAGAATATCATTAGTCTTTTCCATGTTTCCTGAGGATTGGGGTCTCCGTGCACAATGGAGATGATACAGGATGCCTAGAGCCTTGGAAACTCCTTGTGTGACTGCTGCCTTAAACGAAGGGCCATTGACACTTTGTAAACTCTTTGGAAGTCCAAATCTCAGGATAATTTCTGAAGGGAGAATTTTAGTACCTCTGTGGCCTTCTCGATTCTGCAAGGAAATGGCTCCACCCAGCCTGTAAAGGTATCTACCCAGACCAGGAGGCATTGGGCATTCCTGGCCATGGGCATATGTGTGAAGTCCAGCTGCCAAGCCTCTCCTGGATAGCTTTCCTTCCTCTGTATTCCAGGAAGCAGGCGTTTATAATTCCTAGGGTTATTTTTGAGACATAGTTCACAAGCTCCTACAACCTGCATGACTATCTTTTGAAAATACTTTCCAGTAAATAGTTGGGCCATCTGTAAGATTTTATCTTGCCTTAGGTGGAAAGCCTGATGGAGGGTTTTGAAAATCTTCCCCTAGCATGAGGCAGGGAGATGAATTTTTCCCTCCTCAGAGCAGAGCCATCCATTGAGCTGAAAGCTATATCCTCTGGTACATGCCCATTGGTTCTCTTCAGGTGTATAGTGGGATTTAATCTCTGGTAACAGCGCCTTCCAGACTAAGGGGGCCTCTAATCTTTCAAGGCAAGGGGTTTCTCTTGCTGTTGACTGGGCAGCTAAGTCTGCTAGTCGATTTCCTTCCACTATCTCATCTGTCCCTTTCAGTGTATTCCTTCCACTTCACAGGGAAGGAACACTGGGGACAATAAATGATCTATTTCCTTATTTTTATTTACTTCAATGGAGCCTCATTGACAGTGAGGAAATATCTGTCTTTCCAAAAACCTGCATGAGCCTGAAGGACTAAGTAGCCACACCTAAAACCTATTCACCCTCTGATCTTTGCTCAGTTTGAGAGCCCTAGTTAATGCTATCAGTTCAGCCAGCTAGGCACTTACACCAGTGGGCAAAGAGGAGCTTTCAATAGTTTTGAAGGACTTGTGAAAATTGTGAAAATTTACCAGAGTCTAACCTGCTGAAAAACAAGGAAGTTTCAAGAAAGGTCAGTTGGAAAGTTTCAAGAAAAGTCAGTTTCTGGGAAACTGCAACTTAGCAGATAACAGGGAATACCAGTTTGGAAACCCCCCTTGTGCAATGGTTAAGATAAGTAAAACTGATGTGTACTGAGATAAGTAAAACTGCTGTATACTAAGATAAGTGAAATTACTGTAAACAAAAACCCCATTCCCCTTTCTATTCACTTGCTTAAGATAATTTTGTGGTTTTTGCCTTTAAATACTGCCTGTAACCCTCGTCCAGTACCTCACTCTCTCAGGAGGGAGGGGTCCGTTTTGCGCAAAATGTAAATAAACCGCCTCTTGTGTTTGCATCGCTGGTGTCCGGAGTCTGAATTTCTGGGTCCCCAGGGTGCTACCCAGGACCCCGCCAGCTTTGGGTCCTTCAGTTTCTGTCCATGTAATAACTGCATAGCCAGCTTGGCAGATTCCATGCTCCATAAAGGAACTCCCCTCTGTGAATAGGCCCCAGTCTGGATTCTCCAGGGGGTCTCCTTAAGATCTTCTCTGGCTGCATAAGTCTGTAACACCATCTGTTCAGTCATGTTTGGACCTCTGGGAAGAAAGTGGCAAGATTAAGAGATGAGTATGCTTTGATCAGGTTGCAGGGCCTTCTAGTCTAAATGACAATTATCTGTCAATTAAAGGCTTCCTTCTGAGGCAGGCAGTGCAGTCACATTGTGGGTGTATACACTACTGAATCCCACCCCAAGGTAAGCTTGGTGGCTTCAGGTATCAGAAGGGTGATTACAGCTACTGCCCAGAGGCAGGCTGGTCAGGCTTTGGCCATGACATCAAGTTCCTTGCTAAGATACCCTACAGGTTATTGAGGTGGTCCTCTAGTCTGAGTTAGTACTCCTAAAGCCATCCCTTCCCTTTCAGTTACATAGAGATTAACAATCTCACCCACAGGGAGGCTTAGAGCAGGGGCCTTATGAAAGGCCTATTTAAGCTGAGTGAAAAATCACTGGGCTTCGGGATTTTACACCAAGACATGAGTGCCAGCTGCCTGAGTGTCAGTTGTTAGTTGATACAAGGGGCAAGCTATCTTCCCATACCCAGGGATCTGGAGCCAACTCTGTCATGCCCAGGAATCCTCTAAGCTGCTTGAGTGTATTAGGGAGGGAGAGGCTGGCTATAGGCTTAGTTGTGTCTTCTCTCAGTACTCCTTTCCTTTAGATATAGTCAAACTCAGATATTTTGCAGAGGGTACAAAGCTGAGCTTTTCACTTTGAGACTTTATAGCCTCTTTCACCTTTAAGGTCCAGAAGGGCCTCAGTGCTCTCTTGGGAATCCTCCTCAATTTGAGCACATAGGAATATGTCAACTACAGATTGTAGAACAGTTACTCAGAGGTAAGAAAACTCTAACAGGTCTTTAGACAAAACCTGTCCAAATAGGTATGGGCTGCTACAGAACCCTTGTGATAATGAAGCCCAGGTCAGCTGTGAGGACTGGGTCAAGGGGTCCTCAAAGGCAAACAGAAATTGGGAATGAGGGTGAAGGGGAATGCAAAAGAAGGCATCCTTTAAATCTAAAACAGTGAACCAGAAAGTCCTTTCTGAGATTTATGATAGCAATAGTATCATAGGATATGTTATAGCAATAGTATAGGGATTAGGAACCACAGGATGTATGGACACTACAGCCACATTAATGAGGTGAAAATCCTATACTGGTCTCCATTCTCCATTTGGCTTTTGAACCTCTAAAATTGGTGTGTTGCAAGGACTATTGCATGGCTTCAAAAGTCTCTGCGTCATGGGATGGCGCCACGGCTCACTAGGCTAATCCTCCACCTGTAGCATCGGCACATGGGGTTCTAGTCCCAGTCGGGGCACCAGATTCTGTCCTGGTTGCTCCTCTTCTAGTCCAGCGCTCTGCTGTGGCCCAGGAATGCAGAGGAGGATGGCCCAAGTCCTTGGGCCCTGCACCCACATGGGAGACCAGGAGAAGCACCTGGCTCCTGGCTTCGGATCGGTGCAGTGCGCCGGCCGCAGCAGCCACTGGGGAGTGAACCAATGGAAAGGGAAGACCTTTCTCTCTGTCTCTCTCTCTCACTGTCCACTCTGCCTGTCAAAAAAAAAAAAAAATAAGCCCCTACACCTTCAGTCTCTCTACTATAGCTCTCAGTCCCTTTGGAGTCTCAGGCTTTAATAAATATTGCCTGTGATGGAGAAAGCAGGATGAACCTTTAAGATAAATTTGAACAGGCTGGGCAGTTTCAGCCTAACTAACTTTTCCCTGGACAATCCAGACTTCGGAATTAATGTCTGTTTCTGTTAGAGAGAGCCACATAGTCCTCCCTGGTCCTATAAGAACAGTAATTTTCATTTGAGCTTAGAGATCTCTACATAGTAGAGGTGCTGGACTCTCCGGTATGATCAAAAAGGAGTGAGTAAATATGAGCTCAAAAGTTGGGTAAAACATTTAACTTGAGTGACTCCCAATGCACCCTTGCTGGTTGCTGAGTGAGAAGCGAGGGGCCAAAGCTATAGTAAAGGATGGAAAAAGTTGCTCTTGTGTCCAGAAGGAAATTTACAGACTTTCCTTCCACTATGAGGACCATCTGGGACTCCTGGGTGCTAATCTGGTGAGCTACCAGAGCCTGTAAGGAGAGCCCCTGGCCCTTTCAGTCCTGCTTGGGAGATTTGTTGGAAATGGCTGACCCTGGTGTTCTTAAGCTTTGGGGCATTAAAATCTCCAGCGATTCCCTCTGCAGATAGGGCATGGCCCTGGGGGTCCTTTCTGGACATCATTGGCAAAGGGTCCACTGCCTCTGCAACGGAAGCACCTGGAAGGCTCCTGGGGGTCTCGCTGGAACTGAGATGTCATCAGGACTGTACCCTTTCTCTTTTGCCCTTGCTCCTGCTGTTGGCTCCCTTCCTGATCTCTGTTATAAAAGACTGCTGTGGCCCTCTGTAAAAAGTTGTCTAGGATGTTCTCAGGCCCCACTGCAAGTTTCTGGAGGTTTTCCTAATGTCTGGGACAGACTGAGCTAGAAAGCTATCTTTTAAAATTCCCTGCCCTTCTACAGAGTCTGGATCTAATGGCAAATGTTTCTTTAGTCTCCCCCAACCATTCCAAGAAGACAGAGGGATTTTCCTGTGGTCCCTGGTCTATCAGGGATAGTTTAAAATACTTAAGGGGCTGGGACCTGGTTTTCTTTAAGCCTTCTATAGTACATGTGATAAAATGCTTCCTCCTCCAATCCAATCATCCAGAGAGTCATTGGGACCCCAGTTAGGATCATCTTGGGAAATTACCTTTCTACCAGAGATGAGAAGCACTTCTTGATCATGGATAGTATTAAACATTTTTGCGGAATGTCCCTTTGGAGCTATCTTCAATTACAATGACACATTTCTTTAATATGGCAAGTTTTTCTATGGGTATTATATACAATTTTCCAATTTTTTGTTTTTATTTATTTATCTTAAATTTACAAAGCAAATCTTGTGTTAGTTCTATAAGTTCGCATATACCCATCACTTCATTTCCCCATTAATATCTTATTTTTGTATCTTTGTCACAATTAATGAGCCACACCCAGCTTGCCCTATTTTTTTTGTGTGTGTTACTATATCAGTTACCTAGAGATGCTTAGATTAAAGAAATTCTTAGAATATAACCTTAAATCTGTTATGTTACTAAAATTTTTAAAAATGCAAAAATAAATTTTAAAAAACAATAATAAAAAATAAATTTTAGAAGTGTTAGAGAAGTATTTTTTTTTTTGACATGCAGAGTGGACAGTCAGAGAGAGAGAGACAGAGAGAAAGGTCTTCCTTTGCCGTTGGTTCACTTTCCAATGGCCGCCGCTGCCAGCGCGCTGCGGCTGGCATACCACGCTGATCCAAAGGCAGGAGCCAGGTGCTTCTCCTGGTCTCCCATGCGGGTGCAGGGCCGAAGCACTTGGGCCATCCTCCACTGCACTCCCAGGCCACAGCAGAGAGCTGGCCTGGAAGAGGGGCAACCGGGACAGAATCCGGTGCCCCGACAGGGACTAGAACCTGGGGTGCCGGCGCCACAAGGTGGAGGATTAGCCTATTGAGCTACGGCGCTGGCCAGAGAAGTATTATATATTTAGACTAGTAGACAAATTTATTTAAAAATTTGTAACTTTGCTCCTGTTGATTTCAGAAAAATTAAGAAGCCAAAATGTCTTGCTAAATTCCATTATAGAATTAGCCTATTCAAAATAGTGGCAGGGAAAAGAGAACTGGATGTTACAGTTTTGTCCTTGGGATGGGAAGATCTTAAACAGAGATGGATGAGCTGGGTCGTGTTATGAGGCTCACCGAACTAAAATTCACCAGAGTGATGCTTCAGACTTGCTACAGGCTTCTGACCTCCTATCCCTATTTTGAAAATTGAATTGTTGGGCTTTTGTAAGTAAGGTTACAATGATTTATTGAAGGAAGATTCAGGAACTTGAAGGATAGATGAGGAACTGGTTTCTTAGAGGGTTCCTATAATGTAGTAAATAAATGAATGAGGAATAATCAGAAAAGATATTACTTGGATCAGGAATTAGCAAGCTTTTCTGTAAAGGGCAAGCAGGCAAATATCCTTAACTTTGTGAGCCATGCAGCTTTCCTTGAAACTATCCAGTTGTGTTTTTGGTAGCATGAAAGCAGACATAGATAATATGTAAATGAGTTGTACATGGCTGTGTTTTAATATGTTTGTTTATGCGCCATTTGTAGCTTTGCAAACCATGTAAATAGAGGCTGCAACCCTTGGCCTGTAGGACAAGGGTTGCCCACCCCTCCTAGGAGAGATTCTTTTTGTCTGAGTGGAAAAAGCTGGGTGGAAAAACAAGATTAGGAACCAGAATATTTTCCTGAGTAGCATCTCTTCATCACATCTTGAAGCCTGGGGTGAATACAGCCAGAGCTGATCACACCCAGTTCTATTCTGACCAGCACCCAAGGACGCTATATGTATGGGACAGCAGCAAGAAGTAAAAAAACAAAAATAAAAACAAAAATGAAAACAAACAAAAACCTACCAACCAAAAAAAAAAAAAACTGCTTTTTTTTGCACTGTTAAAAGAGTTTTGGTTTTGAGTTTTTCATAGCTAATGTCTGTCTGTCTGCTCCAATAGCTTGAAAAATTCGTGGAAGGCAAAGACTGTTTCAATCTTGTTCTCTTCTCTGTGCTAGGCACAATGCTTAGCACATAGCAGCGAGCTTTACATGTTATACCAAGTGAGCTGCATAGACCATTGAGTATTAGATCTCAGAAAGATCCTAGCAGAAATACACTCAATCTATTCAAAATAAATAAATTCAATTGCTTTATCATAATGATCCAGAGGTAGAAAGAGAAAATCATATAACAGAAAATCTTAGTTGCTGAACTAGCTAAAAAGTCACGTAAAACTTCAAGTGAAGTGCACACCTAAGACATCAAAGGTGTCTTACTTACATGCAACTCTACCTGTTTTAAATAAACTCCATAAAGTGTTTATGTAAAATTTGCTATAAACTCTAGCATCTAAATAACAGACTGGAGCTAGGCCTAACAAGGAGTGCCTGTTTCAGCTTGAGTACAGAAGCTTAGTTTATTCTCCGCCACTGAATCAAATTAGGAGCAGATGGTACGACGGTAGCTGGGACCAGATGACATTTCAAAGGGAAGAGGTGCAGGACATTCCAAAGTGCACACTGAACTTCTTTCCACAAAGACTGCTGACAGTCAGTAGGATACTGTAGTCACTGAAATTACACGTAGTGACTGAATTCCCTTAGAAATGAAGCAATTAATTCTTATAAATTGACATCATTCAGTATTTTGGGGAAAATTAACAGTGATCAGAGACTTTATAGGTATTTTGTAAAGTTTTTACACACTCCATTCTACAAGTCCTGCTTTTTTACACAAAATAATAATCTTTCAGTGTTTGGCTTTCTTTTGCTCTTAGAAATCCTTTAGTTAAAAGGAAAATTATATTTTGTTAAAGCAGCAAAATAAACTTTCTAAAAAGTGTAAACAGTTAAGCAGTCTGGAAATTACTTTATGTTCTAGTTCCCCTGCTACATTATTTAAACAAGCAAAAAGCTAGACATTTGTTATAGTTCTCAACTTTAGTATAATCCAGAAATACACATTTTCAATTCTAGCACATCAGTTTTTAGCAACTCCTGTGAGAAGGGTTTATGGGAGTAGCCAAATGGAAAGGTATTATGATTTTATTTGTCTCCTGTAGGAGGCCATGCACATTATACTAGTGTGGCTTTGACCACTGTTGCTGACCATGTCAGGAAGACCCGTTTGCTGCAAATAAAAATCATTACATGGAAATCCACTGAAGACTATCACTTCTGTGGCTAAGCAGATCATAGGAAAAACCAATGGTTAGCGTGTCATAATCAGGGGACTGACTGGAGTAGATGGAAGAGAATATCAGTGTCCCTACTTTTCTTAAGAGCCATTGGATACTGCAATGAATACTGTGATCTAGCCAGTAGGACCAGTCTCACTACATACAGCTTTTACTTTCTTTTCTTGGTGCTTTTGTTCTTACCAATTTGTTCTTACCATTTTGTTGCCTGTCTTCTGAATTCCAATTGCTCATCTCTTTAGGACCTTACAACTGAAGCCTGTGGTATCCCTTCCAAATGTCTACAGCAGTTATTAGTTAAAGGAGATACTGTGAACTTAATTATATTTGGAGATCAAGATCTTAAAGAAGGATTTGAGCTGGTTATAATGAGATAGCCCCATACTGAGTCTCAGAGTCTATCTCTTCCAAATGAAGCTGCCCCCTGAAATACACTGACATGTGCCATATAGGAATGTGAAGGCCAATGTTGCCATGAGTGCTGATTTTTTAAAGAATTTTGCCAGCCGGTGCCTTGGCTCACTTGGCTAATCCCCCCCTGCGGTGCTGGCACCCCGGATTCTGTCCCAGTTACTCCTCTTCCAGTCCAGCTCTCTGCTGTGCCAGGGAGGGCAGTGGAGGATGGCCCAGGTCCTTGGGCCCTGCACCCGCATGGGAGAACAGGAGAAGCACCTGGCTCCTGGCTTCACCACTTGAGGGGTGAACCAATGGAAAAAAGACTTTTCTCTCTGTCTCTCTCTCTCTCACTGTCTAACTCTGCCTGCCAAAAAAAAAATTATTTTGCAATCATATTTTGAAAATTCCTAATCTATAAGAGTTGGCAGATAATTTAAATGATCAAATGTGTCATTGTACATCTTGAACACAAAAGTACCCCTTCTTTAATGACTCCTTTGACAAAGTCATTCGTGTATGAAGCTTTGAATGTTTCACACTCACTATATGAGCAAATAGAAACATTTCCTTAAATGTTTAGATAAGTATTTATTTAAATATCTTTTAATTGTAATTAGTTTTTTATCTTTATCCAAATAGAATTTAGACTCCTTTAGATAAACTGAATCTATTCTTTTTTAAATATTTATTTAATTATTTGAAAAGCAGAGTTACAGAGAGGCAGAGTCAGAGTCTTCCATCTGCTGTTCCATGCCCCAAACTAAATAATCTAATTTTCAAAAACAAAGTGAAAATTAAGTATGACAAGAAGTTATATAAAGTAAGATTGAAATAGAATAATAATTTTCCATAGCATTGAAATTTCACCTGTTTTTGACCAACTGGAGCTTTTGTCGTAAGGCTAAAATGAGGCATGAGATGAAAAAAAAGAAAAACCCTTATAAATTTGCAAATGACTACAGAAATTATGTGTGTTATTCTTCCAAAAGAATCACAGAGATTTTTGTACTTCAATGACAATGCAACCAATGTCTCATAATTTTTTTCTCTTTCTTCACCAATTCATGCTTGATCATTATATTTGTTTTTGTTTAAATCTTAGTACTTTGATACAAAGAAATTTCTTCATAAAATTGCCTTAATTTCTCTAGATTTATTAACTAGTAAACTAATTCCTTTAAAAGTAGTGCTGTTTTTAGATTTGAGTAAGTCTTTGCATTTATGCATGACAAAGTGAAATAAAATGATCTTCCTTCTGAGGTTTCAAAGCAGAGTGGATCTTACGTTTAGTATTTTACTTCCCTTTGATTACTCTGCCAATATAGTTCTCTCAAGACAACAGTTTTAAGGGAAAAGTTACTGCAAATGGATAACATCCCTAAGGGAAATAATTAAGGTCAGTTGGATAAAATTGAAGTTTAATACTATAATGAAGATGAGAATTATAAAGAAAATGTGCTTTTTCGTATATCGGCATTGAAAAACTTTATATGCACATATTTGAAGAAGAAAAATGAAAATAAAATTTTTGTTATAAAAAGTAAGAATTCTTCCTGATTTACTTAGGATCGCAAAGCGGGAATTCTGTTCACAGTAGGAGAGAGTTCATTTATAAGATCAACTTCCAGTACCCATTAGATTTTTAGAATATTTTGTGCTCAGATTTTTTCCCCTTTTCTCCTAAACAAGGAACTAATGTTTGAAAGGGTTGTACTTAAAGTGACCTGAGGTTAACCTAAGCCTCACTTTTCAAATTCCTATTTTGGTTTTCAAAGGTGGTCTTGCCCCTGCCCTTGGCATCTGGGCAAGCCAAATCCTTCCTGACTGCCAAATCTTAGTGAGAAATGGCAAACAGATGAATAGGAAAGTGGGGCAGAAAAACCCTTCCGTTGGTAGCCAGAAGTAGAGCCAACAGTGAGAGAAAGTGTGGCTGGGAGCAAACCTGGCTAGCCAAAAATGCTGAAGAGATTCAGAGCCTCTTTGATACATAGTCAGTCATAAAGCTTCATCTGTGAATTTTGTATTTTTGTTTTCTTGGCCTTTTTTGACGTATTTAAGATCTGAAAAATATTTATAGAATCCACAACGGTATTTTGTGTCCATATTTTGTATTTGATGAACAGACCAATTTAATTAGTCTGGGTTACTTGCATTTTTTGTGACAAATAAGGAACTCAAGAAAAGAGTACTTTTCATTCGAGGATAAATTTAGGAGGGAAGTGATCTTTCAGTCAAGGGTTCTTCCAATGAATACTAACACACCTAAAAAAACAGCTTTCATGTTTATTAGGTTGCTGATGACATTAATGAGCTGCCATTATCTGAGGAAAAAGTTCGTCATTCAGTCTCCAGATGTGGGGAATTTGTCACCTATGTTTTCTGTAACTTGTCATCTTGCACTGAAGTTTCCATTTTGGCCTGCTGTCTCACCTCTGCTACCTTCCGAGTCTCCCACTGGGACTCCGTGGAACTTTGGAAGGGCAAGGGAGAGTGAACAAGGGGAAGGGTCACCTGGAGTGTTCTAAGCGCAGGCAGCGAAGAGGAAAGAGTGAATTCAGAGACCTGCAAGATGCCGCTATATGTGGCTAGAGCCTGGCTATAAGGGAGGGACAAATCAGCAAGGGCCTCCTAGTCTTGTTAACAGGTTTAGACTTTATCCTCAGGGACAAAGGAAGGCTTATAATCAGAGAACTTGATTAGGTTTTTTGATGCGACTAGTTTCATCTTCTAGAAATCCAGTAAATTTCAAATGGTTCTTAATTGCAAATGGTGGTAAAAAGATTTTAAATTAAACAGAAATCACAGAATACAAAATATGAATATAGCACAAGTGAAGCTATCCTTTGCCTCTGCTTTGAGCTCATTGCTATACATTATCACCTGTGTCTCTGTGATGATCTGCTTTGGAAGCTGTGGAGACAAACTCCAATCTCCTGTTCCCACTACTTGCTCTTTCAAAGCCACTAGGGCTCAGCAGCAGAATTGAGTGGACTCACACCAGGGGGAGAAGAAGATGATAAAGGAACACAGAAGCACGTTTCTTTTGATCCAATGCAACAAAAAACGATTAAAAACATATGTATATTGTCTATTATATAATGAAAATGATGATTAGCAAAAAAAGAAAATAATTTCATTCCTACAAGGATAAGGATATATCAATCCATCAATAAAACAGAAATTAAAACATATTGAATATCAAATATGCCAGGCATTATGTTAGATGTTAACAATACCATGAAAAACATAGCAAGGTCCTTGCCCTTAAAGGATTCGTAGATAAATAATAATACCCATTGAGTAAAGATCTTGGACAAGGACACTCCAGGGTGAGAAAAGAACATGAGCAAGAGAATGCCATACATTCCCAGAACATCAGGTTTCTGGAGTTGGGGGGAAATATGGGTGGAAAAAAGGATAAGGAGCAAATAACCCAGAGTCATCAAAACTACAATCTATGTGGGGACTAAGTCTCCTCAACTGTGTGTAATGAAACAAGGAAGCTGGACTAGAAAAGCTATAAAGTTTCTTCCAGTTCTAATGTTCCATAACTTTTTGATACTATGGCCTCTAAGTAGAACATTATTAAAATATAATTATGATTATTAAAATATAACCATGAAGAGTTTAATACTCTAAATGATTCCTCTTTTTAAATCATCCTAAGTGTCAACTGATCTTCCAATAAATTAGCTTTGGCCATGCCATCCTAACAAAAAAATTTATCAGTTGACAACAGAACAAATACTAGAATAAGTCCTTCTGAACTTTTTCACATGGCATTCCATATTCAATAGATATTTATTGTGTTGAACAACTACTCATAAAGTATGGAGGCTTTGGGGGCCTGGATATACAGTAAAATAAGAAGAAAAGAAGTTTGCGCATTTGCTATCTATGGTATCTTCTGGATTCTTGAAGTTAAAATAGCTTAAGCAGTGTAGGATACAGTTAAGCCAGGTCTAGTGTTATTCACATTGAACATATATAGTAAGGTCAAAATGCAATTAGGAAAGGGAAGAAGATACTTTTTTAAAAATCTCAAAAATATTCATTATGGACTTCTTTTAGGAAGCATTAAACACACAAGGCCATCACTATTGCTTGTTTTATGAAATAGACAATATTTATTGAGACAGATCTCCCAGTTCTTTTGTAATCAGACATACATACATAAACATTCTGATGATTCTGACCCTGTAAGCTGCCTATCCTCCTAGTTATGGGAGAGATAAAGAAGACAAAGTGCATGTATGAAAGGTCAGAGATTTTTCTAAGGGTTTCTGAGACTTTCAGAGTTGAGACTTAATCTCTAACGACGACAAAACAGTAATTGTGTACTTTCTAGTCAATTATTGTTGAATTACATAATTTTAAAAACTGAAGTTTTTATTATTAATCTCTAATATTTCAATTTCTTTTCATCAGTTTTTTAGCTTCCATTCCAACATTTTATTTATCATCCAAAGACAGGAATCCAGTTTTAGTAAATAGTGAAGTGCAATTGTGTCCAGTAGAACTTTCTGTTATGAAGGAAATGCTCTTTGCCTGCACTATCTGATAGGTAGCCACTAGCCACTTGGCCACTTGTGACTACTGAGCAGTTGAAATATGCCTATTGCTATTGAGTACTAAACTTTAAGTCATGTTAAATTTGAGTTAAATTAAATCTAAATAGTCACATGTGGATAGTGGCTGCCTATTGAACAATCGAGTTTGTTCCTTATGCAATAGACTTATTTTCTTATGTGAGTTTCTATATTAGATGTGTTCTAAATCATCTTAAGAGCAAGATGAACATAACTTCCTTTTTTTTAATATCCTATCAAGGTTAATAACAGTATTTAGATGATGCTTTGCTTATTTTAGCCAAACAGGATTTTCTGCCTTTCTATTAGAAGCGGAGGACTGTTTCCTAGTAGTTATAGACCTTAATTCTGGAAAATATAAAAAGAAATAGAGGTAGCTAATGGACCTTTATCTTGTCTCACCTTTAAAATCTAGTTGCTGAGGGTTCTGTGTTGTATAATAAAGACATTGCTTGCAATGCCAGCATCCTGTGCAAGACACTGGTTCAAGCACTGGCTGCTCAACTTCTAATCCAGCTCATGAGAATAGCAGCGGAAGATGGCCCGAATGTTTGGGCCTCTGCCCCTTACGTGGGAGACCTGGATGAAGCTCCTGGCTCTTGGCTTCGGTCTGGCTCAGCCCTAGCAGCTGCAGACATCTGGGGCATGATCCACAAGATGAAAGATTCTCCCCCTGACCCTGTAACTCTCATTTTCAAATAAATATTGAATAAGTAAATAAATAAAATCTCACTAGTGATATTTCTTATTCTTAATTAAAATGAATAACCACATATAGTTTTTATTAACATTCAGTTAAAGGAAGTATGACAGTGTTTTTGCTGAATGAAGACTAACCATTCCTTGGAAACCTGTCAGCCCTTTTTGTAGCAATTCAAAGTCATTAACCCTGAAATTACATTTCTGAGCAAAGAACTAAAGACCAAAAGATGTGCTTTATAAATATGGGCTGAAATGTGAATCAGAGCAAATATTTGCTAGAATAGAATCCTAATGAAAAGAGAATGAGAAGATTCTGGGCCCATCTGGGGCATTTTGAGTAGGCTGGAACAAAGACTACCTCTCACCACAAATATACTTTCTATTAGCATTGCTTTTCCACTTAGGATGAGAAATGAAAATTATTTTAAAGTTTCAAAATTCATCCTCAATACTGGTAACAGCATTAACAGGATGAGTGAGTTAAAGGTTGCTTGAGAAGATAGATGAGAGATTGACCGTGTTCTTCTGTCAAATGAAGTGTAAAAATGGTAAACCCTGTAAGCTTTGCAGGACACAAAGTGTGTCATAAATATTCAACTCTGTCTTTGTAGTGTGAAAGCAGCTGTAGATTATGGGTCAGTGAATTTGGGTGTTTCTCTTTCCACAAAGTTGTATTTGCCACAACAGGAGTTGAGCTAATTTTGGCATATAGACTTTGGTCTGCCATACGTTATGAAAACTGAAAGGTACTCAAAAATCTTCTGGGAGGGTTTTATTTTTGTTTTTGTTTATTTTATTATTTATTTATTTATTTTTACAAAATACAGCTTCCAAGATCATACTTCCACTGGTTCTTTTTTTTTTAAAGATTTATTTATTTATTTGAAAGTCAGAGTTATACAGAGAAGAGAGGCAGAGAGAGAGGGGTCTTCGATCTGCTGGTTCACTCCCCACTTGGCCATAATGTCTGGAGCTGAGCTGATCCAAAGCCAGGAACCAGGAGCTTCTTCCAGATCTCCCATGAGGGTGCAGGGGCTCAAGGAGTTGGGCCATCTTCTACTGCTTTCCTAGGCCATAGCAGAGAGCTGGATCAGAAGAGGAGCAGCTGAGACTTGAACCGGCTCCCACATGGGATGCCGGCACTTCAGGCCAGGGAGTTAAGCCACTGCGCCACAGCCCTGGCCCCTCCATTGGTTCTGATACAGAACAGTTAGATGATGGAGAACTATATGTTGAGTAACTCCTTGGGGGACTATTTTCAAATACTAACATTGTGAAACATTAGAGTAAAATTAATTTTTTTTTTGACAGGCAGAGTGGACAGTGAGAGAGAGAGACAGAGAGAAAGGTCTTCCTTTGCCGTTGGTTCACCCTCCAATGGCCGCCGCAGCTGGTGCACTGCGTTGATTCGATGGCAGGAGCCAGGTGCTTCTCCTGGTCTCCCGTGGAGTGCAGGGCCCAAGCACTTGGGCTATCCTCCCCTGCACTCCCTGGCCACAGCAGAGAGCTGGCCTGGAAGAGGGGCAACCGGGACAGAATACAGCACCCCAACCGGGACTAGAACCCGGTGTGCCGGCGCCACAAGGTGGAGGATTAGCCTATTGAGCCACGGCGCCAGCCAGAGTAAAATTACTTTAAACAGGTTATCAGATAGCCTTGGAGACGGGAGGGCAGCAACAGTCCAATGTACAACCCCAGACACCAGCGCCTGCATTTTAATATATCTCAGAGATATCAGTTCAGCCATCAGTTGGAAGATGCCCTGTAAATTTTCAGGAACCACTCACACCTCCTTTAACAAACCCAGGTCAAAGTGACTGTGCAGAATTCAGCTTAATTCCATAACTGCAGTCTCAAATAGATCTATTTTTATTTTGTTGTTCAGCTTTACTATTTTTAATGTTTTATAATTATGAACACATAGTGTTCCCTATAAATACATTTTTAATGTTGCAGGTTTTAAAATATGGTCACAGATTTATAGGCCTTAATCAAAAATCTTGGATTCTATTTATTTTTTTTTCTTTTGGTATCTGCAAAGATTCAGTTGACCTCTGTAGCATGCTGGGCTGCTACTGAGCTATATTTCTTCCATGGTATCAAAAGAAGTGACTCAAAAGAAAAGCTAAAGAAACTTTTTCTTTTTTTTAAAATTTTCTTTATTTAAAAACTTTTATTTAATGAATATAAATTTCCAAGGTACAGCTTATGGGTTACAATGGCTTCCCCCCCCCCATAACTTCCCTCCCACCCGCAATCCTCCCCTTTCCTGCTCCCTCTCCCCTTCCATTCACATCAAGATTCATTTTTAATTCTCTTTATATACAGAAGATCAGTATAGTATATATTAAGTAAAGACTTCAACAGTTTGCACCCACATAGAAAACACAAAGTGAAAAAATACTGTTGGAGTACTAGTTATAGCATTAAATAACAGTGTACAGCACATTAAAGACAGAGATCCTACATGATATTTTTAAAAAATTAATTAATTTTCTATGCAATTTCCAATTTAACACCAGGTTGTGTTTTTTTTTTTCATTTTCAATTATCTTTATATACAGAAGATCGATTCAGTATATACTAAGTAAAGATTTCATCAGTTTGCACCCACACAGAAACACAAAGTGTAAAAATACTGTTTTAGTACTAGTTATAGCTTCACTTCACATTAGACAACACATTAAGGACAGATCCCACATGAGATGTAAGTACACAGTGACTCCTGTTGTTGACTTAACAATTTGATACTCTTGTTTATGGCGTCAGTAATCTCCCTAGGCTCTAGTCATGAGTTGCCAAGGCTATGGAAGCCTTTAGTGTTCGCCGACTTTGATCTTATTCCGATAGGGTCATAGTCAAAGTGGAAGTTCTCTCCTCCCTTCAGAGAAAGGTACCTCCTTCTTTGCTGGGCCCATGAGAGTATTGTAGGCATGGAAAGCCAAGACACCCTGGAAAAAAAAAAAAGAAGACCTAACTGAAAGATCTCTGCGAGTGAGATCCCAGTGAAAAGAATGGGGCCATCAAGAAACTTTTTCTTTTATCAGTGGGTAATTGTGACATGATAAATTGAAAATACATTTTCTGAAAACAGTCATGATTTCAGAAATTTTATTTCAGAAACTAATTTTCTAATTTCTTATGCAATCATAAACTTTACTGAGAATTTAATTAATGCACAACCTCAGAGTGGTTAAAATCTGAGGTTTACAAACTGGAGTTCACATATTGCAGGTAGTAGACTTCAAGGGATGAATCAATATGGAAAGTGATAAGGGAATCAATTTCCATGTCTTACCTTGCATTACTATTTCCTAAAGGTGACTTATTCCTGAAATGTCTATATAGAAGGCATTCACAGGGTCAGCTCCAAGGGCATATGATCTGGATAGTAGCACAGTACACAATGCTTGGTTTAATGCTCTCTGTTGTAATCCTAAAATTATTTATAACTTTTAGACAAAGCATCTTGTATATCCCTCTTGCAATTGTGTCCCCAAATCATGTGTCTGTTCTTGCATTTAAGTATCACTCTGATTTTGATTTACTAAAACTCTACCTAGTAACTTTATTCCCATTTTAGAAAAGGTAGTTGTACCCCTCATTTACAAATCTTTCCAAAATATGTTACTCTGGGGAAGAGCCAAGATGGCTAATAGTGAAAATCCATATTGATCTCAGCCACAGAAAGATACCAGAAAAACAAAGGAAGGACCACATTTTCAGTGGAGAATGGACAAAACAGAACAGAAATGCCATAGAGCAACAGAGCTCCAGGACAGACACACACCGCTGTCAGCTGTGCCACCAGCTACCCTGCATCTACATGATTGGCTCCCAGCTAGGAAATGTTGTCTTGCCATGATAAGGAAGCAATAAGCTGTCACAGCCCTGCCACTGGCAGCCTTAATTGGGGAGAATTCCACAGTCCCCACTGACTTCAAGTCCAGCCTGTGGAGCTGATAGGGGTCTGAGTTCTTACTTTGTTCCATGAAGGGAAGTCAAGATGCCTCCTTTTTTTTCTCCCTACCGAAGTTGCAGACTATGTGCCATGGTGAGTGGCTGTAGACTCTGCTCTGACTCAGGAGACATCGAGCAGTCCTGCTACCAGAGCTACCAGAGCCAGGGACAGGGCAGCTTGCAGGACAGAGAGTGGACCCCTCTAACCTATGAATGTAGGAGTGCTAGGTATAAGCCATGGAACTAAGAAGGTCACAGTACTAGCTGAGTACCCATCCACCCACCCACTCTGACTGCAGAGACTCAAAGCTTCCTGCACACTGGGGAAAAATCTCATAGTGAGGTCAAGGGACACAATACAAAGTGAGTCAGTGCTCTGGAAAGTGTACATGTTTGCATGGATGAAATTTGCTGGCAATGTGAGCTCACTCTAAGCTGTGAATCATCTAGTTCACCCTGGCACAGAGAAAAGATGGGACTGTCAACACTGGCTCTGATCCCCCAACTGACTATAGCCAGAGACACTCTACGATACCCATCTTAGGTCACTTGACTCACCCACAAATGATGGCCAGAGTTCCCTGGCCCCACCTAGCATTTGTCACTGGAACTCAAGTGAAAGCCTCAGGAATAAAACATTCAGTCAAATATATGCATATAGAACCAAAAAAGACACAGAATAGCCAAAGCCATCTTAAATAATAAAAACAAAGCTGGAGGTATCACAATACAGCATTGTAAGACAACCTACAAAGTTATAATCAAAACAGCTTGTTCCTGGCACAAAAATAGACATGTAGATCAATAGAAACCGCAGAATTTGACCCATGCATCTACAACCAATTAACCTTTGACATTAAATCATTTCCTGGAGAAAATACAGTCTCTTCAACAAAAGGTGCTGGGAAAATTGGATCTCTACATGCAGAAGTTTGAAACAAGACCACTACCACACACCCTACACAGAAAACAACTCACAGTGGATAAATGTTCTAAACTTAAGACCTGAAACCATCAAATTATTAGAGGACAATGTAGGAAAAAGTGTTGCAAGACATTGGCCTAGGCAAATACTTCTTGTATCTGACCCTTGAAGTGCAGGTAATAAAAGCAAATATATACATATAGGATTATATCAAGCTAAGAAGCTGCTGCAAAGCAAAGGAAACAATTAAAACATTTAACCTGTAACCAACAGAATAACAGAAAATATTTTCAAGCTATGTATCTGATAAGGGATTGATATCCAGAATGCATAAGGATCTCAAGAAACCCAACAACATCAAAGCAAACAATTCAGTTAAGAAATGGAAAAAAATTATGAACAGGCATTTTTCAAAGGATGAAATACAAATGACCAACAGACACATGAAAAAAACACTCAAGATCAAAAACTGTCAGGGAAAATGAAAAGAAAAGCCATGGTGAAGTATTGCCTCACACCAGTTAGAATGGCTAATATCCAAAAATCAAAAAATAACAAGTGGTGGTGAGATTATAGAGAAAAATCTACACTAATATGCTTGTAGTTGAGATGTAAATTAGTACAACCATTATGGAAAGCAGTATGGAGATTACTCAGAAAACTAAAAATAAGTCTATAATATGACCTGGTTGTCAAACTACTGTAATTATATCCAAAGGAAATTAATTCTGTATACTAAAGCAATACCTGTACTCTGATAGAAGCTCAAATCACAATAGCAATGAAGTTTAATCAACCTAGATGGTCACTTCTTTATCCTGATCACTGTATAAAAAAATGTCGTATGTATGCACTATGGAATATATTTCAGTAACAAAAAGAATACAACCCTAAAATTTGCACAAAATGGATGCATCTGGTTATCATTATGCCAAAACCAGAAAGACAACTATTATAAGTTTTTTTCTTATTGTGGAAGTTAATATACAGAGAATAAAAATTGTTTGGATATCACATCATTTAGTATTTAGTTATAAATAATTATTCCCTGAATCATATCATGTAAATGATAATATACTCTTTTTTCCCACATTAAAAAAAATTGTGAGTGGGGAATAGTGAGAACTCATGGGGGACAATATTTTTTTCTTAATTTAGATGTTGATTATGTGTGTGCTCAGAGGACAAAAACTCATTTATCTATACATTGCTGTGGATTTGTTGGTATGTATACTGTATTTCAGTAAAATGTTTCAAAAAAACACTTAAATTTAGAATTGAAATATAATGTTAAAACTCACTTGATTTTTTAAATTTTGTTTAAGGAAAACAACTTCATGCATTTAATATGTACAAATTTGAGAACATGATTCTTCCCCACTACCTCCCTCCCACCCATACTCCCACCTTTCTTCCTTTTCCCTCTTCTTTTCCCATTCTTATTCTTAAAAGAGATCAATTTTCAGTTAATTTTATGCTCATAAGACTAACCCTGTACTATGTAGAAAGTTCACTGAAGAGGCCAGCACCGCAGCTCACTTGGCTAATCCTCTGCCTGTGGAGCTGGCACCCCGGGGTTCTAGTCACATTTAGGGCGCCGGATTCTGTCCCAGTTGCTCCTCTTCCAGTCCAGCTCTCTGCTGTGGCCTGGGAAGGCAGTAGAAGATGGCCCAAGTGCTTGGGCCCTGCACCCACATAGGAGACCAGGGGAGGTACCTGGCTCCTGGCTTTGGATTGGCACAGTGCACCCACTGTAGTGGCCATTTGGGGGATGAACCAAAGGAAAAAGGAAGACCCTTTCTCTTTGTCTCTCTCTCTCTCTCTCTCTCTCTCTCTCACGAACTCTGCCTGTCAAAAAAAAAAAGAAAGAAAGCTCACCAAAGAGTATGAAGAATAAAGGGAAAGAGAACAAAAACAAATAAACAAACAAGAAAAACATTGTTCCTGTACAGTCAAGGCAAAGGCTGTTCAAAAACATTGTAGCGCAAGGTGTCAGTTTCACTCCTATAGATTACTTTTTTTTATTTTTTTTTATTTAACAGGTAGAGTTGTAGACAGCTAGAGAGAGAGACAGTGACAAAGGTCTTCCTTCCATTGTTTCACCCCCCAAATGACCACAATGGCTGGTGCTGCACCTATCATAAGCCAGGAGCCAGGTGCCTCTTCCTGGTTTCCCATGGGGGTTCAGGGGCCCAAGCACTTAGGCCATCCTCCACTTCCCTTCCAGGCCACAGCATAGAGCTGGACTAGAAGAGGAGCAACCGGTACTAGAACTCAGCGCTCATATGGGATGCCCTCGCCTCAGGCAGAGGATTAACCAAGTGAGCCATGGCGCTGGCCCCTAGATTACCTTTTTTTTTTTATTATTATTTTTGACAGGCAGAGTGGACAGTGAGAGAGAGACAGAGAGAAAGGTCTTCCTTTTGCCGTTGGTTCACCCTCCAATGGCCGCCGCGGTAGGCGCACTGCGGCCGGCACACCGCGCTGTTCCGATGGCAGGAGCCAGGTGCTTCTCCTGGTCTCCCATGGGGTGCAGAGCCCAAGCACTTGGGCCATCCTCCACTGCACTCCCTGGCCACAGCAGAGAGCTGGCCTGGAAGAGGGGCAACCGGGACAGGATCGGTGCCCCGACCGGGACTAGAACCCGGTTTGCCGGCGCCGCAAGGTGGAGGATTAGCCTGTTGAGCCACGGTGCCGGCTCCTAGATTACCTTTTAGTACTCCATTAGTTACTGCAGATCAGAGAGAAAATATGGTATTTGTCTTTTTGTGACTGGCTTATTTCACTAAGTTTAATGATTCCCAGTTGCATTCATTTTGTTTCAAATGACAGGATCTCATTTTTTTTACTGCTGTGTAGTATTCCATAGTGTATACATACCATAATTTCTTTATCCAGTCTTCAGTTCATGGACATCTGGGTTGATTCCATTTTGTAGCTATTGTAAATTGAGCTGAAATAAACATGGGAGTGCAGATCACTCTTTCATATGGTGATGTAATTTCCTTTGGATAAATTCCCAAGAGTGGGATGCCTGGGTCATACGGTTGGTCTATATTCAGATTTCTGAGGTATCTCCATACTGTCTTCCATAGTGGCTTTACCAGTTTACCCTCTCTCCAACAGTGGATTAGCATACATTTTTCCCACATCCTCGCAAGCATTTGTTTGTTGATTTCTATGTGAAAGTCATTCTAACTGGGATGAGGTGAAACCTCATTGTCATTTGGATTTGCATTTCCCTGATGGCTAGTGATCCTGAACATTTTTTCAAGTGTCTGTTGGCCATTTGGATTTCCTCTTTTGAAAAATGTCTTTTTAAGTCTTTGCCCTTCTCTTATCTAGGTTGTTTGTTTTGTTGTTGAGTTTTTTATCTCTTTATAGATTCTAGAGATTTGTCAGTTTCATAGTTTGCAAATATTTTCTCCTATTCTGTAAGTTGCCTCTTCACTTTGCTGAGTGTTTCTTTTGCAGTGCAGAAGATTCTCAGTTTGTTGTATTCCCACTTGTTAGTTTTGGCCTAATGACCTGTGCTTCTGAGGTCTTCCCCAAGAAGTCTTTCCCTTTTCCAATGTCTTGAGGGTTTCCCCAATGTTCTTCAGTAATTTGAAGATATCACCTCATAGATTTAGGTCTTTGATCCATTTTGAGTGGATTTCAGTGTAAGGTATAAGATACGGGTCTTCTTTCATATTTCTGCATGTAGAGATCCCGTTTTCCCAGAATCATTTGTTAAATTGACTGTCTTGGCTCCAGGGTTTTATTTTTGCTCCTTTGTCAAGAT
The DNA here is from genome assembly GCF_033115175.1 of Lepus europaeus. Taxonomy (NCBI): domain Eukaryota; kingdom Metazoa; phylum Chordata; class Mammalia; order Lagomorpha; family Leporidae; genus Lepus; species Lepus europaeus. The sequence continues at coordinate 71,785,421 of NC_084829.1, read as the reverse complement.
AAGTTTGTTTTAGATGCCTGGATTGATTTCTGGAATTTCTCTTCTGCCCCATTGGTCTACACTTCTGTTTTTGTGCCAGTAGCAGACTGTTTTGATTATAACTGCCCTGTTGTATGACTTGAGGTCTGGTATTGTGATGCTTCCAGCTTTGTTCTTACTGTTTAAGATTGCTTTATCTACTCAGGGTCTTTTGTGTTTCCATATGAGTTTTAGTATCATGTTTTCTAGAACTGAGAATATTGTTGGTATTTTGATTGAAATCACATTGAATCTCTAAATTGCTTTTGGTAGAATGAATATTTTGAGGATGTTGATCCTTACAATCAATGAACATGAAAGATTTTTCCACTTTTTTTGTCTTCTTCTATTGCTTCTTTAATGTTTTATAATTTTCATCATAGAGAACTTTGATGTCCTTAGTTAAATTTATTCCAAAGCATTTAAATATTTTTGTAGCTATTGTGAATGGGATTGATCTTAGAAGTTCTTTCACAGGTATGACATTTTCTGAGTGTACAAAGGCTATTGATTTAATGTGTTGATTTTATATCCTACTACTTTACCAAACTCTTTTATGAAGTCCAATATTCTCAACGACTGTGGAGTTAATTAAGCTCTCCCACCAACTGTATCAACAGAGGCATGCACCCATGCAGTACCATCTCATCTGGTTTCCCAAAGTGGGTACTTTTTTCCCCCTCGATCCAACATGCTTGTTTTTTGTTTTGTTGCTCCTTGCTCCATGTCTGCAACTTCCACATGGGTCTGGGCCATTTCAACTTCTTTCACAGGACCTCCCAGTTTTTCTTGCAGTTTTACCCTGAAAGTGTACTTTCTCCACTTTTTTAATGTTGATTTCACTTATCCTAAATCAGACTGCCTTCTCACTATTCCACCATCTTTGAACAAAAGCTCACTGGATTTTACAAAACAAGTACACTACTGTGGAACAAGAAGAGACTGGAGAATGTAAAATTATTATGGCTGCAAATAAAGGGGCAATTCAAAAATATTGGTTAAATCTAGGCAGGATATCTCATGTTTCTCTGCCTGTGTGTCTTTCTTTAAGGTTAAAATCAGATTTTAGAAATGTGTGATTTTCTCATTTGTGTACATGCTCTGAATTCCTAGGGTAATGAGAATTTTATTCTTGCTGTCACTGCTTTTGTGCTTGGACAACATCGAAAATATGCAGTGCTCTGGAAGGATAGTTCCATGTATGCAAAGCAAAGTGAGCAACAGTGAAACTAGGGTTCTCAGTTCCCTCCAAGTCACCATGCCATGGCAAGGTCCTGACTCTTATCCATCTACCTTCATCTCATCTTTCTACTTTGGAATTGTAATCACAATGAATATGCTTCCCTTAAGTACTGCAAATGAGTATTCAAAAGGGAAAGGTGAAATCAACCAGCTTTTGAAAGAATCTAAATCAAATTTAGCTAAGGTTAATAACTGGGTCTGGCAGAGGCGATTAGGCTTCATAGGATTGCTATAAACAAACAGTGAATTATATCGTAAGTATTTATTATTTCTATTTAAAAATATTGAGTATATTTAAGATATGCTAGATATTATTTTAGGAGTTTTGTATATGCTATTTCATAAAGAAAAGAATAAGACAAATGTTATTACCTTCACATGAAACTTACATTCTAGCAAAAGAAGAAAGTCAAAAAACATAGATATACTAAACATGTAAATTATGTTAAAAGGTCATACCTTGTAGGAAAATAGAAAAGGTAGAGTAGCGTGAAGTGGACTTGGGAGTATAAGCTCAAGGTTGAAATACTAAAGACATAAGGGTTCATTCAGAAGGTTTGATAAATAAAATCTAAAAATGTTTATTTAAAACACCGTTCTGAGTATCAGACATTTGGCACAGTGGTTAAGATGCCACTGAGGATGTCTGCATCCCATAGCAGAGAGCTTTGGTTTGAGTTCCAGCTCCACTTCCAGTTCTAGCTTCCAGCTAGTGCTCACCCTGGGAGGCAGCAAATGATGGTTCATGTGCTTGGGTCTCTGACATCCACATGGATAATTTGTGTTGAATTCCTGGTTTCTGGCATTAGTGTGGTCAGCTGTGCTGTAAACATTTGAAGGGCCTGGGAAGAAAAACAGAACAGGACTGGAAATGTAGACACTGAGATGGAAGATGCAGGTTTGGAGTAGAAAGTGGGAGACCAACAGTAAGATGCTGCAGTCACTAGGATATTCCATAGGAAACCTACAGCCCCGCTTACAGATGGTAGGGAGTTGTCAAGGTTACTGAACATGTCAGCTTTGGGTAAGGCATGCTTACAAAAATTTACTTTCCTTAAAACATTGAAGTATAATATTTTAAAACCTGTATCAATTACGAATTCACCACTGTACTATCAACAATAGGGTTCTCTGTGTGTGTGGTTGTGATTCTCCTTGCCCTATCTCACAAGGCTCATGTCATGCAGTTGACCAGTGAGGTTCAGATACAGTTCAGATACAGAATTCAGAAATATTTTTAAAGATCATTATCAATGAACCTATCCAGGGTGGAGAAAATATCAGAAGCATATTTGAATTCCATGGTTTTAGATACTGAAGACTTAATTTGAGCCCTTTAAGGTTCGTGAATTTTTACTTGGAAACTCTCAAGTACAAATTGGAGTGTTATTTTGCTGTTCTCTGACATAGGCTAGAATACAATAAGATCTGACAGTTAGTTTGCTCATGTTTAATCAGCAAGTCTTTTCTAAGAAGTGTGCTATTTTCATGAAACTCCCACCGTTTGATTTCACATTCTATTTTGTAAAGAGAATAAAAGCCACTCAACATTGATTTTATTCAAAAATAATTCATTGAGCACCAACTGCATGCCACAGTCTGTGCTAGGTGTAAGGATAAAACAATTTCGAGAGAGTAAATAGGCACTTAGGATAAAACTGAAGTAATCCTGCCTAATTGAACATAAAGTCCTGCCTAGTTAGATAGAGGTCTTCCAGGAGAGATGTTCTTCCCTGACAAGAGGCAAGAGCACAGCAAAGGGAAAGCTCTCTCTGTCCTTGTTTAGGATTCTATCCTTTGAAGCCAGATGGCCTGAGGCCAGAATGACGGCCACTTTGTGCCTGTTAGGAACAAGCTGGAGGATGATTGTAGTGAAACTGAAGAATGGAAAGAACCTGGATTCCAGTGAGTATCCTGGAGATCCTTAACTAATGGCACTATTCATGCCTTTGGGCTTCGTGTAGACAAGCACATAATGTTCTTTTAGTGTAAGTTGTGGTTTTCTGCTATTTGTATCCATAAGCATCTTGACTCAGAAAATGCCATGAGGGCGTGTGCTCCAGCTCTGTTAGAAAAGAATAGATACCTGCACCACATCTACATGAAAGATGGATGTCTACTCAGAGGCTGACAGTCAAAGAGGTCAAGCATGAGTGGAAAGGATGTTCCAAGGAGAGGCATCAAGTTGCAGAGTCAGAAGGAGAATCAGAAAGGGGGAACTGCAAATAATTAGTGTGCTAGAAACAAAGAACACGAAGGGAGAACAGAGACAGCACATCTCTTCCCTATTCAATACCTGCAAGAACCTCCCAGTTCTTTCTTAGTGCAAGGAAAAAGCCTTAAAATGACCTTAAGGATGTCACGATGTGATCTTACTGTGTCTTCAGCCTCCACCGTTCTCTCACTTTCTTTGCTGTAACCACAATGACCTAATTTCTACTCTTCAAACATACTGATCCTGATCTTAACAGGCCTTGTTCTTGCTTCCCCGTGCCTACCACACCCGAAATACTGCCTGCAAACATACATGTCTTTGCCGGGCTTGAGCTATTGTGCTTTATTCAGGCCCCTGCTGAAATGTGACCTTTTCATTAAAACTGTCCCTGGCTACCTTATGTAAAATACCAAACTCCAATCACATACTCCGCAGTACTTCAGAGTCCTTATCTTGTTTTTTTTTTATTTACAGAATATATCTCTATTCTTTATGTTATATGCTTTTATATTTATTTGCATTTATTCTTCTTCTGTGAGAGCAAAAAATTTGGCTGTTTTGCTTCACAGATATATCACCAGTACCTAAATGTACTTTGTGCTAGTACTAGATCTATAACTCTGTAACCTTTATCAGGTGGACCATAGAAAACACCTGTTGTAAAGCAATAAGGAGAAGATAAACCAGCCACATTTTTCATGTATCATGATCTAGAAAATTATTTACCAACACGTACTTCTTTCCTCTGCATTTCCAAACTCAGCTGAATCTTCAACCATGATTTCCTCCTGTCAGGAATGTAGGAATATCAGACATGCAGCTAGAGAATTGGGTTGCTTGTGAAGTCTTTTATGGTTGTATAAAGGAAGTATTGTTCTGTAATAAAGTATTTGTAAGCAAGAGAGTGGTATATATCAACGCATATTTTTAAAAAGATAGATAGATAGATTTATTTATTTATTTATTTATTTAAAGACTCAGTGACAGGAGAGAGGAGAGGCAGGATCTTCCTTCTGCTGATTCACTCCTGAAGTGGCTGCAATAGCCAGTTTAGGGCCAGACCAAATCAGATAGTCTATCCAGGTCTCCTACATGGTGGCAGGGATCCAAGTACTGGGACTATCATCCCAGGCACATTAACAGGAAGTTGGATTGGAAGCAGGGCAGCCAGGATTCAAAATGGCACTCCTAAGTGGGATGCCACATCATAAGCAGTGGCTTAACCTGCTGTGCCACAATGCTGACCCTAACGATAGTCATTGTTAAAGGAGAAATAATCCCTTTCTCTAAATGACCTTGTACATTTAAAAATTTTGATAAAATATGTACACATTATATACAAGTTGTATACCAGTTTATTTGCTGTAAGCTTATAGAAAGTTATCTTTCTGTCTTTAAATGAATTATCTCAGCATTAATATACAATTTTGTGGCACACAGGAAATTTATAAGTTTATTTGAATGAGAGTAGAGTTAATGCAAAGAGAAATAACTGCATAGGAGGAACTCAATGAAACAAGCTATTTTGTATGAAAATCAAACTTTGTATGAAATCAAGCAAAATTCAAGAATGACAAATCACTAAATGTAATCCAAAATCCCACATAAAATACTTGTCCTACCTAAAACACTTTATTTAAAAAAAACTTTCAAATACCATACAAACTAAATAATATTTAGTGATTCATGATTACTGACACACACAGGTAGTCAAACCTTTGTGGTTTATTATTGTTTAAGTAGTAGACAAAACTAGACACCTCATTACGCCTGCTATTTGTAATACATAATCAGTGATTTGTAAAACTTAATCATTTTGGACAAATTTTTACTGCTTCTACTTGCTAGCTTAATAATTTCTTTTTCAAAGATCTATTTATTTATTTGAGAGGCAGAGTTATAGACAAAGAGAGGGAGAGACAGAGACAGCAGTCTTCCATCCACTGGTTCACTCCTTAAATGGTCACAACAGCCTGAGCTAGGCTGATCTGAAGCCAGGAACCAGGAGCTTCTCCTGGATCTCCCACTTTGGGGGCATGGGCTTAGGCCCTTGGGCCATCTTACACTTCTCTCTAGGCCATTAACAGAGAGATGGATCACAAGAGGAGCAGCCAGGACATGAACCAGTGTCCATATGGGATGACGGCGCCACAGGCAAAGTTTTAACCTACTACACCTCAGTGTTGGCCCCCACATTAATACTTTCTATTTAATTTTATTTTATTGTAAATTTGTAACCTTACTCTATTGTATAAATATATATTTTACAAAATATGTGTCTTTTGTATAACTTTTAGAGCTAGGCTTCAACAGTGGTCTGCACCCAGGCTCTCTTCTCTTCCTTTTTCTACTTTCTGTACTTCAGATCTTGTTCAGGTCAAAGCCTTGGACCAGAAGTCATATGTAAATACCAAGACGTCAATTCAACCACTCAGTGTAGAAAGATACATTACATGGGTATTTCGAATCTGTGAATATTTGAAATTCCAAATGAGTATTTTGAATGTTATGTAGCCTGACTGAAGTACAAAGGGTACTAATGGATGGGACTACAGCCACTTGACATTTAATGAGGCTCATGATCCAACATGAATGAGTCCAGTTATCCTTTCCTATATCAGATTAATTCTGCTTAATCTAAAAATCCTGACTTTTGTGCTCTAGGCTGGACCTGGGTATTTGTTCTTCATTTCCTACAAAGGAAAACCATTCAAAACAGTCTGGGAAGGGTATGCCAGGAAAGTGAATTATTTCAGGTCCTAAAAGTTCTGACATTTTTTTTCTGACTGGTGCCTATTTTCACAACTCATTGTTCCTTGGGGAGATTTTCAGAGAAAAAGTTGACAAGACATGATTCATACTTGAAGAAGCCAACGTGGGTACAAAGTGCAGTGGTGTAGAAAATGTAAGCTGGAATCAGGAAGGACAATTCCACCACTTACTTGTAATGGTATTTCAAGAAATTAACCCATATAATTTTTTACACTAAAAAATAGAGATAGATATAATACATCACAATATTAGAAATGTTGCAAGGGTTAACTGATGTGATAAATACAAATAGCCAACTAGGCAGTGAAGATACTAGTACCCCGACAATCAATACCAGGTGATATCACATACTTGTTCATGATTTGTTCTATTTAGCCAGAGATCTCCCAACTCTCAAAAAAGCCATTATCTACTGACTTTCCAGTGTGCACAATAGCCTGAAGTTGGATTGGAAACACAGCTGGCTAATGGGGACAACTTCAGTGGCAACACTAAAAACATGGAAGGGACTGCTCCCAATTTCCACGGGGCTTGCAAGGTAATTCTGGGGCTTGTGCCCTGGCCACACAGGAAACTGTGATAAGAGAAGGAGAAGAGGACTTCTTAAGGTCTAGTCCTCTAGGCTTGTAAATGGGAACTGCTGGTACTGAACCCCAAAAAAGGGAGCTTCCAAAGTCATGCAGGATGAGGGATCTTGGCTTTGGGGCTTGTGCTCAGCAACCTCATGGCTGAACGCTGCAGAAGATCCCGGTGTCTGCCTTTCAAGTGCGCTGGCTCTGGCCTGGCTCTTCAGACACTGACAGGGCTGCTTGCCGTCCCCTGAGATAGAATGGAGCTTAGCACAGCAGCTCAGGGCTGGGCCTTTGGGGGTTGCGGGATTCAGTCTGGGTTCCTTTTTTGGAGCAAAGGAGTTGCTTGGACACCAGTCAGTTTTCTAGACTGGATTTAAATCCAGGGAGAGCTGCAAAATTCTGTAGTTAGGCCTGCTGGTCTGTGGTGATAGTGGGGTTCGGGGAGCTTTCTGCTCACCTTTTCCTGGCAGGATGGCTCAGCCTTGGCTGGGGAGAGAGTGTAGGAGCCGCAGAATGCTTCGTTCCTCTCTTTCTGCTGGCTTTCAGGGTCTCTGTGCTGTTGAGCGTCCCCACCACTTCTTTGCTGAATCTTTGCTCAGGCACTGTCCGGGAACACAGTCCTTCCTTTGTCATTCTGGTTGTACTCTGCAGTGAGGGCCTTCTTTTCAACCATTTCGGCAGGGAAAATCTTGTTCCTGTTCGCGGATGAGGATAAATCATCTTTGATCTTTCTTTAAAATTTAACCTAAAAACCTCCACACCAACAGAAAATTTGAGGCCAATATATTTTTTGGGAAAATAAAATGGTATTAGTTTGTGTATAATGACCTTGAACTCACAGGAAAATTCTTGAACTGAATGCTATCACAATAGCAAAGACTAAAATATTTTCAGAAGAGCAACCTAAACTTGAAAACACACACACACATACACACACACACCCTGACAGTGGACTTATTTGACAATTGCCCCAGATTTTTTTTTGCCTTCCCCATAACAGAATTGCATAATAGAGGAGTAGAGACAGACTTGTATCAAGCTCCAGACCTAAATATTTGCTTCTAATTTCTTTTCCTTAAGTCTCTTTATCCTTACTATCTTGTGTTTTCACTTATTGAGTTATCCGAATAACTGCTTAGGAAGGTTAATAAGGAATAACTTATTTCCTTATTTTCTTAATTCCTGACAATGCTGATTTTCCTTCTTTCTGCTTCCCTCTTATTTCTTTCTCTTTCTTTCCCTCAAACAAAGGCGTTTCCTCTCAAAGAACTGCCTCTGCTACTGTTGTGGTTAGTCTCCTCATCTTGCTTTTTGGAATGCACTGTGAAATGCCAGACAGAATGACTCAGGGAGAAATGGGGGAAAAAGCCTGCAAGTCTCCTCGTTGCACATAGTGTGTGTAATAGAATACTATTAAGGAGAATTTTTTTTCGCCAAAGTAATTGGAATATTATGATGATAATATTTTCCACTATCAAAGCAATACCACAAGGACACATAAATGATGAATAGCAACATGAAAATGTCCTTAATGGTTAATTTCAAGAAGGAATATGGAAGTGGGGTGTCACCAGAACTCTATGCACATTTAGACATTGAAAAAAAATGTGAATTTGGTCTAGGGAATAAAACCAAACGAGGAAATGTGTACTTAAGAGACCTGTGCTTCTCATTTAGTGAAAAAAAAATGCCTTGAGTTCTGTCAACATAATTTTAAATGTATCATTTAGTATTTGAACTTTTGCCACTGTGGCTGAGAACACTCCCCATGGAAACTCAACAATTCCAGAAATCCCTTGATCTCAGTCTACCCATTCTCTCTTGTGTAGAGACAAAAAAGGAACAAAGAAAAAGGTGGGGAGTTTGAGGAGGTGGATAGCAAGTTTGAAGTAGGAGACAGGAGTGAAGAAAGATGAAAAGAGGAAGAAATAGGAGTTTCCATACAAAGGCCTTGTTTTTATTAGGGTTTTCACTAGAAAGAAAAGATTACATTGAAACTGACTTCACAACTTGAGAGGGAAAACTTTATGATTAGTTCTGTCAAAATTCTTTAATTTAAATTCCCTTTCACATAACTACTAAGATTATGTTTTCAGGGGAGCATGTTGTTACTAAAAATATCATCCCAAAATATATGAGGATTCTAACTTTCCCAAATCATTTTTTTGAAGTTTCTTTAAATTTTTTTTGGTTTATTTTTATTTATTTGAAAGATGGGATTACCAAAAGAGGCAGAGAGAGAGAGAGAGAGAGAGAGAGAGAGAGAAGAGAGAGAGGTCTTACATCTGTTGGTTCACTCCCTAAATGGCTGCAACAGCAGGAGCTGAGCCAATCCGAAGCCAGGAGCCAAGAGCCGAGAGTTTCTTCTGGGTATCCCAGATGGGTGCAGGGGCATCCTCTGCTGATTCCCCAGGAGCATAAGCAATGAGCTGGATTGGAAGTAGAGCAGCTGGGACTAGAACTGGTGCCCATATGGCATGCTTGTGCTGCAGGCCAGGGCTTCAACCTACTGAGCCACAGCACCAGCCCCTCAAAGTCATTTTATTATTGATAATCTTACCCTTTATGAAAGGAAATATTTTCTTAATATGCATAATGTCAAATCCCTAAAGTGAGAATCTTTAGAATAAATAGTAGATTTCCCAGATAACTAGATACTTCCCACTGGATATTTGGATGTTCTGCATTGTATGCACCTGAATGGTGCTCTCTGGTTGATCAGGTATGAAAGTGGTATGGAATCAAACTGCTGTTCTAAGATGGGATGACCTGTTAAATTTATGTGTGCATTATTGGAACTGTCTCAAATTCCTCATGGCTAGATGTGAGGTTAAAAATTTAACACATATATTACCTACATTACCAGCTTCTCGTGAGAGTATAAATCCCAGTTACAGCTGCAATCCTTGAATGAAAGAGAAAGACTATCTCTAGATATTTTGCTGATAATCCTCATGAAATGTATGAAATGACTTGGTGAGCAGGTGAAGTATACCTGCTTCAAGAGTTAAAAAACAAACACAAAAACAGTCCACAGACAGGCAGCCTTGTCAGGTGGCACAATGAATGGGTTACTCGCTGTCCGTCTTTGGGATTATCTTGCAGTAGGGTGTAGACCCCTGAAGAAAAAGGTCCTCTACCAAAAGCTATTGCAGAGCCTATTCTGCCTGTCTGACTTAAGATATTTTTTCAGTACAATTGGAAGGTCACACTGTCCTGAGGAAAACAAGCACGCAGGAGTTCCAGGAATTGCTCTGCATCCCTGTGGCTGTTATTCCTTCCTAAAGGATGGAGATGAAGAGCACTCATGTATGTGATTTCTCGGAAACTTTGTCCTAATTCTCATTTGATCTTTAGATCAAATTGTGACTCCCTGACAAAAGCTTATTTGAAAGTTTCAAAACAGTCTTAGGCAGAGTGGACCGAATTGCTTAGATGGAACCTGTACACTTCAAGGAAACTCTAAAACATATCTTTCTCCTCTGTTTATATTAAACTCAACTTCACCCAAGTGTCCAAGACACTTCTTTAATACATTGAGTCTATCTACATTAGGTTCCCATCTTGTAAACTACCTGGAAATGGAAGACCATGCACACACTAGAGAAGAGATGGCTTAAAGAAGAATAGAATTGGTTTTGAGGAAAACTTGAGACTGAATCTTCACGTAAGCTTCATAAGCCTCTTTTTGATTTTATGCTTACTGGCAATAACAATACTTCACAGGTTTGAAGTGACATAAAAGAGATATGCAAAGTTTAGTCCAGTCTGATAAATAATAAACGGTAAGTAGCTCTCCTAATAAATGCCAAATCTGTTTATATAATAAGTAATAGAGACTAAGACAAGTATTGACGAACTTTTCTAATTATTTTGGTTTATTCAGGCAACTCAGTTTCTGTAATAACTACTTATCTTTTATATTGCAGCACATATGTGTGACCTTATTACAATAAAATTTCATTTACTAAAATGGGGGCAACACAAAATTGGACCCATGGGATATAATTTATCCAACCGTGGTCTAAAGTGGCAGATTAATTTTAGAAAATAAATGTTATAACACAATTGTAAATTTGACAGTATCTGAATGGATTATATTCAAGTAAAAATGCACAGTAAACTGATCTCCAAAGGTAATTTCACAGTGTCCAGCTTGTAGGAAAATCTCATGAATTGCAAATCATTTTCACTCACAACTTGTCCTTGGTGTGAGATGACATTTACCACATTACTCTTTATTATCACTTTTGATGAGCAAATGGCAAGTGGAATCAGCAGCTGTTCAAATCACATACGAAGGTATATTTTTAAAAATCTGACATTCAGAAGGTCAGTTTATAAGGCATTTCACAACCAACTGAAATCCCCCACTGAAATGTCATGCAAATTTCTAATTAACAGAGTTTTAGGGTTGTGAAACCCTTGTGGTTGAAAATATGACAGCTTCAGACATTTGAATGATGGAGTACCATTAACAGCTACATTAATCTTTCTGGGCTGTGCACAATACTTTAACAAGACCATTTTTTTTGAGATTCACTTTATTTTCAGTTATTATTCCAAATTTTGTACTCTGTGTTACAATTTAAAGTGCTCACACTAAATTCTTTTCCAACTACCAGTGCCATGGCTCACTTGGTTAATCCTCTGCCTGTGGTACCGGCATCCCATATGAGTGTCGGGTTCTAGTTCTGGTTGTTCCTCTTCCAGTCCAGCTCTCTGCTGTGGCCTGGGAGGGAAGTGGAGGATGGCCCAAGTGCTTGAGGCCCTGCACCCGCATGGGGCCGGGAGCAAGCTCGTGGCTCCTTGCTTCAGATCAGCGCAGTGCCGGCCATGGCGGCCAGTTGGGGAGTGAGCCAGTGGAATGAAGACTTTTCTCTCTGACTCTCTCTCTCTCACTGCCTATAACTCTACCTGTCAAATAACTTTTAAAAATTAAAAAAGAAATAGTACAATTGGAACAAAATCCAGGAAATTTGATACACGTGCATACACACACACACACACACACACGTATGTATAGACAGCCTAAAGGAAGTAAAATTTCAAAATAAAATGATTATGATTCATTAATAACCAATTCAATCACTTTATTAAGTTGCTGCCATGCACTCAAATCTAAGCTTCATGAAGTGAGAACTAGTCCATTGAGTCACTCAAGACTTTCCATTTTAAGCAGACTAACTTGTTTTTATACACCAGAATGAAATCTCTTTATTTGAAAGTCAGGGAGAAAGAGTGAGAATGTGGTAGGGGATGGGGGAGAGAAATCTCCAACCTACTGCTCACTCTCCAAATTTCTGTAACAAATGGACAGAGCTGGGCCATGTTGAAGCTGGGAAACAGGAAGGCAATCCAAGTCTTCTATGTTGGTAGTAGGAACCCAACTACCTGAACTTCACTGCTGCTTCACAGGGACTGCATTGACATGAAAGTTGAGTCAGCAGCTGGAGCAGGTATTGAACCCAGCTACTCCGATGTTGTATTTGGGTGTATTAACCAGGAACTCAACCCTAGAATGAAAGCCTTCCCATGGAATGAAATTTTATTAAGCCCAACATTGTTGATTTTCTATCTAGAAATTTGTAGGGTCAGGAAAAAACTATTTCCTGTGATTAATCATAAACTTAATTGCCCATTTCAAAATTTTAATTTGTCCATAAAAGCTCTTTTCTGCTGTATGTAATTATACAAATTTTTCATTAGCTTGCTTTGTTATTATTCTGATTGCCACAAGAGCCCAGTGGCCTAGGATACTTTTCTTACTTTCTTCTGCACTGAACTTTAATCACATTAAACCAATAAGAGAAAATGTTATTATTAAGTTACAAATTATAATGATATTATCAGTGACACTTCACTCTTGTACTGCCTTTCTCCTCCCAGTCATTCTGTCTACTTACTGGGAGACTTTATAGGTGGAATTTATTTTTGGAAACCAAATGGCATGTTTTTTTCACAGCCATATCTGCATAACAATGTTTTCTTTAGTATGTTTCCTTGAGGTGGCTTGGAGGGGATTTTTATTGAAGACCTTAGATTATATATAGTTTTCCAGGCACCCTTTTGTCTTTACCATGATGCCTTCTAGCACCCTCAGTTCATACAAAAATTTTCTCCAGAAAGTTGTCTTCAATAAAGATGTATACTAAGTGATCCAATTAACAACAGATCTCACAGATGATTTATTATGAATAATATGAATTATTTTGAAAATGGTAGAAAAGTAATTCAGTCTGTAGCTCATCAGATGTTTCTATGAATTTATTGTGCCTTTGTGGTAACTTTTCCCTATAGTTCCTTCCAAGTATTAGATAATATTCTGAAGGTGAAACAGATTAAGAACTATCTTCTCTAGATTCATTTTAACTCATTGTTGTCATTTGTTTCCCACTTAGAATGCATAGTCATTAAAGTATGAGAATATTACTGTTTAATTTAGCTATTAAGAGATAAAAATCAGTAGATTAAACAAGAGTGTTCTTATTTTTGGCTTTCTTAGAAAATGACATCAAACATTTTTAGAATAACCTTTCCTTTTGTGAATTTCAAAGGCAAATGTTTGTTTAATGTTATGTTGAGGGGCTGGAGAAAGAAGTTAGTTCTGAGGTGGTCAGTTTCTGTGTTCCAGTTGTGTCACAAATAAAGACTAATAAAAGTTGATGGTCTTAGAATCTCTCACAGACTTAAAGTTCATTCGGTGAGTTGCATTAATGTAATAATTTTCTTGCAAAAGTAAGAGATTGAGGCTTTGATTTTTCCCTGCAGAAGTGAGATTTGGTGGCACATTAGTTGCTTTGGTGTCTGCAAAGACAGTAGATTCCACCACAGATTGTAGGAATCAGGGTAGAGAAACAGTGGGTGCTAATCATTGGCTAAGCACACTTCTATGTAACATATTTGTGGAATATATTTGTTTGTGGCTCCACCCATTGAAGGTAAATTTGATCATGATTTTTATTTCAGAAAGAATAACTCTCAGATGATGATTTCTTTTGGTTGGTATAAATTCCTTGGAGTAGGGTGGCTGAATCTTATGGTAGGTCTTTATGCATGCAGCTTTCTTTTTAAAATTTTTTTAAAATTATTATTTGACAGGTAGGGTTATAGACAGTGAGAGAGAGAGAGAGACAGACAGACAGACAGACAGAGAGAAATGTCTTCCTTCCATTGGTTCACTCCCTAAATGGCTGCTGTGGCCAGTGCCATGCCAATCCAAAGCCAGGAGCCAGGTGCCTCCTCCTAGTCTCCCTTGCAGGTGCAGGGGGCCCAAGCACCTGGGTCATCCTCCACTCCCCTCCTGGGCAGCAGCACAGAGCTGGACTGGAAGAGGAGCAACCAGGACTAGAATCTGATGTCCATATGGGATGCTGGCACCACGGTGGAGGATTAACCAAGTGAGCCACGGCACTGGCCCCTATTTGTAGCTTTCTGAAGTATCTCCATATTATCTTCCACACTGGTTGCACCAGTTTACATTCCCAATAGCAGTGGATCAGGGTACTTTTTCCCCCACATCCCCACCAGCATTTGTCATTTGTTGATTTCTGTATGCAAGCCATTCTAACTGGAGTGAAGTGAAACCTCTTCTTGTTTTGATTTGCATTTCCTTGTTGGCTAGTGATCATGAGCATTTTTGCAAGTGTCTGTTGGCCATTTGAATTTGCTCTCTTGAAATATGCCTGTTCAAGTCCTTTGCACATTTCTACACTGGATTATTTGCTTTGTTGTTGTTGAATTTATTGAGCTCTTTGTATGTTCTGGATGTTAACCCTTTATTAGTTACACAGTTTGCAAATATGTTCTTCAATTCTGTCGATTGCCTCTTCATTTTGCTGAGTGTTTCTTTTGCAGTGCAGAAGCTTCTTCCTTGATATAATCCCATTTGTCAATTTTGGCTTTTATTGCTGTGCTTCTGGGGTCTTTTCCAAGAAATCTTTGCCTATGCCAATTTCTTATAGAGTTTCCCCCATGTTAACTAATAATTTGATAATAGCAGATCATATATTTAGGTCCTTGATCAATTTTGGTTGGAATTTTGTGCATTGTGTAAGGTAGAAAACTTGAAAGTTAATGCTACTTTTGAGGTAATTCTTGCAAATAGTTCACTGCTTGGGATTATTTAATCAACATTCAGACACTTGAAATATTCAAGGACCAATATGCCAACACCATGCTAATTAAGACTTAGCTAGCAACATCATCTGGCTGAAAGAATTTAGTAACCAACAGTATTATTTAAACAGGCATGGCTGCTCTTAGAACTCTGACAACATTAAACATACAGCTTACTGACGATTTCCTTTTTAAACTTCCATCATAGTCAGCTAAATAATATGAAAGTGATTATTCATGCCACATAGATTGAATATGAAATATTTGCAAAATAAATTACCTGTGAGGTTATTTGTAGACCAAATATGATCCTGGAAAAAATGTGTATATGGAAAGATAATGCAAGTCAGTGAAAAGAATAGCTGATATCCAGAATGAAGAATAAGTTTTGAAACATATTCCAAGTTGGAAAATATGAATAAGTGAAAGGACTTTGCTTTTTCTTTTCCATTGAATTTCATTTGAGGGTAAGAACTGTGTGGAGAAATCTGCAAGTGAAGTTGCAGTTTGCTGAAGTAGCATCTGATTCTGATGCTCAAATTTTGACAGATAAGAAAAAAGATGCCAGTTCTTACAAGGTCAGGCATTTCTCTGTTTACTATAGGTACCTGGCCCTCAATTATATATGTATTCAGAGAAAAAAGTTAATATTACATATACATATACTTAAAGTTGTATTAAAATGTGTGTGTAGAAATTAATCCTGTAAAAATAATTGTCAAAGTTAAAGCATGAGACTTTTGCTACTAAAACTATACACAATATGTCCAGCTATTTTTGTAATATTTTTGTGCATGAGTACTTGTATAGGACAGAGTTCCATGAATTCAAAAGCAATGTTTGTCTTGCATTCTAAGTATCAATAAACTGGCTAGACCATAGTAGATAGGCAATATGATTCCTGATGAATAAATGCAATAGCCAGAAACTGCCAATGCAAAACCATATTACAAACTAGTAGGCCTCTAGAAATATTTAGACGAAAAGTGGAAAATGCATTTGAAGTAAAAAATAAGAAAACTATTTATATTCCCAAGAGTCATCACTGTGTGGCCTAGAGCTGTGCCTTCAATAAAAAAAAAAGAGGGAAGGTAAAGACTTGTGAAAGAGCCGGCGCCATGGCTCAATAGGCTAATCTTCTGTTTGTGGCCCCAGCACACTGGGTTCTAGTCCCGGTCAGGGCACCAGATTCTATCCCGGTTGCTCCTCTTCCAGTCCAGCTCTCTGCTGTGGCCTAGGAGGGCAGTGGAGGATGGCCCAAGTGCTTGGGCCCTGCCCCACATGGGAGACCAGGAGAGGTGCCTGGCTCCTGGATTTGGATTGGCGCAGTGCGCGGGCCACAGTGTGCTGGCCACAGCCGCCATTTGGGGGTGAACCAACAGAAAATGAAGACCTTTCTCTCTGTCTCTCTCTCTCACTGTCCACTCTGCCTGTCAAAAAAAAAAAAAAAAAAAGACTTTTGAATATCCAGGTAACAAGACCGTAAGGTGATCACTGATTTTTAGGTGATATTCTGTCACTCAAAAAACACATCTTACCAGCCCTTATCCTGACTGTTGAAGAACAGCTTACTACTTTATTCTTTTTAGTATTTTCTTTTTCTATTTAATACCATTGGTTGAACCCTTTAATAGCACATAGTTATTCTTAGGTATTTAAACCCAACTGAAATTGATCCCCATTAAAAATAAGAATGGGAATATAAGAGAGGGAGGAGATGTACAGTTCAGCACACGCTCTCTCAGACTGACCCCTAAGGGTAAAGCTAAAAACTTTCCATGGGAATCCAAATCCTATTAAGTTTCAGATACCAATGCCACCTTACTAGTTAAAGTGATCAGTTTAAGTCCATAACTGATCATAAAGATAGGATTAAGGGTCAAAGGGATCACATAAATAAGACCAGTGTCTACTAATAATAATTGGTAGAATTAAAAAGGAGAGAACAATCCAACATGGAAAATGGGATACACAGCAGAATCATAAAGTGAAAAATGCCCTAAACAGCACTCTGGCCTCAGAATCAGCCATTAAGGCATTCAGATCTGGCTAAAAAGCCCCTAAGAGTATCTCAGGCATGGAAAGCCAAGATACTGTGGCAAATGAAATGACCTAAATGATAGATCTCTGTGAGTGAGATATTGGTGTAAAGAACGGGCCATCATAGAAGGAGGTACCTTTCTCTGAAGGGAGGAGAGGACTTCTATTTTGGTTATGGCCTTGTCTAAATATGATCATAGTTTGTGAACTCAAGAGGCTTCCATAGCCTTGGCAGCTCAGGACAAGAGCCTCAGGTCATTAGTGACATCATAAATAAGAGTGTCGATTGTTAAATCAACAACAAGAGTCACTGTGCACTTGCTCCTCATTTAGTACTTCTTTCCTTAATGTGTTGTACTATGAGAATTAACAGTAAAGCTAATCTTCAAGCAGTACTTTGTGTGTCTGTGTGGGTGCAAACTATTGAAATCTTTACTCAGTATAGAGTTGGTCTTCTGAATATAAAGATAATTAAAAAGGAATCTTAATGAAAATGGGATGGGAGAGGGAATAGGAGATGGTTTGGGTGTGGGAGGGTGGTCATGGGGGGAAGAACTGCTGTAATCCAAAAGTTGTACTTTTGAAATTTATGTTTATTAAATAAAAGTTTTCTATCAAAAAAACATGTTAAGTTCTTAGTGTTTCAGGCACTACTCACAAATGCCGGAACTACAAAGCAAAGTTTCTTTCTTAGTTGTGATTTATATAGTATTATTTTATATGTTATATTATATTATATGATATTATCTGGTAAGTGCATTTTAACTATGGTATGTAAATACATATATAAGCATATATATGTGTGTGTGTTTATATATATACATACATATATATACATATATATATATATGATAAGTAATGTGAAGAAAATAAATCATCGTAAGATGATTGCACTGCTATTCCAGTTTTTGCGGCCGGGGAGGTGGCCCTTGAGCAGACCCCCAAATGAAGGAAGGATGATAGAGTATTCCAAGGAGAGGCAACCTGAAACGATCCAGCTTTGATTCTTCAAGAAAAATGAAGTCCTGGATGATCAAGTGTGGTGAATCTAGGGGCGAGTGGAAGGATAGATGTCAGAGAGCTGTAACTAAGCTATATTTCAGAATGACCTTTTATTCTATCCAAGGATTTGGATCACAAGATACTTTGGTCAGTCTCAAGCATTTGAGAGTAATAAAGTCATATATACTAGTGAAGGTAAATAGAGAAGAGAAATTTGCAATGGTTAAACCTAGGGAACTCTTGTATTTAGCCTTTGAAAGTAGGATGCATATAGACCCAAGGAGTCTTAAAAGGTGTGGCTGGTAAGATGAGAGGAGATTTGGGAGAATATACCTCATACAAGTTAGTATGGGAAATCACTTGTGCTAAATGTCACTGCACAGTTGAGGAAGATGTAGAATGATAATCATCACTTTTATTAGATGCTATTAATAGGAATTCATCAATGTAATGATGGAGACAAAAGCCTGCCTGACTCAAGACAGAATGAACTAAGGGCTTTAGGGCAGATAGTAGAGTTCTCTTGAGAAAGGGGAATAGGGAAATTTTGAGTTATTCACATAAGGATGGGGTGGAGCCAAGAAAAATTTTCTCTATGATGGGGGATATTATAGCATAATCGTATGTCAACAGGACTGACAGATGGAGACTATAATGAGAGAGTGTTCCAGGAAGAGCAAATATGAGCAATGATGTCAGGTATGATAAATGCTGAGATCAGAGAGTGGGATAAGAGACACATTGCGTGTAATCTTATGAAGTTTACAGGCTCAAGTTTCCAACTCCAAATGCTACTGAAAATACTTTACAATATCAATGCTGAGATGGCAATATACTCAAATATTTATTTGCCAATTTATTTTTAAAAAGATTTATTTATTTATTCTATCCACTAATTCATTCCTGAAGTGGTCACAATGGCCAGAGCTGGGCCAAACAGAAACCAGGAGCCAGGAGCCAGGAGTTTCTTTCAGGTCTCCCAGGTGGATGCAGGAGCCCAAGCATTTGGGCCATCTTCCACTGCTTTCTCAGGTCATCAGCAGGGAGCTGGACTGGAAGTGGAGCAACCAGGACTCAAGCCCATATGGATGCAAGTGTTACAGAAGGTGGCTTGAGATAAGTGCCGGCCCCTCATCTAACTTTTTAAAGTCATACTTTTTAAAAATATCTAATATAAGAATAAAATTGAAATAATAAAATAGTCAAAAGACAGGTCCAGTTTCTTTAGAGTCAGTTTTACTCAAAACCAATCATATGAGTCATGAGTTGTAGGTAAATATTTAACCAAGGATCTATGAGATGTATCCATCACAAGCAGATGACTGTACACTTCGGGATAAGACCAGGAAGCCTAGTGGGCTTCACCCAAGATCCAAAAAGGGGGCTTTTATCAAGCTTGGGCAGGCCAGGGATGCTGCTTACAATGGCAATTCTTCTGAGCGGTATTCCCTCTGGTTGTGATATCATGGAATGATGTCCCCTATAAGACATTTATTTTCATTATGATGTTTTTAGAATTCTATACATATTATGGGTATATTTTATATATAATGGGTATATATAAGCATATATATATTTGTGTATATACATATATATATATATATATATATACTTTTCTATTAACACAATTCTTTTTAAATTCAGTCAATAAATTATTTCACAGATGTCTAACCAGGTGATTCAGGGACTAAGGCTTTTTCCATTTAGTGGTTGCTACACATACGCTTCTGAATCTGGCCAGGTCTCAGGGACAGTTTCAGGGGGCAACCAGTGTACTAAATGCATTCAAATGGCTAGAGGGAGGCACATGACTCTAATTAATTCATACTGATAACAAAACAGTGAAC
Source organism: Lepus europaeus (assembly GCF_033115175.1). NCBI lineage: Eukaryota > Metazoa > Chordata > Mammalia > Lagomorpha > Leporidae > Lepus > Lepus europaeus. Next base: position 71,765,595 of record NC_084829.1, on the reverse strand, counting down.
TCAATAATGCTACTTTTTTTAAGGTAACTGTAATATACCTGAAAGTATATTTACTCAGAATATTTTAACTTTATTTTTTTAAACCTTTGAAGGTTTCATGTCATGCTTTTCAATAATGTCCTTATGTAGCATCTAATCCCATGTCCGGAAGATGATTCTCATAAACATTCCAAGCTAGAAAGTGAGACATCCAAGGTTCTTCTCCTTGGAGTTAAATGTACAGTCTGGTCCAGAGCTAGTTGTGGGTCACCAGGAGGTTTGGCTGTTGAACACATACTTTCTGCATTCTGATTCATCAACACAGCTTAGCATTCTGAACTGAGAATGTTTTCCAGAATTTTATGGAAATGTGATATATTTTTAAATATTCATGCATGAAAATACCTAGCTAAAAACTCAAACGCTATAGGACAATAACTCCATCATGTTTTCCAGTTTTTGCCTTTAAAAAGCATATGCATTTTATTACCATACCCTAAGGTAAAAAAAGAAACAAACATTCTCATAGAAGAGGATATGATGATGGCAGTGCGTTCAGCTTCCCCTGATGATGCCCACATCCCATATCAAAGTGTCAGTTTGAGTCCTGGCTGCTCTGCTTCTGGTCCAGCTCCCTGCTAAAGCACTTGAGAAGCACCAGATGACAGCTCATGACTTGGATCCATCCCCGGATAGAGATCCTGGCTCCCAGTTTTGGCATGGCCTAGCCCTAGCTGTTGCAACCATTTGAGGACTGAACCAGCAGATAGAAGATTTCTCTGTCTCTGTCACTCTGTCTTTCACATATATAATGAAATCTTTAAAAAATATTCCCTGGTACACGCCAATCATGTACTGAAGCCTGGTGTTAACTGTAGGACTGATATTTTCCTAAACAATTGTGTAAATTGAGAATGGACATAATCTCACAAAATTGGAATATGATGTAATTTGCTGTCTTGTAAGTAAGATTGTATAAGTTAGCATTCAGTCAGTTTATCAACAGAGAAAGACTGCACATTGAGAAGTTGATGTGTATAGCATTGATATATTGAGTGGAAAAGATCAACATGCACAATTAGAATTCTGGGAAATCATTTGTAGCCCTAATCCAGAATATCTTTCTTATATATTAGGCGCTGAGGTTTAAAAAAAGAATGAAGGACCTAGTTTTAGGGTTCCTAGCACTGAGTTCTATTCCACTGTTTATTATTTGTGACCTAAATGAAGTTATTTACTTATTCCTCATCTAAAGAGAGATTTAAGACCATTATGCTTAATGAAATAAGCCAGTCTCCAAAAGACAAATATAGTTTCCTTGATTTGTGGCAACTAATATAAAGAGTTCCACAAGAATGTAATGTATATGAGTGAAATTGACATTGTAAGATTTATTATTGTTTTGAGTCCTTGTCTATAATCTTGAGGAACAGTGGTTTTTCTACTTACTACTTATCGAATTTTATATTTAGTGGAGATCTAAGTTTCTGATTATAAATGGACTTATGATATTGTAAAAATTAAAAGAAAAATAAGAAAAGAAGAATTAGGAGGGTAGGAAGAAGGGAAGAAGGAAGGGTAGGGAGTGAAGTATAAATAGACTTTTAAAACCGTATATATAAAATACATGAAATTTGTTCCCTTTATATAGTATTAATAAATTGGAAAAAAAAACCTTGCACAGAAAGATGCAAAGGCCCTTATGTAAATGCTGAACTTTAAGCAATAGGATGGATTAGTGCAGGTTCATGAATTATAACAAACGGACCACTCTAGAGAGAGATGATGATAATTGGAAGACTGCTGTGTGGTGGCAGGGAATATGTGGAAGATCTCTCTACCTTTTGCTGTGGGAATACAGCTTCTTGAATAAAATAAAATAAAATCCTTTAAAAATAAAAAATTAAAATATCTACTTGAGCACAAACTAATCATTAATCATAAGAAAATAAATTCAGGGCCACCATTGTGGCATAGCTGGTCAAGTTGTCACCTGAAAGCTGGCATCGCATATGGGCAGCAATTCATATTCTGGTTGTTCCACTTGTGATTCAGCTCCCTGGTGATGGTCTGGGAAAAGCAGTGGAAGATGGCCCAAGTGTTTGGGCCCCTACCATCCATGTGCGAGATCTGGATGAAGTTTCTGGCTCCTGGCTTTGTCCTGAAGCAGTTGTGGCCATCTAGGGAATGAATCAGCAAATGGAAGATCTCTCTCTCTTTGCCTCTCCCTCACTCTCTGTAACTCTTTCATAATAAATAAATAAATAAATAAATAATCTTTAAAAAAAGAAAAGAAAGAAAGTCACCTGTAATGGTGCCTGACACAGAGAAGCCCCTTGGTGAAACTATATTCTATCCAAATTATTTTAAAATCCTATGATTTTTTTGGAGTAGGCATTTGGAGTAGCAGTTAAGATGCTACTTGGGAGACCTGCATCTGTTATCTGAGTGTCTGGGCTCGTGCTCCACTTCCCATTCCAGCTATCTGCTCATGTGCATCCTAGAAGGCTACAGGTTTGACTCTAGTTGTTGAGTCCTTGTCAGTCATGTAGGAGAATCAGATTTCCAATGAGACTTCCAATCCCATTTCTCGCAGGCATTGGGCGATCTCTCTCTTTCTCTCTTTCCCTGTCTCTCTGCATTTCAAATAAATTAAAATTAAAATAAATGTTGCCCATGGAGTACTGGGCAAGAAGTTGGCTTAGATAAGGGCAATGAAGGACCCTCAGAAGACAATGATATTTTTAAACCAGTATAGACATAAATTTGTAATTTTGACAACCAGAAATGCTTAATAATGCATTCCTTTGGAATATCAGTCATGGCAGGAACCAGACAGCCTTGGCAATCTTATTAGCAGAACAGCTTGAAATTCTTGTCTGAGCACCAGAAATGTCATGAATAAACTGCAACGCTTTCACTCTTCCCTCCTGTATGCAAATATTCAAATTTTGGGGAGATGCTATTGGACTACCTTGGGTCCAATATCTATATCTTGGTTAAGGGGATTTGGACACCCAATCTCATCCCATTATACCAATCAAGGAGAGATTTTTAAAAGTATAATTATCAGAGAAAATTGAAATGAACACTGTCAGTTGTGTGAAGATATAACAGTTTACTTTATCATTTCCCTTTAGTGGATCTTTAAGGTATTTCTAATTTCATTATTGTTTATAACAGTACATACCACTACTTTATAAATTATACATCAAATGCATATAATCAATATATGATTTTTGATCTCACGTTTGATTTTTAAAATTATTTACCTAGAAATAGTATTATTAGATAAACAGTTTTGAAAATTATCAAATGTTCAAAACATAATGGGAAACTACTTTCAAAAAGATGGTGAAAATTTATACTCTAACAGTTATTAGAAGTACTATAAAGAATACTTAATAATATATTTAACATTTTTTCTGTCAATAGACCAATAACCATTACAGCCTTCAGAGATACAGTGGCACTTATTGCTGTAGAGCCTAAATTCTAAATAGACAAGAGCACTTTGGAACTGATAAATTCTTTTTTGTTTATTAAAGATTTATTTTATTGATTTTAAAGACAGAGTTTGAGAGAGAGGTAGGGAGAGAGATCTTTCATCTGCTGGTCCATTCCCCAAGTGGCCGCAATGGCTGGAGCTGAGCCGATCCAAAGACAGGAGTCAGGAGCATTCTCCGGGTACCCTACACGGGTGCAGGGACCCAAGGACTTGGGCTACCCTCTACTGCTTTCCCAGGCACATTAGTAGGGAGCTGGATCAAAAGTGGAGCAGCCAGGACTCAAACAAGAGCCCATATGGGATGCTGGCACTGCAGGTTGGGGTTTTAACACACTGTACCACAGTTCTGGTTCACAAGGAACTGATAAGTTCTAAATCTATAAGTATAGACTTTAAATGAAGAAGAGTGCTTGAACTTCCAATACAACTGTGCACAACAATGTAAAAGCTGGTATCCTTCCTTATTATTAATTTTAATGAGTACACATTAAGTACAATATTTACCAAAACCACCTCTGTGGAATATAATTCATAGAAGTCTAACACATGGTTGAATAAACTGATTCTGTGTTCCATCATTTTTAAACAATGCTGGTTTAGGGGGACGGGGCTGTGGCTCACTTGGTTAATCTTCCGCCTGCGGCACTGGCATCCTATATGGGCAGTGTGTTCTAGTCCCGGTTGCTCCTCTTCCAGTCCAGCTCTCTGCTGTGGCCTAGGAGGGCAGTGGAGGATGGCCAATTGCTTGGGCCCTGCACCCGCATGGGAGACCAGGAGGAGACACCTGGCTCCCGGCTTCAGATCAGTGCAGTGCCAGCCATAGTGGCCATTTGGGGGGGTGGATAAACGGAAGGAAGACCTTTCTCTTTGTCTCTCTCTCTCACTGTCTTACTCTATCTGTCAAATAAAAAAAAATGCTAATTTAAGCACAATAGTCTGTTCTGTTTATGGATGAACTTCTTGGAGCTTTTAAAATACTATAAATTGAATATAAATAAGAAAACATTATATTAGACATTGACCTTTCTGTTCATCTTTATATATGAGGAATTTTTTAAAAAAAGCAAGTAGTAAGCATTATATTTGATCACAAGTGTATACAAATTGGTATTGCCATATATCTATATTGATATTGTCATATATCTATTCTGTCCTTACTGCCACTTATTATAGTGAATGTTTATTTCCATGAGGTATTAAAATAAATTAAATATTTATCAAGAATTGTTACATCACACAAATGTATTTGTCTTAAAATTTTCTCTTTGTAATATTTCCATCTTATTTTTATTTAATTATTTTAATATTTTAATTATTTTAATATTGCTAGATTATAGAATCATGATATTAGTTGAATCAAGCTGTTGGTGGCTGCATATTATATTTAATCCTTTGAAAGAGTTTGTAAGAGTTTATATAATACTGAATTTTGAAGAATGACATGTGTTTGATCTGGAGTATCTTTATACATAATTTTTCAAAGAAGCTTAACTTATTCACATGGCTATCTATTTGCTTTATGACTTTTTGCATATTGATTGATTTTTAAGAATCTTTGTAGTGAATCTGTTCATTTTTTAAAAAGATTTATTTATTTATTTGAAAGACAGAGTTACACAGAGAGAGGAGAGGCAGAGAGAAAGAGAGAGAGAGAGAGAGAGAGAGAGAGGTCTTCCATCCGATGGTTCACTCCCAAATTGGCCGCACCGGCTTTAGCTGCACCAATCCGAAGCCAGGATCCAGGAGCTTCTTCCGGGTCTTCTACGTGGGTGCAGGGACCCAAGGGCTTGGACCATCTTCTGCTTTCCCAGGCCACAGCAGAGAGCCGATGGGAAGTGGAGCAGCTGAGACTTGAACCAGTACCCATTTGGGATGCCGGCATTACAGGTGACAGCTTTACCTACTATGTCACAGTGCTGGCCCTGAATCTGTTCATTTTACACTTCATCAAATTTTTGTGAAAAAAAATAAAAAAACTATTACATCATTTTCCTGACACTTGAGCAAGTCTCTATTGATAATTCCATATTTTCTTTTATATTTACTTATTTTTCTCCTGTTTCTTTTTTTCCATGTATCTCCCATTAGCGTCTGTAACTTTTGGGGCATGTTTTTCCTCAAATATCAATATTTTGGATTTATGAATCTTTTCTCCCTAGGAGTTGATAGATGATAATGGGTCTTTTCTTGGAGTAGTGGGAACACATCTTCCTAACTGGTAATTTTTTTTTTTTTTGGCCTTCTTCAAAGGCTTAGGCATAAACAAAGGTCAGTTCTTAATCTGACATAGTAATTCTGTGGTTAGCATCATTCCTCATGAAAATTGGGAAATCTTCAATCTATATCCAAAATTTCTAATTTGTTTTGATATTGATGGATATCCATTTAAGTGATTTTTTAAGCATGGGAAATTGGAGGAATTAGCTACAATATTTAAATAGTAAAGTTCAAAAACATGATCAAATGAGATTGTTTGTATTATGAGGGTTATAAAACATTGCAACGGGCCATATTAAAAGTATTTTAAGCTTTGTGGGATTCACTATCACAATGACTCAGCTGTACTGACAAACTTTAATCAAATGGACATAGTTATGCTTCAATCAAACATTTAAATCATCAGATGGCATGGCATATTTTGTTCCATTTTGCTGACTCCTATATTGTCATTATATTATAATTAAAAGAAACGCATTCTGCAAAATATGCTATTATTTAGTTTCTATGACTGTCATAAAGCTTTGAGATATTCATAATAAATCTCAATTTGATGGGGGCCGGGGCCATGGCTCACTTGGTTAATCCTCCACCTGTGGCGCTGGCATCCCATATGGTCACCGGATTCTGTCCCGGTTGCTCCTCTTCCAGTCCAGCTCTCTGCTGTGGCCTGGGAAGGCAGTGGAGGATGGCCCAATTGCTTGGGCCCTGCACACACATGGGAGACCAGGAGGAAGCACCTGGCTCCTGGCTTTGGATCGTCACAGCACTGGTTGTAGCAGCCATTTTGGGGGTGAACCAGTGGAAGGAAGGCCTTTCTCTCTGTTTCTCTCTCTCACTGTCTATAACTCTACCTGCAAAAAAAAAAAAAATCTCAATTTGATGACATTTTCAGATTCTAGTCATGTGAAATTTCTTTAAGGTCATAAATTGATTATAACTATTGTTTGGATAAAAGTTCTGATTCTTGGACTTTAGCCAAAGGATGATGGGCAAGATGCACTTGATATTTTCTCTGGAATAGTATCATCAATTAAGATAGTCAATTTGCCTATTTATTATACTCAACCCTAAAGGGAATGGATTTTGGCTTCAAGATGCCCATGAAAAAGGAAATATTCTATATGGCTATTGATTAACAAGGAGAAAAGATTTAGATTAAGATGAGGTCACAATCCAAATGTGTACTCCCTGTTTGATCAGAAGGTGGCTGGATTCAGGACAGAGCTTTGAGAAAAGACAAGACAGAAGAGTTTGAAATGAGTTTCTGGAAGGATTCCTTTACCTAGTGGGCAATCACCTTTAGACAAATCTCATTCATGAGGAAATCTTAGGGTATTTTATTTTCTGTTTTTTTAAATTTTGGACTATGTTTATTTTCAATTGTTGATGTAGCAAATTATCCCACATTTAGTCATTTAAAATAACAGAAACTTTCTTTTAGTTTTATGCAGGTCAGAAGTCTGGAAAAGGTCTTACTGGGCTAAAATCAAGGTTTTGGCAGGGTTGTGAGTCTTCTGTTGGCCCCAGGGGAAAATCCATTTCTTCATCTTTTCCAGCTTTTAGAGGCTGCCAGCAAACCTTGGCTTGTGGCCACCCTCCTCTGTCTTCAAAGCCAAGCACCAGAGAGGACTAGGTACTTTTCCTATCACATCAATGTGACCTCTTCCTCTGCCTCCCAATTTTGTTTTTAAGGACCTTTGTAAATACATTGTGCCCATTTCATAATTCGATCTCCCTATTTTAACTTCAGCTGATGGGCAGTCTTGCTTCCTTCTGTAACCTTAATTCCCCTTATCTCATAGAAGAAGGTATTCACAAGTTTCAGCAATTAGGACCTCACTGTTTTGCGAGGTTACTATTCTGCCAAAAGCAGAATCAAATTATGCATTGTGACGCTGTGGGTTAAGCTGTTGCCTGAGACACTGGCATTGCAGGTAAAAATGCTGGGTTGAGTCTGGGCTGCTCTGCTTCAAACACAGCTCCCTTCTAATGTTCCTGGGAAAACAGCAGAAATTGGTCCAGGTGCTTGGGCCTCTGCCACCCAAATGGGAGATCCAAGTGGAGTTCCTGGATCCTGTTTTCGGCCTGGCCCAGCCCCCGCCATTGTAGCCATTTGGCAAGTGAATCAGCGATCAAAGATCTCTTCCTCTCTCTCTCTTTCTCTGTCTCTTCCTCTCTCTCTGCCATCTGCCTTTCAAATAAATAAAATAAAACCTTAAAAAAGAGTTGACAGAGCACTAGTCATCTTTACCTCTAGTGTACCAGAAGAACAAAGCCATGCATTTATTGGAGAGCTAGATTATGCATGCAATACTTCATTTTTGAAGGTTTTTATTTAATGCATACAAATTTTCATATGTACAGCTTTTAGGGATATAGTGTTTCTTCCCCCCATTCCCGCCCTCCCACCTGCACTCCCATCTCACCTCCCACTCCCTCGCCCATTCCATTTTCCATTAAGATTCATTTTCAATTGACTATATATACAGGAGATCAACTCTTTACTAAGGAGAGATTTAAACTATTTGCACCCACACAGACACACAAAGTATAAAGTACAATTTGAAGACAAGTTTTACCATTAATTCTCATAGTACAACTCATTAAGGACAGAGGTCCAGCATGGGGAGAATTAATCATAGATGTACTAAGTCTATTGAAAATAGATCCAAGTTAAGAATAAGAGTGGAAATAAGAGAGGGAGGAGCTGTACAGATCAGCACACATACCCACAGACATACCCCTAAGGGTGAAGCGGTGAAGCTACAAACTTGCCATGGGACTCCAAATTCCACTTAGCTGGGTGGCACTAATCCCATCTTATGTGATAAGGTGATCATATTAAGTATGGAATTGATCATATACATAGGACCACCAGTCAAAGGATCACATAAATAAGACCAAGTACCTGGTAATAACAATAGATAGAATTACAAAGGAGAGAAAGTTCCAACGTGGGAAGCAGTCCACACAGCAGACTCATAGAATGACAAACACCCTAAACTGCACTCTGACCTCAGAATCAGACCCTAAGGCCTGACTGAAAACACCATGAGAACATTTCAGGCGTGGAAAGCCAAGACATAGTGGCAAAAATGGTTCTGCATGAGGGATCTCTGTGAGTGAGACCCCAATGGAAAGAAAGGCTATCAAAGAAGGATGTACTTTTCTCTGAAGGGAGGAGAGAACTTCCACTTTGCATATGGCCCTGTCTAAAAACCAACAGAGTTTGGGAACTCAAAAGGCTTCCATAGCCTTGGAAGCTCATGTCAAGAGCCTTGGGTGATCACTGACATCATAAATAAGAGTATCAGCTGTTTAATCACCAAAAGGAGCCACTGTGCACTTGCGTGCAATACTTCTAAACCCTTAATTACATTGTGTAATCATTTACTTAGTGATTAACAATGTAGTCTCTGAAGCCAGAGAACCAGCACCACCAGATAGCTGGCCTTTGATTCATCTTAAGCCTTATGCTTTAATTTCTCCGTCTGTACAATGGAGATGATAAAGATATATCTATTTTCTACAGAGTTGTTGAAACTATAAATGAAATAGCATTCAAAACTCCTAGGAGTATGTCTGGAACATCAAAAGGGAACAGGCATTAGGGAAAAGGGGGTAGATGCCTGACTTATTTAATCTCCCTCCCAATATTTGCCTGGAGAGCACAGAGAAAGTGAAGGGGAGCAGGGCAGAATGAGTTTTCTAAACATTGATCTGATTGCTCCTTGGCCTTTTGGCTAAAATCAAATGTAATAAACTTTGATCTGATGCGTGAATCGTTTTTCAGAAAAGAAGGTTAAAAGAAGGTTAAAGCCCCAGCCTGGCAGTGCTGGCATCCCATATGTGCACCAGTTGGAGTCCCGGCTGCTTTTCTTCCAATCCAGCTCTCTGCTGTGGCCCAGGAAAGCAGTGGAAGATGGCCCAAGTCCTTGGGACCCTGCACCCCCATGGGAGACCCAGAAGAAGCTCCTAGCTCCTGGCTTCGGATCGGCTCAGCTCTGGCCATCGTAGTCTTTTGGGGGAGTGAACCAGTGGAATGGAAGACGTCTCTCTCTCTTTGGCTTTACCCCTCCCTGTAACTCTTTCAAATAAAATAAAATACAAACAAATGAAAGCATTTAGGTGGTATATTTCCTGCATCCTCATTAAGTGGTTTCTGAACTTTATGTTCTTTCATTTCCTGATACTACACTGAAACAAAGAGCGTGCCTTTATTTCATTTTCATAGCCAAGTAGTATAGAAAATGTGTAAAGAAGTAATATTTGTTTTTCATCCTATGCCCCAAAAGGCTTATTTTTTAAGGTTTTGCAACAGTCATTCAACAGGCATTGACATCTCCACAACAGATTAAGAACATTTCGATGAGAGGTTAAGCAATTAGCCCCCTTCCGACAGCTGCCGAGCAGCTGGCTGTGCGTCTTGAGTAACTTCTGAGGTTCTTGACTCCAAGCCTGCGTTCCTGGTTGCGGTATTGCTCTGACCACTTCAGAATCTGTTTCTGAAACTAAACGTGCTAGCCAGATTGATGCCACTACTAAGTACTAAGTACTAAGTACCACAGTCAGTTATAAGTTAGAATTCCCCTGTGGATACTTAGAGCTGTAAAGAACACTACAGTCAACCTGGAAGTACAAGGTTAGAAAGTCCCACACTCTGGGAACCTTGCTTTCTACTGACTCACATGTTACATGGGTAAATATAGTGGGAATGAATAGATTATACATATGTGTCAGATTCCAAAGAATCTAATAACATTTGCATTTAGTAAAGAAACTATAACTTGAAAACCTTCAACATGATATTTCAAAAATATGTATAATTTACCTGGCTTCAGATGTGCTAAAAAAATCTCAAATGGAAGAAATATGCCATTTTTAATTGGTCACACTCATCTAATGACCATTTGCACTCACCACCAAAGCAGCACAAAAAGTTTATAGCTAGCCTATTTCTACTTAAAGTTTTATATGTTAACCAAAGAAACATTTTTTTTCTTGCATGATATTTCCATTCTACTAAGGTTCTGGTTTCTCTGCTTTTGATTATTGCATTTTATTAAGCAAGTGCTTATCCCTATCCTTGAAAAAAAATCTGCTTTTTCCACTGCAATAGGCATCCACAATCATTCACAGTTGCTTCTAGTCTAACATCTGGTGTTTCTAAATAAAACACCAGGAAACCCTTGAATCAATGAATAACTAAAATATCTAGTGGTATGCAAGTGTTATACTTCACAGAAGTGAAAAAATTCTTCCTTCTCAATATAAGTGCTCTTCAGAGATCACAAACAATGACTACATTATTGTATCTGTGTGCAACAGATCCTTTATGACATTAAAGGCCTAACAGTTCTTCCATTGATGTCCTTGTGTAATTCTTTTTAGAGAAGCAAAAAAAAAAAAAAAAAAAATGAGCTCCTTAACAGGCTTACTTGTACATCGTATACTGCATTGTGTGGACAGAGAGCAAACTGGGGCAGAGAGCTTAGACTCGACCCACTTACCACTGTCAGATGGTTCTGATCAACATCTAAGAGCCTGTTAAAACTTTCTATTAGGAGGATTAAGGGAAATAACAGATTCCTCCCAGGTCTCTGGAGTATTTGCCTTTTTATGGAAAGAATGGGTAAGTTTTTAAAGTTTCTTCTCCAAACTTATGCCAATAAAATTACACACTGTGAACCTATAAAGCATATTCAAACTTGTCACAGACACTAGTCAGGAAAAGATCAACAGAATTCCTATATTGTTACTTAAAAATTACATTGTGTACTGAAACAATGCAAAGACTTACTTTTGTTCATGAATTCTTGTTATGCAAAGAACAGAGTTCTCGACAGCTCATGTGTTTCACCAGTCTACATGTGTGACTCTAAATCAACATTAAATGGTCCATCCCCTGTGTCCTGCTGTGCACCATGTATGTTCCATCCTCTCCCCACCTCCCCAGGTAATTCACCTGACCCTCAGAGGTCTACAGCTATTCTTCCTATTCTCCTTCTTGGCCACCACAATCTATCTCCCATTCCTAGTGGATAGATTGTATATTACTTTCTGTGTGAACCCAGGCTCCCTCTACAGGGAGTTTACCTGGTGTTAGACCTGGGTTCTCTCTTTGCAGGCAAGTGGGGTGATGATGCCTCTAGACATTTAAAGTGCAACTGGGGCTCCAGCCCTAAGTTTCAGGGTTCAGCCTTAGTGTGCCCACTAAGTGCCTCTCAATGAGACGATTATTCAGAAACTGAGCAAAAGACATTTTTGGATTTTGAGTATTTTTACGGGGCTTTTGTATCATCCATCTTTGATTGGCACATGTGATAAATTGCTCCTATTTTAAGGCAACATAAACCTATTTTTTATCAAAAGCATGCTCATGCATGATCATTGGACCAAACTCATAAAAAATATGATAAAATTTTGAATTATTCAAAAGCACTTGGTAGAAATATCTTTTTGTGTGTGTGTGTGACAGGCAGAGTTAGTGAGAGAGAGAGACAGAGAGAAAGGTCTTCCTTCCGTTGGTTCACTCCCCAAATGTCTGCTACAGCCGGTGCACAGTGCCTATCCGAAGCCAGGAGCCAGGTCCTTCCTCCTGGTCTCCCACGCGGGTGCAGGGCCCAAGCACTTGGGTCATCCTCCACTGCCTTCCCGGGCCACAGCAGGGAGCTGTATTGGAAGAGGAGCAACCAGAACAGAATCCGGCGCCCCAACCGGGACTAGAACCCAGAGTACCAGTGCCACAGGTGGAGGATTAGCCTAGTGAGCCGCAGCGCCAGCCAGCAGAAATATCTTTACATTTCCACCCTGCCTGATTTTTTCTATGGACAGGGTGTTTATTTTTGTTTCTATTCAAGCCCTAATAGTCACCAAGCATTTCTTGCTTCAGATCTTGTTTTACTTGTTCTTTCTCTGTTATAAAGTGGCTGAGGACTGGAGGTACTTGCTGTGGCACAGTTAGCAGTGTCTCACCTCTTCCACAGATTCTTCATTACCACAGAGACTCTGCTGTAGTTCTCCAATTCATTGAAATAGCATGCATCCCAGCTGCTTGGTGTCCCCTGTCCAGGTTAATCGTATGGTTGCTTTCCTTACCTGATGAAAATGGCCGGTTGCCTATATTGCATAGTCTGAAACCTGGATGGTCTACAATAATTTTTTGCTGCTGCTAAACCATTTTTTCCAGAAGGTTTTCTAGCAAGAGGTGTGAACATGACCCTATAGAGTAATTATGCAAAGAGTAAAAGTTAACAACATGTAAAGCTCTATATGAAAAGTTGGCATTTGTATGTGAGACTATCGAATTTTGGCAAAGCTGAACCATCAGATGTACTTTTTTGTTCAGTGAAAAGCGTTTTGGTTCTATAAATATATTGTGTCATTTTTGTTTGAAATTTCTCTATAAAACTTAGGACCCCAGAAAGAGTGTTGTAAGTGAAATGTTCTGCCACTTGAAATCTTGTGTTTGGTTTTGATCCAAAATCACAAGCAGAAAGTTAGTTTATTTGTTAGTGTTTATGGTTTCTGTACATTAAAGCGTATTTCCTAAAAAAATTATAAGTTTTATGTGTAAGATCTTGTTAAATTTTTAAGTCCCTGAGAAATCAATTATTTCTGATACCTAAGGAAAACAGAGCTCTGATAATAGTTGCCACAGTTATAGATACACAGAATAAAATCATCCATCAAGTTTATTGCAACACTATACACAATAGCCAAGATACAGAATCCCCAAGGTGTCCATGATTAGATGAATGGATAAAGAAAAGGTGATATATATATATATATATATATACACAACAGAATACTGTTATTACAACAAAATGATGGAACAGGAGGCCATCATGTTAAGTAAAATAAGTCAGGCACAGAAAGACAACATCACATATTCTCCCTCACTTGTGGAAACTAAAAACCAAAACTCAATCTGAACACTGCATGCTGATTACTAGAGACTTGGAGGGGTGATTGGGACAGATGGAGTTTGGATAAAAAATGGGGAAATTGGATGTGATCACATTAATTATGACAAAGTACTCAGATGTTAATAATAGGGAAACCTAGATGTGGTTTATGGTTTGTGACAAACATATCATACTAATAAAGGGTAGAAGTTGGGTGTGGCTTATACGGGAATGCTTTGTACTACTTCACAATTTTTGTTTCACAACTTTAAAACTGTTCTAAAATAAAAAGTTATTTTGAAAAGGAGTTAAAGTTGCCGGTGCCGTGGCTTAACAGGCTAATCCTCCGCCTTGCGGCGCCGGCACACCAGGTTCTAGTCCTGGTTGGGGCGCCGGATTCTATCCCGTTTGTCCCTCTTCCAGGCCAGCTCTCTGCTATGGCCCAGGAAGGCAGTGGAGGATGGCCCAAGTCCTTGGCCCTGCAACCGCATGGGAGACCAGGAGAAGCACCTGGCTCCTGGCTTCGGATCAGCACAGTGCGCCAGCCGCAGTGCACTGGCCACAGTGGCCATTGGAGGGTGAACCAACGGCACAAGGAAGACCTTTCTCTCTGTCTCACTCTCTCACTGTCCACTCTGCCTGTCAAAAAAAAAAAAAAAGGAGTTAAAGTAATGATTATGAGTTTTTCAATGAGCTTTTGAGGGGATGTTTTCTTGAATATTCTGACTTTGATGAAAAGTTTATTTCAACATGATTTACAAATGGAAGAAATAAATAATAATTAACATATATTTACAGAAACAATATATTAGTGCTAGTGACTCAAATTTAAGTGTACCTATTCCTTGGATAGAGTTGAAAAATTTTGCAAAATTTATATTCATTTGTATATATATATAATTATAAACTTATATATGAGCTTATTTGTTCCTCTTAGCAAATTTATGAGTCAGAGTTACATATTTTTAGTATTTTTTACATATTATGTATCTTTAGTTCCATTTTTTCACATGAAGAACTGAAACTAGAGAGGGTTTTGATTAAAATATTATAACCATGCCCACTGATGTCATTCATTCATCCAAGAAATGATCATCCTACTCTGTTCCTGTAATTGTAACCAATAGACAAGCAGTGAACAAGATAGAAAATGTTTGGCTTTTTATTCTAGAAACTTATCAATTTTTTTCTTAAATATACGAAATATATGAACTTTGTTCCCTTTATATAAATAAAAATGTAAAAAAAACTTATGGTTTCTGCAATTTACCTAAGTATTAGCAGACTTATAGATAACTGATGAAAAAAAGCAGAATGAGGATGAGTATTGCCGTCTTTTCTACGTCTCTAGATACAACCTAATATAACATCAGAAGTTAAGACTCCAGGTATTAAAAAATGTCTTAGCATGCTTCACAACCACTGGAGTAATATTTATGGGCAGGAAGGTAGCAGGTTACTTCCAGCCCAGTGGACTGCTTTCAGATTGTAAGTGTTCCAGCTTTCTGTTGCTGAGGTGACAAACTGGATACATGTTGACATGACTGCTGAATTCTGAGATGACACAGGTAGTCAGGAACACGAGGTCCCTATTCCCTTCCAGGGGACAGTGTGTGTTTTCAATCATCCATGTACACAGATGACTATTATTATATTTCAACTGGTAATTATTATCAAAGTTAAATAATTGCATAAGCCTAGAATAATTTTTAGTACATTGACCATATAATTTCTTGTCCTATCTGGGATACCTGATTGTGATATGGGGCACTATGATTAATTTAGTTAGTTTCAGGGGCAAAAATGGAGGACTTTTCCAGCCTAAGCAAACCTACTGGTCACCCTCCTTATGGAGGTATTCTCTTGATAAGCAGACCACCAGGGTACACCATCTTACTTATTTTCAAGGATTCCAGTCTAGAGATTATTTCAAAATTTGAATTCATTATTTTAGATACTTCTGAGTACTTTTTTTTCCTTTGATTAAGCAAGAAATTTGCAAACTCAATCAAGATAATGCATTTGGGTATAAGCAACAGGTACTTCAACTCAAACTTGCTTCTTCCCTTCATGGTATGAAAATCTTCCTTTACTAAAAAGGCTAGAGGTAGAGCTGTCCCAGCTAGAGGCTTCATCTAGTGGCCTAAGTTCTACTCCAGGGCCTGGTTTGTCTCTGGCTCTGCATTCTACATCCTGTGGTGTATGCTTGTCCCAGGCAAAGATGCTGCTGGGATTTGGAAAATCTTTTTATAAGGGTGGACCAACCAGAAACTGAGCTTTTCGGTTTTGTCCCTTTTTCCTTCTTGTCCTTTTTAATATAAAATCACATCCTAGTATAAATCTGGAGCTTAGAGAGCATCGTAACTATGAGTTATTTATATTTCAATACAAGTTAAGACACGTTCACTGAACAATATATGCAATGTTGGTCTGATGCAGCTTGAGGTATCCAAAAGTGATAAATGCAAAATTTTTGCTAACAAGAAACTAGAATAGAGAAAGGAGTGATAATAAATGAAATATTTAAAATATGATGATAAAGGAACATGTTGTGAACTACAAAGAAGATAAACATAGGTGTTTTCAAAGTAAAGACTACATCCCACTGGGATGTGTGGCAAGTGAGGTGGGCCTGTAGGATAGGCCGATTTTCTCCTGCAAGTCTCAGGGAAGGGACATTCTGCTTGGAACAAATGGTTTAATTGATGTGTGAGGTTTGGAAAGGAATAGTCATTATCCAGTTTTTCTGGAAGGCAGATTCTCACATTTAGGAATTTAGAGATGTCCCAAACAATAGGAAGCTAAGTCTATGACTATTTGGGATTCAGGATATGCCCTTTTCATTGAAATACAGTCAGAATGATTCCCATTTTTTATTTACTGAATTGGCTGGGATGTTTGGCTTGTGTGACCATGTCATCTGACTCTTTTGACATCATCTGGGTGCATTTGATTTTTTTTTTAAGCTCACTGGTGATCTCAGCTCTGAGTTTATAAAGTCAGTAACATTAATCTCCTGATAGCTTATTTTAATACTTGTCTGTGTACTGGATTCTCAGTCTGTAAAAGATGAAGCACACATTTCTCAGTTACATGTGGCAAGCTAGTATGTATAACAGCCAACCTTGAAGTTCTAGAACAAAAAAATTCTTATTATTAGCCTCAGAAATACAAATTATGAGGTAATTTTTACAAAGACAGTCATGGATAAAGCAAACTGAGACAGAATAGTAAAACTGGTGTTAAACTATTTGACAGCCTTCTAGGAGAAATTGAAACAGAAATTTCCAATTAATTTTAGTCTTGGTCCTTCACTGTTTATATCAAAATCTGCCATTCTAGGCCAGAATATAAAATAATTCTCTTATCAAGGAATGTAGAATATGACAGTGACACTAAAACTGTGTTTTGTGACAGTAGTGCACGAACTAAGACTGAGACATAACTTTTAATATAAGTGGTTTTGATTTACTGTCACATTTGGGAAAGTAATTTCTGCACATATATGCACTCACACATATAAACACATGTAGGATGGAGATTTAAAAATTTCATGTTAAATGCATATTTTGAAAAAACCAAATGGATTTCAAAAATCTTTTACCAAAATAAACTTGTTCATAACTCTATTTTCCATAAGTATTTTGGAATACTCTTACACACACACAAATATTTTATTTCCAAATATGTTTTCATATTAGAAACAAAAATCATAGCTCTTAAAGCATTAATAAGAACTTAAAACAATAGATTGTTTTGTCTCAAGAAAAGTAAAAGTTTATACATATTTTTAAAAGTCAGAAAGTTAAGATGAAATTTTTATTATAAATGATAGATGAATCAATTGTAGAAGGAAAAAATGCAAAGTACAAAAAAGCACTAAAGTATATAAATATTTATACAAATTAATCTTATCAGATATTATGGGAATCAAATGATCTTTTGTTGTCTCTTGTAATTTTTGACAAAGTGGATGTTTCATTAGGAAATATTTATAAATGTGCATGTCACTCATAGGATGGCATTTATCAGTTGATAGCAGTATCTTGAGTTCATGTAATATACACTTTAATATTCAGTGTGTCTTTTGCTTCTGGCCATAACCATGTGTTAAACTTAATAAACAATGCCATTCTCATTTGGATAGGATGAGATTGATTTGGATAAGATATACAACTGCCCCAAGACTGTACAGAGAGCAAGTCTGTTTCTAAACTGTTTTCCACAGCTATTACAACATTTACAGCACAAAGATTGCCTTTTATTTTTATGAATACATTTTTAAAGTCCACTGAAACACCAGTCACTGGCAGACAATAATTCTGTAAACTTGTGGGTATGTACAACTTGGATACAGACTGGTTTCTTCTTGGGAAAATAAAATAATTATCC
Organism: Lepus europaeus; assembly: GCF_033115175.1. Taxonomy (NCBI): domain Eukaryota; kingdom Metazoa; phylum Chordata; class Mammalia; order Lagomorpha; family Leporidae; genus Lepus; species Lepus europaeus. The sequence goes on along the minus strand of NC_084829.1, from coordinate 71,747,589 downwards.
CATGTTTCACAATCAAACTGTGGCTCTAAAATTTCTCTAAGTGCCTCTTCTATGAGACTCAATAATATAGCTAACTGTTAACAACCCAACAATACCAGGTTTATTCTTTAAATTTGGAGAGTGAAAAAGCAGATGAAATGCTACATATCCAAAACAGCTCCATCTATTTTCCTAAGTCAGCAGCCCTCAAAATGCCTTTTTACTGACCCATTTGCAAGGTTCTCCTAGACATGACAACAATTCTGGAACCCCAAACCCCAAGCAACTTGGACGGAGTAACTGGGTCAACCTCTGCACCCATCGCTTATTTTCTTCCTGCCATCATAAAGTCCACAAAAAATGTCTGGGTCTCTTTATGATACAAGCAAAGAACTGTTTCCAAGCTACCCAGAATGACATTCCACATAGTAACTTGAGTAGAGTGAATGAGATGGCAGAGAAATTATTCATGCTTCAGACAAGCTGAAGACCTTCCACCCTGCAATTTGGGCTTTGCTCAAGGCCCTTACAGAAAGAGCTGCATTCAGGAGCTTGGGTGGTCTCCTATTGGCAGAGACCAGAGGAAAAGTGAAGCAATGTGTGAGGCACTGGAGACAAACGAAAAGAACGAAATGCAACTGTGACACTAACTCATCAGTTGACATCCACCCCATTCTGTTGTCATGCCTGTTCTTTTAAATTTAGTGATTTGTTCTTGGCCAAATTCTGCATAGTATGTTCTTTCATTTTTGAGTTTTCCATTCATAAGGCTGTGTGCTAAAGGAGATTCATTTCCACCATGGAAAATAATTGGTATGATCATGTGAATGGAAGAGACATCATTTAAATCTCTTTCCTTGTGCTCAAATCTCTAACACAGAAGAGCAACGGGACAATAACAGCAAACAAAAGAACTACAAACAGCCAGCTCCATTGTGAGCTAAAGAAATAGAACTCAAAATGATTATCAAATAATATTTTTACCTATCATGTTGGAAAGACCTTATTATAATTGCTTGGCAGAGAGCTGGCTCAGAAGCAAGGTAGCCAGGACTCTATCAGCACTCTAATATGGGATGCAGACATCCCAAGCAGTGGCTTAACTTGCTGCACCACAACACCTGACTCAAGATGTTGTGCTCTTATACATTATGCACAAGAATAATATGTGTAGGAGTTCATGCTTCAGCCAGAATATACACAAAACTGATTGGTTGGATGTTTTATTTTTCATCCCCCTGCTGATCATTGTAAAATATTATTTTTACTCCTAAACATGTTAACACTTATTTGAATGTATCAAATAATTGACATTATTATGCTTAATTAATTTGATAAATAGTAAATGATTATCTTTCTGATTTAAATTTCAATGGTGGTATCATTGATAATATTGAATGAATTTTCCTATAACTATAATATTATCATTTTTCTTTCATACATTGCCTATTTATATGATTTGATTTCAATATTCTACTGGAAAGTTTGTCACTGTTAGTGATTCATGAGAACTACTTATTTATTTAAGTTTTTCAATTACTGCAGCATCTAAGTTTCACAAATTTGTATATTGGTCTTGTTCAAGGGCCATGCAAATCCTTGTACTGCCAGGGAGAGCACTAGAGCTACGTATACAATCCGATTAGACATAGTGACATGTGGTAGAGCCATTTTTTCTCATATGGTCTTTGTATTTTATATTTTAATATGTTTACACTTTTAAAATCTTCTATGAGATCAAGCATAATTATTTATTATGTTTTCATGCAGCAAATGTTTAAAATTTTTCTCTGTAGCACACCTATTATTTCTTTGCATTTTGTTTTTGTATAGGTACATACAGAGTTTAAATTTTTCTCAGTAGCCAAATATCACTGTTTCCTCTCTTTTAAATACTTTCATTTACTCAAAGTTCTTCATGCCAAGCAAAATAAATACAAACCTAGGTGTAACCTTTAAAGCTTATATATTTCGCCCATGCACAGTTTATTTTTATGTAAGTGTGAAGTCGGTTTTTAAAATTTCTTTTTTAAATTTTATTTACTTATTTGAGAGGTGGAGTTACAGACAGAGGGAGGGAGAAACAGAAAGAGAGGTCTCCCATCTGCTGGTTCACTCCCCAAGTGGCCTCAGTGGGCAGAGCTGGGCCAATCTGAAGCTAGGTACCAGGGACTTCTTCTGGGTCTCCCATGTGGGTGCCAGGGCCCAAGCAATTGGGCCATCTTCCACTGCTTTCCCACATGCATTTGAAGAGAGATGGATAGGAGGTGGGGCAGCCAGGACACAAACAAGCACCCTTATGGGATGCTGGTGCCACAGCCAGAAGCTTAATCTATAATGCCACAGTGCTGGACCCCTATTCTAGCCTTTTCTTATTCCTTAGTATCTGAGATAATGTATACTTGCTATTGATCTTTTATTTTACAGGGCCTGAATAAGAAGTTACAGATTCCTAGCATCAAAGATCAAGATAGAGGGACAACTCATGATGTATATCTTCTTTTCAATTTGAATCAGTTTATTTTATTATCCTTTTGGTACTTTATAAAATACAGAATGTGTGACAATAGAGGACATAGGCAAAATTCTGGAGAAAAGATCAATTTCTAAGAAAATTTTATAGTTTTTTTTCATATTAGTCTTTAGATTATTACTAGTTGATTTTCTTTTTTTGTTTTACAGTCATTATCTAAATTATTTTCTGTAAGTCTTCTAGTTGATCTTTGTTTAATATATACTAGTTACAATTTAAATGTTTTTAGCCATCTTTGAACTTCAAAAAATGTGTTTCTCATATATTACTTTAAAATTATGTATAGCCAATCATATATAATATGAAAATTTATGTTTCCAATGCTAGAGTTCATGTTTCTGATTAATATACTTTGGTATTATCTAGAACTTATAGGAAAATATTAAACTGTAACATTTGATAATTGGCCTATTTGTCTTATTCCTATTAATGATCTGATAATTGGAAAACAATATTCTCTTGTAACCTTTATTTTAAAGATTTATTTATTTGAAAGTCAGAGTTACACACACACACACACAGAGAGAGAGAGAGAGAGAGAGAGAGAGGGAGATCTTCCATCTGCTGGTTCACTCCCCCAGATGGTCCCTATGGCTGAGATGGGCCAGGCCAAAGCTAGGTGCCAGGAGTCATCAAATATGAAAATCTGGGGGCCCGGCGCTGTGGTGCAGCGGGTTAATGCTCTGGCCTTAACCACTGGCATCCTATATGGGCACCGGTTCTAGTCCTGGCTGCTCCTCTTCCAATCCAGCTCTCTGCTATGACCTGGGAAAGCAGTAGAAAATGGCCCAAGTCCTTGGGGCCCTGCACCCACATGGGAGATCTGGAAGAAGTTCCTGGCTCCTGGCTTCGAATTGGTGCAGCTCCGGCCATTGTGGCCATCTGGGGAGTGAACCATTCGATGGAAGACCTCTCTCTCTCTACCACTCCTCTCTCTGTGTAAACCTGACTTTTAAATAAATAAATAAATCTTAAAATAAATAAATAAATAAATAAATAAAGATGAAAATCTGTATCCTGCTGTTTGAGTGAAATTTTAAAGTTAAAACATAAAATGGTGAAGCTTTATCTTCAAAATGGGTACATTTTATTTTATGAATTAAATCTGAAATGAATTTTTACCTCACTTATATTCATTCTCTCTGTACAGTCCCAGTCCCAAGTGGGAGACAAAACCCAAAAAATGTGGTCATCATCCTATGTTTTCCACAGGCCATTAGCAGGGACCTGGATTGGGAGTGGGTCAGCTGGGGCATGAACCTGTACAGTATGTAGGCATTGCAGGGGGGAGCTTTGTATGCTAGGCCACAACCCCAGACCCTCCTGCAATTTTTTATATGACACAGTATAGTGTTACACTTTCTGATAAGAAATTAGGCTCATGTCAACTAATTATTATTATATAACAAGCTAATCAAAGTTTAGTAGCTGAAATAACCATTTATTTGCTCATGAATCTGTCACAGTCTACTGAAGTCATCTGGAGCTTCCTCAAGGCTGGATGGCCTTACACGCTCTCACATCAGAGGTCGTTGGTGCCAGCTATCAGTCGGCCCTGCTTTATCCTGCCCTCCTCCAAATCATTGTCCACATTCCTACTGTGGTGCTCTGCATAACATAAATACATATTCATATATTTTTCGTTTTTGAAAACCTTCACTGTGGTAGCTTTGGGATCCGCATGGAAGGAAGGCCTATACTTCCGGGAATGGAGAATCCCTACCTGTACTCGTGGGGAAGAAAAGTTCTTGTCAAGGTCCCTGCGGGTGCCTAACGGTCAACCAATGAGGATCAGACCCACCTCAACCTTTAACCCCCATGCCCTGAATCTATAAAAGGAGCCCTCCCAACCTCTGACGCACGACTTCCCCGGCCCCTGCGCTGTTGCTCTGTTGGGACCAGGGAACCTCGCCCGGGAGCGGAGCCCCAATAAAAGCCTGTGAATTAATTGATTCGTCTGCCTGGGAAGATTTGTTACTCGCTGGACACCTTGCACACTGGACCCTTAGACTTTAAATATCTTCTTGGCAAGATGTATAAAATCCTTCAGGATCCACCCTCTACCTACCTCCCCTATGTTACAGAGACTAAAGATGGTTATTTGATAATGGAAGAGTCAGAGAGATAGGAACAAAGCTACAGGGTTCACAAAAGCCCTTCTCCCTAAAGTTATCACGTAATTTACCATTCCAATGAGGACATTTTTCAAAAGTGAAGATGAGCTCTCTTAATGATTTTGCCAGGATGAACAAGTACTGCCCTGATGCAATAAGAACCGACCCCGTACTTGTCCGCACTTCCACATTTTTTACCTCCATCTCCATGCCCTGGCCAACAATAAACAATCCCAGGTTTAGACTGTTGCTTTGTGCTTTCAGTACCTTTACAATAATGTTCCTCCTCTTGTGATGTGTTTTATTTTTCTCCAAGAATAATCTTTACTTTTCCAAACATCAATGTGTGTCTCCCAAGTTTCCTTTCAAAAACCTACAATTTATCTTCCTATTGGGGCTTCATATTTTCTTTTATACTATCTATTTTTCTTATATATGATTAGTGCAGATACTTGCATACACACACACACACAAACACACATATATATATTCCAGTATCCCTTTATGAAAAACTAATAATTTCTTTTTATACCCCTCTTTTTTTTGTTAGACAGAATAGATACATCTCAAAGGTTTCAGGAAAGGTTTGGCTTCATTATTTTTATTCTTTGGAATGACAAGCTGGTAAATGCACTAAAAAATTGTAACTAACAAGCAGCTTAGTACCCAAAGGACAGCAATACCTAGGAAATTTACAACTGTAATAATCAAAAATAATTAGTACTCAGTATTTTGGTGTGTGTTATTTTTAAAACAGAAGGTTTCTCTTCTTAATGATTTTGTCCTTAGACTCAGATGATCAACAGTCTAGAACTATTGAACATGTGTTACCTAACATAAGAATCAGACTTGGTATTTTGCAGAGAGAATAAACATAAGGGAGGTAAAAATTCATTCCAGCTAATTCATAAAATAAAATGTGTCCATTTTGAAGATAAAGCTTCATCGTTTTATTTTTTGACTAAGCTTTCACTCAAATACCAGGATGTAGGCTTTCATATTTAATGACTCATATATTCCATATTTCTTGGTAGACAACTGAGCATATGACACTGTCAGAATGAAATACCCATTGCTACCTACTAGTTAAAAACTATCTCATGGTAACCTCATATCAGATGTCTGAGAGGGAACTGCTTAAGTTTTCTTTAAAGCATCCTTAAATGCAAGGCTAGCATGTACATGTACAATCAGTTGTAGAGTATTAATGAATGTTAATAAAATTTGAAAAAGTGGCAGAATATAGAACACTTACATGGGAATTTTTTTTTGTTCTGGAAAACAGTTTGAATGCTGAAATGCTTACTCCCTAAAACTTTATAGATGATTCTTGTGTTCATATCTCTATTTCTTTTGCCAAAAAAGGATGAAAGGGAGAACAGAAAGGAATGTGAGTGTCTAGGGGAGAACAGGAAGCCTGATGAGCGTCAGGGATTTGGGTTTTACATCATACATAGTCAAGACGTTAACTCACACCAAAGACAGACCATCAAGTCTCCCCTCTATTATATACACACCAGCATGGAAAAACTTGCAGAATTAAACACTGCTTTTCTTCAGGAAATTTGACAAACCCACAACTGATGTAAAATTTTAATTAAAATGCTTCTAAAAGAAATGCCACATTTTCCATCTTTTCGCTGATTTCTAACTACTTAGACTTGCCCTTTAATTTCTTAATAATACCTCAGACAACAAAGGCAGTGGTGTCTTATAATGGAAATAATGATTTACTAAAGTACGGAACTGACTTTCCTGTTTATGTAAGGATTTTCTATGAAACAATGATTTTCAAAATAAGTTCTTATCTTTTCTGTTATAAAATTATCATGGGAGAATTACATGTAGGGAAATGGCCTCTTTATAATTAAACTCAGTCCTTCCCTGCAGCACACTGTAATCACTGGGGCTTATTAAATCTTCTTTACAGATTTGCAAAGAGGTAAACTATAACATCTCCACTGGGTTCAAAGAAAATGGACTAACTAAAGTCATAAAAAAGCAAAATTCAACAGAATTATCTTATTGAACTGCTCTGGTGAACAATCAAACAGCACAGGATTTCTGTATTTTTTCAATGTTACCATAAGATCAAAATTAGAAACAAAAATTAAGATAATCCATGCAAAGAAAAACACACTCTTTTAAAAATTAATAGAAGGGAATAGAGAGGCTGGCATTGTGGCACAGGGGCTGAGATACCGACTGTGACATTGGCATCCCATATGAATACTGATAGAGTCCTGGATGTTCTACTTCCAATCCAGCTCCCTGCTAATGCACTTGGGAAAGTGGCAAGAGGTGGCGTGAGTGCTTGGCCTTTACCACCTAGGTGTGATGTGGGGATGGAACTCCAGGCTCCTGGGCTCAGCCTGACCCATTCCTGGCTGTTGTGGTCATTAGGGAGTGAACCAGTGGATTGAAGATCTCTCTCCCTCATTGTCTTTCCCTCCCTCTCTCTATGTAAATATGCTTTTCAGATAAATATATAAACCTTTTAAAAATAATAATGTTTTTCCTATTATGATCCATATCTAATACAATACTTTAACAAATTCAGTCTAGAAAAATAAATTATTTTCTCTTTTTTTTGTAACACTTTATTTTTTCATGTTAATGTAATAGTAATACAAACAGAAAGGTTTCAATGTTATTTATAGATACAGTTCTAAGAAAATAAGTATACCCCTTCCTCCCTCTCACCCCTGCTCTCTCTCTTTCTTTCCTTCTTTTTTTTTTTTTTAGTTTTTTTAAAGATTTATTTGAAAGTCAGAGTTACATACATACACACACACACAGAGAGAGAGAGAGAGAGAGAGAGACAGAGAGAGACAGAGAGAGGTCTTCCATCCGATAGTTACTCCCCAGTTTGCCACAACGGCCACAGCTGGGCAGATCAGAAGCCAGGAGCCAGGAACCAGGAGCCTCCTCCCGGTCTCCCATACGGGTGCAGGGCCCAAGCACTTGGACCATCCTTCGCTGCCTCCCCAGGCCACAGCAGAGACCTGGATCGGAAACAGAGCAGCTGGGTTTTGAACCAGCACCCATATGGGATGCCGGTGCTTTAGGCTAGAGCATCAACCCAGTGCACCACAGCTCCGGCCCCCTTTTTTATAGTTTTTGAGATAACGTATTTAATTAGTTTAACAGTGAAAGGTTAATGCTTCACTAAACAAAGAGATCAAGTAAAAATTTAAAAGACCCTAGTTCATTGATAATGTTTATATTTGCTGGCCAGCGCCGCGGCTCACTTGGCTAATCCTCCGCCTGCGGCTCCAGCACTCCGTGTTCTAGTCCTGGTTGGGGCGCCGGATTCTGTCTCAAGTTGTTCCTCTTTCAGTCCAGCTCTCTGCTGTGGCCCAAGTGCTTGGTCTCTTCACATGCATGGGAGACCAGGAAGAAGCATCTGGCTCCTGGCTTTGGATCGGTGCAACCCGATCCATTTGGGGGGTGAACCAAAGGAAAAGGAAGACCTTTCTCTCTGTCTCTCTCTCTCTCTCTCTCTCTCTCTCATTGTCTAACTCTGCCTGTCAAAAAAAAATTATATTTGTTTTACTAAATTTACTAAATATTTGCTTGAGCTTAATTTTAGCTATTAATCCAAACATTTTTATGCCCACTCATGTGCACACATGTGTATGCATAACTAAAGAAATCTGAAAAGGCTCTGTGGATTATACCAATGTCAATTCCCTGGATTTTGTCTCCTATAATAGTTATATAAGAAGTTAGTTTCTGAGAGTTCTAGAGTGCTTATAGCACAATGTATGAATAATAGAACTGCCAAAATGGAAATCGTATACAGAATTCCTACAGTAAGATTTTATAAAAGCTGCAAGACAATAACAGGTAAAGCATTATTTGGTAATGATGACTTGATGTGATCTAATGTGACTGATATAAAAGTGTAAACTTCAATTTGGTCAGCTTCCTGAAAAACAATAATTCAAATATTAAAAGGAGATAACCAGCCAGCAGTTGCCACTTTCCATTTCAATTCACATAAGATAGTGCTCTTATTTATGACATTTTCCCATATCTATCACCTGCAACTTTATCCTTTGTTCTGATAATAGGATGCAAACGGATATGTGCAAAATCATAATAGTTCAACTTTAACTTTGATTTACTTTTTAACACAACAAATAAATTTTCAACTTCAGGATTTTCCCATTGTTGAAAAATAAATAGTAATGCACTATTGTGGAAATTTGCTTTTAGCTGTGGTTAGAAAGAATCTGAACGCATGAGTTTCCTGGTCTGTCAGAGAAAGACAAGACCATATTTTAAAGCTCTGGAAAAACAAGAGAATGATTGTCACCATTGCTTCAACAGCTAGCTTCCTGCCGTTTCTGCATGGAGATGATTTGAACTGGCACCTGCCTCGGTGTTTGGATATATGCTGATTCCATCAACTGAAGCAACAGCTCCTTACTTCCACTGCAAGAAATTTGGGGAAGTGTTCTGGCCTTGTGACTCAGCAAAGCAAGAACTCACAAGGTGAGAAATTTCTTATTACAGGAAATGGGTGTAATGCAAGAGGCAGTCAACAGCTGCCACACAGAACATATGTAGATTTAACACTGCACATAAGGCGTTTTAACTATATCCAAGAGAGACATCAGTAGGACAATAAAGGTTAATATCACCAGTGATGGTTGACACTGTTTGCCCTCAGCAGCAATATGATAATAGATCTTCGTATCTGTGGTCACCTTCCTCTAAGGTCATCAAAATCAACCAAAGACTGGGAACTGTCACAGAACCGAGGAAGCCAGGGAGACACAATGTGGTGTTCTGGACAGTATCCTGGAACAAGAAACAAACAGATATTAAGGAAACACTAGTGAACTCCGAATAAAATGTGGAGTTCAGTTAATAGTAATGCTCCAACATTGACTCTGTAGTTGTGACCAAAGTACCATAGGAATGTAATAAGTTAACTAGGGGGAACTAGATGAGAGTGGTATGTGAAAATTCTGTGTACTCTCTTCGCAAATTTTCTGTAAATATTAAACTTAACACCAAAACAAAAAAAGAAAGGGTACATTTATCTCAGCTGCCTAGTGTTCTTGTGGACACTGGTGTGAAAAGATTCTCAAATTTCTCCGTTACCTTCTCATAAAACAGTAATGACAGGCATAGTACTTTGAAACAACAGTTTAACTCCTGTTTATGATTTTAAGAAGTTTTAGGGGCTGGTGTTGTGTGGTACCTGGATAAGCTGCTGCTTAGGGTGCTTGCATCCCATACAGGATGGCCTGCTTGCATCCCAGCTACTCCATTTTTGATTCATTGTCCTACCAATGCCCACTCTGGCAGGAATCTGAGATGGCTCAAGTGATTGTGCCCTTGCCACACAAGGAGGAGACCTGGACAGACCTTCAGGCTCCTAGCTCCCATCTGGCTCAGCCCTGGATATTGGTGGGCATTTGAGGAGTGGACCAGCATATGGAAGGTTCTCTCTCTCTCTCTCTCTTTCTTTCCCTGTTGCTTTGCTTGCCAAGTAGAAGAAAAGAAATAAATATTTTTTTTTAAATAAAATAAACAGTTTTGAAACATTTTATATTAAGTGCCATTGTCACTTGTGGTTTTTCTTTTCATTTTAATAAACATTTTTTCAAAGGCTTATAAGTTTCTATTTCTACAGCCTTTCATATGTAATCACAGCCAAATAAAACTAATGAGCTTTTCAGGTTATCAGATGAGGGAAATATTTCTTTGCTGAATAGCAGGAGTTCAGAGTTGCATATTCTGATAGGGGATAGGGCTGGAATGTTCTTGCCCTTTTCAAAGGGTAGGATTAGATCAGCACATGGCATGTGATTGTGAGATTGAGGAGTTAGTCAGAGATTCTCATTGAAGAAAAGACATTGACATCTCTTGTCCATATGGAGATGAACCGGAGAGGATCTGCTTCAATGATTAAATAAACCACTATAAAACTTGATCTGAACATTTTCTAAAATATTGTTGTTATTATTATTATTATTTTGACAGGCAGAGTTAGACAGAGACACAGAGAGAGACAGAGAGAAAGGTCTTCCTTTCCATTGGTTCACCCCCCAAATGGCTGCAACGGCTGTCGCACTATGGCCGGAGCACTATGCCAATCCGAAGCCAGGAGCCAGGTGCTTCCTCCTGGTCTCCCATGCAGGTGCAGGGCCCAAGCACTTGGGCCATCCTCCACTGCACTCCCGGGCCACAGCAGAGAGCTGGACTGGAAGAGGAACAACCGGGACAGAATCTAGCACCCCAACTGGGACTAGAACCCGGGGTGCCGGTGCCGCAGGCGGAGGATTAGCCAAGTGAGCCATGGCACCGGCCTAAAATATTATTATTTTTAAAACTTGTGTGTGACAAAAACATTAACCCAAGCTCTTTTGTTAAAATCTGATTAATACACAGTAACATACCTGTGTTTCTAAGTTCTCAGCCATCCAGAAGTAACCTTGCTTAAAAGTGTTATTTAAAACTGGTTGGTTGCTGAACTGCATCAGAATTTCAAAAAACAGAATATTACAAACCTTTCAGACAGTTTATGGCTTTCATGGGAAGATTCTTATCAACCTTATGTTCACAGACATGGAGTAAACACTATCTTCCTGCCAAAATTCAAATAGTATTCTAATTTTTATAATAAATGAAAGTAGTTAGTTATAACTTCTAATTATACAAGGCTACCCTTTAATGGACTCTCATTACATGTAGTTTTTCACGTGTGTTCTGGATAGTATCCTGGAACAAGGAAACAAATACAAAAAAAAAAAAAAAGATTAATGCTGTAAAAATGATGTTTCATGGAAATACACACTTAAATTATAGGACAGTTATTTTTATATATCAATGATGAAAATAATACTTAAGGAATGTATTTTTAAAGACTATATTGATTACAGTATTTGATTCAGAGTAGAGAACTGATAATGGTTATTTCAAGTGAAAGCTGATGAACAGCTTGTCAGAAAGTAACAAAGATTTTAAGAGACCATGCTGCGATCTTTTTTTAAAGACTTATTTATTTTTATTTGAAAGTCAGAGATACACAGAAAGAAGGAGAAGCAGAGAGAAAGAGGCCTTCCATCTGCTGGTTCACTCCCCAGTGGGCCGCAATGGCCGGAGCCGTGCCAATCCGACGCCAGGAGCCAGGGCCTTCTTCCAGGTCTCCCACGCGGGTGCAGGGACCCAAGAACTTGGGCCATTTTCTACAGCTTTCCCAGGCCATAGCAGAGAGCTGGACTGGAAGTGGAGCAGCTGGGTCTTGAACCGGTGTCCATATGGAATGCCAACATTGCAGGCGGTGGCTTTACCTGCTATACCACAGCACAACCCAGATGTTACTGTCTTATAAATAGACTCAACCATAGGGTATGGAACACTTGAATAACATTTAGTAACAAAATTGTTAAAATGGTGAATTTGGTAGTTCAGGTGTTCATGGCTCTGGGTTTACTGCAATCACTCCACTGCTCATGTCTTTCAATTCCAGGACTCAGGCTAAAGGGGCAGGTCCTCTATGGGAAATGAAAGAGTAAGAAAATGACTAGAAATGTTCAAAGCTGCTTAAAGCCTTTGCTCGGATATTGTATCGTATATGTTCCTTTTTCATGGCCAAAAAAGGAAGAAAAGTTAAGTGGTCTGGGATTTCAACTCTTCTTGTTTACATTTTTTGAACCTCCAATTCCATTTTTAATCACAAATACTCATTACATATAAAGGTTAATGTTAGGGCTACTTGTAAGGCATTATTTATGGATGTGTGTGTGAGGGAGTTTTTGAGGAGAATGACATTTGAATCAGTCGGCTGAGTAAGGCTGATCCATCTGCTGTTGGTGTGAGGGCCACCATCCATTGGCTGATGGTGGATGTAACAAAACGGCACAGAAAAGATAAATTCCTCTCTCTTTCTCAACTGGGATATCACTCTTCTCATGCCCTTTGACATTAGAACTCCAGGTTCTCTGGCCTTTGGACCTGGGATTGTACCAATACTCCTCTACACATACACATTCTTAGAATTCTTAGATCTTTGATTTTTTTTTTTTTTTTTTTGACAGATAGAGTTAGACAGTGAGAGAGAGACAGAGAGAAAGGTCTTCCTTCCATTGGTTCACTCCCAAAATGGCCGCTACGGCCAGCGCTGCGCCAATCTGAAGCCAGGAGCCAGGTGCTTCTCCTGGTTTTGCATGCGGATGCAGGCGCCCAAGCTCTTGGGCCATCCTCCACTGCCTTCCTGGGCCACAACAGAGAGCTGGACTGGAAGAGGAGCAATAGGGACTAGGACCCGGCACCCATATGGGATGCCAGCGCCTCAGGCAGAGGATTAACCAAGTGAGCCATAGTGCTGGCCCCAGGCCTTTGATCTTTGAGAATTATATCATTGACCCTCTCTGATTTTGAGGCTTTTGGGCTTTGAGCCATGTTACCTATTTTCTTCATTTTCCTCATGTAGATGCCTTATTGTGAGTCTTCTCAATCTCTATGATTGCATGAGTCAATTCCCCTAATCAAGCTATCACCTATCTCTATTTCTCTCTCTCTCTCTCTCTCTCTCTCTCTCTATATATATATATATATATATATATAATATATGTATATATATTATATATACATATATATATTATATATAATATAATTATATATATATATATAATCTTTCTAATTTGTTCTGTTTCTCTGGAGAAACTTGACTAATACATTATATCTCCTTAGTATTTTGCATAAGGTAAATTTTTTTACAGGAATCCATTGCTTCAAATAATTTGAAAAATCATGATGTCTCAACCTGTATAATGCTTACATTATTTTAGTGAGGAAAATTACTGATTCACGTTGAATTTGTCTGAAAACCCAATATCTAGATTGTGCTTGCTGATATCACATCCTGTTTTGCTATTATAAGACCTCATGGAACAAAATGGTTCCACTTCTGGTAAGGCAGTGTACTATTAGGACAGAGAGTTTGAGATTAGAGGAAGAAACAAGAGTGCCAGGACCAATATCATCCCAGAGCAACCGTGTATGTGCTCAAAAGTGCACTCTGTGAGGAGCAACGTCTAAGACTTCAAACTGTGGGTAAAAAAGATTTCAGTAGAATCAGATAGCCAATACACTAAACAAATAAGCAAGTGAATATCAACAAAGAAAACCCAGAAAAGGGAGAGTAGACTAATTAGTTGCTGAAATACTTTAGTTAAAATGTTCAGTTTTCTACAATGAAGTATATGATATGAAGTAAAATAGAAAAACTTGGCCTGGAATTAAGAGAAATGAGGGGTACCAAGAAGCACACACACACAATAAGAATGTCACAAGGAAAGGAAGGAGAACAAAGAGTCGAAAATGTGTTTGAAGAAATAATAATACTGGGGCTGGGGCTGTGGCAAAGCAGGTTGAAGCCCTGGCCTGGAGCGCCAGCATCCCATGTGGGCGCTGGTTCTAGTCTCGGCTGCTCCACTTCTGATCCAGTTCTCTGCTGAGGCCTGGGAAAGCAGTGGAGGATGGACCAGGTCCTTGGGCCCCTGTGCCCATGTGGGAGACCCGGAGGAAGCTCCTGACACCTGGCTTCGGCGCAGCTCTGGCATTGCGGCCAACTGGGGAGTGAACCATCGGATGGAAGACCTCTATCTCTTTCTCTCTCTCTCCCTCTCCCTCTCCCTCTCCTCTCTCTGTGTAACTCTTTCAAATAAATAAACAATTCTTAAAAAAAAAGAAATAATAATGTCAGAGCACTTACTCAAACCGATGTAAAACATTAATAGGAAGATACAGAAATCTCTTATAAAACATAGGAGTAAATATTTGTGGTCTTAAATTAAGCTATGGAATTTTAAATATAACATCAAACTCACAATCCAAAAAAAAAGAAAAAATAAATGTTATATTATTAAGCTTTGTATGTCATGATTTGTACATCATGATTTGTATGTCAACTTTACATGTCAAGATTTGTAGAGACATTGTACATCATTAAGAAAGTTAAAAACTACCCACAGGATGGGAAAAATTATTTCTAATCATGGATATGATAATTGAATTATGTATAGAATATAAAGATAATCCCTATGACCCAACAGTAATAATAATAATAATATAAATGCATTTCAAAATGGGGTCAAAGACTTGAACAGAAATTTGTCCAAAAAATTGAAATAATGGCCTTTAAATAAACACATGAAATGATGATCAATATCATTATTAATCAGGTAATTAGAAAAAAAGATAATGGGCTAGCACTTCACTTCCACTAGGATAGCTATAATCAAAAAGACAGATTTAGCAAGTGTTGGAAAGGATGTAGAAATCTGAGTTCTTATGCATTGTTGGAAAACTTGCAAAATGATACAGCTGGTTTGGAAAATAACCTAACTATTCCTGAGAGTGTTAAGTATAAAGTTGACTCAGGGCCTATCAGTTCCATACCTAGCTTCCATTTACAAGAGAAACTAAAATATGTCCACAAAAAAACTTGTACATAAATGTTGACACCAGAGTTATTCATAATGTCCCAAAGGTAGAAACAACAAAAGCTGACAACCTAATGAACTGATAAATAAATTGTGGTTACAAAGTTAATGGAAAATGTGTATTATGAAAACACTGTGTATGTCTTACACAAACTTTTACAGCAAAACAAATGAGTCTTTAATTTCATATTTTCACTGACTTTTTAAAATACCTTTATACATTCATATGATGAAATGCTTTTTTTAAAGATTTATTTACTTATTTGAAAGTCAAGAGTTACACAAAGAGAGGAGAGGCAGAGAGAGAGAGGTCTAACATCTACTGGTTCAGTCCCCATTTGGAGACAATGGCTGGAACTACATGGATCCAAAGCCAGGAGCTTCCTCTGGGTCTTCCCACTGGGTGCAGGGACCCAAAGGACTTGGGCCATCTTCTACTGCTCTCCCAGGCCATAGCAGAGAGCTGGATTGCAAGTGGAGCAGCTGGGACTTGAACTGGCACCCATATGGGATGTTGGCGCTGCAAGTGGCAGCTTTACCTGCTACGCCACAGCGCTGGCCCAGATGAAATGTTTTTCCGCTATTAAAAGAATTGACTTATTTGTGCATGCTTAAATATGAATGAATCTTGAAATGTCTTATTAAGCGAAGGAAGCCAGTCACAAAGTATTACATATTGTATAAATATAAGTGCCCAAAGTAGGCAAATACATAGAAATGTAAAGTACATCGGTAGTTGCCTAGGGCTGGGATTGGAGGAATTCGAATGAATGGAAATAGAGACTGACAAGTAATGGTTAGAGGGGTTCTTTCTGGATAATAAAAGTGCTCTAAAATTGATTTTTGTGACAGTTGCACAATTATGTGAATATATGAATTATTTAATTGTGCAACATGAATTGTATAATATAAATTCAATTGTGTGCTATGTGAATTGTATCTTAGTTAAACATATTAAAGTGTATACTGGGCAATTTTACTCAAAATTTTTCAACAATATGTGTGAAAAAAATTGAAAGGGCAATGTCATAAATTCACTAATAACAACTTTACCTATAAAGTTTCGTATTGGCAGTGGACTATTGTCAATTCATGTTTCTGGTCAATCAGGCAAGAGAACTAAAAGTGGAAAGAAATTTAAAAAAGGTATTTGAGATTCATGTGCATATTTTAATAGTTATATCAAGATAACAGACTTAGGATTCAATAGGTGGATAAATAACACCCTGCTATCATCAAAGTGGATCTGGAGAATATGATTTGCCATCTGAATCTTTAGTTCTGTAAATGTGAATTGGCTTCATGTTTAGTAAGATAATCTTACATGTTGAGTCTTTGACACAAAAATTGACTGAAGAATATGGGAAAGTCTTCGAG
This sequence comes from Lepus europaeus, assembly GCF_033115175.1. NCBI lineage: Eukaryota > Metazoa > Chordata > Mammalia > Lagomorpha > Leporidae > Lepus > Lepus europaeus. The sequence continues at coordinate 71,731,120 of NC_084829.1, read as the reverse complement.
GATAACAAAAGTTAAAAAAAGTTTAAAAAGTTTAAAAGTTGATATTTTCCAATTAATCAAAACAAAAATGAGCTTTTTTTGGAACAGTCTATTGACTAAAGGGTCCCCATGCTAATATAAACATGTTCCAAATTTAGCAGATTTCATAATCTCCATACTTCCGTTGATTGACTAAAGTATGGGTCGGCACAGAGATGTGGACTTGTATAAAGACTTTGACAATAGACCCTGGGAAGAGAACAAATGTGTGCCATATCTGCCTCTACTCAAAAGGAAGCTGCCTTCTAACTCCACCAAGAGCAAATATATCCATGCTGCATAATTTACTGTGACTATAACTCCTCAGTGTCAGAGTGTATGTATAGATGTGTATGCTTCATTAGCCACATATGAAAGAAAACTCATAATTAGCAAATCTATTGAAAACAATTATTTCTAGTATTTTATTTCCAGATGTTCTTTACTAAGCTATCATCCATTAAGTTCTCCTATTGGTAGAAATAACATTTCCCTATGAGTTTGAAAGTACAACAAAGATATCTTAAGATACTGTTGTAAGTATTGTTTGAAAATCTCTTTTAATTAATACAGGATGTTATCTGCTATATTTCATTTTTATGATTAATATAAAGAAAACAGATTTCATGTATTTCAAAGATATAAAACCAAGAACATAATAATGCTTCCCACCTTCCCTCTGCCCTTCTTCCTTAACACCTTTCTTTTTTTTTTTCTTTTTAACTTTTGTGATAACATACTTTCAATATATTTTATAATCACAGGGTTAATGCTCAACTAACTATGGTGTTCAACAATTGAAAATAGAAAGACAACTACTCCATAGGAATATATACAAAGACTATAAATAATAATAATAATCAAATCATAGGATGTCAATTTCACTCATGCATTCAGTTTTTTATCTTTTTTGTACATCTCTTTTTTATTAGCTACCATAAATTGGAGAAAATTTCTGATATTTTCTTTTTGAATATGGCTTATTTCACTAAGTGTAATGTTCTCCAGTTGTATCTCCTCCACTTTTTTTTTTTAAATACAGAAAAGTATTTCTTTTTATGGTTGAGTACTATTCCATTGTGTACTTAAACCACATTTTCTTTATCCCATCAACACCTCGGGTTGATTGAATATCTTATCTATCGTGATTGACCTGCTATATACAAGGGGGTACAGATAACTCTTTCATATGCTGGTTTATTTCCTTTGGGTAGATTTCCAGGAGTGGGATGGCTGGGTCATATGGTAGATCTATTTTCAGATTTCTGAGGAATCTTTATATTATCTTCTATAATGGTTGTGCTAGTTTACATTCCCACCAACATTATATCTCTTTATCCACATCCTCACAAGCATCTGTTATTTTTTTTTAACTTTTATTTAATGAATATAAATTTCCAGTGTACAGCTTATGGATTACAATGGCTTCCCCCCCCCCATAACTTCCCTCCCACCCGCAACCCTCCCCCCTCCCGCTCCCTCTCCCCTTCCATTTGCATCAAGATTCATTTTCAATTCTCTTTATATACAGAAGATCAATTTAGTATAAAGATTTCAACAGTTTGCACCCACATAGAAACACAAAGTGAAACATACTGTTTGAGTACTAGTTATAGCATTAAATCAAAATGTACAGCACATTAAGGACAGAGATCCCACATGAGGAGCAAGTGCACAGTGGCTCCTGTTGTTGACCCAACAAATTGACACTCTAGTTTATGGCGCCAGTAACCATCTTAGGCTGTCGTCATGAGTTGCCAAGGCTGTGGAAGCCTTCCAAGTTTGCCGACTCTGATCATATTTAGACAAGGTCATAAAAGACAGAGTGAGGATAGTAACCAATGATCCTAAGAGTGGCATTTACCAGGTTTGAACAATTATACAGCATTAAGTGGGGAAGAGGACCATCAGTACACACATGTTGGGAGTAGAGCCATTGGTGGTAGAGTAGAGGTTATGATTACAAAGGAATGAGGCCCAAGTGCACTAGACAGGGCCTAGAACAAAGGACAGAGTCATTATTAGAGGAGCTAAGAAAGGTGCTGTCTAAGCTACAATTAAGTTTTCTGATTGAGAGGCAAATAGAACCTGACAGAAGCGGCTTGATAATAATCTGGTGGGCTTTAGGCCTTGTAAGTTAAGAGGCCCAGACCTATCTATCTCTTCACATGGGGTATATCCTAAGGGAGGTGTGAACCTCCTAGGGGAAGGCACTCTGTTGACTTTCATTACTTGGCTGGGCTGGGAGGAGAGCTGGCCAGGGAAAGGCAGGGGGCATCTCTAACAAGAAATTTACAGTTCTGCCTGCAATGTTGCTGACCCTACTTGACCATCCCCTCAGCTGCAGTGGTCACTTTGGAAGTTGGGCTGAGTGAAGGGCTTTTCAGCTTAGAGCCAATAAGATCTGTGGCTCTGACCTGGGCATCCTTCGACTCCAGGGCAGGTCCATTTCCAGTGATCCAACTCTTGGCAGAGCTGCCAGGGCTCTTCACAAGCTGACTTCTGCTGAAGCCCAGGCTTACCACATTGAAAGCCACTGCAGTGGACTGGCCTGTTGGGTCTCCTTGAGGGCAGCATCTGTTATTTTTGATTTTTGGATGATAGCCGTTCTAACTGAGGTGAGGTGAAATTTCATTTTGGTTTTAATTTGCATTTCTCTAATGGCTAGTGATCTTGAGCATTCTTTCTGTGTGTCCATTGGCCTTTGTATTTCATCTTTTGAAAAGAGTCTGTTTATGCCCTTTGCCCATTTCTTAACTGGATTGTCTGTTTTGTCGTTGAGCTTCTTGAGCTCCTTATATATTCTGTCTTAATCCTTCATCAGATGCATAGTTTGCAAATATTTCCTCCCATTATGTTTGTTGTTTCTGTATTGAATGTTTCCTTTGAAGTATCAAAGCTTCTAAGCTTGGTGTAATCCCATTTGTCTATTTTTGCTTTTATGGCCTGTGATTCTGGGTTCTTATCCAAGAAATCTTTACCTATGCCAATGTCTTGCTCTGTTTCCCCTGTTTTCCTCTAGTAATTTGACAATTTCAGGTCTTAGGTTTAGATCCTTAATTCATTATGGGTTGATTTTTGTACAGGGTGTAAGGTAGGGGTCTTATTTTGTACTTATGCATGTGGAGATTCAGTTTTCCCAACAACACTTTTTGAACAGACTGTCCCTTCTCCGGTGTGATTCTAGTTTGTTTGTCAAAGATTAGTTGGTTATAGATGTGTGCATTAATTTTTGGGGTTTCAGTTCTGGTCCATTGGTCCACGTGTCTATTTTTGTGCCAGCAGGAGGATATTTTGTTGATAACTGAATATTACATCTTGACATCTAGTATTATGATGCCTCCAGCTTTGTTTTTATTATTTAGGATTACTTTAGCTATTCGGTCTATTGTGTTTCCATATGAATTTTAGTATTGGTTTTCCTAGACCTCCAAAGAATGTCCTTGGTATTTTGATTGAGATTACATTGGATTTGTAAGTTACTTTGGGTAATTTTAATTCTCCCAATCCATGATCATGGAAGATTTTTCTATTTTTTTTGTGTGTGTCTTCTGTTTCTTTTCTTAATCTTTTGTAATTTGCATTGTAGAGATCTTCTACATCCTTGGTTAAATTTATCCTAAGGTTTTAAATTTTTTTTGTATCTATTGTAAATGGGACTCAAAAGTTCTTTGAATTTGACTTCCTTCTTTTCAATTTGTATCCCTTTGGTTTTTATTTCTTATCTAATGGCTCTGGTTAAAACATCCAGAACTATATTGAAAAGTAACGGTGAGAATGGGCATCCTTATCTGGTTCCAGATCTGGGAAGAAATGCTTCTAGCTTTTCCCCATTCAATAGGATGCTGGCTGTAGGTTTGTCATATGTTGCCTTGTTTGTGTGGAAATATGTTCTTTCTATACTCAATTTGCTTAAGGTTTTCATCATGAAAGGATGTTAAATTTTATCAAATACCTTCTCTGCATCTATTGAGATAATCACATGGTTTTTATTCTTTGTTAAAATGAAAGTAGATCATACCTGTTATTTCTTATAACTTGTAATAGGAACTTGCAACAGATCTTCATTTTCAATATGAAATTTTCTACTTAGAAGATATAATTTCTAAAATATGTGCCATAGCAATGCCTGTATGAAATGAGTCTTGGAGCAAACTAATGATGGAAATATAGCGTGTCCTAAAAAGTGCCAAAAATAAGAAATAGAAAATGAACCTTTCTTCCAAAGAGAAACAAATTTCAGAAGTTACTCTTAAAACTGTGTCAAATTTTACCTCCAATCCACAAAAGCAATTGAAAGTTTAATGACATACATCCATTATTAGCTGACCATAACAGAAATTATAGCTTTGTTACAGAAACAGTTTATGTAGTCTTTGGCAGTTGGGAGCTCTGATGAAACACTGCAATTTTAAGTCTGTGCTACATATTTCTCTTATGGAGTGATAAACATATCCTGATCACACTTCATCTTGGCTATGTAACATATTATTGATGATTGCAAGCGTTTGCTTGTGGTTTGAGAGTCTTCTGGCACCATGAACCTAATCTGAGATCAGTCTCCAAACTTAGTTTACATAACCCAATCTGAATGGTTTACCTTATTAGGTAAAATGGCTGAAAACATACTCAACCTCAGCATTCCAAATGAATGAAGTTTGCCCATTAACTTGCATATAGAAATATCTTTTTTTTTTAAAGAAGCACAAACAAGCTTTCCCTGAAAGTGCAATTTGAATCTTGAGTAGATTAATATTACCTAATGTCACTGTCTAGTCACTTTTATAAATATATTTTAAAAATATTTATTTGTTTAAATGAAAGGAAGAAGGATAGAGAGAGAAACAGAGATAGACAGACAGAGCTGCCATTCACCGGTTCACTCACCAAGTGCCTGTAACAACCAGGACTGGGCTGGGGCCAGAGGCAGGAGCTAGGAATACAATCTAGATCTCTTTCTCAGATGGCAAGAACTCAATTATTTGATCCATAACCACTACCTTCCAGGATTTGCACGGGTGGAAAGCTGAGTCAGGAGCCAGAACTAAGAATTGATCACAGGCATTTTAATCTGTAGCATGAAGCATTTTAAGCAGTAGGCTAAACATCTGCTCCCCTGTGTGAGCACATTTTTTAAAAAGATTTATTTATTTATTTGAGTTACAGAGAAGGGGAGGGAGAGAGACAGACACACACACACACACACACACAGAGAGAGAGAGAGAGAGAGAGAGAGAGAGAGAGAGAGAAGAGAGAGACATCATCTATAAGCTGATTCTATCCCCACATGGCTGCAATGGCTGAGGCTGGACCAAACCTAAGCCTGGAGCCTGGAACTCCATCCAAGTCTGCCATGTAAATGCAGGAGCCCAAGAATTTGGACCATCTTCAACTGTTATCCCAGGCATGTTAGCAGGGAGCTGGATAGGAAGTGGACACAAACTGTACCCATGTGGGATTCCAACATTGTAGGCAGCTTAACCCACTGCATCATAACACTGGCCCTGATGCATTCTTTTATCTCCCAGTGTCATTATGAAGAGTTCCATGACCACTGTTAATGTTTTTAAAAATCTGGAAATTCATGTTCAAGAGTTCTGGAAATTTTCTGATGTCATAACTGACGATTTCTTACCCTCTTTTTCTCTTGACTTTCTTTGATTCCTGTGATTCACATGTTTGCCTTCTGTTGGACAAATTGTTTAATCTTATCTTTTTTTTCCAGCTTACATCTCTTTGCCTTTTTATTCCACTGCTGGGAGATTCCTTTGGCTTTATCTCCAAACTGTCCTATTGAATTCTTCAGTTTCTGTCAGCAAGTTTTTAATTTCAAAGAACTTTATTTATTCTGAATTCTTTTTGTTGGGCTATTATAATCTTTATTAAAAATTATTATTTATTTGACAGTAGACAGAGTGAGAGAGCAAGACAGAGAAACTTGCATCTGCTGGTTCTATTCCCTAAACTGCTTCAATGGCTGTGGCTGGGGCTGGGCGAAGACAAAGCCAAGTGCCCAGAACTCCACCCAGGCCTCCCACATGGATGGCAGGAGCCCATGAACTTGGGCCATCATCTACTTGTTGCCTCCAAGGTACATTAATAGGGAGCTAAATCAGAAGCAGAGCAGTTGAGACTCAAACCAGCATCCTAGTATGGTGTCACAAACAATGTAGCCTGCTGTACCACAATGGTATATATTTTTAAATAATATTTTTACACAATATTATAGACAGATTTTGAAATGTTTCTTCTTACATGTTCATTTTCTATCTTTTCCCCTTCGTTTAAATGCCTATATTTAGTACTAAAGGATTTCTTTAGATTTCTAATAGTCTGCTGAGGTCCTTTTGTGCAGCTGAGATGCTCTTAACAGGGAGATTGGACTGATGTACCTGAACTTCTTAATAGATCTGCTGAAATGTTGGGTGAGAAATGCTGATCTCAGTGTCTCCATGTCAGTTGGTTAGAGGATTGGCCAGTTTCCACAAAGAAGATTTTTCTAGTCTTCTGCTTGAGGACTAAGAATTGGCTGCTAGCATTTTAGGAGCTGAGTATATGAATAGGGATGAGGAAGGTAGGCAGAAGGGATTGCCTCAGTATTTAATATATGCTTTCTCATTTTCCAAGAGGAAAGAGAACATGTTTTGACTTGTTTAGGATAATATTCTCCTGCAAGGAAGCAAAAGCCAGTAAATAAGATTCTAATCTCTGTACTCTACAATTTATCCAAAGCAAGGTCCCAGGTACTTGGGAAGCTGCATGACAATTGTAAAATTCTTCAATATTTGAGTAAAAATGTAAAATCAAGCATTTTCAAATTATATATACCCATACTCATTTTCTAAAGATTTATTTATTTACTTGAAAGCCAGAGTTAGACAGAGAGAGTGTTCTTCTATCTACTGGTTCACTCCACAGATGGCCATAATGGCTGAGTCAGGGCCAGGCCAAAGCCAAGAGCCAGGAGCTTCTTCCAGGTCTCCCATGTGGGTAGCAGGGGCATAAGCAACAGGCCATCTTCTGCTGCTTTTGCAAGGCCATTAGCAGGGAGCTGAATTGGAAGTGGTATAGCCAGGACATGAACCGACACCCAAAAGGGATTCCAACATTGCAGATGGCAGCTTTACCTGCTATGCCACAATTCTGACCTCAGCTCCTTTCACTGAAGGAAGGAAGGAACCTCCACTGTGATATGGCCTTGACTAAATAAGTTCAGAGTCGGTGAACTCAAGGGGCTTCCATAGCCTCGGCAGCTCATGACAAGCACCTCAGGTGATTACTGACGCCATAAATAAGAGTGTCAATTGTTAAATCAACAACAGGAGTCACTGTGCACATGCTCCCCACGTAGGATCTCTGTCCTTAATGTGTTTTACTATGAGAGTTAACGTTAAAGCTATTAGTCGAACAGTACTCCATATCTTGTGCGGTTGTGTGGATGCAGTCTGTTGAAATCTTTGCTTGGTATATGCTAAGTTGATCTTCTGTATATAAAGATAATTGAAAATGAATCTTGATGAAGAGTGGGATGGGAGAGGGAATGGGAAATGGCAGGGCTGCAGGAGGGAAGGAGGTTGGTGGGGGGAGGCCACAACAATGCAAAGTTGCACTTTGTAAATTCACATTTATTAAATAAAAAAATTGAAAAAATTAAAATAGACTAGTTGAACTCAATGGTAAGAGAGCCAAATTAATGAACTCAACCAGTTTTCCTAGAAGTACATAGAGGCAGGATGGTTCTGGTGTGGGAAAGAGCACAGATAAACATGTAAAAGTCTACCATCATTTCAGGTAAAACAGTTCATGAGGCAGCAGCATTTGCTTCCCTTGCAGAGGGTAGCTATTGACTGTTAGTATAATTTGTACCTATTTTTCATAGCTTTAATAAATGTAGCATGGTGAAAATAAAATTCTGGCCTCAGACCCATACTCATTTTAAACCCAATGTCATGAATCAGGTTAAACCCATTTCATAAACCATGCTAGATCAACATGACTAAGTTAAAAAGTCTGGGATAACGTTGTCCACATATTCTTTATCAAAAGTGAAGTAAATGTTTTGAATAATTAAATACTAAGAGCTGGAATTATGCAAGATAAACTATTATATAAGTAAACACAGATTCAAAAATCTGAAATTTACTGCTGAATAAATGTGATTTTAAAAGTCAAAACAGCGGGCTGGCGCCGTGGCTCACTTGGTTAATCCTCTGCCTTGTGGCGCCGGCATCCCATATGGGTGCCAGGCTCTAGTCCCAGCTGCTCCTCTTCTAGTCCAGCTCTCTGCTGTGGCCCAGGAGGGTAGTGGAGGATGGCCCAAGTGCTTGGCCCTGCACCCGCATGGGAGACCAGGAGGAAGCACCTGGCTCCTGGTTTCAGATCGGCACAGCGCCAGCCGTAGTGGCCATTTGGGGAGTGAACCAATGGAAGGAAGACCTTTCTCTCTGTCTCTCTGTCTCTCTCTCTCTCTCACTGTCTATAACTCTACCTGTCAAAAACAAAACAAAACAAAACAAAAAAAGTCAAACAGCACTATGTACAGACATAACTTGCATGCATACAAGACATTTTAATGTAATTAAACATGAAGTTTTATGGCAATTATGATCCTTCTAACCAGGGTATGACTGAAATAAGGAGCAAACTAAATCCCATCTACAACAACATATATACACCAACACATATATCTTTTAACACTACAAAGAAAGCAAGGTAATTCCTGGTATAAATTCAGGATGAAGAGAACCTACTTATAAATATCTACTGACAGTGAGCTCTGCATAATTAGTTCACAACGGAATAAAAATAGACTTTCACTCACTGCCTGAATGTGTGTAGGTATAAAATTGGACTTCAAAATGCTCATGGGAATGGAATTACAAAGTGGGGTTTTTGATGTAAAGACATTTGGAATCTATGTATTTGATGGGGTCTTAACAATTCATGGAAAATGCATATTATGAGAAAAGTATGCATGGATTTCAAAATGTTTTGCACCAAAATAAATATCATTTGATCCTATGTCTCCATGTACTTTTAAAATTACTCCTGTATTTCAGATCGCTGAGAGTATGAAAAATGTGGCTGAGATATAGCAAGCAGAAATCTGTCAAGAGCACATGGTATTTGATGATATGATGAGTGGTTTCATATAAATAATATTTTTAGAAAATGAATAATATGACAAAGGAAATCCATCGAGTTCCCAAAGTGAATACATAGTATTAACTAAAGGGATTTTGCGAGTTTCTGGTGTGGAAGATTTGGAAAAAAATACCAGATGCTCAATTATGATGTTCCATACTATGCTATAGAAACTATCACTTCATAAAAGCAACATTCTTATTATTTATAACTCTTCTAGAGTTTTACATTCAATAACTACATTAAGCATTGCTCTCAGTGGATATCAGAAGGAAAAAATCACCCTGGACTACTGCAGACAAAATTCTAGTTGTGGGCTGGCGCCGTGGCTCAGTAGGCTAATCCTCCGCCTTGCGGCGCCGGCACACCGGGTTCTAGTCCTGGTCGGGGCACCGATCCTGTCCTGGTTGCCCCTCTTCCAGTCCAGCTCTCTGCTGTGGCCCGGGAAGGCAGTGGGGGGTGACCCAAATGCTTGGGCCCTGCACCCGCATGGGAGACCAGGAGAAGCACCTGGCTCCTGGCTTCGGATCAACTCAATGCGCCAGCCGCAGCGGCCATTGGAGGGTGAACCAGCGGCAAAAAGGAAGACTTTTCTCTCTGTCTCTCTCTCTCACTGTCCACTCTGCCTGTCAAAAAAAAAAAAAAATTCTAGTTGTTAGAATAGGAAAAGCAGAAAAGTGGTACCCTCTTACAGAATGGTAGCTCATACAGGCTGACTTCTGACTAGAAACAAAGATGATAATAAACAAAAATCATAATTGTATTAATTATTACTTATTTCTTAATGAATGCCAGACTGTTCTAAGAGCCATATATTTACTCATTTAAGCATCAATTCTAAAGATCTAGGTGTTATTTTTTTTTTATGAAAAACCTTATTATCTTTAATGGATTCTGCACAGTGTTTTTTTGTTTTCTTTTTTTGTTGTTTTTTTGAAGATTCATTTATTTATTTGAAAGTCATAGTTCCACAGGGAGAGGAGAGGCAGAGAGAGAGAGAGAGAGAGAAAGAGAGGTCTTCCACCCAATGGCTCACTCCCCAACTGGCCTCCATGGCCGGAGCTGGGCCAATCTGAATCCATGAGCCTGGAGCTTCTTCCAGGTTTCCCATGTGGGTGCAGGGGCCCAAGGACCTGGGCCATCTTCTACTGCTTTCTCAGGCCATTGGAGAGATCTGGATTGGAAGTGGAGTAGCCAGGACTTGAACCAGCGCCCATATGGGATGCCGGTGCTTCAGGCCAGATAACCAGCTGCACCACTGCACCAGCTACAGGTATTATTTTTATCCCTGGTTTACTGATAAAGCTCCCGTAACACATAACAGGAACAAATAAAGAAAGGGTGACTAAATTCCAGGGGCAGGAACCAACATGACTTCTGAGTAAGATACTTTGCAGACCACCTTCCCACAGAATAGACAATTAGAAAAGGGATTTGTCTGCCAAGTCACCTTCACAAGAGCTACAGAAGACAGATAAGAGACTGCACTTCCTCATTTTGGTAGAATAATTAGAGAATTCACACTGAAGAAAGCAGGTGTCTGTTTCACCCTTCCACTAGCTCCAAGGACAGTAGCTGAAAACATGCATTCTACTTAGCGTAGGTGGAGAGAACTGAATCCCAGTGCCAGGCCTACTTGAAAACATTCAGAGTTGAACTGAATTCCCCAGCCCTAGTCCCCAGGTCCATATCTGCTGAACAAGTATTTGGGGCCTCCATAGCCAAGTGGATTCCACCACTTCACCTCCAGTGGTCAGCAGAAAGTGGAACAGGACTCCAGTCATACAGAGTAAAGCAGAAAAGGGAGCAAGGAACCACACCTGGAGCTTAAAGGCAGGCCTGCCATCCTGAGATTCAGCACCTGACAAAGACCAAAGTAAGTGCTCACAGAGTGAACTTCTGGAGTTTCCCGTCATCAAGTGGAGGCCTGTGCTCTGTGGGATGGACTCATTTAAGTGTGTGTCACTGCTGCCGTAGAGTATACCTAGTATACAACTTCCAAGTATTTTGTGGGGCTTGATGACTCTGGGACCCAGATGTAATGCAGCTGGTGCCAGTATGAGCAGCCAAGGTCCTGCCTTCATCATCATCTTCCCACCTTAGATGGACAGCAAGTACTCTGTCTTGTGACTCAGTGCAGGGCTGTTGAAGCCCACTAGTGAGCATATCCTAATGGTTTTTCCCCAGGCAAGTGTCTATGGATGGAGCATCCGCACTTGCTCCAGTATCAGGTAGACACCTGCACCTGGTGGAATAGCATGCAAGCTGTTTTGACATGTGTCACCCTCAGCTTCACGTGGGTCTAGTGTGCACCCCCAAGATTGCAGAGACTAAGTGTGAGGTCCATATGTGACACACCTAGTACCTATTTGAATAGCTGAGGAGCTGCTCCTAGTATCCTTTCTACAAGTTGAGGCAGAGCAAGGAATTGCAGGATTGTTTCAGGGCACAGTGCCAGGCTGTAAAACACAACATGGAGGGGACGGTGCTGTGGTATACTGGGCTAAACCTCTGCCTGTGCAACCAGCATCCTACATGGGTGCCAGTTTGAGTCCTGGCTTCTCCTTTTCCAATCTAGCTCTCTGCTATGGCCTGGGAAAGCAGCAGAAGATGACTCAAGTGCTTGGGCCCCTGACCGAGTTGGGAGACCCGGAAGAAGCTCCAGGCTCCTGGCTTCAGATCAGCCCAGCTGCAGCCATTGCGGCCATTTGGGGAGTGAACCAGCAAATGGAAAACCTTCCTCTCTGTCTCTCCCTCTCTCTGTCAGTAACCCTGCCTCTCAAATAAATAAATCTTTAAAACAAACAAACAAACAAACAAAAAAGAAATATGGAGATGATCTTAATGGTTTCTGCACCATGCCAGTGCCCACAGAGTCTCTGAACCTGCTTGAGTGCTAAGTGGAGTTCCATGGTCTCAATTTTCCAGTCTTATGCCCCATTCAGCATGATTGGTGGCAGGTAAGAATGGCATGGGATAGTGAGTCCACCTCAGGGACATATTGCAGCCGGGTGGTCTTTAGTCCTACCATTTTTGTTTAGAGATTTATTTACTTCAAAGGCAGTGTTACAGAAAGACATAAGGACAGAGATATTTTATTTGCTGGTTCTCTCCCCCAAAAGGCAACAACCACTGGAGCTGAGCCAAACCAAAGCCAGGAGCCAAGAGCTTCTTCCAGGCCACCCATGTAGGCGCAAAGGTCCAAGAACTTGGACCATCTTCCACTGCTTTCCCAGGCACATTAGCAGGGAGCTGGATTGGAAGAGGAGCAGCTTGGGATGCAAACTGGTACCATATGGGATGCTGATGTTACAGGTGACGCCTTTAACTGCTATGCCACAACACCAGTCCTTGTATTACACTTAAGTTGCATTGGTCCCAGTGGGTTGTCGACTTTGGGTATGATTAAGCATCATGGCATTGGTGGATAAAGCACAAAGAGTTTGACCTACTGCAAGCTCAGGAAGAAGCTTGCAAGGACAGAGAACCAATGTAGGCAATTGCCCAGTTTATCAGAAGGATGCATCAACTTTGGATTTGGGACAACTTTGAGCTTGGGGAGTACTGCAAGACACAATCAACAGAAAATAAAATAAAATAAAAAAAAAAACAGAAACAACAGACTTGTGTCAAATTTCAACTTAGGGTGCTTTCTAGTGCTGAAATAGCAGAAGTATACATAGTCTTGGAGAAAATAAATACCTACAGAGAATTTCTAGAAATGAAACCAGATAACTATAGGTAATTCTTGAGTGTACAGATGACAGCACGCACTAACAAACATCAAGAACTGCTAGAGAATCATGACTTCTGCTGAAGTGCAAGATAAGGTAGCAGAAGCCAAGCATCTAGGAATTGGAATTTTCAAATGCTTGGGTGGAGATTTCCAACTAGCTGTTTTAAGGAAATGTGGTGAACCTTATGACAACACAGAGAAACTACTTAATATTTTAAGAGAGAATGGATAGAGAAATGGAAGTAATTAAGCAAAATCAAATGAAAATCCTCTAAATGAAAAGTACACTACATGAAATTAAATATGTTAGAAGGCATCAGTGAGCTTGAATACATGATATTTGAAAATACAGTTGGAGTAGAAAGAAGAAAAATAAATAAAAAATAATGATGAAAATTTTCAGGAACTTTGGGATATCATGAAAAGAGCAAATATAAGAGCTACTGAGGTTGGGGGGGAGGGGGCTTGAGCGTGCCAAAGGGGTGAAGAGCATATTTAAGGAGATAGTGACAAAAATTCCAAAACCTAGAGAAAAACATACCTGTACAGCTATAGGAAGGTCAAAGGTCACTATCCAGATTCAAGTCAATGAAGTCTACTTCAAGATGGATTATTATAAGTCATGCCAAGGTTAAAGATAAAGACTTTTCTAAAAGCTTCAAGGTAATATTAGTAACACAAAAAGGGGCCCACATTCTTCTGATAGTAGAGTTCTCAGCATAGACTTTGTAGATCCAGCTGTAGTGGGAGGTGACTTTTACAGTACTGAAGAAAAAATGCCATCCAATAATACAGTACACGGGAAAGTTATACTTCAGATATAAGGGAGACATGAAGATGTTCCTGAACAAACAAAAGCTGAGAGAATTTATCACCACCACACAGATACTACAAGAAACGCTAAAGGGAGTTTCACACCAAAAGACTGATGCTAACAAGGAAGAAGAAAATACCAGTCGATAGAAGAAGGTAAAAATAATTGTATAAACAAATTCTGAAAGCTCTAATATGGTAAACACAGCATATAAACCATTCATATCCATAGTATGAAGACTGAAACTTTATACTAACTACATCAGAATGTTAAGAGATTAAGGGAGGGGCCAGTTCTGTGGCACAGCAGGTTAAAGCTCCAGCCCGTAGCACCAGCATCCCATATGGGCGCTGATATATCTTAACCTGATATACATAAAACCCCAAAACTACACCTTAAAACTGCTAGGAAAAATCAACACATTTAACACATTTTCAGAATACAACGTTAATGTGCAGAAATCAGTAGCGCTATTATACACTAAGAAGGACTCTGCTGAAAAAGAAATCAAGAAAGCAATCCCATTTCCAACAGTTACAAACAATGATAGTAAAATATCAAGTAATAAATTTGACCAAAGGGATAAAAGATCTTCACAATAAAAACTGTCATTAATAAACTGAAGTGGACACACAAAAAAGGTGGAAAAACACAACATGTTGGTGGAATGAATAATTAATACTATTAAAATGTACATATTACACAGAGTGATTTACTTATTTAGTGTAATCCCTATGAAAATTCCAATAACATTTTCCACATAAACCAGAAAAAAATCTACTAAAATTTATATGAAACCACAAAGACCTTGAATGGCTAAAGTAGTCTTAAGAAAAAGAAGAAAGCCAGAGCCTTTACATTACCTGACTTTAGAATATATTACAAAGCTGTAGTAACTAATGCATCATGTTATAGGAATAAAAAACAATTCTGTAGACCCTAGAAGTAATAGAATACAATAGAGACCCTAGAAGAAGCCCACATATCTACTGCCAACTGATTTTTGACAAAAGTGCTAAGAACATTCATTGGAAAAAGAATATTCAAGAAACGTTTCTAGGAAAATTGAATATCCACACACAGAAAAATGAAATTAGACTCTGTTTTCTCTCAACATGCGCAAAAATCAACTCAAAATGAATTACAGTCATCAATGTAAGAATTGAAAGTTTAAAGCTACAAGGAAAAAAATGGGAAAAACAGTTCAGGACATTGGAGCAAGCAAGACTTTTCGGATCAGACCTTAAAGCACAAGAAACAAACAAACCAAAAAATAGACAAATGGCATTTAATACAACTAAAGAGCTTCTGCACAGCAAAGAAAACAATCCACAGAATAAAAAGAACTTACAGAATGGGGGAAAAATATTTGCAGGGGCAAATATTTGGCATAGCAGTTAATATACCAATTGGAATGCTGCATCCTATGTCAGAATGCCTTAGTTCAATTCCCTGGTTTGCTTCTGATTCCACTTCCTCCTAATGTGCACCGTGGGAGGCAACAAGTAACGCCTGATGTAATTTAGTTCCTGAAACCCATGTAGGAGATCCTGATGGCGCTTAGGCTCCTGGCTTCAGCCTGGCCAGCACAGGCTATTGTGGGCCATTTAGAAGTAGGCCAGCGAATGGACAATCTGTGTGTGTGTACACACGCATGCGTGCATGTTTGTTTTTGTCAGTTTGTCTTTCACATAAACTATTTTTTAAAAAAAAATTGCAAGTTATACATCTGAAAAAGGGTTATACCCAGAATATAAAAGGAAATAAACTGAATTGCAAAAAATAATAATAATCCAATTTTAAAAATGGTCAGTAGATGTAAACAAACATTTTTTGAAGGAAGACATACAAGTAACCAATAGGTACATAAAAATGATCAACATCAATAATAATTACAGAGTTACAAATCAAAACTCCAGTGAGATACTACTTTCCTCCAGTTAGTTTGGCTATTATAAAAAAGATAATAAGTGTTGCCAAGGATGTGGAGAAAATGGAACTATCACACACTGTTGGTGGGAATATAAATTTGTACAGCCGGTATGGAAAACAATATGAAGGTTCCTCAAAAACTAAAAATAGAAATATTACATGATCTCAATACTGGGAATGTATCCAGGGAAGTGAAATCCATCTAGCAAAGAGACATCTGTCTTCCCATTTTTATTGCAGCACTATTCACAATAGCCAAGAAATGGAAACGACCTAAGCATCCATTCAGTGTTGAATCGATGAAGAAAATGTGCATACACACAATGAAATAGTAATCACTCATTAAAAAAAAAGATAAAATCTTGTCATTTGCAACAACATGGATGGATGTTAAGTGCAATAAGCCAAGCACAGAAAGACATGTATCACGTGATCTCACCTATATTTGTAACGCAAAATAAGGTGGTGTCATAGAAGTTAAAAGAATAATGGTGTTTACCAGAGTCTGGGAAGAGAAAGGGGCAAGAAGGGATGGAGAAAGTTGATTCATGTGCAGTAGGTTATAGATAGAAATAAGAAGTTTGGCTTCGATTGCACAGCAAGGTGACCACAAAAATTGTCCATGTAGCGTATATTTTTCCTTAAAAACACACAAGATAGGATTTTGGAAGTTTTCATCATAAAAGATGATAAATATTTGAAAAAATACATATATTTACCCTGATTGGACTTTATGCACTTATATATTTGTTAATTTTTTTAAGAATTCAGAAATTCAGGGGCTGTCTCTGTGACGCAGTAAGTTAATCCTCCACCTGCAGTACCTGCATCCCTTATGGGCAACGGCTCTAGTCCCAGATGCTCCTCTTTTGATCCAGCTCTCTGCTATGGCCTGGGAAAACAGAAGATAGCTCAAGTGCTTGGGCCCCTGCACCCTCATGGGAGACCCGGAAGAAGCTCCTGGCTCCTGGCTTCAGATTGGCCCAGTTCTGGCCATTGTGGCAATTTGAAGAATGAACCAGCAGATGGAAACCTTTCTTTCTGTCTCCCTGCCTCTCTATGTCTGTAACTCTACCTTTCAAATAAATATGTAAAATTTTGAAAAAGAAGACAAAATTCTTTAAAAAGTAAGAATATCCTAATATGGTCTATGAATAAAAGGAATGTTAATTGCTAAGTTAGGCTTCTGTGTTATATAATGGTAGATAAAATGCTTATGGAATATTATTTGAAATGTTATATGTCAATATCTAGCTGTGATGAACCAATTACAATGATGACCTGTTCTCAAGAAGAATTTCTATCATTCAAACTTCAAATGACCACTGTAAGCTAATAAGACTCTGATGAAGAGGTACATATAGGCCAGAAATAATTTCTACATATCATGATTTCCAATAATTACAGTATAATATAAATTAATTTATAACAATTCAAATTTCAGCATCTACCCTTTTCTCCATCTTACATATGCCACTGGGAAATTGATTAGACATAATTCACATATTTATCATATAATGTATAGCATAGTATTTTCAACTCTGACTGTATAGAAGAATCAGGCTGGAAGCATAAAATGCACAGCATACAATTAGTCCAAATACCTGAAGGAGAGGCACCAAGAATTTAAGCTTTTGATAAGTTCCACAGGTGATTATTATAATTCTAGGTTTGTGCACCATTGGTTTGCATCCTTTACTAATTCTAGAATGAAGTAAGTATCATACTACATTCATCAAACTTTGTAGTATTTCCTTAAAGAATGGTAATAAACACATTTTAAAAATCAAAACAGTCTTGGGGGAACTGTTAATAAAAAAATTAAACTATAAATCTTTCAATTCAATTTGAACTTGCACTGAAAATCTCAATAATATAAAATGAAATACATTGGTGTCCACATGTGCAAAATCACACATGTGTATATTGAAACATGTAAGACCAAAGTCAAAGGAGTATTTTTTTTTAATTTTTGACAGGCAGAGTGGACA
The DNA here is from genome assembly GCF_033115175.1 of Lepus europaeus. Taxonomy (NCBI): domain Eukaryota; kingdom Metazoa; phylum Chordata; class Mammalia; order Lagomorpha; family Leporidae; genus Lepus; species Lepus europaeus. Next base: position 71,713,485 of record NC_084829.1, on the reverse strand, counting down.
GTTGAGGGAGACAGAGAGAAAGGTCTTCCTTTTTGCCGTTGGTTCACCCTCCAATGGCCGCCGCGGTAGGCACGCTGCGGCCAGTGCACCACGCTGTTCCGATGGCAGGAGCCAGGTGCTTCTCCTGGTCTCCCATGGGGTGCAGGGCCCAAGTACTTGGGCCATCCTCCACTGCACTCCCTGGCCACAGCAGAGAGCTGGCCTGGAAGAGGGGCAACCGGGACAGGATCGGTGCCCCGACCGGGACTAGAACCTGGTGTGCCGGCGCCGCAAGGCGGAGGATTAGCCTACTGAGCCACGGCGCCGGCCTAAAGGAGTATTTTTAAAATAAATTCTCCAATGTGAGCGAATCATAGATCTCACAGTTGGAACAAACTTTATGATGTGACATGATTTTAGGAGCAATGAGAATGAATCATTAATAAAAAGTCACCAATCAAAGTAAAGCCCAAGACCAGATGGGTTTTAGGATATAATGGAGAAAGAGATATTTTATACAAGTATTTAACTATTTAATTTTGAACATGTAAGTATTCAAATACTCAAGACTTTGAATTTACCTGAAAAATTCATTCTCTCTGAATGAAGAAATACATTTTAATCTACACTGATACCAAGAAGCCTACCATACTTTACATATTGTACACTGCACATGTATATGTATGCTATGGAAGGAAAAAGCAATGTATTTTAGAGCAGTAAAAAGATTTCTTAACCATTTGCAACCCTGCAGGTAAAGAATTTGTTAAAAATTAGCTAAGTAGTATTTTTCACAACTCTATATCCAGTAAAAGGATTCTGTGGTCAAGTAAGCCAGAAAATAATCACTAACTACTTATCCTCTGTTTGATATTTGTAATGGATTTTAGCACACTGAGTTCTATGAGAAGTCATTTCATAATCTTTACAATTTTGTTTAATTAAATGTTTCCCAAGTTTATTTAATTATGGGCTCATTTAAAATATGTTAAGTATCTGACATCCAATATGGAACATACTCTTAAAAACACTTAACTAAATAAATATGAGAATTTAATTTCATGGAGAATTAATTTTCCAATTAAAAACAACTTCAACAGCAGAAAATAATGAGTGGCCTTAAGATTTATTAAAATACTCTAATCATTTAGGCAAATTAATGTAAACATAACCATTAAGTTATGCCTTAATGAGAGGAAAAAGTATTTTATCTTTTCATTTTAATAACTACTTTTTTCAATGTCACTGAATTTTCCATAGTCGTATTTTACTTTAATTATCCTTCAAAAAGGTTTTGTATATGGCTTCATATGTGTGACTTCAACACAGCTGAACAGTTATATATCAAAATGAATGAATTAACTATATAAATAGAATTCTATTAGAATCCACATTCTAAACTACCAATTATTGTAGCACATAGGGAAAAAGAAACAAATGTGAAATCATCCACTATATTTACATGACATTTAAAAAAACTAAGAATCATAATTTATGATGCACTTCAATATGTTTATACTTTATGTAAATAAATCTATGTATTTTAAAATAAATTTTATAACTTACTAGTTCTTTTTGCAATTTGGAATTGAAAGGAATCTTAGACACAGCTTCAAACTTCTCATATTCATTATTAGATTTAAAAAAGGTCCAATGTGATAGAAAAAATATTCATTCAAGTTATACAGGACTAAATCCTTCCATGGCAATGTTTGTTTATTTCCTACTGGAATTCAACTCACTTCACATTTGTTGAAAGTGTAATATGAATCCGGCTTGGTCAATTCCAAAGATAAATAATACAGCCACTGAGACTGTAGAATGCTGCAATCATTCAGCAACCTTACTCCAAAGGAAGAAAAGAAGACTTAAGAAAGTCTTAAGAAACATTCAAATTCACTGAAAATTACTAGTGTACAGGGTAACCTGGAAAACAGATCCAACAATAAAAGTCAATTGCAAAATAAAACTGAGTTTCTTCTCAGAAACAATGAATTCCCTCGGCAGTGTTCCCATGGCAGTTCCTAGTACGGCAGTCTAAAATCATTCTTTGAAATCTGAAGCTATAGTAGAAAACTCTCTTCTCTGTCTCTTTTCTTAGTTAAATAATTTTGGTAAAACATTATGAAAGTTTACAAAATTGGGGACTTGGGTTTTTGAAAGCTAAAATTATGGATTTTTACTAAGTACTGATGCTCTCTATAGATGAATCCGTGTATGCCATTGTGGCTGAGCCTCCTGTTTACAGAGCTGGTATTTGCATGGACTCTGAACTCAAGAGAACTTGAGAAATGAGATGATGTTCAGCCCAAGGGATATAGAAATTAACCCAGATCCAGTTGGATATATTGTATGGCTACAAGGAAAACCCAAATGCATACCTATCATCGTCTAGTTTTTTGGAGGGGTTGGGTAGGCGGGAGGAAACAAACTTTGTCTTGGAATTGAAATTTTTAAAATACAGATCTAAAACACTCTCACTTTCTCCTGCACTAAACAGATTTTATTCCATTATTAGATATTTGATGTCCAAAATTTCCATTATTTGATTTTTATGTTAATATGATATTAATACAGAGAAAATATTCAATGTAGTTAATAGGTACAATTCTAAGAACATTTAGATTTTGTTGAAAGATAGACATAAATATATGTGTCCATATGTAAACATGTGGGGTTTTTTCCTAATGCTGTGAGCAGAAATTATACAGCTTGTTATTCATTATATATAAAGATGCCCCACTTTCAAACAGCAACATTATATCCCAAGGTATGATTCTGACTATAAAAGTTGTGTGAAATATTTACTTTGTATATACAACTATTTTTATTTTACTGTTTTAGAACCTGCCGCAGTTTGTGGCTCATTTATCTTACAATTACATTTACAAAGATTTAGAATCAAATTAGGTCCTAATAAAAATTTCAATGTTTTTGTTGAAATTCATAAACTGATTCTAATACTGTATGGAAATGCAGAGGGCTTAGAGTAGCCAAAAGAATTTTGACAAAAGCAAGACAAGATTGAAAAATTTACATTACTTACCTTTTCAAGACCTGTAATAGAGCCATAATAATCAAGACCATATGGTATTGGTATAGAATTAGCTATCAATCATGGGAAATAATTGGAAGTCCAGAAATTTTCTGCACATATATGGTCAATTTTTTTCAATAAAGGTAAAAACACCATTCAATTGGGGAAAAGACAGTCTTTCTAATAAATAATGCTGGTGCAATATTCACATGCCAAAAAAATTAACTTAGCCTCCAATCATATCATACAGAAAAATTAACTCAAAATATAGAACAAAAGAACAAACATATTTGCTAGAAGAAATCATTGAACAACACTTGAGCTTGGGTAAGTCAAGATTTCTTAAATAGAGTATACACATAAAAGAAAAAAAAATGATAAAATGAAATTCAGAAAATTGAAGCAATTGATGCTTCAAAAGTCACTATTTGACAATGAAAAGGGAAGCTACAAAACTAGAGAAAATACTGGTAACACATTTGCCAAAATGAATGCTATATCCAGAATTTATAAAGAACTCTTCCAACTCAAGAAGACAAGCAACTGAATAAGATATGGGTAAAATAGATGCACAGACACCTGACTTATGAAGATACTCAGATAATCAATAAACACAAAAGATAAACATCATTAATCATTAGGGAAATGCATCTTTAGCATACAAGGAGATGCAAATATACTCCTCAGTTGAATGACTACATTAACATTTAAATTTAAAAAGTTGACTATACCACATATTGGCAAGGATGTGGAACAAATAGAACCTCTGCTGATAGAATAAAAAATGATACTGTCACTTTGGACAACAACTCAGCAGTCTCCTATACAACTAAGCAAAGTTATATTATCCAGACATTTTCTATCCAGACATTTGCCCATGAGAATTGAAAGCACGTGACCAAAACCAGATTGTACATAAATTCTCTCAGGAGCTTTTATTCATGATAGCCACAAATTGAACAGATTCCACATGAACATCATCTGATGAATGGGTAGGCAAATCATAGTACATCTGTATAACATATTACTACTCAGTAATAAAAGGCAATAAACTGCCAATATAAACAATAGCAGGGATTAATTTAAGTATCATTATGCTAAAAGAAGGTAGCTGTACACAAAAAATCTATTTAATGTATAATTCAATGGCACAAAATTCTACAGTAAACAGAACTACAGACACAGAATGAAAAGCAGTCATTGACAAGACAACACAGGAGGTGGTAGAGTGCATTGACACCATAAAGGACAAAAAAGGTCTTTATGGGACGATAGAAACTTCTACATCTACCATGCTATAAATGATTACACAGCAATGTACATTTGTCCAAACTCGCCAAACAATACTACAAATTAATGGATTTAATTTATGAAAGTTAAACCTCAAACAAGAGTGTCAAATTGTTAAGTCAGCAACAGGAGTCACTGTGTACTTACATCTCATGTGGGATCTGTCCTTAATGTGTTGTCTAATGTGAAGTGATGCTATAACTTTGTGTTTCTGTGTGGGTGCAAACTGATGAAATCTTTACTAAGTATATACAGAATCGATCTTCTGTTTATAAAGATAATTGGAAATGAAAAAAAAAAAAACAACCCGGGTGTTAAACTGGAAATGGCATAGAAAATTAATTAATTTTAAAAAAATATTATGTAGGATCTCTGTCTTTAATGTGCTGTACACTGTTATTTAATGCTATAACTAGTACTCCAACAGTATTTTTTTCACTTTGTGTTGCTATATGGGGGCAAACTGTTGAGATCTTTACTTAATATATACTAAACTGATCTTCTGTATATAAAGAGAATTGAAAATGAATCTTGATGTGAATGGAAGGGGAGAGGGAGCGGGAAAGGGGAGGGTTGCAGGTGGGGGGGAAGTTATGGGAGGGGGGAAGCCATTGTAATCCATAAGCTGTACTTTGGAAATTTATATTCATTAAATAAAAGCCTAATAAATGAAAAAAAAGAAAGTTAAACCTCAATAATTCTAAAAAATATATAGTAAGGGGGGGTCTTAAAAAGTTCATAGAAAAGATCTATTATGAAAAACTGTACATGAGCTCCAAAAGTTTTTGCACCGAAATACACATTACTTTTAATTCCATCTTCCATAAACTTTTTGAAGTACCCTTGAACATATTACAGTGTCATAGTTACATATGTTTAGGCAGTAAAACTTTGAAAAATTGAGAGTAAGATAAAAATTGCATTGGTAATTAAAGATGGACACAAGAGACTTAACTATGTATAATGTTCAGTAAATCAGTTGTTTGAGAAAAAGCAAAACAAAATGATTTTTATTCAAAAAAGTGTATCTACATGTGTGTATATGTGTGCATGCGTGCACAAGTGCCTGCATGGATATCTGCATATTGCTTTCCAATTAGCAATTTTGGCTACTTTGTGGCATAAGGAGTAATAATTGGTTAGTTCTTATGATTTTTTTTCCTGGGGAGTTGATGTTGCCTTTCTGAAATTTAGACTTATTAACTCCCTTATATACACCTGGGAATTCACTGTTTTATGAAGATATAAAATTAGATTGTTGGGATTCTGTAGGATTGGGGGCTCTATTGAATATTGGAAAGTGATGAAAATAAAATAGTTGGACCAGAGTCTTGAGAAAACAATAAAGAAAAAAATTTAATCTACTTTCATATGTAGATTACAATAACAATATCTTCTTAGATATTGTTGGGGCCAGCGCTGTGGCATAGTGAGTAAGGCTGCTATCATCCTCAGTGCCAGCATCCATATGGGTGCCTGTCCGAGTGCCAGCTGCTCCACTTCTCATCCAGCTCTCTGCTATGGCCTGGGAAGCAGTGGAGGATGGCCCAAGTGCTTGGGCCCCTGAACCGGCATGGGAGACCCAGAAGAGGCTCTTGGCTTCTGGCTTAGGATTTGCCTAGCTCAGGCTGCTGCAGCCATTTGGGGAGTGAACCAGCAGATGGAAGATTCTCTCTCTCTGCCTCTGCATCTGCCTCTGCCTCTCTGTAACACTGACTTTCAAATAAATAAATAAATCTTAAAAAAAAAAGATATTGTTTAAGAGATAGAAGCTTATTATGGCTTGTTACAGGGGTATCATTATAAGCCTGAAATATTTTACTTTAGAAATTCTTCCTTTTAAAAAGAGCAGTTATGGCCGGCGCTGTGGCTTAACGGGCTAATCCTCCGCCTTGCGACGCTGGCACACCGGTTTCTAGTCCCGGTTGGGGCGCCAGATTCTATCCCGGTTGCCCCTCTTCCAGGCCAGCTCTCTGCTATGGCCCAGGAAGGCAGTGGAGGATGGCCCAATTGCTTGGGCCCTGCACCTGCATGGGAGACCAGGAGAAGCACCTGGCTCCTGGCTTCAGATCAGCGAGGTGCGCTGGCCGCAGCGGCCATTGGAGGGTGAACCAACGGCGAAAAGGAAGACCTTTCTCTCTGTCTCTCTCTCTCTCACTATCCACTCTGCCTGTCAAAAAAAAAAAAAAAAAAAAAGAGCAGTTAATGTTTGTGTTGTACTATAAACAAACAGAATTTATGATACTTATTTAATTCATGAAATTCAATATTCATCGAAAGTGTTTGTCCTCCAATGAACATGCAAACATGGTCTGAGATCTTTGATGTGTCAGGAAAAGATCAAGGAAATATATGAGCATTTGCTTTTCTAGAAAGTTAGATAATGAAAGCAGATGAGGCATAAAATTTGGAAACACCATAATTCCAAACCCAAGTTAGAATGTGTCTTCCACTCCCTCATTTTCACTGTAAAACGTTCAGAAAATAAACCTATTCTTCCAGACTAAAAGTTCAAATCGCTATGAGTCAGTCTGTGATCATGTTCTGTATATCTTGCAAGTCCTCACTAAATGAAAGCCAACAACTATGGAAAATGTCTAGCCACAAACCCCTTTCCCTCCTGATTCTATGTAAATTCGATTCTTTTAGACTAAATCAAACTTGCATTGCCTACAAAATTTAATTTGGTTTGACTTTTAAATGGCCCAACCAGAAAATCCCCCAACTAGAACCAAAATAAAACAGGAATTTTCTGGATTCTTCTCCCCAGTTCCCTCAATATGTGATTCAGGAATTAATCTATTCTGATTATAATTATAGAGACATTTTGAAAGTATAAGGTAGTCCTGATTTTTGTCCTTGATGGATACTGATATTCTCTTACACAGTATATGATTACTTAGTTCTTTGGACCCCAAAGAAAATATTTTTTCTTTAAAAAGAGATATTATCAAAGATATCAGAGTATAGTTTGGCAATATCTATCTACTTATCCATCAAAAATACACATCATTCTATCCAGAACTTCTGTGTTTAGGAATTTATCCCGTAATTGTATTTTAATAATTTTGCTGAGATTTATGTATATAGATACTTCTGCATTATTTGTAATATTCCCAAATTTGAAATAACCCAAACATTCATATAATGTAGGTTTATTTTTAGTAACTGTGGATAGGTCAAGACAATGGAGAGCTATTCAGAAGTTAAAAAACAGAAGGCAGGTTCTGGCACTGTGGCAAGGTAGGTTAAATCACCGCTTGAAATGCAGGCTCCCAAATAGGCACCGGTTCAAATCCTGGCTGTTCCACTTCTGATCCAGCTTCCTGCTAATGCACCTGGGAAAACAGGAAGATGGCCCAAGTGTTTGGAATGCTGCACCAATATGGGAGACCCAGAAGAAGCTCCTGGCTCCTGGCTCCTGGCTCCTGGCTCCTGGCTCCTGGCTTTGGTGTGGCCCAACCAAGGCACTGCAGCCATTTGGGGAGTGAACCAGTAGATCGAAGATCTCTCTCTCTCTCTGTCTGTCTTTCCCTCTTTCTCTCTGTAACTCTGCCATTCAAAAACATAAAATAAACTTAAAAAAAGCCAAGGGCAGTTCTGTTTGGATTAATAAATACAATTGAGTTCATTATCAAAATGTCTATTCTCCCAAAAGCAATTTATACATTCAATGCAATACCAATCAAGATACCAAAGACATTCTTCTCAGATCTGGAAAAAATGATGCTGAAATTCATATGGAGACACAGAAGACCTCGAATAGCCAAAGTTATCTTGTACAACAAAAACAAAGCCAGAGGCATCACAATACCAGATTTCAGGACATAGTACAGGGCAGTTGTTATCAAAACAGCATGGTACTGGTACAGAAACAGATGGATAGACCAATGGAGTAGAATAGAAACACCAGAAATCAACCCAAACATCTACAGCCAACTTATATTTGATCAAAGATCCAAAACTAATCCCTGGAATAAGGACAGCCTATTCAATAAATGGTGCTGGGAAAATTGGATTTCCACGTGCAGAAGCTTGAAGCAAGACCCCTACCTTTCACCTTACACAAAAATTCACTCAACATGGATTAAAAATATACAGATTTAATTTAATAACTGTGAAGTGCATAATTGTTTAAATTATAAATATCTACATATTCTTAGGAATACTTTTAATATCTCCTGGAATTACTTAAGAAATTGGAAATACAGGTTCCTATAGATTGGAATTAAACAGATTAACTGGTAAACATAGAGATGGGATAGTTACCTTTAATTGAATTCTCATTGTTAGTTTTAAATATGTATTAAGTTCATGTATTGCTATTATGACTGGTCATATTCAAAGGTAACAATAAAGAGAAAAACATTGCTGAAGAAAATAGACAGTAGACATATCAGGGAAAACAAAACCTAGCCAAGGAAAATAAACCATAGTAAGCTGCTAGTACTTAGTTCTGGTATCTAATACATTTTAAACATATACTGAAGGGCTGGCACTGTGGTGTGCAGGAAGGACCAGTAGCCAGGGCATTGCATCTCGAGTCCCAGCTGCTCCACTTCTGAGCCAGCAGGGGTCTTTTCTCTGCTTTTTTAGTTAGTTGGGCCAATGCTGTGTCAATTTTGTTTATTTTTTCAAAAAACAGCTCTTCGTTTGGCTGATTTTTGTAATGTTTTTTTTTTTTACTCAATTCTGTTGATTTCTTCTCTAATTTTAATTATTTCTCCTCTCCTATTAGTTTGAGTAGAAATTATTAATTCTACAATATTTTAGATGAGGAAATTTAGATTTGTAGCTTTTATTTCAAGGAAAAATGTTTAAAGTCATGCAAATAAACACATCAAAATGAAAACACTCTCCAGTCTGACTTCTCAGTTGGAACTCTAAATATGACCCCTTCAAAGAAAATAAATTGCCAGATAAATAGATGTCACAAAAAAGGATAGTACTTGATAAAACTTTTTAAAATTAATTAATTAGATAAATTTGAAGCGCAGAGAGATGAAGAGAGTGACAGATCTCCTATCCCCTGGTTCACTTCCCAATGTTTGCAACAGACAGAACTGTACCAGCCAAAATCAGAAGCTAGGTCCCCAGTCTGAGGCTTCAAGGTGAGGGGCAGGGACCCAACTACTTGGCCACCACGTGCTGCCTTCCAGGGTGTGTTTCAATATGAGGCTGGGACTGAGAATGGAACCAGGACCTGAACCCAGGCACTCTGAAATAAGATTCCTGCATCCTACCTACTATGCCAAATGTCCATTGCCAGAACTTCCTTTTTTTAAAAAAATGGACTTCTAATACAAAGTAATTTCAATAAAAATTCTAGAAAATCTTCCTGCTAGGCGGTCAAATCACTTGCCTTATATGCTGTATTGAGAGATCCTCTTTAATATCATGGTGCATTCTTGTCCAAAGATGAAAATGTTGCCTTTTATACTATTGTTCATGATATTAAATTTCAGACAGTGAAAAACCCCTACAAACAGTGACCATTTTTTTTAGTACTCAATTTTATTTTCTGTGTAGATATTCTGTGATCTTAAGTATTTTGGGGGATTTTTTGTAAGTGTTCATCCTTGGAAAAGTATCTACTTTATAATCTATTAAAATTTAAGTTCAAAAAGCAATATAGGACGCTATGCTCATTGTTCAAAACTCAAATAATATAGAACCATACTGGTGAGTATTCACAAACCTCCTTTGACTGGGGAATCATTAGGGTGATATTTACAAGTATTCCTCTATACTATTATGTTAGAGAGGATATGTGTAACGAGAATAGAACTCACTTAAGTGTTCACAGATTCTCCATTTCCCGCCCAATGGGAAATGGTCAAATTGTGCATCACTCCAAAAGCTCTATGTTGAAGTCTTAATAATCAGGACCTCAGAACAAAATTTAATTTGAAACTAGGGTAATTGCAAATGTAATTAGTTAAGATGAGGTCATACGGGAGTACATTGAGCAGTATTTTAAACACTTTACCAAATGCTTCTACCCAAATAAATTCTATTTTCTATGATCTTTCTCATTATCATTAATATTTAGGTAATATCACGTATTCATTTTATTTTGTGATTTATTTTGGCTGTGTTTTACCTTGTAAAAATCATTCCTGTAGGGGTCAGGACTGTGGCTTTGGGAATTAAGCTGCCGTTTGTAGCACTGGCATTCCATATGGGTGCCAATTTGAGTCCCAGCTGCTTCACCTCTGAACCAGCTCCCTGCTAATGCATCTGAGAAAGCAGTAGAAGATGGTCCAACTCCTTTGGCCCTTGAGCCCACATGGGCGACCTGGAAGAAGCTCCTGGCTCCTGGCTTTGGCCTGGCCCAGTCCCAGCCATTGTGGCCAATTATGGAGTGAACCAGCAGATGGAAGACCTCTCTCTCTCTCTCTCTCTCTCTCTATTTCTATCTCTCCTTCCTCTGTAACTCCAACTTTCAAATAATTAAATAAATCTTTTTTAAAAATTCCTATAGATTTATTAGAAATGCTTACATTTTGCATTTTTGCTATTCAATATTATACTTGCTATATTCTGTGCTTTTTCTTTACCTTTTAAATATCTTCAGTCTAGAGACAATCAGTATAATTTTATCTCCCCTCACGAGTAATTGAATATATTTTAATTTTATCACCAGCTATCTATCAATTTATTGCTATCTAATTTCTTAATTTCACATTGTCTCTACTTTCAATTTTTCAGTATAATTACCATAATTATTATGGACTTTTGCATTCTGTGCTATTTAGGTTACAGACATAGTTACTGGTGGGTTCATCATTCCTTTTTCCAACTCATTTCTTAAAGAGTTTCTCAGAGCACGAACATCAGTGTATCTGTTATTATTTGGTCACCTGTAGAAATAAAGACTACAAGAAGACACCACATGCTCTGGCCACAGTCTCAACTTAGATCCCAGTTAATAGTCTAAATCAGCCAAAAATCACATGAATAAAGATGCTTCAAAATGACTCTAGTCCCCAGCCGCCTTGTTGTTCCAGCTTAGGACCCAGACATCTTGGCACAGAAACAAACAATTTTCACTAAGCTATTTCCAAATTCCTAACCCACAGACTCTACAAGCCCAGTAAATGGTTTTTTCTAGGACACTTATGGTAATTTGTTATGCAACCATAGTAAATGGAACACTAATGAACCATTTCTGATCTATTTTGCTGTTACAAAAACTTTCTAGTGCTGTTTAATGTTATTCCAGAACGTTTTAGTCTCATTCTTTTGTATATATTTTGTATCATCAATGACTGGTATAAGGTTTTTACTTTTTGTCTTTAAGATAGAAAAAAATGTTATGTAAAGATAATGCATTGCCTAGGTAAAGACATTAAATGTAGATATTGTATTTCTTAAATTTTTGAAATGAAATTGAACTTTATTTTAAAATTAAAATATAAAAAGAAATAACCAAAATATAAGGAACATATTAAACTTCATATTAATAACCCATTAAAGTAAATGTTGACTATTAGCAGTCAGGCTCCTTTGATTTTTTGTTCTTTTTTTATTGATATACAGAGAAAAGATTCATGTAGTTCATAGATATAATTCTAAGAATATAATGATATTTCCTCTCCCATTCTTTCTTTCTTTTTTCCATTTAATTTTGTGATGACATATTTTAAATTTACCCTATAATTACAAGCTTAATCCTTTACTAAATTCAGAATTCAGTTAGTTTAAAATAGAAAGGCCACTGTTCCACAGAAATACAGATAGACTATAAACAATAATCATATCTCAAGATGTCAATTTTACTCATTTTCTTATCACATATTTATACTCTATATAGTAGCTACCACAAATCACAGAAAACATGAAATATTTGTATTTTTGTATTTGACTTATTTCACTAAGCATAATGGTCTCCAGGTGCATCCATTTTGTTGTAAAAGACATACTGTGTTTTTAAATTAAACACTATCTGTGTTTCTGGCATGGTAGAATTGTTTCTGTCAACTCAAACAGCCTACCAGAAATTTTGTGTCATGTAAATTACATAAATTATTTAAAGCTTCATATAATGTCATTTATTTTGATGTTAGAAGGCAGAAACAGTAAGAATGGTAATTACTACAATGCTGCATTAAACTGATTATAATATAAACTTTAATTTTTAAAAACTTGGCTATTTTCACTTTGCTATTGCTCTCAGGTTGTGGTACTTTAGTTTTCAAGTGAAATTCTCAAGGTATATTCCCTTTGGGAAATGATGAATTTGAACTTGGTTCCTAAATTCCTATTAAACACTTAAAGTTCTCAACATCTCAAACTTTAGATTTCTGTCTGTGAATCACCACAGGCCTTACGAAAAAATGTAGCACTGAATGTTGGGCTCACTTCTGTACTCCCCTTCTTTCTAGGATCTTGGTACTTTAATTTCTTACTGTTTTCACACACATTTTTATAAAAACTTTTTATATACTGATGAAATGGACACTCTGCAAGAAAGATCATGGGTGATAAAATTATTACCGAATAACACCCCAATCCAGTTGCAGGTGTCACTGTAGAACCCCCAAACTGGGTCAGCTAGCTTGACACTAAGAAAGCTAATCATTGATGTTGGGGTGGTAGAAGAAAGCAGATACTTACTGCAAAGCACAGAGTTAGGGGTAAAGGTTCTTATAGATTGAAACTGGGGCTGAGAGGTGCGTGATCAGCTTGTGTTCAAGTTCTTGGTTGGTCAGTGGTGCTCATGACCTTTCTTTTTTTTTTTTTTTTTTTTTTTTTATGACGACAGCCTAGGGTGGTTACTGGCGCCATAAACTAGAGTGTCAATTTGTTGGGTCAACAACAGGAGCCACTGTGCACTTGCTCCTCATGTGGGATCTCTGTCCTTAATGTGCTGTACATTGTGATTTAATGCTATAACTAGTACTCAAACAGTATGTTTCACTTTGTGTTTCTATGTGGGTGCAAACTGTTGAAATCTTTATACTAAATTGATCTTCTGTATATAAAGAGAATTGAAAATGAATCTTGATGCAAATGGAAGGGGAGAGTGAGCGGGAGAGGGGAGGGTTGCGGGTGGGAGGGAAGTTATGGGAGGGGGAAGCCATTGTAATCCATAAGCTGTACACTGGAAATTTATATTCATTAAATAAAAGTTAAAAAAAATAAATAAAAAAATTTTAAAAAATGACCTTTCTTTGATGCCATGCTCTCTAGGGAATTTAAGATGTCCAGGTGGGCTCCAGTTGGTCTGGGGCTTAAGTGAAGGTAGCAGGTATAGTCTGCCTGGACCTGGAATTCTCCTACACAGACCACCCAGGGTAAAACTGGTCAGCAAGGTTCTTACCTATGAGAGAAGCAAAGGACTCCTACAGTACAGTGATTAGCACCTCGTAAGGCCACCTGTATCACTCCCTCATTAAATTCATTTTTATAAAGGACAGGCAAGGTACACCTTGGGCTAAGGGAGACAGACAAGAGACTGGATCCTGCTTTTATGTTATAGGGGCTCAGTTTCAAAATTAAAGAAGGGCCGGAGCCGCGGCTCACTTGGCTAATCCTCTGCCTGCGGCGCTGGCACCCCAGGTTCTACTCCCGGTTGGGGCGCTGGATTCTGTCCCGGTTGCGGTTGCTCCTCTTCCAGTTCAGCTCTCTTCTGTGACTCGGGAAGTCAGTGGAGGATGGCCCAGGTGCTTGTGCCCTACACCCGCGTGGGAGACCAGGAGGAAGCACCTGGCTCCTGGTTTTAGATCAGCGCAGCGCGCCGGCCTTAGCAGCCACTTAGGGGGAGAACCAATGGAAAAGGAAGACCTTTCTCTCTGTCTGTCTGTCTGTCTGTCTCTCTCTCTCTCTCTCTCTCTAACTCTGCCTGTTAAAAAATAAATAAATAAGTAAATAAATAAAAATTAAAGACGAAACTGAAATCATTATAGTCCTATAACAAATAAATGAATTAAATATCTTCCCATGAAAAACTCCAGTCCTAGAATTCTTCACTAATTAATTTCTCAGAACTTTTAAGGACAAAATATACCAGTCTTTCTCTTATGATGCAATTACATGTTATCAAGAGAGAAATCACTTCCCAACTCATTTATGAGAGAATCATAACTAATTTCAAACCATCTCTGGCACAGATGCAAACTTACAATCAAAATATGGGGAGCAGGTGTTTAACCTAACAGGTAGATGTTCACCCCATGTCAGAATGCCCAGGTTTGATTCCCAACTCTGGCTCTTAACTCCTGCTTACTGCCAAAGCAGACCCTGAGAGGCAGCAGTAGTGGCTCAAGTAATTGAGTTCCCACCAGCCATGTTGGAGACTACATTGATTTCCTGGCTCCTGGCTCAGGCCTTGGCTCAACGCTGGCCGTTGTCAATATTTGGGAAGTGAACCAGCAGTTGGGAACTTTCTCTGTTTCTGTATCTGCCTCGTAAACAGATGTTTTTTCAAAATATTTGAAGTTCACAAAGGAAAACAATGGCATTCTTAATGGTCAAAACTCAATTAGATATCCACGGGAAAAAATGAGTCCTTAAGTCCTCTGTCCAAATGCAGGAAACAGTTTCAGATGAATTGTAAGTCTTTCTGTGAAAGTTAAAACAACACAGGCTTATAGAATACATGAAGAATAGCACATTCACGTCACTGGGTGAGCAAGGTTGACTTGTCGACTTCATAAATTTTTCTTGACTTTCACTGTCCACGATCATTTTAAACTAAAATAATTTAAAAAGATGTGAACATTGTCCTTTTTCTCATTCATTTTACTAGTAGTTTTTCATATGTTTACCTACTCTATTTTTCTTTTAAATATAGTAAATTTTATTCAAATTTGTATGATTTTAAAACAGTCATGGTTTTATATATCACTCTGTTTCCTCATGCAAGACACAAAAATTAAGATGCACTTGTATATATTTGATAACAGAAAACAAGCAATCAAATAAACATTTCAATATGTCTTATACCTGCACATTGTCTTTTACTGCTTACTACCAATTTGCCAGTTAAGGTAGCATAGCACACTCTTCTAGTTCACTTTGGGAAGGTTACCAGCACAGCTTCCATGCCTGCCACATGATTCAGTTGAAACTTTACTTAGCTGCATATTTTACTGATTTTAAATCTTTTTCCAAGCTTCCTGTTTTGAGTTCCTGAGCAACATTCCCAATTGAAACCATAAATTTATAAAGACAACATCTTAAAACTATCAGTGAAAAGCAACCTAAAATCACACACAAAGCATATTCAGCATTTTTATTTTTATCTCATCAGAAAACTCCCAGCAGTAAGCATGCTTGTAAACATGCTGATGAAAAAAAATGCCTGGAAATTGAACTAATTTGTGGGATAACACATGTGTGCACGCAAGCAAGAGTTGGAAAGCCACTGATTTATTGATTGACGCTGACTGAATGTCAGTAACATGGTTGTATAATCCTCCTTGAACTCATGCATCAACTATTATCTGCTCTCATTGAAAAGCCCTTTCATGTAAATCTCATGCTTTAAGTATGATCCTTTCTTATTCTAATGATGGATGGATTAACAACAGCAGACAGTGATAAACAAGATAACTACTTGGCTGAAGTCACAAGGTGTTCCATTAACAAAATGGGAAATTTTCCAATCATATCTCCCAATTATATATATATATATGTGTGTGTGTGTGTGTGTGTATCACAATTATATTTTGCATCAAATACAATATATGCTTGTTTTAGGAATATTCACAAATAAATGTGAGATTGGCCAATACAAAACAATTTAATTCTGCTTATATTTTCTTGTGATTGATGTTAACATAATATTTTAAATGTACAAAAACGTATAGCTTAGATGATAGTAGAAAACAAAACACTTAAAATATCTTCTTGGTTTTTCAATGACATCTCTTTTAAAATGACCATGATAAAGGCTAGGTTATAGCGGTAACTTTAAATCTTTACTTTTAATTTACTCCCATCTAACAGCAGCAAAGAAAGAGACAAAGACAGAGATTTCCATTTACTGGTACACTCCCCAAATGTTTGCAATAGTGAGGGCTGGGTGAGGACAAAGACAAAAGTCTGGAGCTTAACTGGAGTCTCCCATGTGGGTGGCAGAGGCCAGTGATAAGCCATCACTGTATTCCTCCCAGGTTGCAGTAGGAGGAAGCTGGATTGAAACAGCATAGCTGGGACTGGAACCTGCACTCTAATGTGGGATCCAGGCATTGTATGCAGCTTAACATGCCCAGCCACAATGTTGGCCCTTAAGGTACAGCCTAGGAAGAAAAAAAATTAGAAAATGATGAAGGAAAGAAAAATGCAAATAAGACTTGGCAAAATCATTCTTTCACCTAATTATTTTGGCACATTGCTATCTGAAGTTCCATCCTATAGAAATTGCACCAGAGTTTGATGGCTACTATGGGATTGATTTCTTACACCAAGGCCAAATGGTTGCAGGGGAAAAAAAGGATTCAGAATGTTACAAGAAAGATCAAGAGCAGAATCATACTCTAGAGAAGATGTGAATCTTCCACGAGCCATCAGTCATCTTTTTAACTTAAGTATATAACTAGCTCAGTGCAGTGTAGAGCAACCTACAACTGATAACTCATTGCAAGAAACAAAACTTTTTAATGAGAAATAAATTATTTTAATCAAGTAATTAAATGAATCACTCTTAATATCCTACCATTTTAAGTATTTTGAATAGTTGTTTGCCTCTATTTTGAATATTATGTAGCATAAGTATGTGACAGTAGAGTTTAAAATATTTTAAGTATTTTAAGAAAATTTTGAAAATTAAAGAAAATATAGTTTCACCACTGCCCACAGCCTAAAGAAGCCATAATAAATACTCCCCTCTCCCGCCCCCCACCCAATAAAAAGCACAAAAGGCCAAAAAACAATGAAAGACAAATGTAGGAACAAAGAGCAAGGGTAACAAATAGAAAACAGTAACATATCTAGTAGATGTTAATGCAAATATAGCTATAATGACTTTTAACATCAAAGGTCTAAAGATACCAATTAAAAGACAAAGATTGTCAGAGTTGCTTAAAAAAATAAATAAATAAAAGCATACAACTATACGCTGTCTACCAGAAACCCACTTTAACTACCAAGTCACAACTAAATTAAAAGAAACTGGATGTAGAGAAATATTTCATGCTAACACAAATCAAAAGAATACAGGAGTCAATACGTGGGGGCTGGCGCTGTGGCATAGCTGGTAAAATTGCCACCTGCAGTGCTGGCATCCCATATTGGCACTGGTTTTAGTTCCAGCTACTCCACTTCCAATCCAGCTCTCTCCTATGGCCTGGGAAAGCAGTAGAAGATGGCTCAGTCCTTGGGCCCCTGCACCTGCGTGGGAGACCCGGAAGAAGCTCCTGTCTGTAACTTGCCTTTCAAATAAATAAATCAATCTTAAAACAAGAGTCAACACATTAATTTCAACAAAGCATATTAAAAGCAAGGGGAAATTACTAATAATAAAAGGAGTATTACATCTTGAAGGAGTCATTTATTGAAGAAGACATAAAAGCCTTATTGGATGCTGCTAACAACAAAGCATCAAACTACATTAGACAGAATTGATGGAACCAATAGGAGAAATAGATTAACTCACTGTTATTGTTGGGGACTTCACCATTCCCTTGTCAGAAATGGACAGATGCAGGAAGAAAAATTCGAAAATAATAGCTGAACACAGCAACAACACTATCAACCAACTGAAAATGATTGGCATCAATAGATTACATTATCCAGCAATGACAGACCATGCATTCTTCCCATGATCACATGGAATAAACACCAATACGCACCACATTTTGGGACTACAAGCCATGCTGTAACGAATGTGAGAGAATAGACAGCATACAATGTTTTCTTTTATACTTCACCGGAATTGAACTAGAATTAGAATTAAATAACTGAAAGATAAATGGAAATCCCCCAAAGTTGTGAAAAAGATATACAGGAAATCTCTGTTACTTCCTCTCAACTTTTCTGTTGAGCTAAAAATACTATCCTAAGAAAATTCAGTCTTTAAAAAATAGTGTTTGGTGACAAAGGAGAATCTTACATTCTCTATTAGTGTTTACTGAATCACATAAATCAATGCATGAGTAAATACATGTATTTTTAGTTAAGATACAATTTGCTGCTTTGATTCTATCCCAGCTCCTAACACCAGGGACTCGTATATTAAAATGTGGTCACATTGACTTCCTTTCAGTCCATTATCACTCAGGACATTTTCACAAGTGACTTACTTTATCAGGAATTACACACACATCCACACACACAGACTTCACCTTGCTAGTTTACATTCACCTATAAAATTTCAGTTCAATTCCATATTTAGATTAAATCTCCTTGATTGTTCTTAAAGGACTTTGAACACCTCCACGGTCATCTCCAATGCAATACCACCCACAATTTTCAACATTATGTTTCCTAAGTTTTATGTGTGGTTTCAACATTAGAAAAATGTTTCCTACTTATTTTCCCTCTACTTACACAAACAGCACTTTACATTACATGGAGTTCACACCAAGCACATAAGTGGGGGAGTATTACTCCCTGGCTTACTGTCCCAATTCTATCCCTTGATATTTGTAAAGTATGGCAAGAAACTTAACCTCTGTCTTTTCATTTGTAAAAGGAAATAATGTCATCAACTTTATCATAAAGACTTGAATAATTTCAGGCACTTTATAATTGCTCAGTGATCAGTGTTATTCTCTTCCTTACATTTTAGATAAAATCAACTGGCTCAGAGTCCAACAGGAAGTGATTTGATCCCTTTTACAACTCATTTTTGATCTTTCCCTTACAGTGCAGATTTCTATTTTTACTCTAATCAAAAATGATTTTAAAGTATCTCATCCTGAGAGATGGTATGGAAAATCCTAATGAAGGTAAATCTTTCTGAGACCCTGGTTTCAATAGGCTAAATGTCTGGTTATTTTTAGATTCAAAAGAAAACATTTTTCAGATTCCTAATTTTAGTCAAATGCATTGATATTTCATACAGATAACATTCTGTACCAGTCAAAACCCAGCACAAAAAAGAAAATGAGAAACAAAGGTTATGACATTTAACATTGAATGCCAGGCTCTCTCATCATTAGCAAACAGAGCTTCTTTTTGTTAGTTTCTGTTTCCAGAAATTGTGACCTTTGTCTTTTTTTTCAGTGATGACTTTAGGATTATATTATTGGTTTGTAAATTTTTTCCTGTAGACTTGTTTTTTAAAATAAATTTTAATTTATTTGACTTCACTTTTATCTGAAAGGCTAAGAACGACAGACAGACAGAGACAGAGAGGTATTCCATCTGCTGGATCATTCCCCAAATATGCCCAACGGCCAGGGCTGGGCCAGGACAAATCCAGGAGCTCAGAACTCAATTGGAATCTCCACTGGGTGACAAGGAACCATGTACTTGAGCTGCCTGCTACTGAACTACTTGCTGCCTGCCATGGTGCACATTAGCAGGAAGTTAGATCAGATGCAAAGTGGCTGAGATGCAAATCAGGCACTCCAATATGGGATGTGCTATTCCAAGTGGCATCTTAACCATTGTACCAAATGCACACTCTATTTGTTCTTTTCTATTTGCATTTTATTTTTTTTGTTTTCAAATAATTTTACTGTTATTTGGCAAAAATAATAATTATCTTAAGTTTTTTATTGATATTGATAACAATTATCCAGCAGAAATCAAACATAATTCAGAACTTTCTACTCTGACACTATTGTCATAAGAATACTGTTCCTTACATAATAGAGTTGATTTGGCGTGCCCACTTTGTTTTTCTTTGTTTTCCTTAAACATTTCCATTCAAAGTTACTGAAGAACCTGAAGTAAATATGGACTGTTGAAGAATCTTCAAAGTTCTTAATACTTGACATTTTTTAAATATTTATTTCCAAATATGATCTTTAATGTCAAGAATGACTGCCAAAGAATGTGCTTTTCTTGAGTAATTTGCTAACACTTTCCTTCATTTCTCAACTGTATATCCAGAATATACACTTTGAAATCAAATGTAATAAATCTTCATTATTTATTGATTTCATATTTACCAGTTCATCTATTTGCTAAAATGTATGTTTAACTTCAAATTATTTCTCTGAACACTTTCACAATTATTTGCAGACACGTGCAGAGTAGGAAGAATTTTGAGTCACCCAACCCACACTTTTCCAGCTGAGTTTGAAAAAGGCCATGCTCTCTTCCTGTAAACAAATGCATCTTTTTTCATGGTTTAGAGTCATATTTTCCCATTTCTGGGCTTTTTGTTGATTTTGATGTTTAAAATATTACCTAAGTATACTGATGAAGTACCATCTAATGTTCCAAGCAAAATATTATGATGTACTTTATGGAAATTCATGTGTTAGATATGTTTTGCTCAGGCATGAATTATAATCCTATTTGCCTTGTGTTCAATGTCAATATATCAACTATATACAAATATATATACATAATATACATTATACATTTAATATATATTAACAGAAATGTTAATAAAAAGACAATGTATTGATCATTTGACAAAAATATTTTGATAAGAAAGTCACATGAATCTAATCCTATTTTTCTCCTAGAAGTAATGATGCAATGTTCTCCAATTTCAGTATTCAAGGCAATGTCATAAAACATAACTACCAAGAAGTCTTTGCCTATGCCAATGTCTTGCAGAGTTTCCCCAATGTTTTCCTCTCTTGATGGCATCAGGTTGCAGATTTAGATCCTTGATTCATTGACTTGATTTTTGTATAAGGTGCAACATAGGGTCTCGTTTCATATTTCTGCATGTGGAGAACGAATTTTTCATTTGCTGAAGAGATTTCTTTCACCAGGGAGTGATTTTAGGTCATTTGTCAAAGAGCAGTTGGTTACAGATGCATGGATTAATTTCTGGGGATTCTACTGTGTTCCATTGGTCCACATATATATTTCTGTGCCAGTACTAGACTGTTTTAACTATAACTGCCCTGTAGTATGTCTTGAAATCTAGCACTATGATGCCTATGGCTTTGTTTTTGTTGTTTAAGATTAAGATTGCTTTAGCTATTTGGGGTCTCTTGCATTTCCTTTTTTTCCTAGATCTGAGAATAAAAGTATGTTATTGTAAAAGTTAAAGGAAAATGAGGAAAGAAATTAGAGGGGATTGAGGGAGAGAATGTGGGAGAGAGGAGTAACAATTATCTTCTCAGAATTGTATCTATAAAATACAGGAAATATATTATTTAATATTAATAAGATATTTTAAATAGATAAAAAAGAAATAAAAACATAACAACCTTGAATAATAAAACTTGACTGTATTTTTAAAAAGATTTTATTTATTTATTTGAGGGGTAGCGTTACAGAAAGAGAGAGAGAGAAGGTCTTCCATCTGCTGGTTCACTCTCCAAAATGAAAGCAACAGCCAGAGTGGACAATATGAAGCCAGGAGCCAGGAACTTCTGGGTCTGCCACATGGATGCAGGAACCCCAGCACTTGGGCTATCAAGTGCTTTTCCACTTGGCGCCACATTTCTGGCCCCTGAATGTTTTTTTAATTCAAAGCTATAATTGGAAATTGTAAAAAAATTCCTTTATCTATTTACTTATTTATGTGAAAGACAGAGTGACAGACAGGGAGACAGAGAAAGAGATGTTCTATCCACTGTTTCACTCCCCAGATTGCAGCAACAACTGGGCTGAGCAAGACCTAAGCCAGGACCCAGGAACTTCATCTGGACCTTCCATGTTGGTGCCAGGGACTCAAGTATTTGAAGTATCGTCTGTGCCTCCTGGGTATATTATCAGGAAGCTGGATCAGAAGTAGAGGATCTAAGACCAGAGCCAGCACTACTATATCAGATGCAGGTGTTTCAAGTGGCAGCTTAACCTGATGCACCACAATTCCTTGAAAGTCAGAGATACAGAGAGAGAGGCAGAGAGAGAGGTTTTCTATCTGCTGATTCACCAACCAATTGGCCACAACAGCTGGAGCTGTGCCAATTCAAAGTCAGCAGCCCGGCGCTTCCTTCAGGTCTTCCCATGCAGGTGCAGGGGCCCAAAGACTTAGGCCACCTTCCACTGCTTTCCCAGCCCATAGCATAGAGATGGATTGGAAGCAGCCGGGACTTGAACCAGCGCCCATATTGGACGCAGGCACTTGCTTTACCCACTATGCCACAACGCTGAGCACCCTCTATTCTTTCTGAGGTTGAGACAGAGAACAGGAATAAAACCAGGAGCAGAGGCCATATTTTGTAATTCATTGGTAGTGAGAAGGCATCTTTTCTGAACTGACAGCTCCTGGCCACCTCCATCAGGATGTTGTCCTCATGTTTCAGGCTCAAGCAAGCCTAAAGAATCATGTTTGGTGTACAGTTTTTTTCACACAGTGACCAACACTAAAAGTGAACAATGATAGCTGAACTGATAATGGACTCTAAGATCTAGGATTCAATGACAAATATTCTTAACTTTAATGTCCATATTTCTGTTGTACCTCACTGCCACACTAAAAATGTTACAAGAATGCCAACTGTAAAATGGAGTGTCATTGCATATTGCGCTGTCTTTGTGATTATAAACAATGGAAAAAGCCTTTCATCAGATGAAAGAGACTTGAAGTTATTTTAGTTGCTGCTTAGCAACAATTATCGAAATCAAAAATAAACCTTACCACGTATACCCAAGAAATGTTTCTTGTTCTCTTCTTTGCTATAAAAAGAAAATTTGGAGCAATAATACTCTAATGTTTCATTAAGTACTTTTATAAAATTGGTAAAATGATACACAAAGATTTGATATATCAGAAAAATAGGAAAATACGGATATTTTCAATTTTTTGTCATAGAAAGTGTTATATGCTCCAAAGAAAGTATCTATACCTTACCTGACATTGCAAATACATGCTTCAAGTAGAGTTCATTCTTTAATTAATTAATTAATTTTTTAAGTAATGCAAATTTCCTAAGTACAACTTTAGAAATGTAATCTGTTCTTCCCACCATACCTGCTCTCCCACCCACACTCCCACACCTCATCTTCCTCCCTTTCTTCTCAGTCCCATTCTCCATTAAGATTCATTTTCAATTAATTTTTTACACAAAAGACCAACTCTATACTAAGTGAAGATTTCAACAATTTGCACACACATGCACACACAAGAAACTGAGAACTAGTTTTACAGTTAACTTTCATAATACAACTCATTGTGGACAGAGATCCTGCCTGGGGAGTCAATGCACAGTGGCTCCGGTTGTCAGTTTAATAATTAAACTATTATATATGATGTCAGTGACAACCCAAGGCTCTTAACCTGAGCTGCCTAGGCTAAGGAAGCCTTTTGAAAGCACAAACTCTGACAGTATTTAGACAAGGCAATAAGCAAAGTGGAAGTTCCTCCTCCCTTCAGAGAAAAGTACATCCCTGTTTGGTGACAACGTCTTTCCACTGGGGTCTCACCCACCGAGGTATTTCCAGTAGGACATTTTTTGCCACAGCTTCTTGGCTCTCCATGCCTGAAATCTCTTGTGGGATTTTCAGCCAGATCAGAGTGCCTTAAGAATTGATTCTGAGGTCAGAGTATTACGTAAAGTGGTTGTCATTCTGAGTCTGCAGTGTGGACTTCTTCCCATGTTGGAACATTCTCTCCTTTTGAATTCTGTCTATTATTATTAGCAGACACTTGATGATATTATCACTTTAACACTTAATCCTATCTATAAGTTCACTATAAAACTTAATCTGATCATTCAGATAGCATATTTACCACCCAGCTTAATCAATTTCAGGTCCCATGACAAGTTTTTTTTTTTTTAATGAATGATTATTCTTTTTTAAAAAAACTTTCATTTAATACATATAAATTTCCAAAGTACAACTTTTGGATTATAGCAGCTTTTCCCCCCATAACTTCCCTCCCACCCACAACCATCCCATCTCCCACTCCCTCTCCCATCCCATTTACATCAAGATTCATTTTTAATTATCTTTATACACAGAAGAAGATCAATTTAGTATATACTAAGTAAAGATTTCAACAGTTTGCACCCACACAGAAACACAAAGTATAAAGTACTGTTTGAGTACTAGTTATACCATTAATTCACATTGTACAACACATTAAGGACAAAGATCCTACATGAGGAGTAAGTGCACAGTGACTCCTGTTGTTGATTTAACAATCGACACTCTTATTTATGACATCAGTAATCACCCGAGGCTCTTGTCATGAGCTACCAAGGCTATGGAAGCCTCTTGAGTTCACCAGCTCTGATCTTATTTAGACAAGGCCATAATCAAAGTGGAAGTTCTCTCCTCCCTTCAGAGAAAGGTACCTCCTTCTTTGATGGCCCATTCTTTCCACTGGGATCTCAATCACAGAGATCTATCATTTAGGTCATTTCATTTGCCATAGTGTCTTAGCTTTCCATGCCTGAGAAACTCTCATGGGCTTTTTAGCCAGATCCGAATGCCTTAAGGGCTGACTTGTTGAAGTGAAATGGACACTATGAGAAACAATGACTTGATCAGCCCTTGTCCTGACTGTCAAGGAACAACTTACTATTTTATTCCTTTCAGTGTTTTTTGTTGTTGTTGTTGTTCTACTTAATATCATTGGTTTGTTAGTTAATTAACACACAATTATTCTTAGGTGTTTAAATTTAACTGAATAGTAATCCCTGTTAAATATAAGAGTGGGAATAAGAGAGGAAGGAGATGTACAATTCAGCACATGTTCAATCAGACTTACCCCTAATGGTAGAGATAGAAACGTGCCAGGGATTCCATTTCAATCCCATCAAGGTGGCATGTACAAATGCCATCTCACTAGTCAAAGTGATCAGTTTCAGTTCATAATTGATCATAATGATAGGATTAAGAGTCAAGGGGATCACATAAACAAGACTAGTGTCTGCTAATACTAACTGATAGAATTAAAAAGGAGAGAACGATCCAACATGGGAAGAGGATACACAGCAGACACATAGAATGGCAGACGTCCTAAACAGCACCATGACAATTTTTAAACTGCATCCTTAGAAGTAAGTCCATAGGAGTGTATGCAGAATTATGCTTTACATTTACAAACTTCCTCCTTTGTCTTTGTTGTATATGATTGTTTTAACTATTGATGGTCTCCTGTGTTTCCATAAGAATTTCAGCATCATTTTTCTATGTCTGAGAATATCTTTGGCATTTTGATTGGTATCATGTTGAACCCATTGCTTTTGGAAGAATGGACCTTTGGATGATACTGATTATTCTAATCCATGAACATGGAAGATTTTTCCATTTTTTGTGTCTTCTTCTAATTCTTTCTTTAATGTTTTGTAATTCTCATCCTAGAGATCCTTGACATCCTTGGTTAAATTTATTCAAAGGTATTTGATTTTTTTTTTTTGTAGCTCTTTTGAATGAGATTGATCTTAGAAGCTTAATCTCAGCCTTGAAATTGTCTGTGTTTACAAAGGCTGATAATTTTTGTGTATTGATTTTATATCCTGCTACTTTACCAAACTCTTCTATGAGTTCCAATAGTCTCTGGGTGGAGTCTTTTGGATCCCCTATGTATAGAATCATGCCATCTGCACATAGGGATCATTTGATTTCTTCCCAATTCATATCCCTTTGAGTTTTTTTTTCTCCCTAATGATTCTTGCTAAAAATACCAGGACTATATTGAATAGCAATGGCAAGTGTGAGCATTCTTGTCTGGCACCAGATCTCAGGGGAAATGCTTCCAACTTTTCCCCATTCTAGATGAATTTGGCAATTGATTTGTCATGAATTGCCTTGATTGTGTTGAGGAATGTTCCTTCTATACCCAGTTTGCTTAGAATTTTCATCTTGAAATGGTGCTGTATTTTATCAAATACTTTCTCTGCATTTATTAAGCTAATCATATGGTTTTTATTTTTCATTTTTAATGTGATGTATCAGATTGATTGATTTGCAAATGTTGAACCATCCTTGCATACCAGGGATAAATCCCACTTGCTCTGGGTGATCTTTCTGATGTGTTCTTGGATTTGATTGCCTAGAATTTTGAAGATAATTTTTGCATTTATGTTCATCAGGGAAATTGGTCTGTAGTTTTATTTCTCAGTTGCATCTTCTTCAGGTTTAGGAATTAAGTTGATGCTGGCTTCAAAGAAAGAATTTGGGAGTATTGCCTCACTTTCAATTGTTTTGACTAACTTGAGAAGAATTGAAGTTAGTTGTTCTTTAAATGTCTGGAGAATTTCAGCAGTGAAACCATCCAGTCCTGGGTTTTTCTTTGTTGGGAGAGTCTTTATTATTGATTCTATTTCCATCTTGGTTATGGATCTGTTTAGTTTTGCTATGTCTCATGGTTCAATTCAGCTATGCTGCATGTGTCCCAGAATATATCCATATCCTCTAGGTTTCCCAGTTTGTTGGCATATAGCTCTTTGTAGTAATTTCTGATGACTTTTTTTATTTCTTTGGTGCCTGTTGTTACATTTCCTTTATCATCTCAAATTTTATTGATTTGGGCCTTCTCTCTCCTTTTTTGCTTAGTTGGGTCAATTGTGTGTGTCAATTTAGTTTATTTTTTTAAACAACCAGTTCTTCATTTTGCTGATATTTTGTGTTGTTTTGTATACAATTTTGTTGATTTCTTCTCTAATTTTAATTATTTCTTTTCTCCTAATAATTTAGGGTTTGGTTTTCTGTTGTTTTACTAGATCCTTGAGATGCATTGATTGTTAATTTATTTGGTGCCTTTCCATTTTCTTGACTTAGGCACCAATTGTTATAAACTTTCCTCTTAACTCTGCTTTTGCTATTTTCCATTAAGTCTTGATATGTTTTATTGTCATCTTCACTTGTTTTCAGAAATTTTTTTTATCTCTCTTTTGATTTCTTTTATGACTTACTGTTCATTTAGGAGCATGTTTTTCAGTCTCTCTGTGTTTGCATATGTTCTAGAGATTCCTGAATTGCTGATTTCCAACTTCATTCATTGTGGTCTGCGAAGATGCATGGTATGATTTCGATGTATTTGAATATGATGAGACTTGTTTTATGGCATAGCATGTGGTCAATCCCAGAGAAAGAAAGTTCCATGCACTGGTGAAAAGAATGTGTATTCTACAATTGTAGGATGAAAAGTTCTATAGATATCTTTTTGGCCCATTTGGTCTATACTGTCGATTAACTCTGCTGTTTCCTTGTTGATTTTCTATCTGGTTGATCTGTCCATTGCCGAAAGTGGGATGTTATAGTCCACTCTTAGTATTGTATTGGAGTTTATGTCTCCCTTTCAATCCCTTAACATTTCTTTTAAATAGTCAGGTGCTCTGTAATTAGGCACATATGCATTTATAATAGTTATATCTTCCTGATTAATTGATCCCTTAATCATTACATAGTTACCTTGTCTCTTTTAACAGTTTTTGTGTTAAAGTCTGCCTTGTCTGATAGTAGGATGGCTACACCAACTTTTTTTTTGGTGTCTCTTGGCATGGAATATCTTTTTCCATCCTTTCACTTTCAGTCTGCATGCATCTTTGTTGGTGAGTTGTGTTTCTTGTAGGCAGAAAATGGATGGGTTTTGTTTTTTTTAATCCATTCTGCCAGTATGTGTCTTTTAACTAGAGAATTGTGGCCATTTACACTCAAGATGAATATTAGTAAGTAATGACTTGACACTGCCATTTTTCCAAAAGTATTTCTATTTTTTCTTTGATTTTCCTTTGAACTTTCACTAAGAGACTTCCTTCCTTTAACTTCTTTTGTAGTGAAAACCACGTTTATATGTTTTTGTGTGCAGCATATCTTTAAGCATATTTTTTTAGAGATGGACTGGTGGTGATAAATTCTTTCAATTTCTTTTTGCTATGTAAGGACTTTATTTCACCTTCATTCATAAATGAGAGCTTTGCAGGGTATAGTATTCTGTGTTAACAGGTTTTTCCCCTTAAGACTTGGAATATATCCCACCATTCTCTCCTAGTCTATAGGGCTTTGGATGAGAAGTCTACTGTGAGTCTAGTTGGAGATCCTCTGAAACTAATCCAACATTTCTCTCATTCATATTTTAGAATCTTTTCCTTATATTTTACTGTGGTGAGTTTGATTACAATGTGTCATCTTGAAGATCTTTTCTGGTCATGTCTATTAGGAGTTCTATGTGCTTCCTTTTACTTGTATGTGCCTTTCTTTCTCCAAATTACATTTCTTTATCCAAATTAGGGAGTTTTCTGTTATTATATTACTAACAAGCCTTATAATCCTTTCTCTCTTTTCATGCCTTCAGAAACTCCTAGGACCAGTTTGTTGGGTCATTTGATAGTATCCTACAGATCCCAACAGTGTTTTTTAGTTTTCTAATTAACTCTTCTTATTTTTGGCTTGACTATATAATTTCCTGTTATTTGTATTCTAAGTCAGATATTCTTTCTTCTGCTTCACTGATTCTGTTGTTATGGCTTTCCAATGCATTTTTTGTTTGTTCTATTGAATTATTTATTTTATTTTGATTTCTCTTATTTCTCTTTAAGGTCTCAATTTTGTGGGAGAAATTTTCCTTCATGTTTTGTATTAATTTCAATAATTCATGCATTTGCTTATGATTACTTCTATGTAAACTTATGATCAATTTTTTGAATTCTATTTCTTGCATTTCTTCAATCTCATCATCTTCACAATCTAGTATTGAAGTGTTCTTTTGGGGACATCATGTTGTCTTCCTTATTCATTTTTTAAACTTATTATTTTAAATTTATTTATTTATTTGAAAGTCAGAGTTACACAGGGAGAGGAGAGACAGAAAGAGGGAAAGAGGTCTTCCATCCGTTGGTTCACTCCCCAATTAGCTGCAACAGCTGGAGCTGTGCTGATCCAAAGCCAGGATCCAGGAGCTTCTTCCAGGTCTTCCACGTGGGTGCAGGGACTCAAGGACTTGGGCCATCTTCTACTGCTTTCCCAGGCCATAGCAGAAAGCTTGATGGGAAGTGGAGGAGCCAGGACTCAAACCGGCGCCCATATGGGATGCCGGTGCTTCAATCCAGGACATAACCTGCTGTGCCACAGCGCCAGCCCCATCTTCCTTATTCTTGTTTCTTTAATTGGTATGTTTGTTATTCAGCATTTGTGGAGATACTCATTTTTTTCACTGTTGCAGCTTTTATCTTTGTACTATTCCTCTGAAGATATGTGGAGTGTCTGCTTTCAGTGAATATATAGAGGCATGTGGTGGGTGTGGCCAGCCAGCTCTGTTCAGTTCTCCAGAGCAAAGGGTGTGTCTAATGTGAAACACCCAGGTTTGATATGGTAAATCTCTTTTTCTTCAGAAGAGGTTTAGTCTGCTCAGCTTATCTCTCCTCAAAGGAGACAAGTGCCTGACCTCTAACCCCATTGAGTATAATATTCATCCATTCTGCCACGAGGACCACATAAAGGATCTGTGCCATACTCAGTGCAAGCTCAGATTTCCCAGCAATGTCCCTCACCAGATAACCAGCAAAGCCTGTGCATGTGGAGTTTCCCACAGTGACTGCCCAAAGTCCCAGCCACACCATGAGTCCTCCCACACAGCCTCAGTTTTTTTCCACAGTCCCACCCTACAAGCCTCCCACAGTCATGAGTACCCAGTCCCTGTTAGCTCTCCCCACCACAGTTAGGAGTTTCCACTCGATTGGTTGCTGCACATGGATATGTGCAGGTGACACTGTTAGCTATGTCCAAAATGGTGCCTGCTCTATCAGCTTGTTACAGGGTGCCATTGTAAGGTGATCATGGAGAGAGATATGTGTCCTTCCCCCTTTTTTTCTCCTCAAGTTTGGCAAGTACACTATCCCCCATGGGGCTGGCTCCAGCCTGAGTTTCCTCCAGGCTCTTCCTGCAGCTTTATTGCCAGTGGCTTGGGCTGCTGTGGTCTGGTCTCACCTCACTCTCCAATGCTGGTGCATAGGCTCTAGGCTGCTGTGGTCCTGTGTTTTGGGCATCCATGCCCTCCATGTAGGCCCACTGTTTCCCTCTAGTTTGCATGGAATTTCCTCTGCCATTTTCTCCTTAACTCTTCCCTGAGACTGCACTCTTTCCACTTTTTAAAAACTATCTTCTCCTAGACTAGATCCCTCCCTTCTCCACCATCTTGGAACCCCTCCTCATTTTTAATACACCAAAAGGATAATACATTCCCTTGAGGATTTTTGAAAATATGAAATATAGAAATGACTTTTTTCTTTTTTTTAATTTTTTTTTTTATTTTTTAACTTTTATTTAATGAACATAAATTTCCAAAGTACAGCTTATGGATTACAATGGCTTCCCCCCCCAATAAATTCCCTCCCACCCACAACCCTCCCCTTTCCCTCTCCCTCTCCCCTCCCATTCACATCAAGATTCATTTTCAATTCTCTTTATATACAGAATATCAGTTTAGTATATATTAAGTAAAGATTTCAACAGTTTGCACCCACATAGAAACACAAAGTGAAAATACTGTTGGAGTACTAGTTATAGCATTAAATCACAATGTACAGCACATTAAGGACAGAGATCCTACATGAGGAGTAAGTGCACAGTGACTCCTATTGTTGACTTAACAAATTGACACTCTTGTTTATGGCATCAGTAATCACCCTAGGCTCTTGTCATGAGTTGCCAAGGCTATGTAAGCCTTTTGAGTTCACCGACTCTTATCATATTTAGACAAGGTCATAGTCCAAATGGACGTTTTCTCCTCCCTTCAGAGAAAGGTACCTCCTTCTTTGATGACCTGTTCTTTCCACTGGGATCTCACTTGCGGAGATCTTTCATTTAGGTCATTTTTTTTTTTTTTTGACAGAGTGTCTTGGCATTCCATGCCTCAAATACTCTCATGGGCTTTTCAGCCAGATCCAAATGCCTTAAGGGCTGATTCTGAGGCCAGAGTGCTATTTAGGACATCTGCCATTCTATGAGTCTGCTGTGTAGCCTGCTTCCCATGTTGGATCGTTCTGTCCCTTTTTTGTTCTATCGGTTAGTATTTTCAGACACTAGTCTTGCTTATGTGATCTCTTTGTTTTTTGTTTTTTTTTTTTCTTTTTTCTTTTTTTTTTCTAATTTTTTAACTTTTATTTAATGAATACAAATTTCCAGTGTACAGCTTATGGACTACAATGGCTTCCCCCTCCCACAACTTCCCTCCCACCCACAACCCTCCCCTCTCCCGCCCCCTCTCCCCTTCCATTCACATCAAGATTCATTTTCAATTCTCCTCATATACAGAAGATCAATTTAGTATAAAGATTGCAATAGCTTGCACCCACATAGAAACACAAAGTGAAACATACTGTTTGAGTACTAGCTATAGCATTAAATCACAATGTACAGCACATTAAGGACAGAGATCCCACATGAGGAGCAAGTGCACAGTGGCTCCTGTTGTTGACCCAACAAATTGACACTCTAGTTTATGGCGCCAGTAACCACCCTAGGCTGTCGTCATGAGTTGCCAAGGCTATGGAAGCCTTCCAAGTTTGCCGACTCTGATCATATTTAGACAAGGTCATAAAAGACAGAGTGAGGATAGTAACCAATGATCCTAAGAGTGGCATTTACCAGGTTTGAACAATTATACAGCATTAAGTGGGGAAGAGGACCATCAGTACACACAGGTTGGGAGTAGAGCCATTGGTGGTAGAGTAGAGGTTATGATTACAAAGGAATGAGGCCCAAGTGTGCTAGACAGGGCCTAGAACAAAGGAAAGAGTCATTATTAGAGGAGCTAAGAAAGGTGCTGTCTAAGCTACAATGAAGTTTTCTGATTGAGAGGCAAATAGAACCTGATAGAAGGGGCTTGATAATAATCTGGTGGGCTTTAGGCCTTGTAAGTTAAGAGGCTCAGACCTATCTATCTCTTCACATGGGGTACATCCTAAGGGAGGTGTGAACCTCCTAGGGGAAGGCACTCTGTTGACTTTCATGACTGGGCTGGCCTGGGAGGAGAGCTGGCCTGGTAAAGGCAGGTGGCATCTCTAACAAGAAATGTACAGTTCTGCCTGCAATGTTGCTGACCCTACTTGACCATCCCCTCAGCTGCAGTGGTCACTTTGGAAGTTGGGCTGAGTGAAGGGCTTTTCAGCTTAGAGCCAATAAGAACCTACAGGCCAATAAAGTTTATAATTTTATTATATGTCTATCCAATGAATTCTTTTTAATTAGCATTTTCCTAAACATTGGATAGTCAAACAGTAAATATAACACAACATTCTCTGGCCACAATATGTTCTTAGGTACCTAGTGATACCAAAGTGTACAAATATTATTACAATATGACAATAAAATAACTTCATAGTAATAGTGAGATTCAGAAACAGGCTATTTATGGAAATGTTTAGCATAAAAACAAAGTTAATATAATAGTTTCCAAATCAGTGAAAAAAATTTCAGTTGAAATTCATTATGTTCCAAGCATTTACACTATGTAAAATATTCCACTGGGGGTTCTAAGTTATACAAAGATGTCTTAATTTTGAGCATGACATACTCAGGGAGTATTAATTTACTCTAGAAGGTAGTGTATGCTTAAGAGTTGAAGCTATGTCATGAACATTAATAAATCTGCTCATGTGATCCTCAGCACTTACTATTCCATGTGCTTGAAACTGTACCTCAGTATCTTCTCAGTTATTCCATCTTAGAATTCCAGACTCAATGCAAATGTCTATTTCTCAAGATTTTCCACAGCAGCTCTTCAAAGTAAACCTGTTCCCCAGTATACATTCATGTTTTTTCTCACTGTAAGTTATGTTCAATATTAATTGTAAAACTCATGAATGCATTTTGGATTATTATCCATTTCCCCCACAGTAAATTAAACTCTACATGAGTAAAGATATTTTCTGCCCATCCACTCTACATTGTCAGTAACAGTGAAGCTATTAAGAGCCTAACAGGAAAAATAAATGTTCCAGTCATTGAATTAAAGGGATTATAAATAAATACATTATTTTTTCTTCCTTCTATTTATCTAAAAGCCTTTTATTTTTCTAAGTTTTTTTCAAAAGCTTTTTATTATGTTTCTAACATGCACTGAACTGACAACATTGAACTCCCTAAAGCAGTCCATAGTCTAATCAGAACAACAGATTTAGAAACAAAAAAATAAAATAAATGCATTTAAAAATAGGTAGCATTAGTGCAAAAATGAGCATGTGTGGAAGCCAAACTGAATCAAGAAGGCTTCATTTTGGAGATGAACTTTAACCAAAATCTTAAAGGAAAGTAGGTGCTGATATCAAGAAATGTAGTGGGAGCCGGCACCGTGGCTCAATAGGCTAATCCTCTACCTGTGGCGCCGGCACCCTGGGTTCTAGTCCCGGTCGGGGCGCTGGATTCTATCCCAGTTGCCCCTCTTCCAGGCCAGCTCTCTGCTATGGCCTGGGAGTGCAGTGGAGGATGGCCCAGGTCCTTGGGCCCTGCACCCGCATGGGAGACCAGGAGAAGCACCTGGCTCCTGGCTTCGGATCAGCTCAATGCGCCAGCCGCAGCGGCCATTGGAGGGTGAACCAACGGCAAAAAGGAAGACCTTTCTCTCTGTCTCTCTCTCTCACTGTCCACTCTGCCTGTCAAAAAAAAAAAAAAAAAGAAAGAAAGAAAGAAATGTAGTGGGAAATAAAAGCAGAAGTAAGATAAGCAGAAACATGAAAAGAACATAGCTTTCTGATTCTTTATATGGCATCATAAACACATTCCATCTTGTTGCTCTCACTAATTACTACTAAAATTAACAAAATGCATAGAGTAATCATGCAACAACACTTAAGGGTGGGGAAAAAAGACTGGTTAGTTGGAAAATTCAGGGATTGAAGCATGCCACTAGAATACCCTACAATTAGAACATCGGTGGCAAATACAAGAAGAGCCCAAGAAAAGCAAAAGATTCTGTTTTTCTCTCACTAGCCAAACTCCAGGAAATAGCTTTTGCAGAAACCAGTGCCTCTTTGCACTGTGGAGACCTTGGGTGGAGCTTTGTTAACCACCCCACCCCCCACCCCCTGCCTTCAATAATGAGAGCAGAGATTACTCCCCAGCACACCCAGGTGCTGTGAAGCCTGTTGGGTACGAACTTGTTGACTGTGCTCACCTAGAGTACCTTGAGTAGAGGTCATGCTTTTCCTCTTCCCCACTGGGTTCTTTGGGGACTGTGAAGTGCAACACTCTCAGCCAGCTCTGTCTGCTCTAAGTGAACAACTTTAGGCCCTTTCAGCTAGATCCAAGACAGACAATGAAGACAGGAAGCTGTCGGAAGGAACTCTTTAAATTTGTATTTGAAGTCCTAAGAAGATTCTTTTATTTCATTTTTTAAATATTTATTTATTTATTTGAAAGGCAGAATTACATAGGGAGAGAGAGAAAGACCTTCCACCTACTGGTTCACTCCCCAAATTATTGCAACAGCCGGGACTAGAGTAGGCCAAAGCCAGGTGCCAGGAGCCGGGAGCTTCATCCAGGTCTCCCACATGGGAGCAAGGGCCCAAACACTTTGGTCATCTGCTACTTTCTCAGACCATTAAAAAAAGGAGCTGGATGGGAAGTGATACAGCCGGACTAGAACCAGCATCCATATGGGATGCTGGCATCACAGTGGTTTTACCTGCTAAACCATACAACCAGTCCCATTAGCAGAACTTTCTTAAAAAATCTTCTTTTTAAAAATTTTTAGTGTATACAAATTTCATGCATTTCATATATACATATTTAGAACACGGTGATTCTTCCCACCCCACCTTCCCTCCCACCCACTCTCTCACACTTCTTCCTCTTCTCTCTCTTATTCCCACTTTAAATCTTTAAAAAGATCTATTTTTAGTTTACTTTACACTCATAAGATTAACCCCACAGTAAGTAAAGATTTCAACAAATAGTGAGAGGGAAAATATTAAGAAGACAAACAAGCAAACAAACAAACAAACAAACAAACACTGCTCCTCAACAGTAGAGACAAGGGCTGTAAACAATTATTGAATTTCAAAATGTCAATTCATTCTAATACATTACATTTTAGTTTTTTAATTTTTTTTTTTTTTGACAGGCAGAATGGATAGTGAGAGAGAGAGACAGAGAGAAAGGTCTTCCTTTTTGCCGTTGGTTCACCCTCCAATGGCCACTGCAGCTGGCTCATTGAGCTGATCCGAAGCCAGGAGCCAGGTGCTTCTCCTGGTCTCCCATGCGGGTGCAGGGCCCAAGGACTTGGGCCATCCTCCACTGCCTTCCCGGGCCATAGCAGAGAGCTGGCCTGGAAGAGGGGCAACCGGGATAGAATCCGGTGCCCCGACCGGGACTAGAACCTGGTGTGCCGGCGCCGCAAGGCAGAGGATTAGCCTGTTAAGCCACGGCGCTGGCCTCTAATACATTACATTTTAGATACTCTATTAGTTACCACAGGTCGGGGAAACCATATGGTATATATCTTTTAGGGACTGAATTATTTCATTAAGTATAATGGTTTCCAGTTGCATTACTTTTATTGCAAAAGACAAGATATCATTTATTACCATTATATAGTATTCCATGTTGTATATATGCCATAATTTCATTATCCAGTCATGAATTGATAGACATCTGAGTTGATTCCGTACCTCAGCTATTCTGAATTGAGCTGAATATGGGGATACCGATGAATAAATATGAAGGTACAGATAATACTTTTTTATGCCATTTTCATTTCCCTTGGGTAAATTCCACGTGTGGAATTGCTGGGTCATATGGTAGATCTATTTTCAACTTTCTGAGGTATCTCCATACTGTCTTCCATAGTGGATAAACTAGTTTACATCCCCACCAAGAGCAGATTAGTGTAACATTTTCCCCACCTTAGAAATTAAAATGATGCTGGCTTTGTTGAAGGAGTTTGGGAGGATTTTCCCCACCTCTTCAATTGTTTTAAATAGCTTGAGAATAATTGGGATTAGTTCTTCTTTAAATGTCTGAAAGAACGTAGAAGTTAAGCCATTCAGTCCTGGGCTTTCTTTGTTGGGAGGGTCTTTATTGTTGATTCAACCTCCATCTTGGTTATTGGTCTGTTTAAGTTTGCTATGTCTTCATGATTCAATTTTGGTAGACTGTATATGTGCAGGAATCTATTTCTTCTAGATTTTCTGATTTATTGGCATAATAAATTTTATAAAAATTTAGGATGGTTGTGCATTGAAGGATACTTTCAAGGAAGCAGATGGAAGAACAAGATGACAGCTGAATAAGAACCTCCACTGAATTTTCCTCTACAGAAACATCAATTTGAACAGCAATTCAAAAAAAAAAAAAAAAAAAACCACACAAACAAAAAAAAAACCTAAGTGCTAAGGAGCCAGAAGCAAGACAATAGTACCTAGTTTTAGCACAGTGATAAGAATAGACAAATTGAAGAAATCAGGAAGGAAAAAATTTTCTATATCACCCCTTCCCTAAATCTTCAGTCAGTACTGTGTGGTGAGAGATGCCTCCTCTTGGGAGAAAGAGGAAATTAAGTCCTGCTCTTAGACTTGGGAAAAGCCACATAGTCCCTGTCCTCAGGATAGTAGCAGTGGAATGAGCATATGGATCTATATTTGCCAAGTTGCCAAAGGACTGTCTCCATGATCCTTCTCTCAACCTTAGGCAGTATGGTACCCAGCAAGACTGCCTACTGGAGGATAGAAAAAAAAGAAGAAAGAAAGAAAGAAAGCTCAGGACTTTGTCTTATGATTTCAGTGCTGGAAACACCAAAAATGAAAAACCAGCACCAGGCAGAAGCTAATGGCCCCAATCTCAAAGGCAGGGCTTGAAGATGGAGCCTCTAGACTTGCCCCAGCAAAATACAGAAACTTGAATCCAAGAAGCACAGATGTGTGTTTTGCCATAACAACTATCTGATGTGGAGTGACCCTGTGGTGTACCCCCACCACTTAGATCCCTATGGCCACAAGATTTAGTTGTACTGCACCTTAGGGTCAGCTTTAGCAGGGTGACTATCTCTATGACCTTTTCCTGGACCTCTAGATGCATAGCATGGAGCAAGATTCCGTCTACTGGACAGTAGGAAAGAGAAGCAAGCACAGAACTTTGATCTAGAACCAGTGCCAAGTCATCAATATCTAGCACTGTGCTGATCCTCTTT
The DNA here is from genome assembly GCF_033115175.1 of Lepus europaeus. Lineage (NCBI taxonomy): Eukaryota > Metazoa > Chordata > Mammalia > Lagomorpha > Leporidae > Lepus > Lepus europaeus. Next base: position 71,676,073 of record NC_084829.1, on the reverse strand, counting down.
TCCGAGGTCCATGATTGGAGCTTTTGGATCCATTTCAGTGTCAGACAGAGAGTCAGGCCCAGTCAGTCAGACTCCCTTCCAGCCAGAATCTCCTGGGGTTGGTTGTAGCCATCTTGATCCATGAGTTTATGATAGCAATAGGAAGCCCATAACAGTACAGTCCTTGGTCCTGCCCCTGTGCCACACTGGTCTTGATGAGTTGTGAGCTCTGATGACTCTGAATAGTGGCATGGTGGCTGTGGTACTACTCAGCACATCCGCCACCAACCTTCCTCAGTAGCAGTTGCCAACTTAGGGGAAGAAAAGGGAGGCGGGGCCAAGTCATTGCTTAGGACCCTGGACTGGCTACTACATGGTGAGGCTCAGAGCTGAATAGAATTCAGCAACTACATAGGAGGCATCTAGGGCCACCTTTGCACAGTCAAAAGTTTGATGGGCTAACGTATCCTTTGTAGGGACATGCAGTTCTTTCAGAACAGAACTGTTAATCTCTGAGGATTTTGGCTTGTGGCTCCCTCTAGTGCTGAAGCAGTTATAACATATTATACCTGAACTCAAGGCAAACCCGGACATACCCGCTACCCAATGCTACAATAGCAAAAGTGATCATAGGAGCAAAGGAAATAAGCAGACTGTTCAGAATTTCTGGAAAAGTGGGAATTAAGAAAGGTTATAAAGACTGGAAAAATATTTTGATGCTCAGATGATGTAATAAAATAAGCATCAAGAATCTCCAGGAACAATGGCTTCTACTAACAGGCAAAATAAGGTGCTAGAAAATGATATATTGCAGATGATATGTCTAAACTTTGAGACAAAGAATCAAAATCATGATTTTAAGTAAACTCAACAAGTTTCAAGAAAATATAAATAAATGACTCATTCTCCTAGTAAATATGATCAATAAAGATATTGAAGTAATTTTTAAAATCAAATAGGCATAATTGACTGGGCAGTTAAGACATTGATTAAAGATACTTGGATTCCCCTGTAGGAGTGCCTGTGTTCACTCTTTGACTGTGGCTCTTGACTCTGGCTTTATGTCATTCTAGATTCTGGGAGGCAGAAGGTGATGTTTCAAGTAGTTGGGCCCTTGCCTCTCGTGTAGGAGACCTGTATTAGGTTCCCAGCTCTTGGCTGTGGCTTGAGCCATTCTCTGGCATTATAGGCATTTGAGACCTGAGCCAATGGAGTCTTTCTCTCTCTCTTTTTTTTTTAAACTTGTATTTAATGAATATAAATTTCCAAAGTACAGTTTATGGATTACAATGGCTTCCCCCCCATAACTTCCCTCCCACCTGCAACCTTCCCCTTTCCTGCTCCCTCTCTCCTTCCATTCACATCAAGATTCATTTTCAGTTCTTTTATATATAGAAGATCAGTTAAGTATATATTAAGTAAAGATTTCAACAGTTTGCATCCACATAGAAACACAAAGTGAAAAATACTGTTTGAGTACTAGTTATAGCGTTAAATCACAATGTACAGCACATTAAGGACAGAGATCCTACATGAGGAGTAAGTGCACAGTGACTCCTGTTGTTGACTTAAAAAATTGACACTCTTGTTTATGGCGTCAGTAATCACCCTAGGCTCTTGTCATGAGTTGCCAAAGCTATGTAAGCCTTTTGAGTTCACTGACTCTGATGATATTTAGACAAGGTCATAGTCAAAGTGGAAGTTCTCTCCTCCCTTCAGAGAAAGGTACCTCCTTCTTTGATGACCTGTTCTTTCCACTGGGATATCACTCGCAGAGATCTTTCATTTAGGTCATTTTTTTTTTTTTGCCAGAGTGTCTTGGCTTTCCATGCCTAAAATACTCTCATGGGCTCTTGAGCCAGATCCGAATGCCTTAAGGGCTGATTCCGAGGCCAGAGTGCTGTTTAGGACATCTGCCCTTCTATGAGTCTGCTGTGTATCCCGCTTCCCATGTTGGATCATTCTTTCCCTTTTTTATTCTATTGGTTAGTATTTTCAGACACTAGTCTTGTTTAGGTGATCCCTTTGACTCTTAGTCCTATCATTATGATCAATTGTGAACAGAAATTGATCACTTGGACTAGTGAGATGGCATTGGTACATGCCACCTTGATGGGATTGAATTGTAATCCTCCTGTGTGTGTCTAACACATTCAACACCAGCCACTCCTGCATCTACACAGCTGGCTGCCAACTGGGAAATATCTTCTTACCAGAATAAACTAAGAAGAGGCTGCCGTGGACCCTGACACTGGCAACTCTGCCTGAGGGAGAATTCCACAGTCCCCACCCGCTTTGAGTCTGGCCTGAGGAACTGGCAGAGGTCTAGGTGATTACTCCATATAGGGAGCCACATTGCCTCCCTCACCTCCCCCACCAATGCACCAAACTCAGTTTTCTGTGGTGGGGATAGAGCTGGATTCAGCTCAGAGTTGGTTCCACAAGTGATGGAGCAGCTTGCAGGATGGGGAGTAGACCCCTTGTACCCTGTGACTGTGGGAGTTGTTCTTATACGTCACAGAGCTGAGAACCCCACATGCTGGGGACAGATCTCGTGGAGGTGTCTGGGAATAAAAAGAGTAGGCCAGGACTCTGAACAGTGCCCATGCATGAAGTGTACTGGCATGGGGAGGTGACCCTAGGCTGTGAATCAGTTCATTCACACTGTCATAAAAAAGACTGAGATGCTGAACATACCAGCCATCTCTAACATTCCCTCCTCCTACTGATGGCAGCCAGACGTGTGCCCCCAAGCCCATCTTCCATGTCACTCTGATTCTTGCCTCACACATAAACTATGGTGAGAGCTCCATGGTTCCACCCAGCACAGAGCACTGGAACTCAAGTGTAAGCATCAGGCACTACACCAAGCCACAGAGTAACATATTCATTAATAAAGCCTTCAATCAGGTAAAAAAAAAAAATTCCAGAAAATATATAAACAAGAGATCCTCCAGATGTGCAAAAGTCAACACAGAAGCAAGGAATATGAACAAGGAAGGCAATACAACTCCCCAAGTGGAACACAATTATACATTGATATTGGACTATGAAGAAGGGGAAATTTGTGAAATGCCTGAAGAAGAACTCAAAAGAATCTTTTTTTTTTTTTGACAGGCAGAGTGGATAGTGAGATAGAGAGACAGAGAGAAAGGTCTTCCTTTTTGCCGTTGGTTCACCCTCCAATGGCCGCTGCGGCCAGCGCACCTCGCTGATCCGAAGCCAGGAGCCAGGTGCTTTTCCTGGTCTCCCATGCGGGTGCAGGGCCCAAGGACTTGGGCCATCCTCCACTGCCTTCCTGGGCCATAGCAGAGAGCTGGCCTGGAAGAGGGGCAACTGGGATAGAATCCAGCGCCCCAACCGGGACTAGAACCTGGTGTGCTTGTGCCGCAGGTAGAAGATTAGCCTGTTAAGCCACGGCGCCGGCCACAAAAAGAATAATTTTATTATAACTCAAAAACACAGAGAACCAGTTACATGAAATAAGGAAACAGTACATGATATGAATGAGAAATTCTGCAAAGAGATACCGCTACTGGAAATATTCAAACAAAAAATCATTTACAACAGATTTGGTGATGCAGAAGAAAGAATATCCAATCTAGAAGAAAGGACTTTTGAAATATCCCAATCAGACAGAGAAAAAAAAAGAAGAAAGTTTCAGAAAAACCTAAACAGCACTCAGGGCGTATGAGATAGTATCAAACAACCAAATATATGGACTTTGGTGTTCCTGACAGTATAGGGAAAGATGATTTGGAAAGCCTGTTCAGTGAAATGATAGAAATGTTCCCAAATTTGGAGAAAGATTTGGACATCTAAATACAAGAATCTCATAGAGCACCAAAAAGGTATGATCAGAAAAGATTTTCACCAACACATTTTGGTCTGCTTTGAAAAGTAAAATGTAAAAAGAATATCCTAAAATGTGCACAAGAGAAACACCAGATCACCTTTAAGGGAACTCCCATCAAATTGTCAACAAATTTCTCAAAAGAGGCCCTATATTCCAGGAAAGAATGCAGAGATACAGTTCAAGTCATTGAAGAAAAAAATTGCCAATTCAGAATACTTTATGCATTGGAGGAAAGTGAAATAAAGACCCTTCAAGACAAGCAAAAATTATATTCTAATCTGTTCTCTTTGTGTTAATATCATGTTAACACAAGAACTGATGAAAATTGTGTTGTAGTAATTATCTTGATTTTGCTGTGACCCTGAGAAGCTAATGTATTAATGTATTCCTTAAATAAATAATTGAAAGAATTTGCTACCACCCAGCATGCCTTACAAATTACTCTTAAGGTTTTACAACATACAGAAACAGCACCATGAAAGAATGTGAAGAGATAAAACCTCTTAGTAAAACAATTTGAATGGAATAAATTCTCCAAATAAAATATACAAACTGCGAGCCAGCATTGTGGCACAGTGGGTTAACCTACCACTTGCAATGCTCACATCCTTCATGGACACTGGTTCAAGTCTTAGCTGCTCCACTTCCAATCCAGTTCCCTGTTAATACAACTTGGAAAGCAGTGAAAGATTGGCAAAAATGTTTGAGCCTCTGCACCCACACTGGAATTCCAGATAGACTTATTTATGGTATTTAACATATAGAGTACATACAATTGTACAGCTATGGTATCATTTGGCACATATTATAAATATTGCTTCACTGAATCATACAATGTAAATGATAATGTATTATTTCCATTGTTAAAAATATGGATAATGGGTTTCATTCTGGATTGAGGAAAATGATTTGGAAATACGTTAAAGGTGATGATTGTACATATTGTGAACATAATAAATATCTGTATTATATACTTTAAAATGGTTAGAATGGTAAATTTTCTTATGTATACACAATAAAAATGTTTAAATTAAGAAATAAAAAGATAGTCCAGGTAAATGGAATCCAAGAGAAAGCAGGAATAGTCATATTTATATCAGACAAAATATATTTAAATCAAAAGCAATAAAATGTACAAGAAAGGTTATTATAATGGTAAAGGCATCAATTCAGCAAGAGTAAATAACAGTTTTAAATATATATGCACTCAAGAAAAACACTAAACAGTTTTATATTTTGAATGTAAACATCCTATTTTCAATAATGGATAGGTCATCTCGACAGAAAAACAACAAAGAGGCACCCTAGTCCTAACAGACAGTTACAGAATATACTATCCAACATCTATGGAACATACATTCTTCTCACAAGCACAAGGGATATTCTTCAATATAGACCATATGTTAAGTCACTAAACAAGCAATTACAAATTTTTAAAAATGAAATTCATAACAAGTAATTTTCCAATAACAATGAATAAAAACTAAAATCAATAACAATAAAAATTTTGAAAACTATAAATATTTATGGTACTTAAACAGCTCAGTCCTCAATAACTAATTGATCAAGTAAGCAATTAAGAAATTTTAAAAATTTCTGAAACAAATGAAAATGGAAGCACAGCATACCAAAACATATGGAAAACAAAAAGACTCATAGGAGAGAAATTTGTAACAATCACTACCCACATGAAAAAAAGGCAGACACATTTGAAATAATCAATATCTCATTGTACCTTACAGAACAAGATAAACCCACAATTACTGAAAGAACAAAATAATAAAGAGCAGAACTAAGTGACGCACAGACTAAATCACAATATAAGGGAGCAATTAAACAAAGGGCTGGCTCTTCCAAAAGATAGGCAAGATGGACAAACTGTAGCTAGACAGAGAAAAAAAGAAGACTTGAGTAAATAAAATCAGAAATGAAAATAGTAGCATTACAACTAACACCACAGAAATACAAAAGATAAGTAGAGATTATTCTAAATGCCTAAATGAAAAAATTTTGACAACCTAGAGGAAATGGAAAAATTCCTGGGCTCTACCAAGTTTGAATCATGAAGAAATAAAAAACATGAAAAGAGCAGTAATCAGTAAATAATCAATAATAATAAGTCACGGATCAAAGGGATCAGATGAATATTTTGCCAAATTGTATCAAATACTTAAAGAATTAACACCATTTATTCTTAGATTATGGGGGGTGGGGGGAAGAGAAGTGGAGTGAGAAAAGAGAGAGGAGAATGTAACTCTACCAAACTCATTTCACAAGCCAGAATTACCTTGATACTAAAACTATATAAGGACACAAAAAAGGAAAGCTACTGGCTAATATCCTTGAGGAACATAGATGCAGAAACCCTTAACAAAATACTGGTAAACTGAATCCAACAGCACATTAAAATGGCTATTTGCCATGATCAGATGTGATTTATTCCAGGGATGCAAGGGTGGTTCAAAATATGCAAACCAATAAAGATTATACTGAACTAAATAAAGTACAAAAACCATATGATCCTCTCAATAGATGTAGAAAGAGAATTGATAACACTTCTCCATGGTAAAAGTTCTGAATAAATTAGATATAGAAATAATGGATCTCAACAAAATAATAAAAGATCTTATATAACAAGCCTACTGTGGGCATCATACTGAATGCAGAAAACCTGAAAGCTTTCTCTCCAAGATCAGGAATGAGGCAAAGATGCTCACTCTCACCACTGTTGTTCAACATAGTACAGGAAGCCAGAACCAGAGAAATCAGGCAAAAGAAAGGAAAGAAGGACATCCAAATGAGAAAGAAGAGAGTCTGATCATCACTATTTGCAGATGACATGTTTATATAAAGGAAATCTCCAATATCCCCAACACTACTGGAGCTAATAAGGAATTTGGCAAAGCATCAAGAGACAAAATCAGCATATAAATATCAGTAGCAATTCTCTATGCCAATAGCACATCATTTGAAAACAAAGTAAAGGAAACACTCTCATTTATAATAGGTGCAAAAATAAAGTAAAATAAAATGCCTAGGAATAAATTTTATCAAGGAAGTAATAAAGTTCTATAATGAAAACTATAAAGCACTGATGAAAGAAACTGAAGAGCACACCAAATTTGAAAGGTATCCTGTGTCTGTGAATTAGGAGAATCAATATTTGTAAAAATCCATAATATCTAAAGCATTCCACAGATTGTTGTTGCAAAACACAGGATTTCATTCTTTTTTTACAGCTAAGTAGTATCCAATAGTGCATATATGCCACATTTTCTTTATTCAGTCATCTGTTGATGGATACCTTGGTTGATTCCATACCTTATCTGTTGTGAATTGAGCTGCAGTAACATGGGGATACAAATAATTCTTTCAAATGCTAATTTTATTTCATTTCCTTTGGGTAAATTCCCAGGAGTGGGATGGCTGGGTCATGGTAGATCCATTTTTCAGATTTCTGAGGAAACTCCATAGTGTCTTCCTTAATGGTTGTACTAATTTACATGCCCACCAACAGTGCATTAGGCTTCAGTTTTCCCCACATCCTCATTGGTGTTTATTGTTTTTTATTTCTGTATGAGAGTCATTGTAATTGAGGTGAGGAGAAACCTCATTGTGGCTTTGATTTGCATTTGCTACTGGTGAGTGATTCTGAGCATTTTTTCATGTGTTTGGATATTTGAATTTTATCATTTGAAAAATGCATGTTCATGTCTTCTGTCTATTTCTTGAATGGGTTGTTTGTTTTGTTGTTGAGTTTCTTGAGCTCTTTATATATTCTGGATATTAGTCCTTTATCATTTACATAGTTTGCAAATATTTTTTCCCATTCTGTCAGTTGCCTCTTTATTTTGTTAAATATTTCCTTTGCAGTGAAGAAGCTTCTTAGCTTGATGTAATCTCGTTTGTATATTTTTGCTTTGATTGCCTGTGATTCTGGGGTCTTTTCCAAGAAGTCTTTGCCTATGCCAAAGTCTTGTAGAGTTTCTCTGTTGTTTTTCTATAATAATTTGATGGTATCAAGCCATAGAATTAGATCCTTGATCCATTTAGAGTTGATGTATTCATGGTCATATAAAGAATAAATACATAATTTGCTGGTACTGTATTTCCTATGATAAACTATTTCTAATACAAATTGCTTTGTAAATTTTTTGTAAACTGAGGTTTAAATTTAAAAGCATGAAAGGAAAAGTTTTAAAAAAACCATTCTAAATGTTACCTAGTTTTAAAAATATATTTGCTAATTGTTATTTACCACAGTCACTTCAGTTATGTGAACAATGCTGTTTGTTCGTAATTTCTTGTTAATTTCTACATGCCTTTTGCATGCAATGTTTACAAAGATAACTTAAAAATGGAAGCTGCATTTCCAAAAAGAGTGGGATAAAACAATAGAAAATTTGCATTTTCTTCAAAATGCCAAACTTTTGAATTCTGAGTGGATTTTCATTTTGTCTGCTAAAATTTGCCAGGCCTCTGGATGAGATGTATGGTTGGAATTTACTTGAACCTTTTTTCAAAATTGAAGATTTGGAAAACCAAATTCTTTTAAGAGGGGCCTAGACGACCAGCAAAGGTAAAATATCTCAAGTAAAAGTAATTTAGCCGGCCAAATATCCTTAAGAGGTTACACTAGCTTTGGACCTCAACATTTCTTCTAATTCTTTTGAACCTCAGTATCTCATAGCCATTAAGTGCTTAGATTCCAGAACCTGTGTGCATTTGCTCAACTCCTAGTTCAACTACAGATTAAGCTATGGAACTATCAACAAAACACTTACTCTGTTTTGAACCTGAATTTTCTTACCTATACCTTATAGTTTTCTAGTCAAAACTAGAAGAAAAGATGTAAATGCTTTCAACATAGAGAAATAATAATTGTTTGAGGAGATGAATATGTTTACATTTATTTGGACATTTTGCAATTTATACAGGCATCAAAAGATCACATGGTACCCAAAAAATAAATGCAATTTCTATGTTTCATTTGAAAACAAAAACAAAACAGTGGCTTGCATAAAGTAACATATGTAAGTGCTAATTAACTTTTCCACAAGGTACACTTCTGTCCATTTGTGTTTAGATTAACACATCAACATTCATTCTTTTCATTAACTCAATAAATCTTCATCTTCTTTATTACAAAGTAGCCTCCATTTTTCTGAAACTATGCTTTTGTTCTCTTGCTGTAATTTGCTTGTTTTGGAGACAAACATTTCTCCACAGTGACCATATGTTTCCAGGAGTAACTATGATGTCACTCCAACCAAATCATGGTTCTTTTTTTACCCAGGCAACCACCTTTGCTTGTATGGTTGCTATTAGCAGACAAAGGAGCCAAGCAAAAATTTTACCAGAAACAATAAAAAAATTTTGTTTGGTTCTAATATAACTAAAAAGTTAAGTTTGGGGATTGGTGTTGTAGCATAGCTGTGAAACCACCACCTGTGACATTGCCATCCCATGTGGGTCTTGGTCTGAGTCTTGGCTGCTCCAGGAGGAGCAGTGAATGATGACTCAAGTGCCTGGGCCCCTGCTACCCACATGGGATACCTGGATGAAGCTCCTGGCTTCAGCCTGGCCCAGCACTGGCTTTTATGGAGTGAACTAGCAAATGGAAGATCTCTCTCTTTGCCTCTCCCTCTCTCTCTGTAATTCTGACTTTCACATAAACAAATAAATCATTTTAGAAAAAAAAAAATAAGTTTAAAAAAACTTAAGCAGTAGAAGATGGCCCAAGTTCTTGGGGTCCTGCACCTATGACAGAGACCAGGAAGAAGCTCCTGGCTCTTGGCTTCAGATCGATGCAGCTCTGACCCTTGCAGCCATCTGGGGAGTGAACCAGTGGATGGAAGATCTCTCTCTGTCTCTACCTCTCTCTGTAACTCTGTCTTTCAAATAAATAAAATAGATCTTTTTTAAAAATGCCAGAAATTGTAGTTCATGATATGTATTAATCTCCTTTATTTTTTATTATTATTTTTTTTTGACAGGCAGAGTGGACAGTGAGAGAGAGATACAGAGAGAAAGGTCTTCCTTTTGCCGTTGGTTCACCCTCCAATGGCCGCCATGGCTGGCGCGCTGCGGCCGGTGCACCACGCTGATCCGAAGCCAGGAGCCAGGTGCTTCGCCTGGTCTCCCATGCGGGTGCAGGGCCCAAGCACTTGGGCCATCCTCCACTGCACTCCCTGGCCACAGCAGAGAGCAGGCCTGGAAGAGGGGCAACCAGGACAGAATCCAGTGCCCCGACTGGGACTAGAACCCGGTGTGCCGGTGCCACAGGCGGAGGATTAGCCTAGTGAGCTGCGGCGCTGGCCTTAATCTCCTTTATTAAGAACATCTCAAGTAAAACCTTGAGGAGAATGATGTGTTTAATTTATTTATTTCTGCATTATATAACTTTAGAAAAAAAGTCTTCATTCTAGTTACTAACAATGGAAAATTGTGTAGCATAGACTACTCACAGTAATCAGCATGTTCATTGAATTAAAAAAAAAAACAAGGAAAATAATACTAACATCATTATCTCTATATTTTTAAGTATTAACTAATTCTCTGGAATATTGCTAAACACATATCAAATTTTCTTTTGGGCAAAAAATCTCATGAAAACATTTGTCACTACTTTGTATACTCACCACACTGTATTTTGAATTCATAATATTTAACATATTTTCAATTCTGAATTTGAGGCATCTTTAGTATTTTGTATTTGAATTAATTATTTCAATGCTAAATAATTATTACCATTACTCAAATGAGTAACTGTCTACATTATTTCAAAATAAGGAGACCAATCTGTAAAAATTACAAGTAATTTCATCAAGTGGGAAAAAGAAGTTATATTAGGAGAGATGCCAGTGAAAAAATAAGATTCCTGGACTTTAATTGTTGCTTAATATGAAATAGTTGTCATACTCATGCGATCATTAATCCATTCCCCAAACATAAACTGATGGCTCCCTACAGCTCTGTGACATCTGGTATCACTGTTTAAAAAATATATTTCTTTATAGACAGTGTTGATCAAGAAATTGTATCCCAATAAGTCTCAGTTATAAGACAGAATTTCAGTTGGCTATGTTTATTTAGTAATCATGAAGATACTTGCTATCTCTGTCAAAATGGCCTCTGTTTTCTCTGAAACTCTATAAAGAAATTTTCTGAAAATATTTTCTCCCCCATATCATCTGGTTTAAGTTACCTCTAACTTAGAAGTTCTTATTTTAAAGCAAGGAAAGCTTTTACTACAAATTTATTGTTAGAACCAAATTCTTCCAGATTGACAAAGAAAGCTTGTTTAACGAGATACATTATTAATAGTTTCAAATTTAGCACCAATATTTCCCACAGCTTTACTTCTAAACCAGTGTGTATGTTGTCTAATCCAAGTGCTTCTGGAAATCCCATCATGTTGAATTATAGAGCACTTTCTAAAAATTTTCCCATTCTTTCATTAGCCCGATTATCTGCAAATGACCAGCCTCTCATGCTTTAGTTCAGACAAACAATTAAAAGCAGCTTGTTAAACTTTAAAAAATGGCTTTTAGTAAAACAAACGTCAGTGCTTTTGGCTTGCCTAAAGAGACTAAACAAAATAAAGGAACACATTAGCAAACCGTCATAAGACTTTCAAGATTTGAAAATATTTATTTAGATAATTTTGAAAAGTTGAAACATGGCAAACAATTCTTAGTTGAATATAGATTCCTTCCTATTATTCTGTGTGCCATAAGCTTGGTCCTCAGAGTGCTGCTATTGGAAGGAGGCAGAACATTTACGAGATGGGGCCTGGGAGGAGACCTTTAGGTCATTGGCAGTACTCCCGGAGAATGTACTTCCCCAGGGAGAGATGTTATAAAAGCCTGAATTAGGGCCCACCACTCTATCTGCTTCCTAGGTTGTCACATGGTCTTTCTTTCACACACACACTGTCATCACCACCTGTCATTCCTGTCACAGGTCAAACCAGTGGGGCCACCTGAACTTGGATTGTGAGATAAAAATGTCTCTCCTTTTTATAAAGTTAGCTTCCTTAGTAATTTCATTGGGATAACAAAAAGCTGGCCCATGCAATATTATTTGGGAAATATATTCCTTAATTTTGGCCTAGAGGAAGCTCCCTCCGCAGGAAGTGTGCCATCTCTCTGCTAGGCAGTCTCTTCAGACACATTTGCTCACCACCCAGGGACATAGGACTCAGCTGATGGTGCTGGGAACATTGAGGTAGAGGAGGCTCACTGTTATCCTTTTTGGACAATTTGTATCAATTTTGGACAGGGAGGATTTAAATAATTTGCTCATGTAGAGTTGTTGAGTAGGTGATTGAGATGGTATAAGAAAAAAGCAGCAGCCGGCGCCGCCGCTCAATAGGCTAATCCTCCACCTCGCGGTGCCGGCACACCGGGTTCTAGTCCCGGTCGGGGCGCTGGATTCTGTCCCGGTTGCCCCTCTTCCAGGCCAGCTCTCTGCTGTGGCCCGGGAGTGCAGTGGAGGATGGCCCAAGTGCTTGGGCCCTGCACCCCATGGGAGACCAGGAGGAAACACCTGGCTCCTGGCTTCGGATCAGCACGGTGCGCCGGCCACAGCGGCCATTGGAGGGTGAACCAATGGCAAAGGAAGACCTTTCTCTCTGTCTCTCTCTCTCACTGTCCACTCTGCCTGTCAAAAAAAAAAAAAAAAAAAAGCAGCGTAACAAATCATGGAGGCAGTACTCAAGGAGGTAGGTAGTACTTCTCCGGCTGGAGGAACATACGGAAGAGGTTGGAGAAGGACCCCAGGACTTGAAAGGTGGAGTGGAAGGGGCGTTCTGCTCTGATGTGTCCGAGCCCAGAGGAATGTCATATGCCTGTGACTCAGAACCCTGAGTACTGGGCATGGCCTAGCTGGTGTTAGGGGGAAGAAGGGAAAGGCTGATTCTGCAGGTGTAGAATAAACTGCAAACTGGATTCTGCTACTGCTTCAAAGCGAATCGCCATGTGCAAAGGGAGGACACTAGGATCGGATGCTTCTCATGGTAATGACAAGCAGCCAGAAAGCAAAAAGAGCAAAACAAGCCCCCAACTCCTTCTCCAGGAGTGGCGTTTGGGGCTCACTAATGCTGCTGGCGGAACCTCACAGGGAGCAAGCTCTAGCACCAGAAAGCAGTGTAGAAGGGTGAGTTAGAGGTTGACACAGTAATTTCATAAGTGGAACTTAACTCATTCAAAACACACCTATTAATGACAGTGTTTAAAATTCACTTTAGCAGGTGTCATGACACTGTGAATTGAGGCACCACTTAAGACAGCACATTCCATGTCAGAATGCAGGTTAAGTCCTGGATCCTTCTCTTCCAATCCAGCTCCCTGCTAATGCATCCTGGGAGGCAGCAGATGATGGTCCAAGTACTTGGGTCCACGCCACCAATGTGAGAGACACAGATCTAATTTTGGGCTCCTGGCTTTGGCGTGGCCCAACCCTGGATATTTTGGTCATTTGGGAAATGAACCACTAAATGAAAGATACTCTCATTCTCTCTCTCTCTCTTTCTCTTTCTCGCTCTCACTCTCACTCTGCTTTTCAAGTAAAAAATAAATAAATACATACATACTATTTACTTAACTGACTCCAACCAAATGGAAGACTTAATGTTTTTGTTCAGATTATAGTTTTGGACTGAACTTTCCTTTTCTTGCATTTTTCCATGACTATATATTTCCCATAATTCTTATTTAGCACCGTGGTACCAACTCCTAAATTATAAAACAAAAATCTTTTTGTTCCTTCTGGGAACTTCCATAGCATTCTGTTTCTCTCTTCTGTGTATCACCTTCCACTACATATTCTAGTTGTTTTGAAACTTCTCTAGTTTCTTCTAGGAAGAACCTGTGACTAAGTCTTCTGCTTACCATAGTATCTGGACAACAGAAGGTGTTGACAGAAGAACTGATTCTACTATGACCAGAAGAAAAAGACCCAGGGTCCTGCAGATCTGCAGAGATTTGAAGTGACTTAGATCATTCCTTTAGCCCTCAGCCTCCAAACCTTGCCTAGAGAGGAAGGAGATTGGAGCTTTTCACTCTCTTCTTCTTTGCTGCACCTCAGAGGCTAGGAAGCACCATTAGAACTTTTGCAATGTTAAATTTTTAGAGGAAAATGAAATTGCTCCTAACTTAGCACATGGAAATACATTATCTCTGGTTTGGAAAGAGAGGGAAATTTGAAGAATCCCATTGTAATTTTCATTATTCCTGGAGTCAGGCTTAAATACCATCAATACTTAGAACACAGGTGCATATGAGATTGCTTTATTACACAAAGTCCAAAGGGTTGGCATGAATATGAAATACTTATAAAGCTTGCAAAAAACAAAACATTATCAAATAATAAACATCAGAATTTGAAATATTAAAAAAGGAAAAATATAGCAATGGTGGTTTCAAATCACAGAATGAGACATGGGAAGACAAAATCATGTTATAAGTTATATATGCCCATTTAAAATTTTCATTTAGAATATATGTTAGCAGACACATATAAAATGTCCATCTTCATAGGTTACAATGAGGTGCTTAAGAATGTATATACATTTTGTAGTGTCCCATCAGGGTAAGTATATACTTATCTCTTCTTGTTTCTTTTTATAGAGAAATACACAGTACATGAGCATTAGCTAAAGTCTCCATACTGTGCAATAGAAGCATAGAAGCTCTTACTTCCTACTCCTAACTATAACCAAGTTCTTGTTTATCAATCTTTGCCCATCCCCCTTCCCCACTTGAAAAAGATAAATAAAAACATCACTATTCCCATTTTGTACTCATTTCTCTCAAGCTTACAGTCAAAATATTAATATGTGTATTCTAAAAGAGAATTGATCCTTTTTATTAGTTCAATAAATATTTAATAAACACCTACTAGCTGTCAGATCAGCATTGAATCCTGGCAAGAGAATTGTTAACACAGAGCTCATTCCTTCACAAAGCTTTGTTCTGAGATAATTATAATATAATATAATATTCTTTATTGGGGCTGGTGCTGTGGCATAGTAGATTAAGCTACATTTGTGGCACTGGCTTCCCATATGGCTGCTGGTTTGAATCCTGGCTGCTCCATTTCTGATCCGGCTCCTAGCTCATGAGCCTGGAAAAGCAGCAGAGGATGGCACAAGTGATTGGGCCTTGCACCCACGTAGGAGACCCAGAAAAAGCTCCTGGCTTCAGATCAGCCCGTCTCTAGCCGTTGCAACCATTTGGGGAGTGAAACAGCGAATGGAAGATCTATGTTTCTGTCTCTCCCTCTCTCTGTTGTAACTCTGCCTCTCAAATAAATAAATAAAGTATTTTAAAATATTGTTTATTATCTATGAAAAACACCTTTTTAAAATGAAGATAAGCTTCCCTGATGAGGTACCAAGTCTTTGGAGTTAGGGATCGGAAGGCTGAGCGTTACAGCTTGTGTATACTGTTTAAGAAAGAGAAAATAGAGTTTTAAAAGGATTGTGAAGAAGGTTTCCATGTGTTCACTTGGCTGATTGAGACAGAAAGCAACAATGCTCTTTAACACATTTTGGGGGTCTCCAAGTGAGTGACAGTCCCTTCTGAAGGAGCCACATTTGAGGCATTTTTATGTCAGTGACTCGCATTATCAGATTTAAAAGTTTCAACAATTGTACTAAGTCAAGATTACAATTCAAATAGTCATCCTGAAATGCAAGGAAGTATGTAGCTCAACAGAGATTTGACTTGATTCAGAGTTTAGAGCTCTTTTTTTGTTAAGGGAATTTCTTTTTATCAGCAATCACACATTTCTACAATATTAACTGGGCATTTACTTGAAAGGTTTTGTTTGCTAGAAAACTAACAGATAGAATTATATAATGCTATGTTTCTCACACAAAGGCATCTGGATTATTTAGTCAAGTTTAAAGATATTTGATGACTGCAACTAGAATTGTAGACTCAATGTCCCTAAAAATTAGTCAGTCTCCTGAAGTTTTGCCCATTAATATAACCCAGTTATTAAAAGCCCTCAAAGGAAACATAAAACATTTTCTACATTTTAAAATGTACTTTTTTACATGTTGGCATGTTGTATATTTGAATTTTCCTTAAAAATGTTTGGTGCAGTTAATATACTCTCATTTCAGTAGTCCTTCTTATAATTTAATGTTTTCAGAATATCAAACATTGTGGCATGTGACTTGAAAAGAACCAAACTATTCTTTTCAAACAGTGGTTAATATTGAAAACACATAGTTATTCATCTTTAAATTATGGCAGAAGGATAAAAGATATTTGACCAGAGAAATAATAAAAGAAGTGCTTTAAAATTTTAAATCTTTAAAGATTAGAATTAAAGTAAGTTTGAAACAGATATATATATATATATATATATATGCATACAGTGAGTTTTGCAAAGTGATTAAACATAACGTCCTTTTTGTTTTATTAAGTTGCATTGCAGTGGAAAACTAGCGTAATTTGTATAAAACTAATTAGCAATTTGTAACCTTAGCCAAAGATTCCATTAGAAGGGACTGATGTGGCACTTAAACACTAGGGAATAGAATTGGTGCCTCTGTGCGAGTAGGATAGTCCACAATTAAAAATCCAAACGTGTATTCCTAGTGTCTGTAACACATTCTAAATGGAGTATAAAAAACCAGAAATGCTGTTATCTTATCATTTGCAGAAAGCGATCATCAATGTAATTTAATTGATTTTTCTCGAAGTTTTGTATCTGCATTTAAAGTTCCACTTTGATGGAAAATGATTCTGCATCTGTAATCAAGTCTAGAGAAAATAGCAATTTGTCAGTTCAGTCTTCCATATCACCACCTGTCTCCTCCATGAATCCTTCCTATGCTTGCTTGTTTATGTAGGGAGAAGGTATATTACAAGAAATGGAGCATGTTTTTTATCATCTGTGAAAATCCCCAAAATATTCCGACTTTATTTTATGCTAATATGTGGTTTAAACTTGACAAACTTATTCCGTGAAACTGCTTCCTCACCTGGAAAGTGGAATATTTATTTTGATAAATAAATATTATGAAAATGTTATTGTGCATATGTCAAATAGGCAATAAATATTAGCATTTATCTACCTTAGGTGATTTTACATTGTAACTTCTGCACTTTTCACATATCATGTGGTTGCTTAGCTTCCAAATAGGCACAATTAGGACTGAGCTTGAGGGAGCTTTCTTATGGATATACAATTTTCATTGCTGTATTTGTTAAACAAATTTGGTCTCAGTGGACAGAAAAGATAAATCTATTTCATTTACATTGCAACAAATAGGGTTTATTTATTTTTAAAATGTATTTATTTATTTGAAAGACAGAGTTACATAGCGGCCAAGGTAGAGAGAAAGAGAGAGGTCTTCCATTCACTGGTTCACTCCCCAAATGGCTGCAATGGTTGGAGCTACACCTATTTGCAGGAGCCAGGAGCTTCTTCTGGGTCTCCTACGTGGGTGCAGGGACCCAAGGACTTGGGCCATCTTCTACTGCTTTCCCAGGCCATAGCAGAGAGCTGGATCAGAAGTAGGGCAGATGGGTCTCCAGCCAGCACCGCAGGCAGCGGCTTTATCGGTATGAAGTTTCAGTTACGCAAGATGAATGAGTTCTGGAAATCTAATGCACAGTGTGGTGATTACAGGTAATAATCTTGCATTTTGTGCTTGAGTCCTCACCATACCAAAAAGAAAAGGAAAAATAGCACATGAAGTGATGGAAATGTCAATTAGCTTGATTGCAGTACTGTTATCCAATGTGTACATAAGTTAAAATCAAGTTTATTAATATATTAGTATCCAGTTGTACACCTCAATATATATACTTGCTTTTATCAATTAATTGTGTTCCAGTAAAGCTAGAAAGTAAGAAAACGTGTTCAGTGCAGCCCAAGGAAGATGGAAAATACTGTGAAACATGTACCAGGACATTACTCAGAAGAGAATAAAGAAGTAAAATTGTATTCATTTCCTAAGTATAACAAATCCCATCTTTATGATTAAACAGGTTTTAGAATTTCTAAGACACCAGTTCAGATGCTCATGTCTCATATCAGAGTGCCGGGGTTCAATTACTGGCGCTGCCTTTTGGATATATAATACGCACTACAGACCCTGGGAAGCAGCAGTGATGGCTCACTCAAGGAATCACCCATATAGGAGAGCTGGACTGAGATCCTGGCTCCCAGCATCAACTGTTCCCAGTCTACCTGTTGTAGTCATCTGGGGAATGAATCAATGAATGGAAGCTCTATCTGTCTGTGTCTCTTTTGGTTACCACCTGTCTCTGGAATAAATTTTTAAAAATACCTTCAAAAAGACAAATGCATTTTGGTGCAAAAATTTTTCAAGTCTATATATAGTTGTTTCATAATATGCAATTTCCAGGAATTTTTGAAGACTCCTCATATAATAGGGGCTTTTCAGATTTATGCCCTCATAGGTATAAGCTCTTCCAGGGGGAAAAAAAAAAACCAACAACAACAACAAAAAGAAAAAACAAACACCTAATGTCATGTAACTTAATAGCCCTTCACAGTCTGTAATGAAACGGTAGTGGTAAAAGTAATAATAGCAGAAAGAACTACATGCTAGAAAGAATATTGATAAAATTATATGATCATCATTCATATCCCTTTCCCAAAAAGTAATCTTTGTCCTCTTAACAGCAGTGTGTGAAGGAGCCGGTCTCAACATTCCCATAAAGTGTTAATCAGTACCCCAATGTGTTAATCAGTATTCTCACCTTTTCTTTTATGTAGTCATCCTGTTCACATCCAGTTGAGCTCCTTTTTTACTGATAAGATATTTATTTATTTATCTATTTGAAAGTCAGAGCTATGCCGCGGAGAGAAGAGAGGCAGAGAGAGAGAGAGAGAGGGGTCTTCCATCCAATGGTTCACTCCCCAATTGGCCACAATGGCAGGAGCTGCGCAAATCCAAAGCCAGGAGCCTCCTCTGGGTCTCCCATGTGGGTGCAGGGGCTCAAGGACTTGGGCCATCTTCTACTGCTCTCCCAGGCCACAGCAGAGAGCTGGATTAGAAGTGGAGCAGCCTGGTCCATATGGGATACTGGTGCCTCAGGCCAGGGCGTTAACTCACTTCCCCACAGCTCCGGCCTCAACTGATAAATTCTTAAAAGTGACATCTTCTCTCAATAATAATTCACATAGATATTTTTGTTTAATTGGCAGATTTTTATAACAAAAAATAAGATAGCAAAAAGTTACTGCAAAATGAAATTTTTTGTTATTTTATTTGTTGCCTCATATGGTGAGCACTAGTCTTCTTTCTGCCATTGGTACCTTTTGAAATCTGGGTCCAATTTGTTGTCAACAAAAAAGGAAAACAATGTGTCACCAACCACTTGCCATGGTATTGGATTAATTTTACTAGCAGAGAACAGATATTGCTGGGCATCATTTTTGAAGCTGTTGTCTTTGTCAACAACAACACAGCCCTTAAGGCTACCTAAGCATCACACACACACACTTCCTAGTTTCCATGAGACCTGCTAGTTTAAATATTACTGTGGTCTTCCCTTTTTGGCATAATAATATCTATGGTAGGCTTTTTTTTTTTTTTTTGACAGGCGGACTGGACAGTGAGAGAGAGAGACAGAGAGAAAGGTCTTCCTTTTCCGTAGGTTCACCTCCTCAATGGCCGCTGTGGCCAGCACACTGCACTGATCCAAAGCCAGGAGCCAGGTGCTTCTCCTGGTCTCCCATGTGGGTGCAGGTCCCAAGGATTTGGGCCATCCTCCACTGTACTCCAGGGCCACAGCAGAGAGCTGGACTGGAAGAGGAGCAACCAGGACAGAATCCGGCGCCCCAACTGGGACTAGAACTTGGGGTGGCGGTGCCGCTAGGCGGAGGATTAGCCTATTGAGTCGCGGCGCCAGCCTGGTAGGCTTTTCTTATCACATTGATAAGGCCTTGTATTTTATACATGTCTGTAAGTACTGTAGATGTACCTAGCATCCAGCACATACTCTAGTACATATTATTTAATATTTGTTGCACTCAAGATTGCAGAAATAAACCATGAAAAATGATCCAGATTTGTTATTTTTCTCATCTCCCCAAGGAACACTTTCCTCTGTTTAAATTCATACATTTTCATGCTCGCAATAAGTGTCATCTGGCTATGTACAATTCTACTTGAACATTCCCTTGTTTTTGACTTGTCATTTTTTTATTTAGTGTAAGATCCAACAACTGGAATGAGAATAACTTGATTTCCTATCAATACTTAGGGCTTATAGGCTGTTTGATGCCCCATTCCTAAATCATGCATGTTTTCTAAAGATTTTATTTATTTATTTGCAAGGTAGAGTTACAGAGAGGGACAGACAGAGAGAAGTCACTGTGCATTACTCCCCAGGTAGGATCTCTGTTCTTAATGTGTTGTATTATGCAAATTAATGGTAAAACTACTGCTCAAACAGTACTCTATACATTGTGTCTCTGTGTGTCTGTGTGGGTGAAGTCTGTTGAAATCTTAGTAAGTACTAAGTTGATCTTCTGTATATAAAGATAACTGAAATGAATCTTGATGAAGAATGGAATGGGAGAGGGAGTAGGAGATGGGATGGTTGTGAGTGGGAGGGAGGTTATGGGGAGAAAAGCCGCTATAATCCATAAGTTGTAATTTGGAAATTTATATTTATTAAATAAATGTTTAAAATTTTAAAAAATGTATTATTTCAAGTCAAATAAAAATATTGGTATCTACACCAGAAAAATTTCAAAATGTTATTTGCTTTAATCAACCCAAATGCCCATCAACAGTAGACTGGATAAAGAAATTATGGGACATGTACTCCATAGAATACTATACAGCAGTCAAAAACAATGAAACCCAGTCATTTGCAACAAGATGGAGGAATCTGGAAAACATCATGCTGAGTGAATTAAGCCAGTCCCAAAGAGGCAAATATCATTTATTTTCCCTCATCGGCAACAACTAACTGAGCACCAAAGGGGAAACCTGTTGAAGTGAAATGGACACTGTAAGAAACAATGACCTGATCAGCTCTTGTCCTGACTCTAGATGTACAATGTAATACTTTATCCTTTTTAGTATTTTGTTGTTGTTGTTGTTCTAGTACTAGTGGTTGAACTCTGTAATTAACACACAATTATTCTTAGGTGTTTAAATTTTAACTGAAAAGTGATCCCTGTTAAATATGAGAGTGGGAAAAAGAGAGGGAGGAGATGTACAACTGGGGACATGCTCAATCAGACTTGCCCCAAATGGTGGAGTTAGAAATGTGCCAGGGGATTCCCATACAATCCCATCAAGGTGGAATGTACCAATGCCATCTCACTAGTCCAAGTGATCAATTTCAGTTCACAATTGATCACTCTGATAGGTCTAAGAGTAAAAAGGATCACACAAACAAGACAAGTGTCTGCTAATACTAACTGATAGAATCAAAAAGGGAAAAAAAATGATCCAACATGGGAAGCGGGAGACACAGCAGACTCATAGAATGGCAGATGTCCTAAATAGCACTCTGGCCTCAGAATCAGCCCTTAAGGCATTCAGATCTGGCTCAAGAGCCCATGAGAATATTTTAGGCATGGAAAGCCAAGATACCATGGAAAAGAAAGAAAAGAAAAGAAGACCAAATTGAAAGATCTCTGCAAGTGAGATCCCAGTGGAAAGAACGGGGCCATCAAAGAAGGAGGTACCTTTCTCTGAAGGGAGGAGAGAACTTCCACTCTGACTATGACCCTATCGGAATAAGATCAAAGTCGGCGAACACTAAAGGCTTCCATAGCCTTGGCAACTCATGACTAGAGCCTAGGGAGATTACTGACGCCATAAACAAGAGTGTCAAATTGTTAAATCAACAATAGGAGTCACTGTGTATTTACTTCTCATGTGGGATCTGTCCTTAATGTGTTGTCCAATGTGCAGTGAAGCTATAACTAGTACTGAAACAGTATTTTTACACTTTGTGCTTCTGTGTGGGTGCAAACTGATGAAATCTTTACTTAGTATATACTGAATGGATCTTCTGTATATAAAGATAATTGAAAATGAAAAAAAAAAAAACACCTGGTGTTAAATTGGAAATTGCATAGAAAATTAATTAATTTTTTAAAAATATCATGTAGGATCTCTGTCTTTAATGTGCTGTACACTGTTATTTAATGCTATAACTAGTACTCCAACAGTATTTTTTCAATTTGTGTTGCTATGTGGGGGTAAACTGTTGAAATCTTTACCTAATATATACTAAACTGATCTTCTGTATATAAAGAGAATTGAAAATGAATCTTGATGTGAATGGAAGGGGAGAGGCAGTGGGAAAGGGGAGGGTTGTGGGTGGGAGGGAAGTTGTGGTGGGGGGGAGCCATTGTAATCCATAAGCTGTACTTTGGAAATTTATATTCATTAAATAAAAGTTAAAAAAAAATACAGGCATGGAGAATTCAAAATCATTACAAAACACTATAGATAGATAGATAGTGAGGTAGAAATGCATTATATAAATCATTAATCATTGATCATTATATGTCATTAAATCATTAAAGCAATCCATTAAATCACAGTTAAAAACAGATTTTCCTTCTTCATTTTAGTAGCCACCCTAACTCTTATTGTAACATTGCAGGCAATAATAGTAAAAATAAAATAGACAGAAAGTAGAGATTTTAATATTTCAAAGACCCTTAAGAGAGTATTATACTGAAGAATGAAACAAAAAAAAAGTAATGAAATTATTTGTGCATTTTCCCCCTGAAATAGAAATCATAGTATTTCTGAAATCTTTTTCAAGTTAAGGATTCTGAAGATAAATGATGTTTAAAATAGTAGTAAAACTTAGTGAAACAAAAAAAATGGTATTATGCCTTTTAAAATTCCATATAAGCCTTAAATATTTTCACACTATTTATAATCATAGATACATTTGAGTTTCTCAGAGTTCACCCTTAGGTGACCATACCATACAGTGAACAACTCTGAATGCGAAAAATCACTACTGAGGTACATATTCAGCCACAAGTAGATCTGGACTCTGAGAAGTTTTACCCAGTGTTTTGCCAGTTGAGAGCCAATACAGCAATAATAAATTTAGTTTTGACCTAATGTGTAAAAAATAATTAGACTGTGTCATATCTAAAAGAGCCTTGGGATGACCAGAAAAAAATCTGATTATTCTGAAACATATTTTGAAATATACTACAGTAAAACAAGTTTCAAGATTAGTTTTCAAGTTCCACAATGAATTCTTTAGCCATTCAAATACATGGTGCTCTTTTTAAATATTTACTTAAAAGTTTTCATTTCTAAACATTTTTATGAATAGATAAATATTAAACTTCCAAATACAGACATCCCATGTTTTCCATCTGTGAGGCATTTCAAGTTTTCAGGGGTTCCATAAGTAATATATAATTTATAAAGGAGCTAGACAGATGCCAAACCTCTGTCTGCAGAGACAACTTTTTCAGCAGAAAGAAACAGAGCTTACTAAGAGGTTTCCAAGCCTGAAAGTCCAAGAAGTTGGGTTGAAACTTGACCTTTGTAGAACTGAAACCACTGGGTAATATTTAAAAGCAAAATGTGGGCTTTAAATAACATTTCCCGTGCTGACTACAAAAAAACGGAAACAATTTCTGGGTGTCCAGGCAGGACATCTAAAGACTTTAGCAAATGGTAAATCACAAATCAAGTCAAACATGGGACCAAGAGTAAAAATACAATGTATTTTTATAGAAAAAGTGTGAGATTTTTCTTAAATCTTTAAGCTCCTGACAGACTACTTTCCTAAGTCAGGATACACATCAGAGGCAAGGTTGATTATGCAGACTTTTCTCCTCCAAAGTGAAGACTTTCGTGTTCCAATGACATAAATCGACATTTTCTTTTCAAAAAGTCTTTTAAAACTCACATTTTAAGTAAATATATTTTGCCACGGTTAGAAGTAAAGTGCTATCAGCTGTCGTAGAGTAGTTTATGCAAGGCTCCTGTTATTCACAGTCTGAATGTGTCACTCATGTCCCTTGTTACTCTGCCCCATCTACAAAAACAAAAATTCACCATTGTAGTAAATTTAGTGATGCTGACCAAAGCCCATCTGTTTCCTCTTCACTCCTAATAAATTAGATTTGTATCTGAAGATATAGGAAATTAGAGCTGGAGGTATCCATGAAATTGTCTCAATGATGTTTTATCATCAAGGGTCTCTAAATGCTAGTGGAACAAATGAATTGAGTCCAAGAAGAATCAAATAAGTTGATTTAAACACTGATAAATATGTTGATTTTCCTCTTGCTTTGCTCATTAATGCTAAACACTTTTTGGAGAGTTGAGCATTTCTTCTGTTGCCCTTTTCTAGTTCAAAATGGGGAAAGTGAAAGGGGAGTCTCAGAGTGACAGTTTGGAGAACACGCATTTAGCTCAGCAGTTAAGACACCTGCATCCCACCCAGGAATGTTTAGGCTCAATTTTTGGCTCCATCTCCTGACTGCAGTTTCCCACCAATACACAGACGCTGGGAGGCCCGGATAATGGCTCAAGTTATTGGGTTCCTGCCACTCACATGGTAGATCTGGATTGTGTTCCTGGTTCTGGTATGGCCCAGCATCAGTCATTGCTGGTATGTGTGCTCTAAATAAATACATAAATAAATAATTTTTATTTTTTTTATTTTATTTTTTTTTCTTTTATTATTTTTTTTTTTTTTGACAGGCAGAGTGGACAGTGAGAGAGAGAGACAGAGAGAAAGGTCTTCCTTTTGCCGTTGGTTCACCCTCCAATGGCCGCCGCGGTAGCGCGCTGCGGCCGGCGCACCGCGCTGATCCGATGGCAGGAGCCAGGTACTTCTCCTGGTCTCCCATGGGGTGCAGGGCCCAAGGACTTGGGCCATCCTCCACTGCACTCCCTAGCCACAGCAGAGAGCTGGCCTGGAAGAGGGGCAACCGGGACAGGATCGGTGCCCCGACCGGGACTAGAACCCGGTGTGCCGGCGCCGCAAGGCGGAGGATTAGCCTGTTGAGCCACGGCGCCGGCCAATAAATAATTTTTAAATGACAACTTTCTTCATATCCTGGTCACTGCTCTTAAGCAACCAATCCCCATGTCACTGAGGACTGATCATTTGAAAAGTCTACATGCCACAGCCATCTCTACTGTTGTACTTCACTCTGGGCTGTTAGCTTTTCGCAACCTGGCTATTTGTCTCAGTCAGAGCCCTCTGGCCCTGAGACTATTACACTCAGGAAGACACAACCATGGAATGAATGTTATGGACAGAATGTTTGTCTCCCCAAACCCTCAATGTTATTGTAACTGGAGGGAGGTAACTGGGAGGTTATAAGGTTTAGATGCATATCCTTATAAGAGGAAGAAAGACCAGAGCATACTCTCCTCCCTCTTCCTACCTTTAGCTCTCCGCCTCTCTTTCTAGTTCTCTCTCCTTCTCGTTGTCTCTTCTATCCATCTATCTCCCTCCTCTCCACCACGGCCAATGCCTGTGCTGTTTCTCTCTCTCTCTCTCTCTCTCTCTCTCTCTGCTGCGTGAGGACACAGTGAGAAGACAGCCAAGTCAAGAATCAGGAGCTGACTCTGTCAGTACCTTGACTTCAGACATCTGGCCTTCAGAACGGTGAGAAATAAACCTGTTGTTTAAGCCACCTGTTCTATGGGGTTTGTTATAGCAGCCAGAGCGCAATCATTAGACTCTCCTAGTGCCAGCCAAGAGCGTTCCCTTTCTCCCAGTTTTGAGCCTTGTAGTCAGTGCTTTGAGGGCCAAGGAATGACCTTTATTTTCCCAGTAACTACCAGATGAGGCTTCCAAGTATCCAAGACATTCCATCTCATCACCAGTCCCCTCTAATCAGGGATGCCTGTTACATATGATGCACAAACCAAAAAAAAAAAAAGAATATGAATCTTCAGGTCCTACTTATTTTAGTATGGAATATAATGGAAACATGAGTTATACAGCTGAGCTGTAAGTTGGAAATTAACTCTGCTGCAACAATTTCTTCCATAGCTGGGAAAACTGAATCTGAAAAACATTAAGAGCTTAACCAAATTCACAATATCAGGGTAGAAATTGACATGGAAATAATACTGAAAATCTATTATTCATATCACTTGATGCCTTAAATAAACATTTTTATCATGTGAAGCACAATAAAAAGGCAAAGATAATTTTTTCAAATTACACAAGCATACATAAGCCTCATTCTGTCTCCTAAGGTCTTGGAAACATTGATATCATCATGAATGCTTAATATTTTGCCACATGCTAAGACTGCTGCATGACAAATCAAAGCCATAATAGTAACCTTAGCTTCTTGTTCTTCCAATTTAAATTGTCATCTCCTAAACCAAAAGTCTTCCACATCAAGTGAAGTAAAAATTAGCAGACACGCTTGTCCTCCATTTGAGGATGGAGAGACAAACATGAGCATTCATGCCATAAGCATAATACAGTCCATTTGGAGAAACTGACAGCTACTCAAGTCTGCCAGAGGGAAATATGCTAGGATCATTTCTAAACTGCCATAATATGAAATTAAAGTCTTGAAACCAAACAAAGGAGGTAGGGTCATTTCCCTTGGAAGAATCAAGGGAATGGCATGTAATATACTCATCTCAAATGGTGAGTAGGATTTAGACAGAAAGAAACTAAGGAATGTATGGAAATGAAGGAGATGCTATGAGCAAGGAAGAGCACAGAGGCAGACAAAAGCAGGACTTCACAGAACAGTGACTGCTCCATCAGTGTGGTGGAAAACAGTGGGCAACGGATGGGACGCTGGGCTGTTAGGCAGAGCACTGGGAAGGCAGACCAGAGCCAGCCAGGTCTCAGAGGGCTTGTCGTTGCATGATAAGAAATTCATTTCAGTTTCAAAGGCAAAGGAGAGCCAAGAAAACTGATCCTCAGCAGTGTAGTGAAAAGGTCTGTATGGATGACAACGTTACAATGTTTAACATAAGCAAATAATAAAAATAAGAGATTGTTAGTCTCCTTCTGAGTATTTATTTAAAAATTCAGACTTTCAATGTTGTAGTTTATTACCTGTTATCAGTGAAATTTTATCACCAGAATTATCTTTTGTTGTCATTTGTTCAATCATTTCAAAATCTACCGGTGTTTTTATTTGTTGGCTGCCAAGATTGTAGCTCTTGCTATGGTCCTCACTTAACAGCTCCTTGGCTGCCTTTCTCTGTTCATCCATCACACGGGTAAAGTCCATCCAAAATTCTGCAGCACATCTCATTTTTTCCATTTCTTGTAATCCTCATATTACATTGGCCTCTAGGACACCTGAAAATTAGATTCAAGTAATTTCTAGTTCTGATGCTTCAAGTACGTCACGCCTGTATGCTTTCAAAACACCCTTCCAGACCCACATCACTCTCAGCTTATGGAAACTGCTTTTAGGTAGCTTCTTGGGGCTGGGTCCAGCCTGACTGAAAATGGAAGAGTGAGAGTCCTCTGAGATATGCCTTTGAAACTGACTGGAAGACTTTGGATTAATCCTGGGTATTAAACTGACCTCTGTATTCCCCACCTCCTGCTCCCATAAATGTTTTTAATGGATTTTAAGTCACTTCATCCAATTATTTTATATTCTAAGGACAGTGAAAAGTAGCAAAGTATTTTGATTTCATAGATAATACCTCAGTGAAATGTGTAAATCCTTGTTTTAGTAGAGGAAATCCTATTTCCGTAGATAAATCCCTCCTGAAATGCATTGTTACCCTTTCCTCTCTCCTTGCCTCTCCTCCTACTCCCGTCCTGTATTTCATCGCCAGGTAATTGTTCCAAATGGCTCCTCCAGCACTTCTACATTCAACTGTTTTAAAGATCAGAAAGGCATTCCTTAGGTAACTGTGCTTGCTTTAGAGATGGAGGTGCTGTCTCCCCAACAGGGAAGCTATGAGTATTCTAATCTTACGTATGAAGATAGTTACAAATCTAGCATGGAAGCCCTAAACTCCCAAAACTTAGTACACTGAGAAAGTTAGACCCTTGATTTAAAATCAGTTTTAAGGAGACCATGATTCTCTGTCTTGCCTTGGAAATGATCTTGGCTCCTGGCTAAGAAATCAATTACATCATATCAATTAGCTCAAGGACAGGAAAGTCTGTCCAAGACCTGGCTGACCCAGCATTTAGAAGGAATCATTTTTGGCATGATGAGTCTTTCACATAAATAAGCTATCCTCAAAACCACTGCAGACTCCTATCTCTTTGTTAAATCGTCTTGCCTCAGTTCCTTATTTAACAAATGCTACTTGGGCAGAAGTTAGACCATTTTCTGCATTAAGAAAATATCCAGTGTTCTTATGTCTCATAAGTTATAGTTATATCTAAATGCTTGCAAAAGATGTATCATTTTTGGTTTCTTCTTTAAAGTTAATTAAGGTTCTAAAAAAAATACATAAGAAAAAAGAAGTGAAATCAACTTGGAGATGCAATGACTTTGAAGAGCCTTTGTCTTGACTGTTGAGGAACAGTATTTTATTTTTTTTTGTAAAATTTGTTGAACTCTTTACTTAGTATAGAGTTAATCTTCTGTATATTGAGTTGATTGAAAATAGATCTTAGTAAAAAAAATAAGACTGGAAATAGGAAAGGGAGGATGAGGAGGGGTGGGAGTGTGCGTTGGAGGGTGGCTGCAGTCTGAAGAAAGATTAAGTTGTATTTATGAAATTCATGAAGCTGTATTCCTTAAATAAAAGTTCTCTTTGGGAAAAATTTTAAAAAAGAAAGAAAATATTCAGTTAAACAAACATTTTTGAATGATATCTGTTCATAGAATACTAGTACATATAACTTGATTATTTATTTTTCCTCTGCAATTTAGTACCATTTTGCACAACTGCATTACATATTATTATAAATGTGGCCTTCACTTCCAGGCATCCTGGACTTCAAAGAATATAACTATCTTTGCATTAAAATCATCTCAGTCATCTCTTTTAAATAGAACTCGCCTATTTTTGAATTTTTGGCATTATCTATGCTGACAAAAAATTGTGTAGACATTCATGCACAGGAATAAGAAAATGATTTATTTGTATAAGGTAAATAGAAGATGAATGGTTTTATGGAAAGTTGTCTGGCTTTGGAACTAGAGACCAAAATTTAGTCTTCATCTGGCCTTTGACTACTTTTAGGGTTTAGGGAAGTTATCCAAGCTTCGTTGGTTACTTAAAGGGTTTAGGCATCTCTTCATGTGAGATATGGAATACTACTACAATGATGTGAAAAATACACAATGTTACAAACGTACTACCTTAGAGATAGCTTAAAACATGTGATTAAAATATTAGTTATTTTCCCTTTCTCAGGAGGTAAGAACATTTTATTTAGATCTCACACATCCACTAGAAGTGACCATTCTTGGTTTCAATAATTATGCAACTATTGTCAAGTTCATGATGGATAAAAGGAATCCGATTACGTTTACTAACCTTAAACACATTTTGTCAACCAAAAATTATAAAGATATGTCTTTACACATGCTATATATATTTCCCTTATCCAATTAGTACAACATGTATGGGGTGAATTTTACTAAGCTCCAGGTTGTTTTTCTCATTAAAACAAACGAAGTTATTGCCTGATTATATTTCTAGCATGTACTTGGACATTAATGAGCTCATCTCTTTTTTGGAATATTTTATGTCATGTTTCAGAATCTCTCTCACAGACTTACCAAAAGGAGGATTTAATGTTAAATCTAAAGTTAAACCCCAAAATAACTTAAGAAGGGCCAGTCAAAAAGAAAGCAAAAATGTACAATGTGGGATAAAAAAGTATAATGAGGAGGTGAAGAGAAAAGTGAAATGAGTCAGAGGAAATTCATAAAATTGGAGATAGGGGCTGATCCAAGCTTCAGATACATTAATGTGAATCTATCTATGGCTCCAATCCAGGCTGATGGCTGATTTAGCAGGGCATGTGATACTCCCACATCAACCTACGAAAGCAAATGATGTGAACAGAAAGATCCGGTACTTTAATAATTATTCAATAAATTCTTGTGTAACGTGCCTCAACTGTGTGCAAGTCAGTCTAATTAGCAAGGCAGAATATTGTGAACACTTATAATGGAGTATACACTAAAGAAAGGCTGGCAAGAATTCAATAGATGAGACATAAAAAGAAAAAAAAAACTGAATCTGTTTCTTTAACAAATTTACAAAAGGTGAGTGCTTTGCCACGACTTTGGCTATATCACAAATTGAAAAACTATCTGCTTACAAGATTTTGGCTTGAACTTTTAAAAAGTTCCTATTGATAAATTTACTCTCAAAATTATTGTTTCATTGTTTAGAAAATCTTAAATGTGTTGGATGTACTAAAGGAATGGTGAAATCATATGCATGTTGCACTAAGCAATTTAAAACTTTCCCCAAACGTTTTTGGTTCTATAAAATCTAAAATTATTTTCTTAGAAAACATCAAATGCTTGTTTATACTACAAAGAAAAACAAACATGAAGCCATGTTTCCAATGTCTTTTATTTAATTTATATTGTTTTTTAAGAACCTATTATTGTACTAAGAGACTTAGTTTCTTTACTGAAACTAAGAAGTTTTTGTTTAACACAGCAAGGAAGAATTTGAAGAACAGTATATATAGTATTTAATATTTATATAGTATATATATGTTTGTGTTAATTTCAAGTTAATTTATAAAATTTATAAAATTTTTCTGGTAAGGGAGTAAAATATTCATATAATTTTCTCAAAGACCCCTATCTTCCTCAAGCAAGAAGTAAGTCTGGGTAAAAATCTCATTCAAATGAATTTATTTAAAAATTTTAACAGGGAAAAATGTACCCATTATGAAACTATAAAATACTACCTTATCACTTGAGAGCTTAATTTAACTCTAATCAAAAGAAAATAGATTTCTGAGAAATACAGTTCTGTATATACATAAACATTTTGCACTGAAAAAATTTAATTCAGATAGTAATACCAAAACTGGGCTTATGGTAGTTATAAATTGTTTTCTTTATAAGTCCTTGAATGAACTATCTATTCCCACTTGACTCATTGATTCAGAAAACCATTTTTGAACGAATTCTACATATCAAAAACTATGGACTTTAGAACCATGGAATTGGCAGAAAGGAAGTTTCTGCTCTTGTATAGTTGACATTACAGTGGAAAGCAGCCAGCCATTAATAAAATTATCTCAGAAGAAAATAAAACAAACAATGGAGTACATAGTTATGATGGGAGAAGGTCCACTTAGCTCTTGCCTAATGAGGAGGTGGTAACTGATCTGAGATTTCAATGTATCCGCCATGAGAAGATTTGAAGGCAGAATTTCATTTGGCAGAAAGAAGTGTAAAAGGCATTTAGCAGGAATGATCTTGGTTTACTCTTGTGGTAGATTATTAGACACCTTCCCAACGTCGGGGCTGGGTTGCAACTCTAATGCCCACAAAAGGGTTAGAATTAAGCCTGTGCCAGACCTGGGCTAATCTCTCAGAGGACTGGTAGTGTCTGCCTGATTTCTTAGAACATTGAATGAACTTGTAACCTCCATTAACCTCTGGGGAGAAAACATGGGAAGGTCTGAGACTAAAGCAGACTCAAGCAGATGCAAATGAGAGAGATCTCACTGAGTACAGTCTTTCTTCAAACCTACTCAGGGCTCCAGTCACACAAGAGAATCTATTCTGGATCCCTAATCCAAAGGCCAATAGAATGCATGATGTATAGAGAAAGAATCACTCCATCAAGGAATACTGAAATTCTTGACTCACAAACGTAACAGAAATCGGTTTAAGTCACTGCATTTTGGAGAGGCTGGACATTCAGGAAAGGGTGTAACTAAGACATCCTCTGGCAGAAAGAGA
This sequence comes from Lepus europaeus, assembly GCF_033115175.1. Classification (NCBI taxonomy): domain Eukaryota; kingdom Metazoa; phylum Chordata; class Mammalia; order Lagomorpha; family Leporidae; genus Lepus; species Lepus europaeus. The sequence continues at coordinate 71,644,377 of NC_084829.1, read as the reverse complement.
CCAATAAGCTAGCAGCATGATGCACAAAAAAGGCCCTGGTCTAGGATAAGGCCAGATATTTCATTCTGGGTGCACATGAATAATGAAATGAGAGAGATGATGACTTTAATCAGTTATACACATTTAAAAGCATATCATTGGGGCCAGTGCCATGGCACATTAGATTAATCCTCCACCTGCAGCGCCAGCATCCTATGTGGGATAGTCTAGTCCTGGTTGCTCCTCTTCCAGCCCAGCTCTGTAACTGCCTGATAAATAAATAAATAAAATCTTTAAAAAATTATTTTAAAAAGCATATCCTTGCAATTTTTCAGAAAATGGAATTTAGTGAGTCCAGAGTAAAAGCAGGAAGAATAGCTTTTGCATGATTTTTGTACTGGTGTGGTTACCGTATTTAATTCTCAACATACCTGAGCAGCGAATTCGTATTGTCTTTATTTCACAAATGAATGTACTGGAGAACAAGAAGTTTAGATAATACGCACAGGGTTGCATAGGTAGTCAAAGATGAATGTGGAGAGATCAGATTGTTGGTTTGTGTCAAATGTGGTTACACAATCAAGTAGGACGACAGAACATGACCACTGGACTTGACAGGATAGATAGAAATCATCGGTTCCCTTAAAGGTGTGTAGTTTTGCTTTGTTGTTGGTGGTGGTGTTGAAGAAACTCTGCTTAGAGCATAATAAAGAAGAGAGAGAATACAAGGAAACAAAAGGATGGGTGAAATTTTTAAGAAGCTGTTTTAATGAAGTGTACCTGTGGTTTTAAAATAAGTGCCCTTTTATGCAAGATGTTAGAGAGAATGTTTATATGCCATCAGAAACCATTTGGTACAGGGAGAAATTGAAGCCACAAGAGACAGAGAAAACTACAGGATAATTACATGAGCAAAGGTTCTGAGTGCATGAAAGTGGACAGTTTGCCTTCAGATAGCATCTCAGAGTTGTTTCTCATCTCAGCTGAGCTGAAGCAAACCAGCTTGGAGTAAGTGAACATCAGTTTGAAAATTGGTGAGGCTATGAGGCCCGTCTTATCAGTGTGTCTACAACTTACAATATATAGTGTGTTTACTGATAATTATGTATAGTCTGAGACCATAGGCCAGAGTTGGGAGGACAATATGAAGGAGAATGAGTATTTCTTAGAATGTGTAAAAGGAATTTACTAGAAAAATTGGAGAATCACTAATCAGTGCTGTGTATCATCTAAAACTTATGGCCATAGTTGAATGTGAGAATATTTAGAAGAATTGTTTTCTCCAGTGAGTTGAGCCTAGGGTTGGGGCTTTTCTGGGTTAATATAGTAACACAAGATAGAATAAATATTATTTAAAAGGAAGTTTTTATAGGATGGACCATGAAATCATGAACTATAACTCTGTGTAATAAAAAGAGTCAGAGTTGGGGTTCCGGGAAGAGTTGAAGAATTGTGGGTGTAGGGGTAATAGATTAAGTAAGCCAATGGACAGGAGACTGCGGCCAGGGACTCATAGTCATTATCTATTAAGAATTTAGTAAAAGACCATAAGAGTGGGAAACTGAAATGATTGAAGAAAAAATGCCATTGTAGAACAGGAAGTCAAATATGGAGAGACTAAGAATTTGAGTAGTCCATAAGGGGGGTAACCATCAGCAGAAATTATGATAGGAGTTGTAATAAAAAGAAAATCAATGAGCCAGGTACTGAAGTATTGTGGGATTTTTTTTTTGTCAATACAAACATTTTTATGTCTCCTTCCCATAATGTAGGATATTCAAAGAGAAATTTTTTTGATTAATTTTGGTCTTAACTACTATGCTTAAACATACAGTGTTAAATTTAGGCTATGATCATTTAATGTGATTTGGATAAATAAATTAGTTGCTAACAATTTTAAACATAAGAAACCATCCTAATTTCCTACATACATGATTTTCATATAAACTTTATAAAAACATAATTCTGTAATGTATTTACTGTAATTTCTACTGCCTGTGACTATGCTAAGGAATCATGCACTTTCAAATCTTACATTTAACTTTTTAAAATTCATTCTGAGTTGATTTTTGTGTGTGCTAGGAGAGATTAATTTCATTCTTTTACATGTTGATATGCAATTTTTCCAACATCATTTGTTGAAAAGTCTATCCTTTTCCACTGTGTATGCTTGACACCCTTGTTGAGGGCTTTTTGTTCTGTTCTAATAGTCTCTACATCGTCCTCATGTCAGTGTTCTAATTACTATAGTTTTATAATATATTTTGAAATTAGGAAACATGATGTCACCAGGTTTATTTTTGTTTCTCAGAATTGTTTATGTTATTTATGGTCATTTGTAATTACATACAAATTAGAGAATTGCTTTTTCTATTTCTGAAGACATCAGTCTTTAACAAATGTAAAATTGTGGAGACATTTTGTCAACAATTGCATTAAAATGAACTTCAATGAGTTTAATGGCCTTCCACTTGATAATTCTAATTTCTACCAAGGTCTTTCATTCTATAGCTGTGTGAAACACATGAAAAACAGTTTTTAAAACCACCTATGTCTGGCCGGCGCCCTGGCTCACTTGGCTAATCCTCTGCCTGCTGCACCGGCACCCTGGGTTCCAGTCCTAATTGGGGTGCCGGATTCTGTCCCAGTTGCTCCTCTTCCAGTCCAGCTCTCTGCTGTGGCCCGGGAGGGCAAAGGAGGATGGCCCAGGTGCTTGGGTCCCTGCATCTGCATGTGAGACCAGGAAGAAGCACCTGGCTCCTGGCTTCGGATCAGCGCAGTACCAGCTGTAGTGGCCATTTGGGGAGTAAACCAACGGAAGGAAGACCTTTCTCTCTGTCTCTCTCTCTCTCACTGTCTATAACTCTACCTATCAAATAAAAAATATATAAATAAATAAATAAAACCACCTATGTCTGCCATCTTTGTTTTCTTAACTATTTTCTAATGTAAGTAACTAACACTTCACTTTCCAGGATAGTTTATAGGACATTCACTGACAAAATGCTAACAATGCCTTCAACAGGCATTGCTAGGCATGACTGCTCACTCCTTTTTATGTCATGTGTCTTTAATGTGCTGTACACTGTTATTTAATGCTATAACTAGTACTCCAACAGTATTTTTTTTTTCACTTTGTGTTGCTATATGGGGGCAAACTGTTGAAATCTTTACCTAATATATACTAAACTGATCTGTATATAAAGAGAATTGAAAATGAATCATGATGTGATTGGAAGGGGAGAGGGAGCGGGAAAGGGGAGGGTTGTGGGTGGGAGGGAAGTTTTGGGAGGGGGAAGCCATTGTAACCCATGAGCTGTACTTTGGAAATTTATATTCATTAAATAAAAGTTTAATTAAAAAAAAAAGAAAGGTTAGGAACTCAACTTAACTTCTTCTATAACCTTACTCAGGCCACTAGTTGGCATAATCAATGGGAGTCTGTAGGGTAATTATAGAGAGGATTGAAACAAAATATATACAAGAAACAGAAGCTAAGGATTTGCATAGAACATAGAATAATCTGAAGGCTTTTTTTTTCCTGTGCTTCATTATAATATGTAAATCTAAAACAATTTATTTCACTGTTTGCTAACATTTCATTGCTTATTTAATATATTCGTTCTACAAGGAACTAAACATAAGGCAAGAAAACATTAAATGAAAAATTAAATTCAAGTCCTTAGTTCTCAAGACAGTTTATGATGATCATTTAATGCACATCTTTGCGGACCATTACTATCGACCCCAAAGGCCACAGCAATATCACATCAGCAAAGCAACATATAAAAATAAGTTGAAGAAGCAGCAATATCTTTTTAAAAGAATTCTATATTATGCATTTTATTAATGTGAAAGGCAGAGAGAGAGAGACATACACAAAAATCTCCATTCTACTGGTTCACTCTCAAATGCCTGCAAGGCAAGTACTAGCCCAGGCTGAAACCAAGAGCCAGGAAATGAATTCAGGTCTCCCATGTAGGTGGCAAAGATCTAACTCTTTGAGATGTCACCACAGCACCCCAGAGTGTGCATTAACAGGAAGCTGAAATGGGGAACAAAGCCAGGGCTCGATTCCTGGCACTGGGTTATGGACTTCTCAAGTGGCAATGTATCTGTGTCAAATGCATACCCCTGTTTTATTTTCTTTTTCAAGATGATTGTTTCAAAAGGTCACAATGTAATATTTGTGGTTGTAGAATGTATGATTACATATTTCTGTAGAAGAAGAACTTCTTTCACACCAAATGGACTATGCATCTAACTTAATTTTGTTCATTTTGGATTCCAAATTTTATTTGTACACATAGAAGGAAGAAATAATTTTATTTTAATGTCTCTTGACTCCATTAGCAAAGGAAAAACCTTCAATAGACATATAAATCATGAAAGGTCTTTTTAAAAAATCATTTAATTTCAATAACAATTAGCCATGAGCAAAACAAAAACTTCGAAATCCATTTTCTTCAAAGTGAAATATCTACAGTATTATAAGTGCTATAGTAATTGTAGCTTAAAAGTTTAACACAGAAGACAAAATGACTTTTTTGTAATGATAATATATATTAACTTTCTTGAAGCAAAACATTATGGTATGAACACTATTCTTTCACTAAGAAATAAAAACAACAGAAATGTATGTGAAATTGATTGTAAAAATACACACTAACAATTATGCTCCAAAAAATTGAAATATTCTGGCAACATTTTTCAGATTACTTTACTTCAAAATTTTGTCACAAAGCAGTTGTTAGATATAAAAAATGTCCTCAGCATGGCAAAAAACACTTTTACTCTCTGGTGTAATCAGATTTTGAAATGCTTCAAACTTTGAAGAATTATTTTGTAAAACAGTAGTAGTATTCTACTCCTCAGATGAAGCATTTTTCCATAACTCCTTTATATTATGTACTGTAGTTTTCAAAATCAGCTGGAAATCCATAATCAAAATATTCATCAAATGGAGTACCAGAAAATGTTTTAAGTATTTATCAAAAATCAAACTGGAAATGGAGATGACACCAAAATTTATCCCTACAAAAGTACAGGAGGAATTGTATCAATTAAATGATGATGACAAACTCATAAGTCCACAAAATTTAAGTTTGAAATTTCTTAATTTTTCTTTGAAGCATATTGGCAAGAGAGAGGGTTCTTTTTAATACATTTCTATATTCAACTCGATAAATGAATATTCCTGTAATTTTTGCAGTGTCTGAATTTAGTAAAAGTAAAAAGGCCAACTAATTTAATTGTTTTTCTTCTAAAAGTGTTTGTTGGGGTACCTGAATAAAATTTTAAACAAAAAAACAGTACCTAGGAATATATGCAGGCATTTGAAGAAAGTCCTGGAATTCAAAATAAATGCCTAACATAGGTGTTTTGTGTTGGAACCTCTGGAAATTTTAGAGCTGAAAGATATTAAAGATCAGGAAATCCCAATTCCAGACTGTATTGTTGAGAAGTTCAACCTCAGTGCCCCAAACCTGACAGCTAAATCTGTGTGACTGATTGGTTGCAGCGATGGGTTTGAAATCTGTTTCCTAATAGTCAATTCAATATTCCTTTCAGGATATCATGCTCCAGGTACAAGCTGTCTACTCAGGGTGTCCTAAGTGACAGTCTTTTTCAACTAATGTGACTTATATTTTGCTATTATGCTGTTCGTTTAAATTTACAAATTTAAAGTCAGTTTTCTCCCTCCTAAGCATTTTTCCATTTGATTTCCTGTTAAAAAATTGAATATATGTTTCTGTTTTTTAAATTATTTTTTTTTTGTTTTCAGTTTGGATCATTTTGATTTTTTTCATAACTTTAAAATTAAATGAAAATAACAGGCTACGTTCTTGACATTCAATTTGTGGTTTAAATGCTGACCTTAAGGAATGAGGAGTTCTTATTTATCTGCAGACTACTATTATGATGTAATTTCCTTTCTACAAAGCATAAATACACAACCAACTCAAGATTTTATTGATTTATAGAGGATGAAATCATATTTGTGTTTCAAGAGGAAAAATAATCACCAAGTTAAAAACCAAGTTTGGGTTGGATGTTTGGAGCAAAAGTTAAGAGACCATTTGGGACACCAGCAACCCATATCACAGTGCTTGAGTTTAAGTCTCACTCTATAGCCACGTCCAGTTTCCTGTTAATTCCCTCTCTGAAAGCCAGCAGGTGATGGCTCAATTACTTGGATCCCTGTCACCCTTGTGGGAAACTTAAAATGACTCCAGCCTACTGATTTCAGCTTGGCCCTACCCTGGTTGTTACTGGTATTTGGAAAGTGAACCAGAACATGAAAGGTCTCTGTCTCCCTCTCTATCTACATACCCACCATGTCCTGATTTTCTAGCTTTCAAATAAGTGAAAAGAAATTTTTGAAAATCAAGTTGCTTTCAGTTGCATTACATGCCAATAGTATGAGTGATGACTCAAAAATTAGTGTTTCAATTTTCTGCTGAAACATCTGAGATATGTCTAAATTTTTTCTCCCAAGTTATCAAGAAAAAAACCTTATAACACTTTATGAATTCGCTGATGAGAACTGATACTTTCTGACTGGTCTTTCACAGTTTTATACAATTTATCTTGGTTAGAAAGAGTAAAAATCTAATTTCCATGTGAAGATGGAAAGGTTTCATTCGGACAGAGTTCACAAATTTCAATTATTTTACTACTCTTGGAAAATGATGCAGAGAAAGCAAAAAAAGAAAAGATTTTCCCACTAGTCCTGATGTAAACTTTGGATATAATAGCAAAAAAAAGCATATTTGTATATGTATATATAATCAAACCTCATTATTCACAGATTCTGTTCTTGTAAATTCACCTACTCAATAAAATTCATTGCAACTCCAAAATCAATAGTAGAGGCACTCTGTGGTCATTCACAGACATGTACAGCAATGAAAAAATGTGTCTCTCCACACATTTCCAGCCAAGATTGAACAAAATTATGGTCTGCCTCTCTAATTAGCTCTCAGAGTACAAGCAAGTGTCTAATGGCCTATTTAGTGCCACATTTTATTTTTTTTGTATTTGAGGGATTTTTGTTGGTGATTTTGCTGTTCCAAAAAGACCCCAAGAATAGTGCTGAATTGCTGTCTGGTACTCACAAATATGAGACATTTGTGGTGTACCATACAGAGAAAATATATGGGTCAAGAAACTTTCATCCAAACATAGTTTTACTGCTGCTAGCCTTGCACTTAGTTTTAATGTATGATTAATATATAGAAATAACTTGTTTAAACAGTTTAACACATATAGTGTAGTTATGTATTGATCAGCTAAAGAAAATGCTCTAACCAGAGTGTGGTGAGACCCTAAACCTGCATTTTCCCTGGGAGCCATGCTTTAGGCAAAACAAAGTTGGCTACTCACGGAACACAAGAATAATGTGGCTGAAGTGTAGTGGGGGGAGTATCTTCAGTATCTGCAGCAATTTTATATAATGGAACTCACCAGAGAGAGAGAAAAAAAAGACTTTATGAACACATATGAACACACATACACCCAAATGAGGTTTCCCTGTCCAAGCTGGAGGGTTTCAGACCATCTGCATGAACCCCATATACCCTCACCAAAACCATGGACATACAAAATCCTCTCTGCATTTCCAAAAAGAGAATATGTCCTCAGTGCAGTTTGGTTTTCTAATAGAAAAGCATTATTCCTCAAGTCCAGATTGGAAGATGTCAGCTCCAACCCAACAAAAAAGAAAAATTATGTTTTGCTGATGGGCAGATTGTTAAGGGAAAGGCATTGCCAATTCATTTGTGGAAATCATATTGGAGTTCTTCCTGAAATCAAATAAAAATACTGAAATGATTTTTCCCCAACACTTAAAATAGTCCTACACATTTTAGGCACCCACTTCAAAAATATATTTTAATTCAAATTCAGGTGCAGGCCACAGTTTCAAAAACACCCATTTTATGGCTTTGAATGTGTGAGAGAGATTAGGCAACAACACATCAAATCAATAAAAGCCTATTTATCTCCATCTTCTCTGTCTTCAGTCTCTGTTCACCTGGCAAAAGCGAACATTCTTTATACAGTCTTCCTGGGCCAACAAAGCATGCAATCTTTCACTTCTGCATAAATTCCCACTGTACTGGGAATAAAATCCATCTAATCTTTCATGGTTCATCAGGTCTTGTCTCACCCCCTTCCAACTCCCTCTCCAACCGCACCTGCCTTTTCCTCATCCCACTACACTTCAGCCACATTATCCTTGTGTTCCGTGAATAGCCAACTTTGTTTTGCCTTGGAGTTATAATTCTCGTTACTCCCCTTGGTATGATAACTTCATGTCCTCACATTACTAAAACATTCTTGTCTTTCAACTGTCAATTCAAAACTCACTTTCATAATGACTGCCCCTTCCCTATCAAACTCATCGTCCTGAAGCTCTCCATTATAATACCCCATCTTACAGTATTCATAGCATTAACTTCGTGTACAAATCACCTTTGACTTATTGGTTCACATTAATTTTGCCTTTCTACTCCCAAGGGATGTAGATTGTGATCCTGTCCATTTATTCTTCACTGTTATGCTAGAAAACTGCCTAGAACATAATACAGCTCATCAAATAGTTGCTGGAAAAAATAATCAAATGATTCAAAATATAGACTCGCAGGAGGGATTAAACATAATCACATCTGGATGGTGGTGTAAATTGCTGTTAAAAAAAATCTTAAAATTCCTTCTGTATCTGGTTGTTTTGCTTATTTCATATACAAGAGAGATTAATTTTGTTTTTGTTTTTCTTTTTCAGATTTTATGCTCCTCAAATTTCCAGTAGTAGCCAGACCTGCCACGAAGCTTTGAAAGAGTTTTGGTGGCTTGGTTGGAGAAAGAAGAGAATCTGTCACTATATACCTGTTTAGCTTAAGCTAAAGGTCATATTGTTAACTGTTGAAACAATGCAATAGATTGAACTAGACATAACGGCAAAAATATCCAATCCTCGTTTTTGTCAAAGGAGCAAAGAGAACTGAAATATAGTAATGAGAGAGAAGATAAAGACAAGCAATGTCATCTTTCAACTGTAATCACTGACCTGAATTTCAACCCATGTTTGAAGATACCTAAAGAACATTCTGTCTCAGAGATCATTAGGCCTCTTAGGCCTCGATATGTCTACAGTTGGATTTATCTTTCGCCTCCACAAAATGACCGCCTTCATAGGCCAGAAAACGTGCAGCCCTCTCTCACGTTTTCTTCTGACCATGCCATATGCTGTCTCTTATGAAATCCCATTCACCCTGCCTCCTTGGAATGTGGCTCTAGACCTTAACTGAGAACAGATTCGCAGAGAGCTCACCTGGCCCAGCTCCAAATTATCTCACATCAAGGCAGTATTCTCATCCTGGCCTCAGATTAGCTGACCTCCCCAAAGCCTGACTCTTAAATCCTTCAAAGTTTCAGAAGGTGACCTTGCCTATAGAATTCTATAGTTGCAGCTCTCCTTAGGGGGACAACTGCAATGGAGGTGGGGAGTGTCTATGCAGTTGTTTTGATGCTGCATGTGATAATATTTTAAATAAAATCAAGGCAATTAATCCATTATCCAAATTCAGGAGTAGGTTGAAAGGATGATGGGGGGCCAGTGCTGTGGTGCAGCAGGTAAAGCCACCACCTGCAGTGCAAGCATCCCATATGAGTGCCGGTTCAAGTCCTGGCTGCTCCACTTCTGAACCAGCTCTCTGCTATGGCCTGGGAAAGCAGTAGAAGATGGCCCAAGTCCTTGGGTCCCTGCACCTGCGTAGGGGACCTGGAGGAAGCTCCTAGCTTCGGATCAGTGCAGCTCCAGCTGTGGTGACCAATTGGAGAGTGAACCAGCAAATGGAAGACCTCTCTCTCTCTCTCTCTCTCTCTCTCTCTCTCTCTCTTTCACTCTCTGCCTCTCCTTCTCTTTCTATAATTCTGACTTTCATATGAATAAAAGGGTCCTCCTCCTCAGGGATGAACTCCCTGACCAGCCCATTCAAAAGTGCCCCTCTGCAACCCCCTGGCCCTTCACCCCATTTTTTAAAGATTTATTTATTTATTTGAAAGTCAGAGTTACACAGAGAGAGAGAGAAAGGTCTTCCATCCACTGGTTCACTCCCCAGATGGCCGCAATGGCCAGAGCTGCGCTGATCTGAAGCCAGGGGCCAGGAGCTTCTTCCAGGTCTCCCACACGGGTGCAGGGGCCCAAGGACTTGGACAATCTTCCACTGCTTTCCCAGGCCATAGCAGAGAGTTTGATCGGAAGAAGAGCAGCCAGGGCTAGAACCGGTGCCCATATGGGATGCCGGCGCTTCAGGCCAGGGCGTTAACCAGCTGCGCCACAGTGCTGGCCCCATAAATTATAATTTTTTAAAAAATTAATCATTGCTTCCAATTAGTAAATACTTCTCAGAAAAATAACATTTTTAGTAAATTTCATAATAGATGGAAAACATTTGCGAAATTATGAAAAATCAGTCTTACTTTATTTGTTGAAGAATATTGGTTCTTAGGAAAATTTTATGGTCAAAATCAAATTTATTGCTAATTCCTCAGTAACAAAAAATTTGAACCTTTGAATGTGCACATTCTTAACAGTGACTCCTGTAAAATGCTAGCTCAGCTGGCGAGAGGAGAGCTAAGCAGGCTGACATTCAAGCTCACCACATGTGGGATGGTTAGTTCCCGTCTGCTCCATGGCCACAAATTATATACCTAATTGTCATCTCTCAATTAAAGTGTATGCCTTTGGTTGTGAGGATAGACAAGTCAAGGAATGTGGCTGGCTTCTGACAGCATCACTACCGGGAAAAGCCACCTTAAACTCTGTGCCTTACTGACGGCGAATCAACAGTGCTACTGATGTAAAGTGAAGACAGCACTGTCAGTAATAAATGAATCTACCCATGGCACACATAGATGTTATAAACAGGTTAAAGTGTTTTCAAAAGCCTGCAAAAGTATATGTAATAAACTCTTCATTTTGCCAGTTTGCTACTACATCTCATCCTTTACTTCCAGTCACACTTATTCGGTGGGAGACTGGGTTCAGTCCATGAGGCTAAACAGGGAAATAGGAAACAGTATTTTCAAGAAGCTGCCTGCTTATAATCCTGCTTCAGAACCTGGTGAGTGGTTGCAGCAGAACAGCAGAAGTGACCCACACGCGAAGATTTTGTATCAGAACCATCAAAGCCACAGTTCACTAGGAAAGAATGGCAAGATACGCTTTTCACTATACACGTAGATGAAAGCCCTCCATATCTTGCTCTCCTCTGACACCATGAAAGAAAAGGGAAAGATAACGGATGAGTTTGATGGTCCCCACATACTGACACTTATTCCTTTATATCATCTGTCTCTTGATGATTCTTATTGTAATTATTTCTTAGTCTGTCTATCATTGAAAGATCCTTGTTTTTCACCAATTTTCCCAGGAGAGTGTCATATATTAGCTACTAGTAACTATGAGCTTGACCTTTCTGGTGGTTCTTAGTGCATTTATTCCAGGAATGACAAGTTTACACCACTTTCAGACTCTGTGTTTTGCTCCTTTATCATCAACTTTATTCAACACCATAGTTTGTGTTCCTGTAGTTTTTTTTTTTTAAAGTGTGGCCAATGACCACCAGCCAGCTAATTGCATATTTGTGGCTAAATAAACTTCCAAATAAATTGATATATAAATAATTTAAAATAAAGAACAGGGATGAGAAAGAATATTCTATGCAGGAAATAGCATCAAGCCAGTAACCTAGAAAGTCTCCTCAGCTAGGACCTGCCTGAGATGGCTCAGGGTACAGCCACGAGGCCTGGGTATAAGGAAGGCATGATGGACTTCGACTGCTCCCTGCTGGATAGAAAATATAATAGATAATCTCAAGTGCATTAGTATTTCTAAAGAGAGTAAACACACTGTTTTTATTTTATTTCTTTCCCCATATTAAGGGAGCCAAAGACTCTACTTCCTGATTCTACTTTTTATATGCAAAATGAATGTATGTTACATCCTGAATTCCAGAATATTTCAAGATGATAGCTATACAATGATTTATTATTTAAAAAGTCCTTCCTCCCAAGCTTATTGCCAAGTCACTTCCAACAAAAGGCATTTTATATTATAATTTATTTCAACATATATATGAATACTACTCAATGTTCAATCAACAATATTTTAGTGTTGTTATTAAAAAGGAGTCCTCTCTCTCTCCTTCCCCTTCTCCCTCTCCCATCCCCATATACATTCATGGGATACTAGCAATGCTCTTATTTTTTCTGGTTTTAAAGCTAACACAACAATCAGACTTCAATTTTGAAACCAACAACCTAGAAATTAGAGCTTTGGAAAGGAAACAGGACACCACTGGAGCACTATCATCATAGGAAAAGAAAAGGTCATGATGCCTTCTTGATGAAGGGCATTGCTCATTCCAAGCATGGCTGTCATAGCTGCACACCTGTCAGGAGACAGTTGATTGGGAAATACAAAAAATATTAAGCCTTTTCCAGACATTCCCAAGATGTACTCTCTTTTTTAAAAGATTTATTTATTTACTTGAAAGTCAGAGAGAAGGGGCTGACACAGTGGCGCAGTGGGTTAACGCCCTGGGCTGAAGCACCGGCATCCCCTATGGGATGGGCGCCAGTTCGAGACCCAACTGCTCCACTTCTGATCCAGCTTTCTGCTATGGCCTAGGAAAACAGAAGATGGCCCAAATGCTTGGGCTCCTGCAGCCACATGGGAGACCTGGAAGAAGCTTCTAGTTCCTGGCTTCGGATCAGCACAGCTGTGGCCTTTGCAGCCAGTTGGGGAGTGAACCGTCGGATGGAAGACCTCTCTCTCTCTCTCTCTCCCTGCCTCTCCTCTTTCTGTGTAACTCTGCCTTTCAAATAAATAAATAAATCTTAAAAAAAAAGAAAGAGAGTTACACAGAGAGAGGAGAGGCAGAGAGAGAGAGAGAGAGAGAGAGAGAGAGAGGTCTTCCTTTCCATCCACTGGTTCACCCCCCAATTGGCTGCAACAGCTGGAGCTGCGCCCATCCAAAGCCAGGAGCCAGGAGCTTCCTACAGGTCTCCCACATGGGTATAGGGGTCCAGGGACTCGGGCCATCTTCTACTGCTTTCCTGGGCCACAACAGAGAGGTGGATCAGAAGGGGTGCAGCCAGGACCTGAACCGGCACCATATGGATTGCCAGCAATGCAGGTGGCGGCTTTACCCGCTGTGCCACAGTGCTGTCTCCCGCCAAGATGTACTCTCTAACTTCTGCTATTTAGCACAAAATAGTATATAGAAAATATTATTTGACTTTAAGGTCTTCAAACTTAGCTACATGTAGTCCTGGGATACCTGAGGACTTTCCAAGCAAAATCCATAAAGGACGGTTTCAATTTTTACGTTCCTCTTTCCCATATATTTTTCTGTCTGAGATGAGATCCAAGGAGCTTCCCTTCATAAGGAATTTTTTCACCTATTGTTTTCATTAGCTATATGTAAAACTTCATAATTCAGGTGGCAACAGTAATTAGAAGCGTTCCCCTCTACAAGTTGGAAATAAGCATTGCAATAAATGCTGGTTTAAGAAGGTGCTGAAGATTGTTTTCCCCTCAAAAGAAATGCTGTTAACAAGCTGTGCTTTGCTCCAGTCAAGGCTGAGGGACCACAGGACAGTCTTTTTGCCTCACTTCCTCCTGGTAGAGTAACTGAACCACTCTGTAGACAATCGGTTGTACTTTGTTACATTGCATATAAGTGTGTGTATACAGGTATATATACAGACATATGTGCACATGGAACTACACTTCTCTACAAAGTCATCTCATGTGTATTTAAAGTATCTATTTAGCATAAATTATTACAAATAAAATGTCAATTTCTATTATTTTAGTTTTGGTAGATGTTGCCAAACTCATTTTTATAGATGCTGTACCACTTTATATTCTCATCAAAACCCAATGAAAATACATGAAAGATGTTTCTCTCAACCTCAAGAAAACAATGCATATCATACTGTTTTATGAACTGATAGGTAATAGCACAATCCATTACATAACTTTTATTCTTTCAAATTATGAAATGGACCATTTTACCATATATTTAAGAACCATTTTTTCATGAATGTTTGGATTGTATTTTCCCCCTATGGGGCTCTGTTTTATTACAAATAATTATATATTGTGTCAATTTCTGCAACTTTATACCATATTTTATTATTTTTAGGACTAGTTTGTCTATATTTTTGAATATTTATTTTTTTTGACAGGCAGAGTTAGACAGTGAGAGAGAGAGAGACAGAGAGAAAGGTCCTCCCTCCATTGGTCCATCCCCCCAAACGGCCGCCATGGCCGGCGCATTGCACGGATCCAAAGCCAAGAGCCAGGTGCCTCCTCCTGGGCTCCCACAAGGGTTCAGGGTCCAAGTACTTGGGCAATCCTCCACTGCCTTCCCAGGCCACAGTAGAGAGCTGGACTGGAAGAGGAGCAACCGGGACAGAATCTGCTGCCCCAACCGGGACTAGAACCCGGGATGCCGGTGCCGCAGCCAGGTGAGCCACAGCGCCAGCCTGTCTATATTTTTAGAAATTCCCTCAATATTACTGTACCTTCTTCTCAATGATAATTCACATCATGGTTTCAAAAATATCCTGTTGATACGTGTTATGGTTAGGAGCATTTTAGGCTTAAAGTAACAGAAAAGCAATTGTGATGCTTAAAAAACACATATTTCTAATATTGAAACTACTCTTGTATTCTTGAAATGACTCTATAGGTACCCTTCCTGAAGGCAATAAAAACTTCAAGAAACTGGATTAGTATTCTTTAGAGAGATACATTCAGGTTGAATAGCTGTCATTTTTTAGGGAACAAGACACCTTGGGACTTAAGTTAAGCAGAACCTCAGAGGCCAGATGGATAAGATGCATAGATCAGGGAGCTCAGTCTGGCTGCAGCCAGAGTGACCCAGCAAACACAAACCCAGGGGAGACAGGAGTAGCTATTCAATTTCAGCCATGAGACAATATCCAATCTCTGTGACACTGAATCATACTGTGTTTTCAAGCAGATCTAAAATCCACATTTTATATAAATTCTCTCAACTTATAAAATTAACAAATGTAATACATACACACACACACACACAGACACATACACCAGTGCACAGGCCAAAGAAAACATAGCTGCAGGAGGGGTCAGGCTGCTTTTACTTCTTTGTGATTTAAAAAACATTTACCCCAGAGAAAAGGGTCAAACTACAAAGGAAGTAAGTTAGAGAGGGGGAAAGCAACAAAGCATCTACAAAACCTGGCCTGCAGTTGTGGCCGTTTGCGGAGTGAACCAGCAGATGGACGATCTCTCCCTCTTTCTGTCTGTAACTCTACCTCTCAAATAAATAATAAAACCTTTTAAAAAATATTCCTGTCTCACATGTAAGAAAAATATAGAATTTGCTTTGTCTTTATATGCACAGTATCTGCAGTGGAGGCATAAATAATAATGGGTTGAAACATGAGATAATGTGATTTTCCCCCACATTATATGCAAGAGGTTGGCAGGACACAGACACTGATAGGTGATGACCACACTTACAGGCCCAGATGAGTTGTATAGAGAGACTAGGAGCTCTAGCCTGGCCATGTTGAATCAGAGGAGCACTATAGCATTGCTGATCAAAATGTACTCTAAATGATGTCAAGTGTGGCCTGATTGAGTTGGAATGACTAGGACTGTCTCAATCCTAGTATGAATAATGTGTCTATAGGATGAATAGCTTCTCAATGGAGGGGAGTAAATGATTAAGATCACAGAGTTTTACACTTGGAAGAGACACCAAAGTCTTCTAAGGCTAAGGTCAGTAGCTAAGGTCAGTGTCTGTTTTGGGACAAGTGATAGTTGTCTCTGAGCCAATACAGAATACCTTACAGTGGTAAACCTTGCGAGGAATAATTTACCTACACATGTCCGCCTTTAGCTTCACCTCTATTCAATTTTCCTTATGTGCCACAAAATAAACTCTAATACAAGATTATTCCTCTTTACTTTTGTCTCATTGGCCTGAATGTGTCCTACAATAACCTCATCTTATAGGAAGTAGCCATGGTAGACCAACACACGATTTTTTTGACGAGGTTGTAGAAAGTAGAGTGAGGATGAGGCACATATACATTATCCTAAAACAAGATCATATGTGGTATATATCATAGGAGAGCCGAAGAACACTGCTGTTGGAGTCTGGAAAGAGAATCTATGACCTCCAAGATGAGCCAAGAATGCTTATTAGGGGCAGACTTTAACAAAGTGGTTAATAGGCTCACATTCCAAAACAGAGAGCCTGGATTCTATGCTCATCTCAAGCACTTGACTACGTCTTCCTACCAGTGTAAACCCTGGAAAGCCCCAGGTGATGGCTCAAGTAATTTGGGACCTGTCACTCACATAGGAGACCTGGACTGTTTCCTCAGTACCTGATCCCAACCTGGTCCAGCCCCAGCTGCCACGTGCATTTAGGGAGCAAAAGCAGATGAAAGTTCGTGTGTGCTCTCCTTCTTTCACCCTCACTCTCTCTGTCTCTCTGCTCTCAACTGAATAATAAAAGATGGTAAAAAAATAATGCTTAGTAAATTACTTAGTTTTGGGGCTGTCCCTTTAGGCCAATGTCATATTAGCCCAATGTAAGAGTTAACGGTTATTAATATCATTATTTATGGGAAAGATAACATATAATTAGCTGAATTTTGTTGGCATATCCAGTGAATTTTAATTAGGATTCAAGTTGCTCAGCTTCTCACAATAATTATGTCACTTTTTTCCATGATCTAGAATGCAAATGATCAGGTAACAGTCTATACATGTTGCTATACGCATAGGAGAAAATTCCCAGAAGCGTGTATGGATCTGCTAGTATGCTAGGAGATTCTTTCTCTAAGGGTTAAGATTATAGGGATCTCTCACGGCCTCTGACAAAAATTTGCAAGATGCTAGCAGTTTTCAAAAATGATTAGTAATTTCCTAAGATGAAAACAATGCAATGGGTGTTATGTTTTCAGCTATTCCCTCTCTTAGTAACAATAAATATGATATGTACAGTGTGTGTATGTGTATATATGTACATATATATAATATTTCTTTTCAGATCATTATCTCTGGGGTATGTAATGCTATATTTGGCCTTATTTTATTTCACTCTTAATGTCATCAGATTTATAAATTACATCAGAAAATGAAATTCTCAAAGACATAAAGTTAACCAGGAGTCAGGAGCGTCTTCAGGGTCTCCCACATGAGTGCAGAGGCCCACACTTGGGCCATCCTCCCCTGCCTTCCCAGGGCATCAGCAAAGAGCTGGATAGGAAGAGGAGCAGCCTGGCTATGATAAGGTACCCATATGGGTCACCAGCACCTCAGACAGAGGCTTAGCCTACTATGCCACAGTATTGGCCCCCTCTGTGAGCTTTTAATACCCTTTGAATTCTCAAATAAGCATTTAAATGTTTAGGTAAAAATAAGTAATATCAAGTACATAGGCATTTTTCAGTCTCAATAACTAGGTTAGATTTTCCATCTTTTCCATGCTTTCATCCAACTCGTTAGTGCGAAAAACTGATTTTGACTTTGGTTCTGTATACAACTATTTCTCCTACTATATATAGATGGTCATATATTTTAAAGAAATATTTTGGTATTTGAACTTAAAAATCCGTGATTTGACTTCAAGTCCCTTATTACAACTTTTGTAGGATTTTCATGCACTGTGTCATTATATATTTGTCAAATCGCTTCAAAGGCAGTCACTTGAATAGCTTTCCTGTACTCCCCATCACCATCAAATCTGAAGAAACCATTTAATGAAAGGGAGAGGCTAAATGACTATTAATCTGATTTATTTCCACAACTTCAGTATCCTGACAGACATAAAATTTGTTTTCTAAAAAATTTAGAAACCCCAAACTGGTACACTTGCAAAGAATTTTGTAAGTCATTTGGGCCCAGAGATTTACGTGAATGTCTCTAGGACACAGCTGGTTAGTGGCAGGATCTGGGCCAGGACCCTGATCTCTTGATCTTTATTGCTAATGGTCTTTTCTCCACACTTGCTTTTATGCCAGGCAAACCTCCCCAGCATTTGCTAATCTAAATCCTATTTATTCATACCACATGTATCATTTATCCTCGGCCATGTGCAAGACATAGCACTTGAACAGTACTCTCTTCGGAAAAGTTCCTACAGGAAAAGATGAAAAGAGGTATAGAGTTTAGCTATTATCTTTATTACTATTATTTTAACACATAAGATACATTTTCCTGATTTTTAACTGATAAGTTATAGCTACCTTGTTCCTGACAAGTAATTTTAAGAGATTATTATTATGGTGTTAATACATTGTAAGGTATGGTGTAACCATTGAAACCAAAAGTCATACCAGTCAGAAGACAAAGGATGGAAAATGCCTCTGGTTCTACCTCAATTGTATTTCAGTATGTCCAGCCCAGAGTCTGACCCCAGAAAGCAAAATGATTGTACCTGTCTATAAGACCTTGATCAAGTTTGATCTAGCACTTTGTTGGTAGGATTTCTAATAACTGTGATGCAGAACTACTACTACTACTAGCTTGCCAAAAACCTCACCACTCATGAAGACAAGCTGAAGAACAGAATAGCCTACATTAGTCATTTACCTTTTGTTCCTTGCTTAATCAATATTCCATGAGCTTTTAATTAATTTGTTACATCTGAATTATACTAAGAAATCAACAGTGATATTCTCTTTTAATATTTTAATGGTCTTATAGTATATAATAAAAAAGTTCATCCCCCCTCCCCCAATCAAAGTTCTTATAATAGCTGGTGAGAAAACTTTCAAGTAAACTAAACGTTCAAAATTTGGAGTGAAACCATCTGTATTATCTTGAGTATTCCTTGCTTACAGGGATCCAGAAAAATATAGCCTAAAAGAAATAGGTATCACTTATTCATTGAACACAAACTTTATTAGGAAAAAAATTTGCTTATAATATATATCTAATGTGGTTTTTCATAAAATGTCTATCACAAACAATTGCTTTTAAATGAAACACAGCAGGATGAAAGTAATTGTCCTTGGGGATATAATTGAGCTAAATAACTTAAATAACTTCAAGAAAAGTATTCCTAAATACACAGCTAATATTCTACTGAAGACATTACTAAGGAATATACTTTCTTAATTTACTGTAGTACTATATTAGTGTGCAAAATGTAAACTTTATGATATTTACTTAGGATTTAATGTTTAAAATGTTCCCTTATAAAAATCGCATTACTTTAAAACATGAGTAGGTTAAGCCAATGTTTGATGCCCACATCCCTCATCGGAGGGCCTATTCCAGTCCCAGCTGCCTTGCTTCAACCCAGCTCCCTGCTAAGGCACTTTGGGAAGCAGCCAATGATGGATCAAGCACTTGAGTTCCTGCCATTGTGGGAGACCCAGATGCAGTCCCTGGTTCTTGACTGAATTTAGCCTAGCCCAACTCCGGCTGTGGTTATTTGGGATGTGAACCAGTGGGATATGAACTCTGTGTCTCTATCTCTGTCTCCCTCCTGCTCCAACCCCCATCATTCTGCCTTTCAAATGAATCTTAAAAACCAAAATATTAAATGTTACGAAAAGAACAAGTTTCCACTTAAAATAATTATTTTAAAACCTTTTTAAAAGAGAAGTCAATAAAATTTACTTCGAAGGGCAGCAGTTGAGATACTGCTTGGGATGCATGCATCCCATATCAGAGTGACTGGGTTCAAGTTTAAGCTCTTCCCTGATCCTCACCTCCTGCTAATGAGGAGCCTGGGAGGTATGAGGTGATGACATAAAGAATTGAGTTGGGTCTCTACAACTCCTTTGTGAGAACCAGATTGAGTTCCTAGTTTGTGCTTTCTCCCCGGCTCACCATGGCTGTTGCAGTCATTTGGGAGTGAACTAGTAGATGGGCAATCTCTTGTTAGCCCCCTTTCTTTAAACAATAAAATGTATTTCTTCCTTTATTTACATAGTTATAAAAATTACCACATTGAGGGGAAAAGTTGGAAGCATTTCCGCTGAGATCTGGTACCAGACAGGGATGCCCACTCTCACCACTGCTCTTCAATATAGTTCTGGAAGTTTTGGCCAGAGGTATTAGGCAAGAAAAAGAAATTAAAGGGATACAAATTGGGAAGGAAGAACTCAAACTATCCCTCTTTGCAGATGATATGATTCTTTATTTAGGGGACCCAAAGAACTCTACTAAGAGACTACTGGAACTCATCGAAGAGTTTGGCAAAGTAGCAGGATATAAAATCAATGCACAAACATCAACAGCCTTTGTATACACAGGCAATGCCACGGCTGAGGAAGAACTGCTAAGATCAATCCCATTCACAATAGCTACAAAAACAATCAAATACCTTGGAATAAACTTACCCAAGGACGTTGAAGATCTCTACGATGAAAACTACAAAACCTTAAAGAAAGAAATAGAAGAGGATACCAAAAAATGGAGAAATCTTCCATGCTCATGGATTGGAAGAATCAATATCATCAAAATGTCTATTCTCCCAAAAGCAATTTATACATTCAATGCAATACCAATCAAGATACCGAAGACCTTCTTCTCAGATATGGAAAAAATGATGCTGAAATTCATATGGAGACACAGAAGACCTCGAATAGCCAAAGCAATCTTGTACAACAAAAACAAAGCCGGAGGCATCACAATACCTGATTTCAGGACATACTACAGGGCAGTTGTTATCAAAACAGCATGGTACTGGTACAGAAACAGATGGATAGACCAATGGAACAGAATAGAAACACCAGAAATCAATCCAAACATCTACAGCCAACTTATATTTGATCAAAGATCCAAAACTAATCCCTGGAATAAGGACAGTCTATTCAATAAATGGTGCTGGGAAAATTGGATTTCCACGTGCAGAAGCTTGAAGCAAGACCCATACCTATCACCTTACACAAAAATTCACTCAACATGGATTAAAGACTTAAATCTACAACCTGAAACCATCAAATTATTAGAGAGCATTGGAGAAACCCTGCAAGATATAGGTGCAGGCAAAGACTTCTTGGAAAAGACCCCAGGAGCACAGGCAGTCAAAACCAAAATTAACATTTGGGATTGCATCAAATTGAGAAGTTTCTGTACTTCAAAAGAAACAGTCAGGAAAGTGAAGAGGCAACTGAAAGAATGGGAAAAAAATATTTGCAAACTATACTACGGATAAAGGGTTGATAACCAGAATCTACAAAGAAATCAAGAAAATCCACAACAAAACAAACAACCCACTTAAGAGATGGGCCAAGGAACTCAATAGACATTTTTCAAAAGAGGAAATCCAAATGGCCAACAGACACATGAAAAAATGTTCAAGATCACTGACCATCAGAGAAATGCAAATCAAAACCACAATGAGGTTTCACCTCACCCCGGTGAGAATGGCTCACATTCAGAAATCTACCAACAACAGATGCTGGAGAGGATGTGGGGAAAAAGGGACACTAACCCACTGTTGGTGGGAATGCAAACTGGTTAAGCCACTATGGAAGTCAGTCTGGAGATTCCTCAGAAACCTGAGTATAACCCTACCATACAACCCAACCATCCCACTCCTTGGAATTTACCCAAAGGAAACTAATTTGGCAAATAAAAAAGCCATCTGCACATTAATGTTTATTGCAGCTCAGTTCACAATAGCTAAGACCTGGAATCAACCCAAATGCCCATCAACAGTAGACTGGATAAAGAAATTATGGGTCATGTACTCTATAGAATACTATACAGCAGTAAGAAACAATGAAACCCAGTCATTTGCAACAAGATGGAGGGATCTGGAAAACATCATGCTGAGTGAATTAAGCCAGTCCCAAAGAGACAAATATCATTTGTTTTCCCTGATCGGCGACAACTGAGCACCAAAGGGGAAACCTGTTAAATGAAATGGACACTATAAGAAACAATGACCTGATCAGCTCTTGTCCTGACTCTAGATGTACAATGTAATACTTTATCCTTTTTAGTATTTGTTGTTGTTGTTGTTCTAGTACTAGTGGTTGAACTCTGTAATTAACACACAATTATTCTTAGGTGTTTAAATTTTAACTGAAAAGTGATCCCTGTTAAATTTAAGAGTGGAAAAAGAGAGGGAGGAGATGTACAATTTGGGGCATGCTCAATCAGAGTTGCCCCAAATGATGGAGTTAGAAATGTGCCAGGGAATTCCAATACAATCCCATCAAGGTGGCATGTACCAATGCCATCTCACTAGTCCAAGTGATCAATTTCAGTTCACAATTGATGGCTCTGATAGGTCTAAGAGTCTAAGGGATCACACAAACAAGACAAGTGTCTGCTAATACTAACAGATAGAATCAAAAAGGGAGAGAATGATCCAACATGGGAAGCAGAATACACAGCAGACTCATAGAATGGCAGATGTCCTAAACAACACTCTGGCCTCAGAATCAGCCCTTAATGCATTCGGATCTGGCTGAAGAGCCCATGAGAGTATTGTAGGCATGAAAAGCCAAGATACCATGGAAAAGTGAAAAAAAGAAGACCTAAATGCAAGATCTCTGGGAGTGAGATCCCAGTGGAAAGAATGGGGCAATCAAAGAAGGAGGTACCTTTCTCTGAAGGGAGGAGAGAACTTCCACTTTGACTATGACCCTATCGGAATAAGACCAAAGTCAGTGAACTCTAAAGGCTTCCATAGCCCTGGTAACTCATGACTAGAGCCTAGGGAGATTACTGACGCCATAAACAAGAGTGTCAAATTGTTAAGTCAGCAGCAGGAGTCACTGTGTACTTACATCCCATGTGGGAACTGTCCTTAACGTGTTGTCTAATGTGCAGTGATGCTATAACTAGTACTGAAACAGTATTTTTACACTTTGTGTTTCTGCGTGGGTACAAACTGATGAGATCTTTACTAATTATATGCTGAATTGATCTTCTGTATATAAAGATAATTGGAAATGAAAAAAAAAAAAACCCTGGTGTTAAATTGGAAATGGCATAGAAAATTAATTAATTTTTTTAAAAAAATATTATGTAGGATCTCTGTCTTTAATATGCTGTACACTGTTATTTAATGCTATAACTACTACTCCAACAGTATTTTTTTCACTTTGTGTTGCTATATGGGGGCAAACTGTTGAAATCTTTACCTAATATATACTAAACTGATCTTCTGTATATAAAGAGAATTGAAAATGAATCTTGATGTGAATGGAAGGGGAGAGGGAGCGGGAACGGGGAGGGTTGCAGGTGGGAGGGAAGTTATGGGAGGGGGGAAGCCATTGTAACCCATAAGCTGTACTTTGGAAATTTGTATTCATTAAATAAAAGTTTAATAAATGAAAAAAAAATTACCACATTGAGACTTTCTTAACACAGGTTAATTAGGTTTATTCTTTAGGTCCTCAGGTATGGGCCCTGTCAATGGGTTTTGGCATATATTAAAATCAGAATTCTTTGGGTGGCAATTTCAAAGAAAAAGGAACAGACAGTTTCTCTGAAGAATGTTTCTTGGAAAAGGATTTTCAACATTTTTATGACCACATTCAAGAGTTGTTCTCTCTCACCATTCACAGCAATAGTTTACATGGTGTTTGTGGCAAATCAAAATAAAACTGGAGAATGTACAATCGCCCAAAAACCAGTAGTTGTAATTTACATATTAAAAAACTATAAAAAGAAGAGAAATCAAAGGAAAGGTGGGGAACAGGAAAGAGAATAGGGGAGTGTGGGCAGGAAGAGGAAAGGGAAATTACTTCATAGAATAATCTCTGTGTTTTCTAAGCTAAAGAAACAAAGATATTACCAATTCCACTCAATCGTTTCATCTACACACACTGTATTGGAATATAGTGTCATTCTGAGATCGTACAATTTTAAGCTTTGTATGGAAGTTTCCTATAGATAATACATATTCATATCTAATTTTGTGGGGGGAAATAAAATAGGGAGACAAAAATCAGCTTTTGGATTTTACTCAGCTAATGTACAAATATAAAGAGATATGTCAGAGGGTTTGATCTAGACACCAAAATATGGTCTGAGTTGACCACCTCAGTCTTCAAGGCCCAGGAGCCACACACAAGTGATGTGCTGTATACAAGTATGGGACTAAATAAAAAGCAAGGCCTACTACAGACCTCCAGATGTGCTCATAACCTATATCTTGGATATCTCTCCATTATTTCTCAGCGTTTTATCCCATTGTTAGCAGTTATCAATTGCTGCTAGGTAATTAAGTTATTACTGTTAGACCACTCTTCATTAATCACTGTGCACTGTGTTATTTCTTCTTGTATTTAACTTTGTGTCACCATCAGGATTTTCGGAGTGGAAAATAGGAACATGGAAGATAGGTAGCTAATGAGTTATTTTCCTCATTCAAATGGGCCAGCATCAAGATTTAAGAAGCATTGATAAAATTTATGTATAATGAACTTGTATGTTTCAGAGGAAATTTGTAAATCAAAGTGAAACATCTCCAAAGCTAAGTACAGAATCTAAAGTTTAAAAATGCTTACTCTACATTGATCATGGTAATTTAGTGGATATGTCTTTTTTATTATTTTATTTTGTTTAAAGACTGCAATTTCATGCATTTAATATATACAGATTTGGGAACATGATGATTCTTCCCTCTCCCCAACTCCCTCCCACTCATACTCCCCCCTTTCTTTCTCCTCCCTCTCCCTTTACCATTCTTAATTTTTACAGATATCAATTTTTCAGTTAATTTTATACTCATTAAATTAACCAATTAGTAGGTATGAAGAAATAAACAAAACCAAACAAACAATCAAAAAAAATATATTGTTCCTTGACAGACAACACAAGGGCTATTCAAAATCAATGCATCTCAAAGTGACAGTTTTGCTCCTATGGATTACATTTGAGGTACTCTATTAGTTACCACACATCAGAGAGACTATATGGTATTTGTCTTTTTGTGACTGACTTATTTCACTAAATATAATGGTTTCCAGTTGCATCCATTTTCTTGCAAATGAAAGGATTTCTTTTTTTTTTTTTTACCACTGTGTAGTATTCCACAGTGTATACATAACATAATTTCTTTATCCAGTCCTCAGTTGATGGATATCTGGATTGATTCCACATCTTAGCTATTGTGAATTGAGTTGGGATGAACATGGGGAAACAGATCACTCTTTCATATGCTGATTTCATTTCCTTGGGGTAAATTCCCAGGAGTGGGATGACTGGGTCACAAGGTAAGTCTATATTCAGCTTTCTGAGATATCTCTATATTGTCTTCCACAGTAGCTGTACCACTTTACATTCCCAACAGTGGCTGAAGGCACCCTTCTCCCCACATCCTTGCCAGCATTTGTTGTTTGTTGATTTCTGTATGAGGAGTGAGGCAAAATCTCATTGTGGTTTTGGTTTGCATTTTCCTGATGACTAGTGATCCTGAGCATTTTTTCATGTGTCTGTTGGGCATTTGAATTCCCTTTCTTAAAAATTGTCTGTTCAGGTCCTTTTCCCAGTTTTTGACTAAGTTATTTGCTTTTTTGTTGTTTAGTTTCTTGAACACTTTATAGATTCTAGAAATTAACCTTTTGTCAGTTGCATTGTTTGCAAATGTTATCTCCCATTATGTTCATTGCTAAGGGTTTCTTTTACAGTACAGAACATGAAAAGTCACAATGATAGTTTTTTTTTTTAAGATCAAACTTGTTTTATCATTTTCCTTACAAAATAACATGCATCTGCAATCAAAGATAGCAGAAAAGTAAATTTAAAGATTTTGAGGGATGAGGTAAGTGATGTATGTCAGTGTTCACTCTAAAATTTTTCTTTGATCTTGTAGTTCAAAAGAAATTTAAGAAGATAGCCAAGTATGTAGGGATATGAGCATTTCAGGTACAATGCATAATGTGAAAAAGAATCTTCAGAACATTGCGAGGACTGTAGACCAGACACAAGCTAAACAGCCAGCCAAAGATCAAGTTAAGAAGAATGTGCATGCTGTAGTGAAAGAATACAGATTTTTTTTTTAAGTTGACGGGGAGCCATTGAAGGGGTTTAAGCAAAGGAATGAAATGACTAAAATCTAGTACTGGCTTTGCCACTGACTAACTAGGAGTTAGGTCAAGTTTTTTGATGCAATTTCTATCCAAAAAAAAGCCTCTGTTCAAACATAGGGTATCCAGACCCAACTCATAAATCAGATCGAGTGCTCTGGGTGAAGACTTGCCTGAGACTGAGGCCCGCTCAGTCCTCGCTGCAGCTTCTGGTGTCCATCCATGAAATCTCCAGAGCTCCGTGGATTACGGAACCAAAGAACCTACTCATTCCACATCTCTGCTTCCTATCTGTGTCCAATTTCTTAATCTCAAGAAGGCTTAAGACACATTGTTTTCTAAATAGGCTTACAGTTTATTTTCTCCTCAAGGCATTCTAAAGCAATTTTTTAGATCGTTTGATTGCACAAAGATGTCAAAATTTTATTTTAATTTTATTCCAAGTTCACTTTTTTTAATCTAAAAAAGTCCTTCCAGAGAGGGACTTTGATACTAAAATGGGGGTGCCCAGATACTGCTGTTAACTGAGTACCAGTACCCTACTGCATCTTAACTAGCTGTGCATGCCAAAGCCCAAATCAAAGGATGAGATTATTCAATCAGTAGCACAACTTCTTCACTATATCAACTATCAATGATATCCTTTATTTTTTAACTTTTATTTAGTAAATATAAATTTCCAAAGTACAACTTATGGATTACAATGGCATTTCCCCCCCATAACTTCCCTCCCACCTGCAATCCTCCCAACTCCTGCTCCCTCTCCCATTCCATTCAAATCAAGATTCATTTTCAATTCTCTTTCTATACAGAAGATCAGTTTAGTATATATTAGGTAAAGATTTCAACAGTTTGATGATAATGTCACAAGAATATTATAAGAAAACATTAGGTTGTTGTTTTTGCCCTATCGTTTAGTCTTAAGAGGTAACACATTCCAGATATCTTTTAATAAACACATTCTTTCTTTTCATTTTGTTCAGTAGATAACTGGGATCTTCTCGCATGTGATTCTATTAATTTGGCAAATATTGTACCGGAGAAGTAGTCAAATTCTTGATTCTAAAGAGTAAATGATACATACACTGAAAAGAATATTAGGAGAGTATAGCTTTAAAACATGCAGATTTGGTGGGATATGTTGGGGTATCAGAAGAAGTGTCTGATTCCCTTTCCCATTATGCTCTGTGCCCAACCTCCAGGGCGTCCTACTACTTCTGCCTAAAGGAACAGAGGTCACAGCAGAAATTCTAAGAAAAAGTCAATCGAGAAATAATAATTTAGAATTTAAATAATAGCTTAAGCGAGAAAAATGAATTTTACATTTAAAAACCCCAAATCCTATAGGATTTGGGTGAAGATGCTATGACTCTTTAAAGGTTTATGCACTAAACAGAATAAAGTTTATCCAAAGATATATATATATATATATATATGTATATATATATATATATAGCCAGGCAGAGTGGACAGTGAGAGAGAGAGACCGAGAGAAAGGTCTTCCTTTGCCGTTGGTTCACCCTCCAATGGCCGCCGCGGCTGGCGCGCTGCAGCCAGCACACCGCGCTGATCTGAAGCCAGGAGCCAGGTGCTTCTCCTGGTCTCCCATGGAGTGCAGGGCCCAAGCACTTGGGCCATCCTCCATTGTACTCCCAGGCCACAGCAGAGAGCTGGACTGGAAGAGGGGCAACCAGGACATAATCTGGTGCCCTGACCGGGACTAGAACCTGGTGTGCCGGTGCCACAGGCAGAGGATTAGCCTAGTGAGCTGCAGTGCCGGCCCCAGTTTCCTTTTTAATTAATAGTTCTTCCTGCAATCTCTTTGCTCTTATACTTTATTATTTAAGACAAGAAAAAAGCTGCATGGGAGACCAGGAGAAGCTCCTGGCTCCTTGCTTCGGATCGGCGCAGTGCGCCGGCCGCAGCGCGCTGGCTACAGCGGCCATTGGAGGGTGAACCAACGGCAAAGGAAGACCTTTCTCTCTGTCTCTCTCTCACTGTCTACTCTAGCTGGCAAAAAAAAAAAAAAAAGGAAACTGGACCTTATAATTTGGGAAGTCCAGATTGCAAAGATGATAAAATTATATTGTTCTTAGGAAAGTGTTCTGTGAAGAAAAAAAAACAAACCAAGGTGTGAAGTCCTTTGCTGGTGCCACGGAAGAATAAAAAAAATCAGAATATTCATTCTCCCAGAGAATTCTGTGCAAAGCTTAGGGATATGATTCCCAGGTCCGATCAGCCACCTCAGCAGAAGTGAAGGATAGAGATGGGAGGAGCCAGGAAAAAAGCCATGGGAAAATCTTTTGTCAAATGAATGAATCTCTGTAATATACATAGGAAACCCACAAAATTCTTGAGAAAAGTGTGTGTGTGTGTGTGTGTAGAAAGTGTCACTTTTGGGGCCGGCACTGTCACAGCGGGTTAATGTCCAGGCCTGAAGCACTGGCATTCCATATGGGTGCCTGTTCTAGTCACGGATGTTCCTCTTCCGATCCAGCTCTCTGCTGTGGCCTGAGAAAGTAGTAGAAGATCGCCCAAGTCCTTGGGTCCCTGAACCCGTGTGGGAGACCCAGAAGGAGCAGGTCCACCAATAGAAAGTGTTTTCCCAGGATTTCTTTTAACTACAGTCCCATTTAGAGCTCATTTTGATGTTAAAGAGTACAAGATTTTGTGATTTGGGACAAATGAGGCTTAGATAGCATTTTGCACTTGAATTTGTACTGTAATAGATTAAAACTTTTGATAACTTTGGGTTAGGATGAATGTATTTGCACACAGGACACACTGAGGGCCAAAATCAGATAGTGGCAGACAGAATAAAAGTCATTCTAAAGATGTTCACAGATTTTCTACTATGGGGAGATAAGACTCCAGTGAAGGAAAATTCCTCTGTGAGTTACATGGTAGCTGATAGAAGATCAACGTGCCCAATGAAGAACTAAAAGATAGGTGAAATATAAAATCCGTGTGCTGAAAGCCAACTGAAAAACATAAAATCACTGAACATTGGGAGAACTACAGTTCAGAGAAGAGAGCACATTCAGAGGTGATCTGAGGATTTTCAACCACTCTCTCATGATACCATGTGCCAATTTGGGGCAAAGACTCAATAGAAGTATTTAGACTGAGCCTCTTAGGAAAAAATTTAGATGGAGAATAGAGAAAATTTGTGGGATTTTTTTTTTATGTTCCTAAAATGTCAGAATAAGAGTATTAGAGACTTGATGGAACTTAACACAAAGGAAGTTCTTCCTACAAAATACTTGCCATGAGTAAGGCTGTGTAGGATGAGAAGATAAAGAACTGACATAAAAGATGTCTGATGCTCAAAGCGGAAACCTCAGTAGTCTTTTCAGAGGAAGACCTTCCAGTGGAAGAGGTCCCAGTGTGCAGAGCAAGATAAATATAAAAGTCTTGAGGGAGAACAATCAATTGGCAGCTGCATCTAGTTTTTGCTCTAGGGCCACTTGCAGATTCTAGATATCCAGATAGTGAGAATCCAGTCTTGTCCCCTGAAGGAAAGATTTCATGAAGCACAAGGAAGCAAACAGACATTTGTGATTCACTTGGGATGGGTGTAACCAAATTGGAACATCCGGAAGTCTCAAACACTTGGCCCGTATCCCCTGACACACTCTCAGTGAATGGTAAAGTCGCACAGAATAGGAAGCCAAAGATCAAAGCTGAAAAACTGTACAGTGGAGAGGGGAATCTCCTTCAGTCTCCTGATACTGAGAAAAACAAGATCAGCTAGGATCTCAGTTGCAAGCTCAAGAAAAGAATAACCAAGGTGAAACAGAGGTCGCTACAAACACCTACTCCCTTGGCCCAACAGAGATGGTGATCCTCTCTGTTGAACAAAAACATCACCTGCAATGTGTGTAATCAATCAAAAATAATAAAGATGGCAAAAAACAGGATCAGAAGACTAATCAACAAGAAAAAAGACAATAAAAGCAGATTCAGTAACTGAACTAGATTTTCAAGTTAAGTGGCAAGGAGCTGAAAAAAAGTTCTGATTAGTTTAGTTTAAATATGGAGAAAGCAATGTGGAAGACCAGCGAATGTTCATAATTACATTTAATATTGAAATCTATAAAAAATTAAAATTTTGGGGGGCCAGCACCGTGGCTCACTTGATTAATCTGGCATCCCATATGGGCACCGGCTTCTAGTCCTGGTTACTCCTCTTCCAGTCCAGCTCTCTGCTGTGGCCCAGGAAGGCAGTGGAGGATGGCCCAAGTGCTTGGGCCCTGCACCCACATGGGAAAACAGGAAGAAGCACCTGGCTCCTGGCTTCGGGTCGGTGCAGCTCCGGCCGTAGCAGCCATTTGGAGAGTGAACCAACAGAAGGAAGACCTTTCTCTCTGTCTCTTTCTCTCTCACTGTCTACAACTTTACCTGTCAAATTAATTAATTAATTAATTAAAATTTTAAAACTGAGAAATAAAATATTTGAAATTAAGACCACAAGATATGCATTAACAGTGATTATACATAGCAAATAAAAAGATCAGTGAACTAGAAGTCAAGTCAATGTAACAACTCAAAATGTGTCACAGAGAACTATAAAATAGAAAATATGGAAAAATTAAATGGTCACAATAAAATGATCTAGTATGACTATAATTGTGCTCAAGGGAAGGAAATAAAAAGCAGAGTATTTGAAAAGAACAATATTTGAAGAAACAATGCATGAGAATTTTCAAATTGCTGAAGGATATTAAGCTGTTTAACCCCAGAGGTTCTATAAATCATAGGCAAAAAAAAAAGAATATTACAGGTTCTATAATAATAAAACTGCAAGAACACAAAGAAAAGAGGGTGATATTAAGGAGAAATATACAAAGAAAAATAAATTATATAAATTGCAAATTATTCTGAATAGAGACAATAAAACAAGCATGAAGTTAAATAATATTTTTAGGTACAAAAACAAAATGATATATTTAATTATATTTATAGTAAAAATATCCTTGAAAACTGAAGTCCAGTCACACTTTCAAACAAAAACAGATAGAATTTGTTTCCAGCATACATATATTGAAATATATATTAAAAGCTCTTCAGTTGGCCGGTGCCGCGGCTCACTAGGCTAACCCTCCGCCTTGCGGCGCCAGCACACCGGGTTCTACTCCCATTCAGGGCGCCAGATTCTGTCCTGGTTGCCCCTCTTCCAGGCCAGCTCTCTGCTATGGCCCGGGAGTGCAGTGGAGGATGGCCCAAGTCCTTGGGCCCTGCACCCCATGGGAGACCAGGAGAAGCACCTGGCTCCTGCCATTGGATCAGCGTGGTGCACCGGCCCCAGCGCACCAACCGCGGCGGCCATTGGAGGGTGAACCAACAGCAAAAAGGAAGACCTTTCTCTCTGTCTCTCTCTCTCACTGTCCACTCTGCCTGTCAAAAAAAACAAAAAACAAAAAACAAAAACAAACAAACAAAAAAAACTCTTCAGTTAGAATTCAATTAATTCTAAAGATAAATAAGAAGGCATAAATATGTGGATAAAAATAAGCAGTTTATTAACAATAGTAATAGTAATGTCTAATGTAGTTTAAAAATATATCCAGAAATAAAATGTATCCCAACAATGACATGAAGATCAGAATGGGAGTGAAAGGAATTAAAGTGTTCTAGAGTTAATGTATTATTGTACCAATAGAAATTTGATCATTTGCAGGGCTGGCGCTGTGGCTTAGTGGGTAAAGCTGCCTCCTTCCTTGCCGGCATCAAATATAGGCAGTGGTTCGAGTCCCAGCTGCTCCACTTCCTATCCAGCTCTCTGCTGTGGCCTGGGAAAGCAGCAGAAGATGGCCCAAGTCCTTGGGCCCCTGCACCAGCACAGGAGACCCTGAGAAAGCTCCAGGCTCCTGGCTTCAGATCCTCTCAGCTCCAGCCAATGCAGCCACGTGGGGAGTGAACCATCAGATGGAAGACCTCTCTCTCTCTCTCTCTCAATCTCTCTTTCTGCCCAGTGCCTCTCTGTAACTCTGCCTTTCAAATAAGTAAATAAATCATTAAAAAAAGAAGAAAAAGAGATTTGATCATTTGCACTAAACTACTAAAAGGCAAAGATGGATATTTTACACTTCAGTAAAAATAAAAACTAGCTTTAAAATTATCACTAAAACATTAATAGGAGAAATAAAATATATTCCACTCATCCAAAAAAAGAAAATAAAGAAAACAGATCATAAAACAGGTACATCAAATAGAAAACAAATAATAATATGATAAATAAAAATTCACTTGTATCAATAATTATGTTAAATGAAAATGGCCTAAATATTGCACATGTTAATATTTGGACTAGATTAAATTAAATTATCTGATTCATGTGAGAGATATATATTAAATATGAAGACCAAGAAATGTTTAAAGCAGAATAGGGGAAAACATGTACCATACATATACTAACTAAAGGAAACCTGATGTATCTATCCTGTCAAATAATGAAGATTTTAAGCACTTTAAGCATTTTATAGAATTTTAAGCACACTTAAGCATTTTATAGAACCTCTTGGGTAAAAATTATTTAGCAATAGCATATATTATTAACACTTTATGACAAAGTAAAATTTATATTTATTGGACAAAATTCTTGAGAAATTAAAGTTACCAAAACAAAAATCAAAATATTTGAATAGTCCAATGTTGATTAAAGAAATAGAATCAGTGTTTAAGAACCTCTCTACAAAGAAAGCATTAATTATGTGGCATCAGTGGTGAATTTGAATACATAACTCTCATTTAAAGAAAAAATTATATTAATCTTGCACATTGTCTTCCAGGGAACAGAAAAAGATGCAAATATTTTCACTATTTTAATGAGACTATCATACCCTTGGCACCAAAATATAACATGGACTTTGTTAGAAAAATTTGAGACCCATATCTCACATGAATATAAACATTAAAGTACTAAACAAAATATGAGCAACTCAAAAACACTGGCTGATTAAAAGAACAAACCATAAATTTATCAGGCTAGAACTATGCAAGGATTAGCCCAGGAATGCAATATTGGATCAACAATCAAAAATCACTTGATATAATTCTCTACATAAACATTAAAAGAAAAAGGTATGTGATCATGTCAGTCCTTAATTAAAAATAGACAAATTTAACTCCCATTCACTCTAAAATCTCTTAGCACACTAGGAAGAGAAGGGAACGTCCTTAATCTGACAAGGCCTTCTTAAAAACAACCTACACCAAACATGTTTAATGCTGAAACAGTGATATCTGTCCCCCAAGATCAGGAAAAGGAGACAAGCATTAGTACTAACATCACTTCTAGTCAACACTTCACTAATGTTCAGTGAAGCGTAAATATTGGCAAAGCTACAGTTGGTATTGCTAATTTCCTCCTATGATATTTATTTTTCTCTTCCATCCAGAAATCAGTTGGAACAAATTCTTCATCCAGTTGAATGGTACATATCTTAAGTCTGAAGTTTTTAAGTTTTCATTAGCCTCTTCCTTTTTTTATTATTGTTTATTACTACAATTTCTCATCAATTTTTTCTATTGGACATTGAAATACAAACTTGTGTCAGAATCCTCTGGATTCCACATTTAGACAACATGTGGTTTTGAAGAGTTCTTTATGGGAAAAAGAGAGGTAGAAAATATGAGCACAGACTTAGGCATTTTCTTTAATTCAGCACAAGTCCAATGTATGTAGCCCAAGGTCTAGTTCCATGAATCTCTGAATCTGGAGGGTTGTTCAAATACCAGACCCAACACCAGTTATCCTCAACTGTTTTGACTTGCGGAGCATACATCCCACAAAGTCTTTATTTAGAGTCCCAATTCTGTTACCACTTGGGTTTATTTTGTTCGACCCTGTCATGTTCTCTGTTGGATTTTTAATGTATATATCTGGAGATAATTTATCCTTGCTTAATTTTTGGCAATCATCAGATGTGAGTAATAACAACTATTAAAAATAAAAGCTTTTTAGCCGGCGCCATGGATCAACAGGCTAGTCCTCCACCTTGTGGCGCCGGCACACCGGGTTCTAGTCCCAGTGAGGGCGCCAGATTCTGTCCTGGTTGCCCCTCTTCCAGGCCAGCTCTCTGCTATGGCCCGGGAGTGCAGTGGAGGATAGCCCATGTGCTTGGGCCCTGCACCCCATGGGAGACCAGGAGAAGCACCTGGCTCCTGTCATCGGATCAGCGCGGTGCACCGGCCGCAGCGCGGGCCGCGGCGGCCATTGGAGGGTGAACCAACAGCAAAAAGGAAGTCCTTTCTCTCTGTCTCTCTCTCTCACTGTCCACTCTGCCTGTCAAAAATAAATAAATAAATAAAAGCTTTTAAGGGGAGGGAGTGAAGAAAGAAGAGCGGAGTGAAAGTGCTTTAGGTATGTGTTCCAAAAAAGACGTGAGCTACTCTTGATACACCAAGGAGGGCAAACCTCAGATAGTTTTGAAGGATCTACAATGAAAGGAAATGGAATTATCATCTCCAATAATGCCCCCCCCCAAAAAAAAAACCATGGAATATTTGATGAAATTGAAGAAACAAGCAAACAAAATTCTGGGCTCAGTGAAATAATAAAGCATCAGATATTAAATCACCAGATATGGTATTTAAGAAGACATATCCAATAACCCTTGCCAAATAGCTTGTATTTTTTGCTACAAATTTACACTCCTGTCTACATTTTTTTCTCTTACCCCTGTTTCCAACTTCCCTCAATTTCAGGGTGTGCTGCTAGCTCTGTATGCAGCATTACCCATTGTGGAACCCTAAAAATTACCCATATCTCTGTAATTAGCCATTGTGTAAATAAACGTTCCCTAAAGTACATTAATTTGAGTGTGCCATAGTTTCTTGTAGAGACCCCTATGAACACAGAATTTTATGCATGCTTATAAATTCTACCATGCTTTCCAGCAGCAGAAAAATGCAGTTTATTAAGTCACTAAGGGCAGTTTGGACATTGCAATTAGCCCTGTTAGTACTGGTGCCCTTTTGCACAGAAAAAAAAAATGGGATTAACAGTGACCGAGCAAAGGATGGAAACTTACTGTCTTGCAGATGCTATCATCAATACATGATGACCAAGGACCAGATCTTTCTTTTTACAACACCTAACCCTGAAACCTCTGGAACTGGAAACCCCTCCAGAAAAGCAATATGTCAGAATGTATAAATTGTTAGGGAAAGAAAATTATTTTTGTACATAAATTTATAGACTAAAACTGGCACTTATGTAACATAAGTACCCATAAAATCTTAAAATGAAATAAAGCAGGAGTTTTCTATTAAGTTCAGAAAAGCTAGCTTGCTCTTAGGCTTTACAGTTTTAGCATAAATGCATCAGTAATGTATTTAGTAGTGACCCAATGTACAAGGGAATACATTTCAAAGCCTGGTACCAAAGAAAGAAGAATGTCTGCTCTCAGACTTCTGATTCCTTCTGTGTACCAGGTTTGGACCTTGCTCCAGGTTTGGACAGGTCTCCCCTATAACACTGCAAAACTTATGAGAAATAATAATTATCTCATTTTATTATCTGACTATAAAGAAGTTAAAATCAAATCAAGATTTGATTAATTCAATTGTAATACTGTGTTGAAGGAGTTACATCCATATGGTATAAAAGAAAGCAATTATACTCTTTCCTTTCAGTAACATTGTCAACCTGTCCCAAGATCTGCTCTCACATTCAGACAGAATTTGGAGCAATATTGATAGCTCTTCTGGCACTCAAACCTCTTTTTTTTCTAAGGTAGTAAAAAGTTCATCCCCACATAATGTTAGAATTCTAGAGTTTATTTAAATTGCCTTGTCATCCCATGCTCTGGCTGACTTCTTTCTTATAAGCTAGTGGTAGAGAAGAGGACCACAAAAGAACGGGGCCATGAAAGAAGGAGGTACCCTTCTCCGAAGGGAGGAGAGAACTTCCACTTTGACTATGACCCTATCGGAATAAGATCGAAGTCAGCGAACTCTAAAGGCTTCCATAGCCCTGGCAACTCATGACTAGAGCCTAGGGAGATTGCTGACGCCATGAACAGGAGTGTCAAATTGTTAAATCAGCAACAGGAGTCACTGTGTACTTACACCCCATGTGGGATCTGTCCCTAATGTGTCGTCTAAAGCGAAGTGATGCTATAACTAGTACTGAAACAGTATTTTTATACTTTGCGTTTCTGTGTGGGCACAAACTGATGAGGTCTTTACTAATTATGTACTGAATTGATCTTCTGTATATAAAGAGAATTGGAAATGAAAAAAAAAAACAACCTGGTGTTAAAATGGAAATGGCATAGAAAATTAATTAATTTGAA
Organism: Lepus europaeus; assembly: GCF_033115175.1. Lineage (NCBI taxonomy): Eukaryota > Metazoa > Chordata > Mammalia > Lagomorpha > Leporidae > Lepus > Lepus europaeus. The sequence goes on along the minus strand of NC_084829.1, from coordinate 71,608,012 downwards.
AAAAAATTATGTAGGATCTCTGTCTTTAATGTGCTGTACATTGCTATTTAATGCTATAATTAGTAATCCAATGGTAGTTTTTTCACTTTGTGTTGCTATATGGGCAAAATGTTGAAATCTTTACCTAATATATACTAAACTGATCTTCTGTATACAAAGAGAATTGAAAAAGAATCTTTACATGAATGGAAGGGGAAAGGGAGCGGGAAGGGGGAGGATTGCGGGCGGGAGGGAAGTTATGGGAGGGGGGAAGCCATTGTAACCCATGGGCTATACTTTGGAAATTTATATTCATTAAATAAAAGTTAAAAAAAAAAAAAAAAGAAGAGGACCACAGTGTTGACATTTCTGTTTGACCAACTCCCCAAATCTCCAGCTGCTGTGTTAGACCTCGGCAGGGTTTAACCAAAGCAGAGGTGGAAATGCTGTTCGTAACTGATGTAGTTGTCATCTAGGGCTGTGACCTCTGAGGGGGACATAGTCTGCATGCTAATTCCTTCTCTTGCAACGTGCTTATATGCTTAGACCTTGCCCCTGATATGTCTGTTAGCAATCTTTCCTTTGATAGACCACTTGTGGCTTTCCTATTTGTGCACCAGTATTTTTATTTCATATTTTCTGATTAGATTATTACCACCCTTGACTGACATTCCGTTATGCAAATCACCAGGCTCCCACAAAATGTGCATAATTGAAGGATTTGGAGGCGGTAAAAGTACACTTACATCTCTAAGAGAATACCAAATGGCAGATAATGCTGGTGCCCCAGGAAGATCAGGTCCCTAGAGTCAGAGGCCATGCAATTCTGCAAAGGCATTGGAAGTGACACATGGGGCCTGTGTCCCCACAATGGTAGGGCCCAAGCCATGGAGCTCGAAGAGGCAATGCCAAGGACAAGCAGTGGCTCCATGTCACCAATTTGCATACCCTGGCCAACGACAAGAAAATGAAGTCCCTGGAGATGGTTCTACCTGCCCATCAAGGAGTCTGAGATCAATGCCTTTATCCTGGTGGAAAAAGATGAGGTTTTCAAGGGGCTTCCATAGCCTAGACAGCTCATAGCAAGAGTCTCGGGTGATTGCTGACGTCATAAATAAGAGCGCCAATTATTAAACCAACAACGGGAGTCACTGGGTACATGCTCCCCATGTAGGATCTCTGTCCTTAATGTGTTTTACTATGAAACGTAAAAACCCTACTAGTCGAACAATACCCTATACCTTGTGCGGTTGTGTGAGTGCAGCCTGTTGAAACCCTTGCTTAGTATATACTAAGTTGATCTTCAGTATATGAAGGTAATTGAAAATGAAACTCGATAAAGGGTGGGATGGGAGAGGGAGAGGGGAGGGCCACAGGAGGGAGGGAGGTTGGGGGGGACCACAACAATACAAAAGTTGCACTTTGTAGATTCACATTTATGAAATAAAAAATAAAAAAGAAAAAAAAAAAGAAAAAGATGAGGTTTTGAAGCTAGTGCCTGTACAAAAGCAGGTTCCGGCTGGCCAGCAAACCGGGTTCAAAACATTTGTAGGGCCAGCTCTGTGGCATGGTGGGTAAAGTCACCACCTGTACTGCTGGCATCCCATATGGGCACCGGTTTGAGTCCCAGCTGCTCCACTTCCCATCCAGCTCTCTGCTATGGCCTGGGAAAGCAGTAGAAAATGGCCCATGTCTTTGGAGCCCTGCACCCGTGTGGGAGACCAGGAAGAACCTCTGGCTCCTGATTTTAGATTGGTGCAGCTCCGGCAGTTGTGGTCATCTGGAGAGTGAACCAGTGGATGGAAGACCTCTCTCTCTCTCTCTCTCTCTCTCTCTCTGCCTCTCCTTCTCTCTCTGTGTAACTCTGACTTTCAAATAAATAAATCTTGAAAAAAAAATTTGTTGCTATCAGTGACTACAATGGCTGTGTCGGCCTGGGTGTGAAATGTCCCACTAGGGTAGCCACCACCATCCAAGCGGCCATCATCCTGGTCGAGCTCTCTGTTCCGCCCATGAGAAGAAGCGACTGGGGGAACAAAGTCAGCAAGCTCCTCAGCATGCCTTACGAGGTTACTGCATGCTGTGGCTCTGTGCTGGTGCTCCTTGTCCCCACCCTCAAAGGACACTGGCATCAGCTCAGTCCCTCTCCCCAAGAAGCTGCTGCTGATGGCTGGCATTGATGTCTGCCAGACCTCTGCCACAGGTGCCCTGCCAAGCTGGACAAGTTTACCAAGGCCACTTTTGATGCCATCTCCAGACCTACAGCTCTCTGACCCCTGAATTCTGTAAAGAGACTGTGTTCACCAAGGTGTGAAGGCCCACAGCAGAGTGTCTCTGTGGAGGACTGAGGCTCCAGCTGTGTCTGCAACAGAGGATTTTACTCAAGAAAAATAAAGTGAATTACACGTGCTAAAAAAATACTCTGCATTGCCACTTAACTATCTGATGGTTTCTATCAAAATTTATAGTGTAAAGAAAAAAGGACTGCTCTAGACCAGGGAGCTTACAAATGACATTTTATTTAGTCCTCACAAAACAACTTGAAGAGGTTATTTTTGCCAACACAGTGTAGTTGAGAATGCTGACACTGAGGAAGAACTTGCTCAAGGTTCTATAGGTAGTAAATAGGAAAATGAGATTCTGACCCCCTAGTTGACTTATGAGAAAAATCTTGGGTATCTTGGAACTGTACCTATGAAATGCATAAAATCTGTTCTCTCTATATTAATACATTTTTTAAAAAAAAGTTCCACCAGATGGCAATTTTTTTTTTCATGTCGGGTCATTAAACTCAGCTGCAAATAAAATTTCTTTTTAAATATGAAAAAAAAAGTTAATGTGTTTAGGGGCCGGCACTATGGCATGGCTGGTAAAGCCTCCACCTGCAATGCCAGCATCCCATATGGGTGCTGAAGTCCTAGCTGCTCCATTTCCAATCCAGCTCCCTGCTAATGGCCTGGGAAAGCACCGAAGATGGCTCATGTCCTTGGGCTCCCGCACCCACATAGGGAAGCTGGAACAAATGCCTGGCTCCTAGCTTCAGCTTGGCCTTGACTTGTCTGTTGTGGCCATCTGGGGAATGAACCAGTGGATGGAAGATTCTCTCTTTCCTGCTCCCCCTCCCTCTCCCTCTCTCTGTAACTTTGACTTTCAAATAATTAAAATAAATATTTTTTTAAAAAGTTAATGTTTATAAGGCACTTTGCTGGTAATAATAGACATTAAACAACACATTGTTAAGTAAATAAAAATATGTTGGCTCCCAAGGGCTTTGTCTTGTTTTTCATCTGTAATTTTAAAATGTTGAGAAAACTGGGTGTCTACCATAGCTGTTAGGACACCTTCATCACATATGGAGTCCCTGAGCTCAATTCCTGGCTCCAGCCACTGGCTCCTGTTCCTGCCAATACAGACTCTAGGAGGCAGCCAGAACAACCTGAGTACCTGGATTCCTGCCCCCAGTGCAGGAGAACTGGATTTCATTCCCATCACCTTGTCCCAGGCCCACACCAGTCCCAGCCACTGTAGGTATTTGGGGGGAGTGAATTAAGGGGGGATGGAAAATAAGTGAAATTTTTGAAAATGAAGGAAAATAAACCCGAGTGTAGTTCATTCATTCTACAGAATAGACTAGCACAGACTGTCTACCTATCATTAACTCTGCCTTTCTAAAGACTAACACATTTGCCAGTAAGGCGTGCATATCCAAAACAATTAAGTGACACTGCAAGACAATATTCCAAGGAATGCTAACCATTATATTTTGAAGAGGAAAGATATTGGTGAGAATGCAACACTGAGAACTGAAGAGTTGAAATAGAACTCGAGATCTAGCTACAAACAGTGAAGAATTAAGAAGGAATACATAACCCAAAGTCAAAACTGGACAAAACATCCACAAATCACTTTTGTTACATTCTTTTATTTCTTAAAAAATAAGGAAGAAGATCAACATCAAAATGGCAGTTAAATAAGATGTTCAGCAATCATCTCCCCAGAAAAATACTGATTTGAACAGCTATTCACATACTAAGGTCTTTCACAAGAGCTAAGGAAGCCAGAGAAAAGATCATAGTACCAAGCTTTGTTCTAATAAGAAGAAAACATGAATTGAAGAAAACAGGAATGAAAGAGTTACCTGGGTCATCTCTGCTCAGTTCCAAAAGCAAAGTGTGTAAAGATGCCTCACCTCCTGTTAGGGGGTTGGGGAGAGATGAGGGTGAGAGAGAATTAGGTACAAACTTCAGACTTGACTCCCAATAGCAGGCCTGCCATGATAAAGGCCAGAGCTGGATAGGGCCCCCACAATCCTACCCTTGTGCCTCTACCACCCTTCCTCCAGCCTCTGACTGAGCTAAACAGAGCTAGGTAGTTGGACAAAAAATAGAATTTAAGCCTCTGACTTGGAGCTCAGGGTAGGGCTCACCAGTGTGATAAGAACGTGTTAAAGTACAAAGGCCTTGGTCCTCAGGCCAGCGCTAGTCAATGGAGCCTCTAGACTTGCCCCAGCAGCAGGTGAAGATCTGCAATCCCCTACCACATGTCTCAACATGCACCAGAGCCAGACTCACAAGGACGTGGCATGGGCCCTCAAAAGGGTACAGAATCTGAGGACTGTGAGACATAGTTTAGTGCTACCATTAGTGGCTGACTTTATTACCCATATCCCAAAATGAGATTACAGCAAAGAAGCATAGGAATATACCATGGGACCCACAGCTGGGTTGGTAAGCTGTAGCATGCATCAGAAGCAGCTGGAAGGCTTTTAAAACCAATTTGTTTCACAAGAGGCCATGACTCAGGACATCTAGGATAGTGTACAGGAATTTATGTATCTTATTATTTCCCAAATGATAGTGAAGCCGCCTGGTATCAAAGTACAGTTCCATAGAAATGTGTCTTCTTTTAAAATGGATTTTGTGGTCAGAACAGCTTGCGAAATCATAAAACTTTAAAAAATCACAAAACACATTACTGTCTTATAAGCAATCATGGAAGTACCTCCCATTTAGTTAAAGCTGTACTCTTTCAAACTTACAGGACCGCAGCTTTGGGCTAAATGCCTTTTGCCATGGAGCTAGTGTTCTGAGGGAAACTGAGAATTTTTCCTGCCAATTCATATTAGTAGATTTGGTTTCTAGATTAATCTATCCAGGTGTTTTTGTTTCCCTCTGATTTACACAACTACACAGTGAATGGCCTCAGGAAATACATTTATCCCCTGATGAGATTTTTTTATGAGTGACATAGAGTAGAAACATTGCCAATCCTAGGTTCAGATCAAAAAAATTATGTCAGCTGGTGGTGTATAGAAGATATATAAAATTCAGAAGTCTCTCATATTGAGACCAGATATCTAAAAAATTTACATGCACCTTGGCCAAAAAAACTGCAATTGTCATGACACACCATGTTCACATTAAAGCAGCATCAGAGGAAAGCTCTGTTACATGTGCCAGGTAATTAAAAATCATACTTCTAACATTAAATAAGATTAAATTATTTCACCCTGTCTTATCTATGCCAGCATCAGTTTGTGGTATGGCAAGAGAAAAAAGGATTCTAAAGCTTTGAATATATGGAATTTTTTCTAATGTTTCCTGTAGCAACATTCTAGAAGATTTTTATCCACTCAGGCTGGGCAGATGTTTTTCTGAGCTAAGATTAACTAAAGTGCCTTTCACAGGTGATAATCAGTCATTGAAATTTTATCTCAATAATTGCTTTTTACTAGGAATATATTTGAAATTTTTTATTTACTTTCTCTTTAAAAAATTTATTTGAAATGTAGAGGGGCAGAAAGAGAGATCTTCCATCCACTACTCACTCTTAAAATGCTCACAAAAGCTGAGCCTGTGCCAGGCTGAAACTAGGAATTTAAGCCATCTTCAGGCCCAGAGTGAGGACTAGCAGGAAGCAGGAATGTGAAGTGGAGCCAGGACTTCTATGCAAGCAACTCAATATGGGATACAGATGTACCAAGCATAATCTTAATCACTGTGCTAAATGCTTGCTCCAACATACTTTGAGAGACTGGGAGAGAGAGAGGTGAGGAGAGAGAAAAGGAAGAAAGAATCTTTCACCTGCAGATCCACTCCTTAAATGTCTACAACAGACAGGCCTTGACCAGGTTGGAGCCAGGAGTCAGGAATTCCATCCAGATCTACTTTGTGAGTGTCAGGAACCCAAGTCCTTGGATCATCAACAGTTGTCTCCCAAGTGTGTTAGCAGGAACTTGGATTGGAAGTGGAGTAGCCTGGACTCAACCAATACTGATAAGGGATACAAGTATCCCTAGTGGTAGCTTGACCTGCTGTACATCAATGCCTGCCCTCCCAACATACTTTTAAAAAAGATTTATGTATTAATTTATTTGAAAGGCAGAGTGACAGAGAAAGGGAGAAACACACACACACACACACATACACACACACACCCCGAGTATCTTCCATCTGCTGGTTCATTATCCAAGTTGCTGTAACCACCATGTCTGGGCCAAGCCAAAGTCCACATCTGTAATGTGATGTGGCAGGGGCCCAAGCACTTGGTCCTCTTCTGCTGCCTTCCCAGATGGATTAGCAGGAAGTTAGATTAGAAATGGAGCAGCTAGGACTCGTAGGGCTGCTCTGATATAGGATGCTTTTTTGTCCCCAAATGAACTTATTTTTATTCCATTTTCTACACACTTTTTGAAGCACTCTCATATATAATAAGACTGGTTAGTGAATGACATGATCACTCTACTAAATGGAAACCTGAATTCCACATGTCAAGTAAGGATAGTTAATCTACTAAATGTAGTCCTTCATAAAATATTGAAAGAGCCTCCTAAAATCCTAAAATCCTTTGTTGGATGAAACATAGTATACCTTAGTGTGGCAAACAGAATTATGTGTCCCCTGCCCCAAGCCAAAGATGTTGTCTTATGTAGAGAAATGGACTGTGCAGATGTAGAAGGAAGTAAAGTAATCACACGCATCATTACAGGGAAAGAAAGAGGCAAAAAATCAGAGGAGATGTCACAACAATAGAAGCCAAGGTTAGAGGGAAGTGATCACTAGCTTTTTATTTTCACTTTATTTAAGTTACACGAGTTTCATATATTTCATATATACAGATTTAGGAACATAGTGATACTTCCTACCCTGCCCTCCTCCAGGCCATGCTCCAACCCTTCTTCCACCTGCCTTTCCCATTCCATTCTTAATTTTTACAAAGTTCTATTTTCTATTTACTTAATGATCATGAAGTTAACCCTACACTAAGTAAGATAGCTGGCTTTCAGAAAGGAAGAGAGCAACAGATTGGGAAAGGTAAGGAAACAGATTCTAACTGAAATTTCACAAACACAGCCCTGTTGACATCTTGAATTAAGCCCTAGAACTGTAAGACAAAAACTTCATAGTGTTTAAGCCAATAATTTAAACATTTATTTTTCTACGTAAACAAAGTAACTTCCCCATGAAACAGATAGATTCCCTACTAACACAAAGCATCTAAATAAGTTGTTCAACATTACATAGCTGTAGAGTTTACTCTTTTTAATTTTGTAAGAAGCCTTCTTACTCCAGGCCTGAATTTTAATGTTATGAATTTTTAATACAAATTATTCTCTCAGTGCCATATGGTGTTTAAGATTGGCAACTCTTGAATCTGTGTCTTGGGTTCAGATACCAGTTCTGTCATTTACTCATCTACTAAATTACTTAAACTCTATTTGAAGTTATTTAGTTATAAGAAAGAGATAGCAATAACATTCACTTTAGAGTAGCAATTAGAATCAAATTAGCTGTTTCAAATAAATTACTTCAGTTGTGTCAAACTAGGATTCTTCTATTATTTTTCAATCTTTATCACCATCAGTATATCAGGTAGTATTTTAAGTTTACATATAATGATAGTGCTTATTATTGTTGATCTTTAAACTTCTTAGGTTCTGTTTTACTATGTTGATGTTAAAATGTAAATGACATATTAAATCTCTTTTTAATATAAGACATTATATTAATGCAGCGGGTTGAGGCCCTGGCCTGAAGCACCAGCGTCCAATATGGGCGCCTGTTCTAGTCCCGGCTGCTCCTCTTCCAGTCCAGCTCTCTGCTATGGCCTGGGAAAGCAGTAGAAGATGACCCAAGTCCTGAGCCCCTGCACCCATGTGGGAGACCTGGAGGAAGCTCCTGGCTCCTGGCTTCGGATCAGCCCAGCTCTGGCCGTTGCGCCATCTGGGGAGTGAACCAGTGGATGGAAGACCTCTCTCTCTGTCTCTACCTACCTCCCTCTGTAGCTCTGTCTTTCAAATAGATAAAATAAATCTTTAAAAAAATATATATAAGAAATATGGTGCCTGAAGTACACGTTATAAGCTTTTCACATAATGAGATGAAGAGGTACAATGATTTTCATACATGATACACTTATATGCTATACTTTAGAATAGCATTTTTTGGAGGGCCAGAGCTGTGGTACAGTGGGTAAAGCTGCCGCCTGTAGTGTCGGCATCCCATATGGACACCGGTTCTAGATCTCGATGCTCCACTTCTGATCCAACTCTCTGCCGTGGCCTGGGAAAGCAGTAGAAGATGACCCAAGTCCTTGGGCCCCTCCACCTACGTAGGAGACCCGGGGGAACCTCCTGGCTCCTGGCTTCAGATCGGCGCAGCTCCTGCCATTGTGACCAAGTGGGGAGTGAACCAGTGGATGAAAGATCTCTCTCTGCCTCTCTTTCTCTCTGTGTAACTCTGACTTTCAAATAAATAAATAAATCTTTTAAAAATAGCATTTTTGTATTCTACTATTTTCACGGGAATCCTAAAACGTTAGTTCTTGTGTATCATCCATGACCAAATTTCCTTTCATTTAAGGACTGGAGAAGTGGGAAGTATGGTATCTGTAGTATTCATAAAAAATCAACTGTAAAATATTTTTGAATGTCATCATGCTGTGAATAACTTTCGCCTTTCTCTCCAAGGTCACATCTTTTGTCCATGAGAAAACAGTTTTCTTAGTCACATCTTTTCTTAGTCACATCTGCAGTGAGCATGTGTACTTAGCTAATGGAATGCCTAATAATAAAGTCCCAATCCAGTAAGATGTAATTGAATAGACAGCTATGAGATTTGACTCTCCAGAACATCATGTCTCAAAAGTAAAAATATTTTATTTGTATTTTGAAACAATGAATTCATTACCGCCTGTGAGTGCACCCACACAATTCAAATATTATTCATTAAAAGTGCTTAGTAAATGGTGAAAGAAAAACAAGTCATCAACTGCTCTGAGCACAGTACACACCCACTCAGGCTCTATGACTTCTGTGGGGTGGAGATCTGCAGTGATACTCAATAAAGAGTTATTCTTCAATACCTGATAGGGATCAATCAGAGGTACTGATTTCCTGGGATTTCTGATACATCTATGCAATCTGAACAATATCGTTCAACTTGATGAATCCAAATCCATCTTAGAGGTACATGTGAATAATGCTGACATACAAGTCACATGCACATTCAGCGTTCTGTTGAGTCACAGTGCAAAAAGTCTAGTGTGTTGGTGTGCTTTTTCATCTCTCATACCTCGGGGGGCATTTTATGATCTAAGCAAGTATGTCGCAATGAGCAGATAAGTAGAAAGATTGGGTTTCCTTATTCCTAAAGTGTTTGCATAGGAAATCCTTCCCTAATTAGAACTATCAGGATCTCAGAGTAAGGACATAAATTAAAACTATCTTCTTGGTATCTCCAAAATAAAATTTATGAAGAGACCATAGTCACTTAGGTTACAGATTAACACCTAATTCAAAATTATATTCTAGGTTTTGTCATTCAATAGACCGCTGAGTCAGATATGAATGAGCCATGAAAAACTACCAATTAAAATCTCTGGGTTTTACCATCACTCATCATTTATAGAAATCTCTGGAATCAAGATCTCCCAAGTCAAGGCATGACTCCTGTATTCTTTTAAGCACCAGAAATAACTGATTCTCAGACAATGTCAATAGACACTAATGTAGAAACTTTTAAGGGCCTTGATTTGAAACTTGGAGAATTCATAAAACTTCTACAGTTAAGAAATACAATGTAAAAGAATTCTAAAAACAATGAATACAATTAACAATGTGTGCAGAAGTCAGCATTACTTACCAAATTCTATATATTCTACAAACCCCAGTTCAAATTCATTCCCATTAACGCTATTCTGATTCCACATGCTCTGTGCCTAGCTATTTCAGTCTATGACCCCCTTACAAAAAAAATTCATGTGACAGATTGCCCTTTGTGTTTCTTCTCTGCCTCCTTGAGCTGGCAAAGTGAAGAGGAATTAAGAGGAGACACTAGAAGAAGAGTACCTGGATATAAAGAAAACCCACCTACAAATGTCAAAATGCTGATTTTATCACTCCTCCTGTGAACACTTTCAATATTGCAACTGAAGTAAGCACTCCCACTTCTGTACTATGATGGCACTCCATCTATGCCACTTCCACAGACTGAATCGTACTACAGCACAGAGGCAGTTGTGTTTTGCATAGTGTATTATATTATGCTTTCCTTGTGTTGAAAACTCAGTCTTTTTGTAAAAAACTAGCAAAGTGTCTGGCAAATAGATCAAATAAACATTTGTTTCATTATGCTGAAACCTCTCTGCTATTTTGTAATTCTTTGCTAGTACTTACTACAAATATGTGCTTTATTGTCATTGTGTGTGAGTGTATATGTATGCATATGTATGATATATCTGCTACTTGTGTGGAAGTGCCATAAAGAGCAAACTGGATTTTATTTTAATCATAACCCACCCATCTTTCATACAGCTTAAAAGATACTTATTTCATGTCCATTGGTTTGGAGCTTGTCTAATGAATCCAAGACAGACAATTGGAACAAAAGGTGACAAGGACGAGATCTAGAGAACAGAGTTAGAATGAAGGGATTGACTCAGGTCAGTAGAGAATGAATGGTTATTATGGCCTCCTGAAAGGAGAACAATAAAATATAATGAGAAAGAGAACTTTCTCTGCTTCTTATTAGCTGCATTACTTTTGGTGAATTCCTATAATTTTTTATTTCTCAATTTTATCATTTGGGAAATGAGAGAAATGGACAATGTCACTGAATCTGAGGTCTTAGTGATTGTTAGAACCCACTGGGAGATACAAAAAAGGCAAATGCCTTGTTCCTACCCATTCAACAAAATTTGAGTCTCTAAGGTTGGACCCTAGGAGTCAATATTTAATTTTTATCATATTCTCAGATGATTCTGATAATCAGCCAATTGTAATCTATTGACCACACTGTAAAATGAATGTTCACATCCCCTAAAAATTCACGTACTGGGGGCCAGTGCTGTGGCATAACTGGTAAAGCCGCTGCCTGCAGTACCAGCATCTCATATGGGTGCTGGTTCAAGTCCTGGCTGCTCCACTTCCTATAGAGATCTCTGCTGTGGCCTGGGAAAGCAGTGGAAAATGGCCCAAGTCCTTGGACCCCTGCACCCACATGGGAGACCTGGAGGAAGCTCTCCTGGCTTCAGATCGGCACAGCTCCAGCTGTTGCTGCCTATTGGGCAGTGAACCAGTGGATGGAAGACCTCTCTCTCTCTGTCTCTCTCTGTCTCTCTCTCTGCCTCTCTTCTCTCTGTGTAGCTCTGACTTTCAAATAAGTAAATAAATCTTTAAAAAATTCATGTACTGGAACTTAAACTCTAATTTTGGAACTAGTCCTACATTAAGTACTTTGGTCATGAGAGTTGCACTCCTATATATGGGATTAGTGCTTTTATAAGAATTGGTCAGATAGATAATTAGTTCCTTTTTTACCACAAGAGAACACAGCAAGGTGATGGCTGTCTGTAACAAGGAAGAGTCTTTGGCAAGAGCCTAACCCTGTTCACATTCTGATTTCAGACATCAACTCCAGATCCATGAAAAAGAGAAGTCTGTTGTCTATAAGCCACCCAGCCTATGATATTTTAGAGCAACATGAACTAAGGCAGAGTAGTAGCATCAGCATTACCTAGGAATTTTTTAAAGATACAAATGGTCAATCTCTACCTCAGACCTACTGAATCAGAAATTCTGTTTTAAGACCCAGTAGTCCATATTTTAACAATCCTTTCAGGTGATCTTAAGCACACAAAAACTTGATAATTATTGGACAGATGATAAAAAATCTGCCCGTGTTGAAATTAGGTAATTATATGGACAAAGATGAACAGAAAGGTTAATTCAGGCCAGAGTCTAGAGGAAGGATCTCCAGACCTATACAAACCCATGTACATAGGACTCTTTTATCATAAAAAGTTTAAGATGGGTTCAACCTTTAGCCATGATCAAAATGGTTGTTCTTAGCCTACAAATATCAGATTATCTCACCATTTCTGAGAAGTGTGTCCTTACTTCTATACTCAGACTGTCAGAAAACTTTGTTCTGTCTGCCCTCCTCCCATAACATCCTCAGCAAATACTTTTTCTTTTTCTTTTTTTTTTTTATTTGATAGACAGTGAGAGAGAGGACAGAGAGAAAGGCCTTCCTTTCATTGGTTCACCTCCCAATGGCCTCTACGGCCAGCACGCAGCACTGATATGAAGCCAAGAGCCAGGTGCTTCCTCCTGGTCTCCCATGCAGGTGCAGGGGCCCAGGCACCTGGGCCATCCTCCGCTGCCTTCCTGGGCCACAGCAGAGAGCTGGACTGGAAGAGGAGCAACCAGGACTAGAATCCGGCGCCCATATGGCGCCACATGTAGAGGATTAACGAAGTGAGCCATGGCACCGGCCCCACTCAGCAAATACTTATTATGGCACTTATTTTTCAATACTGCTATAACTTATCCCCAGTAGTCTAAGGACAAGTTCTCTGTTTTCCTATCTCTATAAGCCTACCATCACTGCTTGCCCCCCATAGACATTCCAGAATGTTTAATGAAAAAGTAAGTGATGTACTCTGAGCAATGTGTGATCGAAAATGTGATTCCAATGGGCTATTTCTGTTGACTCTTGAGAAGAATTAAGATTATTAGGTTATTTGGATAATTTTTACTTCAAATTGAAATGTCAATTTTTTATTGATACTATGACACTTTATAATTATCTGTGAACAAAAGAAGCTATAGTTAGAATATGCCCAAAAAGATAAACAAGAAAATATCTAGTGGTCAGCTTTCATTAAATGACCTGTAATCACTACGTTATTTCAGAATTTGACCATACGAAATATTATAACCTGGCAGCTTAAACTGCTCCTTAAGAGACACTTGAAATGTTACAATAATATAAAAACAAAGAAGAGATTAAAAATTTTGTTAAATAGTGTTGGGAAAACACTTTTCTTAAGTAGAAGATCTATAAATACTTGCACATGTTTTAAAGATTGAATTTCAAAGTCCATTATTTTAATGACTAACAGCTGTCTGGAAAGGAAAAAAAAGATGCTTTTCCATTTAATTTGAGCACAATTTTACTAAGTACATTAGAAAAATAGTTTCTGATTTTCCAAAAATATGAATAATAGTATGGGAGGACTTTGGTAGTATCAAAAGACAAGAGTTATTATGCTCATTTTATGTTTAAAGAACCTATGGGCATTAAAATAAAAATGCAATTTACAATAATTTGGGTTTTACTCTATTCTTAGGTCTAATCTTTTATTTCTTTTGCTATCTTATCACTCTTTTTTTTCTAGACTAATGGGAAATAGAAATTGATACATGTATTCTCAGCTAAATTAAGAAACATCTATTCCACATATACTTGAACAAGGTACTTTTATCTACACTTTCTTCTTTTGATTACATTTTCCTTTTGTATAGAAATGATCTATAATGGGTTCCATTATGCATTTTCTTCTAAAACTTCTATTTCTTTACAACTCATGATATTCACAATTTTATAATTGGATGTAATCATTATATCCAATTATAATTCACATAAATAATTACATCAACTAATGCAGCTAATTTGTTAATGTGAAGCTATCCATGGACTGTCCTGCATGGCATATTCTGAACCTGAGCACAGCTACACCCTTATAAATGCCAGAAGATTGCCTCTCCAGAGAAATCAAGGGGGCAGCTTGGGCCTGGGTGACCAGGCTCTCAGGAGAAGCATTTCCAGTGAATTCTATTACTCTCTGCCCCAATTTTTGCTCATCTTTTTCAAGGGAGAAAGTTTCTGGCTTGACTCTCAACTACTATCTTCTTTCAACTAATGCCATGCCAGAAACTACTGCTTCAAGGTGACAACTAGCAGCTGTGCTCCGGTACAGAAGCTCCAAGCTATCATCGACAGCTGGATCTCTCAGGAGGTTTCCAGAAAACTCCAGAACTCCTGTGGTTTGCTGTGGCCTATTCCAGCTATGTGAGAGGATACGGTTAGAAGCTTGATTAAATTGAAATGTCTGCATCCTCTCATTGCAGTTCCCTCATATTATTCAGCTATTTAAGGTATGTTCTTTCAAAATAAAGACGACACTACTGCTCCCCCTTTAGGAAAATTGTTTTGCTAGTAACTCTAAAGAATGCAAGTGAATCATTCACTCTCCTTTCATTTCCCTTTGTGACCAAAAACAAACCTTTTGATAGAGTTGGCTGCATTGGAAGTTCAATCTGTGGTCACTGAAAAAGCTGGTGATTATGGGGCCAAAGTGCTGTGTTCAACCAGCCCTTTGCCCCTCCTATGGCCTCACCTTCTCACCTGTCCCCAGAGAAAAGCAAGTAGCAGTCCTGGGTGAATTCTACCACAATTCTTCATATAAATGGTAAAGAAATTGATGTCTTGAATAATTCTACTAACTCTAGATCCATGGTGATTTTAAACAAAATGTTGAAGCATGTACAATAATTTTGAATAAAGGATATTTATCCAGAACTGAGTGTTCCTGAATAATTCAATGAATATTAACATGCTCTGTCATTGTTTCCTTTTAAGAAGACAAACATCAGAGAATTATGTCTTCTTAGTTCTGGGTTTATTAACAATTAGATTCATATTCAAAATTCTAAATCCAAAGAAACAACAACTTTTAGAAAATTTAGGTATAATTTCTTCTTTAGAAATCCATCTTTAAGAGAAACAAATAGAGCATCACTCTCAAAGTGGCAACAAACCAGAGAAAACAGAACAAGAACACTGGTTTTACTTTGAAAAAAAAAAAAAAATTAAATTACTCAAAATTCATCTTCTACTATTTTAAAGATACAAGCATTGAAACTATTAAAGGATTTCATAGGAAAAATTTAAAGATTCAAAAAGCTAATATTTTTATCATATTTTCATGGTTTCTTATTTTTCCTTTCCTTTCTTTCCTAAATATGTCTAATGAATGTATATTCTTTGATAATCAGAATAAATTTTAATAACATCTGCTGTTTTTCAAATATTCTGTATATTTTCAATATTTTAATGACAGTGTGACTCACCCTTTGTTTACTTTCTTACTCATATTCCCAAGAAGATGGAATCAAGATACTTGCATTTGAGTTCCTCAGATACGACTTTACGAGGTTTTTGGCATAATATATTTTTGTTTTCAGAAACAAATTTCTGAAAAAGAATCAAGATGAATTTAGTGACAGTAAACAATAGTTAGTACCTGAGAAAAAAGGTAAAGAGTAGGTTGACTTGCTCACATGAATCTGAACTTATATTTTAAAATTTACTACCTCAAAAATATTCACCACAAAAGCTCTCCATTTGTCAAAAAGACAAGCAAAAACAAGCTAAGTTTCCCTAAGTCCGTTTCAGAATAGACTCAGGGGTGAAGTTGGGAGCAAGAATTTTGAGTAAGGATTATACTTGGGACAAACAAAAAAGAGAGAGCAAGCAAGAAAGAACATTCTGTTGCCTCTGTTCCAGACCTCATTAACACAAACCTTCACTACCGTAGACCATTTTCCACACGATCTACCAGAGAATTTATTACACCCAAGTATCAGATAAATCTGGAAAGTGTCCTGGTTAAAATATTTTATTGCTAGAAAAGTCTTGGAAATTTCCATTCTGTCATTCTTCCTTATTCTTGCCCCCAGGGGTTTATTGCAGTGGTCCCACTAAGGGAGAGTGGTCACCTCCCCCGGAAGACCCCATCCTGTGCGTCATTGCCTGACTAAAGCATTGTCCCACTAAGCTCAGCAGGTATTACCTTCAGGGAGTGTGGATAAGAAATAATAATATCTCCCTAGTTTCAAATTTCAAGACTGTGAGTGTTAAGGATCAGATTTGAGAGCCCATAATCCAAGAAGAGGAAATGAAAAGAGCAATAATAAAAACTGCCTCCCATGTCCTCAAGCAGTAGGTTAATACCTTTCAGAGAAGGCATTTCTCACCAAAGAATTATTTTGCTCGTAAAAAAATGAAAACTCTATATTTTGCTTTTATAATCAAGGAATATATATATATATATATATATATATATATATATATATATATTTGGATACAAAAAGTTGTTTATATTATCATTGTATTAGTAACTTATTTCTGTCTGATGATTAATCATTAGCATTATCATTCTTACACAGTTTACTGATTGATTTTATCACATGAGAAGAATTTTAGATGCAATGATCAATTTTAATGCTTTAATTGCTATTATTGGAAATTCATTACTAATCAAGTTAAAGAAAATTAGTTTCATTTAGAATTTACATAAGAATATACGTGAACTAGAATAAATGTAAATTATTGAATATAAAATTTAAAAATTCAGCAGATTGTCAGAATGGTTCCGAATATTAAGATGATTTGAATGAATTTTTCCATCATGATGTGGAAGCTGGACATTATGAGGAAGTTGCCTATGTCTACACTGTAGACATTAGCAAATCAGTCAAGTTAAGAAAAAGTTTCCCAACTTGCTGTTTGGCAAAACAAGAGTCTGTGTCTACACAACTCCTCAAAGATTGGAACAAAAGTCATCATCAATCAACAAGTCATTTTATCAAAACAGCACCCAACAACAAGATAAATGTGTTTTCTCCTTTGTTTTGCTCTTTTTCATTGAATTTACTAGCTTTTTGGTATCTTACACACATGGTCCAAATGACAGGGGAATTGACTGAGAAAATCTGGAAATACAAACAAAACTATTGAATCACTTTGGAAATTATTGAGACATACAAAAAAAATGTACCAGTAGCTTGCTCACATCAGGCCAGATTTGCCTAGAGATATAAGCCATGTTAGTTTGTCATGCTATGTTGATATAAATTTAACATGAGTTGATTTGGTACATAATTTCTTTTTTCAAAAATTATTTTATAAACTTACACTTTAATTTCTTTCTCTTTTTTAAGATTTATTTATTAATTGGAAAGGCAGACTTATAGAGAAGCATAGGCAAACAGAAAGAGAGAGAGAGGTCTTCAATTCCTTGGTTCACTCCCCAAATGGCCACAATGGCTGGAGCTGGGCCAATCTGAAGCCAGGAGCCAGGAGTTTCTTCCAGGTGTCCCATGTAGGTGCAAGGTCCCAAGGATTTGGGCTGTCTTCTACTGCTTTCCCAGGCCACAGCAGGGAGCAAGATCAGAAGAGGAGCAACCAGGACTTGAACTGGAAGGCATATGGAATGCAGGCACAGCAGGTGGTGGCTTTTACCCACTAAGCCACAGTGCCAGCTTCAGTACATTATTTCTTGTTCTTCTCTCCAGGGAATACCAAACTGACCTTGATGAACAATAAAACTTTTCAGGAAATACTGACCTTCTACATTTCTCTTCTCATTTCACAAAATAGCCAGTTCTACTTCCATAAATCTTGTTACTCATCATGGTAATATCACAGAAGAAAAATGATGCCTGTCAAGACACTTTTCATGGAGTAAGAGATACCATTTGTCATTATGATGACTTCATGATTTGATCATCACCCAGGTAAGAACTGTGTAACTATGTAAGATCTGGAGACTCCAGACCAATGGAAAAATTTTGAGGCCGGCGCCGCAGCTCAATAGGCTAATCCTCCACCTGCGGCACCGGCACACCGGGTTCTAGTCCTGGTCCGGGCACCGGATTCTGTCCCGGTTGCCCCTCTTCCAGTCCAGCTCTCTGCTGTGGCCCGGGAATGCAGTGGAGGATGGCCCAAGCGCGGCGGCCATTGGAGGGTGAACCAACGGCAAAAAGGAAGACCTTTCTCTCTGTCTCTCTCTCTCACTATCCACTTTGCCTGTAAAAAAAAAAAAAAAAAAAAAAAAAAAAAAAAAAAAAAAAAAAAAACAATGTTTTGCAGCTGGCGCTATGGTGCAGTGGGTTAAAGCTCTGGCATGAAGCACCAGCATCCCATGTGGGCACCGGTTCTAGTCCTGGCTGCTCCATTTCTGATCCAGCTTTCTGCTATGGTCTGGGAAAGCAGTAGAAGATGCCCCAAGTCCTTGGGCCCCTGCACTCACGTGGGAGACCACGAAGAAGCTCCTGGCTCCTGCCTTCGGATCAGCGCAGCTCCGGCCGTTGCGGCCATCTGGGGAGTGAACCAGCAGATGAAAGACCTCTCTCTCTGGCTCTTTCTTTCTCTGTAACTCTGTCTTTCAAATAAATAAAATAAATCTTTTAAAGAGATGCTAAAATTCATATGGAAACACAAGAGACCTCAAATAGCTAAAGCAATCTTATACAATGAAAACAAAGCCAGGGCATCACAATACCAGATCACAAGACATACTACAGGGCAGTTATAATCAAAACAGCCTGGAACTGCAGAAAAAAAAAAAAAACACACACACACACACACAGATGGGTAGACCAATGGAACAGATTAGAAAC
Source organism: Lepus europaeus (assembly GCF_033115175.1). Taxonomy (NCBI): domain Eukaryota; kingdom Metazoa; phylum Chordata; class Mammalia; order Lagomorpha; family Leporidae; genus Lepus; species Lepus europaeus. Next base: position 71,589,285 of record NC_084829.1, on the reverse strand, counting down.
TCCAAAAATCAATCCATGCATCTACAACCAACTTATCTTTGACAAAGGAGCTAAAATCAATCCCTGGAGCAAGGACAATGTCTTCAACAAATGGTGCTGGGAAAGTCGGATCTTCACATGCAGAAATGTGAAGCAAGACCTCTACCTGATACCTTCCACAAAAATACCCTCAAAATGGATCAAGCACCTAAATCTACCACATGATGCCATCAAATTACTAGAGGACATTGGGGAACCCCTACAAGTTACTGACATATGCAAAGATTACTTAGAAAGGATCCCAGAACCACAGGCAGTCAAAGCCAAAATAGACATATGGCATTATATCAAGCTGAGAAGTTTCTGCACTGCAAAAGAAACACTCAGCAAAGTGAAGAGACAACTGATAGAATGGAAGATAATATTTATAAACTATGAAACTGATAAAGGATTAATATCCGGAATCTATAAGGAGCCCAGCAAACTCAACAACAACAAAATGAACAATCCAGTTAAGATATGGAGAAAGGACTTGAACAGGTATTGTTCAAAAGAGGAAATCCTAATGACCACATGAAAAATGCTCAGGATCACTAGCCATCAGGGAAATGCAAATCAATGTAGGCTTATTTAATATTTTTCTCGTGATTATACTGAAGTCATGGTTTTTTGGAAAGATTACATCAAAAGGAAACTATTCTCATTAAGTCATGCCATAGATACATGATATGAGCATGACCTACCACTATTGATGTTAACCTTGATCACTTGGATAAGGTGGTGTTTGTCAAGTTTCTCTACCATCAAGCCAGTATTTTTCCCCTTTTCACATTTCATTCTGTAGAAGCAAGTCACTACATCTAGTCCACTCTTCATCTCCTGTAAAGGGATTATGTACATAAATTATTTGATATTTTTCTGTAAGGAAGATTTGTCCCTTTGCCCCCATTTAATTATTAAGCAATTAATGTATGCCACAATAGAATCACGTATATTTCCTTTACATTTTCAGTTACAATCCAGTACTGCATTATTCATTTTGCGGTTCAGATTGATTGCCTTATCTTAAGCATACCCTTACCCTTTGTTTATCTTTTCTAATTTGTTTTTCATTTGTTTGCTTGTTTGTTGTTTTTGCATTTCTTTACTTTCTGGCAACCCAAGACTGGATTTGTCTTTCATTTTTTCTGCCTTAGCCCTAGAATCAGCCATTACTCAAAGATCTTCCTGTTCATTTTATTTGAGTGGCAATAAGCTTATTGCCACTATTCCTGGGCAAATTACTTAATGTATCTAATCCTAGGTACATGTCCAACTGCAGTAATGATTCCTGAGACTGAAGGCATGGAAATACTTCATAAGCTGCAAACTATTAGATAAACATGAATTAGCTTTAGGATAATGCAATCATTGATTTTTCTATCAAATGATTATTTGTTAAAACATGGCACTATATATTTTTTTCTATATTGTAGGAAATCTAGCTTTCTTTAAGCTCACGTTTATAACATTTAGCAAGCCGCTCCCAAGGCAGATGCCCAGTCAGAAGGCCACTGCAGACCCTAACAATTGTTTGTGGTTTGTGTTCTAATGGGTCGCTACATCTGGTCTGGTTGTAAACAGCTGTGTCACACTGATTTCTGGGTGCTTTCTGTCACCTGGACCCCACGTATTTACCCGAGATAATTGAGACACAAATGAGTATTTGTTTCCTGACATGCCTGTGCAAATCTTACTCTGTTCTCCATTTTTTCTGAATGACAACCTGATGGATCTCCATGCACAAGGCCCTTATGTGGCTTCAAGATTGTGCTTAAGTCTGACACAATGAGGTGTCACCAAGCACATCCAAGAAGTGGGGAGGTAGACAAAGAGATGGTGTGTCATTACAGCAGAAGGTCTGCAAGTCTTCTGGAGCCCCTACGATGATGTCTGAATTTGGCAGCATCAGTTTTAAAGACTCCACCTTTCTTAAGTGACCACTTTAAAAGACAGCAGCATAACTTGATCAGATGAGTTTCTGTGAGTTTAAAGAAAGTTTCTCAATCATCCATACTTAATAATAAATACTATAAAATACTAAAGCTTTTTATCTCAAAAAGACTATGATCTCATGACTGCTTTATTCCAGACCCATAATGCAACAGGAGCAAATGGTGGCCAAACGAAAACACTTGCAATTTGTGAGAGAATAGTTGAACTAAATGAAATGCCCTTGTTAAAACCTGTCCGCATGGTATTGGCATGGGGCAGTCCTGCCGTAAGCGCAGTTCAGGTAGGACTGCCCTTACAAAATAAATGCTATTCTGTGTTGAAACTGTGAATCACATTAAGTTTGTGCTAAAATGGCAATAAAATTTTCAAAAGGTGTATGGATGCATCTCAGGAATTAGCATGTTCCACTCATAAAAAAAGAAGGAATGAAGTAGAACATTACAGCACAAACATCGATCCTATTGATTCTGTGTGTAGGGAGGAAATATCCATGTTTAACATGGGTGTTCCCTCTGATTCAACCATCTTCACCAGCATGCTCTCTCTCAAAGTCTTGTTTGTTTCACATATCAAGAAATAACCTCTGAAATTCTCTCTCTCTCTCTCTCTCTATATATATATATATATATATGTATCTATCTATCTATCTATCTATCTATATCTATATAGATAGATAGATATCTCATTGGTCGATCAAAATCTATCTTGTATCTGGAAGTCATTTCTGAAATCTCCCTCCCTATCATTTCCATGGTCAATCAAAAGCCAACTGCTTGTGTTTCTACTCTGCAGAAATGTATTAGCTTCTCATAAATCCATCTCTTATCCATCAACCCTGGTTCAAACCAGAGTCATCTCCTTTGTATTCCTTTGAGAACTCAGGCAGTGAGGTTCAGTGTTTTGGAGTTTGGTTCCTGGTTCTGTCATTTAATTCATGTGGAGTCTTAACAAAATTGCATACTTTCTGCTATTGTTTGAAAGTTTGTGTCATCATAAATTCCTATGTTGACACCTGATCACTTATGTGATATGATCAGAATGTGAAACTTTGGGGAGGTGATTAGTTTGCTCAGGAAGGTTAAAAACGCCATGAACTAAGTTAGTGTCCCTATAATAAAAAGACCTGAGAGAACAGCCTTGTCACATTCATCATGTAAGAACTCAGAATTTGCTGTCTAGGAACCACTGGACACTGAATCTGCCAGCACCTTGTTCTTGAATTTCAGTTGCTATACAAGTAAGAAATAAATTGCATATAAGCCACCCACCTTATTATATTTTGTTATAGCAGCTCAAATGGATTAAGACTTCTTCTTGGTTTCCCCATTCCCTCATATTTAAGATGTGAGAAATAGGAGCTAGCATTTAGCTTATCAGTTAAGGTGCCCATGTTCCACATAGGAGTGCCTAGGTTCAATTCCTGGCTCCAGTTTCCTGGCACTGCAGACCCTGTGAGGCAACAGTGATGGCTCAAGTAATTGGATTCATGATACCCACGTCAGAGACCTTGATTGTGTTTCCAGTTCCTGGCTTCAACCCCAATCCAACCCTAGGCATGGTCAGCCATTGCAGTTATTTGGGAAGTGAACCTGCAGTTAAACACATACATACACACACACACACAATCAATCACTCTCTCTCTCTCTCTCTCTCTCTCTCTCTCTGCTTATCAAACATTAAAAACAAAAACAAACCAAAGCTTAGTTCTTAGAAAATAGCGAAGGGGCCAATGTTGTGGCATAGCAGGTGAAGCCACAGCCTGTGATGCCAGCATTCCATATTGGAGCTGGTTCATGTCTCAGCTGCTCCACTTCTGATCCAGCTCCCTGTAAACGGCATGGGAAAAGTAGCAGCAAACAACCCAAGTGCTTGGGCCCCTGAAACCTACCTGGGACAAGCAGATGAAGCTCCTGGCTCCTGGCTTTGACCTGGCCCAACCTCAGCTGTTGCAGCCATCTGAGGAATGAAGCAGTAGATGGAAGATCTCTCTTAGTCTCTCCCCTTCTCTCTTGTCACTCTGACTTTCAAATAAATAAATAAATCTTTTTTACAAAAAGAAAATAGGAAAAATAAAATGGCTTACTGCATTTTGAGGATTTAATTTGTGGTTATAGGAAAAGCTCTTGGAGAAAGCCTGGTAATAGATACTCAATGAATTTTTGACACTCTTCCTTGTTGCAACTATCTAGCAAATAATTTTCCTTGTTGTAATAATACATAAAAATTGTTTACATTCTCACTTTTTTTTAGTTACTGCTCTGATTTTGGAGCAACTAGAATGATTTCCTTTCTTCTCTCTTTTAATAAAAGCACTAACTCATATATGAAAAGTATCACAGCCACTCATATCCCATTGCTGAAGAATGTAGCATGGACAACCCCAAAGTCAATGGGGAACAGAGGTGTCCAAGAGGAGATTGTAAAAACATATAATTTATCACCCTTGCTGAGCTAAAACAGAACTGGTCTCTGTTTCTTTTCTCATGCAACAACTTCTTGCTTTAGATGATTTCCATATTTAGAGTGCCTGGAATGTTCTCTGTCCTGCTCCTCATCTTCCTTCGCTGTCTAGAACATACTAATCTTTTAATTTCAACTGAAATATCACTTTTTCAGGGAACTCCCAAACATGTGAATTTCTTCCTATTAGATCCCCGGTAACATACAACAATTTTCCTTCATAGTATTTTTCAGAATAGTAAATACATGGGGTGAGTGTTTGGTACATGATTAAAACATTGCATGGGCTGCCCGCATCCCATGTTGGAGTTCCTGGACTCCAGCTCCTAATTCCAGCTTCCTGGTAATGTACATCCTGGAAGGTAGTAGGTGATGGGATAAGTATTGGGTCCCTCACAGCCACATGGCAGACCCAAATTGGGTTCCTGATTCCCAGTTTTGTTCTGGCTAGCCCCAAGTGATTGTGGACATTTAGGAAGTAAACTAGCAGAAAAGAGTTCTCTCAGTCTGCCTCTCTTTGCTTCTCTCTCTCCTCTCTCTCCCTTCCTTTCAAATAAATAAAAGAGAGAGAGATAACAGTAATAAGTACATAAATAATTGGCTGACTTATTCTTTAATATCTTCCTACCTACTCTTGAGCACAATTGAATAACACTTAATGCTATTTGAGGACAGAAGAGGTGATAAATCTCTTCTGAAAGAGATTTAACATTAAGGCCATGGAAATTGACTTCTTGATTAGATAAAGCCTATCACAGATTTGAAGCAAGTATGTGAATTAATCCAGTTTCCACTCTCCTCTTTTTTCTTATTTGTGGAGCCACAGCCCAAAGGACTTTAGAACTAGGACAACAATAAAAATCGAGATTAACTTGCAAGGAGCAGGAAATCTGTTTTATAACATCAAAGATCTCCAACAGTATTAGTCCCTTCTGTTTTCTCTTAAGATTCTGAAACTTTTGTGACACAGGGAAAATTAGAAGGACGATTCAAATCCATGATTATTTACAACGCACTTCCTTTTCATACTGAAGTATCAGAGAACTCATTACACTAGGCTTATTTGCTTACCTCTTAAAAAGTATATTTTTGAAAAGCGTTATTTTCCATTTGTATACAACAAATGGATTTTCATGCCTGATATCTCTCAGAATGGCTCTGGAACTGATTGCAATTGAGATTTCTTTTGACACTTAAGCATGTCACTTTAGCAAAAAGAAAGCACTCTTTCTGTCTGGTTTTAATTTATTTATAATCAGGGAGCCTTTCAGAATCTTTCTATATAGTCCCACCCTTCTCCCTTTGCAAAATAATGGTGAGGAATACTAAGAAATAGAATGGACACAATATGAAGCTTGACCTGAATGTGGTCATGTCCAAGACCAGAGCTAATACAAGAAACTCACGGAGCTTTCAAAGTGCTTCTCCTCAGGGAATGCATAACATAGTCATGGATAATCGTCTGGAATTCCAGCACAGAGCACAGGCCATGGTTCATATGTGTGTTATATGCATCTCTGGGTGGATTAGTGTTCATGTTTTGCATTCACTCATTTGCATGAAAAATTCTTTGTTGACTTTGGACTCACTCTAAGTGGGCACAGCCACCTCACATCTACACTGGGGAAAATTCACCTCTTTTCCTTCCTCCCCAATTTAAAAACAGATTGTTCATAGAACACTTTCATCATATCACTCTATGATTCTAGAATCTCTGGTAGCTCCCCATGGGCTATAGGACAGAGTTCAAACTAAATAGTTTGTCATGAGACTGCATCCTTGCTGTGAGAACTCCCCCTCACCTTGCTCTCAGTAGGATCCTCTCCTGCATCCAGACCTGCTCTTCACTGACCCTC